>NC_142584.1:94213485-95483068 GCF_965207765.1 Zootoca vivipara | reverse complement strand
GGCCAGAGGCAAAAAGTGGATGCAGAAATGGATAGAAATATTACCCCTGTATGGAAAGTATACATGCTAACCACACAAAAGTCAGGTGTTTCATGTTCTACACACACACACACACACACACACACACACACACACACACACAGCTCCATCCCTCACCCCTCACCCTGGCAAGCAAGAGGCCTGATCATATCTCAAGGACACTTTCCAGCCAGGCCAAAAAAGTTGAGGAAAGCATGGAGAGGGGTGGTGAGAGGCAGGGCCAGGAAACAGTCTGAAAGGCCAAACAGAGATGCCTTGAAGGCTACATTTGGCCCCCAGACCTGAGACTCTCTATCACTATGGTACCCGCAAATGTACACCAGCTCTAAGATGCGAGTTTATGAATAGTGGTGCACACTGGGCTCCCATAGCTGCCAAGTTATCCCTTTTTTCAGGGAAATTCCATTATGCTGAATAGGCTTCCTCGCGAGAAAAGCGAAAACTTGGCAGCTATGTGGGCTCCAAAATCTAAATCACACGGTGGCCTTTCGGCCTCAAAGAATAATCCCTGAAGTGTAGGAAAAAAGCATCCCATGAGATTTGAATGTTGCCACTCAAAAGCACAAGGAGCGACACTCCTAGGGTTGCCAGACTCAATAGAGGACAGGACTTCTGTGCCTTTAATTGCCCTGCTCTCTTTTGAGTCTGGAAACCTTAAAGAGAAACAGAGCAGACACTTTGCTTGGAAATTAAACAAAGGGTCTGCTGGTTTCTCTTTAAGGTTTCCAGACTCAAAAGAGAGCAGGGCAATTAAAGGCACAGAAGTCCTGCCCTCTATTGAGTCTGGCAACCCTAGACACTCCCCACGGGCATATGGTACTGCTGTGGCCTCTGGGTTGCTAACCATAACAAAATGAAGTGCTGGCTGCTTGTCAACTAGAGGAACCAATCTCAGACAGATCTTCCTATAGAGTCCATAGGCTGGACCAAGACTTGTAATGAGTGGCCACTTGGGGAAGGCAGAAAGGAGGCTTTTTCACTGATTCCTCCCGCTCTCTCCCCCCCCCCACCTGGCAACCTTCTGTGACCCCTGAAAAGCTGATCTAGGGGTGCGGGAACTTAAGGACCCTGCAGGAAAGCAAGGGAGATGTTGCAGGGAGTTGCGGGGGAATGCTGGTTATTTCCACCTTCCCCTTTCTCTTTGCAGAGTGGCAAGTCTAGATCCCAGCCCCTGTTAAGCAAGAAAGAAGGGGAATAGTTATATCTTCACATATAGGCAACATATGAGACCATATTATCTATTTCTGTACCAGAAATATGAACAAGGGGCAGACAATTGACATATTAGCTTTTGCAGCCAGTTTTGGAGGAGGTGGGAATCTCGCCGCTGATATAATAACTGCACAAACGCAGAGAAAATTCCATTATTTCAAACACCCAAACACCTGAGGCCAGTCACCAAGTCAATTTGATATTTTAGGATTAATATTTTGCAGCATACAGAGCAAATCTAATTCTCTCCCTTCAGACTGAAAATGCGCAAAATGATCTATCTCTCAGATCAGGCATCCTTATGAAGCAACGTCTCCTTTCTGGCATCTTTTATTTGTCGGGACGTTTAAAACATGGCATGCTGTTCGACGTCCTGGCTTCAGCCGAGAAGGACTTAACACACAGCATTTGGTCCCCAGGCACTGACAAATCAGCTTGCAATCAATAAGCCAGCAGTGTGAGCTGTACCTGGAAGCCCCTTTAGGAACAGAGAAAACTGCCTTAGCCTGGGAAGGGACATTGGAAGATACCTTATCTTGAGCCAGATAAGGTAAGATACCTTACCTTATCTATGTAGCTACACAGGCTAGCAGCAGCTCTTCAGCACAATGGGTTTCTCCCAGTCCTACCCGAACCTTGGACCTTCTGAACACAAAGCATATCCTCTACCACCAAGCAACAGTCTTCCCCAAAGTTAGATCGTTCTACCAAATCATTTTCGTTGCTACATCTAGCTCAGTTTTGTCTACGGTGATTGGCAGCAATCTCCAATGTTTCAGGCAAAGGAGTCTTTTCCCCAACCCTTCCTGGAAATGCCAGGAATTGAATCTGGGACCCCTTACAAGCAAAGCATGTGCTCCACTACTAAGAATGTCAGAGAATTCCAACAGAAATGGAAACAAAAGCAGACGCGGCTGATGTCTGCTCGTTTGTGACATGTCCAGAACCATAAATCAGTCCAGTGAATAGCAACTGGCATTCGCTGTTGTTGTTGTTCTCAGTCCAGTTCAGTCACTCTAATTGTTGATGGGCCAGGATTGTACAGTATGGGGGAGATCTCCACACAGTTGTTGCCACTGCCTGCTCTCACAGAAAGGGAGTAGAAAGGAACCATTCTCCCCATCTCCCAAATGTAATTGGTGCCCTTCAAGCTGGCAGCAGTGCCCATTTGGTTTACTAGATGATGATGCATCTTAATTGTTCTCCACCCACTATTTGTAACCTCTTCTCTGTTGTTAGATCTTCCCCAACAGGGCCAGCCCAAGGCATTTTGCTGCCTGAGGCAAAGAACAAGATAGCGTTCCCTCCAAGTTTCTCCAACAGGGCAAAATTATAGGCTCACAGGTCTCTACTTCTGAGTAAGTCCATTACGCTCAATGGTTCTTACATCTGACCAGATGTGTATAGGATATAGTATACGTATAAGCATATTATAAGCGGTTGGAGGATGGATGGTGGCTAACAGATTGAGGTTGAATCCTGACAAGATAGAAGTACGGTTTTGGGGGGACAGGAGGCGGGCAGGTGTGGAGGACTCCCTGGTCCTGAATGGGGTAACTGTGCCCCTGAAGGACCAGGTGTGCAGCTTAGGAGTCATTTTGGACTCACAGCTATCCATGGAGGCACAGGTCAATTCTGTGTCCAGGGCAGCTGTCTATCAGCTCCATCTGGTATGCAGGCTGAGACCCTACCTGCCCGTGGACTGTCTCGCCAGAGTGGTGCATGCTCTAGTTATCTCTTACTTGGACTACTGCAATGCGCTCTACGTGGGGCTACCTTTGAAGGTGACCCGGAAACTACAACTAATCCAGAATGCGGCAGCTAGACTAGTGACTGGGAGCGGCTGCCGAGACCACGTAACACCGGTCTTGAAAGACTTACATTGGCTCCCAGTACATTTCCGAGCACAATTCAAAGTGTTGGTGCTGACCTTTAAAGACCTAAATGGCCTTGGTCCAGTATACCTGAAGGAGTGTCTCCACCCCCATTGTTCTGCCCGGACACTGAGGTCCAGTGCCGAGGGCCTTCTGGCAGTTCCCTCGCTGCGAGAAGCCAAGTTACAGGGAACCAGGCAGAGGGCCTTCTCGGTAGTGGCACCTGCCCTGTGGAATGCCCTCCCAACAGATGTCAAAGAGAAAAACAACTACCAGACTTTTAGGAGACATCTGAAGGCAGTCCTGTTTAGGGAAGGTTTTAATGTTTAATAGATTATTGTATTTCAATTTGTTGGAAGCCGCCCAGAGTGGCTGGGGAAACCCAGCCAGATGGGCAGGGTATAAATAATACATTATTATTATTATTATTATTATTATTATTATTATTATTATTAATCCAGGGTTTCAGGCATGGGAGGTTCTCAACTCTACCTGGAGATAATGAGGGTTTTGAAATGTTTACTTTCTCCTACATACACCTCAAGTATTGTATGACACTGCTAAGTTTCCATCCCTGCCAGCCAGTTTCAGAACAAAAGAGAAGTAGGATGTTCTCAGCACAATAAAACTGGGTAAAGGCAGGACTTTTTTCAGCTGGAACTCAGTTCCAGCACCTCTTTTTCTAGAAAAATAGAACTGCTTGTACAGAAGCCAGCCAGATTGACAGTTCAACAGATCACCAGCCTCCACCAGGCAGGCAGCAGCTACACTTAGGGGAAGCAGTGTCAAGCACACACAGATTTGTCCTCTTACCACTACTTCCCACCTCCCATCTGCCTCACACTGCTTAATGGTGGGGCCGGCCCCTCTTCATCAGAATCTCACCCTCTTCATCCAGCAGGCACAAATTTATGGTGCCACCCTATGCCTGCTTACTCAGAAATAAATCTCACATGTTCAGTGAGCCTCACTCCCAGGTAAGTGTGTGTCAAACCGCAGTGGTAAGTCTGCAAGTCAGAATACCCCAGCAAAGAATGATTTACTCCGTTCACATTGTGCAGCACACACCTACACCTGGAGTTACCACCAACTGTTCAGTCAACAGAGAGCCACAGCTAATTTGGGCTTTCTGATAGATGCACCATGTTGCCCGTGTTTTGCAACACCTGTGACTCACATTTCATAGATATCTCATAGAATCATAGAGTTGGAAGGGACACTGAGGATCATCTAGTCCAACCTCCTACAAAGCAGGAATATACAGCTGTCCTTTAAGGGGGGGATCAAACCTGCAAGCTTGGCATTATCAGCATCATGCTCTAACCAACTGAGCTATGTATATTATCATTTTGGTTGGGGGAAAAAAAAACCTTAGCCCCCACCTAAAAATGTGTGCAAAGGGCCCTAACAATTAGCCCTCCCCACCACATTGTTAACTAGCTGAGCAGAGAGAGATTCACTCTGCTTTGAAATACCAACAAAGCAAAAAGAAATTAAGATATGACTGAAGGCTTTGTTATGAATGTGCAGAAAACATCACCAAGCACAAACTCAGCTTTTAATCAGGTTGGGTAGTAGTGCTTCATTTGAAGAATTCAAAGTATTTCACTGTGACTTATTTGCAAAGCATTTTAAAGATAAAATTGCCGGCATCTGCTGGGACATTGAGTTTGCTCTTATAGCAGATGGATCTCAAGATGGCACAGTCCAGAGCACTGTCTCGTCTTTTGGTGCTGGATAAGTTTCAGCTGGTAAGGCTCAAGGACATGGACAAGATTCTTGGATCAGTTACAGGTAGGTAGCCGTGTTGGTCTGACGTAGTCGAAACAAAATAAAAAAATTCCTTCCAGCAGCACCTTAAAGACCAACTAAGTTTTTATTTTGGTATGAGCTTTCATGTGCATGCACACTTCTTCAGATACACTTATTTTTTTTATTCTTGGATCAGTCAGGGTCACTGCTTGCCCTCTGGGTGAGATGGTTTAGGCCTATAACACTGGTCCTGGCCTGATGGCACTGACCGCCAATTAGTTTGCAGGCCTGATGCAAAGTCCTGGTTTTGACCTTGTTGTTGTTTAGTCATTTAGTCGTGTCTGACTCTTCGTGACCCCATGGACCATAGCACGCCAGGCACTCCTGTCTTGCACTGCCTCCCGCAGTTTGGTCAAACTCATGTTCGTAGCTTCGAGAACACTGTCCAACAATCTCGTCCTCTGTCGTCCCCTTCTCCTAGTGCCCTCAATCTTTCCCAACATCAGGGTCTTTTCCAAGGATTCTTCTCTTCTCATGAGGTGGCCATAGTATTGGCGCCCCAGCTTCAGGATCTGTCCTTCCAGTGAGCAACTCAGGGCTGATTTCCTTCAGAATGGAGAGATTTGATCTTCTTGCAGTCCATGGGACTCTCAAGAGTCTTCTCCAGCACCATAATTCCAAAGCCTTAAACAAAGCCTTAAACAGCTCAGGACCATAATACATCAAGGACCGCCTCTCCCTATATGAACCAACCCAGACCCTGCAATCACCATCTGAGGCCCTTCTTCATGTGCCTCCTACAAGAGAGGTCCAGAAGGCAGCAACATGATAACTGGCCACTTCTGTGGTGGCTCCCTATTTGTGGAATGTTCTCCTCAGGGAGATTCACCTAGTGTCTATGTTACATATCTTTAGGCACCAGGCAAAAGCATTCCTCTTCCTCTAGGCCTTTGGCTAATTAAACCATCTATGGCTTGAGGGGCAACAACATTGTTTTGTTTGTTACTATGTTATATATATATGTTTGTTTTTATATTGTAAACTGCAGTCCTCGGATGAAGGGTAGTATATAAATGCAATAAAGAAATAAAGTAAATGGATTTTCCTCTACTGAGTCTCATCTGAAGTAGCATCTAGATCACAGGTGGAGAAACTGATGCCCTCCCTATGGTCAGGGATGATGGGAGTCCTAGTCTAGCAGCATCTGTAGGATCATAATTTGTAGTGATCTTAGAGCCCATGATCTAGATCTAGATTTGAACCCTTGCATTCAAATCTTTGGAAAAATTCTAGAGTTTTGGACAAGGGCATCTCCTCCCATGGATTGGATCATCTTGGAAGTGGCAAAAATGGAGTCTGTCAACCATCTCTCATTTCCTCATTTTCCCAGTCTTAAGCTCAGCTCTGCACATGCCCACATCAGCTTTCAATTGTTTAAAAAGTCCTTGTGAAAATTCATCAACCTATCTGTGCAAATTTCTCCTAATGCACACATTTTTGCACACAAAAATTCCCACGATATAATGCATTTATCCAGGTTGCTGCCACCAATGTATGCATTTTCATGGACACTTTGCCCCTGGCATGTACATTTTTGTACGTATTACATGGCTGGAGAAGTACTTCGCAAAATTCAAAGGTGCGTGAAACTTGACTAGTGGCTTTGTTTCAGTTTGTGTATCGTTTCAGAAAGTATCCATTCGGAAGGTTCGCCTTTCCTTGAAAACTGAACTGAATTTCTCTCCCCTCTCCATCGGCAAGTCAAAGCATCGAAGGAGGAGCTTGTTACATCAGACGAACAGTCCACCTGGTACGGCATCCTGTACCCATTTCAACAGGACGAGCTTTCTCAAGCTTCCGAAAAAGATTGTGCTGTGAGTTTACTTCTCCAAGATACGGACCTAATTAATTCAGACACGGTCAAATGATTGAAATTTCACAGCATTTAGTAGATTCTGCCCCTCGTTCTAAAGGTACGTATTGAGCGAGATGTACTAATTACTTGGTTTCACTACTTGAGAGTGGGTTTCCGTGAAACACTCCCACAGGGCTGGAGGTATGGAGGCAGGAGGAGATGGTGGTAGCGGGTGAAGTTTTTATAGTTTATTTCCCTCCCCTCCCCCCACCTCTCTGCTTTTTTTTTTCCAGGCAAGGTTTGGAGGGAGAGATCTTCAAAGGCATTCGAGATGAGTGTTCGAGCTGTGGTGCTTTTCAGCTTCTCATTCATGCGGCTTCCTTTTCATTTAATACTTTATACAGCTCGGCCTCCAGGCGCTCGAAGACGTGTGAAAACTAAGTAGCTGCTGCTGGTGGAGCTGAAGAAAAGTGCTGCGGCCCAAAATGTGTGCGTCGAACAGCCTTCGGGAGCCTCTCTTTTATGTTGTGCTCTGTTATTTATTTATTCCTGACTTGCAAGGCTTGGCGGCTTCAGAGGACGGCATTGAACTCAGCCTAGGTGGGAACCATACAGAGGCTGGATGCTATTGTCACCCACCTGCCTCATGACAAGACCCGTATCCACTTCCCTCAATTGAACCGAGGAAGAGTTTTAAGATGTGGCAAGAGAAAGGAAACAGAGCCGGGGGGGGGGGAGAGAAATGCTGGTGCTGTCTTATTTTTAGAAACAGAACCTGAGAACATTCATCCTCTTCCTGGCTTTCTTGCCCTGACCCGGAACACAAAACAGGAAGAACTATTTACTCTGGTCTTTGACCCGAGTTGTGTGTTTTCAGGGCAATCCTATTCCTTTTTATCGTAATCTGTTTTTTAACTATTATCAATTTTGAAATTTTATATGCTTTTTAAATAAATAAAAAGATTCCCCCCCCATTATTTTCATTAAACATAATGCTATAAGCACTCTTCTCTCATGTGTTTCATCTTAACCCAAGGATTGTATGCCTGTTTTTAATCTTAAATTGTAACCCATGCTGGGACCTGCTGGTGAAAGACAGGGGATAAATTTAATGGGGATTTGGATGAAATTAGTAAAATACTACTTTTAAATCAGCCCTGAGTGCTCACTGGAGGGACAGATCATGAAGCTGAGGCTCCAATACTTTGGCCACCTCATGAGAAAAGAAGACTCCCTGGAAAAGACCCTGATGTTGGGAAAGATGGAGGGCGCAAGGAGAAGGGGATGACAGAGGATGAGTTGGTTGGACAGTGTTCTCGAAGCTACGAACATGAGTTTGACCAAACTGCAGGAGGCAGTGGAAGACAGGAGTGCCTGGCGTGCTCTGGTCCATGGGGTCACGAAGAGTCGGACACGACTAAACGACTAAACAACAACAACAAGTAAAATACAAGGGAAAGTTTGGAGGACTAGGCTTGTCTACTTTGTGGGGTGGGTGGGAAGTGGGCAATAGTGTGACAGAATTTTTAAATATATTTTGGAGGTTCTTAGAAAGAATGGAGTCTATTTTGGGCATAAAAATGTGGTGGGTTTGGCCAATGGGAAATCCCTGTCCCTCACTAGCTCCCTGCTTGGTTTTCCTGCATTGATTGGGGATGTCTGGAATGGGATTCTTCACACAATCAGCTAAATGCACTTAGAACCCTCCTGGCCATCAAGAACAGTGCACAATGAGGGTTTCCTAAACTGGGAGGGCTGTAGCTCAGTGATAGAGAGCATCTGCTCTGCACCCAGAAGGTCCCAGGTTCAACCCCTGGCATCATCATCATCATCTGGCTGGACTTCCTCAGCCACTCTGGGCGGCTTCCAACAAAATGTTAAAATACAGTAATCCATCAAACATTAAAAGCTTCCGTAAACAGGGCATGTCCATGTAGGGCTGGTTGGGAAAGACCCTTGCCTGAAACTCTGGAGAGCCACTGCCAGTCAGTGTAAGCAATACTGAACTAGATGGATCAATGACTTGACTCTGTATAAGCCAGCTTCCTATGGACCCATGATGTCTCCAACTTTTATGGTCATGCAGGTTGAATTCCTGAATAGGGATAATGTCTACCGAGAATAGGATAAAACCCAACATTCAGCAGAGGGAAGTGACCCACTTCAAACAATAATTGGCGACATAGAATCACAGAATTGTAGAGCTGGAAGGGACCCTGAGGGTCATCTTGTCCAACCATAGCTGCCAAGTCTCCCGCTGAAAAATGCGGGATCAGCAGCAGCGTGACACCAGAAGTAGCTTCTGCACATGTCCGGACATGGGTAGAAGCAACTTCCGGTGCCGCTCTGCCTGATTTCTGGTGCCCAGACATGGGCAGAGCGGCACCCAAAATGGAGCATCCCTGGCAGGTAGGAGATCTGTGGGATTTCCCGGATTTTTTTTCTATTCGGGATAACAGCGGGAAATGGATTAAAATCCGGGTGTTTCCCGCGTAAAATGGGAGACTTGGCAGCTATGAGTCCAACCCCTTGCATGCAGGAATCACAACTAAAGCATCCATGACAGATGGCCATCCAACCTCAGCTTAATAGAGGAAGGCAGCAATTGGCAAGAGTTTTTGAAGTGCGGACCCCTACAGGGTGGAGGGTACCATTTGGACTCTGCTTCAGGCAACAAAGTGTCTTGAGTCAGAACTAAGAACCACTTGTCTTGATCTAGCAATGGTTTGGAAGTCCTGTGGAAGAATGCTTACCTGCACAGATTGCCTGGATGAGTGCCGTCTCCTGGCCATGTTCCTTGCCCATTTTTCACACCTTACCCAGCTCTTTTGACAGCCCCTCTGAGAACAGAGAGTGCCAGAATGGTACAAAATATTCCAAATACAGCATAGATTTGTCTGAGTTTAAAGCCATGAAAAACTGGTGTGTTATTTTCATTTTGTCCTACGTGCCTTTGCGACATCCCATAGCTTTCTTTTACTATAATTAAATCCAACCGGCTTTTTCAATTTTTGGAGCTTATGCTAATGTTTTGTCACAATCAGCAGTCTCGCTAAACATTGCTTTGAACCATTTTGTGGGACATGAAAGCAACAGTTACTCAAAGAGTTGCCTAATGAAAGCCATTTCAGAAAGGAGATTCCGACTAAACATCAGGAAGAACTTTCTGACAGTAAGAGCTGTGGTGGACTCTCCTCCTTTGGAGGTTTTGAAGCAGAGGTTGGATGGTCATCTGCCATTGATGCTTTACCTGAGATTTCTGCATTGCAGGGGGTTGGACTAGATGACCCTTGGGGTCCCTTCCAACTCTACAATTCTATGATTCTTTGATTCTGTTTCTTAGTAAACATGCACATGACCAGCCTCTGCTTTTCACTTACCGTTTATTGTTTCCAAATCTTCCTTTCCCCCATTTTTTTCAAAAGTAACTTAATTCATTTGTTCATTAATTCAGCAAAGTAGATATCATTAACTATCTTTACATACCAAGATGATTTTATGAATAAACATCCTTGAATATATTTTTATCCCCACTTCTCTTGCATTGTTTTGCTTCCTGTTCCCAGTATTAACAGCTTCAATTATCTTTGTGGATGTGGTCCAAATTTGGGCATGTGTACGCAGGTGGCGCTGTGGGTTAAACCACAGAGCCTAGGGCTTGCTGATCAGAAGGTCGACGGTTCGAATCCCTGCAACGGGGTGAGCTCCCGTTGCTCGGTCCCAGCTCCTGCCCACCTAGCAGTTCGAAAGCACATCAAAATGCAAGTAGATAAATAGGGACCGCTCTGGCGGGAAGGTAAACGGCGTTTCTGTGCGCTGCTCTGGTTCGCCAGAAGCAGCTTTGTCATGCTGGCCACATGACCCGGAAGCTGTCTGCGGACAAACACTGGCTCCCTCGGCCTATAGAGCGAGATGAGCGCCACAACCCCAGAGTTGGACACGACTGGACCTGATGGTCAGGGGCCCCTTTACCTTTACCCTCTTTCTTTTTCTCACGGTGCTATCCTACTCCCCTTTGTTTTCATGAAATCACCAAAGGTTCTCCATTAAAATTTGGACTCTCATGGGCTCTCCTGATTGGGAAGCTTGCTATGTCCACCCTTCCTATTCCTCCCCTGCTGCCATCATGGACTGACTGTGTGAAAAGTTTGTGCTACCTGCTTAACCTACCCCTTTCCTTTCCTTTCCATCCCCTTTTCTTCCTCACCTTGCTCCCCAGAAGCAAGGAATGCAAGCTTTTCCCACTCAACCAAAATGTTTCCCAATCAGTTAACTCCAATTACCCTAAAATAAAAAAATTCCTTCAGTAGCACCTTAAAGACCAACTAAGTTTTTATTTTGGTATGAGCTTTCGTGTGCATGCACACTTCTTCAGATATCTGGTATCTGAAGAAGTGTGCATGCACACGAAAGCTCATACCAAAATAAAAACTTAGTTGGTCTTTAAGGTGCTACTGAAGGAATTTTTTTATTTTACTTCGACCCAGACCAACACGGCTACCTACCTGTATCCAATTACCCTACTCTGACACAGGAAGGATTGGCATCCTTGGACCCCTGCCAGGACCCACTCTACAGCAGAGGGCCCAGTGCTAACATCTGGGTCCCTGCCCCTGCTCTTCCCAGCTGATGTTGCCTGTTCAGCTGATTGTCTCTGTGAATGCAGCGAGGAAAAGAAGTAGGAAAACTCTCCTACAGGAGGGGCAGTGGCAGCAGAAACACAGATTATGAAGGGGCAGTATACCCCCTAGCATTCCTCAGGTGAAAATGTCCCTATTTTTATCTGAGGCATATTGGAGGGCATGCTCTTCATAGCTGTCAGCAGACCAGAAGTAGGGCAAGCACCTAGTTCCTGCTAGGTAGCAGAGACAGTGGCGGTGATGGAGGCATTGGTGAATGCCGCAGCCAACCAAACCCAGAAGCCACAACTGCAGCATTGCTTGGCTTCTGGGAAGGGAGACTGGAGTCAAGAAAGGCTTCAAGTCATCTTCTCCCTGTCTCTCAACCTTACCTTCCAAGTTCCGGACTGTAGAATCCGGGACCGGCAGCCGTGTGACACCGGAAGTTGCGTCGATGTAACTTCCGGTGTTGCTTTGCCCTTCTATGGGCACCAAAAATGGTCACCGCCGGCTTCAAAAGTAGCTTCTACGCATGACCGGAAGTGCGTCGACGCAACTTCTGGTGTCGCCCCGCCCATCTATGGGCACCAAAATGGCTGTCGCCAACACCGGAACTCGCATCTATGCGACCATTTTTGTGCCCATAGAAGGGCAAATCAGGGGGGGGGGGAATGGCCGCCGGCAGGAGAAAATAACGGAGAAAAATGGGAGATGAAGTGATACGGGGGACCACCGGGAAAAGGTAAGTAAAAACGGGGGTTTCCCGGGGGAAACGGGAGACTTGGCAGCTATGCTCTCAACATCCTACACCCCTTGGTCCCTAGGAGGGTGAGATATGAGCCCTGGTGTGAGGCCGACCCCTCCTTTAGCAAAGAACATGGGAAGGTGCCTTATACTGAGCCAAAAACATTGGCTCGTCTAGATCAGGACTGTTTATGCTGACTGAGCATGGCTCACTGGTCTCAGAGTGTGGCCTCTCCCAGCGCAACTGGAGATGCTAGAGATTGAACTTGGGGCCTTCTGGGTGCAAAACAGATGTCCTGCCATTTCACGATGGTCCTTCCCCCAAGGCTGGAGGAAGAAATATCCCTCTCCACCCACTCCATGCATGGTTGTTTTTGTTTTGTTTTGTTTTTTCTGGCAATCTGCCTACCCATCGACAACACTTCCATAAGTGGAAACCAATGTTTACTGGACAATGTCATATGGACCAGGCCTATACATACCATCATTCCCTATACTTTTAAAAATGCACCACAGTAGGAAATTATTTGCAATATTTTCTTTCAGTTTGGGATACACTACAGCACCACCCCAAGGTTTCAGAGCAGTTCAAGGCTCTCATAATTAAGATCAAACAGAAAGTATTTTAAAGTTCAATGGAGATATTAATGGGCCCCCCAAAAAACCCTAAGGGATTTCATTAGTATTCTATAAGGTTAAGGCTTTGTCAGTGTTTCTTTGTTATTAATAGTATATAGTACTATCTTCAGGCTTCTATGTTCTCATCTCTGCCCCACCCAGGTCCCTTTCAAGCTCATAATCCCTTCTGAGCCCTCTTTAAATGTCCATTTACTTGCAAATGTATGCCAGTCCACTGTTCCTACCACTGTGCCTGCACCCTACTGAGATCCCCACTGCCCCACATTTCTCCCTCTCAGTAACTGGTGACGCACTGGGAAGCCATGTAAGCAAGACTCCTCTCTCCCTTTTGGTTACTGGAAGCAATGTGTGGCACTGGGAAGCCCCGGGAGCAATGTCATCTAGCCTGCCAGCCAATACTGTGCATGTTCACCTGAAATGAAGTCTGAGTGAGATAAAGGGGGCTTGCTTTTAAGAATGCATGTATGCTCCTTCTCTCCTCGCCCACTGCCTAGCCATCTTGCCACTCAACCACCCTGCCTTTGGACTGGCCATGGGTCACTCTGTGTAGACTGACCCAACCTAGAGCAATCCAGGACCATCTCAACCCAATTCAACTGAAGCCTGGAACTGCTCTAATCAGCCAGATTTCGTTTGGGCTTTGGTTGCATCTGGGGCACAGCGCCCTCCTGACCAGACATACTGGCATAAGATTGCATCGTCTGCGAGTGTGAGCCTGCCCTGCAAAGTTTCAAGGGTGAATAATGCAACCTAAGGACTTGGAACTGCTTTTGAAGACTGAGTGGACTCTGGAGTGGAACTGGAGGGTCAACATGGCAAGATGGAAGTCCAAATCCATCAAGCCCACCCCACTCTGTTTATGTACCTGTTCAGAGAAGTGTCTTCTACTTGGCTGTCTTCTTTAGATCCTGGGTGTGAATACATGGAGCCCTCTTTACAGCGAATGCACACTCTGAAATTGAATGAACCACAACAAAAGGTATGTCTTTGGTAACTGATCAGGGACAGAAGTTTCACACAACCAA
This sequence comes from Zootoca vivipara, assembly GCF_965207765.1. Taxonomy (NCBI): domain Eukaryota; kingdom Metazoa; phylum Chordata; class Lepidosauria; order Squamata; family Lacertidae; genus Zootoca; species Zootoca vivipara. The sequence continues at coordinate 95,469,309 of NC_142584.1, read as the reverse complement.
GTGACCATGACAGTTGTCAAGCGTAAGCCTTAGATAAGAACAACCACTTTCTTAAGAAAAAGAAAGCCGTGTGCGCAACGGAATGAACAACTTTGTTATGATCTCAACTCCATAAATCCACTCCATCAAGAGAATGAACATAAATTCTGAGTGCAATTTTAGATGGGCAAAAATGATGTCCTTGTTGGGGTGACGGGAAAGAGGCAAGCTCATGATTTACAAGAACTTTTCTGGCACTTGAACTCTTCAAAGTAAGACAAGACAGCCTTCTAAATGCTGAAGAGAATTTGGGAAAGTAAACGTTAGCCTTGCTTATCCAAAACTCCCAGCACTTCAGGGTCAACCATGTCAATATAATCTGCGTACATAAAGCATCAAGATGTCTTAGGGCATTGTCCAATGCTTTCAAATAAATGAGCATGCATCAGTAAATCTAGGTGGAATTTCAAGAGCGTGCATAATTGGACTTGCATTCCCCCCCACACACACACTATTGTCAATGAGTGGAAGCAGTAGGCTCTTCTTATGCTACTGTTTCCTCTCCAGTTAACAGACGATCACTTCTAGTCTGTGGTTGTGAGGATTATATGGGACCTCCATGTGTCAGTTTCAAAGAAGCATCAGCACAGCAGGAGAGGGCAATCGCCATTGTGCCTTGTTTGTGGGCTTCCCAAAAGCTTCTAATTGGCCACTGTAGGAAGAAGCAGATTGGATTAGTCAGACCTTTGGTCCAATCATTACTGTGATCTTGAGATGAATCCACATCTAAGATTTGGGGGACACACACAAAACGCGCAAATGCATCAGCAGAGCCAGCTCCAGGATGTGAAGTACAGTAGTCTCCTTCCTCACCCCCCACCATTGCCCATTATCTCTCCCTTTCTCCCCCTCCCTCTCTGGGACCAATGTCAGTGCTGCCTAGGGGAAAGAGGCAAGTAGGCAGGCAGCAGCAACTGCTGCTCCTTCTCCTTCCGCCATCACCCACTCACAATCTCCTACTAGGTCAAAAGGAGAGGGCAGGGAGCAGGAAGCAAAGGACCAGCCTTAAGGACATGAGTCTATAGTGGTGGATGTTGCCACTGGAGCTGGTCGGGTGGAGGACCATGTAGCAAACAGCAGGTGGAACACAGCCACTTTCCTACCGCTTATTCTACAGCTCCCACTCCTGCACCTTTAACAGCAGCCTGAAATTAAATAGTGAAGCTCTTCATTGCATGGCTACATTAAGGGTGAGGGAAGTTTGCAGCCTGAGCATCTGCAGGTACCTTTGGAAGCAAGTTCCACTGTGATCATGGGGATTTACGCCTCAGTGCATAGGACTTATCAGCTTTTTTTTTCCTCCCCCCCCTTTTTTTTTTTGCATATCAGACTGCTGGTAAAGTCACAGGGACTTTCTCTTTGAGGGAAGGGATGGCTTGAGGAGGAATGAGACAGGGATAGGACCCAGCGAAACACAGCAATTACTCATTGGATGCATGTTTGTGGCGGCTTGCATTGGCCGTCAGAGACAGAGACTATGGATTTCAGAGAGACCAAATGAATGATCTAATTGGAAACAATATATTGGCAGAGACATCACCTTGCTGACAAAGGTCCGTGTGGTTTTCCCAGTAGTGATGTATGGAAGTGAGAGCTGATCGCCAAAGAATTGATGCTTTTAAATTATGGTGGTGGTGGAGACTCTTGAGAGTCCCATGGACTGCAAGAAGATCAAACCTCTCCATTCTGAAGGAAATCAGCCCTGAGTGCTCACTGGAAGGACAGATCATGAAGCTGAGGCTCCAATATTTTGGCCACCTCATGAGAAGAGAAGACCCCCTGGAAAAGACCCTGATGTTGGGAACACAAGGAGAAGAGGAGGAGGAGGAGGAGGAGGAGGAGGAGGAGTTTGGATTTGATATCCCACTTTATCACTACCCAAAGGAGTCTCAAAGCGGCTAACAATCTCATTTCCCTTCCTCCCCCACAACAAACACTCTGTGAGGTGAGTGGGGCTGAGAGACTTCAAAGAAGTGTGACTAGCCCAAGGTCACCCAGCAGCTGCATGTGGAGGAGCTGAGACGCGAACCCGGTTCCCCAGATTACGAGTCTACCGCTCTTAACCACTACACCACACTGGCTCTCAAGGGACAACAGAGGATGAGATGATTGGACAGTGTTCTCGAAGCTACCAATATGAGTCTGACCAAACTGCTGGAGGCAGAGGAAGACAGGAGTGCCTGGTGTGCTCTGATCCATGGGGTCACGAAGAGTCAGACGCGACTAAACAACAATATTGGCGGGGGGCGGTCAGAGAGGGAGTGTGGACTCTGGCTCTGCATTCTTTTGGTGAGATGGTACAGATCCATTTGCCCAAGAAGAAATACCACCCCTATAAAATATGCACATATACAAGCTGATCCTTTCTTTAAGATTTAGAGAAGCAAGCAACTTTCGTTTTCTGAGTTTCATGGTTGCTTGATCTCGCTACAGTAAACAGCTCCATATATTTTTTTCTTCTTCTCCTTTTCATGTTTTATCCTGAAGCAACAGAGCATTACATTAATTGACTTGTCTTATTAATTCAATAAGCTGCTTCCAAGATGAAATGCTTAGCTATGCCTGCTTGTTTTTGGCACTTTTTGGGTTGTTGGAGGAAAGGCTTGAAGGCTTGAATTGCTCTGATGTTTTCCACAGTTCACTGAGTAATTTTATGCACTGCTGAAGAATTGCCACGTTTGGAATTACTACAAACTGCAACTTCTCTCCCCCACCATCATATTATAATTTAATTCACACTTTATAGCATGATAAGGAAACATTTAGCAGTGTGCATATTGTAGAGGGATATTTCAAATGCCAGGAAGATGGGGCCAAGTCCTCATAAAATGCCACCATTTCCTAGAATTTAGAATTTGGATAGAAAAGGTTGCTTATAAAGAAGAAAATGTCCCCTTCTTTAAAATAAAATTTAAAAATGCTCCACCCAAATTGCTTGCAATAAAAATAGAAAACTAAATCTTAGGGGAAAGAAACAAGCCTCGACCGAACATAACTAAATGTAGTATGTCCCAGATCTGAAAAAACCCGGTCCACAAGCCAAGGTTTTGTGTGCAGAGCTGCAGATGAAGACTGCACACAAACCATACATATAAAGCATATGGCCATTCCCAAAGACTCCTGGGACCTGAGCTACAATTCCTAGCATTCTTAACAAACGACCCAGGGTTATTTGTTATTTTCATTCAGATATGCGCTTCATTCATATATTTTCATTCATAAATGCACTTTGCCCTGCGCTTTCCCCCGATAAATGTATTTTTGTAAGCAGGTTTTTTTTGTTTTGTTTTTTTGCAGGAAGTTAGAAAACTGCATTGCAAAATAGGAAAAGCGTGTATTTTGAAGAATGGCTGTGCTTTGGTTCACACATTGGTTCAGGAAGTGTGAACAGGACAGGCTCACATTAAAAGGCAAACGACACAAATGTCTCCCATCAGCCTACAGCGGACACACCCTTACCACCTCATCGGCTGTTTGCATGAGCTGCCCCTGCTCTATCTATTATCAGCAAAATTCCATCTTCACTATATGTCCCCAACCTCTTTACGTTTTAAAATTATTGTACTTTGCCACGCTCAATGGACTATTTAAACAGGGAGGGAACATCTGGTGAGCTGAAACTGCTGAGACTCCGTGGACTTATAAAGTGGCAATATTTTTTATTCTGTAAATGGAAACGCATCGTAAATTAAATCTACCAGCCACTTGGAAAGACACGGGTCAAGCACCAGGTGTGACAATGCCATCAGATTGCCAAGGTCAAATTTTATGTGGGGATACGTGCCGGAGGAAATCCTGCCCACTTAAAAGTCACTGGACTCAGAAGAGAAACCAAGATAGTCACCTGAGCTTCTCAGATGAAGCCCAAGTAGAAAAATGCTGAAACACCCCTCGGTTTGAGTATTTTCAGTTTAAGTACTCCGCGGACCTGTCTGGAACGGATTAATCCACTTTCCATTACTTTCAATGGGATAGTTCGCTTCAGGTTAAGTACGCTTCAGGTTAAGTACGGACTTCCGAAACCAATTACACTCATACCTCAGGTTAAGTACGCTTCAGGTTGAGTACTCCACGGACCCGTCTGGAACGGATTAATCCACTTTCCATTACTTTCAATGGGGAAGTTCACTTCAGGTTAAGTACGCTTCAGGTTAAGTACGGACTTCCGGAACCAACTGTGTTTGTAAACCGAGGTACCACTGTATTTGTGTGTGTGGTCTCAAACTTTTCTTTCAGAGCCAGTGTTTGCACCCAGCATCCTCAGGCAGTTGCTGAGGCGCCAACTAGCCCAAAAGGACCTACTCCTGTGCCAGGCTGCTTGGTCTAGGAGAACCTCCTATTTTAATTTCACACCATGACAATGCCTAGGAATGATACCATGACAGGGCACTGAGAGAGATTTTAAGGGTGGGCAGCTTCCAACTGTCCAGCGCTGGACATGGTGCTAATCCCAGCTGGTGATGAATGTACCATATACACCTGGTGATGAGGGGGAGGTATGATGTAAAAGGAGGCCACCTTTTCTGAAGGTCTAGGCTCTCTCTCTCTCTCTCCACAGCTGGAGGTAGCAATGCTTCTGAATACCAGTTGCTGAAAACCGCAGGAAGGGAGAGTGCTCTTGTGCTCAAATTCTGCTTCCTGATTTCCCACAGACATCTGGTTGGCCACTGTGAGAATAGGATGCTGGACTGGATGCTCCAATAGCCTCTTCTTATGTTCTTATGAAGACCCTTTCTGAAGGCCTCTTCAAATTTGGATGCATCTTCACCAGGAGTCAGCAAACTTTTTCAGCAGGGGGCTGGTCCAGTCCACTGTCCCTCAGACCTTGTGGTGGGCCGGACTATATTTGGGGTGTGTGTGAATGAATTCCTATGCCCCACAAATAACCCAGAGATGCATTTTAAATAAAAGCACACATTCTACTCATGTAAAAACACGCTGATTCCCGGACCATCCGCAGGCCAGATTTAGAAGGCGATTGGGGACAGATCCGGCCCCCTGGGCCTTAGTTTACCTACCCATGATCTTCACTGTCCTCGATGAGAACCCTTACATCTTGGTCCACACTATGCCAGCATTCCCCAGCAGGTTCCCTCAGGTGTCCAAAACATCTGGAGGACACCAAGATGGAGAAGGATGGTTTAAGATGAAAGGAGTGGTCATGAGAAAGATTAATTATGTGCCTTTGGGCTGAGGACACATGACAGCACCAAGGCAGTTGAAAGGTGATAATGAGAGGAGAACTAAGAGTAGGATGACAAGAAAATATATGGTCAAGAAGAGATGGATAAATATAATATAATATATTGTAATGTGCCCCCCTTGCTACTTCATAGGCTGTGAGGAATCCAGGGTTCACTAACATTTTTCTGCAAGATGCTCGGAAATGAGGAGAGTGACTCTATGCATGCATTTCTATGCAATTTCCACTGAGTTTAACAGGACTTACTTCCAAGTACTGTAAGTATTCAATGCAGTGAAACCGAAGGGCTACTTGCTGAGGTTCAGTACAGCAATTGCAAATTTTACTTTTTACTCATGTAATACAATCTGCTATAAATCATCTATGTATTGCAAAGTTATATTTCAGAGTTTGGAAGACAGGTTCCATTTTGGTGTATGAAACATTCAGACAATCAAACATTGTATTTCCCCAAAACATTTCTAATATTCATGAGGACTAGAACCCTTTTGATTGGTAACCGATACCAGGGGATTTGCAATAGTTCCTCACGCCATCACCCACAGAGACCTTTGCAAAGTTGTTCCTTTGTTAAGCTGGAATAAGCTAAAGATGTTGCAAAAGAATAATGAAAACAAACATCATGGTTTTTGCTCTGGGAAACCTCAGGCTGGATCCATTTCATCAAGCACAGATGCTTGTTCCCTGCTTTCTGTTTTTTTGGCTGTAACCAGTACTTTTCTTTATGGCACTTGCACATGGATGCCCAGATCACTTTTGAGCTAAGATTTTGAACCACCTGATCTCAGCTCTTATCCACTAAAACCACACCAACTCAGATATATTGGGAAGATGCTCAAACAGAAGGATGGACTCGTTTGAAAGGGCAAGGGTTTTTTGTTTTTGTTTTTGTAAAGGGGGGGGGGAAAGACCACACAAAAAAACCCCAGAAGTTTATCTCATCCTTTAGTCTCGAGGTATCAGCAATAACAAAGATCTATGGCTGTGCTTACTTTAATAAAGCTTATGTAGACAGATTGCCTTGTCAGATTCCCCTTTTCCTAACACTTATTTACTGAGCTTTTGTGGTTTGAAAGACATCACACCTTGAAGCAATAGTGGGAACGCTGGCTCTCCCGAGACCTACCAATAAGTTCTAATATATTTTGGAGAGACCATCACTGGAGGATGAGAGAAGAGCTCCCAGAGATCATAAGCATTTAATATTTCACTGCACTGAGAGATTGGATAGGACAAAGCTTGTGGGGGAAGTTTATGAGGAAATGAGCAGTTGTACAACCTGCTCACAATACTTTGCCTCCCCGAGCTGTTTTTCAGCTAAAAGAGAGCATGTCAGTACACTTCCACAGAATGCTGGAATCCATCAGTCTCATCCAGCAGGAATCTTCTCATGTTTCCACATCGGTTTGTAATAGACAGGGACTTTCTGAAGTCCCAAAGTGTAGCTGGGACTTGACACACCCTGAAACAGCCTTCCTGAACCTGGAGCTCGCCAGATCTTTGGCATGGTTAGAACTATCAGCCTCAGCCATACCTGCCAAGTTCCTGCCGGAAAAATAAGGGATCGGCAGACCGGAAGTAGCGCTGTCACCATTTTGGAACTGGGCGGAGCATGCTCAGAAGCGACTTTCGATGCTGCTCTGCCCAGTTCCAAAATGGCCACCATGCCAGAAATCGCTTCTGTGCATGTCCAGAGACTCCAGACATGCGCAGAAGGAGCATCCCCCGGACAGTAAGTAAACCGGGGGGAAACAAAAAAAATAATCCGTTTTTCCAGCTGGGAACAGCTGGAAAAACGGGGGTTTCCTGGGGAATACGGGAGACTTGGCAGCTATGGCCTCAGCCAGCTTGATGGGAGTTGCAGTCCAAAGGGCACCAAGAGGGCATCAAGCTGGGGGAAAGCTATCCTAAAATATTATAGCAGGAGTGGGGAACCTCGGGCCCAAGGGCCAAATGTGCCCCTCCAAGGTGCTCTAACTGGCCCAGGTCACACATCCTCCCTGTTGCCCAGTTACACCCCTTGTTGGCCTTGCTTCATACCCTCCTCAAGTGATTCTACCTTGCTTGCATGGATAGAGGATATCAAATCACAGAACTGTAGACTTGGAAGGGGCCTCAAGCATCACCCATCCATTCACCCAACATTGGGTTCGAACCCACAACCCTGAGATTAAGAGTCTCATGCTCTGCTGACTGAGCCAATCTCTGTCAAGACTTGCCTACTGCACCACTGTAAGACTCACATCCACTTTAAACTCTGACCCGACCCATCTCTGGCCTCCAGAAAGTGGCACAGAAGGGAAGGTGGCCCTCAGGCCCTCGCCTTTGCATTACATAGTCACCTCCTGGCCTCGGTGCTTCTTCATAATAAGCTTCCATTCAGCCTGCTGGCATCAAAGCTCCCGCATCGAACTGCCCTGATAGTTTAAACAGCACTTCCCTTTTAAAGAAAAAAATCGTACATTTTCCACTGCCACCTCCCGCAAATCATAAATAGTGATCCGCTGTAATAATACCCGCGGTTCCCGCCATCTGATCTCCCATGAGTCAGTCTTGGCTATAGTTCTTTTTTGTTCGTTCCCGGATGTCTCATTAATGAGCAGAGAGCCATCCAAAAGTCTCAGCCCCTACTTTGTACTATTTTCATTGCACTTTTTACCTCTGCATCTTTTATATGTGTTTGAACTAGGAGAACCTGTTGGGGGGTGAAAAAGAAAATTACAATATCAACCCTCTCCATTACACTGAGAACCCTGCCAGCACGATCAGCATTTTAAAACTGCAAATGTGGCAGGAGGAATAATAAGAGAAAGCAGGAATATGAGTGTGTGTGTTTCCTCTCCCTCCAAAAAACAACAACAACACACACACACACACCTGGATTTGCTTGATTCCATCTCTTTGTTGCTCTAGTAGAAAATGTCTATGTCAATTAATTGTCTCATTACTTCATTGCTTTCTTCCGTCATCATAAATGGAAACCTGGATCCAAAAGAGGTGCTTCTTATGGGGAGGGGGGAAACTGCTCCCAGTACCCAAACCCTGTCAGTGTGCACTTAAAATGACCTTATTAAAGAACAGGAATTGGAAACCTTTTTCTCAGGTGAGGGGTGTATGCTGCCATATTTAATTAAGCCCAACAGGTGTTGCCTGGATTTTTTAAGAAAAGAAAAAAGGAAGAAAAAGCTATGGCTTCTATGACAGCTAAAGAATATGTCCAAAGCTGGTTTTTAAAAATTGTGGAATCGCTTGAAAACAAAGTTGAATGAGAACTGGGCTTTTGTTTCCCTTGCTTGGCTATGTGGGGGCAGGGGGAGCACAGACTCAGCCAGACAAAACTTGGCCCGTCTGCACAAGACACACATGCATAGCTGCCAAGTACCCCGTTTTCCCCGGGAAACCCCCGTTTTTACTTACCTTTTCCCGGTGGTCCCCCGTATCACTTCGTCTCCCATTTTTCTCCGTTATTTTCTCCTGCTGGCGGCCATTTTTTTTCTTTCTGATTTGCCCTTCTATGGGCACCAAAAATGGCCGCCGCTGGCTTCAAAAGTCGCATCTACGCATGTCCGGAAGTGCATAGACGCTACTTCCGGTGTCGTCGTCGGCCATTTTTGGTGCCCATAGATGGGCAGAGCGACACCAGAAGTTGCGTTGACGCACTTACTGACATGCGTAGAAGCGACTTTCAAAGCTGGCAGCAGCCATTTTTGGTGCCCATAGAAGGGCAAAGCGACACCGGAAGTTACGTTGACACAACTTCCGGTGTCACACAGCTACCGGTCCCGGATTCTGCAGTCCGGGACTTGGAAGGTAAGCACATGCTCTATGAGTGAACCCTCTTACCGCCACCTAGGGGTGAGGGAGGTATTCAATTTAATTTGCATTTAAAGGCAAATGTGCCTAATGCACATTCTCTGAAACAAGACACAAACTTAAATACAGGCGTCCTTCAAAATATAAACTACTCTGGATTTTTCAGTGCAATTTGCCAGCCAAGTCATGTTTGCAAGGATGCACATCTACTATATATTTTGGAAAGTCGTCTGTCTCTCCATATGTTCTCTCTCTGCTCAGATGCCTCTTGAGATATCATTGACTAAATTGGCATGACTGGATGGAGGAGCCATCCATGTTGGGAAAGAAAGATCCAAATTGTAGCGTACCCAGGATCAAAACTAGGGGGGGGGGGCAAGCCATGGTCGTTCAGGTTGTGACATTTCAGCACGGAAAAGGAGAATGAAACCAAAATTTTAAGAAAACTATATATAATTATAGCAGTGCTTTATTACGGTAGTTATTACAATTATTTGCTTGGGGGGGGAATAATTTTTATTCTAGTTACATGTCTTATATACTAATATCATTTTTCTTGGGTTTGAAGAAAACTTGTTCAAAACTTTCATTTCAATCCAGTCCTGATTTTCCTTGAAGAATTTCCAATGGATGCTCATCAAACACAACCCAGTCAGTCTGTCCTCTCCCATTGTACTTCTGAGCCAGTTCTTTACCCTTTAAAATTTAATTTTCTACAGAAATTACTTAACTTACCTTTTTGGAACCAGTTTCTTATACAGTGGAACCTCAGTTTATGAACACCTTGGTTTACGAATTTTCGGTTTACGAACGCCGCGGACCCATCTGGAACGGATTAATTCACTTTCCATTACTTTCAATGGGAAAGTCCGCTTCAGTTTATGAACGCTTCAGTTTATGAACAGACTTCTGGAACCAATTACACCCATGCTTCGGGTTAAGTACGCTTCAGGTTGAGTACTCCGCGGACCCGTCTGGAACGGATTAATCCACTTTCCATTACTTTCAATGGGAAAGTTCGCTTCAGTTTATGAACGCTTCAGTTTATGAACAGACTTCCGAACCAATTGTGTTCATAAACCGAGGGACCACTGTATCCATTTAGGCAGCCTCGATGCCTTCTAAATGTAAATAAGAAGGTAAACTAATAGCGGGCGGCTCAGTTTAGCGGCGGGCTGCTCAGTTTAGTGACGCGGAACTCACTAGACCCCTCTAGAAGATTCCCTCTTCTCTCTGCTAGAGCCCGCTGGAGACCTCTCCCTCCCTTGAATCCCAATGGCTGGCTGGCATAGATTCCTCTACCAGTCGCTAGGTGGCTCTAGATACTTCTCGGTTTTTACACCATTTCAGTCTGGTAAACAACTGATTATTTGCCATTGCCCTACCTAATTTTGTTTCCTTTCATCACTTTATAACCATTTTTTAAAAATTGTTTGGGGGGGGGCAACTGCCCCTTGCTGGGTACGCCCATGTGCCCTCTGTGAAGAAAGGGACTGAGACGCTCACCATTTCTCTCAGGGAGGCTGTCAGGTGTGTCCTACTAGTCCTTCCAGGCACCGAGATTCCAAGACACGGTCTTCTATGAAGTTGGTCAGCCTTGCTGATACTTTGTGAGTAAACTTGAACGAGTGCCATGAATAGGCTAGGATTAATTCCATTTTAGAGCCACAGGCCTTGAGCTTATTTTGTACTCTTTACCTCCTGCCTGCTGTCTCCCTACCTTTTATTCCTCATTTTAGTTCCTTAACTTGACTGCTGAAGTGTGCATGCTTGCCAGCCTCAGGGTTTTAGAATCCCCATGTCCCCCACTAGGTGTTAAGGATTCAGGCTCCTGGGAGTTGAGAACTGGAGCTATAAGTGACCAGCTCACTTTTCTGGGGTCTGGGAGAGACTCAGGGAGACTGAGGGTGCCTCTTTGTAAACCACAAAGGTGCAGGGTGAACTGAGGAGTGCTTCAGCGCATCCCAGGTAAGTAAGACCCACCAGCAGCACTGCAGGGCTGTTGTGTTGCAGCTGGGCAATGCAGAGGGTGTGAGAGGCCTCTCTCTCGAGCATCCTCCCCCCTTTTGTCACACCCTCTCCCCCACTTTTCACTTTGAGTGATAATTTTGTGTGTGTGTGTGTGTGATTGTGAATTGTTTTCAACTGTCCGTAACACCAAGCTTCAGTTGTTGTAATATTCTCTGGGACCTTAGAGTGAAGGGTGGGTAATACATTGGGAAAAGAATAACATCTCTGGTTCTGAGGTCATTCGGACAATTTCTAGATATTAGAAGAAATGTATGAAGTTAACACTTAAACAAATGCTAATTTTGATCCTGGTTTAACATTCAAAACATCCTGTGTGGGCAGGGCCGGCCCTACGGCCAGGCTGGTTGGTGCAGGGCGCCAGGGCTCCCCACCCGCCAGGGGGCACCGCACAGCTGTGTCCGCCCGCTCTCCGTGGAGCTGCGCTCACCCACCCGCCGCGGAGCTGCACCCCCGGCAGCCGCGCAGCTCCGCCCGCCGCGCTGGGAAGCAGGGCGGGCGCTGGAGGGATCCGTCGCACCACGGCGCCAGGGCACCAAATATACTTAAGACGGCCCTGTGTGTGGGCATAAGGATGAGCTACCCCGGCCAACTATCTACTATGAGTTAGTATTTGTTCTTGTCAAAGAACTTATAAAGATGGACTGGTTGGCAGGCAAGTCAAAGAGGCAAAGGGACGGGCGCTGGTTTTCCCAACCTGATACCTTGCACTTGTTTTAAACAACAGCTCCCATCATCCCTGAACATTGGCCATGCCGGCTGGGGCTGATGGGAGTTGTAGTCCAAAACATCTGAAGAGCACCAGGTTGGGGAAAGCTGGAGAAGGCAGTGGAGTGGTATGGCACATCGGTCACATATTGTTAGCCCCAGCAGAATTGTATCCATTCCTGTCCTTCCAGTTGGTTTTCAAGTGGGGCATGCAAACCCAACTCTGATTATTAAAATCGTAAACATGATCCCTCACCATGGCCATGCCAAAAGAGAGCAGAACATTGTGGTTTCGTATAGATCATAATTAGCGGGGGGAAGTATTTGCTTTCTTTATCTGAGAAACAGCCAGTCATCTAAGGAAATGCCAAATATATTTGCTAATGCTGAAAACCCATTTTAGTCCCACTAGCAGTTTTATTCCATTCTCCAATCTCGCAGTTAGAGAAAGAGAGTTTGGGTTCCAAAGTACTTTGCAAGATTAGCTTCTTGGCTCTGCAAGGAGAAGCCCTTGACTCCCAAGTATGGAGTTTGCACAGCTGGACTATGGAAAGTGACATAGAAGCAATATGGATGGCGGTGTAATTTTTATGCTGGCGCCTTTCTCACTGCTGCATAGAGATATTTATAATTTAGAGAGCGCGGGTGGAAACATATTTGTAATCATGGAATGAGTTCTGCACTCGTGCTGGGACAACACTGCACACTTCTTTATTTATTTTAAATATTTAGATCCTGCTTTTCTCTCAGGCATGTGTCTGTGTGTTTATATACCCCCCCCCCCCCCGGTCAAAATATCAGGGTGATGTACAATCATTAAAATGACTGGCTACGCACACACAAAATGACCCTTCATAGGACTGCCTGCTGGCATGAATCAAGTCTTCATGAGACACCTAAGAGTCAAAAGCAAGGGTGCCTGTTGCATCTCTGCTGGAAGAGTGTTCCACAGCATGGGACCACTAACACCAAATACTTGACAGCTGGGGGACAAAAAGTGATCTGAGTGATCATATGATCTCAGTGATCAGGCTCAGGTGGCCCCTAAAGTATCCTGGACCCAAGGTGTTCAGGGTTTTGTATATCAACACAAGACCTATGAGAGAAAAGTGGGGAGGGGAGAGAGAGAGAGAATTCTCTGAAATTCTTCCTGTTTGAATTCATCAGAGTAGTTTGGTGCCAGAACCATTGGTACTTGGTGCCAAAATCCAATGAAACACCATTTCTGTAATGATGGTTGCTAGTCTTGATATTCTACAAGATGCCATTCAACCGTCTTCATAGAATCATAGAGTTGGAAGAGACCACAAGGGCCATCCAGTCCAACCCCCTGCCAAGCAGGAAACACCATCAAAGCATTCTTGACATATGGCTGTCAAGCCTCCGCTTAAAGACCTCCAAAGAAGGAGACTCCACCACACTCCTTGGCAGCAAATTCCACTGTCGAACAGCTCTTACTGTCAGGAAGTTCTTCCTAATGTTTAGGTGGAAGCTTCTTTCTTGTAGCTTGAATCCATTGCTCCGTGTCCGCTTCTCTGGAGCAGCAGAAAGCAACCTTTCGCCCTCCTCTGTATGACATCCTTTTATATATTTGAACATGGCTATCATATCACCCCTTAACCTTCTCTTCTCCAGGCTAAACATACCCAGCTCCCTAAGCCATTCCTCATAAGGCATCGTTTCCAAGCCTTTGACCATTTTGGTTTGGTTGCCCTTTTCTGGACACGTTCCAGCTTGTCAGTATCCTTCTTGAACTGTGGTGCCCAGAACTGGACACAGTACTCCAGGTGAGGTCTGACCAGAGCAGAATACAGTGGTACTATTACTTCCCTTGATCTAGACACTATACTCCTATTGATGCAGCCCAGAATTGCATTGGCTTTTTTAGCTGCTGCATCACACTGTTGACTCATGTCAAGTTTGTGGTCTACCAGGACTCCTAGATCCTTTTCACATGTACTGCTCTCAAGCCAGGTGTCACCCATCCTGTATTTGTGCCTTTCATTATTTTTTTTTGCCCAAGTGTAGTACTTTACATTTATCCTTGTTAAAATTCATCTTGTTTGCTTTGGCCCAGTTGTCTAATCTGTTAAGGTCATTTTCAGGACCCCGGATTTGTGTAGGGTTTACTTTGTAGCCATTTCTTCTCCCAAAGATATTCCACAAGGATCTGAGTTCTCCTTCTAGATGGGCTACTTTCCCAGGTTGATGAGCCCCACCTGCCCCTCATTTCCCTCAACAGCACGTGCAGAAACTGCCTTCTTGACTATTGAACCCACTTGTCCTCTCAATCTGCTGGAGCCTGTCTTCACATGCAGAGGATAGACAAGTCCCTAACTTACCGGTTTAGCCAGCCAGTCAATGTCATTCCCGGGGTGTGACCACTGTCACATGGTGGACAGCTTCTAGGAGCCACAGGTGAGAGCTGAGTGTAGGGTGGGGAACCAATGGTGGACGAACTACCCAGAAGTAACATGGTGTGTATTGCACCACCATGCAATGCAGGGGGTTGGACTAGTTGACTCTCAGGGTCCTTTCCAATTCTACAATTCTATGGTTCTATGATCCCAGCTGCTACTATTAGCATACAGCTGCAAGATCTAGTCTTTCCCGGTATATGAAAGTTTACTTACTTTCCCCGAAGCCTTGGGGAGCAGGGGGGGGGGGTATTAACAACAGCTGTTGTGAACAGTGTGAATCCAAAACTGTCAGGTGTAAGGCAGCTAGCAGTTTATCAACCCCTGCTTATCCAAAACATCCCCAAACATGTCAGATACGATGGCAATCAACACCGAGTTCCTAATGAACAGGTCAATAGGAAGCTGCAACCTCTGATTCAGATGCTGGAACAGGCAGCTCCAATGCTTAAGCAGCAGCCATTAAGCCACAAGCCTCGGGTGGGAAGAGATGGCAAGCAATTGTAAACACCTCTGAGCATACAAGTGATCTAGTCTCCTAGCTGCTTCCAAATGACACCTTGATAAAATTGGTAACGCGATTTCTTCTGATGGTCAGCTTTTTCTTCGTCTCCTTCGCCGGTGTACGCAAGAGTCTGATGTTCAGCTGGTGTTTATTTTTATTAAAAAACAAACACCGAGGAGGAGTATATTTTAACAGAGAATGTCTTGGGAAGCCTATAGCGGATTAAAAGGCCCTATCGTACAAAAGAACTGAATAATACCAGAAGGGAATGAGAAGTACAGGGAGATAAGCAGGAGGTCTGCTGACCTGCCAAGGGTCAAGCCTTCAAGATACAGAGTATATTGCATTTCAAAGGAGGTGCTGCTGGCATAGCGAACCTTGCTAGACTGCGGTCATCTTATAAAAATGTATGGGTCATCGACTGTAAGAGAATATGCTTTTGAGGAACACACTCTAGTGGACTGGTTGCACCTCAGATCAAAAAGGCCACAGGGTAACTTTTAAACTGGTTTGGGGTAGGGGGAGGCAATGGGAGCTGAGAAGTCTTGAATTGTATTAGGGACTTCTGAACACCCGTGGCTGGAGACATACTATTAATGGTGGCGTGCCCTGTGTGTCGAGGTCCCCAGGACACCCCCCAATAAATCACACTTCACACATAAATTAAGTTTAAGGTTTTTGGCATAATTTTGGCCACAACTTTATTTAAATACAAAAAAAAGTGAGTGGTTGCTTAGGCATTGGTTCCATACATACATCATACACCTGTCTCCAAGACAGAACTAACTGACTTCCCCGCTTCCTGAAGTCAGTGCGGGGAAAGCATTTTGGGGAGAGAATGGAGCCGAAAGGCTGGCCGTTCGCCTCTCCACCAAATGCTGCCAGGGGCTCTTGCGTGGCCCTAGCCCAGTGATGGCGAACCTATGACACACATGTCAGACGTGACACGCCGAGCTCTTACTGCTGGCACGCGCCCCATCGGCCCATTTGCGCTGTTGTTGTTGCCCCCCCCATTTGTTCTCCCACTCCTCCTACAGCTTGTCTCCACTAGAGCTTGTCTCCACTAGAGCTTGTTTCTGCTGTTGCTGGTAGTCAGAGATTGGGTTTTTAACCCTTTCTGTGCTGTTTTTTCTGGCACTTTGGCAGACTATGATTGGGTGTAACAGCGTTTGTTTTTTAACCCATTCTGTGCTGGTTTTTTTGGTGTTTTGGCAGACTACCGTATGTTGGTGCTGCGTGTTAGTTCCAGCAAAGGTATTATTCATCATTTATTTCTGTTCTCTTTCCCCCCAAAAAAGCAAAGCAACTTTTGCACCCCCCCAAAAAACTCCAAAACTTTGGTTAGCAGCTCCCCCAAAAAAGCTCAACAACTCTGGGCACTTTGTGATAAATAAGGGTTTTTTGGTTTGGTTTGGTTAAATAATTAGTTTTTGGTTTATTAAATACAGTTATATATTACAATTATACATTTTTGTTATTTAAACTATGAATATCATGAAATTATGGTGTTTTTTCTCGAAGTGACACACCACCCGAGTTATGCTTGGTTTTTTGGCGAATATTGACACACCAAGCTCAAAAGGTTGCCCATCACTGCCCTAGCCCCTTGTCGAGCCCCTGGATTCCTTTAACGGAACTCACCCTTGCAGCAGCAGCACTGGAGGGGCCGGCACAACCAACGACCAATTCTGGCCGCTCCACCAACCAACAGCATTGGAGGGACCAGCACAACCAATTGTGATCCCTTCACCAAGCAATTTATGAACCAATGCCTAACCGCAACCTTACAAGTTGTGACGAATTGCTATGCAGTAGGCAAAAACCAAGTGGCACCAGCCAATCAGCCAAATGGAAAAATTCCTACCAGGCCTCTGCCTCAAAAGCAGACAACCCCATGTCAAGCACAGCAAGGTCAAACGCAACAGCCTAATTAAAGAGGAGGGTGGGCGGGTGATCCGAAGCTCGCAGCAAAGAGAAAGAGAAAGCCCAGGCTGCGAGCAAGGAATATAACCAGTGGGCTGTCCCCAAATTGCAACATCCAAATCTACCCCATGACACAAATCCACCAATTGCAGCCCTGTCCTGTTAGCTCCCACCGCAAGCCAGGCTCTCCATGAAGGAGAACCTGCTTTCCCAGAAGGAACTCATTGGCCACTGTGTGTGAGAGAAAATGCTCATTTAGATAGATGGACCTTTGATTCTTCTTATATTCATGTGTTCTTCATAAGGCTTCTCTCAAAAGAGAATTTGAGCCTAAAATTTTAGTTTATCATCTAGAACCAAGAAGTGAGGGGGGTGCTTGTGTATATTCCTCAGACTGAAAAACACGACCACCAGACTTTCTCCATCAAATTCCTCCTCTCATTAGGTAGTTCAAGCCAATTGTTAAGTCCTATTAATTTCCGCATGAAAGTTAAGTGTGTCTGATATCTCACACTGAAATAAAAGGGCTTGCCGTGGTTTGATTACTGGCAAAAGTGGCCTGAATTTGTGTATCATTGATTGAAATTAATGCTTTGTCCACGTTTCCTACTGATACGCAATGCCTATGTCATACAGTCAGGGCCGGATTAAGGTTTGATGAGGCTGTAAACTACTGAAGGTAATGGGGCCCTTTATATGCCCAGCTATCCTTTGTCAACAACAAATGGTCTCTGTTTTTTGTGTTGAATATATGCTATATGGTAATTTATGGATCCAAAAGGTATCGAAAGCCATTTGCACATAACAAAATATGTATTTTATCAAAGTAATTGTTGAACTGAAATACAATTAAGAATAAATATATTAACAGTGAAATAAAATTAAGAAGAAGTATATAAATAGTGGTTTTTTATCTTATATTTTGGAAATATACATCCAGTTTTTTTATTCCTTTAAAAAAAAATGGGGGGGGCAAGAGAGTAGGGCCCTAAGCTATAGCTTATTTAGCTTATATGTAAATCCTACACTGCGAACAGTGGTTAGAGCACTGTACCAGGAGAGGACTATTACTGTAATATTGGTGCCAATCCTTGTTGTGATATTTGGTCAGTCAGTCTAAAAAACATTAAAGGGGGGGGGGAGGCAGGGAGCATGTGCTCTTGGGGAAGAGGCAAGTGGTGTGTGCAATCATAGAATGTAGCCAGCAAAGTTCTACTCAATGTAGATCCATTGAAATGAGTGGGTCTCCTTTGTATATAACTAACATTGGATACAACTTCCTTCCTTTCTTTTTCTTTTTAAAAAAAGAAGATAGAAATTATGTCATTTCTTGTACTACATTTTGCACTTGATAAAATGTTAAAGTGCCCAAGTGCTAATTTCCTGTAAATCTGGGTGTTCTGGAAATGCTGACAGACCCTTAACTACAGTCCCGCTGCAGCTCTTTATAAATAATTCAGGTTTTGTGCTACTTTGACTAGTCCTTTCATACAATAGTGTGAATGGGTAAGAAAGCATCGTTTTTCAGCACTATAATTTGCCTTCCCTACATATGCATTAAAGAGCTGGGAAACAAGAATAGATGCCACAATTAGAGGGGGTCCAGGAGAAAGAGATTTCCTTTACAACAATCCAGCATTTCCAAAATAACTTTGTGATTCCTGAAGCCTCATTACAGAACACTTTTCAGCAGCCTGTGCAGGCCCATGGGCACTACACAACACGGCTGAATCTCCCCAGTTATTTGTTTGTTTGTTTAACCAGCTCATGGTATAGATTATTTAATAATAATAATAATAATAATAATAATAATAATAATAATAATAATAAGAGAGATACAGCAGTGGGAGCAGGAGATGGCCTGTTCTGGACATGGGGAGGAGAGAGGGCTTGCACTCTCCTGGAAGGAGTAGTTCCATAGCTTAGGGGTGCTCCTGGACAGTGGCGTAGGAAGCTGCTCCGGCACCTGGAGCGGCAAACATGACGCGCACCCGGGGGTGGGGCATCACTACGTAGCGCGCATGCACAGCGTCGCTACGTACGACATATGCGTCGCTACGTACGATGCATGCGTCACTACGTAGAGGGCGGCGCCCCCCTCAACCGGAACTGGGAGCGGACCACCCCCTGGATCCAGTATGGCAGATTCAACAACAACAACAACAACAACAACAACAACAACAACAACAACAGAGTATTAAACATAATGAAACTCCAAACATTAAAAACTTCCCTAAACAAGGCTGCCTTCAGATGTCTTCTAAAAGTCAGATAGTTGTTTATTTCCTTGACATCTAGTGGGAGGGCATTCCGCAGGGCGGGTGCCACTACTGAGAAGGCCCTCTGCCTGGTTCCCTGTAACCTCCCTTCTCACAGTGAGGGAACCGCCAGAAGGCCTTTGGCGCTGGACCTCAGTGTCTGGGCTGAACAATGGAGGTGGAGACGCTCCTTCAGGTATACTAAGGTGTTCACCTTAGTAGGGCCAGCTGGCACCACTGGTTTGGACATATATCTCATGTGAAAAGGATTTATGCAGTAGCTGTACACGAATTCATCAGAGCAACAGGTGGGTGAATGCCCATGCGCATGTGACAGAGCAGCCATGTGACCAACTTTCTAGAGGACAACCCTTTATGTTGAAAGGGTACTTCTCTTTGAAGGTGACCTCTGTCTGAGGCCCACCCAGTCCAAGTCTGGTTTAAAGATTAGGAAAAGTGGGGGAACAGGAACCCTGAATTTGCCCATCACAGTTAGCAGCACCTGGTCAGTAAATTGAGAGGGCAGGCACGCAAGTCACCCAGTTCCTTTCCCACTGTGATGAGGTGTCTTGTATTTCCATCTAAGTTACATTAATTCTGTTTAAATTTGCATTTGCACATAGATATTACCATACACAAATTTCATGCAAATTGGTCCTCTTCTGGCAATGCACAGACATGCCTTTTGCAATGCACAATAGGCCACGTGTGTGTGTGTGTGTGTGTGTGTGTGTGTTGTGTGTGTGAGCTTACTTTACCAAAGCGAACAGAGCAATAATATGATTCAGCTAATCTGAATACAGAACACAAAATGGCATTAGAGCTAATATAATTTAATCCACTTGCTTATTGTTATCACCATCAATTATTAGCATCTACAGATTTATATGAAGCTATAAGCTCACGAGCTTATCTCAGAAAGCAAATTGGATGCTTTCTCCATTCCCCCCCCCCTTTAAGCCCAGAAGCATGTAACATTCTGTGAATCCTTGCTATGTCGACATTAAAATGCAGCACGGGCAAATTATTCCGTGCTTGCATCAGCCTCGCCGAGAATGACCCACTTAGTCTTTTCTCATTTGACTATTCAAAAACCTATCTGCTCCATTTTTCAAAGCTCTAAGTGTGATGAGCTTGTGTAAAGATCTCTATTACAGCATAATAATAATGAAAAGCCTTCTTGCTTCGAAATGTCACGCAGTGCCCTACAGTGTGCGCGAGGAGTAACATACCCCCTTGGACCGATTCCTGCTACAGAGAGCAGAAGAGGCTGCATACTTCCGGAAAGACATAATTGACCAGGGATCTTCTGAACATAACCAGCCCTGGGGCTCACTTCCTACAGCACAGATCTAGGTACATAGAGAAAATACACATAGTGGGATCTCAAGCTAAATGCAGGCACAGTGCACTCCCCATATCTATCCAGTAATGACATGCAATTTCTAAAAGGAAGAGTTCTGGGGCTCAAGCCATATTATCTGCCTTGCTTCTTAATCCTTTCAAAAGAGAAACACAATTGGAAGCTTACTGTTTTCCCTACTGGCAAAGGCCATAATAAACCGCTTAGAGATTTTTAATTATATTAAGTGGCATAATTTTTTTAAAATAAATAACTAGGTGTAGAGCATATGCTTTTGTATGCAGAATTTCATAACAACATCAGAGCCTGTCCAGGGGCAGGCTTTGGTCTTTCAAATTTCAGCGGTGCCTTGTGCAAGGCCAAAATTCTCCCCCTGCCGCCTTTCACCTTCCTTTGTGCTCAATTCACTATGTCATCGTTGTGGCACCCCTGCGGCACCCCCAAGGCTTGGCACCCAGTACAGGAGATCTGGTCGTACAGTGTGGTGTAGTGGCTAAGAGCGGTAGACTCGTAATCTGGTGAACCGGGTTCGCTTCCCCGCTCCTCCACATGCAGCTGCTGGGTGACCTTGGGCTAGTCACACTTCTCTGAAGTCTCTCAGCCCCACTCACCTCACAGAGTGTTTGTTGGGGCAGGGGAAGGGGAAGGAGATTGTTAGCTGCTTTGAGACTCCTTAGGGTAGTGATAAAGTGGGATATCAAATCCAAACTCCTCCTCCTCCTCTTCTTCTTCTTCTCCTCCTCCTCCTCCTCCTCCTCCGGTCTGTCAAATCAGGCCAATGGCTTATCCAGCCCAGCATGCTGTTTTGACAGCAGCCGACCAGATGCCTATGAGAAGCCCGCAAGCAGGACCTTAGGGTCACAGCAGCCCTCTCCCCACTTGTGATTCCTAGCAACTAGTATTCAGAGATGTACTGCCCCTGACAATGGAGGCAGAATATAGCTGTCAACACTCATGGATAGCCTTGCCCTGCATGAATTTGTCCAATCCACTCCTAAAGCCATGGGCGTGGCTGGGGGGGGCAGGGTTGGCAGCTGCCCTCCCAGTTAAGTAAATAAATAAAAATACTTAACTAACTAACCAGTTACGTCACAGGTAACTCAGTTCTGCTACCCCTAACATAATGCCTGCCCCCCCCCCAAATAAATAAATCCTGGCCCATGCCCAGTGCTTTTTTCTTTTTAAAAAATGTTTAGGGGTCCTCTCATTTTGACTCAAGAAAATCACCATTTTATAGTTCAAATCAGGAAAAATAAATACAGGAAATGGACAAAAGTACAAAAATCATGCATTACCTCATAATTACACAGCTGACAGCTCCCAGTAACTTCCACATCGGCATGAGATTGTGTGCACTAACATCTCCCTGATTCCTCCCGGAAACACCAGGAAAGGAAAGGAAGCCGCCATCGGAGGTGGCAACAACGAAACTGACCAATCACTGTGCTAGATTCCAACTCCTACTTCACACATTAAACGCTAGCTTCTGTCTGAGACTCAGGAAACACCGTGACAGGAAATGAGGCCGCCATTGAGGGTAGCAACGGATCTGACGATTCACCGTCCCTTTAGATTCACAAAACGTTTAGGGGTATAGGTACCCCTGCGTCCCCCCAGAAAAAAGCACTCCCCATGCCTAAAGCCATCCAAGTTGGTCCCCTGCAGCAGCAAGTTCCATAGTTTATCCCTGCAGAAGAAGTACTTTCTTTTATCTGACCAGAATCTCCCAACACTCGGCTTCATTGGATGTCCATGAGTTCTAGCATTACAAGAGAGGGAGAAAACTTTTTCTCTGTTCGCTTTCTCGCACCATCCATCATTTTAAAAACTTCTATCATGTCAACTCTTAGCCGTGTTTTCTCTCAACTGAAAAGTCCCTTTCCCCATAGTGGAGGCGCTCCATCCCTTTGCCCATTTCTCGACCTTTCCCAACTCTTGCAATATTTTGAGGTGAAGAGGCCAGTACTGTACACAGTATTCCAAATGGGGTTGCACTATAGATTTGTCTTTCCCAGATTCCGTCTCTAAGCTAAAAGCGTCAGATCACAGTACAAGTTGTGCCTGGATCAGCCTTCTCTAACCTAGTGCTCTCCAGATGTTTTGGAACACAACTTCCATCAGCCCCAGCCAGCATGGTCAATGGTCAGAGATCATGGGAGGGTACCAGATTGGGTCTGACTCTATGAAAGGCATCTTTGTATGTTTAAATATCCCTTGAGCTGCATTTTGAAAAGCTCTTTTTTCAAATCCACCCTACCACTTTTTTAACTGGGGGGGGGGACTTAATGAGAAGCAATGGGGATCAGAGGCAGCTTCTAGGAAGGAGAATGGGGAAGGAATGGAAATGGGTGAATGCAAAGAAGCTCAGACCCTCCAAGTGTCCCTTTTTCCAGGGACGTCCGAATGTCCCACTTTTCCTTAGGATGTCCTTATTTTCATTGGAGAAATCTTGGGGGGGGGGGTATGTAAGCTAACGATTCTGAATGAGTCTCCTGTCTATTAGAAAAATCGGAAGGTCTAATAGCCCAGAAAGAAACTGGCAGGTGGAACTGTCTGTTTGTTTCAACAGAATTTATAAACCTCTTACTGGAACAAAAGACCTTTATGCCATTTGCAGCAGACAGTCTAAAGTATTCATTTTAAAAACAGCGATACAAAACAAGCAATTAAAAACAAATTTAAAATACAGAATGAAAGCAATAATATTAAAACATATTGTCTAAAATCATAGACAATAGGCAGGGAGTTCCAAAGTTTAGATGCTGCCACAACACAGGATCAATTTATTGAAAGTGCAGAACAAACTTTATGTGGCACTTGTAAAAGCGGCAGTTCCGCAGATCTAAGCAGTAAAACGGGCAGACAGGGCGAGGTGATCTTTCAAGTAAAGCATATAAACTGCAAACAGAGGGTTATGTACTGAGCTTGGATCCTAGAACAATAGGCAAGTAGGATCCTAGAAGGCAGCAACCCGTTTGGTCTGCAGAAGCTGCCCAATCCGGCTCCAGGAGGAAGTGAATCAGCAACCTGATTGGCCTGGAGGAACAGTCCAATCAGGCTCCGGGAGGGGAACTGAATCAGCCAATCACACGGGACCCACTGTGTAAATAATGTATATATAGCCAGAGGTTTGGGGGAAAAGCTCTCACTCACTATTTGCCATGAGCTGAAATAAAGAGCATGAAATCAACACTCAACTCTGAGTATATTTCACAGAGGTTGCTGATTTTAGCCAACCCTGGTTTAATAATTTGGTGTGTTGACAAGCCATGTGGCAGGAGAATTTTTTTTTAAAAAAAGTAACTTTAAAAAAAAGGAAACATTTTGCTTAAATGACGACTTTAAAAAATTAAATAAAAAGAGAGGAGGTATTTGCTAATTTTGAAAATAGGTAAAGGTGTCCTCTCTATGAGTTTACATTTATCACATGTAAATAGTGATAGATCGCAAAGTATCTGAAATTGTCATTAACATTCACGGCAATGTGACTGCACTTTTACAGTGCTGGAACTTCACATTTTTAAAGAAAGGCGCTGTCATTAGCAAATGTTGCTTAGGCTAGTTTATTCTTGAACTATGGTGCTGACATTTAAAAGTGTGAAACTAAAAAAGGGAGAAGAAAGCCACAAATAAGGCTGGCCACAGAGTATGCATGAATCAGTAAAGATCCTGTTGTAGGTTGATCTTTACAAAACACAAATCACAGGTTCCTAAGAGTTGTAAGTCTTACTGCTTTGTTTTGGACAGTCCAGGTGTTTGCTCTCAAGGCTGCCCTTCTATTGCGGGTGTTTTATTACCGCTCCCCCAAGCACAGCATCCATTCAGGCCCTCTTAGGGCTGATCACCGCAAGAAGGCAAATTTGAGTTGTGGTTTGTTAATTGTGTCTATTGTTCTTCCCAGCCAATCAATTGCTGCATGCAGGGCTGTGCTATAGGGTGCATAAAATCACCAAGAACAGAGCAAAACAGCCCTCTTGACACGTAAGCATTTACCTGGAATATCACCCTTCCCCACTGTTAAGTCAACAAATACCATAAAACTCTGATTTGATTCAAGGATAAGTAAGTATTCAACTCAAACTTTTTAAAAGTTTCATTTAACTTTTTTCTTAGTCTTCCTATTCATTTCTTTTCTCGGGGGGGGGGCACCCCCTTTTTGGCTCTTTGGAATATGGCAACAGTATTATTTGCCCAAACTGGGCGCGCTGGTTTTTTTGCAAGCGCATCACGAATACCTCCCTTCCGCCCCACTCTCTCGCTTTTTTGGCTCGGAACCACTTTTCCCCGCTGCCTGCTTTCTTGAAACTTGGGGCTGAGGAATTTCTGTGAGTTTCTTTGTGTAATAGGGCAACTTTATAAAATTTAAAATAAGTGAAACAACATGGGGAAAATAAAGTTAAGTGCGTGTTCAAGGAATCCAATTCGGAAACACCATGGGAAGATTGGAGGTCACGTTAAATTTAATTACAAAACAATGTACAAAACAAGTATCAATTAAGGAATGAATGATTGTTTATTTTTTGTCTTTAACATCTATTGATTATTTCTGTTATACAGTTTTGAAACCAATAAAGCATTCAAATAAATTTAAAAAAAAGAAACTTGGAGCTGAGGGAGGGGCACCTCCTCCCCAGCACACCTTCCACCTAACCGGGCCAACGCCTCTCCGCCCCCTTCGGCAGTGACTGCTGCCCACCCTGGTCCCTTCAGCTTGGAGGGGGGGGAAGCAGCTGTTGGCATACACGCTGAAGACCTGGACCAGCCGGGCGTCCGGTTTAGCATCTGCCAGGTGTCTTCTCTCCCCCGGTGTAGCCAACTGTGGAACACGATCCAGGCTCTCGGGGTCTGGACATGTTATCTGCAGAGTTCATCCAGCGTTAGTGTGGTTTGGCAGCAGATAAGACACAGTGAGAAGTTCTTGCATATTTACAAGCGTTTATTCTAGAAGCATATCAGAGCATGTACAGATACGTCTTCCTCCTTCAGCATAGCGAAAGCAAGGTAACTAACATCACAATAGCACAACAAACGGAAGTATACATCACGTGACACATTCAACATCCTCTTCCAAGCCTGTTCCTGTTTAAGGTGGAACAGAATCATACCTGCCAAGTTCCTCTCTGAAAAATAAGGGACCGGACTGAAATTAGCATACCGGAAGTAGTGCGGCGGCCATTTTGGAACTGGGCGGAGCATGCTCAGAAGTGACTTTTGATGCTGCTGTGCCCAGTTCCAAAATGGCTGCCACACCAGAAGTCGTGCTGCAGCCATTTTGGAACTGGGCAGAACAGCATCAAAAGTCGCTTCTGAGCATGCTCCGCCCAGTTCCAAAATGGCCACCGCGCCAGAATAAACCGGGGAAAAACAAAAAAATCTGTTTTTTTGGCTGGGGACAGCTGGAAAAGCGGGGGTTTCCCGGAGAAAACGGGAGACTTGGCAGCTATGAACAGAATCTACTATGAAATCCTAACAGCAGCATGTTTGTCTGCTCCGCCTCTCTCCGGCTTGGTGCGTGCGGAGGGCTGCTGCTCTTCTTCCCCCCTTTGCACCCCACAGTTGAGGAGAGGGGCAGCTGTCAGGTCTGCTTCTCTCAGGAGAACTGAGGGCAGAAACCAAAAAATGGGGGTGGGTGGGGGGCGTTTGGTAGGGTTCCCCTATGTCTGGGTTTTTGTTCTTTGGAATATGCCAGCCCTAACCTTGCCAGTGCAGCCAGGAAACAAACTCTTCCCACAATTCCTGAAACAGATTTTCATCTCTTTTAAAACATTTTGAATAAGGTAAACGATGAAAACATGTAAACATGTCTTTCAGAAAGGAAAGAAACAGTCTGGAGTTACTCATTTCTCTCCACGCAAACTGCCCCATAATTTGAACTCCATTTCCTCGGCTTTTAAAAATGATTTTGTCACTGAACAGAGAGCAGCCGCCACCTCCACCAGGACTAACATTGGCATCGCTTTGCTAACCCTTGGCTCACGGAGCACAATTGCAAGCTGGCCATGTTCCTGTTTTGAGGGCAGGACTCTGTTTGAAGAGATCTCGGAGACGGCAGTTCCTCAGTTTGAAAGTGTTCTCTATTTGAAGGCTAAAAGTTTGGCTAAAATGTTTTTTTAAAAAACAAAAACAAACAAAAGGTCCCTTGAAGTTGCCTGTCAATGGGTAGCCCGATCCAGCAGGCCATTCTTATGTGTAGTATTGCATTTTAAAATACAGTGAATTTGAAAACTTGCATAGCTACCTATAAATTTGCATAAGCAAATTTTATGTAAATCAGTGTCTTCCCTTGTTTTCTCTCTGGCTGGTGATGCATACCCTCTTCTAATGATGTGTAAATGGCCATCCTACTTACTAGGTGCATAAAAAAGCACAGGATCAGGCCCATGGCCCATCTACTTCATCATCCTGTTCTCACAGAGGCATGTGGGAAACCCACAAGCGGGGCCTGAACACAAGAACACTTTCCCCACCTATGGCTTCCACCAACTGGTATTCAGAAGCAGGGCCACCTCTGACCATTGGCCCAAATATCTCAAGGCAAGTTCTGTTTTGAACTCCAAACTCCGCCTTGGGGCTCATGATTTTCCATGAGTATACTCATGAGTAAAACGACTCCTGTGATTCTACATTCTCCTCAGTTGCTTTTAGGGTCTTGAGGATGGACTGTCCCAGGAGGAAAAAATATGAAAGGCCTTCTAGCTCACTGGGCCAAAAAGGCACCTCTGGAGGCATAGCTATCTACTATTGGAGCCAACTCCTAGGGGCCAAGGGATCTTCACCCCCCCCTAAAATATTTGAGGGGGCTGTCTTTATCATGCAATTCATATATTTCCATTTATACAACACTAAAACTTTCCCTCCCCACAGACTTCCCCTTGCCCCTCCCGGGTTTCCATAAAGAAAACCTTTTATTCCATGCATCTACTTATATTTTCTTAATTCTCAAATTCCTCCATTTTTGTATCTAGATGTTTTTTTCCAGCATAAATGTTATGATAATCCTGCTAATGTTTCTATATAATTAAAGTGAGCCTTCAGATATTCTATAAATTTTATCCAGTCTCTGTTAAATTTTTTGTCATCTTGATGTCTGATCCCGACAGTCAATTTTGCCATTTTGGCATAGTCCATCATTTTTAAAATCCATTTTCCTTTGTTGGTACTTTCTGTTATTTCCACATCTGGGCAAGTAGCATTCTTGCGGCAGTTGTCGCATACATAAAAAGTCTTTTTTTAATATCTCTTGGTATTTCTTCACCTGTTGTACCTAGGTATAATTAGGTATATTAGGTGAGACTCAAAACTCTTTTTTTTTTTTTGCAGCACCCACACTCATCTCTATCAGTTAACACAGGATACAGCTATAATTCTGGATGCAGCTATAAACAAACAAGCCTTGCTCTCCATTTGCAGTTTTGAAAGTATCTGTTGTGTGTTTACATTTTGCCTGAGATTTCTGGAAATATGAAATTTTCACACTCAGTCTTATCAACATGTGATGCTCAGTCCTTGTGTATTTTCCCCGGATTTCCTCACAACCAACCACACAGCTAAACAGACACACAACACCAATACAGAATCAGCCGTCTTATGTGAAGGATTGTTGCAGGTGGTGGAAGTAGATGGGGGCGCCTCACGTTCTCAATACTTGTCATTTCTCTATTTCCCACCCCACCCATTTCTTTAATCTGCTACCTAAATTCCCATTTCCTTCACCCTACAGATTCAGTACAGCTGCACTGCAGCGTAGAAGGCACTGATGTTTCATTCAGAAACTTATAGCATAGGAAAATATGTGGCCTACAAGGGAAGGGAAGGTAAAGGGACCCCTGACCATTAGGTCCAGTCATGACCGACTCTGGGGTTGCAGTGCTCATCTCGCTTTATTGGCCGGGGGAGTCGGCGTACAGATTCCAGGTCATGTGGCCAGTGTGACAAAGCCACTTCTGGCGAACCAGAGCAATGCACGGAAACGCCGTTTACCTTCCCGCTTGGAGCGGTACCTATTTATCTACTTGCACTTTGACGTCCTTTCGAACTGCTAGGTTGGCAGGAGCTGGGACTGAGCAACGGGAGCTCACCCCATTGAGGGGATTCAAACTGCCGACCTTCTGATCAGCAAGTCCTAGGCTCTGTGGTTTAACCCACAGCGCCACCTGAAAATACTGTAGGAAAGTTTAAGAACTGCTAGAGTAGGGTGTTGAACTTAACCTATAGTGGCCTTAACCATTTGGCAGTGAGATAAAATGTTGTTCTTGTTGTTTTGAATATTCTGCATTTTTTATGGCAACAATACACTTTGTCTAGAACCCAGATGAACTTTGTATTGTTAATACTTTAAATATTCATTAATGCCACAGTCCTGCATGCAGTTATTCATGCATAAATCTAATTAAAGCCTGAGAGCAGGGTTGAACCCTAAGTTAACTCAGACTGCTACATAAATGAGATCCAGATTGCAAAGTACCTTGTGTATTGTAATGCTGTAGAAATGATGAATACTACTACTATTAATACTAATGATAAGCAGGAAACAGTGGGATTTGTTTATGTATTTAGAACAAAATAATCACACTCCGAGAAGAGTAGAGTTGTGCATCAAATGATACAGGAACAAAACAAAGTACTTTTCATAACTGGCAATATGCTTCTTTAATCAATATCAACCCAGGTTCCCAAGAGGACCATAGTATATTGCTGCTTTCATTGATTCATATATTAATATCATTTTGCATTCAGCTAATACAAAATTGATGATACAAAAGTGTTTTTCTATTACAGCTCCTCCGCTGGATAATATAGCCCACTTTTCATATTTTCTGTGTGGAATTTAAAAAGTTCATAGATACATTATATACACTGAAATGAGCAAATTAACTATTGAAAAGCCTAGTACGTCACCAGGGGAAAAATATCCTGTGTCTCTTGGGACTTGCAAGTAATATACCATGTGGAGTGGTGATCTTATATAATAATAGGAACGTGGTTACTCAAAGTAAGATAACCTTCATCCCTATTGATGGACAACCTGAAAGATTAAATGGCCTCAAGTGGTCCTTTGGTCAATCTTCCTGGCTAGGGCATTGAATCCACCTGAATTAATCCAGTGTACAGGTTTTTCCATTTCTTCTCTAACTCCTTCTGATTGACACTCTAGCATGTCGCTAAGTGAGTTGGCAACCGTTTCTGGACCTCCCCCCTAATGATGAAGGATTCGCAGCAAATCCTTCAGATGTGGTATAATCTTCACATTGCATTGCAACTGAAATTGCAGGTATGGACACCAGCAAAATGAAACCTGGTTCAGCCATTCGTGATCCTTCGCCCATGCTCATCCACAGGCTTGAATTTTTCAAAGTGTTACATTCATTCATGCTTCGCTTTATAAATAAAATGACAAACTTTTAAAAAAGAGAAATACTCTTTTCAGAGAGTAGGCTTTGTGTTGACATCATGAGGAGCTTAGAATCAGAGGGATGTATCCAACTAAGTCATTGCACAAGCACTATGTTCTCTGCTCATGAAATGGAACTTCCCTGC
The DNA here is from genome assembly GCF_965207765.1 of Zootoca vivipara. Classification (NCBI taxonomy): domain Eukaryota; kingdom Metazoa; phylum Chordata; class Lepidosauria; order Squamata; family Lacertidae; genus Zootoca; species Zootoca vivipara. The sequence continues at coordinate 95,439,515 of NC_142584.1, read as the reverse complement.
CCTCTCCTCCTTCTATGTCAGGCATGTTCAACTCCCAAGAGGCTGCAGTCTATTCCCAGTATAAAAAAACCCCTGGCGGTGGGGTGATCTACCCATTGTCATTGGAGGGAGGATGGACCAAAGTTGTTGAGCTTTGGGGGGGGACCAAAGCTGTTGAGCTGCTTTTGGGGGGTGGAATAAGAGTTTCTGAACTTTTGGGGGGGGGCAATTCAGAGTTCTCACCAACAGCTAACGCCAAACGATCTCCTAATTGATGCAAAGTTGCACGGCCGATTAGGATCCGATGATCAACCACGATCACCAGGGGATCTACCTGTCGATCGCAGTCGACCGGTTGGGCATGTCTGCTTTATGTGAACCCCTGCCCCCTGCCTTAAAAAAAAAAAATCTGCTCTGGAGGTTCTCCCAACCACCTGGAACAGATTTGAGGATGATGTGGAGGGCAAGCAGAGAAAGAGAAGTGGAAAAGGAAGTTCAATTGCATAAGTAAAGTTCTTTCTGCATGTGCAACGACTAAGTTGGATTCCATCCAGAGGGTGGGAGGAGGAGGTTGCGGCCCATCTGGTCCATCTCCCTCCTAAAGATTATGATCGAGCCTCTACTTGAAGACATCCAGTGAGATTCCTTCTTCTGCTTGACTTCTTTTATTAACTTTGTGCAAGACTTCTTTTATTAACCAAAGTTTACTGCAAATTTTATTCTGTAAACTGTTTACAGAACGCAATCCTGGAAAACAGATAGGAGCTTTTGAAGCGAATGGGTTGCCTTCACAGCGCTAAGCAGGAGTATGCAGATGTGGAATGGCGTCTGTTTGATCTGCAGGACTTTTCTACCCTTCTCCTCCCCTTGTGCACCCCCTAAATCTTTTATGGGAGTTCCCCCAATCCTCCAAAGTAGGTTGAAGAGGGGAGTGGTGCACGCACGAGGGAGGAAAGGGAAGGAAGTCCCATTGCGCTAGTGAACCTCATTCCACTGATGCAGAAAAATGAAACTCCTCAATGTGGTGAGGGTGCTTCCAGGGCATCCCCGCTTCTTCAAACATGTTCCATAGAATAATGCTAGCAACCATTTCTGAATTTGTGTCTATATGTAAAAAGTAGCATGTGCAAATCTGTGCCGCCTTTTATCATCTTCTTTGCAACGTGGCCTAAAGCTGATTGTGAAGGCTGCCAGAGATTCAATACTGCAGATTCTCCAGCATTGGAGCACACGCAACAGAAGACATCCATAGACTAGTAACAGTAATGTTTCATAACTAGAGCATGGCATGTCACTGATCTTCACTTTAAACAATATACCTTCCTGAATGGCTGCCGTTATGTTGGGTCACAGGCCTCCCATTCACAGGTCTCACCGAAGGCGCAAAAAGTTCCTAATACCTAATGAATCCTAATCTAATACCTAATGAACACAGCAGGAGTCTTTCCTAAGTGAAATAAGATTGCTGCTTACCTTTATAAAGCCTTTCCCAAGGATTTCTGCATCCCACACTTGCTTGATCGTACATCTTACCCTTCCAATAGGCGGCAAACAATTTCATTTCTTTTGTTCTACTTTTTAAAAAGACTGATGATTGCAAAAAAGGGTGGGTGAATACTCTCTCCAATCCATATAACTGAAATGCAGGTGAATATATCAGGACAAACCAAATTTTAAATTTCTCTCTGCCCCCCCCCCCGCCTTATTTTCTGCACCCTTCTGCAGTGATGCCATGGCTTCACTGAAGCTGTCAGTTGTCAGGGATATTAGTTTCAATACCCCCCTTTGGAATGAGTCCTCCCCATTTAAACATGTGCATCTTGGCAAAGATTCAATCTAGAGGTACAATCCCTGCCTACAGAGGAATCTTAGGAAGCTGTCTTATAATGAGTAAGACCAAGATCCATCTAACTCAATATTGTCTATGCCATACCCTCCAAGTGTCTCGATTTTCCAGGGACAGCCCCAGAATTATGGAAGCCGCCACACTGGCTACCCCTAAAGAATCATAGAACTGTAGAGTTGGAAGGGACCCTGAGGGTCATCTAGTCCATGGGTAGGCAAACTAAGGCCCGCAGGCCAGATCAGGCCCAATTGCCTTCTGGATCCGCCCCGTGGACAGTCTGGGAATCGCTGCGTGAATCGCCAGCGCACACGTTCTTTACCTTTCCCTCCCTCTCCCTTACACAGTGGAAGAGGCGGCACCTCCTCCCTCCCTCCTCCCGGCTTCTCCCCACCCTGCCTAGAGGAGGAAGGGGGCTGGGCTTTGTTGATACCAGCAGCAGCGCTTGAGCGGCCGCCATTTTAAGCATCCCCTCTCCAGAGCCCTTCACACACCGCCCATCATCCCTCCGCCACCAGCCCCTGCCGCTTGCAAGACATAAGCAAGCAGCCACCAAGGCTCTTGCATCACCCCCCCCCCAAATATAGTCCCCCCCCACAAGGTCTAGTCCAACTCCCTGCAATGCAGGAATTTGCAGCTACCCCATACAGGGATTGAACCTGCAGCCTTGGCATCATCAGCACCATGGTCTAACCAGCTGAGCTATCCAGCCAAGAGGAAGCTTTCCAATGAAGTACCAGTACTACCCTCTGTGAAGCAGGGCACCTGGCAACCCTAGATGTTGGAGGCCCTGGTTGCTGGATTGCCTATTTCACACATTCCACCATTCAAGGGGGAACCTAAGAACCAGTCCTCAAACTCCTAGGCGCGTAACGTGCTTCTGAGCGGAGACAGGGCATTTAGCCTATGCAGTTGTATTTCAATGGTGCAGGTTTGCCCCAGTTGCTTCATCTCTCCTTTCCCACCTCCTTGTCATTATTGTGCATCCAGCACTCGGAGGGAGAGTGTATTAAAGATTCATATCTCTCAGGAGCAGGTTCTGCATGCATAGTTCTAACAGCCCGTACAGTAAGTTATATCATTTCCATCAATTCCCTCTCCTCTTCCCCCCACCGCACTCCCCTGGCGTAATTTATGGCAGTCACAAAACACAAGTTAATGCATCTTTTTCATTACACCCTCGCCAGAAATTTATTATATATTTGAGCTAGTTGGACGAAGAGCAGAGGCACCTAGTATGTTTCTGAGTTATATACTGCATTTCAATAAAGCATGATGGTGAAGTACGATTCTCAGATGCCTTTGATATGCTGGGCCCCTATTCTTTAAAATGTCTCTTCCTTGGCAATGGCAGCAACATCAACAGTCCCATTAGCTTGAATAATGAAAGATGGTGGGCTAAAGGAGTCGTAGTTGCTCCTTTCTCCCAAGCATATAAATATTCTTTCTTGAACTTCATGCTCCACACAAAAATAAAGCCCTATTTGCTTGTTTTCCCGTTTCCAATGCATGAAAGGGGGAGAATAAGGATGGCGCAGCCAGCCCAGATCCCTCTGGCACATACCCATCGGAGTTCCTGGGGGATAAATGGTTACAGCGGGCAGCATGTTCTCTGCAGGATTAATAACTCTGGGAAGGCCACTGTTCTAAATTGTTTGGGGAATCTATTCAAGGAAAAGGGTCTCCCTGATGCAGACATTTAGGCAGGGCGTGCGGGAGAGGACAGAGCCAACTCCTGCCCCTCATGTGAAGAACAGGTGAATATATTTAACTGAGATTTTTAAAGTCAAATCCAAAGCTGCTTAGTTTTATTTAAAGTAGCTACTGGGTCAGGCTTTGGGGAATCCTATCCCTCCCACGGTGGCAGCCAAGAAGCGGATAGACAATAAAAGTTCTTACCAATTAATTTATTCAATACTCACAGCGAGAGACGAAGGAATGCAGTCTTCTCTAGATAATGGCGTTGCTCCGAGTAAAGTCCCACCCAGTCCGTCTCTCCTATTCTACGTCATCCCTGTGCCGGCTGATCTGTGCTTTCTGCCTCTGAGCTTTCTGTTCTGCTACTCTCAAAGCACGCCGGGTCCTGGGATAGGAGGGGATCAGGAATGCTTTCTAAAGTCAGTGAGTCTGTCGACTGTCTCTCCCCTGGTGCTGCTTCTTCCTGCTGCTCTCCCAATATTTCCCAGCGTCTCCCCTCTGCAGCCTCTGAACTATGACCTTCTGCAAACCACTGTTGTAAATCTGTACTATCCTCCTCTTCTCAGGAAAGTTCAGCAAGGGGGGGGGCGGTCCCCACCATTCCTCCTCAGTCCAGCCCTGACATACTGATTGTTTTGTATGTTTTGTGCGTTTAATATGTCTAGATTACCAACATTTTATGGATTTTTTTTTATTCTTTCTCTGTTATGATTTTATTATCTAAATTACGCCAATAAAGGCTGAATGAATGACACAGGTGAATAGATTTTATTAATCTAAGTAGTTGTTCCAGGAGAAAGGAAAAGGTTGGTTGATTGTTGCCAGTTACCTGGCCACCTGGATACAAAATTCAACACATCCATAAGCTGTGAGCCTACCAGCATTTCTCCTCTCTGGGTACTTTCATATTGAGGTTTAATTTGCAAGCAAGTAAATGAGATGATAAAAGGGACCCCTGACCATTAGGTCCAGTCATGACCGACTCTGGGGTTGTGGCACTCATCTCGCATTATTGGCCAAGGGAGCCGGGCGTACAACTTCCAGGTCATGTGGCCAGCATGACAAAGCCGCTTCTGGCGAACCAGAGCAGCGCACGGAAACGCCATTTACCTTCCCGCCGGAGCAGTACCTATTTATCTACTTGCACTTTGACGTGCTTTCGAACTGCTAGGTTGGCAGGAGCTGGGACCGAACAACGGGAGCTCACCCCGTCTCAGGGATTCAAACCGCCGACCTTCTGATCGGCAAGCCCTAGGCTCTGTGGTTTAGACCACAATGCCACCTGCATCCCAAATGAGATGATGCAGATGGGGTTATTACTGTAACATGGGCAGTGCTTTCAACCATTGGGGGTGTAATTGTCATTGACACAATAGTGATAGCAGTACTAGAGGGTAACAATGACAAACAAAAGCAATAATGTAACCGTGTGTGGCCATCTTTATGGCCCCATATCTTCCTCTAAATATGATCTTGGATACACTGGGGATGTAAAGTATATGGATGCAGTCCTGACTGCCAAGGTGCTAGGTTGCTAATAGCAACCCCTGGAATATTTTTTTTAAAATTGGTATAAAATACCATTATTTCTTTGGTGACATTTACTTAATATTTTGGGGCCTGGCAGTGCCTTTGGGTACTTCCTGCAGCTGAAACATTTCAGATTTGCAAGCCAGATTCAATTGTTTGTTTCCTTTGAGAAATTCTTGAATGTATAGCATTCAACTGAGCACTTGTGTGAATATTTATGCCAGCATAACTCAGGTAACTAGAAGCCACATACTTTGGGGAGAGTGACATTTTACTGCAGCATTTCTATCCGTCGAAAATGATCTGCGGCTCTGCCGTGAACTTTCTTAGGAGTCAGCCCCACTAAACATACTGAGACTTAATTTTGAATAAATGTGCATGGATTGCATAGAAAGGTGTGAACATTTCTGACCTGGTGATGTGATGGTGAATCTCCCCCTCCCCTTCTGAGCCTCTCCCCCTCCCCTTTGTGCACAGTTCACTAGACACATTGTGTGGCTGTTTCAAGGCTGTTCCAGTGCTTGCTTATTCCACTGTTGTACCTGCAGGCGTACCTAGCTGTGCAAAGAAATTGATAGATTTGAGAACAGGAAGTGAAAGTCCCCGTGGGAGGAAAATGCAATATAGGATCATGTCAAGGAGAACTAATTAAACGGAAAAGAGTTGAAACAGAATTTAGAATGATTGGAATGAGTTTTAAAGCATAGAGATAAACTCTCCCACCTTGCACCAATGTTTTCATATAGAAATGAAAAACAGCAAAGGAAAGCGGGGAGAAATAGAACAGAGTCAAATCTGGTTTGAAAACAGAGCAGAAGAGACCCGAAAAAGTCTCTATTAAGCACTGAGATCAGTCCCAAAGAGGCAATGCTGGAAAAATATAATGGGCTTATTTGGCTGATGATGATATATGTGGGAGTCTTGCTCAATCACATATGTGCAAACATGGAAAACAGCTCATTGTTAGACTTTTTTTATTTTTTTGAAAAGGGGTCTTATGTAGGACTAGTTACTTAAGCAAATAAAATAACATTAGGAGAATTACATCCAAACAGTGTCAGAAAGCTCATAAAGCCAGAATACAACAAGGCTCTAAAAGATCTTGTTAGCCTCAAGAGAAATGCAGCTCCACAATGCATTAGCATCAGAAATCCATCATATGGCATCCGGGAAGGTAAGGGGGCCATGCATTGACCTCAGGCCTTGCCCATGGCCCCCAGGACGTTTCCCACAGGACCATGTAGCCCTCAAGCTGAAAGGGGTTCCCCATGTCTGGACATTTCCCACCATCTTCCCCACGACTCCTTCATTGGCTCCTCCTGCAATCGGGAAGTGGTAAGCCAGGATCTGAAGGCTCTCCAGCTGCCCCTTCCCCAAGGACCAAAGCATTGGACCCTAACTGATCCTAGTTTCTAGATAGCAGGCACTGGGGCGGGGGTGCTATACTATAGGCCCCCATGGTCCCCATGGAATTTTTAAAAAGCAGCAGATGGGATAGCAACAGCAGCAACATCTAAGGCAGAGGTAAAATGGGGGGGTTCATCCTGAGTGCACCAAAAAGGAGGAATGTCGGCAGATCAACAGGTGTGAGCCTTACCTGTGTGCACAGACACACCTCTCCATCCTTCATTTTCAGGAGAAGAAGGAGAAGGAGAAGGAGAAGGAGTCAGCCACTGGAGCTGTGCCGTGTTTGGCTCTGTGCTCTTTCCCCCTCAACATTGGGGGAGGCCCAGCCTCCTCCCAAACTATATTGAGGGGACCCAAAACAGCTCGCCCCCCCCAGGAACTGGTGCCCCTGCTAGCATGGAAACCACAGGTCTGAAAACAGGTGTGCGTGTTCCCCTACTGACCATTGGCTAACTATTCTGTCCTGCAAAGCTTTGAGATATATATATTTGATACTGTCTCACTTCAATCATCTAAAATCAGTGACGAGGAACAGAGTGGCAGAGACAGTTCAAACAGCCGTTCAGCACATGCTAGCTGGAAGAATAGCATCAATATGTGCTGGCTGGTTCCTACATGATCCAAGCCTAGCAGGATAGATGGAGGGCAGCACAACCTGGAGCTGGGCAGTCTATTACAAAAGGATATTTTCACACAATTGGAGTGGCCAAATATCCCATCCCGACTTGAGCGCAATCCTGGGAGGATTTTGTGAAATGGAATCAGTAGAGCAGGGATGGAAAATCCGTGGCCCTTCAGCTGTGGCAGGACTCCAATTCTCACGAGTCCCAGCCAGCATGGGAAATGGTCAGGAATCATGGGAGTTCGAGTCCGGTGACTCCTAGGGGGTGCACAGATTTCCCCTCTCTGCAGTAGACGCTGATTCTCCCCACACACCCGCATTGCTGACCTTCGTGGATGTAAAACCACTCTGAGCCCACATTTAATTATTTGAAGTATAAACTTCTGGTCGTCTTGCAGGAATTTTTAAGCCTCAGATAGAAATATCAAAGTCTTTCAAAATTAACTAGGACTGAAATATAACAATTCCCCCCCCCCCCCGGTTCCTGGATTTAATCAAACCAAATGCTTTTTGTTATCCAGTGAGAGTAACAGGCTTGGCTATTAGAGAGGCCTGGGCTGAGTGGATTAATATTTTGCCTTATGCTATCAAGAGAGTTTCGTCTACAAATAAATCCGGACTGATCTCTGTATATAAGAAACCAGATTATTCCAACTTGCCTGCAGGCTGAGATTTTTGTATTGGAACTGACTGGTGAACTGGGGCAGAAGGAAGCAGACAGTTTTTAATAGGCATATGCAGGCGGAAGGCATTCTGACTTCTTCCTGAATCAGTCTTTCACAGTATAAGCACAAGAAGCCTTTGCCTGTCAGAATCACAGAGAAGAATACATTGAAGAAATGCCACTGTGAACTTAGTAGCTTGAACAGCCTGCTGGACTGGGCCAACATTCTGTTTTCACAGCGGCCAACCAGAGATGCCTATGGGAAGCTTGAAAGCAGGACCTCAGCGCAACAGCAATCTCCCCTCCAGTGGTTTCCAGAAACTGATATTAAGAAGTATATAGCTTCTGACAATGGAGGTAGCACAGAGTCGTTAGGATTAGTAGCTACCATTGGATACCCAGCCTATCCAGACTTGCCATCAATAACTGGTGCAAAAAGGTGAGCGAGATCCAGAGAAGGAGACCTTGGTATGCACGTAGTTCAAAGTGGGTAGGCATCCCCGAGACATTTTTAGGCTCTCTCACCAGAGGAAGGTTTTATATCCAGTAGCTAGCAGTGCACATCAGGTGGGTGTCACAATCAGCCACCCCAAAAGGCCTTGTCAATAGAGTGGACATGTGCAGGGCAGTGCTCTGTTTCAAAAGGCTGTCAGGGGCAGTGGTGTAGGAAGGGGGGTGGTAGGGGCGGTCCACCCCGGGTGTCACTGCTGAGGGGGGTGACAAACTGGAGGAAATAAGTATTTTTAAAATAAACTTATTGAAGCTCCTCTCCAAGAGGTGGAGAAGGCTTCCGGGGTCCCGGATGCCACCCTTCTTGTCTTGGCATCTTCGCCCCGCCCCACCCCAGCTGGTCAATCGGCTACGGGCTGGGGGCTGGGGGCTGGGCAAAGACAAGGAAAGGGCTGATGCTGTCGAGGCTGACTTCCCAATGGTTGGTTTTTTTGAGCCACTGCAGCGGCCTGCCAAGGAAGCAGCGGCCTGTGGAGGCCGCCAACAGTGGTTGGGTTCTGGGATGTGCATGCGCCACGGACGGCCTCCTGAGCCGCTAAGCCAAAGCTGCTTAGGCTCACAATGTTCAGTAAATAAACCAGAAATTAACACTTGCAACTGTCTCTTATTTTTCCTTCTTTTAATAATTTGAATGTGTAGGGAGGGGTGGCAAGAAATTTTCTGCACCGGGTACCACCTGACCTTGCTACGCCTCTGGTCAGGGGACATTCTCTTTTGGAAGGTGGCCTCTACCTGAGGTCTTTTCCATACTTACTTGTAGTCAGTGCTTTTTTCCTTTAAAAAAATGTTTAGGGGTGCTCTCATTTTGACTCAAGAAAACCACCATTTTATAGTTCAAATCAGGAAAAATAAATACAGTAAATGGACAAAAGCACAAAGATTCACAAAATGTTTAGGGGTATGCATACCCTTTTGTACCCCCAGAAAAAAAGCATTGCCTCTGGTCTCACTCTGTCCAGGCACAGGCCCATGCTTTAAAGCTCCACGTCAGAGCCCCTGGTTCTGCTGTGGATTCAGCCCTGGTCACTTGAATTAGATCAAAACACGCTCTTTAAAGCAGAATTGGAGGAAACAGCTATTTGGGTTACGTGTTTCATGGTGTCTCCCCCACTACGGCGAGATGCATTGTGTTTCTATTTAAATTGAAGCAGTTTGTTCCCCACTTGCCTCTGTGCATGTCAAATGCCATATACAAGTGGTATGCAATTTACGCAAACTGGTGTCAATGCATAAGTGTCCATCCTACTTGTCAATCTATTCCATGCATCTTATGAATCAGGATTTCATCCATGCGGTTCATGGCCATAATGAAACGGGCCCTGTAACATTGTAAACTGCCCAGGGAACTTTGGTTAGTAGGTGGCATAGAAGTATAGTAAACAGGTAAATGGGCACATCTCTAGAGTGCCAAAGTAACTGCAGACCAATCTTGCTCTTGGAATGTTGCTATCAACTAGGGAACCATTCAAAAGTACAGATCACTTGAAATAATCAAAAAATAACTGGGACAATAATAATAATAATAATAATAATAATAATAATAATAATAATAATATATTATTTATACCCCGCCCACTCTGGGCGGCTTCCAACAGAAAAATAAAACACAATAATCTATTGAACATTAAAAGCCTCCCTGAACAGGGCTGCCTTCAGATGTCTTCTAAAAGTCTGGTAGTTGTTTTCCTTTTTGACATCTGTTGGGAGGGCGTTCCACAGGGCAAGCGCCACCACCGAGAAGGCCCTCTGCCTAGTTCCCTGCAACTTGGCTTCTCGCAACGAGGGAACTGCCAGAAGGCCCTCGGTGCTGGACCTCAGTGTCCGGGCAGAATGATGGAGGTGGAGACGCTCCTTCAGGTATACTGGACCAAGGCCATTTAGGGCTTTAAAGGTCAGCACCAACACTTTAAATTGTGTTCGGAAATGTACTGGGAGCCAATGTAGATCTTTCAAGACCGGTGTTATATGGTCTCGGCGGCCGCTCCCAGTCACCAGTCTAACCGCTGCATTCTGGATTAGTTGTAGTTTCCGAGTCACCTTCAAAGGTAGCCCCACGTAGAGCGCATTGCAGTAGTCCAAGCGGGAGATAACTAGAGCATGCATCACTCTGGCTAGACAGTCTGCAGGCAGGTAGGGTCTCAGCCTGCGTACCAGATGGAGCTGATAGACAGCTGCCCTGGACACAGAATTGACCTGCACCTCCATGGACAGCTGTGAGTCCAAAATGCTTCATATAGTAAAGCTTCATATAGCAAGTATGTGAGGAGAGGGGGAAGAAGAAAGATTCACAATTTTTTTTTAAAAAAAATTAAAAATTCCTCCACAACAATGTTGTGCAGTGTTTAGAGTGTGAGCCTAGGGCCTGGGCAACTATGGTTCAAAGTCCCACTTGGCCTTGAAGCACACTGGGTGACCTTGGGCCAGTCATTGCCTCTCAGCCTAGCCCTACCTCACAGGGCTGGGGGGAGGGGGGTTAAATGAGGAACGGGAGCTCCTTGAAGAAAAAGATGGGTTGAAAATGCAATAAAGAAACAAAATCTAGGAAATCAGGGAGAAACCTAGGCTGGAATCCCTATCTTTTATACACTCGTCTTCTTTTCTGTGCAGCCGGAAGTTATTTACGTAGTGAAATGATTAACAGTCACCCACTTTGCAGTCTGAACTAGTACAATCTGGGGTGGGGCTACTGTATTTCTGGGAGGTACATTTGCATGTATGAACTGGCTTTTATGAGGCTACTTTTCCAGAGCATTTGGTCGATTTGTTCCCAATGCACTTATCCCAACGAAGCTTCATGTATCTTGACAAATAGCCCAGAAACAACATTTCCCCATGGCACTTGTTCACCTGGTTATTTCCTAAAGTTTAATGTCTCCCTTGGTACTCCAGGCAGTCTTTCCAGTAACTTCCTTAGGAGGTACAAATACTCGTGCTCGAGATCTTCACAAAGCAAAATCTAAGGAAGTGAAGGACAGCTGTCCGCCTGAAAAACATTGTTTCTAAGAACATTAAAAACGAAAGTGAACTATCTCACTTTTCCTTGAGCTCACAGAATGTGATCTCTGGCCATATTCTGCCAGCTCTGAGTCGTGCCGCTCCCCCTGCTTCTGCTCAGAGTTGTGAAAGCACTTTAGCAGATATCAACCAAAGAAGGGGTAGCCAATGTGTTGCCCTCTCTGTGGTTGTTGAACTGCCAATCCCATTGACCCCCAACCCCTGGCTAGGGCTGATGGAAGTTTGAGTCAAACAGCATCTGCAGTGTATCACATTGGCCACCCCTGAGCTAAAGGGCTTTAAAAATCCAGACTCTGCTTGCATTAGCATTCATCTCAGTTGCTCTCTTTGCCCAACTCAAGGTCATAATGCTTTCCCGGCTGTACGCTGTGGTCACCTTCTTTGGCCTACATGGCCTCACAGGCTATGAATCTCTGCCCTGCAAGATATCTTGGTTACATTTTGTGCATTAATCAAAATCAATTTTGCTTGCCCTTTTCTGTCCCTTACCCTACTGCCATATATAGCTTTGTTGTTGTCTTTACTTACAAAGACTTCATTGGCTTACAATAAGGGAATGGGCTGTATATGGGAGGCGTGTAAAAGGAAAACATGTTCGAGATGTATAAAACTATGTGTGGCATGGAGAAGATGGATAACAGGATTCAGCTACATGGGTAAAGGGGAAAAAAACGCTTTAGATGCGTTATAACACTGTGACACCAGATGGCGCTGTGGAGTCCCGTCTTTTGCCAACGGGATTTCCCTTTATGAAGTATACAATGTGTTTAACTGAATCACTTTTTTGATGTGTCTAGTAGATCCAGCCACAGACCCTCCAAGTGTCCCTGTTTTCCAGGGACAGTCCCGGATTTACATAAGCCATCCCGGTTTCTGATTTGATCCCAGAATATCCTGCTTTTCCTTAGGACATCCCTAATCGCGTCAGAGAAATGTTGGAGGGTATGGAGTCCTGCGACCCCTGAGTCAAGGAGATAACTATACAATCTTTAGAAGACATCTGAAGGCAGCTCTGTATGCTTTTATATATGTTGAATGCCATCCAGAGTGGCTGGGGCAACCCAGTCAGGTGTGCAGTGTATTATTATTATTATTATTATTATTATTATTATTATTATTATTATTATTATTATGTAGCAGTTCCCTATTTTCATTGGAGAAATGTTGGAAAGTATGAGATATGGAAAAAGTTATTTCCTTATCACATAATACTAGAAACTGGGGTCGTACAGTGAAGCCAGATGTTGAAAGATTCGGAGAAGAAAAAAAGGAAGCACTTTTTCTGCATGGCTACCAAGATGGATGGCTTCAGGTGGGGAGGGGTGTTAGACAAATTAATGGAGGTTAAGTATCAGTACTGGGACGCAATTGGCGCTGTGGGTTAAACCACAGAGCCTAGGACTTGCCGATCAGAAGGTCGGCAGTTCGAATCCCTGCGATGGGGTGAGCTCCCATTGTTTGGTCCCTGCTCCTGCCCACCTAGCAGTTCAAAAGTACGTCAAAGTACAAGTAGATAAATAGGTACCGCTCCGGCGGGAAGGTAAATGCCGTTTCCATGTGCTGCTCTGGTTCACCAGAAGTGGCTTAGTCATGCTGGCCACATGACCTGGAAGCTGTACACCGGCTCCCTTGGCCAGTAAAGTGAGATGAGCGCTGCAACCCCAGAGTCGGTCACGACTGGGCCTAATGATCAGGGGTCCCTTTACCTTTAAGTATCAGTACTAGCTTACTAGCTACTAGACACAATGGCTATGTTCTCCCTCCACAGAGTCCTCCCCACCCTTGCAAGCCTGGCCTCATGAGGAAGCTAGCCAGTATTATGTCCAGCCCTTGCTGAATTCAGGAATTCATGAGTTTGCTCAAATTCTAACCCTTCACGGAATGTGGAGATTATAGGGGTCTCTCCTCCCCTGCCCCCAAACTGGGCTCCTTCCTGAGACAGTTGAGTAACCTCGTTGTCAAGAATCCATCATCAATATTTGTGATGAGTTGGATGCAAGCACATTCATTTCCACTGGGTAGAAGGCAGCTTTATGCATTGACATGCAATTAAAAGCATTCCATGGAACAAAACGATAAAGTGTAGAAGAATATGAAATACATGTAAAAGATCAGTTGTTAATATCCGAGTTGACAGAAGAGACATTAATCTAGTGTTTCCCTCACAGATTTTGGAAATCGCTCAGTTCAACAAACGTAATGTTCATTTTCTGCTTATCATATAAATGCCATATGATTCATCAGCCTTCTATTCCTAGAGGCAGAGCTCTTGATGCGCCGTGAGGTGTTTCTGGAGCAATTACAACCGTAGGTTAGCAATCAGCCCACATTTGCCTCTGACACAAAAGTATGGTTCGTGTGAAGAACTCCCCAAGTAGACTTTGACATAAACACAGGTGTAGATTCCAAAAATAAGAAGACCAGAACATCTAACTCATTCTTATTTTACTTTGGTAAAAGAATGAATTTAGCCAACTGAAATCTCAATTCAAGACAAGCTGGAGACACTTCCAAAATCTACCTACTGAGTTCATTCACTGCATGAACTGAACTTTTTTTAAAAAAACAAGAGTTTATTGGTGCCTGTAAGTCAGGGGTAGCCAACAGGATGCCACCTAGATGTTATGGAGTACCACTTCCAACATCCATTGGTCGTTCTGGCTGGGGCTGATGGGAGTCCAACAATGTCTAGAAGCCACCAAGTTGGACACCTGCTGTAGGCTTAGGTGGGCAAATTAAGAAATCAAATATTTCAAAACTGCTTTAGGTTCTGCGGCTTTTCCATTCAAACAGAACTCTCATTCTGCAATGTTACAGAGACATTACTTTGGTGAATGTAGAGAAAAGGTGTACGTGTTGTCTGCAAACAGCTCATTTTAAACACAAACAAATGTTGGATCAGTGCTTTCAATCCAGCCATGGCAGGTATGGGAACCTTCACCCCTTCAGTTGTTGCTGAACTACAACTCCCATCATCCTTGGCCAGCTATGCTTGTGGGGGCTGATGGGAACTGTAGTTCGGCAGCATCTGGAGGGCCGGCTGCCTTATGGCAATGAATTTCATAGTTTAACTATGTTGGAAGGTGTAACAAGTCCAACATACTTTTCCTTTTTTTCTTTTGATGTGGGGGTTCTTAGCCAGCCAGCCTACTGAAACTTTGAAGGGAAAATCTTTAAACTCCATTAAATAATACAGTTCGATAGCAGGAATTTCTCTCGGGAAGGGCAGTCTTCTGTTCAACTGCCACGTTATGACAAGCATGACAGAGCTGATAGCAATCTATTCCAATTCATGACATTGTTTAAATTAGGTCAGATGGAGAATCTGTACTGGCCTTCCGAGAAGAACTCCCAGGAGTCTGAGCACTTTTGCTAATGGCAGTGAATCAGGATTTCTTTCCAGCCTCATCTAAGGAGTCATAAACTGTGTTAACATGTCATGTTACGTATGTAACACAATGTTCAGCAGCAAGAAAACCAGCTTCCTCTTTTTTTGCATGTATAATTATACAGCCCAGACTGGCAATTGGAATGCATGTCTTTCTCCTTGGAGTGAATGAATCACTTGACTGACCCTAGAGCTTTAAAAGCTAAGTGACTTATTTTTGTTTCCCCAGTCTTATTATTCAAAGGAGAATGCATGTGGCTTTTTCACAGCCTTGTTTATTTGCAAAACACAAAATGAATTACCTTGTGCTTTAAATTGGAGAAATGAGGACCTTTATCCAACAAGGACCTCCCCTCCCCCCCACTCCCAACAATGTAATTATCTAAAGAGGCCCCTGTGAATGGATTCTGGAGCTGTAAGGCTGAGTTAGTCTAATATAACGAAAACAAGAACGAATATGTTTGGCACCAGAGCAGTGTTACTAACACTGAGATATTAAAGTAAGGAGAAGCATGGTGAGATACTATGTGAATCAGCAGGATCTAGTAAGCATTTGATAAGCCCCTGTGTGTAGCCACTACAAGGAAGATGCATTTCTTAATCATCTTCTACATGGCTGCAGTAACGGGCAGTTCTAAGCCATATTAATTTACAGATTAGTGCCATAACCCAATGAAGCAATCTGCATTTACAGGTGACGAAGCAAGGAGACATGCAGAGTTTGGGATAATGCTTTTACTTCAGGAAAATGCATGGACAAAAAGAGAGATCGCTTTGCAAGCTGGACCTTTTCTCTCTTCATCACTAGGAATTCGTACACTATTATTATTATTATTATTATTATTATTATTATTAGAATTTATATACCACCCTATACCTGGAGGTCTCAGGTTCACAGAACAACTAGCAGCCGCCACTCCCATATATATATATATATATATATATATATATATATATATATACACACACATAAGAAATATAACTCTATTGTACAGCACGTTTTGTGTCCATAAGGTCTCTTGTTCACTAGGGTTGCCAGACTCAATAGAGGACAGGACTTCTGTGCCTTTAATTGCCCTGCTCTCTTTTGAGTCTGGAAACCTTAAAGAGAAATAATAATATAATAATAACAATAATTTATTATTTATACCCCGCCCATCTGGCCGGGTTCCCCCAGCCACTCTGGGCGGCTTCCAACAAAATATTAAAATACAGAAATCCATCAAACATTAAAAGCTTCCCTAAACAGGGCTGCCTTAAGATGCCTTCTAAAGGTCTGGTAATTGTTATTCTCTTTGACCTCTGGTGGGAGGGCATTCCACAGGGTGGGCGCCACTACCGAGAAGGCCCTCTGCCTGGTTCCCTGTAACTTGGCTTCTCGTAGCGAGGGAACCGCCAGAAGGCCCTCGGCGCTGGATCTCAGTGTCCGGGCAGAACGATGGGGGAGGAGACGCTCCTTCAGGTATACTGGACCGAGGCCGTTTAATTTCCAAGCAAAGGGTCTGCTGGTTTCTCTTTGTTTCCAGACTCAAAAGAGAGCAGGGCAATTAAAGGCACAGAAGCCTGTCCTCTATTGAGTCTGGCAACCCTAGTTCAATCCCTGACATCTCAAGGTAGGCCTGAAAAAGACTCCTGTCTGAAACTGCAGAGTTGGCATATACCAATATTTACCAAACTTGTTCTCCAGCCATTTTTGGACTTCAATTCCATCATCCCTGGCCACTAGTCCTGCTAGCTAGGAATACTGAGAGTTGTAGTCCAAAAACAACTGGAGACCCATGTTTGGGGAACCCTGGCGTAGACCATGGGTAAGGAACCTGTGGCCTTCCAGATGTTGCTGGACTGCTTCTATCATGCCTGACTATTGGTCACGGCCTGCAGAGGATGATGGGAATGGTAGTCCAACAGGTTCCCCATCCCTGGTGCAGGCAATAAAGAGTGTAATGGACCAACGGTCTTCCTCATCATAAGGCAGTTACCTTTGTTCTTGCTTCTTCCTTTTGATAGGGAAAACGAAGCATGCACATGTGTACTACTTTGCTAGATCTTGGCCTAGGAGTACTATATTATAGCATGATGGATTTAGTAGAACAGAGCATATGATGGTGGTGGGTCTTAATAAGTCACCATCAGAATAAGGGCTATAACCAATATTTCTGTGATGTTCCACACCCAAGATTGGGAACATGGTTGCAAATGCTAACTGCAAACTACGTGGGGCCACTGCAGTCTTTCTAATAATAAGAGTGCTTTCTTTTTCTTTCTTAGCAATAGGAATAAAAAGTCCAGGGGCAGGAGATTGTATCGTCCCAGAGGAAACAGCCACAGATTTCGTTCTGCCCTATTTTGTGAAATCTTCTTGCTTAAGGCTGTTGTTGTGCCGGCTCATTGCAAAGAGAATTACACCTTCTCTTTGCCAACCGTAAAAGAGAAGGGGAAAGCGAGGCTTCTCGACGTGGGCAGGAAAGGAAGAAAAATGTCCCCCTACGACACCTGGGGATTGTTAATGGATGGCGAGCAGCGCACATTTTGTGCCAAAAGAGCTGTCAGCACAATGCAAGCCTCTTTCGTGCCATTTCCCATCTGCATGGCTGAAATACACAAATCAATAGCAGGTAGTTTTTGTTTTTCTGCACTAATGATGAATGAGTCCCGGGCTCTCCCAGTAAATAATCCGAGGTGGAGAATTGTATGAAATAAGCTCCCCTTGAGGTTTAGCTATGAAGGGGGGGGGAAAGTAATTTCACTTCATTTCTTTGCCACATTAGGACTTGAGCCTCAATCTTTGGCACACACAACTTCTGTTGTCTAGGTAGGCAAAATCTATGCAGTTGATCATGTGGGGAAGGGCTACTTCTGCAAGAAGAGGGTTGCAGGATCAGATCAGAGGGAATATCACATTGGATTCTGTGGACGTGACACCTGAACTGGCCTTTCAATCAGGCTAGGAAAAGGCAGAGGTAAGAGAGGAGCCCAGTTTTGCCAATATTTTGTTCTCAGAGTAAATACGAACAGAGAGAAATTGTTGCAAACAGAAGGTGACCCGAGGCTCCCCTTTCCTTGATCTCTCTGTGTGATTTCTCTTGCATCTGGGCAAACAGGTTGTTGAAAACTCAGAACGTCCTGTAAAGTCTGCTTCCCAGAGGCAAACGTTGGGCGAGTGTGCACCAGGTGTGGGGAACCTGCAGCTCTGCAGACGTTGTTGGGACTTCAACTCCCATCAGCCCCAACAAGCAACGTCAGTGGTCAGTGATGATGGGAACTGTAGTCCAGCCAAATCTGGAGAGCCACAGGTCCCCCACCCCTGGAGCTTGCACAGGTTGATATGGGGGGTGTATGTGTGGATTCCATGAACATTCTCTTCCTGCACAAAATATGCCTCACCGCATTTTTGCCAATATTTGATAAAGGGGACATGTGTTGAGGGGGAAAGAATGTGCCCCAATTGCCAAACCAAGTGGGCTTGTCCTTTTTTGTGTGTTGATCCAATAGAATGTAGTCTTTTGAGTATCATTTATTAGGGGTAGCATGCAGATAGGAGCATGCATCTGAATACCAATGCTGAGACAGTGCATTTATTTTAACGGGTCATGCATTCAAGTGCACATCCCCATTCACATCTTGCAGCAGCTACTCAAACCTCAAGCTAGATTGAAGTAGTGACATGCAAGCAAGGGTCATCATGTAGCTTAATCTGAGTTGTTTTGTAAAGATACTACTGTATATTCACTGATTGTCTGGGATCATAGCCCGAAAAAGCATCTTCAAGTTTCAAAAAAGGCAGTGGGTAGGCTGCCGAAGGAACGATGTCTGCAAGGAGCATGGGAAAATTCCAACCCTCCTCCTTTTAAAATGGCAGCTGTACTCATCACTCACACCGATTCTACTTCCAGACCACCTTCAGACCTGCAGGAGGTGGGGAGTTATTGTCTGTCTCCAAGCTAAATTCACCTTAAGAGAGATTTAAGCATTTATTGCTCATGATAAGCGATAACTCGGCTATTTTGATAAGCATTCCATTTAGGTTTGCCGTGCATGTATGCCAAATTACCCTATAAAGTTGTTCTTAAAGAAAAACCGCATCGATCAAGAGCAAAATGATGGGAAGAACCCCTTCCCTCTTTAAATAAATTGCACATGTCATATCAAAGCTGAAGAAAAGCGAAAATGAAATGCAAACTAATGCTGGTGGGTGTGGCACATGTATAAGCAAGGCCCAATTTCCACCTTAGCTATAATCCACAAGGTTTCGGAAAGACTTGATTTAAATTCAGTCTTTGTCATCGTAAAGAGGCAAAGGGAATGGGAAATGATGCACAGTCATTCCTTTTCTCTGATGCATTGATTCTGAATTGAAATGCCACCGCAAAGATTCATGCGATCGAGGCACACAGTAATCGCCGCGTGTGGCAAGGCATGAATCGGGCAGTGGTGCATTTCCTGACTTCTGACATCTGTGTGTTGAGCATGGACGTCTGCAAAGGAACACCCACAGGGTAGCATCCGCTCCCATGCAGGGACTATATCAGGCATAGGCAAAGTCGGCCCTCCAGATGTTTTGGGACTACAACTCACATCTGGAGGGCCAAGTTTGCCTATGCCTCGACTACATTCAACTGAGACACCTGCACAGTCAAGGTGTCCCAACAATGCAGAGGCCTTGGGCCCATGCATAGGGTTTGCAGTTGTCCATGCTTCAAATGTGGAAGGCAGGACTGACCCAGGGATGGGAGGGCCTGAATAAAGTGCATCAGTGTTTTCCACCAAAACTGGGGGGAAATAGAGTATGCGTTCTTAAAAATCAAGGAGAAATGAGTCATAGAATCATAGATTCATAGAGCTGGAAGGGACCATGAGGGTGATCTGTTCCAATCCCCTGGAGAGGCAGGAATCTTTGGCCCAACAAGGGACTCAAACTCACAACCCTGAGATTCAGAGTCTCGTGCTCTACCGACTGAGCTATCAAAAGTCATGTATGCACCATATATTTTCAGCATATGGCTTTCTGCAAAGAATCCTGGGAACTGTGTTTTACTCCTCCCAGAGCTACAGTTCCCAGCAGCTGCAACAAACGACACTTCCCAGGATCCCTTGGGGAAGTAACGTGCTTTAAATATATGGTTTGTGCACAGCCAAAATGTCTGTTTTCGGCACTTTTTAACCTTACTATATCTGTGGTGATTTTTATTGGATCTTTTCAAAATTTCACACTTTCATAGCCCTCATCAGGTGGATCAACAGTGAAGCTACTGGCTAGATGGAAGCTACTGGCCTTAAATGGAAAGCCTGGACTTTGAAGTCATCTTATTTTACTTGTTATTTGTATTATATCTACTGTTTTTAATTAGGTTTTGTAACTGTGGATTATGCAGAATGCTTTATCTGAGTGGATGTAGCAACCGAGTAATTTCGTTGTTCCCGCAAGGGGACAATGACAATAAAGATATCTTATCTTAGATCCACCTCCCTAGATCAGATCGCATATGCCATTCTTAGCCCAACAGATGTCATCTCTATAAACTATAAGAATATTGGGGCTTATAAGGAGGGAACCTTGTGTTTGCTACACACCTTAACTATAGGAGTGCTCTTGTGTTCCTATAATATAATATTTAGCATAATTTAACATAAACCAGTCCTGTTCAAGCACAGTCTTTCCTGAAACAGTGCTGTTTTGGAGAATAAGAAATTGGGGGTGGAAGTGGAGATTGTGTGAAACAGTACATTTAAGCTAACATCCTCATCAGGGACGCAGGTGGAGCCATGGGTTAAACCACAGAGCCTAGAGCTTGCTGATCAGAAGGTCGGCGGTTTGAATCCCTGCGACGGGGTGAGCTCCCGTTGCTTGGTCCCTGCTCCTGCCAACCTAGCATTTCAAAAGCATGTCAAAGTGCAAGTAGATAAATAGGTACCACTCCAGCGGGAAGTTAAACGGCGTTTCCGTGCACTGCTCTGGTTCGCCAGAAGCAGCTTTGTCATGCTGGCCACATGACCGGGAATCTGTACGCCGGGTCCCTCGGCCAATAATGCAGATGAGCGCCGCAACCCCAGAGTCAGTCACGACTGGACCTAATGGTCAGGGGTCCCTTTACCTTTACCTTTACCTCATCATTTACAAACTATCTAACATTGTTTCAAGGGCAGACACTTAGCAGTGAGATAGCTGAAGCCCCTCTCTCTGTGTGCGTCTACGCCTCCCTTTCTAATATATGCTGTACAAATATTTGAGAGGAAGCCGTTTCTCCAGTGCCCTCATATCAGATCCATAAAGTTTGGCTGCTGTGGTTTTGCCTTGAGAGACTTCTCTATACACATGGTCTTTTTCAAAACATGAAATACAAAGATCCCCAGATCTCAGCAGCAAACACCTCTCGCTAAGTGGAAACAGTGAAGCAGGTGTTGTATTTAATGCGGAATGCACTGCCATCAAAATGACGGTCGAAACTCAACCCATCTGTATCAATGGATAAAAGAGAGACAGTTTCATTCTCCCGACTTCTACAGCTGCATCAAGGTCAGAATCTTACTATGGAACATTCTCAAAGTCGTGGATCAGCTGAGAAATCCCACAATGCTTGATGAAATAAACTCTTAAGTAATGTCATTATTATCCTTTCTCCAACAAAATACCTATAGAGGTGGGAGGGGGAGCCTTAGGCTATGATTTTCAGTGAGGCTTCCTTTCAAGTAAATATGTTTGAATTACATAATGTTTTTTTATTGGAGGGGGGGCACCATAATCAGTAGCACCAAGACAGCTGGTGTCTTTACCGGGAGTAGCTAACCAGACGTTGTTGGACTACAACTTCCATCAGTCCCAGATGGCATGGCCAGTGGTCAGGCATCATGGGGGTTGTGTTGTTGTTGTTTAGTCGTTTAGTCGTGTCCGACTCTTCGTGACCCCATGGACCAGAGCACGCCAGGCACTCCTGTCTTCCACTGCCTCCCGCAGTTTGGTCAAACTCATGTTCGTAGCTTCGAGAACACTGTCCAACCATTTTGTCCTCTGTCGTCCCCTTCTCCTTGTGCCATCAATCTTTCCCAACATCAGGGTCTTTTCCAGGGAGTCTTCTCTTCTCATGAGGTGGCCAAAGTCTTGGAGCCTCAGCTTCAGGATCTGTCCTTCCAGTGAGCACTCAGGGCTGATTTCCTTCAGAATTGATAGGTTTGATCTTGCTGTCCATGGGACTCTCATGAGTCTCCTCCAGCACCTTATTTCAAAAGCATCAATTCTTTGGCGATCAGCCTTCTTTATGGTCCAGCTCTCAGTTCCATACATCACTACTGGGAAAACCATAGCTTTAACTATATGGACCTTTGTCAGCAAGGTGATGTCTCTGCTTTTTAAGATGCTGTCGAGGTTTGTCATTGCTTTTCTCCCAAGAAGCAGGCGTCTTTTAATTTCGTAACTGCTGTCGCCATCTGCAGTGATCAAGGAGCCCAAGAAAGTAAAATCTCTCACTGCCTCCATTTCTTCCCCTTCTATTTGCCAGGAGGTGATGGGACCAGTGGCCATGATCTTGGTTTTTTTGATGTTGAGCTTCAGACCATATTTTGCGCTCTCCTCTTTCACCCTCGTTAAAAGGTTCTTTAATTCCTCCTCACTTTCTGCCATCAAGGTTGTGTCATCTGCATATCTGAGGTTGTTGATATTTCTTCCAGCAATCTTAAGTCCGGCTTGGGATTCATCTAGTCCAGCCTTTCGCAAGATGAATTCTGCATATAAGTTAAATAAGCAGTGAGACAATATACAACCTTGTCGTACACCTTTCCCAATTTTGAACCAATCAGTTGTTCCATATCCAGTTCTAACTATAGCTTCTTGGCCCACATAGAGATTTCTCAGGAGACAGATGAGGTGATCAGGCACTCCCATTTCTTTAAGAACTTGCCATAGTTTGCTGTGGTCGACACAGTCAAAGGCTTTTGCATAGTCAATGAAGCAGAAGTAGACGTTTTTCTGGAACTCTCTAGCTTTCTCCATAATCCAGCGCATATTTGCTATTTGGTCTCTGGTTCCTCTGCCCCTTCGAAATCCAGCTTGCACTTCTGGGAGTTCTCGGTCCACATACTGCCTAAGCCTGCCTTGTAGAATTTTAAGCATAACCTTGCTAGTGTGTGAAATGAGCACAATTGTGCGGTAGTTGGAGCATTCTTTGGCACTGCCCTTCTTTGGAATTGGGATGTAGACTGATCTTCTCCAATCCTCTGGCCATTGCTGAGTTTTCCAAACTTGCTGGCATATTGGGTGTAGCACCTTAACAGCATCATCTTTTAAAATTTTAAATAGTTCAGCTGGAATATCATCACTTCCACTGGCCTTGTTATTAGCAGTGCTTTCTAAGGCCCATTTGACTTCACTCTCCAAGATGTCTGGCTCAAGGTCAGCAACCACACTACCTGTCGTCATCATGAACAAAACTGATTACATCCAAGAGGCCCACAGACAACTTTCCAATACTGCCTTTTACATGAAATTGGACTCAGACCCCACACAAGCATACAAAAAAGAACTGAACAAGATTATTAAGGAGCTACCCCTACACATCCAAGAACAGATCCTCACAAACACACCAGCGGAACCTCAGCCAGGAACTTTCTATCTTCTACCCAAAATACACAAACCAGGAAACCCAGGACGCCCCATCATCTCAGGTATTGGCACCATTACAGTGGGTGTTTCCGGCTATATGGACTCTGTTCTGAAACCATATGCTATCAGTGCTCCCAGCTACGTACGTGACACCACAGATTTTCTGAGGAAAATACAATATTTGAACAATCTTCCTAACAATACTATACTAGCCACTATGGATGTGGAATCTCTATATACCAACATCCCACACAATGATGGTTTACAAGCCATAAGGAACACCATTTCAGATAAAACCACAGCGGACTTTGCTACCAAACTCTGCCACTTTGTCCTTACCCACAACCACTTCAAATTTGGTGATGACCTGTTCCTCCAGATCAGCGGCACAGCCATGGGCACCCGCATGGCCCCACAGTATGCCAACATCTTCATGGCAGATTTAGAACAACGTTTCCTTAACTCCTACCCACTCAAACCTCTCCTGTACCTGCGATACATTGACGATATTTTTATTATCTGGACACATGGACGACAGACCCTGGAAACCTTCCACCAGACATTCAATGACTTTCACCCCACCATCAACCTAACAATGAACCAATCTATGCAAGAAATACATTTTTTGGACACTACTATAAAAATACAGGATGGACGTATAGACACCACCTTATACAGAAAACCAACTGACCGACAAACATATCTACATGCTTCTAGCTACCATCCCAAACATACCAAACAATCCATCGTATACAGCCAGGCCTTACGTTACAACCGCATCTGTTCCAACTCTACAGACAGAGAATCTCACCTAAGAGATCTACAGCAAACCTTTTTAGAACTAAAATATCCACCTGATGAAGTTAAACAACAGATCAACAGAGCCAGACAGATACCTAGAGAGAACCTGCTGCAAGACAGACCCAAAAAAGAAAATAACAGAACACCACTAGTCATCACATACAGCTCCCAAGCTAAAACAGTACAACGCATCATCAGAGATCTACAGCCTCTCCTGGACAATGACCGCTCCCTTTCTCAAGCTCTGGGAGGAAGACCTTTCATTGCCTACAGACAGCCACCCAATCTTAAACAACTCCTCACCCACAATAATACAACCACCAGACTTAACATGGACACTGGTACCAGAGCCTGCAATAAACCCAGATGCCAACTTTGCTGCCACATACACCCAGACAACACCATTACTGGCCCCAACAACATCCAACATACCATCTCAGGACTATTTAATTGCTCATCCTCTAACATTGTGTATGCCATCAAATGCCAACAGTGCCCTTCAGCTCTCTATATTGGACAAACAGGCCAAACCCTACGCCAAAGGATAAATGGACATAAATCTGACATCAGGAACCAGAAGACAGAAAAACCAGTAGGAGAACACTTCAATCTCCCAGGACACTCTATACAAGATCTCAAAGTAGCTGTCTTACTACAAAAGAATTTCAGAAATAGACTGGAAAGAGAAGTTGCTGAATTGCAACTTATCACCAAGCTCAAAACCATGGAGGGACCTGGTTTGAACAGAGATATCGGGTTCTTATCTCATTATACATGATAAGCGATCTTCAGCCATCTCAACCCTTGCTTTTTCATGCAAAACCATTTGCAGTCGTTTGCGGTCATCAACAGCTATCAGTCAGTCAATCACCCATTTCCACCACCCTTCTGAGTGATCCCCCCTCCCCATCCCCACCCCTCCCCACCCCTTCTCTACATAAGTGCCTGGAAACTTCCATTTCACTGTATCTGAAGAAGTGTGCATGCACACGAAAGCTCATACCAAAATAAAAACTTAGTTGGTCTTTAAGGTGCTACTGAAGGAATTTTTTTATCACACTACCTGAGGTGTACGAGAGCTCCATATCTTTCTGGTATAATTCCTCTGTGTATTCTTGCCACCTCTTCTTGATGTCTTCTGCTTCTGTTAGGTCCTTACCACTTTTATCCTTTATTATGGTAATCTTTGTACGAAATGTTCCTTTCATATCTCCAATTTTCTTGAACAGATCTCTGGTTTTCCCCATTCTATTGTTTTCCTCTATTTATTTGCATTGCTCGTTTAAGAAGACCCTCTTGTCTCTCCTTGCTATTTTTTGGAAATCTGCATTCAGTTTCCTGTATCTTTCCCGATCTCCCTTGCATTTTGCTTGCCTCCTCTCCTCCGCTATTTGTAAGGCCTTGTTGGACAGCCATTTTGCTTTCTTGCATTTCCTTTTCCTTGGGATGGTTTTCGTTGCTGCCTCCTGTATAATGTTACGAGCCTCCATCCATAGTTCTTCAGGCACTCTGAAGAACTATGAAGGGGTTGTAGTCCAACAATATATGGGGTTGTAGTCCAACAATATATGGAGGACCACAGTCTTGCCACCTCTGCTTTAATATAAGAGTAAGCAGTGTAGATGGTGGTTTTACAATTCCTGGACTTGGTGATCACAATGATATGAACCAAACTAGGCTTTTTCCAGAGGCGGCTCTTCTCTGCATCCCACTGGTGGCCCACCAGGATCAGAGGCTCCTCAAGCCTTATGCAGGTGTAACTCAAATGAACGAAATGGTTCACTCCTGCAGGATGCAGAACAGGCATAGGCAAACTCGGCCCTCCAGATCTTTTGGGACTACAACTCCCAGCATCCCTAGCTAACAGGACCAGTGGTCAGGGATGGTGGGAATTGTAGTCTCAAAACATCTGGAGGACCGAGTTTGCCTATGCCTGATGCAGAAGCATGGAGGGGGGGGGAGTCTAGAAGTGGAGACACTGAGTCGGCTTGCTCTGCTGGAGGGCTACATATTTCTGGACTCTTATCACCTTGGAGAAGGTGAATTGGAAGCAGGCATATGCACGGTTAATTAGCAGGGGGGTGGGGAATCAGAGCTTGTGTATCTGATATTATTTGTTATATTTGTATTGTGATTGCAGCGCTCTGTCCTTCAAACTGCAAATTACAAGTTTGCCGTTTCCTGCACTTGTCCTGTTGCTTTGGGACTGTTTGCAAAGAGGAATCTCAGAAATATCCCAACACCTTGGCAGATTAGATGAACATTTGGACTTATTGACCCCGAGGTTCGCTGGCAAGAACTGGCAAATTTTCTCTTTGACTCAGAAGGACTTCTGCATTTTCCATGCATTACCTCCACATTTACCTCTCTGTGGGCAATTACTTAATTATGATGGATCCAGCTAAAGAAAAATTGCCAGTTTTATTCTACTGAAATCCCTTAAGACCCACGCAGGTGGAGGTTAGAAAATTGGTGCCCATTGAGCATGGGGTCTGGAAGGGAACTTGCAAATGTAAATTGCTGCAAAGAATACATGCAGGAAATTGGGGGTTGAGCTGTACAGAACTGTTCGGTTAAGTGGTGTAGATATTGGGGATGCAAATGAAGAGATTAAAAATTGCTGTGGAATTTTTTGGTGTAATTGTCAAGATACAGGGGAAAGGGGAAGAAATGTTGATGTGAATTCCCGTGCCCGGGTGGAAGTGGAGATGGTGTGGAAAATGGGGAATAATCAAGGTTTTGCAATGAGGAAAGTGCTGGGAGAATTCAGTGGAATGAGTGGAACAAGACTTCCTCCCCACAAACAAACTGAAACAAATGCCCATGAAGTACTCAGCGTTGTCTAATTTCCCTGCAAACTAACCAGGACAAATGTTCAATAGGCAGGTCATCCAGAAACACTTTTGTTCCCTCCGTCTGTGCCTTATGGTGTCCATTTAAAACAATGATATTCCAGAGCACTTACCAGTAACATGAACCAGTGACTTCCCTGAGATCCAGGGGCGTCTTAGCCATAGAGGCTATTGGCGCAAGGCGCCATGGCGGCAAGTTCTGGAGGGCGCCTCCGCCATGCCGCGCCATGCCCAGAGCCTCCTCCCTGCCAGAGGAGCCGCCTCAAGCCCCGCCAGCAGCACCGCCCTCGCCCGCCTATTCTCGGGCTGCAGGCACCATTGCAGGGAAGCCGACCTGCCGAGCAGGCGGAGGCGGAGCACAGTCGACAATGTCCCCACCCGTCAGGCCACCCCCTCTGGCTGCCCGTCACACCTGGCCCTGCCCGGTGGAGCGCAAGTTCGGCGTCGCCAATGTCGGTCCTGCCTGCGGTGGGCAAGAAGCATGGTGGCAGGGGGGAGCGAGGTAGGCTGCAGAGGGGCCTGAGGGAGAGGTGCTGACCACCCAGAGGGAAACGTGGGGGTGGGGGGCACCTGAGGGATCCCTGCACCATGGCGCCAGATAACCTTAAGACGCCCCTGCTGAGGAAGGGTGGTATATACATTCAACAAGTAAATAAATTAAATTTGGAACAGCTTGTACAATGACAGAAAATATCAGCATAAAGCAATTAAACAGAGCAAGAGCATTACCAGCAGCAAATAGCAAGCAGGTTTACCTGGTGTGGATTTAGTCTTGCTATTCAGGGAAAGAACGCTATTACTGTTTTTGTTGTTTTATAACTTCACGGTGGTTGCCTGTAGCTTCTTCAGGATGGAAAATCGAGGTATATTAGCAAATAATCATTTTATTGTTGAGGAAACACTATCCAGCACAAGGCAGGTCATTTGGAAGCAACATGGAGATAGTCTTTCCATAACAGGCCAGCCCACTCTCATAGGTGCTCCACATCCACCTTTAAGCGTATGTGGAGCTCCGGACCGGAGCGAGAAGCCTCTTTATCCAAAGCTTGCCAAATGGAGCCTAGTGTGACTCAGGCCCTTCTGAAAGGATATGTTTTTGAAACAGCTTTATCCAGGATTTATTCCTGGCTGCTACATTTCCAGCTAATTAGTTCTTTCGGAAGATTCAGGATGGGGGGGGGAATTCACTTTTTGAAGTTCATGCCATCAAATTAGGCAGCAACCTAATTCTCTCTGTCTCCAAACCCTGCCTCTTAGCAATTACGCATGCACAGAAAATTACTTGGGGCAGTGGTGTTTTTTCCCCCCCTTTCCTTTCCTTGCCGACAAACCCCAGCTTTTCCTCAGAGGCTTCTATTTGTCATAACTAGCGAGGGAAGCAGCTTGCAGCCCCACACGCTCCCCGGCTCCCGTTTTATCGCACTCGGGTGGGAAACAAAACTTTGCCTCCTGTATTTCACTTTTATGGGACACGTGGGTGGGAAAGTTCCTGTTCTAACCTAGAAAAGGAGAACACCCTGATCCTACAGGCACAGACACCTCCACCTCGCATCTTTCTTCTGAGAAGAAAAAGCCAGTTGCTGCGGCATCATTATTTGTTGTTAATGAACAGCAAGGGGGAGAGATGGCTGTCAGGCCTTGAAAACGTTAACTGTGTGCATTTTCCTAGTACATATCATGTATGCTTGCTCATAACTGCCATTAGGAGGTTTCAGTGACACTCCTATATTACAATGCAGATGCAGAGGGATCAGGTAGCTTATGGATTAGCAGCATTATTCATCCTTCATACAGTCCAAATGGGGAGTAAAAAGAATCACAGATACCAAGTATGTCAATTAGGCTTCATGCTGACATGAGTGGTTTTGCTTGTCATGGGGGCTGCCAGGTCAGGAGCATCCCAGACTATGAGATTTCATGCCCAAACCTGAGACCTAGGAGATTTCACCTAGGGATGTCACAGAGGCAGGTTCTGGCGATCCTTCCTCTACACTCCATTCCACCACCAAACAACTGGAGGTGGAGGTTAATTGGGAGAGGGGAGGAAAGCAAATCACTCCCCCTAGAGAGTCTGTGCAGCAATTTGCAGCCAGTTTCTGCTGGGTTGAAGCTTGCAAGTTGCAGTCATACTCTTCTTACAAACAAACAAAGGCACTCTAACCCACCTGGAAATTCAATTCCTCCCCCAGCCAGCTGGAGAGGGGCAGGGAAACCTGGAGACTTCAGTTCACCTCTTGAGGGCTAGCAACCCTACTTGTCGTCCTTTCCACTGCCATAGCAGGCCTACTTTCTACCAAGGTCGACTGAGCGAGGCAATTTAAATCAGCGATTTCAGCTGACATGAAGAAAGACGGATGTAAAGTTTCTCATTGATATTTCTTCATTTGTTTCCTAAACTTCTTGGGACCTGTATTTTGCTAAGGGTGCTTGTTAAATTGTTAGGATTCCCTTCAGAGAGCTACAATCTTCAGAGTGGTTTAACAATCAATCCTTCTTCCCAAGGAACTCTGGGAATTGGAGTTCTGTGAGAAGAATAGGAGTCTCTCAGCACCCTTAACAAACTACATTTCCCAGGATTGTTTGGGGAAAGCCGTGACTGCCGAAGTGGTATTGCAGTGCTTTAAATGTCTGCTGTGGATTCAGCCCTGGTCACTTGGATTAGATCTTATGTGAAGATGATGTCACCCTGTTTGAATGAAATTGAATTCAGTTTCTTCATTTTGAGTAAGGGTGTTAAATGACAAGATTCCAGGCATGTAATTGATTTTTGTACTGCTCAGCTAGTTGGTGCATAGGGGGAGGAGAAATTTCAGTTTCAGATAAATGAAGAACTAGGGTGTTTGCAGAGCCTGGGCTTGTGATGTGCATTATCATTTCAAATCTCTTTGATCT
The DNA here is from genome assembly GCF_965207765.1 of Zootoca vivipara. NCBI lineage: Eukaryota > Metazoa > Chordata > Lepidosauria > Squamata > Lacertidae > Zootoca > Zootoca vivipara. The sequence continues at coordinate 95,409,721 of NC_142584.1, read as the reverse complement.
CTGCATTATTCCTGATGGCTCAATAGGGAAAGTAAAGAAAGTGGTTGAACCAATAGATCACACTTTTGAAAAAAAGAAGAATTAAACTCAGCAGGGTGTCCATCCCTGCCAGGAATTTTATTGTGTTTTTAGCCTGATGTCTTGGACCTCTCTAGGTGCAACTTGTAGTTCAAGGAAAACAGTTTGCTCTGGTGTGATAGTATTAGGTAAATTAGTTTTCAAAAACTCTGTAATGTCAGCAGTTGCTGGCCTCTGGAAAGTAGGCAAGGTTGCATATTAATTAGCAGATGCTTCATCTAGTTCTGAGGATTTGGTCAGGTAAGTATCTTTTGAGCTTTTTAATTATGGGAATCATTCCCATATTGATTTTCTGAGAGAAGCTTTTAGCCAGGAGAGGTTATCAGCTGCCTGGTTTCTTATGATCACTCTGATTTCTGAAAACAAGCAGACTCTTCTTTGTTTATTTCCAGTAACTAAAGTTTTTTTTCCTGCCTGAAAAATTACTGCTGAGTTATAGCACTGAGACTTTAAATCAAAAGCCATTCAGCTTTGGAAATAATAATTTCCAATAATGATAATAATCTGTCAAATTCGTATTTAAATTTGGCTGTCCCTCTAGGGCAGGCACCCCCAAACTACGGCCCTCCAGATGTTTTGGACTACAATTCCCATCATCCCAGGCCACTGGTCCTGTTAGCTAGGGATCATGGGAGTTGTAGGCCAAAATATCTGGAGGGCCACAGTTTGGGGATGCCTGCTCTAGGGATGTTAAAGACCTAATTATTCTAAAAAGTTGTGCCGGGTGAGAGCTAGCGGATGCAATGGAAGCTGAGAAGTAAGACGTCTTAGCAGCTTTCACTACCATCTCATAGGCTTTCATAAGCATCCTATAAGATGTTCTTGAGGCTCCATCGCGAGCACGCTGCCATACTCACTCTAGCCGTCTGAGGTCCCGTTTCATTTTCCGGAGCTCCTCAGTAAACCAGGGTGCCCGATTTTGGCGGGGTCGCAGAGGGTGCTTAGGTGCAATCTCATTGATGGCCACCAAGAGCCAGTTATTCCAGTTCTCGACAAGCTCATCTAGTGAGCCGCCAGGGGGAGCAGGGTCCCGCAGGGCCTGGCGAAATCCATCAGGATCCGTCAGCCTCTGCGGGTGAGCCCAAATAGGTTCACCACCCAAGCGAGGTGGGGTGGGTGGGAAGTCAATCCTGGCTTTCAGCGCATAGTGATCAGACCATGGCACTTCCACAAGGGGGGACATGATCACATCAATACCCGCCCCAAAGATCAGATCCAGCATGTGGCCTGCTTGATGTGTGGGACCCCAAACAAACTGGGAGAGCCCTAATGTCGCCATGGAAGTCACTAGGTCCAGAGCCCAAGAGGAGGGGTGGGATTGGCATGGACATTGAAGTCCCCCAGAACCAATAGCTTAGGGAACTCCAAGGCCCAGCCTGCCACCACCTCCAGGAGGCCTTGGTGCCCCACACCAGGCCAACACATTCAATGCCAGAGATCGATGGTGCTGGCAGAGCCCTGAAAGAGCAATCCTCACGGATTAACAACGCTACCCCTCCCCCCCAACCCACAGTCCACGATTGGTGGAGGATGGAGAAACCCAGAGGTGCCATCTCATGCAAGGTGACTACTTAGCCTTCACGCACCCAGGTCCCCACCACACAAGCCAGGTCAACCCCCTGCGAGATAAAAAAAAGTCTCTCATGGTGGTGGTTTTATTGCCTATGGACCTGGCATTGCACAACACCAGTGACGGAGGTGAGTAATCCCTGCTCACCCTACCCTCGTCCCTCGGGATGGGGTGTAGATTGGAAGGGGTTTGAGCATCTCCGCAGAAGGAAAGTGCAATCTTTTTCCTACAGTGGATGGAGAAAATTACATCCCCCAGGTTATAGCTCATTAAATAGCTTGCTAAAGAGAGACACCTCAGGGGTTGTCCCCCCCACCCCCCAAGTCTCTGGTATCTTAGACTTTAGCTCCGTTATAAATCAGTCAGTGGCAGATCTATAACAGAATTAAAATCTCCACCAATTAGCAAAGTGTCTTCACCGGAGGTTTCAGTGTGTTTTGTTGGTGGTGGTGTTGTTGTTTTTTTGTGCAAAAGTAGCCTGAATGAATGTACATTGATTAGAATCTAGGGTATATAATGAGTAAATAGTTAACAGAGCGGCTGAAGGAGGCTTTAACAAAAATAAATCTGCACTTAGGATGTATTTCAGTAGCCATAATTCTGCAAAGAAAAATCTCTGGAAAGAAGAATGGCTCCCTTCTTGCCTTTTGTAGAGCCGGCTCAGGCATACTTGCTAACAAACCGATCCACATTAAGAGCAGAGATGTGGTTCTTTTTCCAATGTGTCTCCTGCCAGCTTCTGGAGAGGCCTGTGTTAGACGTCAGCAGTTGGGTGAGTCTAGTTGGGTGAGTCTAGTCTAGTTCACTGATGTGAACATTGGGGACCTGACTTTTGTTTGTTAATTAATGTTACGTTGCATGGGTTTTTTTGTACATCTAAAATCAGTATAAATATGTTTGAGAGAGGGGAAGAGAGAGAAATTCCTGGCATCTCAGTGTAGGCACTGGAAAGACTCCTGTACAAAAACCTGGAGAGGCACTTTTAGTCAGCGCAGAGAGTAGGGAACGAGAGGAATCCATTGCCTCACTATGAGCTTCCTGTTTTTCTAAGCCAAATGGCAGTGAAAGAGCCAGGAAATGTTTGTAAAGTAGGCCAGGAAAATGCCTGGCTAAAGAAACAGGTTTTGTACATTTAAAGCAGTATTGTACCACTTTAGACAATTATGGCTTCCACCAAAGAATCATGGGAACTGTAGTTTGTGAAAGGCACTGACTATTTCCCTCACAGAGCTATAATTCCAGGAGAGAATTCTGGGAAGATGGATTGGTTGTTAAACCACTCTGCAAATTGTAGCTCTGTGAGAGGAACAGGGGTCCTCCTAACAACTCTAGGCACCCTAAACAAAAAACAAAAAACTTTCCCCAAGTTTATTTTTGGGGGAGCCGTGACTGTTTAAACTGATATTATACTGCTTTAAATGTATAGTGCGGATGGGTTCTGAGAAGAGGTTTGACAAAGGGTGGGAGGTGGAGAGAGAGAGAGAGGCCATTAAAACTGTTTCTAAACAGTAATCTGTTTTATTACACCTGCAACCTTATAAACCTTTTCCTACAGCCAAGTTGCCGTTGGCAATTTCCACATGTGCGCCGATGGTGTGTGCTCAAGGAGTGGTCTCCTCAGAGTATTACCATTCTTACTCTTGGGGAGCATTGGCTGGCTGTCAGCATTTATTTTATCTGTTGCTGTTAGGCTGCACCTGTACTGGGAGTCTCAGGAGAGTGTCAAAGTAATAATCCACCTGACATCTCCTCTGTCTGCTGCACATTTTATTGTTTTTATAGTGTACTCGTCTATAGAGTCACTGTAAGCATACATTTTATGCAGGGTGACCTTGAGGGGAAAACCCATTGTCATGTAACCAACTCCATAAATCCACATGTACCACTTTATTTCTTCAATTCCCGTTGTTTTGTGCCCCTGCAATGAGCCAAATGAACAAAAGTTCAGTTAGCCAGCCTCTTCCACAGATGTGCTACCTGACCTGAGTTATGGTATCGGTTGATAACTATTTTTATATGTTAGATATTTGTTGTTAAAGTTTGGTTTTGCATATCTGTGCTAGCTCCGCAGACCAAAGACACCAAAAATGTTCCATGAAAGCTGAGCATGCTCAGTGGTCACGGAATGCTGGTGGACAGACAACACACGACCTGGAGGAAAGGAAATGGAAGAAATTTAACAGGAACACTCTGTGCTGCAACAGTTTGTAGCAGAACCCACTTTTGCTTGAAACATTTTAATTTCCCCTTGCCCCAAATCACCCTTCACATAGAAAAGTACAGTGGTACCTCACAAGACGAATGCCTCGCACGATGATAAACTCGCAAGACAAAAGCGTTTTGTGATGTTTTTGGTGACTCGCAAGACAAAGTTTTCTATGGTTGCGCTTCGCAAGACGAAGTTTTTCAGCGGTTGGGTTTTTTTGCCATGGCAAACCGCGCTTCGCAAGACGAAATTATTGCAAGACGAAGCGACTTGCGGAACGAATTACTTTCATCTTGCGAGGCACCACTGTAATGTGTTCCATCAACTTAAGCAGGAGCTGTTCTTCGGAAATAATATTTTTGTTTTGTGCGAAGAGGTTTATTTTCATGGGCAGCATTTCAATCAATGTGTAAAATTGCAGTCAGGAAACTGATTCTTATATAAACACATTGTGAAACAGCTTCTGCCTGTCAGGTAGAAGGTACCAAGTCTTGTGCAGAGGTGCTGTTGAGTTATCCAAGCATTGCAGTTCTTTGGTCATTTGACCTGCAGCTGATCCAAAGGCTAATGTTGGTAAATCGAGAATAATGATGAGATCAGGAGTTAAGTGAATGAGATCATAAATCTGTTTTGTGTTAGGACACTTTGACATGGTTAATCTGTCTTACGCTGGATACCATTCAAGCAACCCGGTCAAAAAGCATCCTTCAGAGGGACTTCTTTGCCCATCGCTACAACCAATCCCTTTGCTTAAAACGCTATGATAAATCATTGTCTATATACTGTATGTGGAAAGGTTGTAAGAATCATGCATCCCTTTAGCTCTCTAAAAGTATGAGCCCCATTAGTAAAGTACAAGAATATTTCACGAGGCGCTTAATATTGATTTAATGAAGGATTAATTGACGTATCGGTGTCCATCATGATATCTTGTAAGAACATAAGAGCCTAGGCCACCATCCTGTTCTCACAGTGGCCAAATAGCCTATAGGAAGCCCACAAAACAGGACCTGGGCACAACAGCCGTCTCCCTGCCTGCAGTTTCCAATGCTGCCTCGAACAGTGGAGGAGGAACATAAGCATAAAGATTAGCAGCCACTAATAGCCAACTCCTTCATGCATTTGTCAAATCCTTTTTAAAAGCCATCCGAGATGGTGATCATCACTGCATCTGGCGGGAGCAAATTCCATGGTTTATGCACTGTGCGAATAATTTCTTTGCCTGCCCTGACTCTTCTAACATTCAGCTTCATTCAACGGCCCTGAGTTTCTGGTGTTCTGAGAGAGGGAGGAAAACTTTCCACTTTCCCATCCACTTCTATCGTGTCTCTCCTCTTACTCGCCCTTTCTCTGATCTGAAAATCCCCAAATATTATAACCTTTCCTTATAGGGGAGTTGTTCCATCCCCTTGATATGCAATGACTCATACATACATCACAGATCAAACGCCACAAGCAGAGCCTTCCTATCACCTCATCCCAGCTCAAACAGTGCTTTCTCAACCACCCGGGAACTGAAGTTCTCATGAGTTATTCACTGTCAGATAATGCCTTTCACAACGGAGACTGTTCTCTCTCTGGGCTGATCCACACGTTTGTCCCATGCCTAAAATACATAGGTCCAAAAGGTTTTCTGCTCATCCCAAGCTTTCTAGACATGGGTCCAAACAGTTTTGCATTTGCCCCACAGCTTTCCCCAGGAAAACACACTGTTTACTGCTGAATCAGAAAAATGGCCATCTGTAGAAAACTCGCTTGCTCTTTGGTCCACTTCAGTGGTGCACCACAGTTTTTCCTAGGCAGAAGTGGCGGGGCAAACGGAATTGTGGATGGGCCCTCTGAGATGATACATGTGTGTGTCTGGGCAACACTGCTTTAGACTGGAGGTTGCTTGATGGAATGCTCCTTTGTACAAATAAACAACAAATCTCTGGACTTAGAAAAAGAGCTTGAGCTAGGCTAGACTCCTTTGGGAGGGAATTTTGGGATGATGTGCAGCCTGAAACTGATACCCTTCAGATCCTTGTTTACCAGGTTGGTGAGAACTGGGCATGTAACATGGTTGAAGAAGGATTATCAGCCTAGACTCGGTAGATCTTTACACAGTCACAGTCTCTACTTTGCCCTCCAACATTTGCCACTTAAAACAACAACAACAACAACAACAACAACAACAAGACAATTGTATTGCATGTTGCTGTTTTGGGGAGAAGTTTCTGTTTTATATATTAGTTTTAAATGTTCTTATTCTGTTAATGATAAGCCAATTAATAGGAAACTGTGTATCCAGTGCTGCACCAATGCAGTTCCAGAGCAGGGCTTCAATTTCCTCTCCTTCCCCTGCATGCCCCCCCATGATCTGCTCTGGGGGGTCCCCCAACAGTCCAGTGCTGCCTGGCTGGAGGGTACAGGAGAAGAAGAGGAAGATTTCTTGCGCACGCAGAAGTCTGTTTTGCCAGTGGAGCTGTAGCATTGGATAGGGCCCCGTGTTTTGAAAGATGGAGTGAAGCTTCCCAAATTGCATCCAAAAATAAGCACATAACAATGTGTTGTGGCTCTCATCACATAAGAACATAGGAGCCCTGCTGCTTTGGGACCAAAGGCCCATTGACTGAAGCAGCCGGTTGTCACATTTGCCAATCAGATGCCTAAGAAAATGAGCAAAGTACAACAGCACTCTCCCCATTTGTGATTTGCAGCAGCTGGTTTACAGGGGCATACTGTCTCTGACACTGAAGGTAGACACTTTCTACATCCCTTCATTAAGAGAGTCATCTTGCTTCCTTAGCCAGTCTCTGATCCATAAGAGGATCCTAGGATAACCTCATATCCCATGATAAACATACTCAGGAGTCTTTGTTACAGGTAGGTAGCCGTGTTGGTCTGAGTAGAAGCAAAATAAAAAAATTCCTTCAGTAGCACCTTAAAGACCAACTAAGTTTATATTTTGGTATGAGCTTTCGTGTGCATGCACAGTTCTTCAGATACACAGGAGTCTTTGGTGAGGGATTTTTGTGAAAGGCTTTCTTTCTTTCTCTTTCGTCTTCTGTCAACTGCATCCCCTCTGTCTATATGCTTTTTGACACTCCCAAAGTACTCCTAAAGGTTATGGAGACGGGGCTTATCCTTCCAGAAGCAAGGCTGGTTCTGCTTCAGCAAGGCTTGTTCTTCTGGATGCTTGATATAATTCTATATTTAAGTTAAGATTCTGCAGACCCCCACTAACACACTATGAGGCTTCAATTGACAGATGTGGAAGGAATTGGTGAGAATGGGGCTGGCAGGCCTTGTCCATCGCCCTCCCTCCTTTCTCAAAGAAAGTGGGGCAACTGGGTCAAGGCGGAGAGGCTTAGGAAAACATTCATGCCACAGCTCACCAAAGCTATCCCCCTTCTTCCTTTGGGTGTTTTGCTTTCAGCTCCATTTGATTCCTTGCCTTTGTGCCTCTTGACTTTGCCGCCCTGTTGCTGACCAGCTCTTTAAGATATTCAACATGACATTTTAGACCTGCTTGCCTGCCATTTTTATTTGTTTATTCCCGGCGTTTCTACCCCTGCCTTTCCAAACACTTTGCCGCGGCAGCTTCTGCACTGTAAAACAACAATAATGAAGAGAAATCAAAACCAGCAGCAGACAACCATTTAAAAGCAGCAGCAGCAGCAGCACATAACATGTATTTAAAAGCGGTACCCTGAAATCCTGATGTAGCGTTGTTCCCGCTTCCTGTTAGGAGTCCAGGCTATGACCTTCCCCACCTGTTATGGAGTCATTAATAGGTAATGATTTACCTGCCGCACCGCAGCTATGTTTGTGAAGCCCATCCACTTGGCTCGCCTGAAGTGCTGTCGGGACGCTTCATAAGCCTACTCCATTCATCATTAGTGGGATTTGCACTGTAAACAGGATGGCCACATTACCAAGTCTAATTACAAGCTGGGAAGACAAAGCGCTGCGTCCCCCACATCACGTTGGAATTAGAAGTCAAGGCAGAGGAGAGAGGAAAGGGGCTTTTAATTAAGCCGTGACAGCTCCCTTTCTCAGAGAGCTGGCAATTTTAATTTAAACATTCTCACGGCAAGAGCACCAGGGTCAGGCCTCTTCCCTATAATCTTGTAAACCTGGGGGCTGGCGATCTCAGACGAAACGTAATCATTGCCACTCAGCAGCAACCAATGTTTTTGTCGTTTCAGCTCAGATGTTTGCTGTTCCTGTTGCTCTAACGTTGGGGGCAAAGAAAATGCGGTGGCAACCTTCAGAGCGTGTCGTTTTTAATTCGGGCACAATCCGTCACCTATCACACAGGTGAGCAGAATGTTTCCGTAAAAGCTTATGAGGTGCGCCCACTAAGACCAGTGAGGCTCTTTTTTGCAGTCAGAGGCCCGCATTGTGCCAGATCCGACTCTGGCATTTATGACTGTATAAATAAAAACCTCTGGAATTAAATGTGGAACAATGAAAGGAGCCGATCTCAATTGCCTGTGAAGTTTACCCTAATTTGCACTGTTGATAGGACTAAGTAAGCTGTTTGTGGTAATGGAAAACCACAGCGGCCATGGCTCTGGGTAGTCAGCGTTGACAAAAAAAAAATTCTCAATATTCCTCGATGTTATCGGCTAATGATTTTCATGCCAACAAGCTAATTATAAAACCAAAGTACTGCGGGAATATCAAATTATAGCTATAATGCTTTGTATAATTGCTTCATATTTAATTAAATGAGATTCATGCTTTTCAAGGGGGGTGATAGCTCTCGTTGCAGAATAGGCTTCTGAAGCGGCTGGCGGAGAAAATAACAACTCAGCTACAAGTGCTTCATGCCGGCCCACTTTGTGGCTCAGCAGACTGTACGTCTGCCACCCACAGTGGTTTTTGCTCAGTGTTGCTTCCATAATATATGTACCTCGGTTTATGAACACAATTGGTTCCGGAAGTCTGTTCATAAACTGAAGCGTTCATAAACTGAAGCGAACTTTCCCATTGAAAGAAATGGAAAGTGGATTAATCTGTTCCAGACGGTCCGCGAAGTACTTAAACTGAAGCATTCATAAACTGAAGCGAACTTTCCCATTGAAAGTAATGTAAAGTGGATTAATCCGTTCCAGACGGGTCTGCGGAGTACTCAACCTGAAGCGTACTTAACCCGAAGCATGGGTGTAATTGGTTCCGGAAGTCTGTTCATAAACTGAAGCGTTCTTTCCCATCGAAAGTAATGGAAAGGGTCCACGGCGTTCATAAACCAAAAATTCGTAAACCGAGGTGTTCATAAACCGAGGTTCCACTGTACTCTCATGTAGAGATGCGCAAAGCTGTCAATTTCCATTTTTCACAGCTTCAATTTTCCCACTTCTAAGTTCTCCTCATTTCCACATCTGTTTGCAGATTCTTTTTTTTTCTTAAAGTCCTCATGAACATCCATCAGCATTTGAGGGTGAATCTCTCACAACAGATACTTCCTCATCTGCTGTTTAACTAATATATGCACTTTTGCAATTTTCCCCAATATAATGTATTTTCATTAGGTGTTTTCATCGATGCAATGCATTTTTACGCACGCCTCAGATAAACTCCGCACCTCTTATTTAGAAACTAAGCCATTCCACATGACTTAAGTTTTATAATTCATATGCTGTTTACACCAACGCATCCATTCTCAGAAAACCAAACTCACACAGTATGAGGAACATGTGGTTTCATGTGGAAAGTCATTGTAACTTTTCATGATCTAAAACACTTCTTTCTCTAAATTAAAAGAACAAAGTATTATAATCAACAAGCCAAAAGAATGCTCATTTCATCTGAACCATGGCACAGCAGAGCATAGCAAAACAAATTTGCATTACATGGCTCTGTCCTGAAAATATGAAGTACAGTCGCACCTTGGTTGTCGAACACAATCCATTCTGGGAATCCGTTTAACTCCCGAAACTGTTTGAAAACCAAGGTGCAGCTTCCAGTTGGCTGCAGGAGCATCCTGCTCACTCTCATTTGTATGTATTTCCCAAAACTGAAAGGGGGTCTAAATGACTACATGCTTAGGCTGCAGCTAAACTGGTTATAGAGCATTATCTCTGAATCAGGCAATGCTTTGTGTCCCTCATCTTTTCCATTGGGTAAATCTAAAAGCTGGAGACTAATGTCAGGGTTGCAGGCGAGTGGCATGTGCCAAATCTGCCTGTAGCTCTGAGCTGCCTCAGAACAATGATAACTAAGTTGCTAATGAAACAGCTAGATATACGTAGCGCAGTGGCAAATGTTAATAGGGTGGCTTGCCTGGTTAAAGCAATTTTATTAACACAATATATTGCAGCTCAGGGTAATTATTTCCAACTGCAACCATGCCCCTGCAACCATGACCCCATGACACGATCTCATATCGGTGATTAAATCCTCATGTCACTAATATACATAAAGACACTTACTGATGCTTGAGAACTAGTTAAGATTTGCAGAGCCAGCCACGAGAATTTTGATCTTGGGTTGCCAAGGAGGGGAAAACATTGGAAGGAAAGCACCAGGTGATATCTGTAGCATTTATAATTCCAGGAACGGCCTGGCCATGATCCAGTATGAAGCAATTGTTCCCTCCACCATTGTCCTGGCTTCAACCTTCAACGAACTGTGGGGCTGCCATATTTCAAGAGGTAAAAATCCAGACACAAAAAGTTGTTTAGGGCAATCACCAAACCCAAACCGCCCATGCCAAAACCCAGGGCATTTGCTTTAAAATGTAGAATTCCCCCCAGATGGACATGTACAACCCCCCCCCCCAAAGAGGACATGTTTGGGAATTTCCAGGCATATGGCAACCCTAACAAACTGCAATCCAAAGTTGGTGGTCGTGCGACAGCACCCAGAGAGTAACAAGGACTGAAAGATTGTGGGTGGGAATGGGGGGCTCGTTTAATCTTACTGTAAACAAGTGGTACAGTGACAATAAAGCATTTCTATTTCTATGAAGGCATGGGGACACCCTTTTGACGATTTACTTGCAGTCGGAACATGGCTTACCTTTGTGATGCTAGAGTTGTTGGGGGTTTTGAATTACAGAGGTGCCTCTGGTTACGAACTTAATTCATTCCGGAGGTCCGTTCTTAACCTGAGTTACCACTTTAGCTAATGGGCCTCCTGCTGCTTCCGCGCCACCGTCACACGATTTCTGTTCTCATCGTGAGGTAAAGTTCTTAACCCGAGATACAGTCATACCTCGGTTTAAGTACGCCTCGGTTTGAGTATTTTCAGTTTAAGTACTCCGCAGACCCATCTGGAACGGATTAATCCACTTTCCATTACTTTCAATGGGAAAGTTCGCTTCAGGTTAAGTACGCTTCAGGTTAAGTACGGGCTTCCGGAACCAATTGTGTTTGTAAACCGAAGTACCACTGTACTACTTCTGGGTTAGCAGAGTCTGTAACCTGAAGTGTTTGTAACCCGAGGTGTTTGTAACCCGAGGTACCACTGTATTATTATTTTGCATACTTCTGAGGACAATCCTATGCCAAGATCTCCTAGGATGAACAGCTTGGGATGCAATGCATCTCTAGCTCAGCCAGCTGATTCCAGGCTCATCCAGTGTTAAATTGCCATTGCCATCTCTCAGCCAGAGAGACACCAGCATCACTTGCTCAGCTGAAAGTCCCCCAAAGGGGTGTTCTAGGGGTGAGGAGGGATGGGTCAGGAGAGTGGGGGCTTAGCTGGATCCTAAGCCCATTCATCTCATTCACGTGACCTGGCAACCCAGCAGAGAACTGGATTTTTATTATTATTATTATTTATTTTAGGAGGGTTTTTGTAACTGGAAATAAATTAAGCAAGTCGCTTTTCCTTTGTTGGAAAAGGGATTTGGAGAGGGCACAATTTACCTGTGTTCCCCCTGCTTTGCTAAAACTCTTTTTTTATTTTTATTTTGCAGACCAAACCAATGGCATTTGCTGTGAGAACGAACGTGGGCTACAATCCATCTCCCAATGGCGATGTGCCAGTCCAAGGCCTGCCTATTTCCTTTGAACCCAAAGACTTCCTTCATATCAAAGAGGTACAATGTGTCACACAGGACCCTGGTCTCCTGTCCCCACCCCCCCCACCCCATTACTCTTTAAGTTGTGTAGCAGCTGGGCAAGAAAGGGGCTGTGAGAGGCTCTCTTGAGCACCTCCCTTCTCTGCATGGGGTCCAAATGTGCGAGTGACAGTGAGGGGTGATCTGGTGGGGCAAGCTGGTGGTCCATCCACTCACACATGCACAAGACTTGTGTTCCCTTGGCAAGGCTTAGGCAGAGCAACAGCCCTGCTGCCGAATGGGGTTTGGATCTGGTGCAACTTTAAACTGGGCTAACTTACACCAGCATGCTTTGCGCCAGCTTCTTGTGTGATATAGGATTGCTCCCTATATTGCTGCTGTTGTTTAGAATACACGGGCCGCACTGGCGCTGGAAATGCAACCAGATGCAGAAATACTGTTGAGCTGTAGCTGATTTATTATGCAACATCATTATTCAACATCTGCCTCTGCCATGAATGGCTGTCTATTGTGTGCATTCTTCACATAAATTCGGCTAATGAACCACACTGATTGGCAAAAGCAGATTCTAACATATTTTTCACAATTGCTCAGCAATACTCCAGAGTTGTGTTCAAAGGCTTCTCATTCCCTAGATCTTCACTTCCTTGATCAGTTGAATTAAGTGGATTCTGCCGCATTTGACAGTCATTGGGAAAAGCAGCAAGGCTATTCATGTCCCGGCTTAGGAGTTTGTAGAGGTATAGGGGAAGGGGGGGGGGGTGAATGATAAAAGCAAAGCACTTGAAGTTAGGACCAAGCCAGTTGGATATCTAGTGGGTTTGCTTAAAAAAAAAAGCAGAGCTTTTATCTGAACTCTTAATAAAGGTACAATGATCAAAGCAGTCTATTTCTGAAATGGGAAATTATGGGACACAGCGCATTTCCTGGAAATTCTTCATCAGTTCTCATACCGCCATTGAAAGTTGTGAGGGATCCAAAGCTTCTCAAATTTTTGTTTAATTCTAATGGTGGTGTTCTGCAGACCCTTGGCTCCTTTAGAGTCTCCACATGAGGAAAGAACATGCATAATCTCCATGGAGGTGACAGTGTGGCCCTCAAGTGAGATACTCAGAGGAAGGGATTGGGCTGCCCCAGGTGATAAGTGGAATGGGAACTGTTGCTAAGACAATTTGCTTGTTCTATCCAGTTGGATAGTATTTAATTTAATTTGGAAATGCCAACGTTGGTCCTCACTGCTGTTTAGTTTTGTTTAACTTGGTTTTTATGGATTCTGTAATTTCTGTAATTATTTTATTTATTTATTTCTGTATCTTTTTAGTGCTGTTTTATTCCTCATTCTGGGATTGAAATACGCAATAAAGAATGGGTCACAAATGCCTAACAACAACCATTTATAAGCTAGTCTGAGACTCTCTGGTGTAAATTGCAGCTTTAAAGCAACAGCAAGTTTTCTGTTCACTTTTGTATTGTTATCAGGGTTGCCAGACTCAATAGAGGACAGGACTTCTGTGCCTTTAATTTCCCTGCTCTCTTTTGAGTCTGGAAACCTTGAAGAGAAACCAGCAGACCCTTTGTTTAATTTCCAAGCAAAGGGTCTGCTGGTTTCCCTTTAAGGTTTCCAGACTCAAAAGAGAGCAGGGCAATTAAAGGCACAGAAGTCCTGTCCTCTATTGAGTCTGGCAACCCTAATTGTTGTTGTTGTTGTTTAGTCGTTTAGTCGTGTCCGACTCTTCGTGACCCCATGGACCATAGCACGCCAGGCACTCCTGTCTTCCACTGCCTCCCGCAGTTTGGTCAAACTCATGTTCGTAGCTTCGAGAACACTGTCCAACCATTTCGTCCTCTGTCGTCCCCTTCTCCTAGTGCCCTCAATCTTTCCCAACATCAGGGTCTTTTCCAAGGATTCTTCTCTTTTCATGAGGTGGCCAAAGTATTGGAGCCTCAGCTTCACGATCTGTCCTTCCAGGGAGCACTCAGGGCTGATTTCCTTAAGAATGGATAGGTTTGATCTTCTTGCAGTCCATGGGACTCTCAAGAGTCTCCTCCAGCACCATAATTCAAAAGCATCAATTCTTCGGCGATCAGCCTTCTTTATGGTCCAGCTCTCACTTCCATACATCACTACTGGGAAAACCATAGCTTTAACTATACGGACCTTTGTCGACAAGGTGATGTCTCTGCTTTTTAAGATGCTGTCTAGGTTTGTCATTGCTTTTCTCCCAAGAAGCAGGTGTCTTTTAATTTCGTGACTGCTGTCACCATCTGCAGTGATCAAGGAGCCCAAGAAAGTAAAATCTCTCACTGCCTCCATTTGTTATTTTTAAACAAAACCCTAATTGTTATTTTTAAACAAAAGCAGCTACCCCAGCGCAGTAGCTCTAATCTAGAGTCTTAGGCTGGTATAAAGAACACAATGGAAAAAGGCTTCCCTGTTAATTTGGGTCCCTGGGGCAACAACAACAACAACAACAACATATTTATACCCTGCCCACCTGGCTGGGTTTTCCCCGCCACTCTGGGCGGCTTCCAACAAATGATTAAAAATACCAGTTACACTGCAAGACAAACCCAAGATCTACTGGGATGAGAGAGTTTGGATTTGACAGATCTTAGACGTTCTAGGGTCATGCTGGCCTAAATTGCTCACCACAGCTGAGCCCAGGTCTGCTGGCATAACATAAGCCAGTGGAAGTAAAGCAAAGGGTGTGTGGCAGGGCAGGGTGGCATGGAATGGGAGAAGAAGAGATTTAGACCTATTCCAAAACCTGTTCAGGTTGGTCATGTGACCTAGGGCCCTACCCTCAAATCTCAGGCCCAGCTCAGCTGACAGTAGCCCCTCCCAGAGGCTCCTGAAGAGATTTTGGAATAAGGATAAGTCTTGCCAGCTTCATGTAATTAGGATTGCTCTGCTAGGTAATTTTAGACTCCAAATTTAATGGTCTTATGCTCCTTTTTTCTTTACATTGATGACCTTTAAATGGCTCTTGAAAACTTCTTTCCCACCCCGCCAACCCCCCCAACTGCTTAGTATTGATATTTCTGTTGGTACTTTTCTGCCGTTGGCCTTTTAGACTGCAATTCTATACATTCCTACTTCTGAGTAGTCATGCCTAGAATAGCACCGTTAATATGATATTTCTACCATCTGCTATTTTATTCAGATGACGTCATTGCTGTCTGCTGCTGTGGTGATTTTCAGGTGTGTTGTTGCACACCTGACTGATTTTATTATTTTTTGGTTTGTTAATGTCAGAAGCTGTTTTTAATGTGTCGGGAGCTGGAAACTGTTTAACTGTAATACAGTCATACCTCGGTTTAAGTACGCCTCGGTTTGAGTATTTTCAGTTTAAGTACTCTGCAGACCTGCCTGGAACGGATTAATCCACTTTCCATTACTTTCAATGGGAAACTTCGCTTCAGGTTAAGTACGCTTCAGGTTAAGTACTCCACGGACCGTCTGGAACGGATTAATCCACTTTCCCTTACTTTCAATGGGAAAGTTCACTTCAGGTTAAGTACGCTTCAGGTTAAGTACAGACTTCCGGAACCAATTGTGTTTGTAAGCCGAGGTACCACTGTATTAGGGGAGGGGGAGGAATATCCAGGCAATAGTCTGCTTATGCTCTTGCAAATTATAAATTATTAACCTCAGCCTCTTGTTAAAAGTTCCTGTTTACAAGGGTACTCTGTGAGTTTATATGCTTGTTTCCCCTCTAATCTCCTGGAAAGCATCAGTAGATAGCTTTGTATGATGAAGTTGACAGTGTTGCATTTTGACAGCACATCTGTCATCTTTGCATTCTGTGCCAATGGATCGTATAAGCCTTTGCTGTTGGTCACTTGAACCATTAGAGCTTACAGAGCTGGAATATCCTGTTGCACAGAGATTTTTACACACACACACACACAGAGGAAACAGACTTTTGTTGACCACAGAGAATCATTATCAACATCATGATTTGTTGAATGCCTTCACACACTAGAATACGCACATATTAGAATCTCTTCTTCGATCTACACTTCCCTCACTGCACATAGGGAGGGTCTTGCCACATTTCTCTCCTAATCTCCCAAAGCCCTACTGACTCCCAAGAGCAAAGGCTGATGGGAACTCTGGCTCAGCAACACCTAGAGCAGGCATCCCCAACCTTTGGCCCTCTAGATGTTTTGGACAACAATTCCCATCATCCCTGACCACTGGTCCTGTTAGCTAGGGATCATGGGAGTTGTAGTCCAAAACATCTGGAGGGCCGCAGGTTGGGGTTGCCTGACCTAGAGGGCTGTGGCTTCTTCATCCCTGGGTTAGAAGGATTTTGAAGTTAGCATTTCCTACCGAGAAACCTTTGAAATATTGTCACTACCCCAATGGCAATAGTTTTTGTCTCCTCCTCCACCATATCGGAAGTGGGCAGGGTAACTCCTAGCATACAGGGGGTGCTGCCTTTTGTAGATGCCAAGCATAGCTGCCAAGTTATCCCTTTTTTAAAGGGATTTTCCCTTATGCTGAATAGGCTTCCTTGCGAGAAAAGGGAAAACTTGGCAGCTATGATGCCAAGTGTAGTTGCACCATAGATTTTTATAAAAAGCATCCTGACACTGGCAATTTAATGTTCAATCCCATTCCTAATGATCCCTTACATGAATTCCCTACCCCTTTTTTCATAGCTGCTATACTCCAGGTTCATATAATAGCACTGTCACATGCACATGTATATGTATGTATATGTATATGTATGTACAATTTCATATAAATGGCACCAACATACAATTTCAATAAGGGTCCATCAGCCCAGCACTTTCTTGGAGATTACCATGAATGAATTAATCCATTTTCCGGCTTGCTTGGTGTAATAAAAATAATTCCGTGTTAACTCTTTAAAAAAAAATCTAGCAAGTGCACTTGTTTCTTCCATCAAATATTGGACCGTATGCTATGCTTTTTTTTAAAAAAAAATCTAATTATAATGAAATATTGACAGTCAGGCTGATCTGTAGACCTGCTGTTCAAAAACATGACCTTTAGTTGTACAAAATTCAATTGTACTGTAACTGGCTATAATCTAAGCACTCCATCTTAACTGTAGATGAAAGTAATAAGTCAGCTCATTAGAAGACCATTATTTACTTGCAAACATGTGTAGCCAGACCTAACTTTTCCTGCTTCTGAAAAGTCAGAGTTTGTTAAAAAATAAAATACTGCTTTTCTAGCTGATTCTCTCCTCTCGAGCCAAATACGTGACATTCAACAACATACAAGACATGCATTCTGTAAAATGAACTTAGTAACTTTACTGGGGAACTATATTTTCTCAAAATGTTGCTTCTTAATGAGAACACATTTTGTTTTTGTTTTAGGATGGAGTATTACTGTGAAATACACTGCCATTTTTCTTTCATAAATCTAAAATATGGGATGAAGCTCACTTCCCTCTAGGCATGCAATTTGCCCCTTTTGTTTCTCTATCAATTCCCCCTGCCCCAGGTACCAGTTGAATTCAGGGTGAAGATCAACATTGTAGAGTATGGGAGCAAATTTGTAAGTTCAGCGAGCTCAGTCCGAAAGCACCTTTACTCTCCGTTAGCCAAGCACTGGGAAATCCAGTTCTGCAAATTTGCTGTAGAAACCAGTTCTGGACAGATTGGCTGGTACCAATGATGCCACCAAGAAGGTTTCCAAAGAAAACTATTGAGACAAATAATGGGGAGAGCATATATGTGACACTTTTAAACAAATGCTACAGTGATTAGCCTTCTGAAACTTGAAGGAGGGGAAAAACCAAAAGTCAAACCAGTTAGAGTCATTGATATGTACGTCCATCATTCAAATTGTTAAGATCGGGGAAAGCCCAGATCACTTTGCAGCTGAATTTTCTTTTTATAATACAGCTGTTTTCTCCTCAGCTGCTGGTTCTGTATCTACTGTAGGAATGGAATCAGCTAAAAGAAGCAAAATATGCCTTTGTAAAAATTGTAGCTTTCAGCTTACCATAATTCTTTAGTAGACTGCCTTTTTAAGAAAAAATTCTGGGTGCCAGATAATTTTCTCCTCCTCTGAATTTCAGTTTGTTGCATTTTAATGCTAGATAATGATATAGCCTTGATCTATGTCTCAATATAACTGTAAAGTAAGTCTTTGAATATTATAGACATGAATTGCTTTGCAAAATAAAAATTTGATCAACAGAATCACAAAGAGCACTTGCCTTGCCATAACATCGCTAAAAGGAAACCAGCCCTGTGCTATTGTATCCCGCTGTTTTGGTTTCTGATTCGAAGCTGGATAATGGCTTTGGAGGAGTTTTGGCATGCCTGGTGTGCTACAAAAAAGTCAAAGAGTGTTTAGCAGCAGCAGCAGCAGCAGCATTGCTTTGAAGCAAACAGTTGTGCTGACAACTGCATGCTGGGCGAGGTTTTCTAGAGAGCTTAATAAACACCAGCTCATTCCTTACTGGAGAGTCTGTCAATAGTAAACCCAACCTTCCTTTGTTGACTCATAAGGTTGCAATGGAAATAATCAGCTACAAAGCTAGGAACTAGAGGATACAGAATTAAGGTGAACATGACATCTAGGAATGGGACATGGAAGAGTTGCAGTCCAGAGGTGGGAAGAGGGCTATTTTATGATCAGATTTTTTTAAAGCAGCCTTCTAAACACAAAGAGCAGGATTAGCAGCTCATCCAACAGCAGTTGTTTGCACAGACCTGTCAATTTAACAGGACACGGTACAGCTTAATCACTCCTCAAAAATACAAAACCAAGATCTATTTTTTTAATTAAAAAAAGGACTCCATTACAGCCTAGAGTCTTTAAGGAATCAAAAAGTGCTTATGGGAACAAGTGATCCATTTAAAATATCCTTTTGAAACTTTTAAAGCTAAAGGTAAAGGGACCCCTGACCATTAGGTCCAGTCGTGGACAACTCTGGAGTTGCAGTGCTCATCTCACTTTACTGGCCGAGGGAGCCAGTGTTCGTCCGCAGGCATCTTCTGGGTCATGTGGCCAGCATGATTAAGCTGCTTCTGACAAAACCAGAGCAGCACACGGAAACGCCGTTTACCTTCCCGCTTGGAGCGGTACCTATTTATCTACTTGAACTGCTAGGTTGGCAGGAGCTGGGACAGAGCAACGGGAGCTCACCCTGTCACAGGGATTCGAACCACTCATCGAGGGAAGTGCTTTTTTTCTGGTGGCACTCGATGGTATGCCATACTGGCACCTCCCCCCCTTTCAAATCTTGTGATATGGGAAATGGAGGGTGGGCAAGCAAGCAACCTTGATTAAAAGAGGGGGTTGAAAAAAGCAGGAGACTGAGGCGTTGGTGGGGAGGAAAATAAGAGGTTGTAGCTGCTGCTCTCAGTCAACACGTTGCACCCTTCCCCCTCAGCTACCCCTCAATGTGTGGCTATGCCACTGCCTCACTGCACTATGAGCCGACTGGCAAACGTGAAGGCTGCTTCCCTTTCAACTCTGGTCACTTTTTCCTTGTCTGTGGGGCAGCCGAGAGGAGGGGGAGAGAGAGAGAGGGAGGGGAGGAGCCAAGTCCCTCTGCTGCTAGCATTGCCGCCCTCCCTTCTGTGGCTGGGGCAAGCAGTAGAGGCAAGTGCGGAGTGTGCAGCTGGGGACTGGGGGAAGGGAGGAGAAGGAGAAGGGGTTTGGCAGGATGCTGGCTGGTTGCAAAGAACAGACCAGGCAATGGGGAGTGAGGTTGAAGAAGGGGGCACACATAGTGGGACTTTAATTGAAAGGGTCTAGCTCAGGGACCAAGAAGACAATAACTTCAAGAAAGAATGGGGACTGTTGTAAGTAGATGAAAACATTAGCAGAATTTTAATTAGCAGGATTTGATTTAACAAATACTATGGACAATATGGATATAGATATAAAATAGAGATCATGAAATAATATGCAGTTGAAAACGTTGACAATAGGACCCATGGAGGGGATGAGGGGAAATCTCTCTCTATGGATAAGTATTTGGTTTTGTTATAAATTTATATCTGTAAAATCAAATAAAAAAGATTTTTTTATAAAAAAAACCATAATTAATTGAAAGGGGACAGGAGAGAGAGAGAGAGAGAGAGAGAGAGAGAGAGAGAGAGAGAGAGAGAGAGAGAGAGAAGGGAGGAAAGAGGACCATGGTGAGCACCAGCACCTTTTTCTAGAAAAAAAGCATTGATCGAGGGACTGTTTTCAAAGAATGAGAACTATCCTCCAGCCTTTCATCATGGACATAAGGAAGGTGCTCAGATATCCTGGTAAATTTAGTTAACGTGGGTTTTATACAGTGCTTCACTCACACAACAGTTTGTGCAATAGGTCTTCTCCTTCCTCCTGTGCATCCCTAAAATATGCTCCATAGGGCTGGGGGACCCTCTGGAGCAGCTTTTGGGAGTGCTCAGAGGGGTGGAAGGAGAATTCCCATTGTGTTACCAGAACTCTGTTTGCACAGCATTGGCTACAGCTCTCTCTGGTCTGCCTTTTCTCCTTGTATGGTATCCTTTTCTGGCAGATGGAATGGCTGAAACTACGCGTTATTTCAAATGCTGCTGAACCATCCTTTTCTACAACTGCATTATGATACTGACAGTATAAATTCCCAACCTTTTCCCTAAAAACCCTAGGCATACTTACCTGGGAGTAAATCCTAGTCAACTCAGTGACTTGCCGAGGTCTGGAAGCAGAACGTCGTCATCTGGAATGCAAGTGTTGTTTCAAAGAGCTCTACTTTTACTACACTGGGACTTAGATTAATGTATTTTACATTGATTTTGCCACTACAGTAGATTACTTTGAGGGTTGCTTAATTTAAAGGGTAAGCAAACAACAGGCGTGTTTGCTTATAAATCGGCTGTTCTCCCGGCACGTACCGTGAGGAGTAAAAAAAATAAGAATAAAAATCTGGTGTTAAAACTCACTAAATAAAAGCAAGAGGAATACTTTTCTAACCAGGCAAAAACAGGTTCCTCTGTGTGCAGATAGGTGGTTTGATGGTTATATATCTGTTTATTTTATAGCGCCATTGTTCTGTATGGCAGTTTGCTTAGTTTCACAGCAGTTCAGACCTGTGAGGTGGCTGCTTTGTGCCTAGCTAGAAAAGGCACCTTCACCCCACAGTGTTGAGGTTGCTAATTCCTGACAGAACTAGCCACTTTCATCCACAGTGATGTAGTTGCAAGCTGTGTCTGATATGCCATTCTGTGATACACAACTCCTAAGGGAACAGTCCCCCTTTCAGACTTGATATATCTTCCCGGCATGCCTTCCTTCTTCAGCCACCCTTGAATCTCTCTCATCTCTTTGAAACCCATAGATTTGTCGGCTTCTCCTTCTGAGGAACTCAGCCTTGCTGTCATTTTAAGCCCCTTGATTCCTAAACCTTCACTCTGCTTATGACTGTGCCCAACAAATGATTTGTGCCAATGCACCAGAACCAAAAGATGACCCATAACCTATGACTCAAGTACCAGGCGGTATACGGCAGGGGGACTCTGATGGTGTTTAGGCTTCATCCTGTGGTGGGGAGCAATCGGTACTTTATTCAGGGCCCTCCTGGCCAGGGGCCACAGCCCTGCTACCATCCCATGGCTAAAAAATACTGTGAGGACTCGTCCTCTATCTCTCCAGCTTTGCAGGAGTCAGAGACTAAAATTGTGGCCCGTAACGATCCATTCAAGGGAGGCAGGATTTAGCATACTCCAGGTCTTATCAGTTGCATAAGGTTCCAGTCTGCCAGTAAGGCTGTTTTGGAGCTGTCCAAGGTCTTGTGTTTATCTGCCTTCTGCTTAGACCTGACTTGTCATTGTCTGCTTCCACTTCAGCACTCGCGAGAGTGAACAGATCTAGACTGAGAAGTTGTTTGCAGCAGCAGCAGTCCCTACAAGAGCATAAAAAGAACCCTGTTCTATCAGCCCATCTAATCCAGCATCAAGTTTTCACCACGACAGGTCAGAGATCTCCGGTAAGCTATAAAGAAAACCTACTTTCCACCCCCCAAGTTCCACTTTGCTATCATGGCCATTAGCTGTTGACAGATCTGCCCTCTATGAATTTGTCTAACCTCTTCTTAAAAGCAATCTAAGTCAGTGGTCATTTTCACATCCTTGGATGGTGAATTACCGCCACATGATGACAGTTATGAGAGTTAACTCTGTGTTTTGTGAAATGCTCTTTCCTTTTGCCCTTTCGGAAACTCCTGAAAACCAATTTAACCGGAAGGCTGTCGTTCGAGCATTATGAGATCTACTTACTGGTATCTCCATACCATTCATGTTGCTAATTAGACATGTATAGGACTATGCAGTGAGTTTTCAGTGAGCTTCTCGCCATGAGCCCAAGGTCATTTCCCTGGACGGTCCTTGCCAGTTCACAACTAACAATATGGTTTTAATTATTATATTGCAATTATATAGAATTTCATTTCCCATTTTCTTTCCTTTCAACCTACTTTGGAGATGCCATTCCAGACATTATGAATAATTTGGTGCTAACTCCATGCATTTTTGAAAAACAAACCTAGCACCAGTCCCTGTAGAAATCCTTGAGAAGGGTTCCTACTTACTTACATCCAGTGTGAAAAATGCCCATTTATTCCTACACTCTGCTCCATGTTTTAATAACCAGTTATTGATCCATATGAGGTTACATGGCGTGGAGCATAGTTCATGGGCTTGCACTTCTGGTGGGTCTGCTAAGCTACCCAGGAGTATAAAGAGGAATTAATTGCATTAGTCTGCCTTCCTTGTGGAAAACATACCACCATATCCAAGAGCTAGAAATCTCCAGGTCCATCTAGAATCTGGCAGTTTTATCTGCTAGATTCAATTTCATATTATTCGGGTATAGCTTCCTGACACAAACACTCTTTTATCCTGCAGCTTTTTTCCTTTCCTTCCTTTTGTAAAACCGGCACGTAATTGCTGTTAGTATTATGTAGAGTTAAAAGTGCACATATCAAGGCTAGATTAGCCCCTTAAGTGTTTGAACTGTAATATTAATTCTTTCTGTTGGGAAGGTTTTCCCTCATGCCTATAATAAAACTATATAATGGTGCATAAAACAGAAAGGTCTCTGAAGGTTGGTTCAGGCTGTTATTTTAAACTATTATCTAATGTGAAATTCTGTCCAAAGTTTAGCGGGATCATACGACTTAGCAGGTCAGCCATTTAAAGAACATTAACAGAGCCGTTCCTTATGTGGAAACTTAGCAGTCTTGCGGGACACGATGTTCTTTCTTTGAGAACCAACTGAAATGACAGGGCCACTTTGCAGAACCTCTTGGGCTTATTGTGTTTCTTCAAACAGAATAGTATGGGATGAGGGGTTCGAGCCAATATCAGTTCTACCCATTGAAATGAATGAACCACTACTAATTTAAGTCCATGACTTTCAGTGGGTTTACTCTGTGCAAAAGTTACGTTGGATACGAGACGAAATATTTAGTTGCACACACATTTAAATCCTATTCTCTGTGATCCAAGAGAGAAAAACCTCTATGGAATTCAGCACGAGAGATACGTTTTGTAACAAAACTATACATGTCTACGCAGAAGTAAATCCCACTGTTTTCAGTGGGACTTATTCCCAAACCCTGGATGACTTGGAACTTTGATATTTGAAGAAGTCATTCCACTTATACCAGCCTGAACCATAAAGCTGGCAGGGGACTGCTTGGAGTCCCATTGATGAGAGTAGCTCTTATGAGGACATGGAAAAGGGCCTTCACTGTAGCTTTGGGGCTCTGCCTTCTAAGATGGTGACAATATTTATGGGATCATGTCACATGGTGAATACATCTTTGTTTTCTTGTGCTTTGGGAAGTTCAGTTCAGTTAGCTACTAGTCTCTATTTGCATTGTTTCCTTTTATTGCTGATACTAACATTTTAATTGTAACTTGGATAGCTTTAAAAGAGGATTTAAAAGAGGCACTAGGGTTGCCATATTTCAAACAGTGAAAATCTGGATGGAGAAATTGTTGAGCTTTTTTTGGCCAAAGTTTTTGTAGTTTTGCCCAGCCCAAATTTGTTGAGCTTCTTGGGCAAAATCACACCAAAAAAATGCTTTTTTAATGAGAAAACAGCAAAAAAAAAGGGCATTGCCGACATGGGCTGCCATACATCTGTATTTCCCCATTTTCCTGATTTCTGCCCGGACACTGCTGCCAACTGCAGTATTCCACATATGTCTTGGGAAATCTGGACGTATGGCAACCCATTAGACACATTCAAGGAACAGAGGACTAGCAATGGCTACTAGCCATGATGGCTATGCTCTGCCTCCTGTTCCAGGCAGCAATGCTCCTGAACACCAGTTGCTACAAACCAAAGAAGCAAAGCGTACTCTTTTGCTTGAATCCTGCTTGCTGGTTTCCCACAGGCATCTGGTTGGCCACTGTGAGAACAGGATGCTGGACTAGATGGGCCATTGGCTTGATCCAGCATGTTCTTAACTTATTGTGTGTGTGTGTGTGTGTGTGTGTGTGTGTGTGTGTGTGTGTGCATGCTTGTTGCATGGAAACTGTATTTTTGGGGGGTCATGTATGATGCAAAATGGTATACAGTTCCATATATTGTATATTGTTTTCCATATATTGTATATTGGTCATTTGCTTCAACAATTAGAGCAGGTTGAAATTTAAAAAAATGTTCCAACCAGTCTAACAAGGTGATGCAGGCTGAGAAGCAGAGAAACACAAGATGCTGCCTTATATATATATGAGTCAGACTATTGGACCATCTTATTCAGTATTGCCTACACTGGCTGGCAGCAGCTATCCAGGTTTTCAAGCAGAGGTCTCCTCCAGAATATGAGGATTGGACAGGGACCTTCCTGATGCATGGGCAACAGCACTGAGCCATAGCCATTCCCCCAAAGGCCATCTTTGTCTCCAGAAAACTTTGGCTCCAGGTTGGAATGATCTTCCAAGGCATTTGACACGGGGAGGGTGTTGGTGGAGAGAAAGTATTTAATCAACAAATGCAATAATCACCAGTAACCCCAACTAAGGATGTGAAACAAAAAAAAAAGAGCAGGACTTTATTCTGGTTTTAAAGGAGAGAGAGAGAGAGAGAGAGAGAGAGAGAGAGAGAGAGAGAGAGAGAGAGAGAGAAAAGTTCTACGAATATCTTTGACCGAATGAACATTGTATGAATATTTCAAGATGTTCCTTACGGAATAAGAGTCAACAGCGACTATTATTCTAGACAACTTCACATTGTAGCGAAGACATCCTGTGCACAATTAAATAAATTAGTGCAACACCATCTCCATTTTTTTGGCATTTCTGGATCTCTAAAAATCGGCCTTATGATAACACAGTGAAATTTACATAAAGCATAGATAGCAATGGCTGGGTCAGTGACAGTTCATCTGCAGAGGGATATGTGTGCATCGCTGCATCTGAATACATTCCAAAGTATCTTAAAGTCAAATGATGTAACCAGGAACAGACGGGCTATAAATTCACCTCCTTTTACATTCCCACTTACGCAGGCTGATGACAAAACAAAAATGTGTAGCACTTAGCGGGGGCAGCGGGGAGGAGAGAGATGGAAACCAGAATGAGATACAACTAAAATAATAGGAAACAATTACATGTCATAAATTGTATGAGCTAGAAAATGTGGTCTGTCAAGGAACTGGACGTTTAATTATTATAATCATTATAAATAGCAGCTAACCGAAAGTGAAGATCCCCTTTCTATCTAGAACTTTGCTCATGAGCGTTTAATACGCTGCCTATTAGGATGCAGTCAGAGCAACAAAAATCCAGATGTCTCCCACTAATCTTCCTTGGTACAGTCTTGACAATTCGATCCCAAGTCTAGTGTGCTATGCATTCTCCATTTTACTGCACTTGTGCCATGAGGAGATGTCAGATGCTGCAGTGTTGCAGCAGCCAGGTCAAAGCCACTAGGAAGAGCCGTCCTACCCAGATACAGCAAAGCACCAATGCACAAGTATTCTAGCGCAGCACAGAACTTAAGATACTAAGGCCTCAACCTAAAGACTTTCTTGATGCTCCAGAGCCATCTATACAAGTGCATGACAAGGGACAGTTAAGAGATTAGAAGGAAACTCATATAGCAGTAGTATAGCGTGCTTCATTTTCTCCTTTGCCCTATACATTTTGCTGCGGGAAAGAATCTAATTGTGCCTGTGGGGTGTGCAGTTCCAGTGTCTTTGACCTTTGTACTCCAGGCAGGCAGGGGGCTTTGTCCCTCAGTCCTGCACCATTGCACAATGCCAACAGGGTTCACTGCAGAGATGACCTAGCTAGCTAGCCCCAACACCCATTGGTGGAGCTGTCTTAGAGTAAAATGGTACCAGACTTGCTTAAGACAGATCTCACACTTGTACATAGGAGAACGTGAAGCCGTGACCCAAATGTTCATTGACTCGGGTGAAAATACCAACTTAACGGCTCCATTTTCTTTCAATTTCTGGCAGCAAAGCAGCCACGGTTTCTATTCTGCTGTTTCCCCACTGGACGGAATTCTCTGGCGTGCTAAAATCTATCTACTTTTGGAATGAGTGTTTTCATTACTGTCCTTAACACAGAACAAAAGGAGGGAAAACATAACTGCACACACTATAACAGAATATGAAGATTGGCAAGGGGTGCTTATTTATTAAGCATCACGACTGACTTCCCTACTTTGTTTGATACTTAGCAAATTGCAAGTAAAAATATATTGAAGTGGGTGTTCCGAAAGCAATTCGATTGTCTTCCCTATCATTTTCATGGTGAGGCTCCTTCATCTGAATTTCCCTTGGTTTTTAACCTCACCATTCCTGCCAAGCAATTTGAATCAAGGTTTCAGGATTTACAAAGTCATGAATGAAAGTCCTGGAGATCTCTGCTGCACTTTGGAAGGAGTTCTGGGTACAGATGTTCATCGTGACATGAAAAGGTTAGACTCGGAGTTTCCATCTTTAAAATGTATTCCACTCTTTGTAAGAAAGTCAAAGACTGAGAAGTGTGGTCTCCTTGTTAAAAAGAAGCACTGCTCAAGTTTGTGCCAGCTATTTTGAAAAGCTGGCAGTCCAGACTTGATACTTTTTTTTTCCACAAAATGAACGTCTCTGGCCAATGCAGCTGTAAATCCCATCGGTCCAACTTTGGCACATGTTTACATTTTGCTACCGTGTCACCTGCAAAGAAAGAAAAAGAGGAAAGTGGCAATTGTGTATAAATAGTTTGATAGTGGTAAATATTGGCAGGAGAAGACGGATTCTCCAGAGATTTCATAAATTCCCACACCTTCAGGGTTTCAACTGCTGACATGTACTTGCTAGATTATGCACATTTCTGAGCACAATAAGCATTCTACATGCATACAGAAACAGGAATAGAGAAAGGAGGGAGCCGCTTTTGGGAAGCAAGTCAGTATTAACAGCCAATTGGTGACAGCTTTATCTATGTATGACCACAGCACCTGGAGACAACCAGTCAGGTCGTGCATCCACAGCAGTGACCACGGGAGAAATGACAGCTGGGAGGAGCACAGAAAGAAGCACCACGGTACACCCACATCAGCACAACTGGATGCCTTCATCTGCCCCAGCTGCAACAAGCATGTCTCTCCCATATCAGTCTCTACAGCCACAGCAGGCACGGTAACTCTCCAATGATTTGTCTTCATCCCCGGAGGCAAACTCTTCCATTGTCTCCCAGGACAGATGGATGATGCCCATAGCTGCCAAGTTCTCCCTTTTTTTAAGGGAAATTCCCTTATGCTGAATAGGCTTCCTCGCGAGAAAAGGGAAAACTTGGCAGCTATGATGATGCCAACAAGTTGTTTTTTTCTATGCATTGCAGCAATTGCACAGATTGCACCCATATTTGTTCCAATAAAACAATTCTTTTTTAATTGGTTTTTATTAGGGTTTTTTTATTGTGTAACAAAGCAAACAGATGAACAGGGAAAGGCACACCTATTGCCTCCACTTTCGGTTCATAGTCTTTTTCACAGTTCGTTTATGTTTGGTGAGAGATGTTTTTTGTCATAGACATCTTGCAGTTGGAGAAAAGGTGAGGGGGGGGAAAGAGATGGGGATATTGTCCTTTCGTTCTATTGCCTATTCTTAGTGTAGGAGGGTTGTGCCAGCATGTTTGTGTATTTATTTATTTATTTATATTGATATTGTGAGGTTAGGGATTCCCAAGCTTGGTTGGTTGTACTTAGTTGGTTATGATGTGGGGTGTGTGTGTGTGTGTGTGTGTGTGTGTGTGTGTGTGTGTGTGAGGAAGGTGGGCTAGGTTGTTTGGTCAGGATAGCTATATTGATTTGTATGCTGTTGGAGGGGATAGGCCATTGCTCTGTTGTGCTGTACATATATATTAAAGGGGAACCACACTGGGGTCAAGGCATCTTCCGTAGCATGTCCCCGTGCTAGTTCCAATAAAACATTTCTGACCCCATTTTTGCATTTCACATCCGTGAACACAGTTTATTAACTATTGCACCGAATCTTCAAACTGGTTAAAAAAAAATTCAACGCTCTGAAATCATTATCACAAAATTTGCGGTGATTTGCAGTCGGATGCCACAAACCAACCAGAGCCATCACGTACTTCACTGGACATAAGAGTCTTAAAATGGAATTCACCACAAACGTTTCTCTGGAGGAACAGAGGCTCCAACCCCAGGGACAGTAGGAAAGACATTTTGGAGGAGGAGCCCAACAACCCACCGGTGACCCAAGACCATTCACTATCCTGAAGGTTGCTGTTGGATCTGTACCCAGGCATCAATGAATGGCCTCCATCTCAAATTCCACCTTCTGCTGAATCCCAGCTAGTGCATTGCCACATTAATTGCATTGCAGTTGTAGATCCCTCAGACACTCCCCAAGGTCTTCATCTACTACCTGTTATCCACTATCTGCAACCTGCCGTTGGTTGTTCTGTACTCCAGGTCAGTTTCCTGAGACTTTGCTCAACATGGGGAGCCTCTACAAGCACAGGGCAGCTCTCCACTTCAGACAGTCATCCTCCTTTGTCACTCATTCCCTGCTGCCTCCCCCTTGCATGCTTATTCAACCCATTTAGGGAACACCTGGAGAAGGTCATTGTCTCCCTACTACCAATGCCGCAACCTTGTTTTGCAGGTGCAGTTTTGACAAGTTCTGGTTGAGATCAACCAGACAGCTCATTTAGAACCAGCCGCTGGTCTAGTGAAGTAATAAATGTATCAATAAACTGGCTAACTTTATACCATTATATATTTAAGCTATGTACTAGACACCAGTATTCAGCGTCTGCAGTACCGTCCTTTATCATTTTTAGAGAGAGAGAGAGAGAGAGAAACTATTTATGACTGCCCATAACCCAAATGAATTTGCTGTTATGGAAATCTTATTCCTACACAGAACTAAAACATGGTATACAGTTCTGGGCCTTTTTGCTTAGATTGACAGCAACATTTTAATGAATCTAGAATGACGACCATAATAAAGACCTTATATTGCCTTCATGATGACTTGGGGAATTGTTTCCTTCTTTAACTTACAGAAGTGCCATATGAAGTGGCTGTACTTTGGGGAGTCAAAAGTAAAATAAAAAATTTATATTTCACTTCCCCTCCTCCCCCCCTCCCAAAAGCTGGAGCCCCCAAACCCCAGATACATGAGTTCACACTAGAAAAGGTGGCTTTTGAGCCTTATCTGGATATCCCTTGCCCTTGCTTTTTCACTCCACAAAAGTATACTCCACAAGA
Organism: Zootoca vivipara; assembly: GCF_965207765.1. Classification (NCBI taxonomy): domain Eukaryota; kingdom Metazoa; phylum Chordata; class Lepidosauria; order Squamata; family Lacertidae; genus Zootoca; species Zootoca vivipara. The sequence goes on along the minus strand of NC_142584.1, from coordinate 95,380,131 downwards.
TAACAAGAAAATGGAAAAAAGGGCCTCTTATCAAATTAAAGATGCTCGCAGCACCTTTGGGTGCAATGCTAACCCATTAAGATCAAAGTAAGCGTTGCCACTGACTTCGATGGGATGTGGATTGCACTCTTGGGGAATCTCTTCTTTGAAGAGGGGAGTTAATAGCTTGTTACTTTAATGAGGCAAAGCCAGTTTAGGGCACTCCTGGGTGCTAATTCAGCACAGTAGTCGATCTCAAATGTGTGCAGAGGCCAAAATCTGAACTGGAAAGTTCCCTGTGCCATGTCTGTGTTCCATACTCCACACATGTGAAGAAGAACAGTTTCTGCTCATTGTCAACCTAAGCTCTGCTGAGTCCTAGACACCCAACTGCCCCCGGAATGGCTCCAGTTGTTTCTGGTCACCTGTTCCTTCCTTATTCCTTTCTCTCTGTGCCCAGGTGCACTGCTGGATGCTTCTCATGATCAAGAATACAGCTGCTTCTGTGCTCATGTCGCTTCTATCATCATTTGTGCTGTGTTGGTTGTTCCCGGGGCTATTGTATGTGTAAAACAGCTAGAGGGTGCAATGTGCTGGAAGTGAAAGGGCAGAGATCATTCAGTGTGTGGCTTAAGGGTTAATTCTGTTAATTTAAGGTGTTGCAAAGCAACTAGAGAAAGTGGCATGGTTTTTGGTGAGAACCAGTGTGTTGTAGTGGTTAAGAGCGGTGGACTCGTAATCTGGTGAACCGGTTTCGCGTCCCCGCTCCTCCACATGCAGCTGCTGGGTGACCTTGGGCTAGTCACACTTCTCTGAAGTCTCTCAGCCTCACTCACCTCACAGAGTGTTGGTTGTGGGGGAGGAAGGGAAAGGAGATTGTTAGCCGCTTTGAGACTCCATAGGGTAGTGATAAAGCGGGATATCAAATCCAAACTACTACTCTTCTTCTTCTTCTTCTTCTTCTTCTTCTTCTTCTTCTTCTTCTTCTTCTTCTTCTTCTTCTTCTTCTCCTTCTCCTCCTCCTCCTCCTCCTCCTCCTCCTCCTTCTTTGGTGAGGTAGCATGTACTCTGATAGGCTACCTAGTTTTGAGGGAGCTTTCTTGGGGAAGTTTAGTTGAATTGAATCCTGCTCTCAACAAGCCCTGTCAGAAAAGCAAAACCCCTCTGTTTTTTTCTGCTCAGCAGATATATTCCCTTTTGTTCGGTAAATGTTTATTTTTCTTTCTCGACTCCATCTGCAAGTACCTCTGCTAACAACAACAGGTTGATGAAGGCTACTCTAGCATGACTCAAAAACAGAACCCAAAAGATGACCACACTGTTAAAGATATAACTTTAATATGCATAAAATGCTACGTTTGACTGCACTGTATTTAAAATGCTATGCAGAGAAGTTTGCATTAGGCACGAGAGGTCTGTCTATAGCAAATGCGGCATGGAGAGTATTTCAAGCAGATTGATGGCTCATCGCTGGAAACCAAAACTTCATTCTCAGCAGGAATGAAAATGTCCCTGAGTGCACTCCTGTACATGAAGCCATTCACTCCTATAGTGAAAAGCAGATTGCTCCCCTTGGCGGGGGACATTGTTGGGGCATTGTACTGGTAAGATCTACCCGCGTCATCGAATGACCTAGTATTCACTGATAGGGAATGAAAAGGGTACATGAACTTGCCTTGGTAGTTTTGACTTTGTTTCCACTGCTGCATGACCAACCTGAGTAATCTGGAAGCACTTTACAGTCTTCTCCATCCAGGCAAGGGTTCATATGACACCACCACTTCTGGATGACAATGGCAGCTGGAAGACAAAAAGAAAAGGCCTTGTCAAAGAGGAGCAAAATGGAGCAAGTGCCATCAAGTTGATTTATAAGCAAATGCAATGCCAACAGAGTAAGTTCAATTCTCATGGGAAACTTGTTTGATTAAACTAGAAAGGATTATATCAAGGGGAGAAGGCAGGGGGGAGGAAAGATACTTCAAGCTGTTGCTGTGATCCTCCAAAGTTGACAGCATACAGTAACTGGGCAGACTGAAAACATGGCCTCTGAATGCAATCCCCATGTTTAGTTCAAGCTGAGTATATAGACCTTGCGCAAAAGTCAAACCTGGATCACTCCTCCAAAAATAGTTTCATAGATGGATTGTAACCATGTTTACTCAGAAGTAAGTCTTGCTAAAGTCAACATAACGTGTTTCTCCAAAAATAAGACATCGTCTTATATTTATTTTTCCTCCAAAAAAAAAAACCCCCACAGTGGCTTATATTCAGGGGATGTCTTATTTTTTTATTATTAAGTATGGTACAGTTTAACCTACAAGGTTAAACTGCCTATCACTATGGCTTATTTCCGGGGTATGGCTTATTTTAGGAGAAACACGGTAAACATACTTGCCAGTGTGGAAGTGCTTAGGACTGAAAACTCAGAAGCAGAAGAATGGTTTTCAAAGCAAAAGCCTGGTGTAACAAACTAGAAAGATATGGACCTTTACCAACAAAGCAGCTGAAGGTCAGACTATCAATCGCTTTTGTAAATAGGAGTAAAAGGCTTTCTGAAAATAGGAGTCATACCTGCAGGTAACGTAAAATACAAATCTTACCCCAAACCACAGGAAATATGAATCCTTGACTTAACAGGTGCAACTATTTTGGGGGTGTTAAAAGGTTTTAACATTGTATTAAAAATGTCAGAAATTGATACTTTGTGTAGGTCACTAAAGTTGTATATATTGCTTTAACGGTTTTTATATATGTATGAGTTTGACCAAACTGCGGGAGGCAGTGGAAGACAGGAGTGCCTGGCATGCTCTGGTCCATGGGGTCATGAAGAGTCGGACACGACTAAATGACTAAACAACAACAACAACAATATATGTAGCTGCCTTATATAAATGAAATAAATAATAATGATAAGAGGCAGCAATCCTAGTCCTACCACCTGATTTAGCACAGAGTCAGTTGAACCCAAGGACTATGCCAGCTCTACCACACCTTATAAAACCCCAAATTCAGCACCTGGTTTTACTTTCTTAGCAACGAGTCTCATTGGAATGGGCCAATGTACATGAACAGACCTCCTTACGCAGAGGAGGTCTGTTCATGTACATTGCTTCTCATGCTTGTCAAATGTGTGACTGCTGGGTTCGTGAGCAGGGAACATGGCAGGAACAATGGCAGTAGGCTAGTCCATGTGGCGCCATGACCTTCTCGCACATTATTTTAATGGGTGTGGGAGGGGTAGTCTGAACCTCTTCTACTGTTATCTTAGCCAATTAAGTATCACCTTGCGATTGTGACACTGGTGCTGTGCAGCCAATCACATTCTTGTGTCAGGGATGGAGAATCTGTGGCCCTCCAGGTGCGGCTGGACTTCAACTCCCATCATCCCTCGCCAATGTGGCAAATGTTCAGGGATGATGGGAGATGCAGTTTAGCAACATCTGAGGGGCCACAGGTTCCCCAATCCCTGGGTCTGCATGGTGGTGCCTGAGGGCTGTCTCCATTGCCAGAACCACTAGACCAGGGATAGGTAACCTAAGGTCCAGGGGCTGGATGAGGGCCAATTGCCTTCTCAATCTGGCCCGCGGACGGCCTGGAAATCAGTGTGTTTTTACATGAGTACAATGTGTCCTTTTATTTAAAATGCATCTCTGAGTTATTTGTGGTGCCTGCCTGGTGTTTTTACATAAGTAGAATGTGTCCTTTTATTTAAAATGCATCTCTGAGTTATTTGTGGTGCCTGCCTGGTGTTTTTACATAAGTAGAATGTGTGCTTTTATTTAAAATGCATCTCTGGGTTATTTGTGGGGCATAGGAATTTATTCATTATTTTTTTCAAAATATAGTCCAGCCCGCCACATGGTCTGAGGGACGACGGGCCGGCCCACGGCTGAAAAAGGTTGCTGACCCCTTCACTAGACCAGCGTTTCTCAACCGCTGTTCCGCGGCACACTAGTGTGCCGCGAGACGCTGGCTGGTGTGCCGTGACGTGCGGCGACGAGAAGGGCGATTTGCACTGTCACGTGCCTGGCAGCCGCCAATATGCAACACTGACCCACCGGAAAGCAATATTTCTCCTCCTCTTTCCCAAAGCTCAGTGCAAACGACTGGAGGGTGGTTTTAGAGTCTAGGGAGGCCCCCTAGGGAGGCGCGCTCCAGATCCGCCGCCGGCCCCCCTTAAGCCGCATCGAGGTTGCTCCGCCTCCCCTGCCTCCTTCGCCCGTCCTTCGCCATGGCTGCGCGGCGGACGCTGGGCTTCGCGGTCCGGAATTACTCGCAAGCAGCAGCCAAGGTAACCTTTCGCCTTTGAGCCGCCCCGCAGCTCCCCTGGAAGTGCGCGCGCCCTTGTAATTTGGCAAGTGTTTCTTACAGTCATAATTATATAGTCAATATAGGGCGGCACAGAGTAAAAAATTTTAACTTTTTTAATGGTGGTGTGCCTCGTGATTTTTTTCATGGAACAAGTGTGCCGTGGCCCAAAAAAGGTTGAGAAACACTGCACTAGACTAATGCTTCTGCTGTTACAATCAGCACACCATTGTTGGTTTCTTTTGCCTGCCAGAAACATAAGACATGGCAAGACAAAGTGTGTAGGCCTGTTTGTCTGTGTTCCACCTTCCTCACACAAAGCCTTTTCATTTCTTTTCCTCTGCAGGTGGCAGTGGTTGGGAGATGTATTCCAGTTGCCACCAGAACCAGCCTGAAATTCCCTGTTTCGGTGTGCTGCAGCTGTTTCAGCGCATCCATCGACCAGCCCAGGGAGCACTAACCCAGCTGGACTGGCAATGGAGATTCTTCTGTTCATATGGTCCCACATCTCTAATTTTATTTCTAAGCTATTATGAGAGCCATTGTTGGCCACTGGACATATTATTCAGTTTACAAAGAACAAAATAAGTAATAAAATATTCTGAACACAGATTTTAGTAAGATGCATCTCTTTCTTTTAAGTAAAGCAGTTGTATGCCCATGGTGCATTCCTGCATAATATTAGGCTGCTTAAGAGTGCAATCCTATGCACTTTTAATCAAGTCTGTTTCCTTGTGTTGAGCTTCAGCCGAAATCCATTTAACTTCAATGAGATTCAAGCAGCCTCTGTACATGATTGCTAGTAAAGACAGTTGCCCTTCATCAGCCTTCTCTTTCATTTTCATAATGTGATCATTAGTATTTTCATATTTTTTTTCCTGTGCAGGGAGACCCCATAAAGCGTATTTATACATCCCTTATTAGATTTGATTCAGCGGGTGCAATTCATCAATTCATATGAAATTACTTTACAAATTTAAATTGAATTTCAAGCTAAAATATGGAAATAAATGTTAATTCTGTTATGTAACATGATTTTACTGTGTATAGCTGATTAAGGTGACAATCCAAAATCCACTGACCTGGAAGTAAGTCCCACTGAGTTTAGTGGGACTTATTTCTGGGTAGACATACACAGACTCTTTACTCTACAGTAGTGTACCAAACCACAATTCTTACATGTAAAGGACAAAACAATAAACTATTATCTCACAGGGTGCCCGCCCCCCTATAAATTATGTAACAGCAGGTTAGCAGTGGTAAATTCAGTAGCTTTTGATACTGATTCAATTATTTCATTTCTGCTATGCATTTTCAATGTGGGTAACAGGCGTGTCTTTGGATGGGAGTCTATCATTACGTATTGTAATTTCATTACCTGAAGTTTCATTTAATAAAATATGCATATAATCTACCAGATCATAATATAATGCTACCAGCAAAATTTTATTCCAGTTCCTTAGTTGGGTGCTACTTAGTTTTTGTAGCTTTATGCTTAGGTTGCCTTTATGAAACTGTTTAAATGCTGCTATCGTTTTGATATTTGTGCCTGTTAAGATATTGCAAGCTCCTTTGTTAGGGCTTGCTTCAAAACTGGGAATCTACTGTAAATCTGGAACATACCTTGTGAGGGTATCCACTCTATTTTAAATAAACAATAAATAGACGGTTTCTCTTGAATGACTTCTTTTGCTGATCTCCCAGGATGCCGCAAACACCCAATTTTCCAGGAGCAGGTTCTCTCATCTAGGTACCATGGCTTATGCAAAGAGCGACCGGTTTAGCAGTGCAGTTCTAAACTATGCCTCCTCAGAAGTTAGTCCTGTTGAGATCAGTGTAGCATATTCCAAGCTATAGGACTGCAGGCTAAATTGTGTGTGTGTGTTTCCTTTCACAGCTAGAAACACACTAAGGATAACATCTGTTGTCACTTTTTTTTGTCAGGGAATCCGGTGGGGTTTAGAACTACTCTTGTCTTGCTAGCAGTGTTAGGAGAAGCTCTCCTAATTACGGTTTTCTAAGGATTGAAGATATCAGAAGGCTGCTTTAGTTTTGACAAAAGGCTACATCTTGAAGGCAAAGATTTACCAGTATACTGGGATTAAATCCTCTGGGTTTCTCTAGTTCCCTAGATGCAACAGAAGTTTTCTTTAAAAGCAACTATTGTTAGTGCAGAGTGTACCACCCTTCAAAGTCTTTTGGCATATGGAATACTTCGGCTTGGGAAGATTTACTCACAGCCACATTTTACACACTGGGAGAAGGCAGTTACACAAGGCTTATTAATGCTTTATCTTCTTGTAGCGGCTGCCAGCCAAGTTCTAGGTACTAACCCGAGAGTGTTTATTCCCACAAAAGGGAAGGAGGGGGGGGGAATAAAGCCAAATCCCTTGATGATCGCTTTAAAGTCAAGTGTTTGCCGCTTGTTTAAGTAACACAGAAGAGGTTGACCTTTAATGAAACACAATAGTGTGTGGCTCTGTTGGACTCCTGCAACTGCAGCGCAAGGCAGTTAAAAGCTGCTGCTATCCCTTCTCATTCTGCTAAATGTTTTATTCTTCCTTTTCATTTGCAATGCTGCTTCCAGAGCTCAGCAGATCGATACATCTGTGGGTCAGCCGGTGGGGAGGAAAAGCATGAGTCAGGCCCATTTCTGGAGACTCAAGGAGCCCCTAGGAAGCAGAAAGGGGTAGGTCCACATACAAGGAGCTCTGAGACAGTGGCGTGTCCTGTTCCACTGTTCGGACAATGCCTGCCCTTCTTTCCCATATTTTGTAGCTTGCAAGATTCTGGCCTATTTTCAACCCATAGGAGAGAATGGCCAGAGAGTAGACTGAGACCTGTAATGGAAAAGAGATGCCAAAGACCCCAGCCTCTTTAGATGGGGTGAAGAATTCCTTCCGAGAAGCAGATCAATAGGGCCTGCCAGCAGTTTCTAACTACCCCCAATTTTTCATCTGTTCTCTTTGTTCCTTGCTATCCTTTTTCTTTTAATGAGCTGCTTTTACTTCCATCACTATCTACATTTCGTAGCTGAACTGGGGAACAGCAAAGTGCTGCACCAACATCAATTAAGCCTTGCAACATGATGACTATTATTAGACCCATTTCACAAATGAGATAGTTCTTAAGAAAAGACTCAATGGATAAGGCTGGAATTTCACTGATTTATGGCACTCAAGCCTTTGGGCTGAATGGATTTCAAATTTTAATTACTGTTTGTGTTTGTTCCTGGTGAGTGCTATTAGTTCCTGACAGTCTACTAAAACAAAGTTTCCTATCCTATTTAAATCAAAACAGCGCAAATCTCTTCATCCGTAACCAAAGTTTGTTCAGTTTAGGCATTTATGGCCTATTTGAATCCACGACTTTCATGAAAGCTTACAAACTGGATTTTGAACCCTTGCCAATCTTCATTCATAACCAAAGTTTGTTCAAGTTACAGGTAGGTAGCCGTGTTGGTCTGAGTCGAAACAAAATAAAAAAATTCCTTCAGTAGCACCTTAAAGACCAACTATGTTTTTATTTTGGTATGAGCTTCCGTGTGCATGCACACTTCATTAGATGGCCTATTTGAATCCATGACTTTCATGAAGCTTACAAACTGGATTTTGAACCCTTGCCAATCTTCATTCATAACCAAAGTTTGTTAAGCTTAGGCATTTATGGCCTATTTGAATTCACGACTTTCATGAAAGCTTACAAACTGGATTTTGAACCCTTGCCAATCCTGCAGGTAGTTCAGCCATAGACGTCTTCAGTTGAAACTTCATCCATTTCGATCTGGATTCAGGCTCAGTTTGGGGACAGAGTGGGCCTTGGTTGCCCGTTCTTTGGGGAAGGGAGAGGAACAGGACGAGTGTGATACTGCTCATTGCCCTTGATCTCTCAACAACAATGGAGATGTTTAACCACAGGACCTTCCTGGACCATCTCTGTGAGTTGGAGACACTGTTTTAAGGTGCTCACTCCTATTTATATGAGTATTGGGTGCCTGTGCCTTTGCACCTTGGCAGGGTGCTTGATTTAGGGCAGTGCAGGCAGTTCCCCTGCACAGGGCTCTGAGCCAAGCAGTCACAAAGTTGAGAAGATACATAATTGAGAAAATCCATTTGGTGATGCCAAATTTGGCCTCACACAGGGCGGCATACTACAAAAAATTACCAAAGTCGGCCCCTGCCCTGCCACAGGGCATGATTTTGTCCCCAATGCTAGTTAGTGTCCTTACAAAGCCACCAAAGGTAGTCATTAGGAGATTAGGAGCATAGTCTCACCAGTATTCTGATGACACTCAGCTCTATTTATCTGTAACATCTGACACCATGCATGTCCTAACTGTAGCTATGGGTTTGATCAGGGTGAAACCTGACAAGTCAGAAACCCTATGGATAGTTGGTTCCCAGGTCTAGGAATTGCATTGTTCATCTGCCCTGGATAGTGTTGGACTCTCTCTGAAGGACCAGGGTGTATCACTCAGGTGTGCTTCTAGAGCCATGTCACTACAAGCCCAGGTAACCTCAGTGGCTTGGAGCACCCATTACCAACTTCAGTTGGTTCACCAGCTATCATAGTTTCTAAGACGGCTTCTCCATCTAAAGCAGGGGTCCCCCAAACTAAGGCCCGGGGGCCAGATGCGGCCCAATCGCCTTCTAAATCCGGCCCGCGGACGGTCTGGGAATCAGCATGTTTTTACATGAGTAGAATGTGTCTTTTTATTTAAAATGCATCTCTGGGTTATTTTGGGGGCCTGCCTGGTGCTTTTACATGGGTAGAATGTGCCCTTTTATTTAAAATGCATCTCTGGGTTATTTGTGGGGCATAGGAATTCGTTCATATTTTTTTTCAAAATATAGTCCGGCCCCCCACAAGGTCTGAGGGACAGTGGACCGGCCCCCTGCTGAAAAAGTCTGCATATTGGGGGCATTCTAGGTATTTCCACTGCCGTATATGGAAAAGGATGACTATAGCCTTCATTTATTGATAGAGAGGGAGTAAAATGAAATCATTCCAAAGAAGCCAAACAGCTATGTTTTTCTTTTATAAAAAAAAAATCATTTACAAAATAGGTTCAAGTTACACAGTGCAAGTCGGGGGTGGGGTAAGCTCTTTGAAAGGGAAATGAATAATGAAAGTCTTTCATGATACTGAAAATAATTAGTTACACAAGTGGGGCCAGGCGGAGACAAGCTTAATTAAAAACCTCCTTCAGGCTTCTGCAGCATGGAAGCCTCCACAGGGTTGGGTTAGATCACAATTTTTTTTAAAAAAAAATTGCAAACTGTAAATGGACATGCATGGGTTTCTGCCCTAAAGTACCTGAATAAATTACCTCGGTGCTTACAGTATAAATGAAGTATGCTAAGCCATCACACTACAGGGGGAAATACAGGGGTGTCTGCTTTTATACCTCTGGTTCTTGCATTCTTAATGCTTTTCTTATTGAAATCTAAAGCACAGGTACCAAACTGTTTCAGCAAGGATTTGTTTTTGACAAAATAGATGTAATGCCCAGTTTACCCCTGCAATTAGGATATCGTCACAAAAGCCTTTCCTACGCTGATGCACATTTTAGTAAATATCTATTTATTGTCTATCGTAAAGTCCTGCTTTCGTGTTGCAGGGAACATAGCATAAAATGTGCAGTCATCGCTTAGCATTCAGCGCATATACATACATATATGTGTGTGTGTGTGTGTACCGTATATTGAGTAATTAAATCTGAGTTGCATGCACACATAATACAGTATGAAAAACGTAAGCATCAAGGCAAATCTAATCTCTAAATAAAAGAAGAGGCTATGTGGCATAGAGAATATGTAAATATCTGAAGGAAGTCTTCAAATAGCAAACGCTTGGGCAGCTCATGAAAAACATTTCTCCCACCCAACTCCTGAGTAGCGTATTCATGCAATTTTTGTAGGTGCAGGGAGGAGATCTAGACTGCCAAGGTAGCACCATACCACCTTGGGTACAGCCACATCCACAGTGCTCAGGGACGCCATTCGTTATGGGAAGGTTTGATGCCATGGTAAACAGGGGACATGTTAAAGGATGTCTCCACCATTTATTGGTATCCAGCCTTATGCACTGCGACATCACCATATTCCATATTGTGGGAGAATCATTAGCAAAAGGCTGGAGATGCCTATGACCCTGGATGTTGTTGTTGTTGTTTAGTCGTTTAGTCGTGTCTGACTCTTCGTGACCCCATGGACCAGAGCACGCCAGGCACTCCTGTCTTCCACTGCCTCCCGCAGTTTGGTCAAACTCATGTTCGTAGCTTCGAGAACACTGTCCAACCACCTTGTCCTCTGACGTCCCCTTCTCCTAGTGCCCTCAATCTTTCCCAACATCAGGGTCTTTTCCAAGGATTCTTCTCTTCTCATGAGGTGGCCAAAGTATTGGAGCCTGAGCTTCACGATCTGTCCTTCCAGGGAGCACTCAGGGCTGATTTCCTTAAGAATGGATAGGTTTGATCTTCTAGCAGTCCATGGGACTCTCAAGAGTCTCCTTCAGCACCATAATTCAAAAGCATCCATTCTTCGGCGATCAGCCTTCTTTATGGTCCAGCTCTCACTTCCATACATCACTACTGGGAAAACCATAGCTTTAACTATACGGACCTTTGTCGGCAAGGTGATGTCTCTGCTTTTTAAGATGCTGTCTAGGTTTGTCATTGCTTTTCTCCCAAGAAGCAGGCGTCTTTTAATTTCGTGACTGCTGTCACCATCTGCAGTGATCAAGGAGCCCAAGAAGGTAAAATCTCTCACTGCCTCCATTTCTTCCCCTTCTATTTGCCAGGAGGTGATGGGACCAGTGGCCATGATCTTGGTTTTTTTGATGTTGAGCTTCAGACCATATCTTTCACCCTCATTAAAAGGTTCTTTAATTCCTCCTCACTTTCTGCCATCAAGGTTGTGTCATCTGCATATCTGAGGTTGTTGATATTTCTTCCGGCAATCTTAATTCCTGTTTGGGATTCATCTAGTCCAGCCTTTCGCATGATGAATTCTGCATATAAGTTAAATAAGCAGGGAGACAATATACAACCTTGTCGTACTCCTTTCCCAATTTTGAACCACTCAGTTGTTCCATATCCAGTTCTAACTGTAGCTTCTTGTCCCACATAGAGATTTCTCAGGAGACAGATGAGGTGATCAGGCACTCCCATTTCTTTAAGAACTTGCCATAGTTTGCTGTGGTCGACACAGTCAAAGGCTGTGTCAAATGACCCTGGATATCACAACATAATACAGTGAGGTCGGATGGGAGTACATGGCGGAGGACCCAGGTGGGTCTATTGGGTGCAGAAGCTCTCCAGCTGCCCCTTAATAACTCTACAATTTTACCTCTGTTCTCATGGCTACGGGGGTTTTCCCACTAGAGGTTTAAATCGGCTGTGTTAGATCATCAGATAAATATAAGACTTCCTCTTACACAACCTTTTCCCTCTCACTCCCCTTCAAGAAGCCCATCTGTTGTGCGATTATATCCAACTAGCGCAGCCTCCAAGGGTGAAGGATGGAAGCAACAGCGGGAGGCAAAAAGACACGCCCCAAACACAGCTGGGGATTTATTGCAAAAGGCTGGGACAAACAGCTTTCCAAAGAACATACAGGGCAGGCAAGAGGAAGTACTTGTTCATGCATCACATAGTTAAAAATATGGAACTGACTACTGCAAGGTGTTGTGATGGCTACCAATTTGGACTGCTTAAAAGCTAGATTTGTTGTGATGTCTATATTAACTCCAGTGCCAGTTGCTGAGGAGCAAGAGTGCAAGAGGGCTACTGTGCCTGTGGGCTTTCTATAGACACCTGGTTGGCTGCTGGGAGATCAGAATGAGGCCTTTCGTCTGATCCAGCAGGCATAAGGCACAAATCACCCCTTCTCCTTTACTATTTATTTACCCGCCCCTCACTGTGAGGTCCCAGGGTGCGTTACAACAAATGGAATATACAATTATTAAAGAGATAAAAAAATTAACCTAGTTATAAAACATGTAAAACAGTTCTGAAATGGAACAGAGCAGCATAAATTCAATGAAGGAGGGTGGCTGCATTAAACAAAAATGCCTTAGCTGTTGAGGGCCAAGGTAGAGAGGGAAAGGCATCCAGTACTCTTGGAAGTAGAGGGGACTGGATAGCTCAGTTGGTTAGAGCATGGTGCTGATAAAACAAAGGTTGCAGGTTTGATCCCCGTATGAGGCAGCTGCATTGCAGTGCTAATAATAATAATAATAATAATAATAATAATAATTTATTATTTATACCCCGCTCATCTGGCTGGGTTTCCCCAGCCACTCTGGGCGGCTTCCTAAACAGGGCCGCCTTCAGTTGTCTTCTAAAACTAAAATAGTTGCTTATTGCCTTGACTTCTGCTAGGAGGGCGTTCCACAGGGCGGGTGCCACTACCAAGAAGGCCCTCTGTTTGGTTCCCTGTAACCTCACTTCTCGCAATGAGGGAACCGCCAGAAGGCCCTCGGTGCTGGATCTCAGTGTCTGGGCTGAATGATGGGGGTGGAGACGCTCCTTCAGGTATACAGGACTGAGGCTGTTTAGGGCTTTAAAGTTCAGTACCAACACTTGTGCTCCAAAACGTACTGGGAGCCTGTGTAGATCTCTCAGGACCGGTGTTATGTGGTCCCGGCGGCCACTCCCAGTCACCAGTCTAGCTGATGCATTCTGGATTAGTTGTAGTTTCCGGGTCACCTTCAAAGGTAGCCCCACGTTGAGTGCATCGCAGTAGTCCAAGCGGGAGATAACCAGAGCATGCACCACTCTGGCGAGACAGTTCGCAGGCAGGTAGGGTCTCAGCCTGCGTACCAGATGGAGCTGGTAGACAGCCGCCCTGGACACAGAATTAACCTGGTCCAGGGTTGGATTAGATCAGGGGTCAGCAAACTTTTTCAGCAGGGGGCTGGTCCACTGTCCCTGAGACCTTGTGGGGGGCTGGACTATTTTTGGGGGGGAGGTGAACAAATTCCTATGCCCCACAAATAAACTAGAGATGCATTTTAAATAAAAGGACACTTCTACTCATGTAAAAACACGCTGATTCCTGGACTATCCGCGGGCCAGATTTAGAAGGCAATTGGGCCGGATCCAGCCCCGGGGCCTTAGTTTGCCTACCCATGGATTAGATTAGATCATCCTCAGAGTCCCTTCCAACTCTACAATTCTATGATTCTATGACTGCTCATCCTAAGCCCTTCTAGCTGACGTTCCATCCCTCTGCCACACCTCCTTTCCTCTGCTCCTTCCCTGTTGTCTTGTCCTGCTGGCTTCTCCTGGGCCCCAGTGCTGACAAATTTATTCCCCTCCTTCAAAATCCACTTGCCAATAATCTTGCCCCACTTATTTAGTGCAGTGAGGCATCTGCTCATCTATAGTGGCTTCAAGGCACATTTGGTTTCTCTTCTGAATTAATCTGCGCAGTAATACAATTCATACATGGATTTTATGTCTGTACAAATTGGTGGTGGTGATGGTGCTATTACAGCGTTTGGGGGTGTGGGGTGTTTGTTGTGAGTTTCCATTTATTTATGGGTTAATTCGCAGAATTAAAACGTCAGGGGAAGTTAGGAAAAACCCGGGGCTTTTTGTTATTTCACTTTTAAAGGTCATGGTTTTGTGTGGAAAGCAGTGAAAATTGAAGATAAGTCTCTTCCGTGTGGATTAACAAATATGATTTCTATGTCAATATTAATTAGCGGCAGGCTATTAAAACATTGCACTGCTTTCCTTAAATGTAAATCTCACCGCATTTTACATCTTAAGATTCCTTCCACTGGTGAGCTGACAGAAACCCTAATTAAGACTTATAGGTGCCATTTCTTAACATAAAGCTATCCCGTAAAAAGGGAAATATGCTACTGTGTAGTTGCTGGGGGGGAAACAGGAAGGAAAAGTGAAATATTGAGCAATTTCCTGAATCTCTTCAGCAAGCTAAATTTCAGCCATAAACATGCATTTAACCCAAGGAAACGAACACCTTCATGTTTTCATCAACGGGGCCATGGATAGAACCAGTGCAGCAATTCTAATAATAGTAATGATATCAGGATGTTTACCTGGCCAAGCACTACTCTGATGATTACCAGCAATTATAACCAGGCTTGCATATATTCCGTTATAGTAGCAATAATGACATCTGTACCCAAGCAACCAAAATTGTGCTCCCCCCTTCATCCTCATTTGCCTTTAGGTATCTGATCTTTTCAGAGGCTTTCATTCTCCCGTTCTTGTCACAATTGCTGCTGTTGTTGATTTATATGTTCATCATAACATCTGTTCGTTTGTGTGTGTTTTTAAAAGCTTCGCACATGGCTTTGAGATTTAATGAAATGTGCCCTGGGATCCTACATAGAATCATCGAATCATCGAATCATAGAGTTGGAAGAGACCACAAGGGCCATCCAGTCCAACCCCCTGCCAAGCAGGAAACACCATCAAAGCATTCCTGACAGATGGCTGTCAAGCCTCTGCTTAAAGACCTCCAAAGAAGGAGACTCCACCACACTCCTTGGCAGCAAATTCCACTGCCGAACAGCTCTTACTGTCAGGAAGTTCTTCCTAATGTTTAGGTGGAATTTTCTTTCTTGTAGTTTGAATCCGTTGCTCCGTGTCTGCTTCTCTGGAGCAGCAGAAAACGACCTTTCTCCCTCCTCTATATGACATCCTTTTATATATTTGAACATGGTTATCATATCACCCCTTAACCTTCTCTTCTCCAGGCTAAACATACCCAGCTCCCTAAGCCGTTCCTCATAAGGCATCGTTTCCAGGCCTTTGACCATTTTGGTTGCCCTCTTCTGGACACGTTCCAGCTTATCAGTATCCTTCTTGAACTGTGGTGCCCAGAACTGGACACAGTACTCCAGGTGAGGTCTGACCAGAGCAGAATACAGTGGTACTATTGCTTCCCTTGATCTAGATGCTATACTCCTATTGATGCAGCCCAGAATTGCATTGGCTTTTTTAGCTGCTACATGGTCTCCTAACAATTCTCAGAGGGACGCAGGTGGCGCTGTGGGTTAAACCACAGAGCCTAGGGTTTGCGGATTGGAAGGTCGGTGGTTCGAATCCCCATGACTGAGTGAGCTCCCATTGTTCGGTCCCTGCTCCTGCCAATCTAGCAGTTCGAAAGCACATCAAAGTGCAAGTAGATAAATAGGTACAGCTCCGGTGGGAAGGTAAACAGCATTTCCATGCGCTGCTCTGGTTTGCCAGAAGTGGCTTAGTCATAACCCGGAAGCTGTATGCCAGTTCCCTCGGCCAGTAAAGTGAGATGAGCGTCGCAACCGCAGAGTCATCTGCAACTGGACCTAATGGTCAGGGGTCCCTTTACCTTTTAACAATTCTCAGACCCTTAAAAAAAAACAGTTCCCAAGATTCTTTGGAATGAGAGCCATGGCCTTTTAAAGTAGCACCACAGCATTTTAAAAGTACGGTGTGAATATGGCCCTGGAGTGTGTGATATCAGGAGTGTGGTTAATTCACAGAGTGAATAAACCCTTCTTCAAAACAGGTCTACTAATGCCCCCAAATCCATTCTTAAGGAAATCAGCTCTGAGTGCTCACTGGAAGGACAGATCGTGAAGCTGAGGCTCCAATACTTTGGCCACCTCATGAGAAGAGAAGACTCCCTGGAAAAGTCCCTGATGTTGGGAAAGATTGAGGGCACTAGGAGAAGGGGACGACAGAGGACAAGATGGTTGGACAGTGTTCTCGAAGCTACGAACATGAGTTTGACCAAACTGCGGGAGGCAGTGGAAGACAGGAGTGCCTGGCGTGCTCTGGTGCATGGGGTCACGAAGAGTCGGACACGGCTAAACGACTAAACAACAAACAATACCCCCAAAATGGAATACTATGTATAGCTTGAGAGTTCTGTTTCTCATATTCTAAAAGGCACAAATATGTATTATAATTAGTGGCAAAGGAAAATGTGTTCAGGAAAATTCCAGCATAAGGGCAAGGATGGGCCCACTCACCACACAGCACAGCTCACTGTTAATTGAACTATAGCTCTGATCTGATTTTGGTTGAGGCTACCCTCATAGCGTAGTTAACCTATGGGTTGATCTGCCCTTGCTTGGCACAAGGATCACTTACCTCTCCCTGGTAGAACAACAAAGTGAGAACTGAATTCCCTTGGTTCCAGTTCTGCTTTAAAATCTTCTGTTCAAAACTACAAGAAAGGTAATAAAACCCACCAAGAAATCTTCCTGGCACCAAACGGGTGAGTACATAAAGGAGATTAATTACACCATGATTTAGGCACATACTCATTATCATTAACAAAGAGAGATGTGTCCAAATTTAACAAAGGGGAGGATTATTCTTTCCTTCCAGACAGCAGGAAATCAAAACCATCAAGGAGATTTGGGGGGAGGGGGGTTCTAAGCCGATGTGACAAATGGGGTTGAAGCTGCTTACCTTCGACGCAGGAGGGCTGCGCTCTTGTTGTGCCAGCCACCTGACCTGGGAAGCAGGAGCACTTGACCGTCTGCGACCGCTCTTCAATCCTGTTCTTGTTGCAGCACCGATGCACTGCCACCACTTCGCACGTCCCTTGCTTAACTTGGTGGTGGCCTGTTGATGACAAAGGGACGTTCTGCTGAGCCAACTGCGGTTGGTTACCAAAGGCACCCTGTTTGTTTGTTTATTTGGAGAAGTTATATGCTGCTTTTCACCTCTGCGACAAATTATCAAAGAAGTTTACATGGAAAATGCAGTGCAACACACTGAGTGGGGTCCTGTGAAGTCACAGTGGAAACAGAACAACTTCGGCTCATTCAACTCCCTCCCTGCCTTGAGCCACACACCTCCTATCTGCTCTGCAGCTTCCCTCAACCCTCCGGAGATTTTGCGAGGTAGGGGGAATGATGCAGGGAAAGGAAAAATGTCACTGCATGAGCAGACATCATTCTGCTCATGCAGTGACTGTTGGATTTAACCCACCGTAATCAATAAAATCCAGTTATTTAAACCAAACTGGGGTGGGGTGGGAATACATAGTGAAAATCAGAACAGCAAGAATGGGAGGAAAAGGTGTTGATAAACAACTTTGTTTTTCACTTCCAGAGGAAGCCATCCAACATTTGGGACTCCCTGGATCTCTGTTGGAGTAGGCACAGAGTAGGCAAAAAAAACCTCCCCCCTCTTAAAAAAAATCAGTTTAGTGACAAATACTAGGCAATCTTATCACAGCCACGCCCACACTGACACTCTCAGATCTCATTTTCACAACCAATAAAACAATTCATAGGAGCAATGTGATTGGGATTCATGGCACAACCCCCGTCACTAACCTTACAGCATTGAACAGCCATACATCTCTTCAGAAGTAAGTCCCACTGAGTTCAGAGTTAGGAATGTATTATAAAACATCATATTAAACGGATATCTGGCTTGGTTAAGCCAAAAGTATTGCTTGCTTTTGTTTTGTTGCCGGGGCATCAAACAGAAGCACTTCCTATCTTATGTGCAAGAAAGTTCTACCTTAGTGAGGCCTCCTTCCAAACGTGTTGCTAGTTAATCTGGCTAGCATCCTGGAGTTGTTCGGGTAAGTGCACCACTGGATAACTGTGGCAATGTCCTTTGTTGGGTTTTTATTCTTGCCTTTCATTTACACAGAACAAAATGTCAAGGCTGTCTGCTCGCCAAAGGAAACTGTAATGAGAGCTAAGTACTTAAGGCTGCATCCCTATACCCACTGAGCTGAAAGTGAACTCCAAAGGACTTATTTCTGAATGAAGATAGGAGTGCGTAATAAGCACTGAAAGCCTGCTAACATTTACCTGGGAACAAGCTTCAATGAAATCAATGGAACTTACTTCTACATAGGCATGTAAAGGAATCCACTGGGGCCTATCTACATTTCTGCTTGTCCCATGACTAGAAAGCATGAGCCCAGTGTATTGCCAATGGCTCTTAGTGGCCTGTGTTGTTTCTTAATGGCCCTAACTTGGTCAGGTTGTTTTTTGCATAAGCTAGCTCAGGAACTCCTCTGCAGTTGGTATTTCTCTCTTCACATCCCAAATAATCAAACTCCTATCATTTATTAATTTCTAGGGTTATTAGTTTCTAGGGGGGAGTTCCCCCCACAATCTATAACATCTTATCTTATCTTATCTTATCTTATTAGTGCATGTTATAACACTAATATTAATCGCATGGCGGGGGGGGGGGGACAACTTGTCCAAAATAATGCAGGGTCATGCCATTCTGGGATTTAAACAGAGATCCAAGGCCAAGCCACTGGGACCCTCTGCCTCTATAAATCGTGTCGTTCCTTAAAGAGGGCACGTGTTGCGGTGCGACCTGGCAACCAAACCCTGTGATGTGGGCGGGTATGAATGGATAGCCACAACACCCTATTGGTAGGTCCCTTGATGCTGGGTTTAATCAGGCCAATGGGACGCTAGCCAAACCGATCAAGGGACCCATATATGCCCATGCACGTGACCCAGAGCTTCCTCTTTTGGTCAGTGCATCAGAACACCAGCAACGTGTCCGCTGCGAGCTGAAAGAGAGAGCGATCTATCTTCTATTATTACGGTGATCTGTTTCCATTATTCCCTTTATTTTCCCTGTTTTCTCCTTTAGTCAATTATCCCCTCCCCGTTAATCCCCACCTTGCCTTTTCCCCATCCCCCCCCAAGGGGCTTTGCCCCACAGGGCTTCGGCCCCTTGAGCCAGAGCTCGCTGCCGCCTCACTAGCCTTCGGAAAATCCCAGCCACAAGTGTGAGGCAGCAACTGGCCTTGGGTGGGACGGTGATCCATCACCCGGGTATTACCTATTGCAATGCGTCCCTTTACAGGCTTGGTGGGGTTCATCTGTCTGTGACTGGGAATGATTTATGGCTGGCCTCCGTGTCAGCAGAGTTAATGGATTGGTTACAGGTGTGAGTGGTTGGCGGAGAGCAGCGGGTGCTCTCGTGGCGGATAGACTCTGGTTCAGGTGATTGGGATGGGGGAACGCTCTCGCCATCCCTATGTGAAGGGTATTCTGTTAAAGGAATCCAGGGACTCAATGGTTTGGTCAACCCTGCGAAGGGTTGTGCCCGTGCCTGAGTCCAGGGGAACATATGGGTGGTGGACATAGCACGACCCTGGCTTTCCGCCATTCCAGGTGTTCACCCTAGGCTGACCTATGCTGCTGCCCTGGGTCAGCGCTACCTGCAAGGGTGCAGGGAGCTAGTCGAACCAGAGCCTATGCAACCACTCACCTGATGTAATCAATAAAGTTGTGGCCTAAATTCTGCCAAAAACCAAACCAAAATTTAGTCTTGTCTGAATTTATTTAATGGGGGATGTTTAAACTTTAATAAGGTGTGATCTGTTAACTGGCATGCAGACCAAGGTTGGTGGGCTGAAAGCTTCCGTTTTCACGCTGAATAATGTATTTTTTTTTTATAAAAAAAAACCGTAAGGTTTTATTCCACCCTCCCCTGCCCACATTGTACTTTTAAACAAAATATGCTACAGCTGCGAGATGCATAATGCATTTTACAGGAAGTTGGGAAAATGTTGATCACAGCATAAAAGTGTCTCTCACAGCCACTGTATTATGTTTATTGGCAGGCTGTGTGTTTTCATGGAAGCGCCTGATACCTAAGTAATAGCAATAAAAGGGCTCCATTGGGAAACAGAGGCACTGTAAGTTGAGAAATGAATAAGAAGAGATCACGGCTGCATCCTTCTCCGTTCCGAAAGATCAATCCCTAAAATCTTCCAGCGAACACTATCAAGCGTTAATAAACGGAAGATTAAAATTGTGCAAACAACAACAACATGACTATAAAGAATGGATGTTGTTATGGAGACTGGAGACTATTCCGTTAGGCAGATGGCTTTCTCATAGTCAAGGATGACTGGCTGATGTTTCCTCAATAGGAGCTAATGGAAGGAGATGTTTTCTTGATTCCTGAGAAGTCAGAGTTCTTCTTTCAAGTTTTTAGATTGTAATTCCCAGTTAAAAGGGAAAGGGAAAGGGGCCCCTGACCATCAGGTCCAGTCGTGTCCGACTCTGGGGTTGCGGCGCTCATCTTGCTCTATAGGCCGAGGGAGCCGGCCTTTGTCCACAGACAGCTTCCGGGTCATGTGGCCAGCATGACAAAGCTGCTTCTGGCGAACCAGAGCAGCACATGGAAATGCCGTTTACCTTCCCGCCAGAGCGGTCCCTATTTATCTACTTGCACTTTGATGTGCTTTTGAACTGCTAGGTGGGCAGGAGCTGGGACCGAGCAACAGGAGCTCACCCCGTTGCAGGGATTCGAACCGCCGACCTTCTGATCAGCAAGCCCTAGACTCTGTGGTTTAACCCACAGGGACTCTTATATTGCAGAGGACAATCCTCTGTTTGCAGGTGTTCTTTATTTGAAGGGTTGACCAAGGCAAATCTGATGTAAAGGTACATAACCATAAGACGGGGGAGGGGGAGCTTGGAAGTTCCCCCATCAACACATTGTAAGCGGACTTAACGGGAACACAGGCCATCTGCTCACGTTCCTCCCCAGTATGGAGTGATGCAATGGGTTTCTATTTAAATTACAGCAATTGCTTTTAAATTTTAATCAAGACATATACAAGCATATACAAATTTTATGAAAACCTGTGTCATCTTTTGTCCTCTTTTGGTGAAGCATTCCAATTTGTGGGAGAGGGGAATTGATGCGGAAGTTTGGAAAAGTGGCACCCTCCGGTTTTGTCAATAGGACAGAGAAAGTCTGAAGGAGGTTGCATGTTGGCTTCCAAGAGAGAATCAGAGGCAGGGAGTTTTATAGCAGTGAGCTGGCTTTAGGTGCAGCACCTACAAGGTTGCTGCCAGCTTTTAGGATTCTGCTTGCTTCCAGTAGACAAAGATCTGTTTATATTAAGTAGGTGGCGCTGTGGTCTAAACCACTGAGCCTTGTGCTTGCCGATCAAAGGGTCAGCGGTTTGAATCCTCGTGATAGGGTGAGCTCCCATTGCTCTGTCCCAGCCCCTGCCAACCTAGCAGTTCAAAAGCACCCCCAAAAGTGCAAGTAGATAAATAGGTACCGCTCTGGCAGGAAAGTAAACGGCATTTCCGTGCACTGCTCTGGTGATGATGTTCTGTTGCGCCAGACGCAGCTTAGTCATGCTGGCCACATGAGCCGGAAAAACTGTCTGCGGACAAACGCCGGCTCTCTCGGCCTGAAAGCGAGATGAGCGCTGCAACCCCAGAGTTGTTTGCGACTGGACTTAACTGTCAGGGGTCCCTTTACCTTTAGATGTTGCTACAGGTTAACAATATCATCTTATGTCCTTTAGAGGAGAAATTGAGAATTGCAGAATTTTAAATACCCATCATCATCCTTCGCTTCACTCAATTTTGTTTATAACACTTCCATTTTCTTCTAGTCGTGAGGGTGGGGGATTGGGGGGGGCTCACAAGTGGAGTAGCCTAGGGCCTCTCTTCATCTACACCCAGCCCTGGCTACAACCCAATGAAGTTTGCAGTGCTCCAAAGGAAACTAAACTTATTAGAGTGCCCCTGGGGTGCCACCACTGAGGAAAGTGAGGAACACATAACAATATTAGCCATCCCTCCCATTTACGCACATTCTATTCACTCGTGTGGTATGCGGTGCTGGGGGGGGGGGGGGAATAAATAGAATCAAGCCAGGAAGAGAGCTGGAGAGTCCTCATGGCTCATGTGGAGACTCTCCCCTGAGCCCCAAGAGGACACCAGTGAGGGTGGAGGAAGTCCCAAGGAGACCAGAGGTGCAGTGGGGTTTGTTTGGGCCGCTCAGCCCCCCTGCTAAACTGCTGACATGTGAGATAATGTAGGAGCAGCTGCTTTCCCGCACTGCCTCCAGCCATCTCCAGACCTTAAATTCTATATATTTTGGTCTGGACTGGAGAGACAGCTGGAGAGCAGCGAAAAATAGGTATTTAGAAGCTTTACACAATTCCGCTTATGCACACAGGGGCCTGGGACGTAACCCCCACATAAGTGGGGGGGTTGCCTGTACTTTTTTTAAAAAATGAGAGCCTCTGGTCCTGTCCTAATGACCCTCAAAATCCATGGGGACCTCCGGACACTCAAAAGGGGTATGAAAATATAATTACAATGAAACATTAGTGCTGCCTACCGTAGATTAGAAGATCTTACACTGTATCATGTATCAGTTTTGGAAGATCCTATTTAAGTGGAACTGATTTCATTGTTAGAGATTATCCATACACCTATATTTGTGCTTGTTGTGATGTTATGATAGTGGCCTGCTTGCTAAGCAGTGTAACAGACAAGGCAGGAACTAGCATGGCACCACCGTGGCAACTTGAACAAACTGGGCTGTATATCTTCTTTCACTGACTTCTCTAAAATTGTATTGCACTTCTCATATGAACCACAGCTTCTAGCATACGAACTGGGTCTTAGCGTGCTTGCGAAATGATACGGGCTGGGGGTGTCAGTCTGGATGAAATCCTGGATCCAGACCTCGTGATCCTGTATCTGAGGATAGAATATAAAAGGAGAAGCTTGTCAGACCAGTTCCTTCCTCCAGGTAATGGCTTGGCAGGCCAGTTAAGTGCTCATCAGCACATCAAAGAATGAACTAAGTGCTGGTGCTCTCCAGGAAAGATGGGAGGCACTACCCCCCCCCCACTGTCCTCACTTGGCTGGAGGCTGTGGGATCCTAGGTAGAAGAACAATAAATAGCCAGAGTTGTTGCTAGGTGTGATCCTTAAAGCAGGCTGAAGGTGCAGAGAGAGATGTGTTTGCTCTGCGCTGGAATTGGGAGCACTCATGGATACCTGAAGGGGAAGCAAGATCTATGGGGGTGTTAATGATGTACGCATTATGCTCAGGTGGTATATTGTTGTTGGCATCGATCTGTCTCAAGAGACGATGGAATGCACCTCTGGAGTTGAAGTCAAACTGGTGTGTTAGCAGCACCGAGGTAACCTCTCTGGCACACAATCCTGGGCAGTGTGTGTGGAGGTCCTGGACTGCCCAGTCAACAAGACCCCCATCTTAGCCTTACTGATGTAGTCCTAAGGAAAGCAGAGCAATATGTTTCACACCAGCTTGGCTGCAGGAGTTGTTTGAAGGAGGCAACTCCTTAGCTATTTCTTCTCCTGAAGGTATCCCATAACACAGCAGAGGTTAGGATCAAAGTCTTCCTTCTCCTAGATGGGCTACCCTCCCAGGTTGACAAGCCCCATCTGCCCCTCACCTCCCTCTACATCATGTGCAGAAACTGCCTTCTTGACCACTGAACCTACTATTGGTCTCATCTGCTCAATCTGCCAGAGCCTGTCTTTGTATGCAGGGGATGTCCCTAAATCACCAAGGGTTTGAGACCCATTGGCTACCCTCACCTGATTTAGCCAGCCGGTTATAGCAGTTTCCTGGGGTTTGCTCACTGTTGTATGCTGACAGCTTCTGGGAGCCACAAGTGAGAGCTGAGTGTAGGGTGGGGACCAAAGGTGGACAAACTACCCCAGAAGGAGCATGGTGTTTCTCCCGCCAGAGGTACTACCCCTCCCCCAACACCCCATTTCCCCTAAAGATACCCGTGATCTTCTTTCCCAGGGAACTGGATCCTGGAAAAGCACTTGTAACCCCCAGGATCTCTCACTGCTCAGAGTCTGGGAAGCTTATTGGTAAGTTTGGTTGGACTATCATTTATTTTTATTTTTTCTGCAGTGGGATCAAATATCCCCTTGATCGCTCCTATTCTCCTCTCAGAAAGGCATTTAAAGCAAAATTTGAGTGAAGCCATTGTTCTTGGTTTGCTTGCAGTGGTCACTGAAAAGCTTAGGCCTGGATATGAGATATGTGACATTCAACTGATTCACCACTCGGGCAATAGCTCTCCCCCACCCCCCTGCCAGCACCAACCTTACCTGCACATGCATTTTGGTATCAACACGGATATATACTATGATCACTGAGCACCGGGTAAATTTAAGGCAGGTATTGTATGAAACTGAAACAACTCACATTGAAAGCTAAAGTGCAGATAAATTACAGCAATGGGAGCATTGTGCTTCACCACAGAGCTGAATGCTGGAAGATGACAGCTGCGGTCTCACATAAGTCAGAGGCACTTCAAAACAACTGTCTGCAGAGAGTAATGTGGGGAGGGGGAGAGAGCCGGTTGGAGAAACTAACAAATGGAGAAGTGCAGGAGAAGTGCCAAAAGGGAGAAAACAAGATATCATTGGCTGGGTCTTATATGTGGTATGGCATGTGGTGTGTCCTATCAGGGCATTCAGTTGACAAGAGTACAAGGAAACAGGTGAGGGGAAGGCAAGAGAAATTCATCTCACTCTACCAATCTGAGCAATATCTGCACTATGCACTTTAACTTATATGCACTTTAACTTATATTCAGAATTCATCATGCGAAAGGCTGGACTAGATGAATACCAAGCCGGAATTAAGATTGCCGGAAGAAATATCAACAACCTCAGATATGCAGATGACACAACCCTGATGGCAGAAAGTGAGGAGGAATTAAAGAACCTTTTAATGAGGGTGAAAGAGGAGAGCGCAAAATATGGTCTGAAGCTCAACATCAAAAAAGCCAAGATCATGGCTACTGGTCCCATCAACTCCTGGCAAACAGAAGGGGAAGAAATGGAGGCAGTGAGAGATTTTACTTTCCTGGGCTCCTTGATCACTGCAGATGGTGACAGCAGTCACGAAATTAAAAGACGCCTCCTTCTTGGGAGAAAAGCTATGACAAACCTAGACAACATCTTAAAAAGCAGACATCACCTTGCCGACAAAGGTCCATATAGTTAAAGCTATGGTTTTCCCAGTAGTGATGTATGGAAGTGAGAGCTGGACCATAAAGAAGGCTGATCGCTGAAGAATTGATGCTTTTGAATTATGGTGCTGGAGGAGACTCTTGAGAGTCCCATGGACTGCAAGAAGATCAAACCTATCCATTCTGAAGGAAATCAGCCATGAGTCCTCACTGGAAGGACAAATCCTGAAGCTGAGGCTCCAATACTTTGGGCACCTCGTGAGAAGAGAAGACTCCCTGGAAAAGACCCTGATGTTGGGAAAGATTGAGGGCACAAGGAGAAGGGGACGACAGAGGAAGGGATGGTTGGACAGTGTTCTCGGAGCTACTAACTTGAGTTTGACCAAACTGCGAGGGGCAGTGGAAGACAGGAGTGCCTGGCATGCTCTGGTCCATGGGGTCACGAAGATTCGGACATGACTAAACGACTAAACAACAACAACAATGCACTTAAAGTAGTATCATACCACTTAAATGGTCGTAATTTCCCCCAGAGAATCCTGGGAGATGTAGTTTGTTAAGTCTGCTGAGAGTTGTTAGGAGACACACACCCCCATTCCCTTCACAGAACAGCCATTCTCAAAGTGATTCAGCAGTCAATCCCTCTTCCCAAAGAACTTGTAGCTCTGTGTGGAGGAACAGAAGTCAACTAACAACTCGTAGCACCCTTAACAGTTCCCAGGGTTCTTTGGGAGAAGCCAGGACTGTTTAAAATGGGATTATACAACTCTACATGTAGAGGGCAGATGAAGCCCCAGTCCAGTAGGAATGATGGAGGTGCATGATTGACAGTGGCAATATGTGTGGTGTTGCAGGTAGCAGCAGTGCTGGGCATTGTGGGGGTGGTACGTATGCCGATGGGCCCATCTAAGACCCTGGGCTTGTCAGGAGGTGCCCGTCCATGCCAACTCAACACAAACCCTGTGAATTTTTTTTTTTTCATTTGCGGTAAAGACACAGCCAGATCGCCTGATCAAAGAAGTTTTGCTGGAGAAGAATCAACGTGGCTTCTGCAAAGCTCTGCCCCATTTCACTAACTTCTTAGAGTTCATTGAGAGTGTTAACAAGCATATGGATACAAGATGATCTAGCAGACATTATACCCTTCAGCTTTCAAAAGGCTTTTTGACAAAGTCGCTCATTAAAGGCAGCTCAACTTTATAAATGGTTAAAGAACAAGGAGCAGAGAGTAGGAATACAGTTGTCACAGTGGAGGTGTGCTAAGTTGTGGGAACTGCTGCTTTTCAACGTGCTCAGGAATAACCTAGATTCAGGGGTGAACAGTGAGACGGCCAAGTTTGATGCTACCAAATTATTCAAGGTGTTAAAAACAAAACGGAGTTCAAAACACTCCAAAAGGATCTCTCCAAACTGGGGAAATGGTCAATCCAAAGGGAAATACGCTTCAGTGTCAGTAAGAGTAAAGTAGGGACCACAAACAAACAAACCCAACTTTAGCTACATACTAGCAGGCTCTGAACTGGTGATGATAGACCAAAACCTTTGGGTAGTAATGGATAACTCAATGGAAACATCAATCCAGTGTGTGGAGCTCTTGAGGCTGTGGAGAACAGCTTGACAACAATGTTGATTCGGCCTGTGGCAGATGCAGAAAAGGCAAACCCCATGCCAGGAGTCATTAGGAAAAGGAGGGGAAATAAAACTGTTGGTATTGTACTGCCTTATCACAAATCCATGGTTTAATTACACTTGGAACACTGCAAACAGTTCTGGTTGCTTCATCTCAAAAAGAATATTTTTGAGCTGGAAATGGTGCAGGACAAGGCAAGCGAAACGATTAAAGGGACAGAGAAATTCCCCTGTGGGGAAATATTTCATTTCAGGCTCTCTTTTTATTTATTTAAAACATTTCTATCTCTCCTTTAAAAACTCAAGGTAACAACAACAAACTTACTATAAGGAACAAAATACAAAAAGGGGGAAGGCAGCCATTAGAACAAGTAGACATTGTCCAGGGATAAAAAAAAAACTGTTCAGTAAAGCAAGTTAAAACACAAATCAATGGAGATCTTAAAACTATTTGTATTCCAAAAGCCCTGCTAAACAGAAAGGTTTTACGAAGGTTTATTAATGAGGAGATGAAATGAGCATTGCTCAACTGGGAGCTCTAGAGTGACTCATTGTCATGGCGGGCTAGTAAAAGCTAGCACTTGGCTACCAAGCTGTCATAATTTGCAGTCTCCCCTGTTTGGATGATTTTTCATGTTCGCTCTTTGATACTTTGATGTAGTGAGCAAGCCCAGAGTCAGCACAATCGCTCTTCATGCCTTTGTCTCACCCATGCTCAGATTTCAAAATGGCCCTGTTCTGGATCTGGAAAACTGCTTACAACCTTTGAATGCCAAAAGCCATCCATTCAGCAAACGGTCTAGCTGCCAATGTCAGCTACCTGTTTTGCAGCCTGCAGTCAAGTGCTCCAAGGCAGAGCGTTTCAAAAAGAATGAACCGAAACGAAAGCTGGTGGGTTTCCTCTCCCGCCCATTTGACACCCAATCGTTTCCCAAGCAACAAAAGCTTCCAGCTCTTTCTTTGAATGGCACAGCTTTTCTGCAGGAGAGACCAGCTCATGAATAGCCTCAAAGCGTCTTGTAATCAGTGTGCCACAACTCGGCAAGCTAGTGCAGCTGAGAAGTAGGAATGGAGAAGATCATAGAGAGTGAATTCTGTGAGATATCAGGGAAGGACAGAAAGTGGGAGGCGATCGCTATACATTCGCATGTTGAAGAACAAGGTCCTTAAAATTGGGTGGAATGCAGTCTGCTGTTGGTTAACCTCTTAAATGGTATTGTCACAGGGTGTGCGTTGCGACTACTCTAGAGTAACGACTCTCCAGACCTTTGCCTTTTCATGCTTTTATTAAGTGCAGGCTATTTACAGTGCTAGAGCTATACAGGACACATCCTCTCAGTCTAACCCAGAACCCTGGAATGGCGCGCTCCGCGTCTTCTTCCAACATAAGAGTCTGGGCACCCCAAATCTCCTCCCGCGTTTCCTCCTGCGTAATTCCGGAACTGGAGGGGAAAGGGGTCTCCTTTCCATGTTTTCCTTCTCCCCCTCTTCCCCCTCTCTCTCTTCCTCTCCCACGTGCAGCAGGGGCTCTCCTATGCTGCCAGAGCCCCGTCTCCGACTTCCTCCTTCCTCACTGGACTCTTCCCCCTCCCCGCTGGTGCCGCTGCTGGTGGAGGAGCTGCTCCTCAGGATGGGGGGGCTCTCTGTACTCTTTCCCCCTCACAGGTATGACACAGTGGCACTCAAAAAGTTTATAGTGCCAGTACTAATGCATTCCAGTAAACTGAAAACAGGGCTTAGTGAGCTGGGAGAGGCTGGGAAGTCCAGAATCTTTGTGGAAGAATATCAAGAAGGAGTTTTAAGAAAAAAGAACAGTTTGACAGGGACGAGGTTCCTAGCAGGACAAAGGTGTGGAGATTTTATTTATATTTACCATGTGCTTGTATTATAGGTGGAAAACAAATACCGACCCACTTTGCTACCCTTCATGCTGAAAAGTGACAAGCTGAGGAAACCACCTGCGTCTTACAAGCAATTTCTTGGTGTGGAATCATAAGGGTGCAATAAACTAGAAGTGTATTTGAAATCAAGGTGTGCGACCTCAAGTTCTGGTAATGAGAGACCCAAGAAGTTAACTAAATCAAACCACGACCTTTCATATGTACCAGCAAAGGAAAATGCTGACAACACAGGAGCAGATTGTATAGCACACTAAATTCTTTGGTGGGTGTCAGAGGCCACATCTGTATGGAGATTAAAGTCCCCTGGAAATAAGTAGCGTGGGTGACCTTAGATCAGATACGAGCCAAAAGCTTCACCAAGAAAAGGAGCACAGCACTGGATTGGAGTGGTCGATTAATCAAAGCGGCTTTGACAGTAGTGGGTGCTCCAAGCAGGCAAGGTGGAGACTTGTTGTATACAAATAGAAATTGGGTGGGAAGTGACCCATAAGAAATGAAAAATAAAACTAAGGACATCTCTGCCAGCTTAGGTCAGCTAGAACTTAATACACAAGTAGGTATCTCTTTTGTCAGGGTGCCGGGAGCTGGCCCAGTTCCAAAATATGCCCTGTACGTGTGACATCCATTCCTACAATGTTTTGTGATCTTATTTCAAGGTTCCAGTGCCCTTATTTTAAGGGTTCAGTTTGATTCATCTTGGACATTATTGTATACAGGTGACAATGCAATTCTGAATAGAGATCAGCGTCATGATTTGTTTAGTCGTTTAGTCGTGTCCGACTCTTCGTGACCGCATGGACCAGTGCACGCCAGGCACTCCTGTCTTCCACTGCCTCCCGCAGTTTGGTCAGGCTCATGTTGGTAGCTTCGAGAACACTGTCCAGCCATCTCAACCTCTGTCGTCCCCTTCTCCTTGTGCCCTCCATCTTTCCCAACATCAGGGTCTTTTCCAGGGAGTCTTCTCTTCTCATGAGGTGGCCAAAGTATTGGAGCCTCAGCTTCACGATCTGTCCTTCCAGTGAGCACTCAGGGCTGTTTTCCTTCAGAATGGATAGGTTTGATCTTGTTGCAGTCCATGGGACTCTCAAGAGTCTCCTCCAGCACCATAAGTCAAAAGCATCAATTCTTCGGCGATCAGCCTTCTTTATGGTCCAGCTCTCAGTTCCATACATCACTACTGGGAAAACCATAGCTTTAACTATAAGGACCTTTGTCGGCAAGGTGATGTCTCTGCTTTTTAAGATGCTGTCTAGGTATTTTTTACTAATTTCATGGGTCCTAATGGTTACTCTAAAAGAACAGGTATGAAGGGTGCAGGGCTCTTTGCTACGTAGTTTCAACATGAAGCCCTTATGCATTTCTTATGATTCTGAATCTGTTAATGTGTTTAATTTGGTTTTATACTTCCCCCTATCCCTAAAGCTCTGGGATGGATACAACATTCCAGAAGGCAATAATATAAACTGAAACCTCTATGGTTTGTATCCTCTTCCCACTAAGTGACCATAACAAATCTGTTCACATACCTCTCTCTAAGGCCACCAAATTTCTTTCCATTAGAAGCAAAAACCAAATTTATGTGCAATACTAGGGCTTCTGGATGTCCCGAACCCAAAAATATATTGGGTCTCTCTTTACAATATCAGGGAGCTAGTTCCACCACCGGAGAGGGAGATGAAATGTCTGATACCTCTTCTCCTGTTGCTTCAGAGATCTCACTTGCCTTGTCTTGGCAAATGCCCAAGCTCTGATCTTGGTAGGAATCAAGGAAGTGGTTGGTTCAGGGGTATACCAGAGAAAGACCAGTTAATGGTTTGGCTCAGAAAGAATGGTTTAGATCAGCCACACATGTGCCCAAACTGGACAGAGATTTTCCCTGATTTTTTTTTAACCTGCAAAGGAGGTGGAGAAGCTTGAAAGCACCGCCCACCCTCACTTCCACTTGGCCAATGGAAGTTCTGGATAAAATGGTTCACTTGCTTCTAGTAGAACTGCATCTGAAATCTTTTTTGTATTACACCTGAGAAAAGAGTCCTAGCCACTTTGTGATCTTGTTTCTTTCTATCTTGAGCCATACATCCATTATTAAATCCCCTTCATTTTGTTCCCACTGCCTCTTAGTTCATCCCACTCAGCTCTACCCTTGAGCCCATTAAAAGACATAAATTTGGAACCAGGTATCTAGGAGACTGCCTTGCCCATGATATGGGGCACTGCCCCTGAAGTGCATGTTGCTTGTGTTAAAAACTGGGCTTTTAGTGTCTCAGTTGCAGCTCTTTGGAATCTGCTACCAGCCTAAATTTGGCAGGCACCTAGCATGGTGGTGTTTAGGTGCCCACTAAATACATTTTTGTTTAGGAAGGCTTTCTGTGAGGTATAACCCAGTCATTTATGGAAGATCAATTTTCTATTTGATGAAATGTTTTCTCATTTTTTAGAATTCGTATGGATGGCTTTATTGGGTTAGAGTTTGTTGAATAGATTTTATTGTTCTTAGAGTTTGTGTTTCTGTGTTTTATTCTATTTTCACCCTGTAAATCTCTTCCTACAGCTTTATGCCATAAATCAGTCTATAAATTTGTTTATTGATGGTGGTGGTGGTGGTGGTGGTGATGGTGATGATGATGATGATGATACATTAAATGGCCACTCTGCTACTTAACCCTGCAAATCATCCATTTAAAAAGTCTTGTGACAAAAGGATCAAGAGATGAACAAGTAAGAATTGAGTATTATCTATAAACAAACCAGTGGAACACTGGCTCATCTGAGTACATGCATTACCTTTTGTATAAGGGGAGTTGACAAATGCTTTTGAGGGAGGGCACAAGGACATGACTGAGCCACAGAAGTCCCAGTATTAATTAAAAAGATAATTCAGTGCATACTTTGTAACACTAGAAGTTTGATTTGATCTCTTCTCAAAATGGGATTCTTTCGAGAATAATTGAATTCATAATGGAATTCGTAATGGAACACGCCGCCTCTGAGATGTGCTTCTTGTGCAGACACTGCAGGCAAAAAAAAATGTGTGCTAAAGTCGCACCAAATCAAGATGAATGGAAGCAAAGATCAGCGCAAGGGAGCCCATAGTTATTCTTGATTTCTCAAGAGGAACAACATGAGCAACTGCTCTCTCTCTCCTCCTTCATCAAGAACGATGTGATAATCTGCAAATGCATTTTATAGAACTGCAAAGGCAGCAGAGGTGGCTTCGTCGAGAGCAATCTACTTTGTCTGGAAACAAGAAATGACATTTTAATATGAGAGGCATGCATTAAAATCTAAGATGACTGGACTGCCGGAAGATGTTTCAAGCAATCAGGCTGGCTTAATGTCCTGGGTGGAGGCTATCAAGTGCTTCTCAGCTAGTCATTAATCCTCTGGAAAGGCCTTCGGCCTTGGAAATGCTGTTTAATTACTTTCAGAGTTTTGCTCATTTTTACAGCAGGCCTTACATCGCTTTTAACAATTGTCTTGGGCTTGTTCAGATGAAACGGATGAGAACAATATCCCAACTGTTCAAGTTAAAAAATCCACTTGTTTACCATAAAATAATGACCCATAAAGTCTAAACAGCCCAAAAAACTTTTTAAAAAGAAATCTGAAAGAAAACTTTCAAAGGTTTAATATTGCCACCTTGCTTGCATGGCTATTCAAAGACTGAATGCTTATATATTCTTTTTCATGCAGGCCCATGTGTGAAGATGCAAGTGGAGAGGAAACGAACCTTTCTCCTTTATTGCCGTTCTTGAATTATGGCTTTAAAAACATAACTGGCATTTTACATTCCACTGGATCCCATTCTGCAGCCATGAATCAAGAGCTACATAAAATCATCACCAGAGACAGATAATGCTGCAAGAATCATAAAAGCAGCCCACAGTTTCTCACAGGCTTATATTAGAATCCATGTTGTAATGTGGCTCTGAAGTTTAATTTAAAAAGCGGCCAAAGTTACAGGGTTCCTGTATTTGCTCCTGGACAAGGACCTGATCACATGACATCCAAAGGTCACGATCACCTGTTCCTCTTTGGGGTTAAAAGCAGGGGTTGTTAACCCGTGGCCTGCATGACCAATGGTCCGGGACAGAATCATAGAATTGTAGAGTTGGAAGGGACCTCAGGGGTTTAATTTTTATGGGGGGTGCGTCAGAAGGTGATCTCGCCTAGGGCGCAAAAAAACCCTAGCACCGGCCCTGGTTCCATGATCACTGCAGATGGTGACAGCAGTCACGAAATTAAAAGACGCCTGCTTCTTGGCAGAAAAGCAATGACAAACCTAGACAGCATCTTAAAAAGCAGAGACATCACCTTGCCATATAGCTTGCCATAAAGGTCCATATAGCTAAAGCTATGGTTTTCCCAGTAGTGATGTATGGAAGTGAGAGCTGGACCATAAAGAAGGCTGATCGCCGAAGAATTGATGCTTTTGAATTATGGTGCTGGAGGAGACTCTTGAGAGTCCCATGGACTGCAAGAAGATCAAACCTATCCATTCTGAAGGAAATCAGCCCTGAGTGCTCACTGGAAGGACAGATCCTGAAGCTGAGGCTCCAATACTTTGGCCACCTCATGAGAAGAGAAGACTCCCTGGAAAAGACCCTGATGTTGGGAAAGATTGAGGGCACAAGGAGAAGGGGACAACAGAGGACGAGATGGTTGGACAGCGTTCTCGAAGCTACGAACATGAGTCTGACCAAACTGTGGCAGACAATGGAAGACAGGAGTGCCTGGCGTGCTCTGGTCTATGGGGTCATGAAGAGTCGGACACGAGTAAACAACTAAACAACAACAACTGTGAAAAGCTCAATAGTATTGCAATGTTAAATCAAATGCAAAAATTCTACAAATTTTTGAGGATCATTTTTATTGGGGGGAGGGGCGTGTGAGAAATTGAATCTATAGTTTATAAACCACCCTTCTAGAATGGCTGGTATGAATGAAGGTTGATCTGGAAGCTGCAGCCTGAGAGAAACCCAGCAGTTTGACTGTTAACTGGAGCAGCAATGTGAACGGGTGACATATTCAAAGAACAGTACTAGCTGCCAACTTGCTACTCAACCAGGTTTAAGGTTCTGTCACTGATAAGTCCTAAAACAATTTCCTACCTGGTTACTTTAAGGAGCCCCTATTCCCATACAGACCTCAGGATGATGATGATGATAATTAAATATTTTTACCCCACCCATCTGGCTGGGTTTTCCCAGCCACTCTGGGCGGCATCTAGAAAGAAATTAAAAGTGCATTAAAACATCAATCATTAAAAACTTCCCTAAAAAGTGCTGCCTTCAGCTGTCTTCTAAACATAAGATAATTGTTTATTTCTTTGACATCTGATGGGAGGGCGTTCCACAGGGCGGGTGCCACTACCAAGAAGACCTTCTGCCTGGTTCCCTGTAACTTTGCTTCTCGCAGCAAAGGAACCTCCAAAAGGCTCTCGGTGCTGGACCTCAGTGTCCGGGCAGAACGAAGGAGGTGGAGACATTCCTTCAGGTATACTGGGCCCTCCTGGCTGTGTCACAGCCTACAAGAGTCCACTTGACTTTCCATCTGTGGGGCAGGTCTTTGTGCTGTGGCAGCTGGCACATGGAATCATCTCCGCCTTGAAATAAGGCAGGTGCTAACTCTGCTGAGTTTCTGGCACCTCCTACAAACCTAGACAGCATCTTTAAAAGCAGAGACATCACCTTGCCGACAAAGGTCCGTATAGTTAAAGCTATGGTTTTCCCAGTAGTGATGTATGGAAGTGAGAGCTGGACCATAAAGAAGGCTGATCGCCGAAGAATTGATGCTTTTGAATTATGGTGCTGGAGGAGACTCTTGAGAGTCCCATGGACTGCAAGAAGATCAAACCTATCCATTCTGAAGGAAATCAGCCATGAGTCCTCACTGGAAGGACAAATCCTGAAGCTGAGGCTCCAATACTTTGGCCACCTCATGAGAAGAGAAGAATCCTTGGAAAAGACCCTGATGTTGGGAAAGATTGAGGGCACTAGGAGAAGGGGACGTCAGAGGACAAGATGGTTGGACAGTGTTCTCGAAGCTACGAACATGAGTTTGACCAAACTGCGGGAGGCAGTGCAGGACAGGAGTGCATGGCGTGCTATGGTCCATGGGGTCACGAAGAGTCGGACACGACTAAACGACTAAACAACAACAACAAAAATGCATTTATTCAACTAGGCTTTCAATAATAAGCTACTGAGAATTATCCAGCTACTGCAGCTGTTGCAGTATTTACTGTAATTATTGGATTTTGATATTTATTGTTGTTGTTATATATTCATTCCACTTATTGCCAAACAGGATTCTAGATGGTTAACAAAGTATAAAAAACCGTTATGTAAACATTAAAATATGAACACCCATAATTAAAAGAGACAATAAAACAACCCAGCTGAAACAACATGGCAATTAAAACAGGAGGCTCAATTCAAGGGAGTGCCTGTGTAAACAAAAGCCAGCAGAATGCCAGTACAGATAGGACCTCTCACATTTCAGCAGAGAGCATGTTCCATACCATGGATATTTATGCGCTGCAAACCATCTTGGTTTTGTTCGTTTTTAAATAAAGAGTGGTATAAAAATGATTTTAAAAAATAAGGACAAGTTTTAGAATTACAATATTTTTTATAATGGTGATACCTTGGAAGAAACCAAATTATTTTTCTCAGGTTGACAAGGGCACAGACCTATTTCCTCCTTCTTTGAAAACCCATTCAATCTAACACATGCATATTAGACAGAAATCCTTACAAAGAACTTCAAGTAATTTGGGTGAGAAGAGAAGCGCCTGAGGCGAATTACAGAATTCACTGCCACAAGATGTGGTGATGGCCTCTGGCTTAGATGGCTCTAAAAAGAGACCTATTCGTGGAGGAAAAGGCTATCAATTACTGCAAGTCATAAGGCCTGTACACCACTTCCAAGACCAAGAGCACCATGCCTCTGAAAAACAGTCACAGATGAACAACAGCAAGAGAAGGTAGAAGTCTGTCAATGGCTCCTAGTTGGTGGCCTAGTTCTGACATAGCAGGAAACCATGGTTTCTTGCTCTGTGCTTGCATGAGCACTGGGTTTGCAAACTTCTCCCTCCTGTTGCTACCTCTTTGTTTTTGGCCACAGGAAGTACATCCATGTTTAAACAGCTCCCCAACTACAGCTCCCCACACATGATCCTGGTGTGTTCTCAATCACTAGCATTAAAACCACAGTTCAGATGCAACATGCAAATGCTCTTTGTTTAAAATCAGAATCAAAAGATCCTGATATCCTTCTTTGATGCACACAAATAAAAGAACAGGTGAACGGCAGTAGACTGATGGCTAAACGTTAAGATGAGTTTGTCAGGTTTGAGGAACTTTTGGTTTCCCTTGAAATCAACAGGTTCTCTCACTGGGTGGATTCCCCACCCCCACTCCCCCAAAACCTGTTGTGACCAACAGGAAGAATAGAGATGAATGAGAAGCATCATTAAATAGGTAGGGCACAAGAACGAGACCAAAAGGGCAACTAGGGTTAGATTAAGGGACAGTGCTTTTCTGGAACAGCTGCAGGAGTAAAGAAATTGGAATGTAGAAGCAGAACATTAATATACAGAGCCCTGCACATTGCCCTGCTTGCATTGCCTCAAGCTTTACGAACACCTCTTCCTGAATGTGATTAAAGGTGACCTGATACAATGGACATTTTCTGCTGGCTCTAGAAATATCTAATTAAAATGGCTATTCTCCACACAAATAAGTATTTCGCTTATTTAGAGGTTTGTCTTGGATTGCCTCGTTAGGGAATAACAAGTTCTTGTTAATATGGCAGAAATGCTTCTCAAAGTCACAGGAATCTTCAGGCCATAAAAGTATTGCAAAGGTAGCTTAGCAACTTACAATGTGTTAGCTCCGAATGAATGAATGAATAACTAAACAAATGATAGACTTTAACACATAGTTTGCCCTGAGAACTGGAGAAGCAAGAGGAAGAGCACTCCAACTCCTGTCACTTGCCAGAGGATCAAGGGCCACCGAGAGGTCACACCCTCTTCCCTCCAAGACATCATGGCAAGGGGGAAACCATCCTGGTCCAAAACATCATCCAGAAAATGGGAAGCTGCTCCAAATACCTGTTGTCCTGGGAATCCAGAAGTTGAGAGGAAGGACACTCTCGCCCTGTTCACACTTTCCTTCCACTTGTTGACTGAATGCAGAGAAAGCAATGGAATCACACTTATTGGAGATGGACCTCTGATTTCTCTGGGTGTACAGCTTTATGTGCACAAAGACCCACATGCTGTGGCATGAGGCAGAGTATTGAGAATGAATCCACATGCCCTCATCTCCACACGTTGAAGACTGAGCATATGCTGTAGAGAACCTTCTCTATTTGTGTGGGCTCTGCAAGTAATTTACAATCCCCAAATAATTATGGGGGTGTGTGTACTGTACTGAAGAGGGCTACTGAGACTGACATGAATGGCAGGAAGTCTTAGAAGGCAGTTACCAAACTGTCTGCCACTCAGTCCCATCACCCGGTCCAGGCATCCCCAAACTTCGGCCCTCCAGATGTTTTGGACTACAATTCCCATCTTCCCTGAACACTGGTCCTGTTAGCTAGGGATCATGGGAGTTGTAGGCCAAAACATCTGGAGGGCCGCAGGTTTGACATGCCTGGACTAGATGATCCTCAGGGCCCCTTCCAACTCTACAGTTCTATGATTCTATGGGGGAACATGGATGCCTGACCCAGTCTAAGAAAGGACTTTCTTTTCTCCACACCCTCTACCCTGGCTGCATCTTGCAGGCTTCTCTATTTCTCCTACTCCTGGGCAACAGAGAGCTTTACATTCTTTCTATTGGATGCCCGTGCACCTGCTTGATGGTGCTGCCAAGGTACTGGCAGCCTGGCAAGCCGACAGGCCATGGAGATGACTCCAGAGGTGCAGTTCCCAACCACGACCTTATCCATGTGGTGGGAAGGAGGAGATATGAACATTTCTCAGGCTTGCATCTAAAGACTCACAGCCCAAGTTATGAAAACAGCTATAGCTTCCATCAGTGCCAAAGCTTCAACTAATCAGTCAGTCCTCCATTTGAGGTGTATCATATGAAGCACTACTCCCACATATTGTGTACATCACACATTCAAGAGAGGTGACAATATCCCACATTGTACATCTTTCAAGCTTTTCGAGAAGGATGGACATGGCAGGATATTGTTTATTCACATACATACATACATACATACATACATACATACATACATACATACATACAGGTAAAGGGACCCCTGAGCATTAGGTCCAGTCGTCACCAACTCTTTATTGGCCAAGGGAGCCGGCATACAGCTTCCAGGTCATGTGGCCAGCATGACTAAGTCACCTCTGGCGAACCAGAGCAGCGCACGGAAACACCGTTTACCTTCCCGCCGGAACGGTACCTATTTATCTAGTTGCACTTTGAGGTGCTTTTGAACTGCTAGGTTGGCAGGAGCAGGGACCGAGCAACGGGAGCTCACCCCGTCAGGGGTACTCTAGGGGTAGTCTGGGTGGCACAGGGTGCTAGGACGCTGGCCCGGTAGGGGAGAGCCGCGCGGAAACCATGCTGCATGCTGCGCCCGCCCACCAGCCGCGGCAAGAAACGGAGCGGGGCGGGGGCGCCGGAGCGATCTCCGCACCACGGTGCCAGGACCCTGCACCCCGTCACAGGGATTCGAACCGCCGACCTTCTGATCGGCAAGCCCTAGGGTCTGTGGTTTAACCCACAACGCCACCCACGTCCCGTACACACACACACACACACACACACACACACACACACACAGGGTGAGTCCTTTAAAAGAGGCCCCGTGGATACATGTTCCACGGGGCCTCTTTTAAAAGACTCACCCTGTATATACACACCCATGCAGAGTGAGAGAGAGTGCTATTATATCTTAAGTCACATTCTTTTTGAATATGTTAGAAAATGATCTTTTTACGCCTTGATCTCCGAACTCGCTACATCTCCTAACTTGCAGCATCAATGCTTAAAATGGGATGCACCAACCAGTGTGTTAAAGTTGCACTAATTATAATGCACTAATTATTTCATTATGGTGCTGGAGGAGACTCTTGAGAGTCCCATGGACTGCAAGAAGATCAAACCTATCCATTCTGAAGGAAATCAGCCCTGAGTGCTCACTGGAAGGACAGATCGTGAAGCTGAGGCTCCAATACTCCAATACATGAGAAGAGAAGACTCCCTGGAAAAGACCCTGGGGTTGGGAAAGATGGAGGGCACAAGGAGAAGGGGGCGACAGAGGACGAGATGGTTGGACAGTGTTCTCGAAGCTACGAACATGAGTTTGACCAAACTGCGGGAGGCAGTGGAAGACAGGAGTGCCTGGTGTGCTCTGGTCCATGGGGTCACAAAGAGTCGGACACGACTAAACAACTAAACAACAACAACAACAACAACAGCAACAATTATTTCATATTAATATTGTAGAGATGCTATGCTATACCCCAAAGACAGGCACGCTGTCGAATATTTAGAACTGGTGTGTCATAGGTCCTACAGCTTCTGCCATATTTTTACTATTCATAATCCAAAAGCAGAAGTCATTTATTTTTCTTAAAGCTTCAAAACCCCATTAACATAATTGCATATATTTTTATCAGTCAACTTAAAAACCATGTCTGGCTTAAAAGTAATAGCTTTCTCAATACTTTTTACACGATGCCCAATTTTTATATAACTTATACATAGACATACACACGTGCATGTGCAGTGCCTTAAAACATCTTCATTTACATATTGTTTATCAGCTTGTTTATGTTGCACGGACTAAGAAAAGAATTTGATAGTTTTCATTCCCATCCCCAAGCTTGGATTTGGGTGCGGAGAGATTAAAAAGGGTTCATTTCCTTTAACAAAAAAACCTCATGCATATAAGACCTATTATTAGAAATAGTGTTTTTATGATAAGAAAGGCTCTTGTTTGATATATATTTTCCGTCTGGGTTGTGAGATTGGTGGCAGATCAGCAGATGGCCTGAGGTTATCATAAATATGTAAGTTCCAGGAAACGGCCTTATTTGAACAGCGTCCAGAAAGATAACTGAGTGTATTACCAGCACAGCTAACACACAAAATGCTTGACCAAAGCAGGAAAACAAGATATGTCATGTTCTTCACTTAACTTTGAAACTTCAATGGGCAGTGTCAGAGGTTCTTGCGGCTACTCTTGAGTAACGACGCTCCACACCTCCTTGTCTTTAAGGTGTCTTTGTGGCGCTGTGGGTTAAACCACTGAGCCTAGGGCTTGCCGATCAGAAGGTCGGCGGTTCGAATCCCTGCGACGGGGTGAGCTCCCGTTGCTCGGTCCCAGCTCCTGCCAACCTAGCAGTTCGAAAGCACATCAAAATGCAAGTAGATAAATAGGAACCGCTACAGCGGGAAGGTAAACGGCGTTTCCATGTGCTGCTCTGGTTTGCCAGAAGCGGCTTTGTCATGCTGGCCACATGACCTGGAAGCTGTACGCCGGCTCCCTCGGCCAATAATGCGAGGTGAGCGCGCAACCCCAGAGTCGGTCACGACTGTACCTAATGGTCAGGGGTCCCTTTACCTTTTACCTTTTATTGTGCATATTATTTACAGTGCAAAGAGTCTGGAAAACGTGTCTGCTTAGCCCGAGTCTGAACCTCGCAATGGCTTCTTTCTGTTTTGCGCCCAACATAACAGCTTGGGAACCCCAAAGCGCCTCCCTTTTGCCCTACGGGGCGCCGTGCGCCTCAATTCAGGCGTCGGGAGGGGGGGGTATCCTTCTGACTGCTCTCCAGTGGCCAATTCTGTCATTTCCTTCCCAGCTGCTTCCTTCTCTACTCTGTGTTGAGGCTCTCTCATGCTGTCAGAGCCTCTCTCCTCCCTCTCTACTTCCTGATTCCTGTAATCTGATCCGCTACTGGACTTGCTGCTCTGTGAAGAACTCAACCTGATGAGGGGGGGCTGTTCCCAATAAGCCCTCCCCCTTACAGGCAGCTTGAGCCAAAGATGTTTCTCTGAATGCCAGTTGCCTGGAACTGCAAGTGGAGAGATCTTCCTTATCGGCTTCCTGTTGGCATCTAGTTATCCCCCGGACTAGAAGGGCCTTTGCCTTGATCCAGTAGAGCTCTTCTAAAGTTCTAGCACACATCAGCGTTTTTGAAGTCACATTTGTATGGAAGAAGGGATGGTGGAAGAAAAGCTGTGTTGAATTTACTGGCTAGGGTGGAGCCTGTCACTGCTGAACTGTCATTAACCCCACATGCCCCTTGGGTTGTTTACGGGAGTGGAGAGTCAGACTTTTAGAGAGGAGAGTCAGCACAAAACTTCTCCTTGCTAGTCCTTCTCCGTTTTTTTTCATGCGCACCCATAGCCCGGAAACAGATGGAAACTTTAAACAAAGTGGTGCTGGGTGTAAAAACCAAGGCACCTGCAGCCAATCACAGCTGACACATTCCCTGTACAACACAAGTCCTCCGGAGACTTACTGGAGTTGTGAAATTACAGACAAAGCAGTTCATTTCCTGCCACCCAACTCCTGACCCAAGAAGATATGAACACCGAATGAATAAATAAAGATATAATATAATATAATATAATGAATAAATAAAGATAAAATATAAGCCACCAGCCAATGGAGGTGTAACAATAGCTGAAGGGACATTTGTGTATGTGCTTGTCACATTCACACTTTATATGTTAAGGTGTACACTCAAAAAAATCTTAGAATCATAGAATCATAGAGTTGGAAGAGACCACAAGGGCCATCCAGTCCAACCCCCTGCCAAGCAGGAAACACCATCAAAGCATTCTTGACATATGGCTGTCAAGCTTCCGCTTAAAGACCTCCAAAGAAGGAGACTGCACCACACTTCTTGGCAGCAAATTCCACTGCCGAACAGCTCTTACTGTCAGGAAGTTCTTCCTAATATTTAGGTGGAATCTTCTTTCTTGTAGTTTGAATCCATTGCTCCATGTCCGCTTCTCTGGAGCAGCAGAAAACAACCTTTCACCCTCCTCTATATGACATCCTTTTATATATTTGAACATGGCTATCATATCACCCCTTAACCTTCTCTTCTCCAGGCTAAACATACCCAGCTCCCTAAGCCGTTCCTCATAAGGCATCGTTTCCAGGCCTTTGACCATTTTGGTTGCCCTCCTCTGGACACGTTCCAGCTTGTCAGTATCCTTCTTGAACTGTGGTGCCCAGAACTGGACACAGTACTCCAGGTGATGTCTGACCAGAGCGGAATACAGTGGTACTATTACTTCCCTAGATCTAGATGCTATACTCCTATTGATGCAGCCCAGAATTGCATTGGCTTTTTTAGCTGCTGCATCACACTGTTGACTCATGTCAAGTTTGTGGTCTACCAGGACTCCTAGATCCTTTTCACATGTACTGCTCTCAAGCCAGGTGTCTCCCATCCTGTATTTGTGCCTTTCTTTTTCTTTTTGCCCAAGTGTAGTACTTTACATTTCTCCTTGTTAAAATTCATCTTGTTTGCTTTGGCCCAGTTGTCTAACCTGTTAAGGTCATTCTGAAGTGTGATCCTGTCCTCTGGGGTATTAGCCACCCCTCCCAATTTGGTGTCATCTGCAAACTTGCTCAGGATGCCCTCAAGCCCATCATCCAAGTCATTGATAAAGATGTTGAATAAGTAAAGGAATGTAATGTGCCCACAGGTCCAGTGCTACAATCATCTGTCTCCCTGTGCTGGCATTTAAGATTGGCCTGAAATAATTTTCTATGTATTACACAAGGCTTGAATAAATATTATGCCAATGATCAACATCCAGTTCACTCGCCGAAATTACATTAGGGCTCAAAAGAGGATATGGATCTAGCTTGGCAAAGCGTCAAATAACTTCCAATGGATATTTGGGGATCTAATCAGGACAAAGAATATGCCTGTGAGCGCAGCCTTCAAAGATGAAGCCTCCTTGTGGCCTACCCCTAAATTACTGTGTTCTCACAGAGAGAGAGAAAATGAATAAATACCTCAGACACTCCCTCCTTCTTTCCCTCATGACATGGATGTGTCAGAAGCTAGCTAGTCTGCACAGGTACAGATCTTTGCCACAGGCTAGTCGAGTTATATTCATTTCAGTTCCTTCTGCTGCATCCTTTAATGTCAATTTTCACTCTAATACATTCCAGGAGTGCAGAGATAAAATTAGAATTGTCACTACACAAGAAAAAGCAAAGAATCTACCATGCAATTGCCTCAGGTTCTTCTGCCATGATGACACACACACAGGGAAATAGATTGAGCAGAACCGCAATGGTGCCCAAAAGAGGAGCCTTTTCTCCCATCAAACACTGAATCTGAAAAACCATTTTCAATACCACGGTGAATCCCAGATGATTAAGTGGAACCAGCCACCACAGGAGATATATCGGCCAGTTATCAGAGTGCATGGAAATAATGCAGGGAAAACTTTGTGGTACAATAAGAAGAAGAAAAAGAAAAAGGCAGAGAATAAATTAAAAACCATAGATAGTCGATGCAATGCAATTCCTGTCCCAAGAAATGTTCTGAGAGGCTATCATCATCGTTGTTGTTGTTGTTGTTGTTGTTGTTGTTGTGATTTTCATCTAAATCATAGAGTAGACCTACTGAAATTAACATGTATAACTTAAGCCCACTGATTTCAATGGGTCTGCTTTGAGGACGACTCACTTTGGCTATCACACATTATTAGTTTTATGTATATAGCTATCTACGAATACACATTCCCTGGGGTGTTTACAACAAAATATTTCAAAGACAGTATGCAGTAACAACTATATCTATAACCTGAACATGCCTGCACTATGTACACAAAGCCTCTAAGCATGAAGATGCAATGGGTGGAGACCACAGCTGATATTCCATGCTGATATTCCATTTTCTAGACCATGTGGAAAGAAGAAGAAGAAGAGTTTGGATTTGATATCCTGCTTTATCACTACCTGAAGGAGTCTCAAAGCGGCTAACAATCTCCTTTCCCTTCCTCCCCCACAACAAACACTCTGTGAGGTGAGTGAGGCTGAGAGACTTCAGAGAAGTGTGACTAGCCCAAGGTCACCCAGCAGCTGCATGTGGAGGAGCTGAGACGCAAACCCGGTTCCCCAGATTACGAGTCTATCGCTCTTAACCACTACACCACACTGGCTGAAAGGACTTCAGTGTTGAAAGATGGAGGCTAGTCTTCACTTTTCCATTTAGGCGTGAATGCTGTCCATTCACCGATTTGAGGCAAATAAAGGGATGCACTCACAGACATAACTAGGTTAGTGAACAAGACCTGCTGTCTGCTCCTGACAGTCAAGGC
This sequence comes from Zootoca vivipara, assembly GCF_965207765.1. Classification (NCBI taxonomy): domain Eukaryota; kingdom Metazoa; phylum Chordata; class Lepidosauria; order Squamata; family Lacertidae; genus Zootoca; species Zootoca vivipara. The sequence goes on along the minus strand of NC_142584.1, from coordinate 95,336,221 downwards.
CACTCTTGCCTTTTCAGTGTGACATGTCGTTCCAAATTGGCTTTTACACACACATACACAGAGTTGCCAGTATTTAAGGATTAAAAGGACTTTGGAGACTACCAGTTGCAAGAAAGAAGGAGATGAAAACTGCTAATTTTTTGGTAGAACAATATCCGCTAAATATTTAATCAGGCATACTGAGGTCCGGAAAGATTTACGCCAGCGTGACAGGACAGTGTACCAATAATGGCTTCTGCTAACAGTCTATATACATATAGTTTAAGGCTAGATAGTTAATTTTAATTATTCAGCACAGAGACTGAATGAGGACAATGTTACCCAGCAGACATCTGTGCATTTTTAAGCCCTTGCTTCTTCATAAGTGGCAATTGGCAAATAGTGTCGCTTGTGTGCACATGTGATGCACTGAGCTCACAGTTTTGTGGCATCCAACAGAGGTAATTCATCTGCACGGCATGAGCCCCTTCTCATGGAGTAAGAGTCCTCCTAGATCAGGCCAAAGGTTTGTCTGATCCAGAAGCCTGCTTCTGCTGTGGCCATTTGCCTGTCTCTTAGCGCAGACCCAGATAATCGAGCCTGAGCTTCCACGGCTTCCACCTGCCATGAACCACCAATGGCAGGATAGGCATTGGAGCAGCAGCAGGCATGTTCTATGCTTATGATGATATTGTTAATTTTGCTGTTTTAAATGTGTATTTCATATTTGACTTCCATTACTGAGGTTTTCTTTTGAAATGTTTACAATAATTTTGGTCGTGCTGGGTTAAATGTGTACTCTGTAGTTGACCTCCCTCGCAATGTTTTATTTTGAAATCTTTAAGATAACATTTCAGCTTCCCGTTAATTATGTTGCTTTGAATGCATCTTTTATGTTTGACTTTATTCAGCAACATTTTATACTGGATTGTTTTATCTGAAGTTTTAATGTGTTGTTTAAACACATTGGATATTTTTTTCCTTAAAAAATATAAAGCGGTATAGAAAAGAAATGAAGAGTAATAACAATAACAATAATAATTTGCCCCACCCCCCATGAACCCCAACAACAGAACTTAAAGGCAAGAGCCCCTTGCCTCTTGCGCTGTTGCTTCCAAAGTAAAAGTAAAGTTAAAGGACCCCTGGACAGTGAAGTCCAGTCAAACTTGACTATGGGGTGCGGCACTCATCTCGCTTTCAGGCCAAGTGAGCCGGCGTTTGTCCACAGAAAAGCTTTCAGGGTCATTTGGCCAGCATGACTAAACCGCTTCTGGCACAACAGAACACCGTGATGTGAGCCAGAGCGCACGGAAATGCCATTTACCTTCCCGCCGCAGCGATACCTATTTATCTACTTGCCCTGGTGTGCTTTCAAACTGCTAGGTTGTCAGGAGCTGGGACAGAGCAACGGGCTTCTAAGAAACTAATATTCAGTGACCGTGGAAGTTCCACACAGCCATTTTGACTAATAGCCATTGATAGATATGTCTCCCTCCTCACCCCAAAGGGCACAACTGAACTGTAACAATGAAGCCTTAAGGTGTTTTTGTAAATGTATTTATCACTTTCACAAGGGAAACACAATCTCAACACAACCTACAACAAGTTAAACGCAAGCATACCATAATATTTGGTAAGATAAACCTTATGAAGCCTGCTTGCGTTATTGTTCTTTAAATGATAGTTGAGGATTTCAGCCTGTTCGTGAACCTGAAGGATGTACTGTAATGTCCTGGGCTAGGAAATAATTTACTTCCCACTATCCATGTGTATTCGATTGTTTTGTGAGCCAATTTTTATCCTGCCTTTCCTTGTTCAGAACCCCAGGGCAGGTTAGAAATGTGTAAAAACAATAAAGTGAGGTTACAGGGAACCAGGCAGAGGGCCTTCTCGGTAGTGCTGCCCATCCTCCCATCAGATGTCAAGGAAATTAACAACTATCTGACTTCTTAAGGCAGCCCTGTTTAGGGAAGTTTTAATGTTTGATGCTTTATTGTATTTTTAATATTTTGTAGGGAGCTGCCCGGAGTGGCGGGGTATAAATTATTACTACTACTACTAGCAGGGACCCAGGTGGCACTGTGGGTTAAACCACAGAGTCTAGGGCTTGCTGATCAGAAGGTTAGCGGTTCGAATCCCTGCAACGGGGTGAGCTCCCGTTGCTCGGTCCCAGCTCCTGCCCACCTAGCAGTTCGAAAGCACATCAAAGTGCAAGTAGATAAATAGGAACCGCTCCGGCGGGAAGGTAAACGGCGTTTCTGTGCGCTGCTCTGGTTCGCCAGAAGCAGCTTTGTCATGCTGGCCACATGACCCGGAAGCTGTCTGCGGACAAACGCTGGCTCCCTCGGCCTATAGAGCGAGATGAGTGCCGCAACCCCAGAGTCAGACACGACTGGACCTGATGGTCAGGGGCCCCTTTACCTTTACTACTACTACTACTACTACAACATTTCACAGGAGATTGTGAATAAGTGCAGACTTTATGTCTTCAACACCAAACCATCCCCCTACATCACAGACATTGATGCTGAGGTCTGGAGTGATCAAAAGTTTGCTCGCTATTTTGTGATATTTTGGGTTAGTCCTTAAAAAGTTGTTACCTGACTGGATTTCTGATGGCAGTGCTCCTCTTAAACACACACAAAAATCTCTCAAAACTTTGTGTTGGATCATTCAACCCACAGAACAAGCCGTTCAAGCTGGTTAACGCATGGAGATTTTAATTAAGGCTTGCTGTGCCAGGATATCAATGATATGGATTGGGTGTTCCAGAACATTCACTATGAAGTACATGGTCATGCTGGCTGGCAGTATAGGGGCCTTTTGCATCCTGAAGAGATTTTGCACCACAAAGCAGCTGTACCATAGAGTCTTAAAACGCAGGTCCCTTGATACTTATAGGAATGTTTATTCTTAAATAAAAATCAGATAGAAAAGCCCTTTCAGACTCGCCATGAAATACTCTGGGGTCCTGTGCTGTGTGCAATAAAGGAGAAGTATAACCAGAAGTTTCTTCTTAGAAACTATTAGTGGTTCATTTCATATTTTAAAAGGTGGGATTTAGTGCAAGTGGGGATTCCCTCTTCAGCCGGAATAAAATTAGCATGTTTAAATCTTCATTTTGCTGGGCGATTCTTTTTTTCTGTCCCTGATTGTCTTCCCTTCTTTTCATTACTCTCTCCTGAGGCTCCATGACAGACTTAAATAACTTTTAAAGAGGGGGGGAAGGAAGCCGCTCCTGTTTGGCATCTTCGTCCCTACTCTTCTTGGCTCTAATTACAAGGCAAAGATTAAAAAGACAAAGGGGTTTCAACATTGCCTCCTTGGCCTTTTGGAAAGGAAAGGAGCAGGAAATCTGCAAAACTAAAAACAAACAAACAAACAAACCGAAAACCCCAGCTGAGCTTCCTAACCTTAGATAAACTGATGAAGTCAGCAGCTCTCAGCAACTACAGGCAGTTGAAATCCAATTTACAGGGGAATTTCGCTACAAAGCCCACATGCCTTGTGGCAGTCTTGCTTAAGAACAAAGTTTTTCGTTCGGCATGCAGGTGACATAATTAGGTCACTAGGGGCAAGGATGCTTAGAACCGCTGAAGAAAGAAATCCGCAAGACTCCTCAAATTAGACTCCTTCAGGTTCCAAGGGTAGGCTTTTTTCCTTTTGCCTGCTGGGTTTTCAAAAGAGTGGCACGCAGCTATTACACAGCAGCTCCCGCACTTGCAGCCCGGTTATCGCGTGCCGATCCTAGCAGATGAAAGCCCTTCCCTGCTCCCAATGTAGATTGCGCCATGGTCTTGGGATTATGGGTGCCATTGAGGTTCAATGAAATTTGCAAACTTGGCCCAAAAGCTCGAGCTTGATTAAAAGGGAAATATGTTACAAACAGGTTGCTGTCCAGCCATCCATCCCCCTCCCCAACACAGAGAGAGATGAGCTTGGATCGAGTAGTGACATAACTGGAATAATCAACATAGATGGCATGAGGCTGATTGAACAGAGGTTCCCAAAGCATCAACTACCTAATCAGTTGCTAGCAAAGCGGCTGTCAATGCAATATACCTATTGCTTTTTTTTTCTTTTAGGAAGACCCCCAAAATTGTTGAACTTTTAAGAGGAAACCTGTTTTCGATGTTTTTTTCCATCATGTTGTCATACGTCCAGGACATGTCAGGAATTTTCCTGACGTATGGCAAGCCTATACCTATTTATTTGCATATACAACATTTATTTACATATAATACAAAATACATATTTACTTGGTCCTGTGGATCTTAATGGAACTAATAAGAGGGGAGAAGCAAGGGGCTACTATTAATAATATGGCAAAAGTGGGAACACCTGCCTCAGCTTTCATAAGAACGTGAAAATCTGCCTTAGACTAAATCACATCATTGGTCCATCTAGGTCAGTATTGTCCACATCAGGCATGGACAAACTCGGCCCTCCAGATGTTTTGGGACTACAACTCCCATCATCCCTGACCACTGGTCCTGTTAGCTAGGGATGATGGGAGTTGTAGTCCCAAAACATCTGGAGGGCCAAGTTCACCTATGCCTGGTCTACATGGAATGGCAGAGGCTTCCCAGGGTTCCAAACAGGGGACTTTCCCAGCCCTACCTGGAGGTTGAACCTGGCAGCTTCAGCAACCATAGAACTTCTCACCATTCAGATGTGAGAGGTTCACCTGGAGTCCTGTGCCCAGTTGTCGGCACCACAGTTTAAGAAGGATATTGACAAGCTGGAATGTGCACAGAGGAGGGCGATCAAGATGATCAAGGGTCTGGAAACCAAGCCCTATGAGGAACGGTTGAGGGAATTGGGTACAACTAGCTTGGGAAAGAGGAGACTGTGAGGAGATATGATAGCTGTCTTCAACTATCTAAAGGACTGTCACATGGAGGATAGAGCTGTCAGCATCCAGAAGGGGTCGAGGGGCCAGCTGGCTAGCCCCCAGCTGGATTATGTCCTTCCAGCTGACATTCTGGAAGATTCCCCCCCCCCAATCTCTGGTGTGACGTAAACCAGCGACCCAGACTTCAAAAGTCTGAGTACACTATATTGGCAGAGAGCGCTGCGCGAACAGAAGCAGCGTGAGGAGGCTTGAAAGCATAATAACAAACAGATTTATTAAGCGTAAATCAGGACAAAGAAAACATGTCGTCTCTCCTTCGTCTCCTCAGAGAGAGTCATGAAAACAAAAGCTATACACAACGGAAGTACCCAGCAATCAGTGCTGGAACGTAAACAGACATGTGACATGTAACAATCTCACACGTCTGCTCCTTAAAGTGGAATGGAATTTCCCAACAAGAGCAAGCTTGTTTTCTTCTGCTTTGGAAGGTAGGCCCCGAACCAATAGATTCAAATTACCATACAAGAAAGGAGAGTCCGACTAAACATCAGGAAGGACTTTCTGACAGCTGTTCGACAGTGGAATGAACTCCCTCAGGAGGTTGTGGAACCTCCTTCCTTGGAGGTTTTTAAGCAGAGGTTAGATGGCCATCTGTCATGGATGCTTTAGTTGAGATTCCTGCATTGCAGGGGGTTGGACTAGATGACCCTTGGGTCCCTTCCAACTCTACAATTCTCTGATTCTAAGATGCTCTGCCACTGGGCTACAGCCCTTCCAGACACAAGCCAGCAGTGGAGCTATTACCCCTCAGTAGTCCCACATAGAGCACAGTGATTGTCCTTCATAGAAGTCAATGAGATGCACTGACTTCTGTGTGTAGAAAAATGGAAATTATTTGGCTCCCTATAGGAGAATGCAATGGTGCTCTCGGCTGACTGCTTTCCCTCTCCCTGGCCCTCGCCATCAGCTTTCCTTTTTTCCTGATCCTTGTCACCTTGTCACACTTCAGCATGGCAGCTAGGATTGCTCTGTCAGTAAAGCATGGGACTCTTATTCTCAGGGTCGTGGGTTTGAGCCCCACACTGAGCAAAATATTTCTGCACTGCTGGGGGTAGGACTAGATGACCCTCACGGTCCCTTCCAGCTCTACAGTTCTATGATTCTGTTAAACAGGTTGCCTAGAATAATCTAAACAGACATTTTTGGTAAACGTGTGGCAGTGAAAATGACTGCTGTTCTCAAAATTACTTTGCTTTATCATGTATTACCTGTTTGGATATCTGATGCACTTTTAGCAATTTGGCAATTTGGCAAAAGGAAACAGTGGATTTCATTTTTGAAAAGAAGAATCCTAGAATTAAAAGGCCACTGTTATATCAACAAAAAGGTAAGCAGTGAGTGGGGAATTCCTCATTTAAGAACATATTTTGACGCCCATCAGCTTTGCCATCTAATATCCCTATGTTTGGATACGCAAGGGAAAGATGGGTGCAGCTAGAGAATAAAGTGATAAATGGTCTTCCGATTAGCGCATTGCTTTCTTGGCCTTAATAAGAAACTTACCGTGCAACAAATGGCAGAAAATCCATTTACTAATGCATTAATTAACTTTTGGAAACATAGAGGTTCCCGGTTGATTCTGCACAATCTACTTTCTCTTATACTACTAAACACAGGGAAAGTATCCTGGCAGCCTTGGAGGTCAAAGCAGATTTTTTTATTTTGGCTTTGAGATTATTTTTTTGTTAAAAGCAGACCCATCGTGGAACAGGAGACTCAATTGGGGGGAAACCCAATTACATGGATCCAATAAAGGAAGCTACATGATTTCCTCACTTGCCCCAAACTAGGGCGCAAACTGCAAAGCATCTAACTGCATTTGAAGCAGTAACACTGGCAGCCAGACACAGAACACCAGACATACCGGTAATCTTTTAGGCTGTTTACAATAATGTTAGCTATCTAAGGGGTGGGGAGATATCCAGTCTTAAATGGATGTGGGAGTGGGATGGTGGGGAATGAATTGAGGAAAGCAAGTGCTCTTATTTCTGGAGCAAGCCACTAGTACACATGGCCTCTAACCAAGTTAAAGAATCCATGTTTAAGACGACACACATGTGATATTGCACCCCCAAATGGCTATGTCGAATGTGTCTCAACTTGGCACAGTTCTTGGTACATATCATCATATGTGGCAGTCCTGCCCATGAGCACAAGTATTTTGGAACGTGTTTTTTTATGTAATTCAAAAAATTATACAATAGCCCGCTGAGAGAACCCTACGGATAATGTTATTAACCCTCTTCTCAGGCTCCGGTAGTGAAACGAATAACAAAATCTTGGTTGGCCACTTGTTAAAAGCTGCCCAATAGTGATACACTGGAAAGATGAATACCATAAAGTGTGGTATTTAGCGTTCATGGTAAAAGTAACTTAAAAATGGGCATGGCATTTCAAAATCTGACATATTTGTTGCCATTTGGTACTCTTTTATTACGTACATAAACAATAAAGAACACGGTCACAGTCCCCCCCAACTCAGTATTGCTGTGATGCTGAATGTTGTTTTTATGTTGAATAATATCTATCTGCTTTTATACTTTTTTTATTTTCTGCCACTTTCCCTTTGAAACTTCCTCTTTTCACCAGAAAAAATATATTGTCATATTTATTTTTATTATGTCTTCATCTATCATTTATTTTTATTATGTCATCAGGATTGGCAATTTTCCGGTTTGGTGTTTTATTACTTCAAATTCAAGGGGATGGCTGACTTTTTTCTTGCTGGTTTGTTTATCGAAGTTACTGTAAAACATACTGTAATACAACACTGAAAATTAATAAAGAATACTTTATATTTTTAAAAAAGGTTGCCTAGAAGCAACTTCCATCTCCAGTTTCCCTTTTTCCTCTGAAGTGACAAGTCAAATTCTCTTGTCAAGTCCTGGAAGCTCACAGAGCCCTGTCAGGCCATTGGGGGGGGGTTGCTTTGTTTTTTTTCAAAACTACACACACACACAATTTTTCTTTTGCCTTACACCCTTATATTCTTCTGTGTATCTTGGGAGTCTCCTGAGTATGCAGAATCAACTATGTTATTTTTCAGGTGGCCCAAAATCATTTTGCTTTCAGCACACTTAGTTTGGTACTAAATACAGGTTTATCTTATGGATTACTGACAAATAAGATACATATTGTAAAGCACCTTGCACTGTCAAAGAACGATAGAAATTATTAATAATATTGTTTGTGCCTCCATACAGATTTCTACTGACTACAAAAGAGCCAGGCTTTCTCCTTTGTGGGCCTCATTTGCCACTTGATGTGCAAAACAGAGATCCCATCTCAGCCTAAGCATTAATAGCATTAACAAGTTAGCTTAGCTGGATGACACAATTAATCTTAATAATCTTAATAAAGAGGTGTTCTCTCTCTCTCTCTCTCTCTCTCTCCATCCCCTTCCAAAACCAGTGTGTGTGCGTGCGTGTGTTTTACACCTTTCTACCTTTGGATTTATTAAATTAATCAGAAGAGCTAGACAGTTCAAACGGTCTTAAATACCAAACAGCTCAACTTTCCATGGTGAAGCGCAGGGTAATTTATGTTGCCCAAAGAGCGTTCTTGCACATCAATAAATTCTAGTAAAATGAGTTTTGTAACATTATCACTATTTTTATTTGTTATTGCTGTCATGCCAGACAGCCTGCGAGACGGGTTCGCGTAGTGCAGCCCAGCCTATTTTGCCAAGAAACTGGACGGCAGAAACCAGCAGGCTCTACAGCGGCCTCCCTATGCTTTGGACTAAAACTCCCACCAACCCAGGCCAACATGGCCTCAAAACATATGGAGGGCACCAGGATGGGGAAGGCTGATATGCAGGCTGTAGTTAGGAATCTGAATTAAATGTTTGATTCAGATTTAGAAGTTGATATAGGTTGTAGAGGAAAGATATGTTAAGTATTTTAAGAGCAATATATAAGTGCTAAGTAAGAATAAATGAAAAGAATGATAGATAATTAATAAATTGATTGAAATCATGATATAGAAATTACTAAAGATGATTATAATGAAACACAGTAAGGGGGGACTTGAGGAAGTCAAAATCAAACATTATAATTATGAGTTTTTTTGTTTTTTTCCTTTTCTTTTTTCATTATATTTTCATGTGTATGTTGTGTGTTTGTATGTTGTATGGAAAATGAATAACAACAACAACAAATCTTTATTATGGTCAATGACCAGAGAAGCAAAATGAATAAAATAATTTGGGGGGAAAATGAATCTGAATTAAGTCCAACTTCCTATCCAGTGGGATCTGCGCCACAAATCTGCTCATTTATCCCTGTGTCCTCCTGCTGAAGTGATACTTGCCTTGCCATCTAAAGAAATAAGAAGATCCCATGGGTGAAATGTTCGGCCTGGGGGAGTCTTAGAAACCCATTTTCCTGCACCAATCCTCGCAGCAAGTGGTAGAAACTGGGACTCGGGGCATTTTCGCATGTGAGGTTTAAAAATCGCCCTTGAGCATCTCTTGCTCTGGTTAATGTCTGCTTGCTGTTCATGCAAAAGAAGAAGTGTTTATCCCGGTCTCTTTCTGTTTTACTTTTCCATTGCAAACCCCTAGGAGCATTCCTTCTAGATCAGACCAATGGCCCACCAAGTCCTGCATTCTATTCCCACAGTAACCAACCAGATGCCTATGGAAAGTCCAAAAGCAGCACTCTCCCTGCTTGTGACTCCCAGCAACTGATAACCAACTTGCTCTATCCAAGAAAATATCTAGCAGCACTAAAAGTATAGTTGTTCCAAAACTACCTGATGAAACTGTGGATGAATTACCAGTGCAACGGAAACCTGAGCTGTATCATCAGATTTCCTGACCCGAAACTATTTTCCCCACTAAAAGGTAAAGGACCCCTGGACGGTTAAGTCCAGTCAAAGGTAGCTATGGGGTGTGGCACTCATCTCGCTTTCAGGCTGAGGGAGCCGGCGTTTGTCCACAGACAGCTTTCTGGGTCATGGGGCCAGCATGACTAAACAGCTTCTGGTGCAACAGCACACTGAAATGAGTGCCAGAGCACACGGAAACGCCGTTTACCTTTCTGCCACAGCAGCACCTATTTATCTACTTGCACTGGTGTGCTTTCGAACTGCTAGGTTGGCAGAAGCTGGGAGAGAGCAACAGGAGCTCACCCCGTTGCATGGATCTGAACCACCGATCTTCTGATCGACAATCCCAATAGGTTCAGTGGTTTAGACCTGCTTCGCTTATTTTCCCCACTAATACCACGCTGAGAGTTCAGCTGGATGGTCCTGTGAAAGTTATTCACCTCCAGTCTGCAAAACAAGGATGACATCCATGTGTTGCATCCATGAAGGGGTCTTCACACAATTACTGGGCCACACCAAGCCCCGCTCCTAATATTACACAGTTTCCAGCAGCCCCAACCTCAGCAACCACACATTAGGGACAGATGTCTTCATAGGTAAACACATGGACCTCTATGCATATAGACTACCATAAGACCTGGAACCATGATCAAGCAATGTAGAGGCTCACACACTAGGCCTTTTCCCTGCAGGTGGTCATGTGTAATCCACAAATGTAGGGTTGGAGGCAAGACCAAGGGTGATGTCCTGCTCGCCTGAAACCATGTGAAAACCCCTTCATACTTAAAAGGTGGTTTATATGTCAAAAGATTGAAGTGAGGATGAAAAAGTAAAGCACTAACAGGAAGGAGTAAATGAACAACAGCAAGCAATTAAATGCTTGGAGCCTGTTGACTTCCCCAGACTACAACTATGAAGAACCCAGCCGCTGAAGAGTAAGAGAATTTTTGGGCCCTATGCAACTGTTCAACCAGGCCTGGCCTCCATCTACACATGCAGTCTCATGAATGAATACAGTTTTCATATTCATAAAGACCATGCAGGCAGTACTTCGAATACTTGCAGCTTGAGGGTGTGGTCAGTTGTCTCTCATATGATCACTGCACACAGCTGAACACCTGCATAGATGGCACCAATGTTTGTCGATTTCCTTATCTAATAGCTCAGGGATACAGCACATGTTTTGGTCCTAGGTTCAATCTCTTGTGATTCTTTAAAAAATAATCATCATAAAACCATAGAATTGTAGACTTGGAAGGGGTCCCGAGGGCCATCTAGTCCAACCTCCTATAATGCAGGAATATGCAGGTGGCCTGTACGGGGATCGAACCCACAACCTTGCCGCTATTGGCACCGTGCTCAATCCAACTGAGCTAACTGGCCAGGAGTTCACACAATCCAAGACTAGGAAAGACCTCTGTTGAGAAACATGAAGAGCTGCTTCCAGTCACAGTCTACAGTGCCCTCCAGATGTTTCAGACTGGAACTCCCATCAGCCCCAAGCGGCATGACCTGGGGTCAGAAATGGTGAAAGCTGTGATCCATAACATCTGGAGAGTACGACGTCAGCTACCCCTGCCTAGAATGGACTAACGTTCTGACTTTGTACAAGACAGCTTCATATGTTCCAATTCTATGTTGGTGTGTAATGCCAAGATTTGACATAATCCTCTGAATTTTAACCTTCATGAAACTGGAAGCTTTTGATGTAAGTGGGGCGATGGCCTTTACTGTACCAATCTCTCCCCTACTGTTCTGTGGATTCTGCAGGATGCCGGAAAATATAGCTTCATTGTGAACTCCCCCTCTTTCATCTTAATGGATTGTTAACTTCAGAGGCTTAAAAAGCCACCATTTCAAAGCTAGTACTTTATAGCCGAGAACTCCAGGTCCACAACAACAACTACTGCAAAACGATCAGTATAAAACACCCATGTTTCAAGATGGCGAGTGCCACGGTTGCACCGAACTCCTAGGGATCACCAGCACCAACCGAGCTGCTCCCCAAAGGGGAGCCCAAAAAGACAAGTGAAGAGGCTGTGCGGAGCCTTCCCCTGGGATGATCTTGATCCCACCAGGACCGAGAGTGCCCCAACAAAGCTCCAGAGTCCAGAGGCCTCTGAAGCTAAACAAATAATGAAGCAGAGCTACCACCACATGTCGCAGACCAACTTACTGCTGCCACCACCGCTGCCACCGCCAAAGGAGATCAATAAATCACTACATCACAGCCCAGACAAGACAAAAATGGCCGCCTAACCTCAACGCTCTGAAAAAAGCCACCAATCAACAATACCTGTACAGCCCTAAAATTCCGCAACACGGAAGAAGAACCACCACCACCTAAATACCAAACCACAACACCCCATCCCAAACCAAGACCACCAAGACAATAGAGATAGCACCAACCAGGGAGACGATGAAAGGCAAAGAGATCGCAACACACACACACACACACACACACACACACACACACACACACACACCATGATGACAAAGGTCCAAAAACAAAACGGGACCTGGGGGACATGCAACTGATAATAGCCACGATCAAAATGATCACCCTCTCAGAATTAACCTACTTATTCCAAACCCTTCAAATCTGGATTCCAACAACCCAACTCCGCAAATAGCAGAAAAAAACCTATTCATTTATCTTCTCACACAAAGAGCCAAAAATAAGCCCCAGACACCTGCACCTCCCCATCTCAGAAGGAAGATGAGGAATCCCCAACATAGAACTATACTACATCGTGCGCCAAGTGTGCCACTTAATCCCATACATTACAGTAGAACCCCGACTTACCACTGCCCCTACTCGTGAACAATCCGACTCGCAACCGCAGCAAACCCGGAAGTAAATACCAGGTTTGCCGCAATTTGTGCATACGCAGAAGCGGCTGCTGCCATCTGCACATGCGCAGAATGGCACTGTCGCCGAATACGCACACACAGAACGGCACTTCTCCCAGCGACCTGGATCAACTCATGAACGGACCTCCATAACTGATTCCATACGTGAGTAGAGGTTCCACTGTATAGAAGATGAGACAAAATAATGACAGCACTTGTAGAGAGACATAATCAAAAACACTCCCACCACAGCATACCCTTTCCTCCAAAACAAACTAAGGAAAATGACCACAACACTAAACAGGTTCACACAGACCATACTTAAAGCAAGGAAGGAAGAAGAAGGCGAACTGTCCCCAAACCCATCCCCACTAATCCCCCTGGCTCACCACCCACTATTCCACCACGCAGCATAAAATCTTCAGATGAAAACCTGGCAAGCCAAAGGCCTAGCAGACTTCTACAAAAATAACAAACCCATATCGACAAAAATAAAACAAAAAACAAAGTAGGTGACACCCAAATGGGAATGTGGGTGGCGCTGTAGAACAATAATAATAATAATAATAATAATAAATTTTTATTTATACCCCGCCCTCCCCAGTCAAAAAACGGGCTCAGGGCGGCTGACACCAACAGAATTACAATAAAACATAAAAACAATTAATTAAAATACAGATTAAAATACAGTATTAAAATTTAAAGTGCAGCCTCATTTCAAGTAGTCCATAAATCCAAGCCATGAGGGAGGAAAAATACAGGGGTCAAGCTGAGTCTAACCCAAAGGCCAGGCGGAACAGCTCTGTCTTGCAGGCCCTGCGGAAAGATGACAAATCCCGCAGGGCCCTGGTCTCCTGGGAAAGAGCGTTCCACCAAGTTGGGGCCAGTACTGAAAAGGCACTGGCTCTAGTAGAGGCCAATCTAGCCATCTTATGGCTCGGGATCTCCAGAATATTGTTGTTTGTGGACCTTAAGGTCCTCCGCGGGGCATACCAGGAGAGGCGGTCCCGTAGGTACGAGGGTCCCAAACCACTGAGCCTCTTGGGCTTGCCAATCAAAAGGTCGGCAGTTCAAATCCCCATGACGGGGTGAGCTCCCGTTGCTTGGTCCCAGCTCCTGGGACCAGTTCGAAAGCACGTCAAAGTGCAAGTAGATAAATAGGTACCACTCCCGCCAGGAAGGTAAACAGCATTTCCGTGCGCTGCTCTGGTTTCCGAGTTCCGTAGCGCCAGAAGCGGCTTAGTCATGCTGGCCACATGACCCGGTAAAACTGTCTGCGGACAAACGCCAGCTCCCTCAGCCTGTAAAGCAAGATGAGCGCCGCAACCCCAGAGTTGTCTGCGACTGGACTTAACTGCCAGGGGTCCTTTACTGTTTTAACTACATGCCTTCTTAAACAATCCAGTAGTAAAATCAACAGCCACTAGGCCCTTGACGATCTTCGGAAACCTTCTCCTAACAACAACAGGACATGGCAAGGGGGTGGTATCCACAATATACAAAACACTGTTCCAAAGCTCCACAAACCCCCTTGATGCAATCAAAAAACAATGGGAGGATAACATAGGCTATGAAATTAACCCCACCCAATGGTCTACACTCTAGAATGTGGTCCAGTGTCTCACAACAAATGTCACCGATCTGTAGAAAACACAACCTGAAGAAAGAGACAATGCATGTGCTTTTGTAAATGACAGACCTGTTTTTAGTTGTGAAACATTTTACAACGCAATGCAATTGTGCAAAGCTGCATAGCATTTTGTTGCAAATGGAAGGATCTCCAGTAAGTAACACGAGAAATGCAAGGCACATGAAGGACAAATACATTTACAAAGTCAACTTGGAAGGTATGCTACTGGATATATTTTTTAAAGTGAAAAATCAAATTATTTGTCTGAGCTCAGTGGAAACAAAATCTCTATCCATTTTAATTGAAGCAGCTTAATATAAACCTAGATAGGAAACCTTCCTGCCCTCCGGTAGGATTCTGGCCAGGCTAGGTTGTTCATTTCTGGAGTATGACCCATGAAATGCATCCTGGCATGTCTCTAATAGACGGTGTATGATTCGGCCACCTGCTTCTTTAGCAACAGACACAGAAATATCTGTTTTTCTGATCCTCGTAACAATTATTAAATTAAGGCATTAGTGGTATCATAGGGATGCACAGGGCCAAAACTGGGGGGCGAGGGGAGCAAGGAAACACAAAATCAACCCATAAAGTTGAAGAGAGAGGGGTAATGAGGGTGTAAACTCTTCATTCTACCTCGAAACAAAATCCCAGAGCATCTGCTTCCTGTATGTTCTTCTACTGCCATCTTCTGCCCAGGATGAATATAAAAGCACTTGAGTAAACGTGGCTGGCTGCCACTACCAGTACAAAAAAAATATGGAACCCTATCACATGCATGACTTAATGTTATTATTGTGCACTAAACAATCAAGGGGAAACAGATTGGCTCTTTAAGAGCACTACTATGGTATAGTCCAATTTGCATGTAGTATAGTCTTCAGTTGGTAAAACAACTACGACCGTTCCTGGATTGGGATAGCTTGACCACAGTTGTTCATGCACTGGTAGCCTCATGGTTCGACTGATGCAATGCACTTTAAGTGGGGCTACCCTTGGGGTTGATTCAGAAGCTGCAGCTGGTGTCAGATGCAGTGGCTAGGTTGGCTGCAGGGGGAAACTACCACCAACATATTATACCTTGTTTGCAGGATTTGCACCAGCTGCCAATTTGCTACGGGGCCAAGTTGAAGGTGTTGGAACTAAGTCCCTATACAGCTCAGAACCTGGCTACTTAGGGAGCCGCCCTATCTATATATATAAAAATGTAAAGGGTCCGTGTTTGGGACTTTCCACTTTTCTCGGAAACCGCTGTGTTCAAATTTGGACACAGCATCCAGTACTAATACGCGAGTGCCAACATAACCTTAGATTCCACACATGCCAAAACTTTGGCAGGTAAAAATGGAATTTTCTCCAAAAAACCCATAGCGCCCTCCACTGGACAACAAGGGAACAGACGCCATATCCTTTTGCAGCTAGAAAAACTTCGCCCTCTATCAGCGGCTACACTGGTACTGCAGCTAGAAAACCTTCCCTCTCCACAGCACCTCGGCTCGCCTTTACAGACTAGACCGAACTAGGCCGAATGGAGGTGGGGACTCGCATGGATGGGTGTCGGGGGGGGAGGAGGGGACGGAATAGGTCATGGATAGGGACAGGGTGGGGGGAATCACAGGGATTAACTGGGGGGGAGGCGTAATAGGTCAGGACAGGGTGGGGGGAAACACAGGGATGAGCCACAGCAACGCATGGCCGGGCCAGCTAGTTCCTTATAAACCCTATGTATCACTCTGGTCTATGGCAGTTTCTCCTGCAAGTTCCAAAGATGTCAGAAACCAGCTCTGTAGTAACTTGGAGCAGGGCTTTAAGTGTGGCTGACCCTGTCCTGTGGAATATCATACGACAGGTGCGCACTCTCTGCACTTTCCAGAAACAGTTGAAGACGTTTTTGTTCCCACAGCTCATTCCCAGCTGTTTAGCATCTGTGTCCATTTATGAACGTTTTAGTCTTATTTCAGACGTATTGGCTGGTTTTTGTGTGTTTTTAACCACTTTAACTATTTTATGTGCCAATCGCATTGATATGTCAGCTGAGAAAGCAATTAACACATTGATTGCAATAATAGGAATAATAATAGTCCTGTTTGCATATGGCTGCAGCACTGTACAGGAAGCAGTGTTTGGCCTGCCTAGTTTTCAGGGCATCTTCCACAGCTGCTCCAGTCTTTCAGACCTGGCTATATGCACATCCCATCGGCGAGGAGACTTCAGGCTCAGTGCAGGGATTACTAGACAGAGTTTCAAGGCTGAGTTTATTCTGGGGATCAGAGAAGATTGCCCAGTGATTACTGAGCGGTATTACTGACAGAAAGTAAAGGAAATGGAGACCTCCTCACCACTACCCACTTCCCTGCCCCTTTAAAGGATTTTAAAATGGAAACAAAACAAAATGGAAACAAAACAAAAAAGAGAGAGCAGGCCTCACATCCTGAGCACTGGGAACAAACGTCGTTGATATTAAAACCTGTTAAAAACACTTCATTTTTTTATATTTTTGTGAATCACCAAGCTAGAAGGTGCTCAAAAAAGTCCAGTTAAACCCTTTCATGAGGCCATGTCACTGGCAATCAGAAATTAGGAAAAGTCAGTGACAAACCTGGCACAGCTAAGACTTAAGGCATAAAACTGGGTCTAAATTTACTTATTTATTTAAGACATTTACACTTCTCCCTTTGCTGCCTAAAAGGGATGTCAGAGCAGTGCGCAGATAACAGTACTAAGATGGTCCCTGCACTCAAGCTCACAGTCTAAAATGTTGTTTAGTAGTTCAGTCGTGTCCGACTCTTCGTGACCCCATGGACCATAGCACGCCAGGCACTCCTGTCTTCCACTGCCTCCCGCAGTTTGGTCAGACTCATTTTGGTGGCTTCGAGAACACTGTCCAACCACCTCGTCCTCTGTCGTCCCCTTCTCCTTGTGCCCTCCATCTTTCCCAGCATCAGGGTCTTTTCCAGGGAGTCTTCTCTTCTCATGAGATGGCCAAAGTCTTGGAGCCTCAGCTTCAGGATCTGTCCTTCCAGTGAGCACTCAGGGCTGATTTCCTTCAGGTCTGATCTTCTTGCAGTCCATGAGACCTCCAGCACCATAATTCAAAAGCATCAATTCTTCGGCGATCAGCCTTCTTTATGAGAGGGCACCAAAGTGGCACCCACAGGCACACAGAATCCCACAGAGGCATCTGCAGGGGCCTTCCTTGCCCCACTGATATTAGGCTTGAAATGAGCCTTATATTGTAGCCAATGGAATAGGCTGCAGGGTCAGCTTGCTTGCAGGTTGTTTGTGGTGCCCATCACAGTATTCTGATTTCCAATGTGCAGCAGGCCCCGAAAAGTTGGAGACTGACAAAGAGACATGGAACATGAGGAAAATGGGAACGATATATCCAACAAGGTCTGGCAGCAATAAGTCTCCATGGTTTGCTCCATGGCTCATTGTTTCCACGTGTCTGTTTTCAAGAACATCATAGATATGAAAATTAACTGTTATTATCCAGTGGAGTCGTGAGGAGAGAAAAGCATTTAAGAGATTTTGGTCCTTATTGCAGAAGGTTGGGGAAGGAAATATCAACAATCCCAGATCCAGGGTATGGTCTGAAAGCACATGAGGCCATCCTGCTGAAGCTAAGCAGGTCTGGGTCTAGTCCATGGGTAGGGAAACTAAGGCCCATGGCCAGATCTGGCCCTATCACCTTCTAAATACAGCCTGCAGACAGTCCGGGAATCAGCGTGTTTTTACATGAGTAGAACATGTCCTTTTATTTAAAATGCATCTCTGGGTTATTTGTGGGGCCTGCCTGGTGTTTTTACATGAGTAGAATGTGTGCTTTTATTTAAAATGCATCTCTGGGTTATTTGTGGGGCATAAGAATTCATTCATTTCCCCCCCCAAAAAATATAGTCCGGCCCCCTACAAGGTCTGAGGGACAGTGGGCCGGCCCCCTGCTGAAAAAGTTTGCTGACCCCTGGTCTATTCTGTATATAGATAGGTGACTATTAGGA
Organism: Zootoca vivipara; assembly: GCF_965207765.1. Classification (NCBI taxonomy): domain Eukaryota; kingdom Metazoa; phylum Chordata; class Lepidosauria; order Squamata; family Lacertidae; genus Zootoca; species Zootoca vivipara. The sequence goes on along the minus strand of NC_142584.1, from coordinate 95,318,013 downwards.
TGTCATCATGTATACCACTGGAAGTTCCATAATGAAAGAATGGTGACTGAATGTAAAATGAATGAATGAATGAATGTAATTTGTGTCCATGTGTGTGATGGGGGGGGGGGAATAAGTCTTAATCATTATTTCAGGGTATGCTGTTCAAGTAGAACATCTGCCACTGCTATGAACCAGAACTTCATTCTGGTCAACTACCTGAAGAGCTGTCTTCTACTCTGCTATCAAGTGAGCAGTTGGTTTTGCAAGAGCAAAGGATCAGAATGTTGTTTGCTGGGCAAACACTGTAGTTCCATTTTAAATTCTTCACTGAAAAAGTACTGTGATACTGCAACATTTTATTGCATGCCTTGTTTTTAGTCCGTTTGTGTGGCTGGGTGTTTAACAGAAGAGTCAGGCAGAGTCTGCGACACAGAATACATTCTTAACCTGGCACATTTTACGCAGGTTGTTTTTAGAATAGTTCTGCACTCAAACTTCATTTCTTGAAGAGAAAACACGCATACCAGGAAAGTGAGTTAACTGTAACAATGCTGTACATTATTCACAACACAACCCTATGCATGTCTTCTAAGAAGTAAATCCCACTGAGTTCCATGGGGCTTATTCACAGGTGACATAGAATTGCAACCATGCCATGCAATACTACATATGAAAACTCAGAAGTAAATTCCAAGAAATTCAAGGAGTCTCCCCACCAGGTAAGTGGCTATAAGGACTGCAGCCTTAATCTCTTATTTCAGTCAAGAAGAGATGCCATCACTAGAGCAGACCTATTTATCTCCATCTCATTTCATCACCCGGTAATTTAAATCTGATTTTCTGATTCTCAATCTGCTTATCAAGCACTAAACAACATCATGAGATCCTGTCTCTGCTGAAAATGATTTTCCCTTTCCCCTCCTTGCAGACTGTCATGTCCTATTCACTTTATCAATCAGCTTGACATTATCTCCATTTCACAGTGCAGAGAGTTTAAGTTATAAGATTTATGCCCGAACTATATATAATAACAATAATATTACAACACGGAATGGCTCTTATAGTGGCAGAGAGCTCTCCAGAATTGGACGGCATCCTTTATAGAGAGAGCATTTTCAAGGTCCCCTGCTTTATCAGTATATTTTCATGCTCTCGTCTTTTCCCCCCATCAGTCTGTGGTTTATTTGCTGCATGTTACAGTATCACAAACCACTGCATTGTGGAAGTGTCCTACCTATCTGGAAATACAGATCAAAGGACAAAAAGCAGGCAAAATGAGCAACACAGCAATCTCTTAAAGCTAAGGTTGCAAAGTTCTGCCGATAGATCAAGTAGATCAATCACATAATCGTGCAAGCCTACATATGGGAGGACATCCCACTGAGTTCATAGGGTCCTTCTCCCCAAGCAAGTGGGCATTGGATTGCAACCTAAAATAATATTGCTATTAAAATGATGCCTAGTTGGGTTGCAGATGTTTGATGTTAACGATTGCAATGTACAGTATGTACTTAGGGACAAACAACCACATGCTACATTAATTGCATGTGTGCAATTATTAGGCTTTGGTTTTCTAAGTTGCAACAGAAGTCATATTGAGAGACAGCAATCTAGGATCAAGACTGATGTTCGGGGAGGAGATTTACCTCTTCTTCCACTGCAGTAGTGGTCAGCTGGTGGGGTGGTGTAGTTGGGGAGCTGCTGCTCTCCCAGCTTCCAAAAGCAGTGTGTCACTCAGCACTGCACAGTGCAGTGGTTATTAATATTGAGGTTAATAGTATTGCATATATGGAAGCAAATGAGAGGAATAAAAACTGACTTCTTTGAAATAAAAAGGGTCCAGTCCAAAAATATGTTTCAAAAGCTTTACTACAGAACTTTACTCCAAAGCAACCTGAAACAAACAGTTACATCCAGATAGATGCATACTGATCCCAGCATAGATAAAATACCTTAGATTATGGATATCTTCCATCAAGAGCTAAAAAAAGCAAAGATCTGTCTCTTCTCCATTCCAGCCTTCATTGACCTGAAGCTGTTTTCCTAGAGAAGAGATTAGCATGTCCATTCTGGTCAGTAGCTTGAGAAACAAAGACTCACTCCACCCAAGATGAAGACCTATGGATGCACAGACTTGTATTAGTAGCTCTTTCATGTGACTGAGCCAACAGATACAGCCTCCCTTAATGATTAACTTGTTAGGCTCTCTTCTCAGCTCTTGTTGTTGTTTAGTCGTTTAGTCGTGTCCGACACTTCGTGACCCCATGGACCAGAGCACGTCAGGCACGTCTATCTTCCACTGCCTCCCACAGTTTGGTCAAACTCATGTTGGTAGCTTTGAGAACACTGTCCAAACATCTCATCCTCTGCCATCCTCTTCTCCTTGTGCCCTCCATCTTTCCCAACATCAGGGTCTTTTCCAGGGAGTCCTCTCTTCTCATGAGGTGGCCACAGTAATGGAGCCTCAGTTTCAGGATCTGTCCTTCCAGTGAGCACTCAGGGCTGATTTCCTTAAGAATGGATAGGTTTGATCTTCTTGCAGTCCATGGGACTCTCAAGAGTCTCCTCCAGCACCATAATTCAAAAGCATCAATTCTTCGGCGATCAGCCTTCTTTATGGTCCAGCTCTCACTTCCATACATCACTACTGGGAAAACCATAGCTTTAACTATACAGATCTTTGTAAGCAAGGTGATGTCTCTGCTTTTTAAGATGCTGACTAGGTTTGTCATCACTTTTCTCCCAAGAAGCAGGCGTATTTTAATTTCGTGACTGCTCAATGGAGGTTGCCATGCCATGCTTTACAGTATACATACAGACACATTACAGGGTTATTTTCCATTTCAATGTACATTAAACAATTATATTTAACACGGTAGAGCCAATCTGCCACTCTTGCCATCACACTCCTGCACAGTGCCAAGGTTCTAGTTACAGGTAGGTAGCCGTGTTGGTCTGACGTAGTCGAAACAAAATTAAAAAATTCCTTCCAGTAGCACCTTAGAGACCAACTAAGTTTGTCATTGGTATGAGCTTTCGTGTGCATGCACACTTCTTCAGATACCATGAAGTGCCAAGGTGACTCTCACTTCAACACCAGTGATGGGACATTGTCCCATACTATGCCAGAGGGCAGCAGGCTATCTTAGGGGGTTGCGAGGCAGGCTAGTTTAGGAGTCCTAGGGGGAATGGTGGGAGAGATGGGACACAGGAAGCTGCGTTACACGGTCAGATCATTGATCCCTCTAGCTCATCATCTGATGCTGATGCTCTGCCACTGATCTACAGCTACCATTACCTGCCACCCCAACATCCACCACCTAAGGCAGCTGACTCACTTTGCCCAATGGTAGGGCCAGCCCTGGTATGGAAAGTAAGCAGTAAAAAGAACCTTCTTTCTCTGCCCTGTTTCTCCTGCACTGCTCCTGCCCTCCTTGCCTATGTGTTTCTAAACACTTCCTTTATAGAAGCATTATTATCCATTTACTCTGATCCCTTGAAAGGAATCAGCAACAACAGCAAAGATAAATTAGTGCTTGGAGCAAGCAAAAAAAGAGAGAGAGAGAGAGGAATTGGCAGGAACATTTCTGGGATTTGTTGCCCCACTGATGGTCACAGATACATTCTTTGGGTAGATTATAAGGCCCTACAAGGGAGCATGTTTCAGAGCAAACGGCATTCTCCCTCATCTGGCACCGGCAGCCAAGCGATTCATTCTGATAAAAGGGAAGCTTCTTGACATTAGCGAAACAGAGCTATTCGCAAGCTGCAGACTAATTATATTGGCTCCTCGTCTGGGGACTGGAGCTTCGTTTGCCATAAACGGCATTTTGCTGAGGCTAGTGTTTCTTCTGAGCTTCCACTGGCAACATCCCACCCAGCTGAAAAGGTGCAAGAAGGATCCCCCACACCTGTCACAGCATCTGCTAACAAAAACACCACACAAATATCCTTCCGTCTAGAGTTCAGATGAAGGACAGGGGGGACACGTGAAGTACAAGGAGGGGGCTGGCAGGAAAAAGTCAATCCGATCTCTGCCGATTCTCTTCTTCTGCTTCTCAGTCTCAAGCAACAAAACAACCAAAGCTGTGAGGTCAGGACGAGGAAGCAATTAAGTTCGCCAAACTTTCCGGGCACCGACGATTCACCTTGGGATGCTGCTTCGCTTCCGGATCTCACTAAGGGGAAACCTTCCAATTCAATTGGCATTCTGTTAAGAGCAAAATGCTCTCAGCGATTAAGGCTAAGAGAGCAGGATGGACTATCATTATTGCAGAGAGGCCGGCACTTATTGCTCGGGGAAAGCTCGGATTATTACTACTCAACAAGGGCCTTCGAAGGATCAAAACTCTCTTAGGCCAAGACACACGAAGAGCATCCTACAAGAGAGGCTTTTTAGAGGGGGTGACAAAACAAAGCAATATGCATTGTCAACAGGCAGTAGCTAAGCACAAACATTCAAGGAGAACAGAAGAAAGAGGCAAAAAGCTCTCACTGCAGATAAGGGCTGGATTTTCAGAAAATATCAATGGCAAGCATATTCACACAGAGTTTTGGTTTTCTAATTTCTAATGTCTTGCTCCTTGATCTCAATGAAAAGTAAATGGTGTTCTTCCCCCCCCCCCCGGGTTCTACTAAAAATACAAACAATTGTTGCATATTATATGCATTACTATACATATCATATTACATACACAGAGGTGCTAAAGTAACTAGTGCAAACAGATGCCTATAGTGATGTATATAACTATATAAAAATAAATGTGTTAGTATACTTATAAAATTATGCTGAGGAAATATGGCACAGCTTGGGACTTGACTCTTATATAAACATTATATTTATAGTATGCTAATTTATTCCATATAATTTTGCATATAATTAGGCTCAGACATGAAGATGCACAATGCAAGAGGCAATTTGATGCAAGCAAAGCTCAATTTGCTCGGAACCACCAAAATTGGTGATAAAATCCATTTAAAACAAAGGCCTCCTCCATCCCTAGTCCCAGACATACTGATATATAGAGTGAGTTCTATCTCTATAGCTAGATTAATTGGCTAGAGGAAGTTGCTCAGCTCTACACGTAGTAAGCACTGCATTAGATCCTTACTAAGAAACACTGCAAATTGTTCTAAATCTGTCGCAGTCTTGTTATTTATACCAGTAAGGCTAGCTTGAACCAGTACAGGATAATAAGCCCATAGAAGGAGGACTTCAGAAAGATATAACAGCTCTTGTGGACCATGCCAAGGGGCAGAAGCAACATTTAAGGGGGGGGCGGGTTTGAGGAATTCCTACCATATAAGCACTACTGTTTTTGTTTTTGTTTTTAAATCTGCTTCATATTCAAGCTTGCTTCTTAACCCCAGCTGCACGTGCATGGATTCTGCCATTCAACTGTAAATTCTTTGGGGCAGGGACCTGCCCTTCCCCCACCCACAGCCCAGAGTAGCCCTTCCCCTCCACTATTGGGGACTGCCATAGCTCAGTGGTAGAACATTTGCATTGCATGCACAAGGTGCCATAATTCTGCAGACCTGCTGCCAGTCAGTGCTGACCAGCCTTTCTCAACCTTGGGTCCCCAGGTGTTGTTGGACTACAACTCCCATCATTCCTAGTCGGCACGGCCAGTGGTCAGGGATTATGCAAGTTGTATAGAATCACAGAGTTGTAGAGTTGGAAGGGACCCCAAGGGTCATTTAGTCCAAGGTTGAGAAAGGCTAGTAATGGGCCATAAGGACCCAACAGTCTGACTCAGCATGGGATACCTCCCTGCGTTCCTATTGGACACCTGTCATGCACACATGAACTCCAAGAGAATTTAGCCAGCCACTCTGAAGGCTGAAACATGGGGGAAAGAAACACCAGCCGCCATCGGCTTCACTTCCTTTTGGATCTTGCCATAGCTGCCAAGTTATCCGTTTTTTTAAGGGAAATTCCCTTATGCTGAATAGGCTTCCTCGTGAGAAAAGGGAAAACTTGACAGCTATGGATCTTGCACAGTAGGATAATGGAAGATGAAATCACAAGAGAAAGGAAGGGTCTGATGCCAACCTATGCAAGTGCTGATCCTTGAGCTTCTCACTCATAATTTGTTTTTTCTTCTTGGGAGCATTGTTAAAGATTGCTATCCCGGAAAGTTAATGAATACCAAATGTTGGTTCCATTCTGTTCTGACAGGTATCATTTCCAGCATGATGAGAAGAGATTACCCAGCAGAGCACAAGATGAGATGTCTAATCTCCTGCCTTAAGAAGACACAGCCCTCCAATTGGTCACTTTTCTGAAACAAAACAGGCTGCTTGCAGTAAAATCAAGAAATTCCTTTAAGGGAAGATTTCACAGGAATTTATTGGAAGGGAGCCCAACTCAAAATGCTATGAATGCTATAAATTGCCTACTCTTTCAAATACGTCATCCATGGAACAGAAGCAGAAATGACAAGAGAAAAAGGGTTGTGATGAATGGGTAATTTCTGAAGTGTGGGCTGCTTCTAGGACAAGGGTAGCCAATAATCTCCATAATCTCGGCCATTGGCAATGCAGGCTAAGGGGAGTTGTGGCAGTTAAGCCTGCTATTGGTAAACCCTGAATTTGCATGCACCATGGATGAGATCCAACTTTATTAGTCCCCCAAATACACAAAGAATCTCTTACATGCAGAGGCTGCTCCATTCTTTTCTATACCAGTAATTATCCACATGTTCAAGGGAGAATCTCATTTTACTCAGCCAGATCTAGATGGCATCCATCCTAGAACTCCAATGTGAAACTGGTGATCTGCTAATGAAATATGTAACTTGTCTCTTAGATCTGGAGCTTCGCTCTTAGATGTGGAAACTACAGTCAGCCCTGGGAAAACTGGTGGAAACCACTGTCAGGCATAAAACTACCAAGCACACAGGAGAAGTCCTTGTGAAGTACAATGAGCATGGCTTTCGTAATGCTAAGTCCTGCCTCACTGACCTGTTAGAATTCTTTGACAGTGCCCACAAACATTTAGATAGAGGTGATCTGGTTGACATTGTGCATGTAGACTTTCAAAAAGCTTTCGAGAAGGTCCTTCACCCAAGACTTCTGAGTCAGCTTAGCAATCATGGAATAAGGAAGACATGTATTGGCCACCTTTGGGTTAGCAAGCTTACTATTTTGTGGCATACCCCACAAAGAAATCTCTGTGTGCCAGCCAGCCAAGCAGTCACAAACAAACCCATTGGCCCTTCAGGTCTACAGCACCTTACAAGGTTTGATGGCGGGCTGCCAAGCCATCCATGATAGTCTTTATTTCATGCCTATATGCATGAAATGCCAGTGCATAGGCATAAATGCTTTTAGTTTAGCTGCAGAAACATCTGCTGCACAACGTCTGGATAGGATATCCATCAAAGGGCTGTCACCCATTACAGCAGAGGTAGGAAACATCTAGCCTTCCAGATGATGCTGGACTATAGCTCTCATGGTCCCAGAACTGTGGCCATGTTGGCTGGTGGATGGGAGTTCGAGTTCAATATTGCCTGAAGAGCCACAGGTTCCCCATCCCTGTCACTACAGATATCAAGCTCCGATAACGGTGCTGTCCATGTAAACTGACGAAATGTGCACCGAGTCAAAGAGGTCTGCATTTCTCCAAGCTTCCCCGGAGCAGTTATGGAATAGGATCATATTATTTGGGGCGTAGGGGTTTGGTTGGTAGGACTTTGGTTCAGTCCATTCACCAGAGGGACAACAGCGTTGGCCATTCATTCGCTGCTTGGGGCTTGATAATTTAGAAGTTCGCCCTGCTGTTCTATAAGGAATGTTATTCTTTTCCTGATCGTTAAGAATCCTGGCCCATGAAAGCTACACATTAATCATCCAATCTGTAATTTGTTTCCAGCTACCTTGAATACATAAATCCATTCATACAGGAATGCATTCGTAAAGTGCACATTCATGGAGAAACTATACCAGGGGCTATATTTTACATTATAAAAGACCAAATTAACATTGAATTGCTCCCAAAGGAAAGCATACCTATGCATTTAAATTGAAGACTTTGTCAAAACCTATCCTGTGTGTATTACGCTTCCCCATAGTATTTAAAGCAGATAAAACTATGTATTCCCTCCCCCCCCCTCTCTCTCTCTCTCTCACACACACACACACACACACCATGTCTATATTGTTTGGCAACATGCATATTCTCAAGCCAAAAAATTATATTGTTTAAAAGAGTCCTTTTTGTTCTACTGATGTGCTCTTTTCACTATATTACTTGAAGAGATTACAGACCTAGCCTTCCACTGTGGCCAGCCTCCAAGAGAGGGGGGAAGCAAGGCAATAGTACCCATAAATAGAGCACACTGAATAAAACATTAAGACATAAGTGGAGTTAAGTGTAACAAAAGGCTAGAACATATTTGCGCGCCATTCATGTCTGACCCATGAAAAGACAAAGGACCCGTCACTCTGATTAGCAAATTGCAGAGTTATGACTTCCATCATTCGTACAGAGAGCCCTGTCTCTCTTTGGCAGCCCGTGAATGGTTTTTAGTCTTGCAGAGCCCTCTAGCGGGATCTCAAAGGCTTCTCCCCTTTAAAGAAGGTTTTTCACTTGGGAACAACAATGGCTCTTGACAACCAAGAAAGCAAAGGGGAATACCGGCCCAGGGTTTGTTCAAGCATCAGGCTACAAGGATCCCCTGCACCTTTGGGTTTTAGTCCTGCATTTAGTAACAGAAGAGCTCTACTGCCTAAAGTCTAAACGTGTGTGTGTGTGGTGCACCACAGTTCAAGAAGGATACTGACAAGCTGGAACGTGTCCAGAGGAGGGCAACCAAAATGGTCAAAGGCCTGGAAACGATGCCTTATGGGGAACGGCTTAGGGAGCTGGGTATGTTTAGCCTGGAGAAGAGAAGGTTAAGGGGTGATATGATAACCATGTTCAAATATATAAAAGGATGTCATATAGAGGAGGGAGAAAGGTTGTTTTCTGCTTCTCCAGAGAAGCGGACACGGAGCAACGGATTCAAACTACAAGAAAGAAGATTACACCTAAACATTAGGAAGAACTTCCTGGCAGTAAGAGCTGTTCGGCAGTGGAATTTGCTACCAAGGAGTGTGGTGGAGTCTCCTTCTTTGGAGGTCTTTAAGCAGAGGCTTGACAGCCATCTGTCAGGAATGCTTTGATGGTGTTTCCTGCTTGGCAGGGGGTTGGACTGGATGGCCCTTGTGGTCTCTTCCAACTCTATGATTCTATGATTCTATGATTCTATGGTGTGTGTGTGTGTTTTAAATCCATTATAAAGGTTATGACTGCTATTGCTCAGATTGGATATGAAATCGCACAGTGTCATTGCCACCTTAAAAAAGAGCAGCAGGAACAGCATTTTCTCCTCGATTTACAAATGAGAGAGAAGTGTCGTTATCACGCGGAATTCTTACTTTAAATTAGCTTCAGAGTGGTAGTAAGGAGGTGGGGAAAGGCTATGAAATCAAATGCTTGCACTTTTCCTAGATAGTCAGGGGAGGGTGATGGGAAGGTGACATTTCATTCACTGCAGCTCAGTTCCCTCCCCCCGCCCCCCCCCCCCCCCGCCCTGTAAATGACACATATTTCCTATCTCCAGATGTCAATGTCATGATGTGGTTGTTTGATGAGATGATGAAGGGAGAATTGAGCTATAGGTTCAGGTCTGTTGATATGCCCTTTATGTCTTGCTGAAGCAGTCCTCCTTCTGTTCGCTGCTTTGAAACCTGAGTATTAACAACAGGATTTTTATCTGGCACCCCTCCCTCCAATTATGTGAATTGATTTTGTGTTGTGGGGCTGCGGAAGAACAGCCTCACAATGTCATGGAAACAATGACTGGGGCTGCACACACACCGTATATTTAAGGCACTTAACTTTCCCAAAGAATCTTGGGAATTGTAGTTTAGCTCTCACAGAACTACAATTCCAAGCACCCTTAACAAGCTGCAGTTCCCAAGTTTCTTTAAGGGAAGTCATATGCTTTAAATACACTGTATATTCCTGCGTATAAGAGTACTTTTTAACCCAGGAAAATCTTCTCAAAAGTCGGGGGTCGTCTTATACGCCGGGTCGTATTTCTTACACGGCGAGTATATCCCAAACTCTATATTTTAACTGGAAAAATTGGGGGTCGTCTTATACACCCAGTCGTCTGATACGCCGGAATATACGGTATATGATATGTGCACAGTTAGAGTTCACTTCAGGCCCTGATCTAACACACTGGAACACTTTGAGAAAGAAGAATCAGTTCTCACCAGATACTAGACAATTATAATTTTTTAAAAGCCGACCAGATTAAGAGCAGAGTTAAGTCTATCTCATCTTGACTTAAGCGCCACAAAGTCAGGAAATTGGAAGCTATAGCTAATGCCTTAACAGAGACACCCCATTATCAGCAATGCAGTTGTGCAATGTCACAAACTGTGTTTGCTTACAAGTTACCATCTGTGAAGTAGTTCTCAGAAGATACTAAACTATACAATTTCACAGGGGTCCGTGATATACAGTTATATCCATCAAAGCAGGACTGTGTTTGCCCCAGTCCTAATTGCAAGGGTCCCTGTCCAAACCCCTGAGAAATCCCTACTATGCATATTAGCTGCAATACTCAGAAGACAATTACAATGTACCAAGCAAGTCAATTACAATGTGATTACAATTACAATGTACCAAACAACTATACAAGTCTGTTGTTGTATCTATATGGCTCCCGTGTTTCCCCGAAAATAAGACACTGTCTTATATTTATTTTTCCTCAAGGAGACACACTATGGCTTATTTTAAGGGGAGGTCTTATTTTTTATTATGCGTCCAGCCTCGCCTCTTCCTTGGCGCCCTCCAGAACTGCGCCTATCACTATGTCTTATTTTCGGGGTATGGCTTATATTGCGCAAATGCGTAGAAATCCTGCTACGGCTTATTTTATGGGTATGTCTTATTTTCAGGGAAACAGGGTATATGCAGCCACAGAATATGTAACTAGAGACCTGTAGCCCTGCATAATGGCAGTCATAAAAATCAAAACGCGACGTTCAATATTTTCACTATTACCTCTCTGTACTTGTTGCCTCTAGGCGCACAGTGCAAAAATCCCCAGTTTTCAGAGTTCCTTCACCTGTCCTCAATGATCTCGCCAACAGCATACAATGCCTCCTTCCCTCTCCACATTCTTCTTTCCCTCTGTTATCTGTTTCCCCTGCTTCTCAGTCCATAGCCTGCCCTAATCCCTTCCCTCAGCCACCATGCTTCCTAGATTCCCCCTGTCCCTTACCTCCTCTCTATCTTGGGGCCTCTTCTCACTTAGCTTTTAGCCACAAGCCTCCCTCATTGCTCAGCACTCACACCTCCTTTCTGCCAATGGCTCGGAGCTCCTCATTTGCAAAGGTTTCATGGTCTTTCAGCATTCTGAACAGTTAGAATGTTGTGAACATTCTGTGACATCACAGCAGCCTAGTCAAGACGGTGTGGACCAGGCATCCCCAAACTGCAGCCCTCCAGATGTTTTGGCCTACAACTCCCATGAGGCCTAGCTAACAGGACCAGTGGTCAGGGAAGATGGGAATTGTAGTCCAAAACATCTGGAGGGCTGCAGTTTGGGGGTGCCTGGTGTGGACACTCTGAGACAGAAAATGGCAAGTAAACATCAGTCTTTCCTTTTGTTCAAGGGAAGTTTGCTTCAATTGAAGTTTGCTTCAATTTTTCAGAAAGAGCAAAATTAACAACGACAACAAGGTATTGCTTGTTATGTTCCTTGAGGCTTCCAGAAGCAATTACCTCACGGTCATCTATTTTTCATTCACATAAAGTTGTTGCCACTTCACAAACACTTTAATATTAAGAGGGTGCCTATTGAGAGGGCTAAAAAATCAATCTTAACCCTGCCAAAATAATAATAATAGCACAACCCCACATACAAGCAAAGTCTCGAGCGGTAAAAGTTGAAGAATTTGCACTGTGTATAATGAGCATTCATCTTGCATGCACACAAAAGACATCATCATCATCTTCCCATCACAGGTATTTCCCCTGGGAATGGATGGAGAATGAATTTTAAAAGGGCGTGATTGAATCCTAGGTTGGAAACGAATTCCAATGTCAACATGTTTTTGCCACTGCTAATTCTCTTGCATGCTAGAAAAGGCAAACTGAACGCAATTCGAAGACCAGGTGGAAAGTGAGGTTAACAAGATGGGCTGTGGGGTTGTGGGCGTGCTCAAAACATGCAAATTAATTCTGCTCGTTAACTGTAGCTGGAAATTTTCAAGCAATAAATAGCCACCATCGACTTTTTGTGGGGGGAGGGGGAAGAAAATGAGACCACGAAGTGACGGCTTCATATAAGTTCACACATTCAGACATTGTTCACGCACCAATCACCACCTTGTGAAATCGCCGGCAACTTATCACCATGTTGCTGGGCTCCCAGTTGTGGAGTGTTTGTGGATAAAGTAGTAGCTATTCACGTGCTAATTGATGCCAGCAATTTCATAGATACATATTTGTTGCAATGTGATAATAACTGAGGCTCCCAAGAGTTTATTTTTAACATAGAAACTTGCCTCTAAATGAGGTGATTTTGGAAATGCTACCAAAGCCGATGGTACAGGGGTTTTTTTATATAAAAAAACCAAAACCAGCATAATTTACTGAATGCTGAATTGTCATAAAACTACAGTGGTACCTCGGGTTACAGACGCTTCAGGTTACAGACGCTTCAGGTTACAGACTCCGCTAACCCAGAAATAGAACCTCAGGTTAAAAACTTTGCTTCAGGATGAGAACAGAAATCGCGCCTCGGCGGCATGGTGGCAGCGGGAGGTCCCATTAACTAAAGTGGTACCTTATGTTAAGAACAGTTTCAGGTTAAGAACGGACCTCCAGAACGAATTAAATTCTTAACCCGAGGTACCACTGTATATGTAAACATGACAAATGTGGGGAAAACTACAGTTTTTGTGCAGCAGCCAAGTTAAGCTCTAAATTATTCTGGGCCCCCCCACTTCTGCAACTGGGATAATGTTTAAAGAAACAGATTTGCATACATTTGCATAGGTTATTTCGGTCCCACCATTTGTTTGATGGATTTTCACTGCTCAAAGTTTGGGAGAGTTTTGTTTATTCTTCTCGTTGCCTTGGTAACAACAAGGGCCCCAACACAGGCAGCCACTCTAAACACACCCCTTCCACACTTCCTAAGCGTATGGAGAAACTTTCCAGGTTTCTCAGAATAACCAGGATGCCAAGACCTTTCCTGTTTTAAGCTGATGTGATCTTATATAAATGGTTTTCTTTCTGTGGTTGGTACCCTGGACTGGAATGCAAACTGCGGTTTAGAAATGCAAATTCTCATATGCTGCCTGGCAGCAGCTGCTCCATTAAGCCACAACAGAGGTACAGAAGAGATGCAGGGCCAGTCCATTGGCTCTGCTGAGACATAAGATGCTTTTACCTCCCCCTTACCATATGCTATTTCCAACCCAGGTGATCCTTTTAAGAACTTTGTGAAGAACGGTTGCCTGGGTTTGGTTTTCTCCTCCTCCTTCTCTGTCCCCTTTTCCTTTTGTGCCTTGTCTCTTTGATTGTATGCCTAAGGGCAAGGGCTGTGTTGTTGTTGTTGTTGTTGTTGTTGTTGTTGTTGTTGTTGTTATTCCTCTGTAAGTTGGCTCTGGGAGCCCTTTTGGCTAAAGAATGGGGTAGCAATGCAGAAAATAATAAAATAGCAGTGGTCCCTCGACTTACAAATGACTCGACATCCGTAGGGTTCAACTTATGAACGGGACAAATGCATTTTTCTACATCCGAGCGGAAACCATTGGCGGTTTTAAATGCGGTTTACTCGACTTATGAATTTTTAAATGCGGTTTCCTCGACTTACGGATTTTTCTGAATATTTTTTTTCCTATGGGAAGCCGCGTTTCGACTTATGAGCTTTTTGACCTACGAATGTGCATTCAGAACGGATTAAGTTTGTAAGTCGAGGGACCACTGTATTTCTAAAATGTGCTGTGGCGTAATACTTGTGATGCTTATAAATAGTCACAAGGAGGTGCTAGAGTGCTACATTCATAGCTACTGCACAGCATTATGTCATATAGAACAAGGAACAGGGTCCCTCCTCCTTAGGGGGCGGAGTGTTTATCGTCAGTGTGTTCTTTATGACAAGGATGCAGTTCTAGGGGACCCAGGCTGCACTTAATGTTAACACAAACTAGCATCCAATGGGGAAAGCCCCAGGTTTAATCTCTGCCTGAGACTGCCCATAGCTGCCAAGTTTTCCCTTTTCTCGCGAGGAAGCCTATTCAGCATAAGGGAAAATCCCTTTAAAAAAGGGATAACTTGGCAGCTATGACTCTGCCTGCCAGAGTAGACAATAGTGGACCAAACAGGTAAATAGTATGGCCTGATCTAAAACACCTTCTTACATAAAAAGACTTTTCAAGGGAGATAATCACTTGAAGAGATATATTTATTGACTTAAGCTTAAGCATGCCCCTACTTTATCCCATATTGGCAAACAAGAATGACAACCACTCTGGACTCACGTCTTTGAAGATCAAGGAGATTTAGCAACTCCCCTATGAGCAAAAGGTTACAGTTTTGGGGGGTTGATGATTTTTTCCATTTATAGAAAAGGTGCATAGGAGCATATAAAATTATGCATGGGGTGGAGAAAGTGAAAAAAGAAAAAACTTTTCTCTCTCCCTTGTAACTCTAGAACCTGTAGACGTCCAAATGAAGCTGAATGTTGGGAGATTCAGGGCAGACAAAACAAAGCAGTTGCTTTGCTCACACTGCACATAAACTGTAGAATTTGTTCCCACTACCAAGATGTAGTGGTGATCATCAGCTCAGATGGCTTGAAAAGAGCATTGGACAAATTAATGGCAGAAAAGGCTATTGGTGGCTACTGTGCTTCCACAAATAAGTTCAAACAACAACAAACCTCCAGTGAACATCGTCCGAAAGAAACCACACTTGGGAAAATGTTGGACCTTTGGAATTTAGAGCTGCTCAGAATATTGCAGTGAGGGGAAATACAGAAACCCTGGTGGGGCAGGGCTGCTATGCTACCTTCCTGGCAGGTGGGTCCCTGTTGATTACTAGGAGTGTCGTGGCAGCAGGAAGGTCAGTGTGGCGCAAGTGCACCAGCAGAACCAATCTGGCGCTCCTCCTGGCAGTGTGCTTTCAGAGAACCCATTTTTTGCCACCTAACCCTGCCTTCTCCTGGTAAGCAACAGCAACCCGCCTACTGGGAAGTGAGCAAAATGGTTCTGTCCTGCCTGGCAAGCACTTATGGCTCAAAGTCCAAAACCTTCCACACCGAATTCTCAGGTGAGCCAAGTAGCTTTCATTTACAGCAAGGGAGCATGCTTCGGCATGCTGGTGGATCCCACAGCCCACAGAAGAGACACTGTGAGGAGACACAGTCTTCCACATTCAACAGATTTGGGTATGCATATGATTCTGGCTGAAATCCCTAGGTTGGTGAGCAAGTGGTCTCAGGAGGTGCCTCCCCGCTAAACCCTCTGTCGGAAGATTCCTTAACCCAGGTACTGCATCTTCCTCCTGCCATAACTGATACCTTCATCTGGGAAAACCCGGTCTGTTTTTCACATCCTACAGAGCCTGTCAACTGTGCAGGGCTGTCACAGCTGTTCTAAAAAAGGAATTAATTTGATAGAGTAATCAGCTTATCACATGAAGGGGAGGAAACTAACATGTGAAACATCACTAGTAAGCTATCATTATTATTCCCCCCCCCGACCCTACCTACCTTCATTTTCTGTAACAAAAGGGTTTATTTTCTGTTATATGAAACTGAAATCTATTTTGCTTTTGGTTACAAAGGAGAAATAAAGAAAAACCACCCCAAATCAGGAAGATGTCTTGAAATCACTTGGGAAACTGCCCGACATAAACGTTACCATGAACTCTTTTGAAATCTGAGCAATAACTCATCCCTTTCTTTCTTTTTTTCCATATACATGTGTTCATAACCTTTTCTGCTCCGATTGCAGCGCAGTGTCAACAGCTTCATCAATTATCCATGGCTAAAAAGTGGACGCTAACATTCAGAGAGTGTTATTAATTGGCCTCGGCAGCGCGTAATGAGTTTAAAAGCTCCTACCTGGGTGCCCCCGGGGATGGTGGCTAGTCGCGGACAACAATTTACAGCACACCATTAACACATATGCCAGGAACAGCCACTGAGACGGAAGCATTGATTTGGCACAGGACCTCATCCTGCAGGCAGCGGGGAAGGGGTGGGGGAAAGGAAGACAATGAGTGAGACGGACAATATATAATTTGGGAGTAATGTAAAAGAAAAAGGAAAAGCTGCAAAAGGGGGCTGGGGCTGGTGACAGGCTGGAAATTAATTGGAATGGATTATTAAAAACATAATACTTAAGGGGATGGAATCACATTTGCACCTAAGCCAAGATCAATTCGCTAGCAGCCGTGTCTCATAATAAGGAAGGATTCAGAATAGCAGCTGGTGCTTCCTCCATATACGCAGCTGGAAGGGTCTCTGGGTGTGATTCTGGTCGAAGGGCTGGGCATGGCTGAGCATGAGATCTTTACAATGCACACATACAAATAAAATACACGGGATTTCTTTTAAGTTACATTTTGGAACAGACCATTCAAATCACTGGTCTGCAATGGGTCGGCCAAGGTAGCTCAAACCAGCACTGCTATGACTATCTTCTGGGAAAGTGGAAGATGACGAAAAGTGGTTTGGGGGGGTGAGTAACTTGTGGTGCTCCTGATGCAGTTGGATCCCAACTCCCATCCATTCCAGCCAGCATAGCCAATGGTCAAGGATGGTGGAAGTTGTAGTCCAAGAACACCTGGAGGGACACTGGTTCCCAGCCCCTGATGTAGAGAGAAGATTTTGTTTTTTAAGTGGTTGCATTTAACGGTAGGGCCCTATGCAGGCAAGCAGTAAGGCATCATTTCCCCCTCTGTCCTATATTCATCACTTGCAGCACTGTTTATTTTCTGCTGCAGTTTGTATTCCGTCAATAATTATGCTATTCATACTGATGTCTGCTGTGGAAAAGTTGCATAACTGCATAATATATGTAATTTGTGACATAGATTACATAAGTTTTGACAGTATTCCAACCCATTTCAAGGCAAAGGAAACACAGTGCAGATGGGGGGATGCAATCAATTACACATCACTAATAAGAATAAAAATAATTTTATTATTTACCGTATTTTTCGCTCCATACGACACACTTTTTTCCTCCTAAAAAAGTAAGAGGAGATTCTGTGTGTCTTATGGAGCGAGTGCATGGTCCCTGGAGCCGAATTGCCCAGGGGCGAAAAGTGCTCATTTTTTGAGAAAGAGCTAAAGGCTAACAAGAGGGAAAGAGTGTGTTGAAAGGAACCGCTCAGCAGCTGATTGCAAGAGATCGGGAAGGGGGATAAGGGAGCTAGCTCCCTTCCTGGCCCCTCCCGGCCCCTTGCCTAGCCTCAATTGTTGTCTGCAGAGGGAGACATGTGACTGACTGAATAAATTATCTGTCTGTAAACTGTAGAAATGGGTCCCTTTCCTTTCCTAGAAAAGCTGCAGAACTGTGAGTTGAACCCCATAAAAACAGGATTTTTCCCCCTTTGCAATGAAACTCAGCAACTTTGAGCTGATCCTAAAAAAGCTTTCCCCCTTTGCAAAAAAAGCTGCACAACTTTGAGCTGATCCTAAAAAAATAATAAAGGAGCTTTCCCTCTTTGCAAAAGAAGCTTCCTCAAATATTTAATGGGGGGGCAAAGGCAGCTAGGCCTCTAGGAGTTGGCTGCTATGCCTAGGACAATTCAAGAAAGCAAAATATTTTTTTCTTGTTTTCCTCCTCTAAAAACTAGGTGCGTCCTATGGTCAGGTGCGTCCTATGGTGCGAAAAATACAGTATGTCCCGACCATCTGGCTGGGTTGCCCCAGTCACTCTGGGCGGCTTCCAACACATATAAAAACATCAGTGGCAGATTGAAAGCAGCAGCAAATACTGATCATATTCACTGGGTTGATTTTCAATCCAGGCATGGGACAAACAAGTGAAGATGGGGAATTCTTGCTCCCATTTCCATTTTCTAGTCCTGGGTCTAGAAAACCTGAACAACAATGATTTTAAATTACAGAAATGATGCCACAGGGAAGAGAGAGGGAAAGAGATTTTAAAAGGACAGAACGGAAATTGTGTGGCACGAAAACATCCAAAGTACCATTGCTCTGGACCCCGGCCAAAGATTGCTGCTTTGCCATCTGGACCTTCTGGCTGAACAGGACACTGGCTTATATCCAAGCAACAATGTGGCCACAATATGAATTAAGATATTCCATGGCGTGAACCAGAACTATAACCTGCGATGAGTGTGGTGGTGAGATGGGAGGTCAGGCCCCTAGATGGAAGGCCTTGCTGTCTCTTAAGCAGAATCATACAGTTGATTGGAGAACATAAATTCTGTGAATCTCAGGAAGTCCCAGCTTTGGCTTTGCTCAATCTTTCTGTATGGAGCCAGGTACATAATTTCAGACAGCGCTAACAAGAACTCAACCCCTCTGCAATGCATTTTTAGGCCAGGACTCGGCATGCAATGCCATAATGAAGGTGCAAGTGCCTCTGGACATCCACAGAGTGCCTCGCCCTCACTTGCCCATGCACAGGGCTGGCTCCAAGTTTGAAGAAGACCTGCACAAAATGTCCTCCGGTGGTCACCCTCCTCTGTCAGGACCCTACTGGACACACCTGGCTGGGACAGGCAACACCAAGAGTCTAGCCAACCTTTCAATTTCCCCAGAGCTCCTCAGAGTGATGCTAGATTGGGAGCATGGTCAGAAAGGAAAGGAGTGCCAAGATCCAGCCACTTGGTGCAGCTCAGAGTGGCAGGCCAGAAAAACAATTAAGGGACTCCCATCAGTTGCTCCAGGGCCGGCCCACCCATGAGGCATGGTGAGGTGACCGCTTCAGGCAGCAGGATCTATGGGGGCAGCAGATCCTGGTGTTAGGGTCTGCCTCAGGTGCTCTGATAACTGCCCAAGGATGCCAGGTACTGATAGTAGTGGCCCTGTTCCTGCATATCTGGGCTTGGAGAATATTTCTAGATTTACACTGGTATTTTCAAAATTTGGTACTGGCTATAGCCCAGAAATATGAAGAGAAATCTCTCAGGAACAAGAAGCAACTCTGAAAAAGTAGGATTGAATCTTTAGAACCAGGTAATTAGAGCTGGGTAACAGCGCTTAAAAAAAATGCATTCCAAATCATGTTTTTCCACCTTCCCAAATCAGTTACCTGTGTAACGTCAATTGAAGGTCATTAATATTACCCATCAGACATTCCAGGAATCCTCATAGTCTATTAAAAAGATGAAGCATTCCCCTTACCTTAGCCCCTTTTCCAGGTTTTGACTGTAGTTAAACAGATTTATCAGTGTACATATCTTGCAGTAAATCCAAATTCCCATTTGAAAATAGGCACAAGCATTTCTGCATATCCCAAGCTTTCCTCCACATCCAGGGTCTAGAGAAAAAACAAAATTAGGCAGCAATTAATGAGAGCTTAGACAGGTGCTGGTAGAAACTTTGTAAAACTATTGTTACACAGTGCCACATCTTCAGAGCAAGACAATTCCACAGCAACCTTCTATGAAGAAAGTCTACAGGACTTATTTTAACAGCACAGTGTAAGTGACTTGGCAATATTAATTTTTGTACCTATTCATTTTTAACTCTGGTTATACACCCAAAGAGCTTTGTATCAGTGACACAGAGATATCCCCAAATGTTAATAAAAGGGTGCACCCATGCACTCCCCTCAGCAGGCGTAGCAATCCCTTCTCTGTCACACAGTGTTATCAGGAATGGACCTTGGTAATAATACAGCACCCTGTGTGAGGCCAACATTTCACACACACACACACACACACACACACACACACACACACACCACAGCCTACTTGATGCTTTGGGAAGGAGGTGCAAGGCTCTGGCAGGGTCCTAGAGCCCTCTTGCCTCCTTCTAGAGGCAAGCACTTACTAGGCTTTGGAAAGGAGGTGGAAAGGTGCCCCCTTAGCCCCTGCACCCTGAGCAGGGGAACCTGTCACATTCCCCTAAATCCGCCTCTGCCATTATAAAGTGGAAGAGCTCTGTTCTCTTTTGTATCTGCCCCCCCCCCTGATTTTCATTACATAAAGGAGACCTAAGGGAGACAAAAAGAAGAAGAAGGGGGAGATATCTTGGTCTTTAAAATGCCTCTTTCCTTTGCAGGAGGAAACATTCCTTTTAACAATCTGTGACGCTGCCCTTTGCATCAGACAGAGTGACTCTGGGAAGCCCAATATTGACTAACACACAGCATAAACAACAAGCTCACACCTGACCTTTTAATGGCAAAGAACTCTACTGGGGCAATGAAGTTTGCAAACACAGCCCTTCCCTAGAGCAGGTGTCCACAACCTGGCGCTGTTAGCGCTGGCTGGGGGCTGATGGCAGCCGCCCTCCAATGTGTCTGGAGGGCACCAAGTTGGGGAAGTCTGCCCTACAGCCTTGGCACCATGCTAAGGAAATATATGAACCTGGAGCTCCACTCACAGCTTCCATGAGCCCAACCAAGAGATGCACAATGAGATTTAACAGCAACAGGAAAGGTCAATGTGTTGGATCCATGACTTCAAAGCACACTAGTTCGAGGTCTTACTCCAGTAGTTAAACTTGATAAGAGGACTGGATTCTCTCCTTACTAGTCCTTTTAAGAGACATCTGCTCTGTATGGCTGGCCAGTGTTACAGGGGTATTTAGAATACTACTTAAGCCTGATCACATAAGAGACCGTGTGACACAGTTTTCTGTATCCCTTTGCACGGACATTGCACGCTTACCAGAGCTGCAGGCATTCAGGTGACAAAGGGATTCACAAACAACTGTGCATTTGTGCCCTAGAAAGATAACGGAGTTGCAATATAGCTCATGAGATTTCGGTGCCAGTTCTCCAATAAAAGGACTTGTGCTCATAGCCGAAAAGCCGCAGTTTAGTTTTTGATTACAATCACTTTCTAAATCACATTATTTCTTCCCGCTAAATGCCGAACGTTTTCCCCTCCCCCCTCAATATTTACATTTTACAAAATGCATTTTTATAACCCCCCATAATATCATCTGCTAACAATTTGCTCCCATCACATTTTATGGTATCCTTTATAATGAGCAATTAAAGATGATGACTATGCCAATTAAGGAATTTATGAATGTGGATTTAATTCTAGATTGTTCCCCAGCTTGTGTGCCTCTTTAAAAAGAAGTGCCCCGTCTTCTCTCCCTCTCCCTTTTAAGAACTGCTTACTTATCCTTATTTATATCAATGAAATAAACAGGCACACTGCGTTTTTAACTATCACAGAATGAGGGCTGTTAAAACAAGAGCACAGAAGATATGGATTACTGCTTAACTTTTATGGAAATGAATTACACATTTTAAAGAGCTCAGAGGAAACAAGCAGAGGATGGGAGACAAAACACCTCAAATTGCTGCTGATCAGGTAGATTTTAAAACCACCAAGGCAAGTAAGTGATGAATTAAAAAACGGAAACCCACTTACCATTAACCTGCTGTCCAACCGAGTTTGCCCTTTTAAATGGGCTAAACAAATGTGAACTGTAATGGATATTTAGCTATAAATCCCTAAAGGCCTAATTATCCCTGTTTTTGTTCTACTTTAAAAAAAACAAAAAACCGGACTGGCTTTTTTTAATTGGACTTTGGCCCTAAATTTACATACAATGAATAAATCCCATTGAATGCCCAAGAAAGACTACTCGTGAGTAAACAAGAGAGGGCTCATAACCTCTGTGCATTATTCACTTTTGCCATTGTAATCCTAGAGTGCGAACATCATTCAAAACTAATGTCTCTTCTGAATCAAATATTAAGGTGTAGCAAAAGTAGGTTCAACTGCTTTCTCCTCCTTGAACTGCTTGGACATCTTTGTCTGGTGGGTTTGGCAACACAATCACAACACAACATGATTCAGACTGTCTGAAGCACACACTTTCCTTGCAAAAGATTTCAGGCTCTATCCTTAGCATTTCTATTCAGTTAATCCCAAGTCCTAAAAAGCCTTCTCTCTGGAGAGCCATTGCCAGTCAGAACATACAAAGACCAACATGCTGCCTTAAGAGCGGTGGACTCGTAATCTGGTGAACCGGGTTCGCTTCCCCGCTCCTCTACGTGCAGCTGCTGGGTGACCTTGGGCTAGTCACACTTCTCTGAAGTCTCTCAGCCTCACTCACCTCACAGAGTGTTTGTTGTGGGAGAGGAAGGGAAAGGAGAATGTTAGCTGCTTTGAGACTCCTTAGGGTAGTGATAAGGCGGGATATCAAATCCAAACTCTTCTTCTACTCTTCTTCCAGATATTGTTGGGCTACAGTTCCCATCATCCCTGACCATTGACACAACTGGCAGGCTGATCACAGAATCATGGAATTGTAGATCCTGAGGATCCTGAGAAACTGAATGCAGATTTCCAAAAAACAGCAAGGAGAGACAAGAGGGTCTTCTTAAATGAGCAATGCAAAGAAATAGAGGAAAACAATAGAATGGGGAAAACCAGAGATCTGTTCAAGAAAATTGGAGATATGAAAGGAACATTTCGTACAAAGATTACCATAATCAAGGACAAAAGTGGTAAGGACCTAACAGAAGCAGAAGACATCAAGAAGAGGTGGCAAGAATACACAGAGGAATTATACCAGAAAGATATGGAGGTCTCGTACACCCCAGGTAGTGTGGTTGCTGACCTTGAGCCAGACATCTTGGAGAGTGAAGTCAAATGGGCCTTAGAAAGCACTGCTAATAACAAGGCCAGTGGAAGTGATGATATTCCAGCTGAACTATTTAAAATTTTAAAAGATGATGCTGTTAAGGTGCTACACCCAATATGCCAGCAAGTTTGGAAAACTCAGCAATGGCCAGAGGATTGGAGAAGATCAGTCTACATCCCAATTCCAAAGAAGGGCAGTGCCAAAGAATGCTCCAACTACCGCACAATTGCGCTCATTTCACACGCTAGCAAGGTTATGCTTAAAATTCTACAAGGCAGGCTTAGGCAGTATGTGGACCGAGAACTCCCAGAAGTGCAAGCTGGATTTCGAAAGGGCAGAGGAACCAGAGACCAAATAGCAAACATGCGCTGGATTATGGAGAAAGCTAGAGAGTTCCAGAAAAACGTCTACTTCTGCTTCATTGACTATGCAAAAGCCTTTGACTGTGTCGACCACAGCAAACTATGGCAAGTTCTTAAAGAAATGGGAGTGCCTGATCACCTCATCTGTCTCCTGAGAAATCTCTATGTGGGACAAGAAGCTACAGTTAGAACTGGATATAGAACAACTGATTGGTTCAAAATTGGGAAAGGAGTACGACAAGGTTGTATATTGTCTCCCTGCTTATTTAACTTATATGCAGAATTCATCATGCGAAAGGCTGGACTAGATGAATCCCAAGCCGGAATTAAGATTGCCGGAAGAAATATCAACAACCTCAGATATGCAGATGACACAACCTTGATGGCAGAAAGCGAGGAGGAATTAAAGAACCTTTTAATGAGGGTGAAAGAGGAGAGCGCAAAATATGGTCTGAAGCTCAACATCAAAAAAACCAAGATCATGGCCACTGGTCCCATCACCTCCTGGCAAATAGAAGGGGAAGAAATGGAGGCAGTGAGAGATTTTACTTTCTTGGGCTCCTTGATCACTGCAGATGGTGACAGCAGTCACGAAATTAAAAGACGCCTGCTTCTTGGGAGAAAAGCAATGACAAACCTAGACAGCATCTTAAAAAGCAGAGACATCACCTTGCCGACAAAGGTCCGTATAGTTAAAGCTATGGTTTTCCCAGTAGTGATGTATGGAAGTGAGAGCTGGACCATAAAGAAGGCTGATCGCCGAAGAATTGATGCTTTTGAATTATGGTGCTGGAGGAGACTCTTGAGAGTCCCATGGACTGCAAGAAGATCAAACCTATCCATTCTTAAGGAAATCAGCCCTGAGTGCTCCCTGGAAGGACAGATCGTGAAGCTCAGGCTCCAATACTTTGGCCACCTCATGAGAAGAGAAGAATCCTTGGAAAAGACCCTGATGTTGGGAAAGATTGAGGGCACTAGGAGAAGGGGACGACAGAGGACAAGATGGTTGGACAGTGTTCTCGAAGCTACGAACATGAGTTTGACCAAATTGCGGGAGGCAGTGCAAGACAGGAGTGCCTGGCGTGCTATGGTCCATGGGGTCACGAAGAGTCGGACACGACTAAACGACTAAACAACAACAACAGGATCATCCAGTCCAACCCCCTGCAATGCAGGAATACACAGCTGTCCCATAAAGGGATCAAACCCACGACCTTGGGGCTAGGAGCACCATGCTCTAACCAACTGAGCTAGATGGTTAGATGGTCTGCTAGATGGATGCTGGAGTCCAGTAACAGGGCGCCATGTTGGCTGGAGTAGACACTGCTAGTTGGGGAGGACAAGTGATCTGCCCAGTGTAAGATTGTGTCGCATGTTCCTACCAGATTTCAGAACTTGTTGTCTCAATGGGTGGCTACTCCCATTGAGTAGAAACAAGGAATTAAGGCGCTTAAGAACTGCTTACATTTAACCCAGTTGGGGCAACACAAGACATCTTGTGTTGTCTTGTTTGCTTGTCAGCAAAAGGCAAGGTGCCCCTCGCACAAACAACACACATATGGAAGCCTGCAGAACTGGCAGCTGAATCGTTGTTTCAACACTGGGGATAGGACACTGAATTTGAGAATGGAAGACTAGCCACGGAGGGGACACATAGCTCTGTCTTCTAACACCTCACCACCATTCCCCAGCCTCTCAACCTCTGCCGCCTGAGGCAGCCACCTCATTCTGCCCAATGGTAGGGCTGGCCCTCTACCATGAATAATGGCCAGCTGGCTTACTTGGAGAAGCTCACTTGTAGAACCTGGGGGTAATTCCTGGTCGCTGGTCCACAGCACACAGTGGACAAAGCCATATTTATTTTGAATTTGGTAGCTACTTTTCCTTTTTAGGTGTCACGGAGTTGGTAGAGATCTCAGAGGGCATCAAACCTGAGCCTCTGCCAAAGCAGGAAATCCCCTGCTTTGTCCCCCTGCACCCCTGACAGTCCCTCTGCTTTAAAACCTTTAACAAAGGAGAGCCCAGCAGCTTCATGGCTTATCTCTTTGGCTTATCTCTGTCGTCTATAAATTCCAGTGTGTACCACCCACCTTGGTACCCTTGATGAGTACTGCACAAAAGGCATGCCACATTCTGCCACAGCAATTCCTACTGGGTCCTATTTTGAGCTTTCCTTGAGTACGCAAGTTGTTGTACTTGAAATCCTCAAGTTCTTTGGTCATACATTACATTGTTCTGCCTAGCTCTCAGCCCTGAGACAGAGAGGACTAGGTCTGGGATGGAACAGATTTATGAACACAAGCAAAACTGAAATCGAGTAGAAACAGACAAACCTGCCTGTCCATGCACTGAGTCGTGCCCCCCCCTCCCCCCCCCGCACCTCCAAGATGGATCAGAGATCACCGGTGGTGGTCCGATTCCTGAGCTAGTGAATGGAAAGCCTATTCGTTATTTTATCAGGAACAAAAAATCTCGTGCACTGTTCTCAAGGTACCTGAAGTCACTTGTAAGGAACGCAGATTGCACCTATTTGCCCACTGTGCTGCTGTGTGTTGTCTGCCCTGCTAGCACATAGCAGGCATTACTCCACACAGAATCTACGTACAAAAGTTTTGTTTCTTTTATTGCATCGAAAGCAAGCTATCCAGGGGGCAGCATATAACAATAAACCCTATGATCACTGGTGTCTCAAACAACCCTGGGGCTAAGGATTTGGGGGGTTTTATTTTTAAAAAAATTAACAGCAGGTTAAATAACTGCATTTCTATAAAATATATATATATTAAGAGTAAACACCGCAAGCATGTGATGTGGATGTCTGGGTTTAGCATAGCAAGGGTGCCCTCTTGTGGCTCACATAAGAGATTTCTCAGTCAAGTCACAGCATCACAGGCTGTATCTATTCGACTTGGGCAGTTCATTATAATTTCAGCTGTGTTTTTAAAGTAATCAGAGAAAAGGCCTAAATGATATTAATCCCTGTCTCAGAGTCAAATTAAGTCATCCCTGACTTATGGGAGCGAAGGCAGCTAAGCAGATTGTGCATACATAATTTATAGTGATAAAAGATATTAAATATTTCCAATTTGGGTCATATTCTCATTAGATCTCATCCAGAAGAATGCACAGCAACACTATTCCTTTTCTTAATTTTTCAGTAATAATAATAATAATAATAATAATAATAATAATAATAATAATTCCTCCTTTCTTGCTCTTCCCTCTCAGACAAATCCTTTCAAAGTCACTTGCCTTTGCCAGAAAGCCACTAATTTGAGAATTCTTTTTTGTGTACAGATGAATCACCCAGGCAAATTAAGCTGTGTCATTAATCATATTAATGTCCCAATGTCATGGATGCCTCCAATTCATCCTCTTTTCTGCGACACCAAAGCCTGTGGCATCACAGCTTTCCAGCCACACATCCGCCTACACACACACACACACACACACACACAGCCGCGTTCTCTGTTCTGACCAAGCCCCAGAGCTCATTGTCTTCAATGTGCCGCGCCAAAATAAATACAATTATTGGGAACAGGTTCCCTCTCCTCCTCAGAGTCACTGGCCTCTGTTATCCTCAGCAGAAGCACACTCAAATTCGGCGAGCATTAAACAGCCATTTGGGCTGAAGTCCACAGGGCATATTTCCTTCCAGCACGTCGCCTTTTGCCCCCCATCAGAAAAAGAACAGGGACAGGCGATGCCAGAAAGGAATCTGCGGTCCCAAAGTAGCAACTAGATAGCTCCTGTGCAATGGCAGCTAACTTGCGCAACTTGTAAATAAGGTCTATGGCATCCCTGGCCCCAAGGTTGTCCCCACACTGACTGCATCTATTTAGGATTCTGGATACGCAGAAAACAAACGGAAGGTGTGTGTTTGTCTCACCCTACCGCCTCCTCTCTTGTCAAAAGGTCCCAAACATTATGGGGGCAGTCAGTCGACATGCTCACCTGGCCACATGGGAGCCATTTTACCTATGCCGCTGTCACACGTGGATGCAGAACATGTGTGCAGCACAAGACGGGACTAACTGCACGGGCTTTTGGCACCTGCCAAAGTGCTGGTTGAGTGGGGAAGAGTCATGGCATCAGCCTTGCTCAAAACTCCTTTCAGATGTGCCCCTCCCTCCGCTCATTGGACTGGGAAGGGGAGACACATCTACTGGTCCCATACACAATAGCAACATAGCAGCTGGCTCTGCCCCCTGCTGAAGTCGGCCATTCTCAAGTTTGGGTTTCTTTCTGTTTCTCATTTTTCCAGTGTTGAGTTCCACTCTCCACATTTCTACATCAGTTTGCAAATTTCTTTTAAAAGCGCTCCTGAAAACTCATCGGCATTCTAAAGCAAATTTCTGCAGATATACACATCTCTAATGCAAGTTTTCATAATATTCACATTTTTGCAAGGCAATTTCCCCTAATATAACACATTTTGGTATGTTATTGTCACTAACATATGCATTTTTGTGCTAACTTTACCATACCTAAATGCCTTTTCATACAGATTACTTGCCTAGAGCCAACTCCCAAGATACTGCGATCTACTCACAGAGTTAAAAACTGCCAGTGATCTACCCCCTTTTGCGGGGTTCAGGTCAAAAGTTGTTGAGCTTTTTTTAGGGAGGAGGAAGGCTCTGTTTTTTGGGGTGCAGGGGAAAAATATTGAGCTTTTTTAGGGGGGGGCAAAGTTGCTGAGCTTCTTTGGAAGGAGCCAGAGTGATCTACCAGTGATCTACCACAGGCATAATGATCTACCTGTTGGACGTGCCTGGCCTAGAAAGCTGCATCACAAAATTCAGAGAACTGCAAATTTGAAAGGACGGCTGTGTTTCACTTTGCTTGTTGTTTCAGAAAGTGCAAAATAAGGAGGTTAAATGTGAACTGAAATGAATTTCTCCTCCAGCCCTATATAGGGTCGGTGAGCAACTTGTACTCTTCTTACCTTTTCCTTTTAGAACTTGACCTCACATACAGAAGAGAGAAATCTACAGCCTTCAGTCCACCAAGCTGGCTGGCATGAGACTCAAACCACAGCCTTAGCATTACTAGCACCACTGGCTGGCCATTAACAGCCGGCTGGTCTGCTGACAATATCTGAACAGTCCTATCTGAGTCTCAACGACAGAAAAAAAAGCAGCATCTCCCAGGTAGATGTCTGTGTCATGAAATAATCTGCTAAGGGCTGTCTGCTAAATCCTTGGTTCCTCGTGGTGCAAACTGGGAGATGCCGCAAGGAAGCTTGGGATCCCTGCTAGCTTGGGAAACTAACCTTTTCAGCCTAGGGAAAGGAATTTACTCTTGTCTTCCTCCTCTTTGATTTAGAGTGTTAACTACACACACTGGTGCTCTGATGGAGTTGGTTGGGATGAGACGATGAGCGCAACACTTGTGGAAAGCACATCAAATAAACCAAGTGAATGGAAGAGGAAAAAGCGAAGATGTTGGCATAGTGCAGGGTCCCCAAACTAAGGCCCGGGGGCCGGATGCGGCCCAATCGCCTTCTAAACCTGGTCCAGGAATCAGCATGTTTTTACATGAGTAGAATGTGTCCTTTTATTTAAAATGCATCTCTGGGTTATTTGTGGGGCATAGGAATTCGTTCATATATTTTTTTTTCCAAAATATAGTCCAGCCCCCCACAAGGTCTGAGGGACAGTGGACCGGCCCCCTGCTGAAAAAGTTGGCTGACCCCTGGAATAGTGCAATAATGCATGAGTGTCAACTGGGAAGTAGCCCAGGAAAACAAGCATATTTAATTTCACACTATAAACGACCTTTAAAAAAAAATATTATTGAACAAACTTAACAAAATACATCAAGCAATATAATCAATTACATTCCCCCCCCTTTTTTATACCCTCCCCCTCCCTCTCCCCCCTCCAAGGCTTCCCTCGGCTCCCCCCTCTGATTTGTTAGCACATGTTATTCTCTGCATGTTATAAAATTGTACATATCCCTACCTTATCTTCCCTATGTTCTACTACTAAATTGTGGGTGTTTATTCAAAACCTGCAAAGGAGTCCAAATCTTTTTGTTGTCTTTTTGTTGTCTTTTTAGATAACTTGTAATGTTCCCATTCTTCCTTAAAGTCATGGTTGTCCTTCTCCCGTAGTTTATATGTTAACTTTGCCAGTTCCGCATAGCTCATCAGTTTTTCTTGCCATTGTTCTTTCGCTGGGACTTCCTCATTCTTCCATCCATGTGCTAACAAGACTCTTGCCGCTGTTGTAGCATACATGAATAAATTCTTTGTTTTTCTTAGCAGGTCTTGTCCTAAAATCCCTAACAAAAATGCTTCTTGTTTGTTTGGTTTTTTACAAATGGCCTTTTAAACATTTTTTTAAATTCATTATATATCATTTCCCAAAATTTTCTAACTTCTCTACATTCCCACCACATATGATAAAAAGCACCTTCTTTTTTCTTTACCTTACCAACATTTATTTAACCCAGTTTAGTATATTTTTGCCCTTTTTACTGGTGTAATGTACCGCCCACTATAAACATCCTTGAGATTGCTTCAAACAGTACTAGACTGATGCCGCAAGAGGGCCTGTAGATAAAACAGGAATCCCAGGACAGATGCAAAAACCTGTTGAAGGTCAAGAAGAGACAAGATGATGCTACAAGATGCATTTTGGTTCAGGAAACTTGATCAATATGGATTTCATAATAATTGCCCACCTTAAATCTGCACCCGTTAAAAACTGTAAATTTTCTTAGGAAAACATTATGCTCTTTACACATTCCGTAGGGCACTCAGCAAAATTGGGGGGGGGGCAAATACATCCAGTGGTAAACATGGAAACTACTGATGGGGACTAACAGCAGCTTCAGGGAGGCTAAGCTTCCCACCCTGCACACTGCAGACCCCACCCCACATTTTTTAAATTTATTTTTTAAAATACCAAAATTTCATTTTAAAAACCCAATCAGTATACAGTGGTAACTCTGGTTAAGAACTTAATTCGTTCTGGAGGTCCGTTCTTAACCTGAAACTGTTCTTAACCTGAGACACCACTTTAGCTAATGGGGCCTCCTCCTCCTGCTGCTGCTGCTGCTGCTGCCGCGCCGCCAGAGCACGATTTCTGTTTTCATCCTGAAGCAAAGTTCTTAACCTGAGGTACTATTTCTGGGTTAGTGGAGCATTTGTAACCTGAAGCGTTTGTAACCCAAGGTACCGCTGTATTTAAATATTTGTGCGCGCACATAAACACCACATCTTATCCTGAGATAAGCTCGTGGAGGTGTTTCAGAGAGAAAGTATAAGGCAAGCTCCCTAAAAGAGGCACACTCTTCATCATGAAATCTCACCCAGTGGGAACCCTGCTTGCTGTATGTTCCAGTCAGTGCGGGACCATTCAAGATTCCCTTTACACGTACCTTTATCGGCACGCCTATTAACGCCTCTGCGAATAATCCTGGACAAGTCTGGGTATGTGAAAACACTCCATTGAAAATGAGTGCATTGCTTCTGAGGAACCGCAAAATTGTAGAACTGTAGAGTTGGAAAGGACCACAAGAGTCATCTAGTCCAACCCCCTGCAATGCCCAACATGGGGCTCGAACCCACATCTGTGAGATTAAGAGTCTCATGTTCAACCGACTGAACTACACCTGAGTAGCCGAGCATACAGAGGCCCCAGGTTCAATCCCTAGCATCTCCAGGTAGGACCGGGGGGGGGGGCGACGACCCTAATTTGAAACACTGGAGAGCAGCTGCAAGTCAAAGTAGACAAACCAGAGGATGAGCAACAGCTGAAAACATTCCAATCAGGATACGTATTAAGGGCAGGAGGAAGAAGGTAGCAATTTATCTTTCACAATTACTGCAGGCCTCGTGTTTACGTCCCTTTGCCCTCCGCTCTATCCCTTGCCTTCAACAACAGCTCTGCTACCCAAGTCCACAGATCCCTATAGAAGCCCAGCCAGTGGTTTAGGGAAGTGGTGCTCATATAAGCAAGATTCGTTTTAGCTTCTCTATATAAATTGGCACTGCAGCCCATGGAGAATGATGTAAATTAGGTAATAAAGGAATCTCTGTGGCCCAGTTCTGAAGGCCAAAAGGCATTGGGTGAATCTCAAAAGTCAGCTCTGCCAAACCGGACAATGTGTTTGAGGCCAGATTAGCAATGGACAAGACATGGCAACTGCCCAGGGCTTCTTCGTATGTTTTATGGAAATGCCCACATGCTGAAATGTTAGAACTCACAAGGGCTCTGCACAATGCCTTCTCCGTTGGCAAATATTTAACCAGATATTGCTAAAGCTCAAACACCTCTCTCTAGTTCTGTCCTTCAAAACTCGGCACTATTTTCCTTCTGTTCAGCTTAACTTCAAGCTGCATCTTAAGAGTGCCATTCAAAATTTTGTATAGAGGGTTAGAGCATTTAAAAACACTGCACCGGAACTATACAGTCTGGGTTGACGATATGTGCAATCTATCTGGGGATTGTCATCATATTCAAGTTTTCCTGGGCGGGTTGTCAAAGCATGGAGGAATGATGAAGGGGTGTGTACATGCAAGTACGGTATGTAAGAAAGACACATCAGTTTTAGGTAAAGGGTAAAGGGGCCCCTGACCATCAGGTCCAGTCGTGTACGACTCTGGGGTTGTGGCGCTCATCTCGCTCTATAGGCCGAGGGAGCCAGCGTTTGTCCGCAGACAGCTTCTGGGTCATGTGGCCAGCATGACAAAGCTGCTTCTGGCGAACCAGAGCAGCGCACGGAAACGCCGTTGACCTTCCTGCCGGAGCGGTCCCTATTTATCTACTTGCACTTTGATGTGCTTTTGAACTGCTAGGTGGGCAGGAGCTGGGACCGAACAACGGGAGCTCACCCCGTTGCAGGGATTCGAACCGCCGACCTTCTGATCAGCAGACTCTGTGGTTTAACCCAAAGTGCCACGTCAGTTTTAATCAGGCCCTATATGTTTAGTCTTAAACTATTGACAGGAGAGATGCACAGATGTCCCTGGGATTGGAAAACATCGCAATGCATTAAAGGAAGGGTCCCCAAAATTTTTGAGTCCAGGGACACACATGGAAATATATGAAGGCACCACAAAATATCCATATGGCAGAAGAAAAATTTCCAACGTTTAGAGCCCCCACTCCCAAGCAACAGACAAAACATACAGCAAAACAAATGAAATACGGAGAAAAAAGCAGGCCATCTCACAAAGCCCCAAACATTGCTTTAAAAGGTGGTGGAGGGAATACGCAGGAAGTATTGGCAGGCACAGGGGGGGGGGGGTATGTGGATGCCATAATGCCCATGGGCACCACATCGGGGGCCCAGCAGCAGAGAAGGAAACAAATACCTTGACCCTCTCTCCTGGTCAGGGCTTTTTTTCAGCCGGAACTCACCGGAACCCAGTTACGGCACCTCTCAAGTGGGTGCCATTGCCATTATAATAGAACGGGGGGGGGGGGGTGTGGTGGTGTTCATGGTGAGTTCTGGCACCTCTTTTTCTTGAAAAATAGCACTGCTCCTGATCCAGATGGAACAGAGTGGCAAAGCTGGGTGTCATCCATATACTGCTGACATCTCACTCCAAATCTCCTGGCGACAGCTCCACCACTCATATATCAGCTCATACAAATAGCAGGTACGCTCTGAGGTTTCCAGATGGCAGCCCAGAAATCCTCTTTAGTGGGGCAGTGAGAGAAAGATCGTCTGCTTCCCCTGTTTTCCGGCTTCCTCTTCTGCTCCCTTTGCCAACACCCCCTTCCCTTTTGCCACCAACAACAACTTTCGTGCCACTTTCAACTCAAACAGAGGCACCAAGGTGATTTGCTTAAAGTAGCAACATGCCATTTGAAAACACAGGACTCCAGTAAGTAGTTTTATGTAACAAAAGGAAGCGGGGATCAAAGAGAATAAGGATGGCAAGCAAAAATAAGTGCATCCTCTCCTCCTGCAAAAACCAGCGCTTCTTCTCCCAGTAAAAGGCAAGATCACAGAATTGCAATCAGGCCCTACAGATAGTTAATGGGACTCAAAGCTGCAAACCTCCATTTGTGCTTTTGCTGGGGGGGGGGGGCTCAAGTGTTAATCCATAGAAGCACATCTATAATTCAGCATCCTACAGACAAATGGGAAGTGGACAACTTGAGAAGTCAACACTGATAGCCCCTGTTCATTGTTAAGGCTACCATTCCAGAAATCAGTGCCTCACTTGCATATCGTAAGAGAAGAGGTTTTGGTTCATTCAGCTGTAAATCTATCACAGACTTCAAGAGGCAGGAGGACATGTTTGGGAAGTACAGGGGTCTCACTATAGAGTCAAATTGGAGGGATTTGCTATCAATATTCACTGTCTGCCTACTGCAGAGATTCTTTGCCTGCGAGATTCTTTGCTCTCAAGACATGATACAAACCCAGTGAAGGGTTTGTGTGCAGAGAAATTGTCAATCAGAATGGAAACCTTTTCTTCTCTTCTTCTTTTTAATTACAATTTATTAATTTTATAATGACCAGAAAAACCCCATCACAAACAAAAGTTCAAATCATAAATCTTAATTCAATTGACTTCCCTCCACTCGCCGTTTTGGTTCCATTGTTTTATGCTTATTCATGCACGTCCATAAAGCCTTATATTCTTAACAATCCAATTTTAAAACCTTTTTCATCTTAATACAAGTGACTTTTAAAAGTTCTACCAATGTAAAAATCTATACACAACATTTGAAAAATATGCATTAAATATTTCCAGAATGGAAACCTTTTCAACCAACCGATGTGCTTTTTTAATGAATGAAAAACAGGGAACCCTTATACTAATTATTATGACCATAGCTACATTTTAAAGCAAAATTTAAAAATTCTTTCAGTAGCACCTTAAAGACCAACTAAGTTTTTATTTTGGTATGAGCTTTCGTGTGCATGCACACTTCGTCAGATACACTGAAACAGAATCCACCAAACCCTTATGTATATTCAGAGGGTGGGGGGTGGGGGTGATGGGAATGGGTGATGGGCTGATGGGAGTGGTAAATCTGTAGATGGCTGTTAATGACTGCTGATTACTTCAATTGGTCCTGGGGGGGGGAAACAAAGGTAATGCTTTTTTCTGCTTTTTTTACAGTAGATAGCTACAGTGGTGCTCCCCCCCAAAAAAATAGGTGCCGGTACGCAGCATGCAGTGCCAGATTTACGTATAACCTAAACAAGCTATAGTTTAGGGCCCCACTCTCTTGGGGGGGCCCAAAAAATTTTAAAGGAAACAGAACTGGATGTCCATTTCCAAAATATAACATAAACTTCTTCTTAATTGTATTTCAGTTCAACAATTACTTTGATAAAATATGTATTTTGTTTTGTGCAAATGGCTTTAGATACCAACTAGGTCCATAAATCACCATATAGCATATATTCAACACAAAAAAACAACAACAATTTGTTGTTGACAAAGGAGAGCTGGACATATAATGGCCCCATTACCTTCAGTAGTTTAGGGCCTCATCAAACCTAAATCCGGCCTTGGCAGGATGCCATCGCCACCCCACCCCCCATCCCGCTGGCCCCTTGCCTGCCCACCCACTCAAACCCTCCCCGCCTCTCACCTTTGCTGCTTCCACTGCCACCCCATTCCACGGCTGCGGACACAGCTTCCTGGAGGCGCTTTGGCTCGACCCTTTTATAATTACCAGGAAGGTGCCTAGCAATCATAAAAAGGTTGCATCCAAGTGCCTCTGGGAGGCAGTGCCTGCAGCCAGGGGAAGTGGTAGCAGCCAGCAGAGGAAGCAGCAAAGGTGCTGCAGGTGGGCGTGCGAGTGGTGATGGGGAGATGCGGAGGAGAAGAGGTGGAAGCACAGCATGCTGGCATGTACCACCTCAAAAGGAGCACCGGGTAAGGTAAAGGTAAAGGGACCCCTGACCATTAGGTCCAGACGTGACCGACTCTGGGGTTGCGGCGCTCATCTCGCATTATTGGCCGAGGGAGCCGGCGTATAGCTTCCAGGTCATGTGGCCAGCATGACAAAGCCGCTTCTGGCAAACCAGAGCAGCACATGGAAACGCCGTTTACCTTCCCGCTGTAGCGGTACCTATTTATCTACTTGCATTTTGACGTGCTTTCGAACTGCTAGGGACCAAGCAACGGGAGCTCACCCCGTCACAGGGATTCGAACCGCCGACCTTCTGATCAGCAAGCCCTAGGCTCAGTGGTTTAGCCCACAGCGCCACCTGGGTCCAATTTACAACAGAATGGGCAACTACTTGGTCTACTGTTGCTATTCAAATTAAAAGCCCCCTCAATTCAGCCCCCTGGATATTATATTATTTTATTACTTAATCAAAAGCACTTATATACCTCTTAACGTTTCCAAAAGCTCTAAACAATGTATGGTACAGTCGAAAAAGCAATATAGTATGATTAAAAGCTGCGCCTAAAGCTAGTAAAACAGCACTCTAGAAACACATAAAAGTGAACAAAGCAGAAATTCAGAGAATTCACACAGGGTCCAGTCTTATGGGTCATGGAAAGCCTGGGTGAAGGAACTATGTCATATCGTTCCTATGGTAGCCTAACATTGTTATCCATAAATAATGCCCAACTCCAAAAGTTCAGAGTATAATTTTATTTCTTTCTAAGTTTTTCACCTTGGTGTTTTTATATTAACGCCAGTCTCTTTTTAAGCCACTGCCGTCTCAAACTAATACAGTATTTTAAATATTTGAGAATTTGGGGGGCAATTTGGGGGGAGTTTCTAATTCCTGGATCCAACAAAGATCCAATTGCTGGAATAGCAAGGCAAATATAAATAAACCATATACAGTGGTACCTCGCAAAACGAAATTAATTCGTTCCGCGAGTCGTTTCGTGTTGCGAAAATTTCATCTTGCAAGGCACAGTTTCCCATAGGAATGCATTGAATTTTAATTAATGTGTTCCTATTCGTCTTGCCTACACACACACACACACACACACTCGCAACCACTTAGTACTGTACCCGCTTCTCAGCTGATCAGCAGGAAGCAGCAGCAGAGAGAACGCTGGGCGATGGGGAGAAAGTGCATGGCGGCGGCGCTGAGGGGGCTGATCCCGGCCCGAGGGCGAGCGCAGCATGAGGGGCGAGCGCGAGAAAGCACGCGGCGGCGGCACTGAGGGGGCCGATCCCGGCCCAGCCTGAGGGAAGCAGCAGCAGAAAGTAAGAGCGCAGGACGAGCAGGAGAAAGCATGCGGCGGCACTGAGAGGGCCAATCCCAGGCCGGCCCGAGGGAAGCAGTGGCAGAAAGTGAGAGCGCGGGACGAGTGGGAGAAAGTGTGCAGCAGCAGCGGCGCTGAGGGGGCCGATCCCAGGCTGGCTGTGGCAGCGGGTGGCAGCGGATCCCCAAGGGCGAGCATGGCACAGCAGCAAGGGCAGCGAGCGGGACTTTAATGCGTCCATATTCGTGTTGCGAAGCACGGCCATAGAAAAATTTGCCTTGCGAGTTTTTCGTTGTGCGAGGCATTCGTCTTGCGAGGTACCACTGTATCATAAAGACATGACAGTCTTCACTGTCCCTCATTCCGAGGAAACCAAATCTTGGAACCCCTAGAATATCACAATGTTTGGAGATCGGGGTGGCATGCAGCAGTATTGTCACATATGAAATCAGGGAATCATTCCTAACGGCATCCCTAGAGACTCGTCAACTTTTGTTTTGAGGATTTTTTTTTACTAATCACTGGGTTGTCTCCTACTAAGTTCTATCAGAGTAGACCCGCAGAAATTAACGGACCCAAGTTCATCATACCCTTTGATAACTTTTATACTTCAGATGGAAATGGAAGCATCTTAACTACCACCCTTAATAAAGTTGTTGTTGTTCAGTCGTTTCATCGTGTCCGACTCTTCGTGACCCCATGGACCAGAGCACGCCAGGCACTCCTGTCTTCCACTACCTCCCACAGTTTGGTCAAACTCATGTTTGTAGCTTCAAGAACATTGTCCAACCATCTCGTCCTCTGTCGTCCCCTTCTCCTTGTGCCCTCCATCTTTCCCAACATCAGGGTCTTTTCCAGGGAGTCTTCTCTTCTCATGAGGTGGCCAAAGTATTAGAGCCTCAGCTTCCCAATCATGAAGCTTAATAAAGTACTGAACACTTAATAAAGTACTGAGCGCGGGCTTCACTGAGGTCGCCATGCTGGCTTTCCCTGGAGAAACCAGCATGTCAGAAAGTACCCTGAAGTACTGACCTCACATTACATTTCAGCAGAAAAAGCTAGACGCTAAAGAGTGTGTCCTGTCATGGTTTTGTTTTTTTTAAAATAAGTATAACAAATATGTGCTCTAGTGGGACTTTCTCATCCTTACGAGAAATATGTACACTTTCCTGTTTCTGGAATGGGCTTAAAATATATGCTACAATATGTCCCCCCCCCCCCCAGGGCAATAAGTACTCTTCAGTGGCAGAGGAAAACATTGATTAAGTGGCAATGATGAGCGTTATCAACGGGGGGGAAGGGAGGAAATCATAGGATCAAATGATGGAAGACGGCTGCTCTCTTATTCTCTTCTTTCAACCCAAATCCTTTCAAATTATTTCTTTAGGGGAAGCACTGCTCTCACTGGGAGCATGTTTTCTTCCTAGCGCTGAGGAATAATTTATCATTTCAGAGGATCCTTTCATAAAATTATTCTGAAAATTAAATGCATTTTAAAAGTCTCTGTATCTTCCGCAACTGGAGGAGGAGGAGGCTTGGCGGCGATTTCTACCACTTCTTCATCTTCTGCAGTTTGGTAATTATTCCTGAAAATGGTTTGTTTAATGTCACTCTTCATTTTCTATAATTCACTGACTGAAAGCAAAACACAGCTAAGAGGCTAGAAGGGCATTTGTACCAGTGTGATGATTCAAAGCCCGATCAATAAATAATTGCACTTAAAAGATTAACCCAATCTCGTTCAATCTTTTCCCTAGTTAAGTAGCTAAAAATACATTCAGAAAAGGGTTCCCGCAGATCTTTACCTATTTCTGGTTTACCAATACCAGACAGGGCAACAATGGATAATGTTACATGGGTGCTTTCAAAAATTATGGCTCACTGGAACATTGATTTTTCCCTGGGTCTTAACTGCAGGAGGCAGACACTGAATATTGATAGCACAGATACTGCTATCCCGGGGGGGGGGGGGGCATTTTTTCTAGCAGAGTACTGAGAAGAAGGCGCAGTGGGCTTCACCCAATGCCCACTGAAGACTGTGGAAATGTTTCCATGGTCTTTAAAAGACAGAGGATAGATGCAATAGTTTGTGGCCATCTCTGAGGTAGTATTTGTGACACACCGCTCAACTCAAATTAGTTTCATGGGGGTATACCAATGACAGCAGAACAGCAGTGTTGATATTATTATTATTATTATTATTATTATTATTATTATTATAAATGGAACTTCAAGATAGTCTGGAAAACTAAGAACTCTGTTCTTAGACATAGGAAACCACTTGGGTGCACATTCAGCTTCATTTCACACACACAAACCTACAGGGAAACATCGCTCTGCGGTTACTTCCGCACATTGACAAATAGATTTGAAAATCATACCTCAGGCAGGAGCCAATAAAGAGCCAAAAGATTAGTCGATACATCAAAGGCCACTGAGGCTACAATCCTGAGGGTAATAATAATAATAATAATAATAATAATAATAATAATAATAATAATAATAATATATTATTATTATTATTTATACCCCGCCCATCTGGGCGGGTTCCCCCAGCCACTCTGGGCAGCTTCCAACAAAACATTAAAATACAGAAATCCATCAAACATTAAAAGCTTCCCTAAACAGGGCTGCCTTGAGATGCCTTCTAAAGGTCTGGTAATTGTTGTTCTCTTTGACCTCTGGTGGGAGGGCATTCCACAGGGTGGGTGCCACTACCGAGAAGGCCCTCTGCCTGGTTCCCTGTAACTTGGCTTCTCGTAGCGAGGGAACCGCCAGAAGGCCCTCGGCACTGGACCTCAGGGTCCGGGCAGAACGATGGGGGTGGAGACGCTCCTTCAGGTATACTGGACCGAGGCCGTTTAGGGCTTTAAAGGTCAACACCAACACTTTGAATTGTGCTCGGAAACGTACTGTCCATTAAAATTTAATGGGTAAGTGCCATTAAATTCAAGAGGATTCACTTCTGAATAGGATTGAGCCACTAGTCCACAAAGTTTACACATCTTGACTAGTGGAATCTATTCATGAATGAATTTCATTTAGCTCACCTGCTTTCGCTGAAGGTTGGGCAAGTCATGTAACCTCCAGCATTAGGGGCAGTGTGTCGTTGAATACCACTTTCTGGGCAGACAATGAGAAGCTCATTTCATTTCATTTATTAGACTCATGATAGAAGCTTGCCTTTAAAAAAAAAACTAAACTATGTATCCCTATGTATCCATTATGTAGGACTTTTGAGGGCTATGGAATTCATGCTGTGAATGGTAGATATTACAGATCTAGAGACGAAGGAAAGAGGAGAGAGATTGCCTCTAACCTGGCTAGTGTTGTGGAGGGTGGGATGATTTATATTATATTATATTATATTATATTATATTATATTATATTATATTATATTCTCCTGTCAGACTGGGAATATCTCCTCACTCACCCAGTTTAGAATATTCCACCCTTTTTCAGCAGAGTTTCTTTTCTTTCAGGAAACTAAGCAGCTCACATCTACGTCAAACAAAGCTTTAATAATAAAAAGAACATTGTAACACAATACAGCGGTACCTCGGGTTACAAACACTTCAGGTTATAGACTCCTCTAACCCGGAAGTAGTACCTCGGGTTAAGAACAGTTTCAGGTTAAGAACGGACCTCCGGAATGAATTCAGTTTGTAACCAGAGGTACCACTGTAGCATTCTATCTGAGAGAAACTAAAGCAACATCCTGAGGCAAGAATGACAGTTGGCTTCTCAAACTGAATGTAACTGAACACCCGGGGGGGGGAGGGGGCGATTCCAGAGCACAACGCAAAAGCCCTGCCCACCCGATGCCAGACATTCTACTATTCAAACTAAGCCCCAGTGTTCTTCTTACAGCTAGAGCACCCTAAAGTTGGATCTAGACACACATTGTAAACTTCTTTTTAAATAATAATAATATTTTTTATTAGCTTTCAATTACAATCCAATAATAGCCTCATTATAACAATACCAATTTATAATACAATTATTTATACCCTTCGTTCAAATACCGAATTATATAATTTAGATAAAGTGCCTCCCCACTGCATGCTAGATTTGATGGTTTGATTATTTGCTTTATTTCTGCGTTCCAAAATCTTAATTAATTTCCATTACATTCCAGTCATAATGATATTCCTTTATATAACAACTGCAATATTAATAAGTTCTATTCGTGCTGACACATTAAATGATTTATAAAACTATAAGTGAGGAACTCAAACTATAGCGTTGTAAACTTCATACAGGGAAATCCCGTTGGCGAAAAACGGGACTCCACAGCGCCGTCTGGTGTAACAGAGATATAAGGCATATAAAGCGCTTTATCTTTGCCAATGTAGTTGAGTCCTAAATTGTGTGTTTCTTCTTTGCGGTTTCCTGCAGAATGATCATGCCACTTAAGATGAATTTTGCACAGGCTTATCTGATAGATCAAACCCATATCCCTTTCAAGACTTCAGGTCTATGCAAGTTAAGGTACAACAGGTTTTTCAAATGAGTTGCAAAGGCATTATTCACCATGCAACCAGTGGTAGCTTTTTTTATACAGCCTGAGTTTTAAAAGCATGTCTCTCTGGGTCAGATTACATCTCCTATGGGAAACCTGCATCCATAGCTGCCAAGTTTTCACTTTTCTCGCGAGGAAGCCTATTCAGCATAAGGGAAAATCCCTGTAAAAAAGGGATAACTTGGCAGCTATGCCTGCATCTCCCATCATCCCTAACCACTGGCCATGCTGGTTGGTGCTGATGGGAAGGGAGGCCAACAACATCTAAGGGCCACAAGTTTCCCCTTCTGGAGCCATTATTCTCACCCCAGGAGTGGGAGCCCCAAATGGGATGCCCCCATTGTGAGCTCAAAGCACCCCATAACTAAAAGCTCATTCCCTTTCATAACAGAGACTCGGTATGGATATTGTGGCTAATATCCAATGATAAACCTATCATCCATGAACGGTGTCATTTTTATAGGTCACCTTGAGAAGCCCAGAACTGCTGTACTATTTCAAACCTGATCTTGCAAAAGATTAGCTTTACATGAGATAAGGTGCACGTTAACCAAGATTAGCTCTTACAAAGGAAGCAGGGCAAATCTGCTATCTGGCCTGAAAATACTCCGAGGCATCTTAGCATTTTGGGTGCTAACATTACAGTTTAGGAAGGTCGACTGAATGAATGCAAATGCCAAATAAAATAAAATAAAATAAAATACTGTATATCATGCTGCTTTTACTTTCAGTCTGGTTTAAATACAGCTGCTGCAAGGAAGCTACTGTACTTACAAACATCTCCCTCTTGTGGCACATACATATGCTGTAACATTTGCAGCACCTTAACACATTGATCTAGTCAGTCTGCACAGAGTTTCATTGCTTCCACCTCCATCATCCAAAGTGGAGACTTTTCATACAGTTGAGAGAGCCATATGCTGTGTGTTGCCTTGACATGGCAATAATAATGTGCAGACCGGGTTTTTTTACAAAGACATGATACTATTGTTGAAGATGAGAGATCTTAAATCTTCCTGGAAATAATCCACATACTCAGCCTAGAGGTCAGGCCTGCACAGCTGAAAAACATGGACCATGTATTCCAGCAGTGGGCATCCAGTGATCTCCAGGAAGCACAAAAACAGTACAGAGAAGCAGTAACTCCTGCCTGTTGTTTTCCCCTCAGCAACTGGTACTCAATTGCACACTTTCTTGGAAACTAGCAGTTTCGTATCACTACCATGACCAGTAACTATATAGATAGCTAACCTCCATGAATTTCCCTGACCCAG
Source organism: Zootoca vivipara (assembly GCF_965207765.1). Classification (NCBI taxonomy): domain Eukaryota; kingdom Metazoa; phylum Chordata; class Lepidosauria; order Squamata; family Lacertidae; genus Zootoca; species Zootoca vivipara. Next base: position 95,275,882 of record NC_142584.1, on the reverse strand, counting down.
GGGTAGCCAACTCCATCATCAATAGTCATTAGCCACATTGGCTGGGGCTGAAAGGAGTTGGGATCTAAAAACATCTGGAGGTCACCACATTAGCTACCTCTGGTCTAATCTGTTTGCTTTTTGTTTTGTTTTTAAACCAGTGGACGTCTACTGAATCCCATGGGATTATTATGCAACATATGAACTGTTACTTTCTTTAGTCTGTCTTTAAAACTACCAACAATCCACTTGTCAGAAGACCATGATCAATAGTATCCATGTTAAAACCCATTATTGTACCATTCAGAAGAATTTGTGGCCCACCAAGGAAAAGACAGACCACCAACCATGTATTGCAGCATCCTAGGTGTTTGGAAATATCCCTGCAACAGGTTGTAAATTAATCAGACCCAGAGAAAAACAATTTTAAAAATATATATCTCATATTGACATTTCTTGACATTACTGTCTCACAGCACACTTACAATGAACTATAGTGGTACCTCGGTTTAAGTACACAATTGGTTCCAGAAGTCTGTACTTAACCTGAAGCGAACTTTCCCATTGAAAGTAATGGAAAGTGGATTAATCCGTTCCAGACGGGTCCACGGAGTACTCAACCTGAAGCGTACTTAACCCGAAGTATGAGTGTAATTGGTTCTGGAAGTCCGTACTTAACCTGCAGCGTACTTAACCTGAAGCGAACTTTCCCATTCAAAGTAATGGAAAGTGGATTAATCCATTCCGGACGGGTCCACAGAGTACTTAAACTGAAAGTACTCAAACCGAAGCATACTTAAACCGAGGTATGACTGTAAAGCATCATCGGAAGTGTTTCTTGTTTTAAAGACAGGGAAGAATATAAGCCCAATATGCAAGCTATGTTTTCAAAAACCACCTCACTCATTTTTAAACCCTCATGAACGCAGTACGGATGAATAAAAGTGAAACTCACAGTGACTACTTTTGATATATAGCAGAGGCCCCATCTTCTCTAGCTCATCGAGGGGGCCTGACACAACTTTCTGAAGTTACACACACAACATCACAAGGAGCCAGGGGGCAGAGCTGAAGCCCTCCAAACATTGAGGGGGCCTGGCCCCCTAAAAAAAAATAGGGGGCTAAAACTGCCTCAGCTCCCAGGAGGAGGCACCTATGTTATGTAGCAGTATTTTTTTTCCATGTTGTATGCTGCCTTGAGCATGGTTTGAACTGTGGCAAGGTAGTATACACGTAAAATTATGTATGTATGTATGTATATATTATGTTGAGGTTCTGGTGCTCGACATCATTTAGGGGGACAAAGATTGGAGCTGATTCACCATCTAGCAGGAACTCCAGCGTGTGGGCGAGTTTTCTTGTTTTTAATTTCATGCTGCAAATGAACTGCAACCCTCTTTTTAAGAAGGTGATTCTTCTTGTAAATCAGCCAATTAGGCCCGCTTAACCTGCCACTGTCTCCTTTAATGATTGATGTAGTGGAACGCAAAAGTGAAACTCTTACACATTCTAACTGCTCCCTGCTGAATTCCCTTCAACGCTCAAGTTCTGCAAGAGAGCAGCGTTTTGTTTTGTTCTTTTTAAAAAAGTAAATAAATAAATAAATAAGCTTTGGGAAGCAGATATCGCCAACTCAAACACAAAGTTTATAACATGGGTGCAGGTACTTTTAATACCATTTTAATGCAGGCAAGTGGCAGACCAAGGAAAGGACCATTAGTGGTAAAATGTAACAAGGCTATTTGAATGAAAATTTGCTCTTATTAAAACTGAGCTGTGTCTGGCTGACTGCGAGAGAAATTTGTTAAACCTCCTGCTGTACTTGTGGCAGCTAATGAAATGTGAAACAGCAATATAATTGTAAAAAAGAAGCTTCAGGTAAATTGTTTTAGATTTTCATTCTCTCTGTGTGTGTGGTGTTTTTTTTTTAAAAAAATCCCCTTACATTTGAGAGGCCTCTTGGCAAGATCATTATAAAAGCTACTTGCACATAATCAATGCCTTTCTCATTGGCATGTGCTACCATCATCAAAAGAAATAATAGAGTGCTTTAGTTCAACAATACCCAGAGCTCTGATGAATCAGATGCTAGGTGCTTGTCTTTAAAAGACAGGTTACAATCCAGGATAGACAGGTGTGCAAAAGGGCTCTGAAATAAATGGAATGAGGCACACTTGCACCTACACTGTGTTGTGGCCGCCATGACACCGCTTATTTCAGACACTGTGGTTTGCAACTGTCCTGTGTCTTTTGAGATTTTGAAAAGGAAATCCCTATACTGAAGTCAGCATGGGTTTTATCATATAGAATCATAGAACTGTAGAGTTGGAAGGGATCCCGAGGGTCAGTTTGTTCAACCCGCTGCAATGCAGGAATCTCAACTAGATCATACAGGACAGGTGGCCACCCAACCTCTGCTTAAGAACCTCCGAGGTAGGAGAGCCCAACCACCACCTCTCGTGAGAGCCTCTTCCACTAGCGAACAGCTCTTGCTATCAGAAAGTTCTTCCTGATGTTTAGTTGGAATCTCCTTTCTTGTAACTTGAAGCCATTGCTCCTACCCGCTAGAGCAGCAGAAAACAAGCTTGCCCCATCCTCCATGTAACAGCCCATTAGATATTTGAAGATGGTCATCATATCTCCTCTCAGTCTCCTCTTTTCCAGTATAAACATGCCCAATTCCCTCCACTGTTCCTCATAAGGCTTGGTTTCCAGACCCTTTTATAATCTTGGTCACTCTCCTCTCCTCTGCACACGTTCCAGCTTGTCAATATCCTTCTTAAATTGCGGTGCCCAGAATTGGACACAGTACTCCAGGTGCAATGCTGACATCTGAATGGTGAGTAGTGTTATGGTTGTAATGTATGCAATAGATTTTAGTTTCCTCTCAATGAGAAAGCCCTGGAGACACTACAGTGGACCCTCCAGATACGAACTTAATTCATTCCAGGGGTCCGTTCGCACCCCGAAAATAACATAAATAGAGGCGCGCTTCTGCACACGCGTGGGGTGCGATTGAGCGCTTCTGCGCATGCGCGTGTGGCAAAACCTGAAATTTGCTGTGGTTGTAACCCGAAGATTCCATATCCAGAGGGATACGTAAGTAGAGGCGTGACTGTATTTAGAAAGACAGTGGAGGCAAGCAAGCACTCCTACGCTGGGCAGCAACTCACCAGTCACCTGGCCTTAGATCTCCCTAGGTTCTCTCCTTCCGTTTCTTTCTGCGACCTCTTCTTCTTGGTCTATCCAGACTCCAAAACTGCTCTCACTCAGGCAGACACTCACATCCGACGGAGCTCCAAACCTGACCTCAGCCAGTAAATTTCCCATAAAAGAATAACACGAAGGTTCTTTTGCGACAAATCTGTGGTTCTTATCAGGAACCACTTTTAGGGATGACTGCTAAAGATAACCCCATTCACCATTTTCCGATATCCCCATGATCTAAGCTGGGAAATTGCTGCTGTGAATAAAATTCAGCTTCCAGGGCTGGGGGGAACCTGAATGATTAAGATGGCCATGAAAATACGTAGTAAAGCCTGTAATATCTCAAAAGCCAGAAGGTGGCTAAGCAGTACATAGGATGGGCTTCGAAGTACTTTATCATTCTTTATGTAAGGACATATGAGGAGCTTGCTGGCCAATGGCCCACCTGGTCCTGCATCCTGCTCTCACAAGGGCCAAACAGATGTGTGCGGGAAGTCCAAATGCGGGACCTGAGAACAACAGAACTCAGTTTCCAGCAACTGGTATTCAGAAGCATGCTACCTCTGACAGTCTAGCAGAGGAGCAGAATACCTGAAATACTGGAACTGTAGGTAACCCCAAATACCTGCAAAAGCAGGAACTTATTAAGGCCTGGGATAGGCAACTTGTGGCCCACCAGATGTCACTGAACTATACAGCAATGGCCGTATTCTTCCAGCCCTAGTGGTGCTGCATTTCTCAGTAAGTGGATGAAATGAGGCTGCAGCAATGTTGGGGAAGTACCAAGTCGGTAGCAGTAGCAGGTGTGTCTGCTCCGGCAGGGTTGCCACCAACCCAGGGATCCCCTGACCTTGCCATCACCTTGGCCCATCCCCCAAAAGTGCAGAACTGCCACATGCGCACACCCTCAGAAGCCACCACTGGCACCATGCGCATGATCCCTCACCACTGGCCATACCCCTCCCCCTACTAAAGCCTTCCCTCTTCAGTCTTTCATTTCCCATTTCAACCCATGGACCTTGCTCTGGTAGAGAAATGAGCAAAATGGTGCGTCGGATTAGGGCTGCAACCTTAAACACGTTTAACCGGGAGTTATTGCGCCACCGAGCACAGTGAGATTTACCTCCAAGCAAGCAGGCTTGGTTTTTGTAAAGCTTTCAAAGAGATTTTCCAATTCTTAACAGTCACAGAGACTACGTTCTGAACACGGCGCCTTTCTGACTTCTCTGAATGTCATCTAGTTCGTGAAAAAATAATCCACTCTAATTCTTCACCAACAAGACTGATTCACAAATGCAGCAAGGTTTTGAGCAAAGAAGTGTTATAAAAACTATTTTAAAAAAAAAACAGGAAGCAACTTAACAATACCTTAAGCAGATATCAATTCATGGGCTTTACACAGATTTATTGTACAGCTATATTTTTTATATTTAGGGGGAAAGGAGAGAAAGAAGGGGTCCTTTATTGTATTACTTCTCTAACATTATCTGTGAAATGGTGCTTCCTATAACTGGGGGGGGGGGAGTGACAAACTAGACTTGACAGGTTTACAATTAATTTCCAGCAGCTCCTATTTACATCTTTGATTCTGGCAGTTTTCCGTTTCTCTGAACTAAGAACATCAACTCCCATTCTGTTGCTTCAGCTGTAGCTAAATCCATATTAGAGTAGCAGGTGTTTATTACTTCTTTGCGCTGACACCAAATATATGTTTAATCAAAATTAGAGCTGGGAGATGTGCCAGCATAATAGAAAGAGGAAGAAGGAAAGCAGTGCTGGAACTAAAAACCAGAGCTATATTCAGCCCCTTAATCCCACTGGCAGGGAGAGACAGTGTGGTGTGGGGACTATCATGTTGCACTCTGACCAGGAAGGCCTGCGTTCAAATCTCTCCACAACCTTGCAGCTTGCTTGGATCGGTCAGGTTGAGAAAGGGTAAGCAACCTCACAGGGCTGTTGTCTGGACAAAAGAGGGGGATATGTGTTCTGAGGGGAGGTAAGTGATATCACTGCCACGAAGTGAAATGATGTTGGAGGGGGGGAAGCAGCGAAGTTGGGGCTGTGAGGGTGAACACATGGGGTTAATCTGGCACTCCTGCCCGTCCACTTGCTCTCACCAGCACATTTCCCCCCACACCATCCCAATAAGTGTCGGCCATGCCGTTATCACGACGGTAGTAGTTTGGCACCACCCAGTCCTGTGTGTGCCGCCTGAGCTTTTGGGAGGAAGAGAGGGATGCAAAATGTAAACACTGGGAGCCAGCCCTATCATTAGGCAGAGTTAGGGAGATGCGGAGGTTCATGAGGTGTCGAGGACAAAACTGTGTGTGCCACCAAACCTGACCTGCTTTCCCCAGCAGCTGCGGAAGACGCTGTCCGGTCCCCCAGTGCTGAAATTAGATTTGACTGCCAGTTTGGTCAGCTTTAGTACATGGAACGGAGAGCAGCCGTCCTGTGCTTTGCACCAAGCATCAACATTTATTGGGCCAGCCCTGTAAATAATAATAATAATACCTAATGAGGTACATAGCGGCCTGCAGTTGCCAGTTCTCAATTTCAAATTTCTGGTACTTGGACAGGTACCCCTGCCTGGCAGGCTGCGACGGAAGCAGAGCCAACAGCAAGAGTTTGCTGCCCGCCGGCTGCTGTGGCCGTTGCTGGCAGATACAGTGGGCTGTGTTTTGTTCCCAGTGAAGGAGCTGCACAAGGAAAGGAGGTGTGAGAGAACAACCCTTAAACAGTTGGTCTGTCAGCTCCTACCCTCGTCTCAACCAAGTCTGAAGGGGCAACCCTAAAGAAAGCACGAGAGCCTTCAGGGATGCAGGGAAAGGCTTTATTGCATCAACTTTAGTATGAGGCAAGTACTTAATGGCTGCCTGGTCAGGTCTAGCTTGGGAAGAGAGCTAGAAAGAGCTTGACTGTTAAATAAAACCTGGGCTGGGACTGCTCTAGATTACAGTGTGTTGGAACTACTAAGAAAGCATGGAGTGGATTTCCAACTATTAAAATGAGCACTGTGCAACCTCTCACGGAAGCACTGATTAAATGGGGGGGCTGACAGCATTTGGCTCAGCAACCTGGCTCCTTAGCTTACACAATTCAAGCACGTGTTGTGCTTGTTATGTTGTTATTTATTTATATGCTACCTTTTGGCCAGAGAAGGTCCCCAAAGCAGCTCACAAGCAAGGCAAATAACAAAGCAGTTACCAATGCAAAGTACTGAAATAGATTCATTTTCCTGCCAAAAATGCAACAGATTATTGCCCATGAAAACATTAAGAGGGAGCAAGAATATGGATTTAAATAACAACGTTTCAAGCGTCCCGGGCAGAGGGGTGGGGCAAGGCAGGTGGAATAGCCTGTAGCATTCTTCCCCGCACATTGCCTCCCCCCATCACCCACTCCAGGCACCACTTTGGTGGATTGTAGGAGGAGATGCTGAGCTGCAATTGTGTAGGAAGAGCAAACAGTCTTTCATGGATTGGTGGGTTTTTTGAGGGTCACTATCCTATCAACCCCACCGTGTGGGAATCCTTCGTAGACGACCGCAGTGCCTAGAGACAAACAGTCAGGCCATGCATCCATAGCAGTGACCAGAGGAGCAATGATCACTGGGAGGAGCACAGAGCATCAGTGGCAGCACAATCCGATGCCCTCATCTGCCCCAGCTGCAACAAAACATGTCTTGTCTCGTATCAGTCTCTACAGCCACAGCAGGCACTGTAACCTTCCAACAGTTTTGACTTCACCCCCAAAGGCACACTCCTCCACTGTCTCCTGAGACAGATGGATGCCGACAACAAAAGTGGAAGTGCTGGTGGCCCCACCTTGACAACACAAGCAGAACTCAGTATAATCACACTCTAGCAGGGTCATAATAATTTACACACAATGAGCAAACATAGGCAAAACACAATATACTGGATTTTCTTTACATATCAGTCATCATGCACAGTTTAAAAGAAATGAACTCTGCTTTCTGATCAATAAGCCTGACATTAATCATTATAGCCAACTATGTACTTGCCATCACATGTGATGCTATTGTTCAACAAAAGATGGTTATGTGCAATGGGTTGCATTCAACGAAAGCATTAAGGAGGAGTGTTCTATCAGCGCAAGGATTTCTCCTTGTGCAACAGAAGGTTCTCTCCCTCTCCTCCTGCTGTACAACCTCTAAATCTGTTCTTGGACTTCCCCCAACCTTCCAGAGCAGATTCTGGGGTGGGACGGGGCATGCTTGGGGGAGGAAAGAGGGAAGTCCTGTTGCACTAGCACTAATTTATTGATTTGATTTTAATATCTGTATTCTGATTTTCCAGCAACGTGTTGAGCTCAAAGAGACTCACAATAACATTAAAAGTTAACAAAGATTACAAATCTATACCGTACAATCGACACTACAGTATAATACTATCAAAAGCACAGTAGCATATAAACAATGTTAGAAACTCAGATATATAAGCTAGGCGCCAAATGGCTCCTTAGACCAAGGAGCCAAAACAGATTGCCTAGTTGCCATTTGGGGGCCAGACAGCTTGGAAGCTGTATTTTTCAATAAGACTTTTTGGTTCCTGAAATTCATTCTGACTGTGCAGATAAAATATAATGGATAGAATTCTACCGGATGTGCTGCTAGCGTGTGAAAACAGTCAAGATCCAAGGATCCCCCACCTTCAAATGATGGAGATGTCCTGGGCATCTTCACCTAGTCACAAGTAGCCAACAGCCAGGTGCAAAATGTGCCTGGTGAATTTTGAGTGCAATATATATATATATATATATATATATATATATATATATATAAGCTGGCCCTGCACGCGTTGCTGTGCGTCAGTCTGTCAAATGGAGGGTAATAGGCCCCCTTCAGATCCCCCTGAGCCTCAGAGTCCCCCTGTTTTACAGGATCTCGTGGCAGAGGCAGGGTTTGTGGGTGTGGCGCGTTGTTGTGGCTAATCCCTATGACTGCCCCCACGTGTCCCGATCCATGATATATTCTGTTTGCCCCCCCCCCCATGACCGGCGTATCTCATGACGTTTTGAAGGATGGTATTTATTTTTGTCTTGTGGTTATTTGGTGGGGGATTTGGGGGGGGGTGTAGTGGTGCTAAATTTTAAAGTAAAAACCCCTTGCCGTGCCCCCAAGTGCGTTGCTGTGGGTTATTCCCCCCCCCTGGGCCTAGTGGGGACCTGGCAGGGGCCTACATAAAACAAAGACCGTGCTGCGGCCTGCGATCCATGCGCTTGTCCTCTCCCCCCCCCCCCCGGCCTAGTGGGGGCCTGGAGGCCTGGCAGGGGCCTACATAAAACAAAGGCCGTGCTGCGACCTGCGATCCATGCGCTTGTCCTCTCCCCCCCCCCAGGCCTAGTGGGGGCCTAGCAGCCTGGCAAGGGCCTAGGGGTCTGATAATGGCCGCCATGGTGGTTTCAGTTGCTTGGTTGATGATGTCATTATTTGGTTTGTGGGTGTGGTGTAGATTTCACAGGAAGGGAGGGGGTGTACTGTGGGAGGAATTCCACTTGAGGGCGCTGTTTTACTTTGTGTAAAAGCAGGTTTCTACCTGCCCAGGTGTGAAATTTGAGGGATTTTTTTTCTAACAACGCCCAGGGAGTGGCCTGGATCGTTGTGTCAAAATTTCAGGACGATCGGTCAAGCGGTTACGGAGAAAAGTGGAACACGCACTTTCACGATTTTTATATTTATATATATATATAGATATGCAGCCCTGTGCCTGCCTAAGCTGAATGTGTCTTATCACCTGGGTAAGTGTGTGTATGTTTGTAGCTGTAGTTACCTTTCCAGTTATAAATAATAGCCAGCAGTTCTTGTATTACTCAATGAAGCTTAAAAGGGGGGGACAATATCTATTTGAGTACTACCCAATATGTGTATGTTGAAGCATCCAATTAACATGTACCATGCAGTCTGATTTAAAATTTATTTCAGTATTGTTTTACATTAAATATAGTTAAAATATTGTCCATCTTTATTTAAGGCAGCTGTACAAGGCTTTTCTTGGGGAAGGGGCACCTCAGAACAAGTAGCAACCCTATTATGATTGTAGATGCCTAAAAACTCAATTTGAAAATACAAAAACTGGAGTCAAACCTTAAGGAGTTCTGCTTCATTAAGCAGCTAATACGCCACCTCTCTTGGCTTGGGGAAAAAAGCCTTCATCTACATATTAAAGACTAATGCTATTATTCATTTCTTAAGAAAAATCAATATTATCTTGATTTTCTATGGCTTCAATAAGTCAGCAATTGTTAGTTAAGATAAGGAGTTCCATAATAAAAGAATGTACCATTAACAAAACCTCAATAAAATTCTGGGTCATTTTGTTTTGTTTTTAAGATATTCTCTTTTTTCCCACCAGACGACTGAATTATGTATTTCTGCTTACATATTGGCTTGTATGATTAAAACATGATGCTCTTTCTTGACTTTAATAAGGGCATATTCAAATAAAATAAAACATTCTCTTAAATTAAATATAGTACAGCATTTGTCCTTAATGTAGTTTTCAGAAAAACCATTAGGTTTGTTACACGGAGGTACAAATGAGGCATTTTTAAACTAATCTATAGCTCTGCTTGAAAGCCAGTATGTTCATTCTGTGTGCCCTATAGGATTCTGCAATATTTGCACATCAAAATATGCTCTGGTTTTTACACTTGGGATACTTAAGCTTTGTAAAAGAAACTGTGAAAAACAGTAAACTTTGAATCTTGGTTTCTTCAGCAAAAATTTTTCCCCCTAGCCATTGCTAAGTGTCCTTTTCTTTTCAGGGTGACCTTAACTTTCATATTTGTAAAATGCTTTGTGTGTGTGTGTGTGTGTGTTTCAATTCAACGGGTGTCATAATGACTATTTATCATCTTTAATGTATTAGACAAATGCACTGAGAGAAATCTCTTAGGACCCTCTTGTTTAAAAAGAAAACCAAGCTTTAAGTCATTGCTGATTTAGACCGAGTTTCATTTATTGACAAATAAACAATCATGAATACATTTGCTGGAAAGCCATCTCACAAACACACACACACACACACACACACACAAATGCACACACACCTTTCCCTCCCCTGATGGTTTTGTGCATCGGCTGTAATTTCACACATCTACATATTTTTACACTGACCAAGACATTGCTTAATACAATTTGCAGAGAAGGTTTTGCACCCGTACATCTTGTTACATCGGCTAAAGCTTTTGGAAAAACAAATTATGCTATGTCTCTGCCTGCAAATTGATAAAAACATTTTGCTCAAAAACCGTGCTTATTCGTAGAAAGAGCAAATCAATATATTTCACGCAATGAGTGGGACAGTGGGAAAAAGTTGAAATATTAAAGTATAGCTCGATGCTTTGACATTTTGCATTGTTAATTGTGACCTCAGCTGCCTCCTGCTAGGTAATGACCATAATGAATAAGCATGCTGTGCTTATGAAGGACTTAGACCTAACAAACTGATCAATTGTTAATTCTATAAACTGACGGGAAGGTGTCCTCACTATCAATAAATCAACTCCTGTTTGTGGGATTAAGACACTACATCATCTCAATATCCTCCGGCTTCCCTTGGACTTCTTGCAATAATGCAGTTAGCATTGGGTTAGTGGTATTTAGAAAGTCAAAGTTGTCGTAATGTTTCAAAAGCCATTGCATGCTAATTAAAGAATCCACTGACACAGGCAAAACTCTAATTATTAGTAAAGTCACCTGGAAATACATTTCTCTAACAGCAACTCTTTTGTTAAACCTCCTTGACAATAAGCAAACAGCAATTCCAGGAGCAAATTTCAAAGGATGTGTCGTCTTTTGTTACATCTTTTGCTTATAAGCAAAGCAAGATTATTCTCAACAAATCCAAAGTACTTTTTATCCACAAAGTGTTATTTGTATGGAGGAAATGTATTTTCAATAGAGCAATTTGGTTCTGTCTGGCAAGGAGAAAAATCCAAAAGGGCAAGATCCTATTTTGCAGAGAGAAATGTTCTGAAAGCCAGTCTCTTACAAATAGTCATCATCTGCTACAATTCCAAACTAGATTTAGCATTCATAGTTTATTCACCAAGGGTCCAATTTAAGAGAGAAATGTGTGTGTTCAACTTATGGGCAGTCATTCGGGTCCTAAGGAAAGCAAAAATACATTTCCACTAGTTTCTGTAACTCGGTGAAGTGTTATGAGTGTTAATTCTGAAAATGGGGAAAATCTGCAAAATCCAAGCTATTGGAACAAAATTGATCCCAGTTTCCAATGAATATTATTAACCCTAAGCAGTCAGAATCCTCCCCCCAATAGAAATAGGTTGACAATTTTGACCCATTGCCAATAATAATCATCAGTGGATTATTTGGTATGGATTCAATGTATACAAGATCAAATCCTGGTACTGCTACCTAGAACGGCATTTTTATAAGTCCAACTCTTGCTGGCATTCTCTTTTTATCTTCATTTAAATTTGCATATAAATACATCTTTTTTTTAAAAAAAATAAAGCTAACTGGAACTCTACTTGCTTCCACGGGAAGACAGACAGAAATAGGCACAGAAATCAAAATAGGGTTTTTTGTAATCTAAAGCCAAAAATGGAAAGGAATCATTAAAACTCAAACAGCAGAGCCTCATTATGACTGAACTCTAGGGGCAAACAGCAGGGCTGACGCATGAGGTGTAACTGATAGCAACCCTAGCAAAATAGTTTAAAGAGTAGTAAAGTAATTTGTGGCGGAACCAGTTCTACTGCTCAGACATGACTTGAAATGCAAATAAGAATATGAGGAGGCAGGAATGGAGGGGGATTTGTGACCGTCAAGTTTTTGTTGGCCATGACCAGCATGGCCAATGGTCAGGAACAATGGGAGTCGCAATCAGACAGAATCTGAAGGGCTGCAGGTTCCCCATCCCTGTGCTGCCCTTTCTCTCCTTTGGCGCAATGCATATATGTACTGCAGTCACACAGGCAACGTGAAGCACATGATCTGCTTGTCAATCAGCTTGTCCCAGGGAAGGCCAATGACAGCTTGCCACTGCCACCTGCTCAATGGCTTCGTTTCTCTGGCCCAGAGGAGAGCAGCAAGCAATGGGAGTGATCAAGAAGGAGCAGCAGCTGCCATTGACAGCTCACTCTTCTTCTCTATCTGTCTTTCTCCTGGGACAGCAGTGGGGATTGGGCCCTGATGCAAAAGGAGATTAAGTGAGCTACTGCATGGAAGAAAAGCCACCCACCCACACACACACACACACACCTGATTGTTTGTTTGTGGCATTTTTTACCACCCACTTACAGTGAGTTCTCTGGGCTGTGCAGATTTTGAAAAACATGAACGTAAAATCAAGCACCCGTTAAAAACAGCGTCAGGATAAACCAAGATAAAACCAGAAGCGCCCAAGATCTAAAAAGCATTCAAACGTGTTTCAAAACTGAAGAACCTAAGAAAATAAAAAGGTCTTTGCCCAACACAAATGAAACCGCAGTGCAAGAACATTGGAGGAGCTCTGCTGGATCAGGCCAAAGGCCAGTCTAGTCTGCCATCCTGTTCTTACAGTGGCCAACCAGATGCCTACAGGAAGCCTGAGCTCTCCTCACTTGCAGCTCCCAACAACTGGCACCCAAAGGCATACTGCCTCCGACAGGGGAGATAGAACATAGCTCTATCCTCCATTAAGTTGTCTAATCCTCTTTTAAAGCCACCCAAGTTTATGGCCATCAGTACATCTTGTGAGAGTGGCTTCTACTGCCACACAAGCACCAGGCAAACCTCTCTGGTTGTCTCATTAACATAAAACATTTGTAGATCTGAGATTAGTTAAGGCCTAATCTCTCAGATCTTCTCTCAGCCACCTGAAGTAAGATAGAGTACCCTCCTCTGTTCTTCCTGCTCCCTTACTAGATATTGAGTCTTTCATTTCTCATTACACTGGGGAAGGCTTTCCACAATTGGGGTAAAATAAAAAAATTCCTTCAGTAGCACCTTAAAGACCAACTAAGTTTATATTTTGGTATGAGCTTTCGTGTGCATGAAGGAATTTTTTTATTTTGCTTCGACTCAGACCAACACGGCTACCTACCTGTAACTAGCACAATTGGGGTGCCACCACCACTGACCAGCTCCTCTCCTTGGTAGCCACCCACCTCATCTCATTGGGGCAGCTGGAAATTGGCACTTGAAGATGTTGTCAGGGTCCAGGCAAGTATATATACAGCTTGCCAGAGTACCGGCCAAACCCAGAGCTAGCTCCAATTTGCAATCCCACACGTGTGATTTTCATTCCTTGTAGGCCTCATTCTCCTATTGTTGCCAATTATGTAGTGCCATCAATATGCGCACACTTTATAGGCCAACATAGGCGAAAAAGACTTACATCTTTCAGGGAAAGGAACATAGGTCAGTGGAAAAGCATTCCAGCTAATATCCCTGGCATATCAGACAAGCAAAAACATGCATGCATGGAGATCCCCTCTCCAGTGAAGTGAATACAGATGTCAGCATAGACAGAACCTCATAGTATAGAGCACACAGGTGGCCCTTGACTTCGGCAAAAGCATCTTGATCTGCTCTTCCCCAACCAGATACCCTCCAGATATTTTAGGCTACAACTTCCATTACCCACAGCTAGCATGGTCACTGGCCAGGGATGATGGGAGTTGTGGTCCAAAACATATGGAGGGCACCAGGTTTAAGGGAGGCTGGTGTAGAGGATCACAGCTTAATATTGTAGTATGAGCCATGGGCAAGAGCCTAGTGCCAGGGCTAGTGGTCTGGAGGTGTATCAAGGCCAAGAATGAGTTGGAGGGGACAGGTGAGCTGGCTCACTGCTAGACTGGCAAGCAAGAGAGATAGCAACGCAATACGTTGAGAGGCAAGTAAAAGGTAAAGGGACCCCCGACCATTAGGTCCAGTCGTGACTGACTCTGGGGTTGCGGCACTCATCTCGCCCTATTGGCTGAGGGAGATGGCGTACAGCTTCCAGGTCATGGCCAGCATGACAAAGCCGCTTCTGGCGAACCAGAGCAGCACACGGAAACACCGTTTACCTTCCCGCCGGAGCGGTACCTATTTATCTACTTGCACTTTGACGTGCTTTTGAACTGCTAGGTTGGCAGGAGCTGGGACCGAACAACGGGAGCTCACCCCGTCGCAGGGATTCGAACCGCCGACCTTCTGATCAGCAAGCCCTAGGCTCAGTGGTTTAACCCACAGCGCCACCCACGTCCCTTGAGAGGCAAGTAGGGGCACCCTAATATTCACCCCAACTGGAAGTGAGGAGTCACACCAGAGTCTGGGGGGGTGGCTTTATCAGATTATTGATCCCTTCTATCAGCAGGCCCCTCTTGAGCCAACAGCAGATAGGCCAACCGTTTCTGGCAAGCACCACAATAGCCTGGATCCAGCTGCCAAACAGCACGGCTGGATTCCTAGCACCTTGAACCGAAACAACGGTGGAAGTATATAAGGGTATACTGGAAGATACGGTAACAAGGTGTGAACTTAAAGCAAAGGGAGTGTAACACACACAGCCTTATAGCCTAGGTATTAAAGCCACACACTTGATTGAAGGAGCTCAATCTGTAATGCACTGTTCTCTCCCAAATATTTCGTACTCACCACAACTCTGCCAGGTAGGTTAGGCTGAGAGATAGTGACTGTACCAAGGTGAGCATCATGGCTGACTGGGGATTTGAACCTTGCACTGGCTTTCACACATGCAACTTGGGCTATTCAGGGTACATTTTTGTTCACTCCTGCAATGCTGGTAGATTTTGAAAGGTACGTGACAATTCACTGGAACAAGTGACACTGTGAATTGTGAATGAGATGGGGAAAGACAAAACTTTATTATTATTATTTCTTTAAATGTATTATGGGGGGGATGAGTTTGACGATTACCTCCGATTATTTAATGCTTGAGGCAAGCAGAATTAATTTCTGTGTATATTATTAGCACCTCACCCTGCTGAGATTTTCCCATTGTTACACTATGGAACATTGTAGTCAGACCGCTCACAGCTATTGTGCATGCTTTTAAAAGAGGTAAATCTAAATAAATTACGTTATTAATATATTATCCTTACTGGAGAAGCAGCAAGGGGCCAATTGAAAAGTGAACCCTACTGTGACTGAAACTACATGGGTATAAAGTATTAACTCCATCAGAACGCAACACGGGGACCATGCACAAACAAACGAGCCAATTTTAATTCATTTTGCAAACGCTCTACTCATTTGCAAATATGTATCCTATCTAATCTTTTCCTAAAATTTATTTATTTCTAAGACTTTCTATTCTCATCCCATACTCTTGACTATAAAAAAAGAGCAGCACTAGTTCTATTGCAGAAGGAAAGCTGCTATGACTTCTCCAACAAGGCTTTCTGGAGAATCACCTCCTATGTTCTAACTGATGTTGCTGCTGCTGTTTTTGTTGTTGTTGTTGTTGTTGTTGTTGCTGCTGCTGCTGCTGCTGCTGCTGCTGTTGTAGTAGTAATAGTTTGGATTATTCCAAAGAAGCATTTCATTCCTCTGCTTTCTGCAGAATCTGTTCTGTTGTTGTTATTGTTCTAGGTAAAGGTAAAGGGACCCCTGACCATTAGGTCCAGTTGTGACGACTCTGGGGTTGCGCGCTCATCTCGCATTATTGGCCGAGGGAGCTGGCGTACAGCTTCCAGGTCATGTGGCCAGCATGACAAAGCCACTTCTGGCGAACAAGAGCAGCACACGGAAACGCCGTTTACCTTCCCGCTGTAGCAGTTCCTATTTATCTACTTGCATTTTGACGTGCTTTCGAACTGCTAGGTTGGCAGGAGCTGGGACCAAGCAACGGGAGCTCACCCCGTCACAGGGATTCGAACCGCTGACCTTCTGATCAGCAAGCCCTAGGCTCAGTGGTTTAACCCACAGCGCCAACATTATTGTTCTAATGTGTGGATTATTCCAAAGAAGCGTTTCATTTCTCAACTTCAGTTAAATGGGTAGAGACCATAACTCAGCCAGTGACAGAACACATGCCTGATATGGAGATGTCCCCAGATCCAATCCCTGGCATCTCCAGCTAAAATAATCACATGGCAGTTAGGGCTGGACAAATCTGTCTTCCTCCAGCTCATCACTTTAACATGTCTTCATTAGTAAGCCCATTCCACCCCACTTCCACATTAGTGACCAATCTTGGGACAAACAAAACGCTTAAGACAATGGGGATTTTACTTCTGTATATATCCATTGCCAGGAAGAGAAGTTCCACCCCCAGTTTGCTCTCAAGAGATGAGAGTAAGTCCCCGATTTGCTAAGAGCTGCTTTCACAGTAAGAATAGCTCCCTCCATCCTCAAATTTGTGAGGGGAAAAGCAGGAATACATATCTGCCTGCTCAAATTTAGGCCTAAATTTAGGCCTGAAGAGAAATCTTAACAGAACTAGGGTGCTAGTTGAGGTAGAAGTCAATTTGAGGTAGGGTCAGACAGACAGGTTCATCCCCTCCCTTGAGGAATTAAGAATAGTAGAAGAGTTTGGATTTGGATTTGATATCCCGCTTCATCACTACCCGAAGGAGCCTCAAAGCGGCTAACAATCTCCTTTCCCTTCCTCCCCCACAACAGACACTCTGTGAGGTGAGTGGGGCTGAAAGACTTCAGAGAAGCATGACTAGCCCAAGGTCACCCAGCAGCTGCATGTGGAGGAGCGGGGACGCGAACCCGGTTCACCAGATTACGAGTCTACCGCTCTTAACCACTACACCACACTGGCTCTCAGGATTGCAGAATAGGAAGGGACTGCGAGGGTCATCTAGACCAACCCCCTGCATACAGGAATCTTTTGCCAAACGTGAGGCTCAAACCCACAACCCTAAGATTAAGAGTCTCTTGCTCTACCCACTGAGCTATCATTGGCTGATTCTATACAGGCAAGTCTCCACAGGCATTCCAGCAGCCACCAGGAATATGATGCACTAGGCATAACCAACAGGAATATGCAATGCTAACAGCCCATAGCTATGTCCAGGCTCAGCCATAGAAGTGAGCAGCAGGATAGGAGCCAGAAGCTGAGACAGAGCTGAGGTGCCAGAGCCTATGAGACACAGAAAAATACACCAGAGCCAGGCAGGCCTTGATGCTCAGGCGAGGTCCTGCTCAAACAGGAAGACTTTTATAGCCATATCATGTTCAGGAGGGCACAATGGTTAGTGGACAGGACTCAGACCACAGCTTGAGAATATTTCACTGCCATGAGCATTTTCCAAACAGCAGTTCATGTAGAACCAGGGCCTCTAACATAGGGGTACATAGCTGCACTGACCCCATACCAGCAGGGGCCCCAGACTCTTAGCTTTCATTTTAAAAAGCAAGTCAACTAGACATTTCTGAAGAAAGTTAGAGGACAAAGTGTGGCGGCAGCTCTAATGCTTTAGGAGGCATGTTGACCACCACCAACCCCATCTAGGACTCAGGACGGGCCCCTCCCAGAGCAGAAGCAGCTGGGTAAAGGATGGTATTGGGGTATGTTTGTTAAAAACACTTTCCTCATGTCTACAGATCCTGTTGGCATCCCTGCTTAGAACCAAAAGTCTTCAGTTACAGCACCTCCCAACAAGTCAGAAAGATTCACATGTACAGCCCCACAATGGAGCCAGATGGAAGCTGTATCTGTGAACTACCATGTGAAGGCTAAAGCATACCTTCCCCTCATTGAGGGGAAAGTATAGTTGTTCCTTGGTTCTCGAACGCCTTGGTACCCGTACGTTTTGGCTCCTGAACGGCGAAAACCTGGAAGTGTTCCAGTTTACGAATATTCTTTGGAACCCGAACGTCCGGCGCGGCTTACACGGCTTCCAATGGAGTGCAGGAAGCTCCTGCAGCCAATCGGAAGACACACCTTGGTTTCTGAGTGTTTTCGGAAGTCGAACAGACTTCCGGAATGGATTATGTTCAAGAACCAGGGATGACTGTACAGGATATAAAACAGGCTAAATATGCATTAGGTCCATGAATGGTCCAGCATGATACAGTCTGCATGCCTTAAAGGAGAAGCAAAGCTACAAACAGAAGAGAATGCTAGAGCAGACATCCCCAGACTTCGGCCCTCCAGATGTTTTGGACTACAATTCCCATCATCCCTGACCACTGGTCCTCTTGGCTAGGAATCATGGGAGTTGTAGGCCAAAACATCTGGAGGGCCGCAGTTTGGGGATGCCTGTGCTAGAGTATCTTCCCAAGGATTTGCTGGAACTCTTGAGGAAAAGGTCACAAATACATGCCTGCACACAAAGCAAATGCAAAGTATACACATGTGAGATACATCCTCAGCATGAACTGTCTTTGTTTGTGTGAACACAGTTCCACAAAGGCACAGTGCCATGGTTTGCTTAACAAATCACATATGCCACAGAAGATCACACAAACCATGGTTTGTTTCTCCAAAATTTGGCTTCTTTTCCTGCTGCGCTTGTCTTGCGCTTTTGCAGCTTCCTTAACCATGGTTAAGGA
This sequence comes from Zootoca vivipara, assembly GCF_965207765.1. Lineage (NCBI taxonomy): Eukaryota > Metazoa > Chordata > Lepidosauria > Squamata > Lacertidae > Zootoca > Zootoca vivipara. The sequence goes on along the minus strand of NC_142584.1, from coordinate 95,257,209 downwards.
AGGGTATTTGGGTTCACACGTTAACCACAACTTGTGGTCCGCAAGCCAGCCTAACCAACCTAACAAAGTTGTTGTGAGGATTCGAACTGCTGATCTTCTGATCGGCAAGCCCTAGGCTCTGTGGTTTAACCACAAATAAAGTAGTAGCAGCAGCAGCAGAAACCAAAATGGGAAAATACACACAAAAGGAGGATGTACCAGCAGACTCAGGAGAACCACCAAGATTTGCTAAAGTACAAAAAAAATATTTGAGAGGGGGACCCCTAAAAGGGGGAAGCACATGCAAAGCAACCCAGTGAAGCCTGAGGCTACTCTCAGATGACCTGTTGATTAAACATTTGTTCTGATTCAGGTGTGGAGACACACTACCTTGTGTGAAGTAGTAGCTTTCCCATACTTTCTCCCATCACCACAGCATCAAAACAACTTTATATGTACAACCTGAATTTGCAGGTTTGTGGTTGAATTCCATCTGACAGTAGCGGCAGTCTGGAAGCACCCTGAGTATACACAGGGTCCCCGGAATGCTGACTGACTGTTAAGAGTGTAGGGAAAGGAGAAAAGAAATGGAATGGAGTATCCGGAACAGGGGTGCTCCCTTTTACAACATTTTTTCCCCTTGCACTTATTGAATTAGCATCAGGATACTTCTATTGCAGTTTTCTTCTCCCAGGGGGACCAAATTTACCACCAAGACCTGAAGTTCCCCACCCCTGTCCCAGGCCACCCTTGGAAACCTTTGGACATAAATAAAATACATGAATGGCACGGTGCTTAGATTTATGAAAATTTATATACCGCTTGATTACAGTAAAACCTCCAAACGGTTTTCCCAAAAAAATATTAAAGATGTCAGTAAAAATAGTTAAAGATAATTAAAAGTAACACCAAAAATTTATTAAAACACATCTACATCTACATGCCTGGATATGTTTCATAGCTGCCAAGTTTTCCCTTTTCTCGCGAGGAAGCTTATTCAGCATAAGGGGAAATCCCTTAATAAAAAGGGATAACTTGGCAGCTATGATATGTTTGCCTAAATAAACAAAAAACGTTTTGCATGTGGAGAGCTTTTAACCAGCCCTAGGAATAAATTCAGACAGTACTCAAATTTCTGGTTTGGTTTTTGGCAGAATTTATGCCACAACTTAATTGATTACAGAAAGTGTGTGGTTGTATAGGCTCTTGACTCTGGGCACCAACCATAAGTCAGCCTTGGGTGAACACCTGGGACAGAGGCGAGCCGGGGTGTCTGCCACACCTCCACCCAGATGAGCCCTGAACTCAGGCTCAGGGCACAACCCCGCACAGGGAGACAAACCACGAGTCCGTGGATTCCTTCTTAAAGGAATACCCAACGCATAGGGATGGTGATAGCATTCCCCAATCCCTATCACCTGAACCAGAGCCTATCCGCAACCTTACAAGTTGTGACGGTTTGCTACGTGGAGGCGTAACCCAAATGGCACCAGCCAATCAGCCAAGTGGGGAAAATTCCTGCCGTGGCCCTGTCCCAACGACAGGCGACACACGACGGCATAGCAAGGTCAAGCGCAAGCCCTAAAATAGCGAGAGGTGGGAGGGGGTTCCGATGCACTGAGCCCAAAAGAGGAAGCTCAGGGACACGTGCATCAGCTTAAGTAGTGGTCCCTCAATTGCTTTGAGTGGCGTCCCTCATGCCCAATTGCTCCCAAGATGGAGGGACCACCAATAGGGTGTTGTGGCCGCTCCAATGTTCCCACCCACAACACAGGGTCTGATTGCCAGGTCCCACCGCAACACGTGCCCTCTGTTAGGGAGGACCCGATTTAGGCATGCCTCCAAAGGGTTGCAGTGGAGGTGCCTGCCAGGTGTCACTAGGCAGGGAGTTCCAAAGCATATCTGTTCCAAAATTAAAATATTGATTTCTTACAAGTGCAAAAATCAGCAAGTAGCGCAGTTCTCTGAGCAGAGGTGTTATACGCTCACAGTGTCTAATTCCTGTCGCGTTCTGTGCCAAGAGCAGTTTCTGGGTCACGTGCAAGGGAAACCCGACATAGAGTGCATTGCATTAATCCGATTTTGAAGTCACCAGTACCTGAACTACTATAAATCCCGATGTAACACTTCTATCCAATGAACCCCCACATGTATCCCCAATAATCTTTTGCCTGATAACATGCCCTTCTTGTTCTTGGCTTCCAGACTTTCATAACATTAAGGGCCAGTTCATTTGTATGCTTTTTTAAAAAAGAATTTTAATCTATTAATCTTTCTAGAATGCACAACCTGCTAAAATCACAAAGCTTGTCTCACCAGTGCAAAGTGAGTTGCAACATTTTCAGCTGGGGGAAGGGGCTTAATCCAGACATACTAACGCCTTCCCAAAGTGCCACCGAGCTACAGACTTGCACCACCAAATGCATACACGCATTGGACTTCAGTCTGAATTGGATATCACAAGCAACTATATTAGATACATAAATCTGATAGGACAAGATCCAAACACCGAAAAAGTATGCCACAATTAAAAATCTTTAAACATAATCTAAATCCTCTTGTTGATTTCTTTATCAGCAGGAACCCTTGTAATTTTCTAAGCGTTCTTTTTTAAATGCCACAATAGATCAAAAGATCATTACTATTCAACTTATTTGAATATTTCCTAATTCCCTAAACAGTTGCTTACTGTTTTCTAATTTAAAGTAATTCATTACATGCACATCTTGCATTTTATGTCAACTCAAAGTGAATTATACATTCTCTCTCTCTCCCTCCGACAATTCAGTGGCAGCATTTCAGTCATCCATATGGTTCATTTTATTTCAGTATACAAATCGGCAGTATATATAAATTGGCAGCAACATAAAGCATGATGGAAAAATACCCCTCTTTAATAATGCTAAACAATTCTAATGATCCCATAGGTTATACTAAACAACAACAACAAATATACAAATATACAGATAAAATGCTGTTTTTCAAAACCAGAATTTCTCCCAGGCAGTTCATAACAAAATAGATGAAGTAAGTTTGTAAATGTTTCAAAAGATCCCTGCAAAGTTTGAGGGCGAGGACAGAACAGTCTTCTTCTCACTTCAGTAGTGAATTCTCTAGGTATATTTAACTTCCAAGTGAGCATGCAAAAGGATTATAGTCTAATGCACTTTAATTTGTGGCCTGCAAAATCATTAGTATCTTTCTTCCTATGAACTCAGAGTGGGATCGGGGCAGGCCTTAAAATACCCTGTTTCTCATATTTTAAGACATACCCATAAAATAAGCCATAGCAGGATTTTTAAGCATTCAAGGAATATAAGCCATACCCCGAAAATAAGACATAGTGATAGGCGCAGCAGCAATGCCGGCCGCGGCAGGAGGAGGAGGAAAAAAATAAGACATCCCTTGAAAATAAGCCATAGTGTGTTTTTTTGAGGAAAAAATAAATATAAGACATGTCTTATAATATGAGAAACACGGTATACTAGTGCATTGAGCAAATGTAGTGTTGCACTATAATTGCTAGAACAGTTTTGGAAGCAGGGCAACCCTTTAATATCTTCTGCTACTTGTATAACAGTCTCGGCCTTCAACAGCAAGGGGCCCTCAAGATGTTTTGGACTTCAACTCCCATCAGTCTCTCCAGCACCTGCATTATGGGAATTGTAGTACAAAGAATCTAGAGGGCACCACACTGTTGAAAGCAGTATTACCTTGTTCAGAGTAAGGAGCTCTCTCTTTTTTTTTCCTTCGTAGAATGCTGCTTGTTGTTTTTATGAAGCTTTACATCAGATAGGCTGTCCAGATGTTGTTAGACTCCAGCTCACATCAGACCAAGACACCATAGTCAGTGACCAGGAAATATTATCATGCAATGTGTATACTGCTCAGTGCCAAAACAAGTTTCTAAATGGATTACAAATTATTATTTTTTAAAAAAACAAGCTGCACCAACCATTGCAAGATAGATCTTCACAATGGGAGTTGTTATAGTCTAGCAACATTTAGAGGGCCACAGGTTCCCTATCCCTAAATTATACAGAATTATAGAATCTCAGGGTCATCTGCAATGCAAAAAATCTCAACTAAAGCATCCATGACAGATGGCCATCCAACCTCTGCTTAAAAACCTCCAAGGAAGGAGAGCCCACCACCTCCCGAGGGAGTCTGTCCCACTGCCGAACAGCTCTTACTGTCAGAAAGCTCTTTCTGATGTTTAGTTGGACTCTCCTTTCTCGTAGCCATTGGCCCAGGTACTACCCTCCAGAGCAGGAGAAACAAGCTTGCTCTACCCTCCATGTGACAGCCCTTCAGATATTTGAAGATGGCTATCATATCTCCTCTTGGTCTCCTCTTTTCCAGGCCAAACATACCCAACTTCCTCAACTGTTCTTCATAAGGCTTGGTTTCCAGACCCTTGATCACCTTGGTTGCCCTGTTCGGCTCACGTTCCAGCTTGTCAATAGCCTTCTTTCATGGTCCTTATTAATTATATGATTCCATCAATCTTGTGAGGACAGCCCACCTCTTTATTTCACTGGAAGACAGCAACCTGTCCAAGGCATAGCTGCCAAGTTTTCCCTTTTCTCGCGAGGAAGCCTATTCAGCATAAGGGAAAATCCCTTTTAAAAAGGGATAACTTGGCAGCTATGGTCCAAGGCCACCACAACTGGGCTGATATTTGGAACCATTATTTCAGCGTCTGCTCTCCAGCTTTCTTCCAAATTTACAGCGGGGAACGGGAGGATAAATATTAGGGTCAACTAATAAACTGGAGGAAAGCAGTGAAAATAAGTGTGCAATAAAAGCATACTGTGATCCTTCACTATAGGAATAGCCTTTAAAACTAGTGTCAGCAGAGCAACCTTTTGTTATGCATTTGGCAAGGGGAGTAGGCTGTATGCCTGAGCCTCCCTTCTAATTCCTGGATCCAGCATGGATTCAATTGGTGAAATAGCCAGGCCATACATAGTATGGGTCATTAAGGTAACAAAGGGAGTGGCTCTGTGCAAGGAGCAAATGGGTGAGACTTCCCCCCCCCCCCACTGTCTGCTAGTTAGAAATAAAATACAAAAGGCCAGAGTGGTGTGTTGAGTTAGAAGCTTGATACAAAAGCTGCAGGATGGAAAGGCAGAGAGAGAGAGAGAGAGGCATGCCTGATTTCTGCTGGAATATAGATATGGGAAAGGCAGGACACTCTTGGGGTGTTGATGCTGTGAAGCCCTCCATCCTAGGCTGAGGTTGTATATATGTGTAAATATGTGCAAATGAACCATATATCCTAAAGACACCACAGTCTCCACTGTGCCTCATTCTGAAAGAAACACAAGCCCTGGAAACCCCTGGAATCTCACACCACTCAGAGATTGAGGTAGTGTGCCACACTATACATACCGTATCTGTTCTGCACTACATAGGTTAGATAGGGCAACTCAGACAACACTGGTGCAATTTAATTAGCTCCAGAACAAAAATGGATAAACAGAATCAGAGAGGATGCTGAAATGGTGTCAGGAACTATCTTTAGTTACTTAACATGGTCCACTTTACTAATCATTGTGCCAAAAGGAAAATTATGATTGTCCTGAAATCAAGAGATAGAATCTTTGATCTAGCCAAACTTTCTTTCTATTTATCTATCTATCCATCTACCATATCTATCCAAGGTATTGGTATTCCACCCTCCAGCTTTAAAAAAACAACAACCCAAGCACCAAGGGTGCTTAACATATGGCAGATTAAATGAATTATATTAATTTTTTTATTACTGTATTTCTAATATTTATAGGCAGCTTCTTGTCCTAGATGGTCACAACAAAATTCACAGAACGATTAGGCAGGGAGGTGGGGGGACTCATCAGTCAAATAATAAGTTGCTTAAAACAAACAAAAACCACCAGTAAAAACAAATTCAATAATTTAGGCATGGTGCAACTTACTTAACATGCCTGCTAGACTAGAAAGGTCTTCATTAAAGCACCTAGGGAAGGGCGAAGCGTCTGATCTCAGCTGAAAGAGAGCTCCACAGTCGAGCCCACAATCATAAACACACAGCTCCTGGTGGATCTGAGCCATTGGGAAACACTAGCAGAAACTCCTTCAAAGATTCTATTGATCAGGGATGGATGTAAGGAATCAGGCAGTCCTTAAGACATCCTGGACCCAAGCCGTTAAGGGTCTTATGAATTCATACAAGGAACTTATACTTGGCTTGGTAGTGTAATACAAAGTGACAAAATATAATGCATGGAATTAACTCAGCAAAACAAGAGCGCCAGATCAAAGAGGAAGAGTCAGTAAAATCTGTAGAGGACCGCTGGATGTTCTGCTGGGTAAACACAAAGGCTTTCTGGGAGACACATCAGACTCTGTTGCAGGTTAACCTATCTTGGGAAGGCTTTCCACATTGACGATGCCATATAAACTAAGCAGGACCTCTTTGATCACCATCTGCCTAACATCAAGGGACTCAGAGGTGGATCTCCAAAGATGATCCGTTAATTTGGGAGGAGGCAATCCTTTGGAATCCCATGACCTTTAGGACTTTGTTTACCATTAAATAACTTTAACTGACTTAGAAGCAGTACAGAAATCCCCAGGACATATTTCCATGTAAATGGGACTGAATTCCAGAGACGTATTTTTGTTCGGGGGGGGGGGGAGGAACCATGTGGTGCTGGGAATGGCACTCAGAACTTGTTCTCAAACTGAGATGTTCTCTGTACGCTTGTCGCAATTACAGGGAGTGGAACAAAACCACCAAATGCATATTGCAATATGGCTTTGGCCAGGGTGTGGTTTCCGAAACACCTGATTGGCTGGCGATGATGTCAAGTGCATGCTCAATCTCTAGTGGATGCAGTTTCAGCATCACATACGTCTCCTCAAGGAAAGTATTAGCACAGGAGTTTCTGCCATAAGTAGCAGGATCTTAACCAACATGTGGAAACGAGAAGGGCAAACCTCATTTTCAAAACTGAACTGTTGCTTCACTAAGAGGGCTGGCACTTGTAAAAGCATCTTTCTTTCCAGATGTTGTTTCTGAAAATTCAACTATTCCAGAAATCTTGACATTCAGCACCTGAAGCCAGTTCATGTTGCAACAAGAGGTTTGCGTAATTTCAATTTTTCTAGCAAAGGTAACAGTGCACTTGTCATGAATGGAGTATACCGTATTATAGTATACTTCTGTTCTGTATAAACAAAATAATCTCTAAATCGGATTTTTTTCAAGCCTGGTCCATTAGGGCAAATGAGGCACTGCCCCAGCAACCTCAGCTGTCTGTCTTCTTACTTAGGCTCAGTTACACCAAGGAAAAGGATGAGGACAAAACTGGAATTAGTTGGCCTTGCCTCTCATTGGCTCCAGTTCCGCCTACTGTTGGCCTCCCTGAATTCTGCTCCACCAATCTCAATGGGCATCAGCCACCACAGCTTTTACATGGTTGTGACAAAACAAGGCTAATCCAAATAGAAAATGATAAAACTCAAGATTCTATTTTTTTAATATTAAAATTAATTGCCACAATATATTTTTTTTCATACAAAGACCAGGCAGACTGCAAACATCCAGATGGTCACTGTATTGCTGTCCTTAATTAGACTTAATATTATCATCATAAATATAAGTCGCCACAATGGACCCCCACTCGTATTGTTCCCTGGGTTGAGGGATAACCGTTTCCTCTCTTGAATGATTTGGTGAGAGAGAGGGGGGGGGGATACTATTTCACGGGTCTCTATATTCACAGGTTTACCAGAAGACTACAGCATGTCAGTAAAACATTATGCTCTTTTTTGAAAAACAACAGCAACAAATGAATTCAGTTACTTCCCATCAAAACATGCAAAAGGGTGGGGGGGGGATGGAGAGAATGCCAGCTACGCAAATACAACTTGTGCCAGGGAAAATGTATGTCAAAGCAATTTGAAAACACATCTGTGCAAAGGTTTGCATGCAATTACTGTGTGCGCACCTTGGAATATATTGAGTGGCATACTGGGAATACGCTGTCGTGAGTTATTTATTTTTACAGCATGTGGAATTGGGGGGGGGGGAGCAAGCAGCCCACAACATCTCAGCTGGCTACCTTAAAACTAAGGAGTATGATGGACAGGAAATGCTTTCCCAGCCACAGACACCCACACTTACCGTTAAGCAAAGGACACCACACAATTTAGCATGTTAATGTCAGGGTACTCCGGACTACTAATACAAAAGTGAAGGCTGATCAGGTCTATATATCTGTGGCTTGGGCTTTCTAGCAATTAGTTTGACACGCTGCCCTGGTTTACACATACACTCTCTCTTGTCTCCCATAACTTCCACTGCTCCAGCTAGATAGCTCACTATGTTAAATTGGGCTTACTCACAAGTAAGTATACATACATAAGATTGCCGTTTTAATTCATTCTACTCCCACCATGGGATAAGCTTCCCGGGTTATAATACACAGTTTGCAAATAATGCCAACGAATGCATGCAGAATTTATTTCACGCAGGCCAGGTAGCAAGCAGGCTTTAGTGGCGTGATGATGACATCAGTCACTGTCACAATAAACTGAGGCTAGTGGTTCCAGATGGTCCTTATGTTAAGGGAAGTTGGCCCTTAATACATAACCTCACAGCAACACAGTACCATTTGTCTCTCTCCCCCTTGAGAAAAAACGTTCCTATAGTCTTGATGTGGCACACACCTCAAAAGTTGCCCGGGTGGGTGGGTGTGTTTTATTTTGTTTTTCAGCTGTGATTAACTTACAAAATGGAAAGACTAAACGGGAAGAAGGATTCTCTCTCAGCACCCGCACAGAAGTGAACTCTCCACTCACCTCCGTCTCATGTACTTCATTTCTAAAACGATCTCCTGTTAAAGCACAGTTCTTCGTCCGCCGGTAAAATGAATGAACACGCACTTTATCTCCTGCGATCAGCCATATTAACCACGCTTGGCTGGGGCTGTCTGCGGATAAAGGAATATAACAGCAGGAGACCCACTTCGTGCGCTGCAGGCGGCGAGAGGAGAATCCCAAAAAAGTTTTATTTCACTCTTTCGGGGGAGGGCTTTGCCTCTCGACGCACCTCCTTCACACACCTCCACTTACCCTGGATAGGTTTCAGGTTTTAGGCAAGAAATGAGACCATATGCGGCGGTAGAGGGGGGGGGGGAGGCGACAGCGGATGGGAAGGGAAGAGCCTGCCCGGTTACTCCGCAACCCGATCTCGACCAACAAGAGAGGACACATCATCCATCTTTCTGTCTCTCTCGCTGATGCACCCTGACTCCTTTACAGGCTTGCCACGCTTCGCCGCTGAACGGACAAAGGAGACTTTATTTTACACCCCCGTCTCGAGCAGACTAGGAACTGCACAAGGGAGGTGGCAGCGAAGATAGGTATTTTTGCCCGCGCGCCTCCCGGACAAACACAATTGCGCTTTCGGAAGTGCTGCCACTTGAGAATATTTCCCCAGCCCCCCCCCCCGAAGGTGCTAGCACTGTGAGTAAACTGGAAACACCTTAGCTCGTCATTCCGGCCGCGCGTGGGAGGGCCGGTAATGGTTCTGCGCGATCAAGTGCACTCTGCACATGCTCCGGGTCTCACCGCTCCGATCTAGTGCAATGCGGCGCGTTGGCTTTCCAAACAGGCTGAGCTCCGCACGTTAAACCCTTCCTACGACAGAAGAGGCGCTGGCCAGCCAGGACTTGGCTGGGCATCACAGTTAGCCAGCCACATGGCTCCCAGAGAACCGAGGCACAAACGCTCTCCTCCCGGCCTCCCAGTGCCCACGGGCAGCTGCTCGGCCAGGCTCTCCCACAAAGCGGTCCACTTCAGCTGTGGCTGGCTTCGCCAGCTTCTGCTCTCTAGCAACTATTCCAAGCTCATCGGATTTAAAACAAGCCCCATTGCTTCCTACATCTGGCCCCAGAATCCAACACAACACAACCCAGAGAGAGAGAGAGAGAGCGCTTCCAGTCACACTTGCCCACAAACAACTATCCAATCCCCTAGGAGGGATTGCTATTTTACGCGTGCTCTTGCCTCGAGACCAAGTGTCACTGAACTTTGTGGAATTAACTTCTGAATGAAGCTTTGTCTCCAAATGCGCCACCCGACAGAGTACTGGTCCCCCAAACTAACCAAGCCTGCCGGCGCTCCGGCGCCTCAGATATTTAATCCTCTCAAGCCTCTGGAATCGCGAGAGGGAAAACAACGGATACAGAGCAACCATGTGCGTGCTTCCTCGGAAATACATGACATGTCTCACCCTTTTCAATGGGGCTTACTCCCAGGTAAGTATGTGTGTGTGCGCGCGCACACACAGGATCACGGCTTTAATGTAGGTCAAGTTTGCAGCGCTATCTGATGGGCAGACGGTCATGCTTAGGGATAACTTAAAAGTTGTTCGCATCACCTTCCTTGGAAGACTAGTTTGAGCGCTCTCGCTAAAAAAAACCGACAAAAGTTCCCTCTTTTTACGCCCAAGTGCAAATAGCGATGCCGTCGGGGCAGAACTTCAGGTGCAGACGTCCAGAGCCCCACTTAGCGGAAGGCCTGCAAGTGCAGCATGGCATTTTTGAAGTAAGCGACGAAATAGACTACACATAACCATCTAAACAGGGGGAGAGAAAAACCCTTTCAGTCCAGAGTCTGATCACCTAAGGGCGCCACTCCACGCCCCCCGCGCGCACACACACGTTTGCTGCTGGTGCTTTCCAGCTCGCATCACGCGCGCTTCACTTCCTCACCGCCTCGCTTCCCACGGCACGAGCGTGGATTCAAATCGCCACTTTCCTGGCACCTAAGGATCGGGAAGAAACAGGTTGCGTAGCGGACCTGGTTGTGGGAAGCGGGTAACTGAACGGAAGGCGATCTCTCTGTCATCGGCTCCGATCTTTTTTCCAGCCCTGAGACAGCATCGCCGGAACTGCTCCCGGCACAGGTTACGCCGAGCAAGACAACCAACGGCCGGTTGCACCGCACAGCCCCACCACCATCAAATATATATATACAGTAGAGAGATATCCATATGCCTCGGAGGTTGGCGCTCGCTTCCCTCTCCCTGGCGGGAAGAGAAAAGGCTCCTTCCTCGTGCGCCCTAGGGAGCGCAGCGTCGGCAAACCTTACCTGGCGCGCAGCAGCAAAGAAGAGCCGGGATCTAGCCTAGCCGCTCCGCCGGAGACAAGGCAAGCGCGCCGATCGCCCCATCCAAAGCCGCGCTCTTTCTCCAGTATTAGGAAACCGCTATGTGCCACCGGCTATGTCTCCTCACGGGGCCAGGAGACAGGCAGGCAGGCAGAGCCACCTGCGCCCGCCGGGTGTAGGAGAGCTGGAGGCAAAGCTCAGCCAGCAGCCGAGGCTCCTAGGATCCCGCAAGAAAGATCCGTGGAAGAGGGGGGGGGGGACCTCAAGCCTGAAGGGCGGGGAACGAAGGAGGGATAATGAAACCCGACGGAAAGTTCGACGGGGTCACGAGTCTCCGCGAGAATCCCAGCGCGCCTCTGCTGGCAAAGGAGCGGCGGCCGGAGAGCGCCACCAGCGCGCTTTGGAAACTATCGCGAAGCTCCTTGGTTTTCCCAGCCGCCTCTCCTTCGCTTGTTTCAAAGGGCTGCGAGGCGGGCGGCCCTGATAGGGCGGGGGAGGGCGAGGGCTGTCCGCCCCCTTTCCGGGCGTTGTCATTCATCTTCCTCCACCCCACGCGGACTGCTACTTAGGCTCCACCTCCCGAGGGAGGGAACTGTGGGTTGAGGATCAGGCCTCGGAATGACAGTGGCTGGGACTCCTCTCTTGCTTGTGGGGTTCTGGTTGGCCAGCCACTGTGAGGACTGGATATGATGGGCCTATAGCGCTCTTCTGTTGTCAGATAAAGAAATATATAATGTTGTGAGTTTGGTTAGTCTGATAGGTTGATGTGGGAGTTACTAATCCCTGGAGTTGTGGATCCAGCAAAGGTTAAAATCTAATAGAGGAGTCTCTTGTTGAACTAGTCAGGCGATTCCTTTGGAATTAATGGACATATGGACTATTGTTAGTACTGTATAACAAAAGAAGTTGCCCTGTGCCAGAGGGCACATGGCCTGGGTGGTACTGAGAAAAGCCTGTGAGAGAGAGCTTGAGAGCAGCTAGGAGAAAGAGAGGGAGAGAGAGATGCTTGATTTCTGCTGGAATCTAAGGCTGTAACTGGGAGAAGCAAGAACTTTTGGGGTGTTGATGGTGTGAGCCCCTCTATCCTAAACTCGGGTTGTATATATGTGTAAATAAACCATATGTCCTAAAGACACCACGGTCTCCGCTGTCCCTCATTCCGAAGAAACCAAACATGGGGTAAGTGCCTGGAAGCCCTGGCATCTCACACTACTTGGAGATTGGGGTGGCATGCAACAGAATGTTGCTAGGAATCCCAAGGCTGAAAGGTGCTGCTACCTCCCCTGTATAATTTTCCTCCCTTGTCTCACCAATAGATTTGGAATCAAGCTTCATTGAAATCAATACCTGGTTGGTTTCAATAGGAATTTACTTACAAGTTTGTGTGCTTAAGGATTGTAACTTAAAACTCTGTTCAAAGCTCCATTAGGAAGGCCGGGGAGGCATATGGATTTATGTGGGTCTTTACCAATTACGTGTGTGTTTAGAATTGCAGCCCAAATCTCAAACACATGTTCAGGTGGATCCTCTTTAATCTTTTAGCAGCAATTTTTCAGGATTTCCTTTCTTGGTTATTGTTTGGCATTTGTTATTTTCATGTAAGCTGCCTTGAAACTATATAGTGTAGGGCAGGTGTGGGGGACCTGGTACCCTCCCATTGTTGTTGCACTACAACGCCCATCAGGCCCAGCCACTGGCCAGTGGGGATGATGGAAATTGTAGTCCAGCAACATCTGGGCAGCCACAGCTGTTTCCCCTTCTCTGTCATAGGGGATACATTGTAGGGTGTCCTTTGAAAATAAGACTAAAATGTTTACTCTGATGCTAAGTCCCACTTTGAGTTACATAAGTGCACAGGACTGCAGTCCCTGCGTGAAATTTTCTTCAATGTCATCTAATCTGATTTTAATTGAGGACATTATATGCTTTTGACTCACTGTAGTAATTGTGTTATTTTTATTCTAAATACCCTTTAGTTTTATTAACTTTACCTCTGCTGGTGATATGTTCTTTTACTGATCCCAAACAATGGTTGTTGTATAAGTTATTTTCTGCATTTGCAACTCTCCCTGTTAACCATTGGATAGCTTGCATATGATAGCAAAAGTCAAGCTTGGGTGGCAGAAGTCTGGTGTGTTGCCCAATCTTAAACCATAAATGGTAAATTCAGGAATTAAGATTTTGCAGCATTTATAGGGTTGCTACCTATTATGATTTTTTAAATCACAGTGGTATCTGAACTGAAGCGATACGTTTGCAGTCCAGATCCGTGTACTTGAAATTTGCAAATTGCTTGAGAAGAGGGAGCAGATTGGCTAGATAGTGTTCCCCCTCTTTCCAAATAGTTTTATATCATTTGATGTCCTCCCGGCTGCTCAGTTCCATGCTGGAGCCTGGAGAGAGCATGAGAGAGAGAGAGAGATGACTTAGGAAGAAGGGACTCAATTGATCAGGGTACCGTTTCTCCCTCCATAGCTGTTCCCACCCCATACTGTCACTTCCCTTACCCTACCTGTGCTGCTCCACTTCTGGGCACTGGGTTGTGTTCAGGCAGAAAGAGCGACTCAAATGGCAGTACAGGAGAGAAGGCAAAGCAGAGCAAAAAGCACTCCTGAAACCAATCTGCTCCCTTCCCCAGACACATGAATGAATGAATTTACTTTATTCGGTCACAGACCAGCATAAGCAAAATATCTAAATAAATAGCATAACAGTATGAATCTAAGCAAATAATTATTAAATAAATGGGCGCAAGAACCAACCGTAAATTAAAACATATACATAGAATATTTGACTAAGCATAAATAATGGGTGAATAAAAACTAATAAGAAGAATTTTAAAAGACCAGTTAAAACAGCTATATGGGGTGGGGCTTCAATGATACAGATCTAACAATAGGGGCCTTCATTTTAGGACTGATTTGCAGCATAGACCATCCTTCGACGCGTACGGTATGTATCATGGCAGCACAGAATCTGGAGACTGAATATGTGACTTCTGGGCTTTTGTCCTGTAGTAATAGGGTGATGTTGTGTTGTTCTGAATGCCCTGGGAATTTATATAGGATGGGCTGGATAAACCTTGCTCAAATGTCCCAGACACGTGTATATCATTATTATTATCAATTTATTAATTGCCGCTTAAACCACGATGCCAAGACAATCTACACATAAAATAATCAAAAACAGTGTATATATCTGCCACGGATGACAGAGAGCATTAAAAAAATATCCTGATGGATCAGACCAAGGGGCTAACTAGTCCCCCATCCTTTAACACTGGACAGCCAAATATCTACGAGAAGATTACAAGCCTGACATGCAGCTAACAGGCCTCCCTGGTTCTTTTTCCTCAACGCCTGGAATTTAGGGATATAGCGCCTCTGGACTTGGAAGTTTCATTTCGGTATTGTTGCTAATACCACCGACAGACCTGTTCTCTGTTAACGGGACTAATCCTTTGCAAGGCATCTGTTTTGTCAAAGGCAGGAGTTCTTTTGGATTCAGTGGCAGTAACGCTGGTGGAGAGAGGTTTGGTGCTTTTCTTAAGTAGCAGCCTTGAATACAGAATAAAAACCAGTGAAACAATCTTTAAGCAGAATAATATAGCGCAAGCCAGATAAAATACTTCCCCATTCGGATATTGGTTGCTCAAGGGAATGACAAAGGAGTGACTCCAGCGTGATTGTATCCCGATAAAATCTATTAATGCCACCAGTCAAGTTTTTATCTGATTTTTGTTTTAGTGATGTTCATTTGCTTTACAAGTCAAGCTTTTTTGACATCAAGGGCATGCAGATATTTTTATGTACTAATTCTTATGTACTAAATTTAATTGTGATTTCTTCAACTTTCTGAAAGTTGCGATTGTCCTGTATGTTGTTGCTTTACTCTGCTGTGGCCCTTGGTCTATGTACTAACACAATAAATGCTATTCTGAATTCTGGCATCCAGTGAAGTTGAACATTTGGAGGATTGGGGACAGAGAAAAGTACTGTATTGGCCTGAATATAAGCTGCACCGCAAATAAGCCGCACCTTTAAAATTCAAGGGGGGGAAGGGGGGGGAGACAATACATGAATATAAGCTGCTCCCTCAAAATTGGGTTACAGGCTGAAAATCGCTGTGGTTGGTAGAATTGTAACTCCGAGCCAGTTTAAACCTTTGATCTTGCAAGCTCGCAAAAGGTACCGTACAATCGCTAAAATCGAAAATCGCTATTCAATTGCTACAATTCCGCAGGCGCTCACTGGCAAATGAACAGTCTCAAGCTCGCAAATTGGCAATAAAACTTTTTTTGTTCTGTTTTACCATATGTCTGTTTCAGCAGCGATATCGTAAAAGCCGATTTTTGTAAGGTTGCAAATTTAAGCCACACTTTTAACTTTTCACGGCCGGAAATTGGAAAAAAAAAAGTGTGGCTTATTTTCAGGCCAATACGGTATGTTGCTTTTTCACACAGTGCATGCTTAAACTATGGAATTGAGCCCCAAAAGAGGCGTTGATGGCTACCAACTTGGGTGGCTTTAAAGGAGAATTAGACAAATTTATGGAAGATGAGGCCATTATTGGCCACTAACCCTGGTAGCTGTGTTCTACCTCCATAGTTGGAGTCACCATGTTTCTTAATACCATAGAACAGGGGTCCCCCAACTACGGCCCCCGGGCCGGATGCGGCCCAAACGGCCTCCCAATCCGGCCCGCGATGACCCCCGCCGCCCGCTGCCGCTGCCCGCTCTTACGGCGCGCGGCGCGGCGGCGATCTTAAAAATCGGCAAAAAATCGCCGAAAATCCTTTGTGCGCATGCGTATGGGCCTCTCCCGATCCAGAAGAGGTCATTTCCGATGCACTTCCGGGTCGGGGGAGGCCCATACGCATGCGCACACGCGATTTTCGGCGATTTTTTCCCGCCCGTGTGCGTGTGCGCATGCGCACGGGCGCGCACTCCCCCGCCCTCCGGCCCACTGCACGCGCACTCCCCTGCCCTCCGGCCCGCCGCGCGGTCGGCGCGGCGGGCACCGGCCCGCTGCGCGGTAAGTCTGGGGACCCCTGCCATAGAATCATAGAATCATAGACTTGGAAGAGACCACAAGGGCCATCCAGTCCAACCCCCTGCCAAGCAGGAAACACCATCAAAGCATTCTTGACATATGTCTGTCAAGCCTCTGCTTAAAGACCTCCAAAGAAGGAGACTCCACCACACTTCTTGGCAGCAAATTCCACTGTCGAACAGCTCTTACTGGCATTTCTGCAGGAGGGGAGAGGGCTGTTTCTCTTAGATCCTGCTTGTGGCTTTCTCACACACATCTGGTTGGTGCCACTGTGACAATAGGGTGCTGTACTAGATGGGTCAGGAGCCTGATCCAGCAGGCTCTTCCTGTGTCCCTATGATAACGCAAGGTTCATGATCACAGGGAGGCAACAGCTGAACATTCTTAGAACCTCCCTTCAGTATTTGCACTAAAGACATGAGAATAAATGACTGAAGAGGGTTCTCCATCCCTGATTTTCACCATGCGAGCCTATTCCCTGGTACTGTTTCATGGGATAATAGCTCAAATGCAACACAGTGATCGTGTCTGTATTGGCACACCTTTCTCTGCACCATTACGACTGGTGCATAAATCATGGTTCGGGAAGTCCAAAACTGAAAAAGAGGCAGACTGTTGCTGTTGTTCATTGTTGATCTTCTGTCACTTACAATCATATATACTTTGGATTTTAAAAGGGGTTTGTAGACTATTCTAACCACAGGGTACGCGAGACATGAAGTAATGGCACAATATTAGATAGTTCAGCGTTCTTAACATCAGAGCCTAGACGCTATGTCAATACTATCTATGCAGCTGTCAAATTATTCTTAAGTGCATCTTTTGCGTTGTCATGCGCACCATCTTTTAGCAAAGCGGTGTATTGATATTGAGAGCATGAGTCTTCAGAGTCGTATTCGGCACTGGAATATTTGTTTCAAGGCGCACAGGTTTTACAAGGGTCATGATTCAAGGAGAAGTGGGTCACTGGATGCCTGGCACACCCAAGGCATGATAGCATCAATATGCACTGAGTCTTTTGTATATTTGCACCAACAACAGCTGGCAGTTGGAGCCTCTGCCAATGAGTCCTCTTGAAACAGTCTTCTTCCCTTTCTTTCTCTTTAGCAATCATAGCCGAGTAAGCCGAGTAAGATGGTCTTCCATGAATATGGTCTTAACGGTATGTCTGTAACTGACTGTGGAGGCCAATTCTGGATCCACACGTCCTTCCACAGTGGAGACATAGGTTTCTGGGCAGGAGTTGATCACGTTGAGGGTTTGCCAAGCATGCCTTCCTCTTAGTTTGTTTCTCCCTTCTTTTTACTTCACAGGGCCCCTAATTTACAGTAGTGGAATTTTACTACATGGATCTAAAATTAGGAAGCTTTTCACTTCCTGAGCTTCTTTAAATTCCCTTTCCCTAAGATCCTTGCCATGCTTTAAAGGGATTGTGGACCCAAATAGGATAGGCCCAGGGAGCCAGGTGTCAGAAACAGTTTCATGGTCAACACCAAGCACCAACCTGCATTCGTTTTTGTATAGGTGGAGGAAAAGTACTTCACCTTTGCCAAAATGGCTACCATTCTACTCAGAATCCCCCACTTTTTCTAAACACAGATTGTAACTGTCCATATATAAAGGCGGGCATATAGTGTTGGAGTTTCGTAACTATATTGTAGTGATGTGTGGAGAGAAATAGTCTGGTAAGGCCGCTAGTGGAAAGGATAAAGGAAGATTAAGTTTTATAACTGAGGTAAACAAAGCCATTCTACGTATAGGCATTACATGTGACCAAGATGGAGGCACGAACACAGACTAGCTCATACTAATCAGCTTGAACTAAATAAACTTGGAGAAGGAAGGAAGGAAGAGCTGAAAGGAAGCGATTTACTTTACCAGCCAGTAGGAACCAGTGAGGAGAAAGAACAGGTTGCTTTTCTGTCCACCCCCCCCCCCCACACACGTACATTTAGGTAACTTATTGCAAGTTCTGTTGCTTTACTCCCAATGTAGAGTGTAGATGCATATTGCAGGGTGTTAGAGATTCATTCCCCGTGTCTGCATTCATGGGATTGTTGTCTGTCACATGATGATACAGTATATGTTTTTCATTCCACAGAGTGGGAAGTGACGAAGACAGGATGTTTGTGATACTGTGATTCCGTGAAGTGGGACTATTGTCCTTTGTTCGTTCTCTTTGCTGTCTGATGCTAGAGAGAGAGGGAGCCATGTTGCAGTGCTCTGTGTGTGTTAATATGTAAATAAATGTAGATTAGTCAAATGCTGTGCTACTGAGTTCTGTTACGCAATTGCGCAAACTCTGCGGATCCGTAAGTGTGCTGATGTCAGTTGGCATCAGTCGCTGTGATGTTCGGGCTGGGGAAAGCTTTTGAAGCTCCCGAATGATCAACCAGGAGGGAGAGAACATGCCAGTCGGGCATGTGTCTCTGCCAGGGTCCTCCTTGTGAGTAAGAGATTATTATTGGTATTATTTTCAAGAAGGTTAGAGTGATCATAATACTCATTACTGCCTCTATTTTGTTTTTCTCTTTGCTAAATGAAATGATGCAGATTGTAAGTAAACAATAATTATTAAAGAATTGCCAATTAAGAAACAACTAAACAATGGAGATTCTAAAAATCATCCTTTCTCTTTTGTATGACATTTTATTCAGAAGCCCAACTCCTGTAGCCTCACTGAATGCTAATGAACAGCATAATAATCTGCCAGGACTAGCAGGGGCTGATTAATTAAGAACAGAGGGGCAGAATTCAAAAGGCTTGAACTATACTTTCCCCCCAAAATAATTCAATTACATGCCGTAAGCCTAACTGAAATCAAAAGACGTTTCTTGGTTACATCGAGCATCCCACCCCATTTGTTCCTATCAACAGTTTTCTTCCTTGCTTGTAAGAGGCATAATTGGGACACCCAGGTATGATGATTCAGATAACAGAACAAAGCATCCTTGCCCTTATTGCCCATCTGCATCATATCCTGGCTTCAGCATGGTTACTCTTGGTTGAACATATTCCCACATTAATGGACTGCAGTGTTATATCACAACATAAGAAAAAAAATACCTAGAACTTGACAAAGCCTAAATAAGCGTAACTGCGTAGGTGCATATTAGCCCCCTATTGTCACGACCTCTATTTCCTTTGCTCCTCAAAACAGACACACATCTTTATTGTTTACCTTTCTCTATAAAACGCACCCATTAAGTGCTTTTCTCATCCGAGTACCTAAAGCAGTGCACAGCATGAATAACAATGGTGATTGAAAACACAAAATGCAAGGATACACTGCAGTCACAAAGAGAGAATCCATTCCACATCCCCCTGCCTTGGGAGGTGCGGAAGACCCAAATGCCAGGGAAAACAAAAAACGGTTTGCCTGTTTCTGAAACAATGGCAAGGTTGATGCCAGGTGGGTCTCCATGGGGAAATCGTTCCACCAGGAGGATGGAAAACTGGGATGAAGGAACAGGCCTTCCTGGCAGCAGCCTCCAGGTTATGGGATGCACTGTCCAGGGAGACCCAGCAATCTGCTTCCATGAGTAGCTCCCTCAAATGTAGGAACGACATGAATACAAAGAGAATGTGGGGCTGCCCATTTAGCCCCACTGCCATGGTCATGCGCCTCCTGATAGAATGATCTCCCCGAGGTGACCCGCCTGGCACCAACCTGGTCATCAGCGGCTCAGTGCATCTGGCTGTTAACCAGAAGGTTGGTGGTTCAAGCCCACCCAAGTTCTGTTAGATCTCAGGCCAACCTTGCCTAACTTCTTCCATCCATGGTGGGGAAGCTGTAGCCTCCCCACCATGTAGTCATTGGACTACAACTCCCATCACCCCTGACCACTGGCCAATCTGGCAGGGGCACATGGGAGCTGGAGCCAAACGATATCTGAAGGACCACAGGTTCCCAGCACCACCTTTTATTAACACCTTGCCCATTGCCTATAAAACAAAATACTGCCAAGAGCAGAGTTGTCTATTTTGGACAGGGGACCCACCTCTCCTCTCGATAGCCTTTGAGTAGCTAGCAATAAATAATGAACCACAGCGAGAAGCAAAGATGGCAACACTCAATTTTTCATTCAGTTTATTGAAGTCCAACTTTGATGAACAACTGGGGGGAGACACCGGAAAGGGGTTTAGCTTTGTCTGCAACTGGATGTTTAATTAATGACTAAATGCAAAGGATAAGTAAGTACAGCCTCGCGCTTGAGAGTTAAATATCCGATGTACCAATGAAATATGCCGTATCATGGCAGCAATATCATCCGCGCTCCGGATGCTTGTGGGCCATTCATTCGCCACACTTGTTGCTGCTGGATGTGGAGAGCCACACATGGCAGGGCAGGGGGCTGGGGAGCTGGTGAGAAATTAATCAGGATCCATCTGTTTCCCTTCTTATCCCGGACAATTTCATTACAACTAAACCTAAGATTAGAGGATTCTCATATCTGCTTTTTGTCCCCTCTGCGCAGTTTTGGTGCTCTCTGTCCTGGGTGATTAAAGCCGCTTGGTTTAAAGTAAGATTATTTCCAATCTTCCTTTCTTAAGGGAGATGCATAATGAGAACAGCCAGGGATCAAAAGCCGTTCTCAATTACCTCGTGTACAAAAATACTGCAACTCCACTTACAGGGAGGGAAGAAGCGCTAGTGAAAGGCAGACCGTTTTAAATATGCCCCTTTGCAGAACAAGCTCTTATGTGATTGAGATATTAGACAAAGAGCCCCCACCTCACCCCGTCCACCATATTGCCATTATTTAATCTCATTTCGCTATGAACTTTTACAGAATCTAAGTACAACATCAAATGATATTATATAATCGTCCGGCCATGTGACAAGCCTGTTGTCACCCATTTCACCCCCCCTCCCTCTTCCAGATCACTATCTTGCTATTAATCCTGCATTTAATCTTAATCTTCTACATCTGTTCAGGGTTTACTCAGTTCCTCCTGGGAGGGTCCCAAAACTACGCAGAACATAATGAAACTCCAAGAGTTATTCTCAGTCAACACATGAAAGAGCAAACCGGAAGGACTGTTCAATGTCTCCCTGGATGCAGCTAATGGAGAGAGCAGCAGTTTATCATTCATTAATGGTGGTTGGGAGGGAAGGACATTTAACCATTTAGGTCCTCTGATGGTAGAAGGCGTAAAACCCAGAGCTTTATGAGAGCAAGGCAAGGGCTTAGGAGACCTGGATTCAAATCCCTGCTCAGACATCAAGCCCACTGTGTCATGCTGGACCAGCTTCTTTCTCTGTCTCTATGTCTTAAATATGCCTCTATGTCGTAAAGGGACCCCTGACCATTAGGTCCAGTTGTGACCGACTCTGGGGTTGCGGCGCTCATCTCGCGTTATTGGACGAGGGAGCCGGCGTACAGCTTCTGGGTCGTGGCCAGCATGACTAAGCCGCTTCTGCCGAACCAGAGAAGCACACGGAAACGCTGTTTACCTTCCTGCTTGGAGCGGTACCTATCTACTTGCACTTTGACGTGCTTTTGAACTGCTAGGTTGGCAGGAGCAGGGACCAAGCAACGGGAGCTCACCCCGTCACAGGGATTCGAACCGCCGACCTTCTGATCGGCAAGCCCTAAGCTCTGTGGTTTAACCCACAGCGCCACCCCCGTCCCTTTCTCTATGTCTTACCTACCTCACAACTTCCTGAAGCTACAGCAGTCTCTGCCGTATCTTGATTCTCAGAGGAACTCAGACACTGGGGGAGCACTTGGAACCCCCTGGAATTTTGCTACTGCTCCGCAGTGGGGGCACCGCCCAACTTTGGGTACAAAACAGAACAATCAGGTTTCTATGCCATGTGGGGGCCCCACCACAAGTAGAGCAGCCTTTTCACTGAAGATGGGAGAATCAGCATGCTCATCTCCACTCTTTCCTCTTGCATGCTCTACCTGCTTTTTAGTCCAGTACCTGGATAAATGAAGAAGTGTGCATGCACACGAAAGCTCATACCAATTACAAACTTAGTTGGTCTCCAAGGTGCTACTGGAAGGATTTTTTTCCCCCCGACTACGGCAGACCAACACGGCTACCTACCTGTAATTGGATAAATTTGAACACTTCTAAGCACAGAATTTAGCATGTGCCTAACAATCCCCCAACGAAATATATGGAATTTCAAAAAATAATGATGGCAATTCTGACAGAATTGTGCCTTTCATTGCATTTTATTTTTATTTATTTTTTTCAAAGTTGTTTTCCGACAGTCCCTGGATTGTATACTCATTGCTAAAACCAATACTGTTGGACTCCATTTCCCATCAGTTGCAACCAGCACGACTAATGGAGAACAACATTTGAAGGGCACCACTTTGGCTAAATCAAAGAGGGAAAAGTTCCTACAGGACTTTCCTGCAGCAACTTTTTAAAAGTTACAGCATTCCTGGCAACATATATGGAGGGTACTAGAGTACAGATCTAAGCACTTGCCGAAAGTTTTTAAAACCACCACTGTCCATTTTTGCACATTAAAAGCCGCAAAGAGATTTATTTACCACATTAACCCTCATCTCTTCTCTCTTACTAGATGTTTAACTATTAAAATATTCATCACACAATCCAAACCTTAATGCCAAGTGATTTTTTTTCTCCCTTAATACAACCTTTTAAAGGAAGAGCATCTGCAAAAAAATACCTTTAAGTACAGACATTAGTTTGCAAAATTGTAAAACCCCAAGGGAATAAACAAGGCATGAGTCACACACAGAGAATGACCACACATGAACTCATTAAATACAGCTGTTATGTACTGAGCTGAATCCTAGAACAATAGGATTCAGAATCAGCGGGAGCTACCCAATCCAACTCCAGGTGGAAGTGAATCCGCAACCTGATTGGCCTGCTGGAGCAGCCAATCAGGCGGCTGGCAGAAGTGAATCTGCTACCTGATTGGCCTGTAGGAGCAGCCAATCAGGCTGCAGGCAGAAGTCAATCCACAATATAATTGGCCCACAGGTGTAGCCCTGAAGTAGCCAATCACGCAAGGCCCATTGTGTAAATAATGTATATAAGCAGATGGTTTTGGGAAAAGAGCCATTCGTCTTCTCTTCTTCTCCTTGATGAATATGAGCTGAATAAAGAGCATGAAATTCACTCTCGACTCCGAGTATATTTCAACAGCCATTCATCAGATCCAGCACATGAGTAGATTCTAGAGATCTTAGTTAAGAACTTGAAATGAGGCAGTCTGTTGCTGTTTCTGGTAGCTAGCATTTCATCAGTCTTAGCATTTCGTTAAATGTAGCTGGACACACAAAGTTACAGGTAGGTAGCCGTGTTGGTCTGATGCAGTCAAAAAATTTTTTTTAAAAAAATCCTTCCAGTAGCACCTTAGAGACCAACTAGGTTTGTCATTGGTATGAACTTTCGTGTGCATGCACACTTCCTCAGATACACTGAAACAGAAGTATACACAAGGGTCTGGTGACTTCTGTTTCAGTGTATCTGAAGAAGTGTGCATGCACACGAAAGCTCATACCGATGACAAACTTAGTTGGTCTCTAAGGTGCTACTGGGAGGATTTTTTTTTATTTTGTTTGGACACACAAAATTACAGTTATCTCTTATATACAAAAAACCCCAAAAACCTCAAGACCCCAGTGGTCAATACACACATGCACACAATTAAAAATCTTTAATGTTCAAGATCCTTGAGTTAGAATATAAGTGAGGCTCTTGAGTTAGAATTAATCTCAGGTTTCAATTTTTTTTGTTTTTAGCTCCTTGATAAGTTTCTAGCTCATATGATTACATTAGAACGATCATTGCAAGCATTGATCCTTCCACCCCACACGCACACACCAATTCAGCATCTCACAAGTTTAAAGTTCTTGAGTTGGGGTGCAATCTACATACTTTCCTAAGAACCAACGTGAAAAGTATAATTATAAGAAAACGAGTACTGGTGCATTCCTAAGCACAAAAACCTCTCTTCCTTTTGTTTCATATCATCAGATTGGAACCAAAGCAAACTAGATCAGGGGTTCCCAACAAAATTTTCTCGAGGACCCCTCATCGAGCCGCTATTGTGACAAGGACCCCCATTAATTCCTAAACCTAAAATTAAAAAGTGAGAGCCAAATTAAGAGTCTTTTTATATTTTATATTTATACATTTTTTACAGTTACAACAGAGTACTCCATCAGTATACAGTTAGTTTTAATTTTCAGTTCTTAATGAGATGAGTTAAATCTGTCCTTTGAGTCCATTATTTCTGAAATATTAGGTTCCAAACTTGAAACTTTCACTCTGAAATCCGACCGCATGTCGAGCCGATTCCTATATTTGTTTTTCATGAAACACATGGAAGAAAATGCTTGCTTTGTTTACAAACACTACTGTTTTGCAAAGAGGCAGCGCGCGCCAGGGAGGAGGGAGGGGAATGGAGAAGACAGGGTACCTGCGCAGTAGCGCACAAATGGAGTCGACGCGCGCAAAGCATCTTGGGGAGGTGAGCGTTAGTAGAATGTGCGCGCTGCCTCTTTGCAAAACAGACTCTGCACTAGACTCTGCTCATGCAGGAAGCGGCCAAACCAAAAAATCTGTTATACAAAATATATTTAATATATTTTTTATTCTAATAGCATCTTGTGGACCCCTCTGGCATAGCTCGCGGACCCCTGGGGGTCCGCGGACCACCTGTTGGGAACCACTGAACTAGATGAAACGAAGTTTTCTATGCCACCACCTCTGAACTTGGTAGTTCTGCTCCTCTGTTTGCCAAGCAACTGAACTTTCCCTGTGCATTGTCTATTAGAATGTCCAGGGTTGCCATGTGTCCTCTTTTCCCAGGACACGTCCTCCTTTTCAGGGGTAAAATTTCTGTCCAGGTGAATTTTTAAAAATTTGCCAAGATGTCTCTGGCTATAGTTTCTGTTTTTTTTAAAAAAAAATACATTTTATTCCAATTTTCCAAATTCAACAAATTAACAAAACCAATCTTTTATACAAAATGTTATATTCACATCTTTTACCTTGCTCCGCCGAGCTATGACTTCCCCCCCTCCCTTCATGCGGGTTTCTTGTTAATTCCTTTTTTTTTGCAGTTCCTTTTTTAACATATTGGTCAATTCGTAAGGTTTATTTTAATCCTGCGAGAGTTTTTAATGATCTACAGTTTTTCTCCATATAGTCCACATATTTACTCCAGTCCTTTTGAAACCTTGTCTCTCCCTGGTCACGAATCTTGCATGTCAATCTAGCAAGTTCAGCATAGTCCATCATTTTTATCTGCCACTCCACAATTGTAGGTAATTCCTGTAATTTCCATTTTTGGGCTAACAAAGTCCTAGCCGCGGTTGTTGCATACATAAACAGTGTTTGATCTTCTTTTCTAATCTCTCCTCCTATTATTCCTAACAAAAATGCTTCTGGTTTTTTTGGAAAGGTATATCTAAACATCTTTTTCAATTCATTATATAAACTTTCCCAAAATCTTTTAACTTTTTCGCATGTCCACCACATATGATAAAATTCACCATCTTTCTCTTTACATTTCCAGCAACTTTTATCACTCATTCTATACATTTTAGCTCTGGCTATAGTTTCTGGATGAGACATAGACGTAACTGGTGGTTGAATATCTTCCTCTTCTCTTCTCCTACCCCACTCAGCAATATATCACAGCTTCTATAGCCTAACATATAGTAGGGGTATTTAAAATGAGAGTCGTCATAGCGTCCTCTTTTTTGCTCTTCTAAATATGGCAACCCAAGTTCACATCTCTTAGTTGCTACTGTCTTTCAGGGGAGCAGAGCCAGGACTTCCTAGTCCCATTGCTTGATCCCACTTCCACACCTGGTATTCCAGGTATGCTGCTGTTAAGGGCTGTATCACTTGCTTATAAAACTGGGTTCATTATTGGGAACTGCTTTGAGAAACATTACGGCTGAAAAAGCAGTGTACAAATATTGTTAAATAGTTTCCAGAAGGTTGTTGCAGTGTTAATCCATTGCAGCAAGAACAACAAGGTGCTTGTGGCAGCTGAAAGCAGGGGTGAAGAACCTCAGACCTGGGAGGGGGGGGCAACACAGTCTTCTGTGCCTCTCTGTCTCCCCAGGGCACACCCCATCTCCTCCAGGGCACATCCTTTACGGGTACTAGCCTTGCTTTGCATCCCCAGTGTTTTTGCCTGGATGGATCGTGTGCTGCATAGAAGGGCCAGTCCTGGAATAAAGAAGTTTGTCAGCGCAGTTCACAGAATAAAATAAAATGTTAGAGAAACAGCATTTCCACCCGCTTTAAAGTAAAGCTGCAGTCCTAACTATGACAAGTCCAACTGAATTACCTCCTAGGTAATTAGTGTTAGGATTGCAGCCTATATTTCTTCTCCCATCCCTCTTTTTGTGTATCTGTTTCTTTTGCTATCACACAGCCTTCATTGTGGCTTGCACCAAGCTCAGTGTTTCAAAGAACAAGCTGTTTTCCTCTGCATTAATTTTCTGCAAATCCTTTGCTTATTCCTGTTGCATTAATCTTAGGGCTGGAGCCTGTTACTAAGTTGCAATCTTCAATTTCAATGACATTATCTTTTAATTAACCCCAGGAAATTAATGCTTATAGCATTACAAACTAGCCACAGATTTCCTTTCCCACCCCAACACCCCAAGTAAATATTCATTGAAAATGTACATGACCGTTCAAACATGCCTTTTAAAAGCTGCAAAATGCTTTTGCACAAAAGCTGGGATCCAAAGAATGACTTTAAGCACACACTCAAGGGCTTGTGCATGCTCAGAAAGATTTTATTTTATTTTTCGATTCCCCCCCCCCTTTCCTTTTGAACAACAGGCCCCAGTTCTGCATCACAATTTGCTTTGGGGGAAAAACCCTCTGTCTCAAAAACTGTTTTCAGCATTGGAAAAGGGGTGCAGCAAAAGGCTCTATTATGTTATGTCATGCATTACTACTAGACAAACTGAAAAATGGTGAAATGATGGGTCTGGATGGCATCCACCCTAGTGTTCTCAGAGAAGTCATATGTGAAATAGATTATCTGCTAACAAAAATAATAATAAGGTTGCTGCTAAGATAAACCTCCATACCTGAGAATGGGAAAGTAGCCAGTGTAACAGCAATTTTTAAAAAGGCATCCACAAGGGATCTTGGATGTTGCAGGTTAGTTAGCTTAACATCTGCCCCAGAGGGTGAAAAGTATTGTTAAAGATAAAAGAACAAAAACTATTAAAGAAAACGCTTTGCCGAAAAAGAACCAGCATGGCTTCTACAAGTGTACAGGTGAAACTCAGAAAAATAGAATATCGTTGAAAAGTGCATATATTTCAGTAATGCAACTTAAAAGGTGAAACCGATATATGAGATAGATGCATGACATGCAAAGCAAGATATGTCAAGCCTTTATTTGTTGTAATTGTAATTATTTGTCATTAGGCGGGTCAATTATAAATGGAATGTAATTAATGAAATGTAATAGCGATGTTTATTTTTGTATTATTGTAACTATTTGTTTGTAAAAATTAAAAAAATTAAAAATAATAAGTTGCATTACTGAAATAAATGCACTTTTTGACGATATTCTAATTTTCCGAGTTTCACCTGTAAGTCCTGTCTCACTAACCTATCAGAGATATTTGCAAGTGTCAACAAGCATATAGAGAGAGGTGATCCAGTTGACATAGTGTCCTTGGACTTTGCAAAAGCTTTTGATGACGTAGGTCCCCGAGGCTCCTGAATGAGCTTAAAGGTAAAGGTAAAGGGACCCCTGACCGTTAGGTCCAGTTGCGGACAACTGTGGGGTTGCGGTGCTCATCTCGCTTTACTGGCCGAGGGAGCCGGCGTACAGCTTCCAGGTCATGTGGCCAGCATTACTTCTTCTTCTTCTTTCTTCTTCTTCTTTGGCGATCACTTGTAGCTGAGTAAGATTGTCTTCCATAAACACGATTTTAACAATGGGTCCGTAAGTGACTGTGGAGGCCAATTCTGGATCCACACGACCTTTCACAGTGGGGACATTGGTTTCCAGGCAGGAGTTGATCACGGTGTGGATTTGCCATGTGTGCCTTCCTCTTAGCACGTTTCTCACTTGTGTCCTGAGTTTCTTCAAAGCCCATGACACCTTTGGTAAAGGCTGTTCTCCAACTGGAGCGCTCGCAGACCAGTGTTTCCCAGTTGTCAGTGTTTATACGACATTTTTAAAGATTTGCCTTGAGACAGTCTTTACACTCTTTTGTTGACCACCAACATTACGCTTTCCATTTTTAAGTTCAGAATAGAGTAGTTGCTTTGGAAGGCGATCATCAGGCACCCACACAACATGACCAGTCCAACAAAGTTGATGTTGAAGAATCATTGCTTCAACACTGGTGATCTTTGCTTCTTCCAGTACACTGATATTAGTTTGCCTGTCTTCCCAAGTGATGTGTAAAATTCTTCGGAGACACCGTTGATGGAAAATCTTTTGAGGAGTTGGAGATGGCGGCCCTTCTGGTGAACCAGAGCAGTGCATGGAAACACTGTTTACCTTCCCACTGGAGCGGTACCTATTTATCTACTTGCACTTTGACAGGTTGCTAGGTTGCAGGGACCGAGCAACAGGAGCTCACCCCGTCATGGGGATTTGAACCACCGACCTTCTGATCTGCAAGCCCTAGGCTCTGTGGTTTAGGCCACAGCGCCACCCGCTTAGCAGTCATGAAATAAGAGGCAAGGCCCTCTTGTGGAGCAGGGATTAGATTAAGGAACAGGAAGCAAAGAGTAGAAATAAACGGACACTTCACCAAATGGAGAGAAGCGGAAAGCGGAGTCTCCCAAGGATTGGTATTGGGATCAATCATAGAATTGTAGAGTTGGAAGGGACTTTGAGGGGCATCCAGTCCAACCCCTTGCAATGCAAGAATCTCAGCTAAAGCATCCAAGACAGATGGCCATCTAACTTCTGCTTTAAAACCTCTGAGGAAGGAGAGTCCACAACCTCCATGAATTTGTAGGCGACTCATGATCAGAGGCACTAACACTTCTGAATACCAGTTACCAGAAATTGCAGGAAGAGAAAATGCTGTTGCACTCTGATCCTACTTGTGGGCTTTCCACAGGCATCTGGTTAGCATCCTGTCAGAACAGGATGCTGGACTAGATAGGCCACTGGCCTGATCCTGCAGGCCCTTCTTAAATAGTAGTAGTAGTAAAAGTAGTAAGAATGTTCTTCATGCATTATAGTTATTCCCAAACCTGGCCAGGATTTAATGTACATGGGCTCTTACCAGCCTATTACATTATCAAGCCAAGATAAAAACATTTTTCACTTCAATACTGCCAAAAAGTTAGATCAAATTCCTCAAGAATTCACTTTCATCAAATTGGGTTTATACTAGACCACTAAATTTCTGATCCCATTCAGTGAGTCCTTAACGTAACCTACGTATCACAGTAAGCAAACTAGCAGTCTCATAGTATTGCTTATAAAGCCTTTGATTGCTTAGAATGGGGATTTTTAATCCAGAAATTGAAAATGTATCAAATGTATCTATAAGCACGCTATCCAAACTTTATCAAAGCAATACAGCAGTGGTAGAAAATAATGCCTTGGGATCAAGGAACAAAACAGGGCTCCCCCTAACCCTATAGCTCTGCATCCTTTTCTGCAGCCTCTGATGGTAACAAAACAAAATCCAGTAATTAAAGGGTAGTACTGGGTGAACGGACCCAGGTGGCGCTGTGGTTAAACCACTGAGCCTAGGGCTTGCTGATCAGAAGGTCGGCGGTTTGAATCCCTGCGACGGGGTGAGCTCCCGTTGCTTGGTCCCAGCTCCTGCCAACCTAGCAGTTCGAAAGCACGTCAAAATGCAAGTAGATAAATAGGAACCGCTACAGCGGGAAGGTAAACGGCGTTTCCGTGTGCTGCTCTGGTTTGCCAGAAGCGGCTTTGTCATGCTGGCCACATGACCTGGAAGCTATACGCCGGCTCCCTCGGCCAATAATGCGAGATGAGCGCACAACCCCAGAGTCGGTCACGACTGGACCTAATGGTCAGGGGTCCCTTTACCTTTACCTTACTGGGTGAACAGCAAAGAACACCTTTTGATTTTATTTGCAGATGGAGTAGCTCTCACTTTGAATGACCCTGTAGTGGTGATTCCAGTAACACAAGCAGAAGTCAAGAAATATGAAGAAGCAGTTGGTCTCCACATCAATTACAACCTCCCTTTAGTCCAGGCGCCCCCAAACTGCGGCTCTCCAGATGTTTTGGCCTACAGCTCCCATGATCCCTAGCTAACAGGACCAGTGGTCAGGGATGATGGAAATTGTAGTCCAAAACATCTGGAGGGCTGAAGTTTGGTGATGCCTGCTTTAGTCATTCCTTTATTCCACACTTTTCAATGCATTTCCCTGTCACTTTCCTAACTACAAAATGTCTGTTTCTTTTTTTCGAAAAGTGTTGCACTTAAGGCGACAGAGCACCTTAAACCACTTTAATTGCACTGATTTAAATTTACAGTATACAACTTGAAACCCTGCCTTGTAAACTGCAGCAGTCTGGAGGCCCCCTAGATGTGATAATGCTGAACTCTCTGTTGATCAAGGTTCTAGAGCACAGGTAGATTTTCACATTTTCTCCAGTGTTCAGGAATTGCTGCCATTACCTACAGCTAGTTTCAAATACTTCTTCTCATCTGATCGATGAAACAGCTTTACATCAAATGACCAGAATGATATAACACACACACACCCTCTTTTTTGTGTGTTTCAAAACTCTCTCCTGGATTCCTCACTTCAAAGAAAAGCATTAAGGTTATTAAGTGTAGTAATGATTGATTTATTACATAACATTCTGAAGTGTTGTCTTTGAAGCCCGAATTAAAAGGTCTCGTATTCCCATTTTTTTTGTCTGAGGGTTGAATGCTAAAAATGCTGAGCGGATAATATCAAAGGCAATATTGTAACCAAGGGCATTGGAAGGAGGTTTCGTAGCATCTGTGCCCCTCTGCATTTACTTAGCAGTATTTTAATGAAATGCTTAATATTCTGCCTAGGATTCTAGCAGTAGATCTTTCTTCTTGGAGTGGGGAAACGGGGAGGAGATGAAGCAAATTGTAAGGGGATTCAGATCCAGTTTGGAAACCTTGTTACATATGTGTCTGTGGTGGAGTTTTCAAGTTATGCACTGAAGGAAAGCCAGCTCTGTTCCTCATGCAACCACAGGCTGCATTCACACAGCAGTTCATTCCATGTTCACACTGTTTCCTTAGCAGGTAATTTCCACATTACAGTGGTACCTCTACTTACGAATAACTCTACTTAGAATGTTTCTACTTATGAATGGAGCTCCGTCCGCCATCTTGGATGCGGTTTAGATAGGATTTTTTCTACTTACGAATTTTTAGATAGGGTTGCTTCGACTTACGAATTTTTTCTCCCAATGCATTCCTATGGGATTCGACTTACAATTTTTTTCTACTTACGAATGTGCGTTCGGAACGCATTAAATTCGTAAGTAGAGGTACCACTGTATATCTGAGCTTTCTCACAGCCACTTCCAGAACTATACAGTGGAATGCAGCACAGGTTTAGCACTTACTTCCATATTCTTTCCAAACAGGGGTTTTTCTGGAAGCAAATCACACGAATATATCCGCTTTATATTCTACAGTACTGTACTTCCAGAAGTTGCTTTTATGTCATGTGAAAGCTCCAATGTGCTGTAATGTGGAACTTAAGAGTTAGGGCAGGCGCCCCCAAACTGCTTCCAGCTCTTTTGGCCTACAACTCCCATGATCCCTAGCTAGCAGGACCAGTGGTCAGGGATGATGGGAATTGTAGTCCAAAACATCTGGATGGCCAAAGTTTGGGGATGCCTGAGTTAGGGGAAAGTTGTGAGACGTGAATGCAGCCACAGTGCTCGACGGACAACCTGGATTGCTAAGTGAAATTCCAGCATCATGCTAATGCACTGCTCTCAGATTTGACAAGACACATATTCAGCATTTCTCCCTCACTCCTCCTTTCAGATGATGCTTATTATCTTACCGAGTAATTAATTATAGCAAAACAATGCTTTTAATACCCTGATAACAATGCCTTCCACTGAAAAGATCCTGGTCCACTTTACAAGCATTAAGGAGGATAGATTTCCAAACACTCGTGCTTAAACTGTTATTGATCCACAGAAAGAGGAAAGGTTAAGAGCGTTGTTGACCAAGGATTGCAGACCCTCCAAGTGTTCCTATTTTCCAGAGACGTCCCTGATTTCGATAAGCCATCCTGGTTTCTGATTTGATCCCAGAATGTCCCACTTTTCCTTAGGATGTCCCTATTTTCATTGGAGAAATGTTGGAGGGTATGTAGTTATCCAACCCCTGGGCTATCTGAAGGCAATTCTGTATAGAGAAGTGTTTTGTTTAATGTTTAATGTTTTATTATGTTTTTATATATGTTGGAAGCTGCCCAGAGTGCCTGGGGCAACCCAGTAAGATGTGTGGGGTAGAAATACAGTGGTACCTTGGTTTAAGTACACAATTGGTTCCGGAAGTCTGTACTTAACCTGAAGCGTATTTAAGCTGAAGTGAACTTTCCCATTGAAAGTAATGGAAAGTGGATTAATCCGTTCCAGATGGTCCGTGGAGTACTTAAACTGAAGCGTACTTAACCTGAAGCAAACTTTCCCATTGAAAGTAATGGAAAGTGGATTAATCTGTTCCAGAAGGGTCCGCAGAGTACTCAACCTGAAGCGTACTTAACCCGAGGTAAGAGTGTAATTGGTTCCGGAAGTCCGTACTTAACCTGAAGCGAACTTAACCTGACGCGAACTTTCCAATTCAAAGTAATGGAAAGTGGATTAATCTGTTCCAGACGGGTCCGCGGAGTACTTAAACTGAAAGTACTCAAACCGAAGCGTACTTAAACCGAGGTATGACTGTAGTAAAATCATCATTATGGAATGGGATGTCCCTATTTTCATCAGTGAAATGTTGGAGGGTATGGGGTTGGTATTCTACAAAGTCCTACTCCAAAGTCCTACCCCCTGAAATTATTAAACTGAATTGTAGAGTTGAAGGGACCCTGAGGATCATCTAGTCCAACCCCCTGCAATGCAGGAATATGCAGCTGTTCCATATGGGGATCGAACCTGCAACCTTGGCATTATCAGCACCACGTTCTAACCAATTGAGCTATCCAAGTCATTTTAATGAGCCTGCCATGAGTGGGATTAGCATGGCATACCAGTCCAAGATTCACATTGTGAAGTCAGGACTGGTGAACAGCCCTGCTGCTGGAACAGACCAAAGGTCCATCAACTCCAGCTTCCTTTTCTCCTGTCTCCCACGGTGGCTAGCCAGATGTTTACAGGAAGTCCACCATCAGGACATGAGGGCAAAAGCCCCTTCCTGCCCTTGCTCCTAATGGCTGCGATTCAGAGGTGGAAGAGCATCCATGCCTGCTGTCTCTCAGACCCCTCATTCACCCCCTGAATAGGCATCCATGGTTAAAATTGTTGGGTACCTGTTGAGATCCATGCCCCCAAACAGGGGGCTCACTGCTAGAGCCTCTGAATTAACTACCACTACTACTTACTCCTAACCCAGGTGGCGCTGTGGTTAAACCACTGAGCCTAGGGCTTGCTGATCAGAAGGTCGGCGGTTCGAATCCCTGTGACGGGGTGAGCTTCCGTTGCTCGGTCCCAGCTCCTGCCAACCTAGCAGTTCAAAAGTACGTCAAAGTGCAAGTAGATAAATAGGAACCGCTACAGCGGGAAGGTAAACGGCGTTTCCATGTGCTGCTCTGGTTTGCCAGAAGCGGCTTTGTCATCCTGGCCACATGACCTGGAAGCTATACGCCAGCTCCCTCGGCCAATAATGCGAGATGAGCGCGCAACCCCAGAGTCGGTCACGACTGGACCTAATGGTCAGGGGTCCCTTTACCTTTACCTTTACTCCTTACTGTAAAGGTGTGGCATATACCTTTTCCATCTTTCTAACAGGAGCAGGCAAGCAAGAATTGATGGTGGAAGGAAAGAGAAGCAGCCACACTTGAGCTTTCAGTTCCCATTGTAGAACGCGTGGGGTGGGTTTTGTTTTGTTTTTGGTTGGAGAGGATATATTAATTGCAATTTATCCCTCCAGACGCCTACCTGTACATGTGGTGGTTGAACAGAGTTTGAAAATCCCATCCTTGGCAGCAAAATTAATAGCAAAGGAATTATTAGGCTATAAAACCTTGTTCTGAACAAGTCCAGCTAACGAAGAAAGCGGACTTCCCCCACTTAACAAAGAATCAGGCAACAATTTGTAAAACTAAGTTTTAAAATAAGTTTGCTTACTTGATAATCGTGCATTGGCTTATAGCAGACATCCCCAAACTGCGGCCCTCCAGATGTTTTGGCCTACAACTCCCATGATCCCTAGCTAACAGGACCAGTGGTCGGGGAAGATGGGAATTGTAGTCCAAAACATCTGGAGGGCTGAAGTTTGGGGGTGCCTGGCTTATAGCAACAGTGGCAGTAAAAACTATGTGGACAAAATACAGTATATTTATATACTGTAAATATAGGTAAATAAAAGGTAAAGGACCCCTGGAGGGTTAAGTCCAGTCAAAGGTGACTGGGGTTGCAGCGCTCATCTTGCTTTCAGGCTGAAGGAGCCGGCGTTTGTCTGCAGACAGCTTTCTGAGTCATGTGGCCAGCATGACTAAACTGCTTCTGGTACAATGGAACACTGTGATGGAAACCAGAGCACACACAAACACTGTTTACCTTCCCGCTGCAGCAGTACCTATTTATCTACTTGCACTGGCGTGCTTTTGAACTGCTAGGTTGGCATTTCAAAAATATAACCAGCTGTAAATATAAGCAGCTTCAGGCATCTGCTTGAGATGGAGCAAGCACATGGCACCTGTGCCCTCATGTCTAGTCACAGGAAAAGAGAGACAGAAAATACTACATGCTCATCTCTCATATCTCATAGAATCAGAGTTGGAAGGGACCCCGAGGATCATCTAGCGCAACCCTCTGCAATGCAGAAATATGCAGCTGTCCCTTACAGGGATAGAAGCTGCTCCTTCCTCTCCAGAAGAGCAGGGGAAATGACATCACACAGAGCCCTCTCTACAAATTGTATTTCTATGGTCTGAGTATCTGCCTATCAGCAATACAGCTCTGTGAACTTGTCCTGCTATCTATTTGTTAGGTTTGGCTGCCAATCTCCCGCAGAAGGGCCCTTCTCTTTGCTCCTCAGCAAGACTCTCCGAAACTTGGAAGAATCCCAGGAGCAGCCTCTAAAGCACAAGAAGCTCCTGTTTGGGAACAAAGAAAACAACAGCAGGGAAATCCCAGCAAAGAGGGGAAGCATTCTGTGGACTTGGAGGTTTATCATCAAAATGGATGGAAGGTAGGAAGCTGCTTTATACTGAGTCAGGCCACTGGTCAACCTATCTGAATATTCACTTAGTGACAGCAAGTCTTCAAGATGCCAGACAGGGGACAGTCGAAGCCAGGGGTCGGCAATGTGCAGCCCATGGGCCGGATGCGGCCCAGGAAGACCGTTTTACCGGCCCATGAGCCACCCCCAAACTGAGCCGCCCACTCGGCGGTGCAGGGACTCACTGAGCGGCACCGGAAATTGCATCTGCGCACGCACTTATACCAAAACCCGCGTCTGTGCATGTCCAGACGCCAAAAATCGCTTCTGCACAGGCATGATTTCCGACATCTGGGCATGCACAGGCCCGATTTCCAGTGTCGCGCTGTGCCAGTCCGGCCCACGGATGATCTCCGTGGGAATGATCCCGCCCATGGCCAGTAAACCTTGCCGACCCCTTGTCCAAGCTCTACCTGGTGATGCCCAAGGATTGGACTTGGGACCGTCTGTCTGCAAAGCAGATACTCCACCACTGAGCTGCAAATGAACATAACATGAGGTTAAGCAGTCATCATGGAGTTTTTCAAGGCTAGAGCATCCCATAGGTACCCCTTTGCAAGTGTATAGTTGTTACGATGAGAGAGAGAGAGAGAGGTGCTCAAAGGCCCCTGATGTATCATTTCTAACAGGAGATATGTGTGTGGGAGCACCTGGACCAGATAGGTTAAAGGAAGGAGACCATTACTAACCAGCAGGACTTGTTGCTTGCCAAAATGCTTTTAACATTACTATGTAAATTCCCAGTGACAGCATTAAACTACAAGGGGGAAGGAAAGCTTGAAAAAGTCAAGTAGGATCCAGGCCTCTTTAATAATGAATAGTGATGCATCAAAGGAAAGAGATGTAAAAGGGCCGATAGGGCAGATCTGGTATTTTAAAGTAACTTAACACCATGGTAAATAAATTATAAGAAAGGTTTAGTACAACCCTGCATGTAAAGGAGGTTAGTGAGAAGGAAACTTTGGGCCTGAGTAATTTTCATACTCCAAGAATTTAAAAAGGATGCTTTGAGTCCTTCTACACACAAAAAGGAATGTTGGGCTACTTTTTCTGGAGCACCGTTTCATGAATAATGGGAATCTGGAATCCTGCTTACAGAGCTGTCTAGATAAACTTGCAGGTTCCATGCAATATTTTCCTTCTGCAGGTGTTTTGTGGCTTGAAACAACAACAACAAAAACCCTGCCAAAAAAATGCATTATGTCTGACTCAGCCCTTTGTTTTCTATATATAACCAACCACCCTGCTGAATGAAATCAATTCTAACCCAGCCATGCAGAGACCTTATTCATCCAGTGAAGATGAATGTCGGAAGATTCAGGTCAGGCCAAAGGAAATGCTTGTTCACACATCACATAGTTAAGCAGCGGAATTAGTGGCCACAGGATGCAGTGACGGCTGAATCTCAGCTAAAGCATCCATGACAGATGGCCATCCAACCTCTGCTCAAAAACCTCCAAGGAACCAGAGTCCACAACCACTCGAGGGAGACTGTTCCACTGTCAAACACCTCTTACTGTCAGAAAGTTTTTCCTGATGTTTAGTTGGAATCTCCCTTCTTGTGATTGGAAGCCATTGGTTCGAGTCCGACCCTCCAGAGCAGTTTTGCTCATAAGGAAAATATACAAACAAACCTGTTTACACAGGTTAAGACAAAATGTTCTGCCTGCTGTTTAATGCTACAATTCATTACACGACCACACGGTGCTCCATTGCTGGAAAATCCTCCTCATAGCTGAACTGGCAACTTTAGGGTTAGGCAAATTAGTGGAGAATAGGGCTAGATGAATACCAGCTGCTGGGAATCACAAGTGGAGAGAGCACTTGGGCATCTGGTTGGCCACTGGGGGAACAGGATGCTGGACTGAGTGGACCTTGGGCCTGATCCAGCCGGGGTCTTCGCTGCTCTCCACTTCTCCAGCTGAGACTATAACTTAACGCTGCACAAAGAAGGGGGTGGGCAAGAAGACTACTGAAAGGGGTTTCCAGATTCCTTATTCAAAATTGAATGTTTGAGGAAAAGCCATGGTCAAGCAGGAGTTACAGCCTCTTCAACCCATGCAACGTTGCTTGTCTTCCTGCGAACATTTTAAAAAATATTCACCAGAAAGACAGTCCTCCCTGGCCACCATTCCAAACGGGCACTTAATAATTAAGTATGGCTTCTATTTTCTCCTTCTTCTTCTGTGAGTAGCTCTCATTTATTTAACAGGACAATTTCTAATCCTCTTTTCAAAGACTCTCCAAACGGCTAAAAAGGATCCAACACACAATGAAACACCAGTAAAAACAAAACAACAGAAGCAAGAAGAGCAACTAAGAAAAAAATAGATGGTGTGATTGTTGGGTGGGGGGGGTGAGATCAATGTTACAGTATGATGTAGTGATGTAGATGAGCCAGTGTGGTGTAGTGGTTAAGAGCAGTGGACTTGTAATCTGGTGAACCGGGTTCGATTCCCTGCTCCTCCACATGCAGCTGCTGGGTGACCTTGGGCTAGTCGCACTTCTTTGAAGTCTCTCAGCCCCACTCACCTCACAGAGTGTTTGTTGTGGGGGAGGAAAGGAAAGGAGATTGGTAGCCGCTTTGAGACTCCTTAGGGTAGTGATAAAGCAAGATATCAAACTCTTCTTCTTACAAACAATGAACTGCCCAGAGATCCATGGGTATAGGGCAGTATACAAACTTAATTAAATCAGCAGCAGCAGCAAGAACTAAATATCCTTGAGCAAATAAAACAGGTTCCACCTGACACAGATAAGGCAACAGACTACATGGCCAGGTAAGGCTCTTTTGAGAAAGCATACATCGCGAGAAGAACTTTGTCTCTTTCAAAAGAAACAAATGGCAACAGGAAACTTCGGAGTCCATCCAAATACACAGCTAATTCCAGATACCATAAGTTCCTCCACTTGGGCTTGGAAATCTGAGGAATGATTCTCCGTGTGGTCAACAGCCCCTATGTGGTCATTGGAGTCATGCAATTCTACCAGCATCCCCTGCTCACCTTTGTGCACTCTGTCACATCAGTATAGTCTTAGGTTTTGGGTACACTATGGAAACATCATCTCCTCTTACCAAGACACATTTGATTTGAATGACGCTAAGACCAGGATGTTCAGACCTCACTTGCAGAATCTACTTTGGAAGGGTTTCTTCACCTGTGGGAAATGTGTATCGGTTTGGCCAGGATGCTGAACTAGACAGGCCATTGGCCTGATCTAGCAGGACAATTATTATGTTCTTAACTCCAAGTGGGGTCCAATCAGCTGGAACTAGGTGCCAAACAGTCACTCAGCCAGGTAGGCAGTCCACAAATTGGAGCCAGAACCAATCTCACAAACCATATCATTCCAAAGTCTACTCCCCACCAACTCTTTTTTTTCCAACTGTCCATTACTACTACTTTTTAGATGTTGCTATTGTGAAACAATTGCATGTCAGAAACCCATACTGATCTACTGAGAACCACCTGGAGCTCTACCAAAGGATGCCAATCCTCTTTCTGCCCACCGCTGCTTTATTTGGCTGCGTCACAGTTCACTTAAAGAGCCTTCCCTTTGTTCAGATCTCCTCGGTACCTTTCCATTTCTCTAATGCACTCCAGGAAGCAGGCTATGATGCCACCTGTGACCCGACTGAGTAGGAAACAAAAGCAGCCTTGCCTGCATTAATGATCACTCACAGCTTTGCCTCCTGCTGCCTTTGTCTGTGCGAAAAGTCTCACAGCTCTTCAATCGGAGCCAGCCTGCTTTTCTTTCTTCTCCTGTCCAGGGCAAAATATCTGTGGCATGGCTATTTGGATGGCAGGTTAAGGAACTCTGGCAAGAAGCCTTGGATCCTAGCTCACCTGAGCATTACCCAGTCACCTAAAAGAACTATGGTACAATGGCTTTTTTTTAATACAATGGCTTTGACATTCTTGTACTGTATTTGTAGGGCTGCAACATTTAAGGGGTATAAATCTGAAGGTTGGTCAGCTAAAGCTCGAGTTGATTAATGGTGGGATGATTTTAATCGTTGAGGGGCAAATATAAAAGCTATTTTGGGTCTGAAGAAGGAAGCATCAAAGAAGGCTTTGCCTTCTACCACGGAGTAGTAACCAAAGCTTTAACCCCACATATGTTTAGTCACACTGAAAAGTCAATGAAGAGGCAGGTGAGGAATCCTGTAAAGGGCTGGAATGTGCCCTAATCTTTTCATTGCAGCAGGTTTTAATAAAATTGAAACTAGGGCGGGCAGCGGGGATCTCCCAGGTGGTGCAGAGAATCCCCATGACAGCGCCTTGAACCAGCATTACATCGCGCTCTTGAGATCTGCCTCATCAATAGTAGCAATATCATGGCTGACACACTAGTTAAGCCAGCCTTCCTGCTGCCTTCTAGGATAGGATGGTCAGGGATGATATGCATTGTTGTCCAAAATACGTGGAGAGGACCAGATTGGGGAAGGCTGAATAGTCTTATGAAGTGGCCTTTCCGCTCTGAGTACCTCGCCAAAGGATCGTTGACTTGCGATACAGTTGCCGTCAATGGTAAGGAAAGGAAACATGGTCCATTTGTTGGAGGAGCCACTTCCATGTCTGCTCAGTTCATCAGCTAAGGCTGTTCTCTTTGTGTCTCCCCTTTTGACTCTGACCCTTCCCTTGGCCCCAAACAGCTTGCTCCGGGTGCAATGCATCCCTTGACAGCCCAAAGGTTGCCCATGCCTGTGGGGAAACTCTCATGTCATAATGTTGTTGGGGTTTTTTTAATCTTCTGAGCCTGTTTCCATTTTTATGCTATTGTTTTATTTCTTCAGAGGGATTGCCTTGCAACAAGAGCCATGCAAATGCCTTGGAAAGGGCGAAAGTACAGATACTCCGAAATGCATAAATAACAAACACATTTTTATTCACCAAGACACTTTAAATCGCGCTCGTGGTGCTTTGATTACCGCTGCGGCTATTTTGTCTGATGTTTAACCTTGACGTTTTCATGAAAGAGTTGGGGCTTTGAGCCTTTCGCAATACGGGGCTTTTAAATGGTTGCTTGCGATTCTCCTTGATAGGGCTGTGCCCTACGACACTGCCGAGTCTTTCCCGAGTCATGTTCTCAATTCACTGGAAAGTGCCCTGAAATTAAGAACAGAACAGCATTTTACATAAAATAAAACACCTAAGCAATTGCACGGGCAATTGCTACTTCCCTCCAATGAAATCGTAGCACTGTAAACCAAAGAAATGCAGTTAGGACGACTTTGACAATGGACAGAATTATTACAGCATCAACTGCACAACATCCCTCCATAAATGAAAACATTTCCATGCACACACAGTCTGCGCAGAGCTCCTCATCCCAGCCATAATGATCTCGCTCATCGAAGAACAGCATCCAAGAGGTTAGCTGTTGCTTGTTGCCTGCTAATCTATTTAACCTGCTCTGCAAAAAGACAAACAATTCAAGCTGTGATCATCAGAGGGTGACAGGCGTGTCCTTCCATTAGCAGACGGCACCTCTGCTTTCTAGCCTGCGGCGTTCGGAACCCAGTGGAAAATAATAAGAATAATAAGCAGCTCTGATTCAAGTGGGTGGAATCTCCAGCTAGGCTGAGCATCCAATGGGCCTTGCCAGAACCAGCCAGCCAGGCAGCCACACAGCGACAGGGTGTGCAGAAGCTTGGCTAAAGATGCATGCCCTGTCAGAAGAAGTGGAGGCAGCGCTCTGTTCCCGCATGACGAGTGGCAGGAAAGGACATTGTCACGGAAACTTGGTTTCTAGGACAGCCTCGAGATTTCTGGAGCCCAATGAAGCTGGGGTTGGGCCCCGTGGCAGCAATCTAGCCTGCCTGAGGTAGGCGGGAGAGGAATAGGTGGCATCTGAAACGTCAAGGTTATGCAGCACAAACTGTCTTTATATCATACTTGCAGCTGTGAAGGACTGGAGAGACTCTGATAGCATCCACACCATATATTAAAAGCACAGGGCTTCCCCCAAAGAGTCGGGGGAATGGTAGTTTGTTAAAGGTGCTGTGAGGGGTAAACGACAGTTCCTAGCATTCTGGGGTGGGGGCACTATGTGATTTAAAAGGTAAAGGGACCCCTGACCATTAGGTCCAGTCGTGACCGACTCTGGGGTTGCGCGCTCATCTCGCATTATTGGCCGAGGGAGCCGGCGTATAGCTTCCAGGTCATGTGGCCAGCATGACAAAGCCGCTTCTGGCAAACCAGAGCAGCACATGGAAACGCCGTTTACCTTCCCGCTGTAGCGGTTCCTATTTATCTACTTGCATTTTGACGTGCTTTTCGAACTGCTAGGTTGGCAGGAGCTGGGACCGAGCAACGGGAGCTCACCCCGTCACAGGGATTCGAACCGCCGACCTTCTGATCAGCAAGCCCTAGGCTCAGTGGTTTAACCCACAGCGCCACTGTGTTTTAAATTATGGTGGGAGGTGCTTTGTATTAAGAGGTGTTACCTGCTTGCACATCCCAGTCACACTCTTTGCATTGCGTCTACTGTCATCTCTGTAATGTCGGTTTCCAGTGTCAAGATGGAACAAACTGCTGGCAGGCCCATGCGTTGGAAGGTGTTGTGAAAGTGTTGCATGCAAGTCTATATGAGCATTTGGCCCAATTGTCTGTTTTCTCTCTTGCATTAAAGGAAGGCATTCAAAAAGATGCAAAAATATATCAGTTCCGCAGGTTTGTAGCAGAAGCTGGCAGTGTGTAGTGCTGATTGGCCAGCACCTATGATGCCGCTTAGAAAACACACACACATACATAAGGCACCAGTTTTTCAATTCCAAGACATTTCCTTTTTTAAAAAAAGTTAATGAAACCAGGGGCGTAGCCAGGATGAAAATCAGGGGGGGCAAGGGGCGGGGGGCAAGGGGCGGGGCCACATCGGAGCAGCCCGAAATCAGGCTGCTCCGACTCCCTCCTCCCCCTCCGCGATAGGAAGGGACGAGGGGGAGCCAGGATCAGCCCGAAATCGGGCTTCTCCGACTCCCTCCTCCCCCTCCGCGATCGGAAGGGACGAGGGGGAGCCAGGATCAGCCCGAAATCGGGCTGCTCCGACTCCCTCCTCCCCCTCCGCGATAGGAAGGGACGAGGGGGAGCCAGGATCAGCCCGAAATCGGGCTGCTCCGACTCCCTCCTCCCCCTCCGCGATAGGAACGGATGAGGGGG
Source organism: Zootoca vivipara (assembly GCF_965207765.1). NCBI lineage: Eukaryota > Metazoa > Chordata > Lepidosauria > Squamata > Lacertidae > Zootoca > Zootoca vivipara. The sequence goes on along the minus strand of NC_142584.1, from coordinate 95,214,485 downwards.
AGCCAGGATCAGCCCGAAATCGGGCTGCTCCGACTCCCTCCTCCCCCTCCGCGATAGGAAGGGACGAGGGGGAGCCAGGATCAGCCCGAAATCGGGCTGCTCCGACTCTCTCCTCCCCCTCCGCGATCGGAAGGGACGAGGGGGAGCCAGGATCAGCCCGAAATCGGGCTGCTCCGATCCCCTCCTCCCCCTCTGCAATCGCTGGGGCAGGTGTAGGGAAAGCCCCAGAGCCGCGCAAAGCGGTTGCCTGGCTTTCCCTCCGCCCGCCCCACAGCCAGCCGGCTAGAAGGGACGTCTCCCTTCTCCCTTGCTGGCTGTGGGGCGGAGGGAGGGAAAGCCAGCCAAACGCTTTGCGCGGCTCTGGTGCTTTCCCGCCGCCCACCCCACAGCCAGCCAGGGAGAAGGGAGACGGCACCGGGCGGGCAGTGGGGCAGGCTGGCCAGTGACCCTGCTTCTAGGGGGGGCAATTGCCCCCTCCTGCCCCCCCTGCCTACGCCCATGAATGAAACACCTTTTAATTTAAAATTATAAAAGACTTATAGCCTTCCCAGGTGGGGTCTATCTAATGGCTATATTAGCATTAAACTCCCCGGTATATACACCCATCCTTTCAACTGGAATCCAGGTAGAAAACAGGCTCACATCACAGTTGAAGAATCTGTTCCAAGTCCTCCTTTTACATTGCATCAGTCTTCACCCTAAATTATATCAAGTCCTGGGGAAATGTGGCATGCCATTCCCACCTGGTGCTAGTCTGGGAAGAAACCGTGCAAACGATGTACAACAAGTCTAATTTTTATAGAAAAACTGGACATAATGATGGATCCCAACTCCCCAAATGCCATTACTCTCCAGGGGGTGGGGAGAGCTCTGGTGGCATCCTTGCTAACATAAAATGTTCAACTCTTCTCCATATGATAATGCAAAGTCCAGTCAATTCCATCACACACAGGTGCTTTTCCTTCCTTCCTTCCTTCCTTCCTTCCTTCCTTCCTTCCTTCCTTCCTTCCTTCCTTCCTTCCTTCCTTCCTTCCTTCCTTCCTTCCTTCCTTCCTTCCTTCCTTCCTCCTCTCCTCTCTCTCTCTCTCTCTCTCTCTCTCTCTCTCTCTCTCTCTCTCTCTCTCTCTCTCTCTCTCTCTCTCTCTCTCTCTCTCTCTCTCTCTCATTTCTTGACTTCCATTTGACTTTCCTCTAGAAACATCCACTTTTTGCTTGAAGGGTATTTTCTACCAATCTGGGTTCTATGCAACTGCGAATGAAGGCTTGATATCTGTCTATGCAAATCAATTTCATTACTAATGATTTCACTTTTTCTTCCCTCTCTACTGCAGGCTTTCCCCATCTACCAAGCTTGACTAAATATATTCAAACTGCCTTCTTCAAAAATTCATTTTGCTTTGTAAAATTGTTGCCATGAAAAGGAGAGCTCAGTTCTATTCCTTTCAGTTCTGGCAACTGCCCCAAGTTACCTTAGGTGTGTCTTAACGCTAGATACTCAGACAAATCAAAGCCAGTCCCCATTCAGCCTAACAGCAGAGACTGGCTGAAGTTGATAACCAGCCTATTTTGATAATGTTGCAGACGGGTTCAACTGAGAACATCAAATATGATGGTTGAAACACTCCATTGTATTTTCACAGCATTTCCATCAAAATTTGCAATATCTTCTATAATCATGTAGCAACTTATACCGCTGTAGAGAATAGTATTTGTTGTCATCTCCCAGGCTATCATTTGATAGTAGAATAATTTGAGGAAGAGTGTTGTTTATTAAATTCACTTTATACATTTTTAGAACCTTGGGTTTGTTCTTTTGCTGGGCAGGTAGTACCCTACCCTTTAACAAAGAACATGGAAAAACACCTGTTTATTCCTTCTCTCTACTTTCTGTTTAATTGAAAAGCATGTTCAGGACATACCAAACTTTCATTCTTTCCTGAAAAATAACCCAAGGGAATCACTCCAAAGAAACAGGCCACTTGAATTGTCAAGGAATCACATCGTGGAACCTTACCAAGTACAGACTGCGTTTCAATAGGATGCAGCAGGAAATGGGAGTTTGCAGAGTGTGTCCTATTTTATCCTCACAACCACCCTGTGAGGTAGGCTAGGCTGACTGTGGCATGCTCCCCAAGGCATTCCAGAGAGTTCCATGGCTAAGCAGAGGATTTAAACACGTTTCCATAGTCTGGTGCCAGGACACACATCCACCAACATACTACAACATACTGGGGCTTGGGGTTTTGATTGGTACTTTAGTTGTTTGGTTTTCAATGAATGACAATGACCTCATGAAGGAGATGTAGGTGGTTCACAAAGGATGCTTAAGCCCCACTTTAAGAACTGCAGTACTCATGATCAGAAGCTCCATCTGATGTCTCTGCTGCTGGATTATTCCACTGCAAATTCTAGGTGAGATACCAGATGTTCAGCTGTTCCCCTGGCCCAATAAAAAATTCATTGCACATACCAAGCTGGCATGTCAGGAAGGTTCTGAAACAAATCTTCGCAACATGCTCATTTTGAATGCACAGGGAGTTTTAAATAGTATGAAAGACAAGAGCATTCAAATACAAAATTCCCTCGCCCTACACCCAATGCTGGAAATAATGGTAGTCACATCCATTAATCGTAAAGGATCTACTCTGAGTAGGACTAGCATTGGCTGTGATCCTCTGTGTATGGAGGCATCGCATGAAGCTGCTGACTGGTTGCAAGTCTGCATAGCCCCCATTGGCCAAGGAATTTACCCTGTTGAGAGCCAGTAGTAGTGGCTGGACACCCTTTTTGGTCTTGTCCGCAAGGCACCCTGTGGGCTTATGCAGCTGAAGGAAAAACCATTGTTGGACTCTCTAACCCAGGCATCTCCAAACTTCGGCCCTCCAGATGTTTTGGACTACAATTCTCATCTTCCCCGACCACTGGTCTTGTTAGCTAGGGATCATGGGAGTTGTAGGCCAAAACATCTGGAGGGCCGCAGTTTGGGGATGCCTGGATTCTAACCCCATCAGCCCCAGTAAGCATAGTAAATGTCAATTATGATGCAAGTGTAGCCCAAAGACATGTGGAGATTCACAGGTTCCCTGACCCTACTTGAGGGTCAAATCCAGATGGTAGCTAACCAACTGATGATTTATTTATTTTAAAAAATTAAATACCCCTGTATCATAATTATATATATGTAGCAACAATATAAAAACCTAAAAACCAGACAATAAAATATAAAAAGTTAAAAGCAAAAACACACCCCAAAAACAAAGACCACTAAACCATTGTGTGTGATGTAGTCTGAGTTGTCTGCATAGGCCTGGCAGAACAGATGTGATTTCGACAGGTGTTTAAAAGTTGGAAAAGAAGGCGCCCACTGAATCTCCAGTGGCAGCGTATGCTGCAGGATTGGACCAATGATACTAAAGATTGATTTCTCGTTGTTGTCAAACGAGCCTCACCAACTCTGGGAACCAGCTTGCTCTTGAGCCTCTTGGGCTTGCCGATCAGAAGGTCAGCAGTTCGAATCCCTGCGATGGGGTGAGCTCCCATTGCTCCGTCCCAACTCCTGCCAACCTTGCAGTTCGAAAGCACGTCAATGCAAGTAGATAAATAGGTACTGCTGCAGCGGGAAGGTAAACCGTGTTTGTGTGTGCTCTGGTTTCCATCACAGTGTTCCATTGTACCAGAAGCAGTTTAGTCATGCTGGCCACATGACCCAGAAAGCTGTCTGCAGACAAACGCCGGCTCCTTCAGCCTGAAAGCGAGATGAGCGCCGTAACCCCAGTCACCTTTGACTGAACTTAACCATCCAGGAGCCCTTTACCTATATGGGTTCAGTAGATCCCTGAGGTATCCTGGACCCAAGTCATTTTAAGCAATGCAGTTGCTTTGGGGGACTATGTTATGTCGGAATACGCTGGGGGGGGGTGTCCACACAGCCCCCAAGATGAGACAAACCTCTCTGGGCGTCTTCCTGAAGTTGCGCAGCTCCGGGACATCCATAAATCATCAGACCCTGCCTGCTCCAGCGACACATGGATGCCTATGTGTATGTGCACTCAGCAGAGTTTAGCAGAAACAAAGTGGAGATTGGTGTGCTCATTCTAAGCTTTTATTAAGCAGTATATACAGGACAAAGCAATCATGGCGTTCTCTCCCTTCAGCTCCGAGAGAGAACAGAAAGTAAAAAGTACAAAAACACAACGGAGCAGACGAGATAAGGCTAGCTACTGTTCTCAGGCTTTCCAAGCCTAGAAAGTAAATACAGACATGTGATGTAGAAATTACACATTAGCAACGGAGGAGTGAAATGTTACGTAGGCCAAACCTGCCTGCCCTCAATCCGGCTATGTGGACAAGTCGTGTAACAAACAGCCCCCACTTGGCTCACAGGTCAGTCCGGTGCCTGACACTTGGGGAAAAGCCTTTATCTGAAAACTGCTCTAAAAGCATAATGCGTGTTTACCTGGAAGCAAGTTTTTTGTTTTCAGTGGTAAATATGTTTAGGACTGCTACATTAAGATTGTTATTACAGCACCTCTATACAATTGAATGTTGAGCTATTTTAACAAAGGTAAGCATTGGCTCTCAAACATTCAAAGCATGTGACACATATTCAAAGCATACTACTCCCCCCCCCCAATATTGTGAACTGTAGTTCTCTCCCTCACAGAGCTACAATCCAAAGCGCCCTTAACAAAATACAGCCCCAGAATTCTTTAGGGAAAGTCAGGTAATTAAATGGGTGCTGGGTGTGCTTTAAATGTATCGTGGGTTTGAGGCATTGTTTGGAAAAAGTATTGCTACCTGAGAATCAAGAGATGTACAGACGTTGTGTGTAACAAGGCTATCAGCCCTGAACATCTGTTCACAGGGACAGTTCCAATTAAAAGAAGCATTTTAATCTGCTGTTAAATACATTACAATATGCTATTTAATCTGTTATCTTGTTTTGGGGGGGTTGATATTCTTGGTATGTTAGTTTTAAAATTATGCTTCTAAGACACCCTGAGGACCTAGATGGCAAAAAGATGGGGCATAAATCTGAAATATATCAAATGAACTCTACGACCAGCAAGTTAATAATTGAATGAGTAGCTACTACTGCTTCTATAGCATGCTTTTTTGCTCCCAAATTTCATTCCTTGAAGATGCTGGACATACAGATGTGATATTTGACGGTATTCTAGCTCCATCTACTGTCCTAACCTCTTATGATTTAGAAGTAACTGGAAATTGGAAAGAAAAGCTGTCAAGGGTTGGAATTTTCTTATTCATTAATTCATTTTTTAAATTAAAAAAATGCTGTTTATCAGTGTTTACAGTGAGGAAAGAGACATTATTTCACGGAATAACACTTTGTAGACATTTCAAAAAAGTTAGCAAGTCATTAGCAGAAGATATCCTAAATGCCACAACCAAGAGACAGAAAAGTACCGTAAACGTTTAACTTTATTTCAAAACCAGAATCAAAATTTAACAGTCAAAATTTCAGCAACAAAAAACAAAAGGATAATCAGCCATTGTCATGAAATAATACTTTCTGTTCATTTGACTTGTTCAGAAGTTGTGTGGGACAATCAAGAAAGCTGCTTTTGGAATGCATGTTCACCTCTTCTAAGCTCAAATTCTAACCCATCAAAAATGAGCTATTCCATCCTTCAGAGTTCAGATGGGTTTACATATCACAAAACGTTTGCATAGACAGGACTTCCACATGAGAAACACTATCTTATACATGTAGACCATACCTTAGCCATGATCCTACATCTATCTAAACGGCCTCGGTCCAGTATACCTGAAGGAGCGTCTCCACCCCCCATTGTTCTGCCTGGACACTGAGGTCCAGCGCCGAGGGCCTTCTGGCGGTTCCCTCACTGCAAGAAGCAAAGCTACAGGGAACCAGGCAGAGGGCCTTCTCGGTAGTGGCACCCGCCCTGTGGAACGCCCTCCCAGCAGATGTCAAAGAGAAAAACAACTACCAGACTTCTAGAAGACATTCCCGTTTAGGGAAGCTTTTAATGTTTAATAGATTATTGTATTTTAATGTTTGGTTGGAAGCCGCCAGAGTGGCTGGGGAAACCCAGCCAGATGGGCAGGGTATAAATAATAAATTGTTGTTGTTGTTATCTGGACCACCGCCATGTACACGGGTTGGGAATGTGGTTAACAGTGGCATGCCGGCATGCATCCATGCAGTCATGATAGCACACACGGCAATCTACATGTACATCAACTCTTGCAGTTCCTATGCCTTCCTTCTATATAGGGATTGTGTAAACATGTGAAGTGGAATTCTGTGTAGTGGTTTAGCACCACGTGCCAAACAGCCTATTGGCCTCAGCAGAGACTACTGTCTGGAGAGGTATTCCTACAGCCCTTAACATAGTGGAATCCCAGGTATATCCTTTCTCTCTTCAAATGTGGTAACTCAGCACACCACGCAGAGTGATGCATGCGCTCCAGGTGTGGCTGCTGCGCATGAATATCCCTGTAGATGAGATGAACTAGTTCTGACATCAGATAATCCACTGGAGCAGAGACACCATTGATATTTGTAGATGTAGAGCAATATTTACTATCTTTATAGATTTTGCTGGAAGCCACCCAGAGTGGCTGGTGAAACCCAGCCAGATAGGCAGGGTAGAATTATTATTATTATTATTAACCAAAGCATCAGTGAGTCAATTCCCAAGGAATTGAGATTGCTACTGAAATGAAATGTACATTAAGTGCACCTTTGTTCAAGACAGTAAATGATTTTGCAAAAATAACCCTGTAAAATATCTATCCTTCTAAACTGTGGCAGAATGGTCCACTTAACTCTGAAGTGCATGGCAATACTTCTCCTTTGCATTTAGTGTTTATTTAAACACACAGATACGCTTAACCCGTTTTCCAGCATCCTTCTCCAGTTGTTCGTCCAAACAAAACTTCCAATACACTGAATGAAAAACTGAATGCTACCATTTTTTATTCTCATTGCAGATCATTACTTATTGCTACTTGAAAGGCTAGCAAGTGAAGTCCTTAAAAATAGGCAACTCTGTTCTTGCCAGTACAGTGGTACTTCACAAGACAAATGCCTCGCGCAACAAAAAACTCGCAAGACGAAAGCGTTTTGCGATATTTTTGGTGACTCACAAGACAAAGTTTTCTATGGCCGCACTTCGCAAGATGAAATTATTCGGCGGTTCCCCCCCCCCCCCGCAGGAGGACGAAATTATCGCAAGACGAAGCGACTTGCAGAACGAATTACTTTCGTCTTGCGAGGCACCACTCTACTTTGTTTTACAGATGGTGGACAAAGTATTTGCGGCAGGGGGGACGGGACCTGTGGCCCTGCAGACAGAGTCGGACTCGAACTTCCACCATCCCCCCAATGTTTAATGGCACAAGTTTGCTTCTTAAAAAATGAAGCTTACAGATCAATGCAATATATATATATTTATTTAAAAAACCAGTGCATTTCATAAAGTTTTTTTCCATATGCAAAAAATACACTTTTACAGTTCCTTTCAAGTTCTTAATCAATTGCCCTGATCCAAGGAGAAAACAAATATCACAATACATTTCAGAGATCTATAGCTCAACCTCTGCAGCACTTCAAGTCACGAGAGACCTATGTGTAAAATACTCTTACAATAATTCATTCACTTCACCCTCCATAGGCAGGACAGCAAATAGGTCCACATTATATAAATTAGCTTACGATTGTTAGAAAATGGATGTCAGTAATAGCCATGGTTGTCAGGTATTCCACTCAAGTATTTACATTTAATATAACACTCTCCTTCCTGCTTTTGCATACCATTCTCTTCCTTGATGCCCTGATTCTAGGCTGCAATATCTGCTGATCAATTCATTCAGAAGCTCAAGGGTTCATCATACGCAGGTTTGCACCAACACAACTTTCTTGTGGGGAGGGGAGGGGTGTTTTGTGCTCATATTTGTGAGGGGTGCACACAAAAGTAGCATAGGGCCACAATCCTATATTCGCTTACCTGAGAGTAAGTCCCATTGAAGCCCATGGGCCTTACTCTTGAGTAGACATGCACAGGGTTGCTCTGTAAATCAAGTTGGGTGCCGTACAGTATTTCAATCCTGAACAAGGGACAACTCTAATACTGATGTGATTGACACCTAGTTGTATTTAGCCCCCAAGACACTACACACAACTCAGTACTCAACAGCTCTGTGCTGAGGGATATCCTTAAACCAGCCTCCTCTCCTGGCCTACAAGTAGCCGGTGCAGCACTGTAACACAGCAACGCATAATGAAAAAGTCGCAATAAAATACATGTGAAGAAAAAATTGTTCTGCAAATTAGAGTGTATGTAAAGTTAAGGTCAGATCTCTTTAGAAACCTGGCAATTGGGTAAAACTATTGCAACAAGGGGACGACAGAGGACGAGATGGTTGGACAGTGTTCTCGAAGCTACCAACGTGAGTTTGACCAAACTGCGGGAGGCAGTGGAAGACAGGAGTGCCTGGCGTGCTCTGGTCCATGGGGTCACGAAGAGTCGGACACGACTAAACAACTAAACAGCAACAATTGCAACAAAAGGCCCAAACAGAATGTACTTAATTGTTAGGAAAACAATAACAAGTCTTTTGGCATCCTAAAGCCTTACAAATTTTATTATGGTATACGCTTTTGTGGACTGGGTTGCTTCCAGATGCTCTGTTTATCGAGCATTCATTCATTCTTATACGTTTTCAGGTAGGTTATACAGCATTGCATCTAGCAATTGTTATCCTGTGTTTTCCACTGCAATTTCCTTCCCTTTCCTTACTGCAGATATACTTTATTTTTAAAAAGGTGCAAAGGTGCAAAAGAGCAGCAAGCCCACTTTAATGAATTCACCAGAGTGCAACTGAACCCCACCCATAAAATAAGGATGGTCTGGAAGTGACACTAGAGTCCACAAAAGCTGATGCCAAAATAAAACCTAGTAGGTCTTTTAGACACAAGACTCTTGGCTGTGTTTGTGACAATAGAGAAACATCTCAGCCTCTCTGGAAAAAAGTTAGAAAGGGCACATGTAAATCTAGAAGGATAACAGTGCGGTTAACTAGACAAGTCAGGGAGACCACAAGAGGGAGAGGTCTCACCCAAACTTGGAAAATAAAGGACACAAACTTCCACAAAAGCAAAAGTAAATTGGCAACTTTCCTCTAACTGATTTCTTAGCTCCTATGCTGCAGCCCCCATTTAGCAGGGCTACCTAAGGAGAGGGTTTCAGGAGGACTGGGGGAGCCATACAGGGAGGAGGTGAGGAGCTCAGCATCCTCCAGCCTGCCCCATGCACTTGGATCCAACCGACTGAAACAAACAGTATCTGTTTTGTTACAGTGCAGAACTAGGGAACCAGTCAATGTGATGACATAAGTTGCGAAACGAGTGGGGAACAAACCACCTCTGTGGTCCTTCGCCCTTGTCTTGATCTTCTTTGAGGTTGCTAGTGCAACATGATAAGTAACACTGACCAGGTACCTGCCATGTCGGCAGCTAAGTAGGCAAGACAAGAAGGGGCTGAAATGTAACACATGTCAAAGAAGGAGAATTGTGGCCTAGAAGCACAGCTGGCAAGGGCAATGGGTTGGTACACACAAGTGAGAATCCGCCACAATCTGCAGCATAACCGTGACTCGCAAAAGGACTTGGCTCACAAGCAATCAACCAGATATATCTGATTAAGTCAACAGGAGCTGCTTGAAAGCGATTGCGTTTCTTTCAAGGCACTATTATAGTGCAAGCACGAATTACGAAAAGTTAAATTATTTTAAAGCTTTGGAGACAAACATTGTTCATGTATTAAGCACCAGAAAATGTTTGCAAGTCAAAGAATTAATTCCCTACCACCCACCTGAGTTTTCAAACCTTACAGTGGGACAGTTTAAAACAAAGGCACCACCAAGAAAGAAAAAACATAACCAACTTCCTTGCCAGGAAATGTCTTCCCATCAAGCTCAGCAGTTCTGAATTTCAAGGTTTCCTGGTGGGGATGCAGCAATCTGGCATTTGCCCCATGCCTGCGCCCCACTCCCTGCCCCAAGTGCACTACTGCTTGATATCTTAATTAAGTTTGCACACGACCCATCTTAACTTTGAAATGGGTGGACATAGTAATAGAAATGAAAAGATGAGGAAACAGATTAGGATTGCTTAAAAACCTGCAGGAGTGAGAAATGCATCTGGGCCAAACTACGTGTTATGATAAACACAGTTTTTCCTAAAAACATGATTTAGGTAACCACTTTTATTCTGAAGAAAAAGCAGCCACAGGGTTCCTAATCTGGATCAGGGCCCTGCACTGGGCTCCTACTAAAAATCCACCTACTCACCCGAGCCACCGCTTGCCCCCTGGCAGCCCTGTGCTTAGTTTTTAAAAGCACGCATTTAAAAACCACTTTGTTTGTACTGTGTAGTTTGGCCTCCCAGATTCAGCTGAGTTCTCTTTCCACCGTCTCTCTTAGTGCTGTGGAGTGCCTTGCAAAAACAGGAGTGTGATGTTATACAAGTCTACTCTGAAGTAAGTCTCAATGAGTTAAATGGGACTTAATCCCAAGTATGGTTTCAACCTGGAAGTCTTAAAAAAAGAAGCAGCAGAGAGAAGGAAAGTGGACCCACTGCACTTATTTGTAACTTCACCCTTCTTTTTAGAAATGGGGGGCAAAACCCCTAAAATAAATAGGGAGATAAGTAGTGCAAATGTTAGTCATCTTAATAAATACACCTTGCAAAATGCAAATTTCTCAAGTAAAATTAGGAAAGGAATTGAGAGTGAGAACATTATTTGGGGGGGATGGGACGCACAGAAATAACAGTGTAAGGGTGGGAACCGTGATATGCAACTCCCAATCCTTTTAACACTTCCTCCCGAGAGGGGAAAAAAATTAAGAATTTATAATTGTGTATCAGAACAATTGACATTTTATAACGCTGTTGTATTTAAAATACCCTGTGAAACTGGGCAATTGATCTAGAATTCATCGCGTTTTCTCCTGAACGGCCATTTGGAATGCTGTGATACATGATCAGCCGCCGAAAGCACCAGGCGGACAAATTCTTCCACGTCGAAGGAGTAATTTGTAAACTTCGGGTGTTTTCCTAGTGTTGGATGATGCCCCTGAAGAAAAGGGAGTGAAAATGGTTTTAAGGAAGCAAAACAAGTCAGCTCTTTTCCCCTGGAAAACAAGCAGCAAATTGAGCACACATTTTAATTCATAACCGCTGATTTATCGATCCTCCCTAAAGCAGCAGCATCAGTAAGAAAACACCTAACAGCACTGCTATTGATAGTCTGAACTAATGGCCAATTAATTTCATTTCTCTCCCTCCTCCAGCTATTCATATAAAATGATCCTTTAATCAGAGCAGAGAATTTAATTTGGGCTGAAGCAGAAGAATCATATTTCATGTGGAAGAACTGAGACGGGTGAAACATATAATAATAATAATAATAATAATAATAATAATAATAATAATAATAATAATAATAATAATACACAGCACCAAAACACTTTTGCATCCCACCCACTACCTCATCCTGAGGGAACACTTTGTCCTTCTTTTGCCAGGTGATGTAATGGATGCCTCTCAGCCTTGCAAGGTCTAAGTAGCAGCGTTCGTCTTCACAGTTGTACCTGGAGAGGAAATGATGAGGATTCATTAGCAAAAGGAGCAACGGTCCTCTTTAGTGCCTGCCCTTCTCCCGCAGGAAACGGAAAGGAGAATCATTCTACTAGCAATATCGGAAATGGGACAGGCTGTGGCTTCCCCTGCTACAGCTCTTGCTACAGAGAGAGCCAGGGTGGCGCTGTGGTCTAAACCAGTGTTTCCCAACCTTGTGCCTCCAGATGTTTTGAGACTACAATTCCCATCATCCCTAGCTAGCAAGACCAGTGGTCAGGAATGATGGGAATTGTAGTCCGAAAACAGCTGGAGGCACAAGGTTGGGAAACACTGGTCTAAACCACTGAGCCTCTTGGGCTTCCGGTCGGAAGGTTGGCGGTTTGAATCCCCATGATGGGGTGAGCTCCTGTTGCTCTGTCCCAGCTCCTGCCAACCTAGCAGTTTGAAATCACATCAGTGCAAGTAGATAAATACTGCTGCGGTGGGAAGGTAAACAGTGTTTCTGTGAGCTCTGTGAGACTAGCCACATGTCCCAGAAAGCTGTCTGTGGACAAACGTCGGCTCCCTCGGCCTGAAAGCGAGATGAGCACCGCAACCCCATAGTTGCCTTTGACTGGACTTAACCGTCCAGGGGTCCTTTACCTTTACTTACAGAGAGAGCCAAGGAACCAATCCCCTTGGTACTTGGGCTTTGCTCTAGCCTTTCCTGCAGCAAGTATTAAAGAACGCATTCATGCCATCTCTCTCCCTTTTCACCACAACCTTTGATGCAGACTTTTTGGGGGGTGGGCTTGGAAACGTGCTATTTATTTATTTGAGCTATTTAAATAATAATAATAATAATAATAATAATAATAATAATAATAATAATAATAATAATTTATTATTTATACCCTACCCATCTGGCTGGGTTTCCCCAGCCACTCTGGGCGGCTTCCAACAGAAAAATGAAATAAAATAATCTATTAAACATTAAAAGCCTCCCTAAACAGGGCTGCCTTCAGATGTCTTCTAAAAATCTGGTAGCTGTTTTTCTCTTTGACATCTGTTGGGAGGGCGTTCCACAGGGCGGGTGCCACTACCGAGAAGGCCCTCTGCCTGGTTCCCTGCAACTTGGCTTCTCGCAACGAGGGAACCGCCAAAAGGCCCTCGGAACTGGACCTCAGTGTCGGGGAAGAACGATGGGGGTGGAGACGCTCCTTCAGGTATACTGGACCGAGGTCATTTAGGGCTTTAAAGGTCAGCACCAACACTTTGAATTGTGCTCGGAAACGTACTGGGAGCCAATATACCACTTATGAACCAAAGTCTCTAAGCAGTGTATATAAAAATCATTTAAAAAGAATGCAGTGGATAAAATAAATCATGACTGTTCATATAAAAACCCCAGAAAACATCCTTAAAATGCCCGCTGAAGAAAGGGCTTTGTCAGGCGTTCAACCAAGGAAGGAGTGGGCTGCCTAATCTCAGGCAGGAAAGCGTTCCACAGAATCAGGCCCATAGGACTGAATGTATGACTCAGTGGAGACAAGCCATGCACCCGAGTCATGGGGCCAGAAACACACAGACATTCTCAAGATCTCAGTGATTGGGGAGGGATACAAAGGATCAGGTGGTCCTTAACATAACCTGCACCCTAGCTTTGTAAATTAATACAGTAACTTTGAACTTACTAACATACAACTCAGAGGCCAAGGACATGCATACCTGCCTGGTAACATGGAAGTTACAGTTCGCAGGCCGATAATTTAGATAAAACTGGGCTTTAAAGAACCTCTAAATCTAGGGTTCAGCTAGCCCCATCCTAGGACTCAAAAAACGATAGCACACTTCATTGTGCCTGGCTTCTATACCACAGAAGATTATTTCAAATAATAAAGGAGTTAAACTATAGGTTTTTAAGGACTTGTTCGGCTCTCTTATGATTTTATTTCTCTAATTCATTTTGTCACCAGGGCATTCCACATTGCTGGCCGGGTTTAATGTGGAGGTTTCCAGCTGCCAACCTCTGCCCAAACAAGTTGGCCAATGAACAGAGTTGTCACACTTCACCTGGTACACATCAAGGAATGTTTCTTCTAACTGTATGACCGAGGTTAGTTCAATATCTGCTCTGACGGAAATATAGAGGCGCCACCTCACCCTCTGTGACATGCGTTTGCTTAAAAGCACGGTTTATAAGCCCTTCTTCGGATCAGGACACGGCAGTCCTATTTTCATGCAAATACAAAAAAGGAGCTATTAAATACATGAGCACATGGAGGCTTACAGTTCAAAGATGACAGCCCAGTCTGGCAGAAAGAGAAGATGGGTGAGCCCTGCTCCATGCATCCCAATGAATATATCAGAATTGTGCGTGATTTTCAGCTGCTCCTTAAATTCGAGCTCCCTAGAGAAAACGTATAAGAATGGCTCTAACATGGGTATGTGTGTGTAGCACAACAGATCGTCATTCAGATAGGTCAAGGATATCTTATGGGATAAGGAAATAAGCTATACACCAGACTAAAATTCCTGCTGATGCTCAAGATCTTAGAAGAGCACATTGTTGCACTGGAGAAATTAAAAGGTTGCCATGCAAATGTACCCAGTAAACTGCTTAGGGGCTAGTCGTCTTCTTTTTTTAAAAAAAGAAATGTACATTATTAAAAACAAATGTTACTCAAACTCAAATCCATTATTAGCCTCAACATCAATAATGTACTGCTCATTCATAGTCTTCAATGCTCATTCATAGTCTTCAATAATGCTCATTCATAGTCTTCAAACTTGTACTTTAGAGAGGGCAATAAGCAGAGCAATCCGACCTGCCCTCCATGTTGGGTTGGGTGGGGGTGGGAGAGACTAGATTAGGCCAGAGCTTTCCAAACTGTGTGTTGCGATACGTTAGTGTGTCGGCTGCAGTGTGTGTAAGTGTGTCACACAAATGCTCTCTGCGCTCCTCCTGGAGCTGGATTAGTTTCAGCTCCAGATTGCTAGCAAAAATGAATTACCGTGTTGCGAAATGATGCATGTCTGAAAAGTGTGTCACCAACAAGAAAAGCTCTGGATTAGGCAGAGCAGAGGTGCTCCTTTGTTCATTCCGCTGGACATGTGAGCAGGTGGGCTGCTGGCAGCAGCCAGAGGAAGAGGCAAGGGCAGGGCTGAGACAGCCCTGGATCCTGACATCCCATTGGTCCCAACCAGGGGCTGACAACCCTCTCCCCACCCCTTTACTGCCCAAGTCACCAGGAGCAATTAATTGGGCTGCAGATGTGACCGTGACCCTGCCCTTCCACAAAGCACTGAGGGTGGGAGGGGAAAAATATTTTATTGTTCTCTTTATTGATCCTTAATAGCGTACACTTATGCATGTTTGCAAGTCCTAATAATACGTTCAGTGGGAATTACACTCTAGTCTAACTATGTCTGGGATTGCAAGGATTTCAACAGGATTTACTTAGAGGAAATTGGTCTGTACAGTCATACCCTGACATCCAAAAGCTTCGACTTCCGAAGGTTTCGACTTCCGAAGTCGACAACCCCGGAAGTCTTTTCGCCCTGCGTGCCCGTTCTGCGCCTGCGCAGGAGCGCGGAATTGCGCTTTGCGCATGTGCCGACTGCGCACTTTGACATCCGAAAACCTCGACTTACAAAGACGGCCGCGGAACGGATCGTCTTCGTAAGTCGAGGTACCACTGTATTCAGTAATGGCTTTACATGAGCAGAAGAGGCAGTTCTCCTTATGGCAAGGTGGGGCAAGCCATTTTCACTGATCTCCTGTAGCCCTCTGGGCTCCCTAAAAATCACCTCCTATGACAAAATTGAGTGCCTCACCTGAAGCGAGCAGAAGCTCTTCCTGCTAGTGCAAAGCCACCACGGGACACAACCTGTCATGCAGGTGCAGAAAGGTGAAACTCAAGTTAGGAACAGCTGCAGATCTGCCACGCCTTGCAGGTGTACTTACTTGTACTTGTAGTTCACTATTTGGACTTCAAATAACGGCAGCGTTTTCAAAGCGTTGGCAAGCTAGGGAGGGAGAAAGAGAGGGAGGGAGGGGGAAAAGCAACATTTCTGCATGATAATTGCTGTTTTTATTTCCCACCCATTTCCTGTACCCAACCACAGCTTCCTTGTGCCCACTGCTCTGTGGAAGCCTTTACTCAACAGAAAACAATCTAACCTCATTTTGGTTTAATATCTTCCTGTATTCCGTACTCCGGGCGAGTATTGTAACTCTGATTTTCCCATCCTGTTGGGGAACAAGCCAAACAAAAAGTAGCAGAATGAATCCATTTGCAAGTTGAGGAGGAGAAAGACCAGCTGACGGACAATGAATAAATTAGTGCCCTTGATGTAAAAAACAATTAGCAGAGTGATTAAAATGTCTTTTCCTTTTAATCACCTCATTTATATCACACACAGGAGAGGTGCACATTCCTTAAAATGGATCGTTCTAATGTGCACTCTCTGTCGATCCTCCTTCCCCAAAAGCAGTATTTGCAACCAACAACTAGTAAGTCATTTCAGAGTCCCCTTATGGACTTGACCAAACCCCTCAACTCCCTGTGAAACCACAGAGAACTTGACAGCGCTACCAGCAGCAAAGGTTTCCAAACTCTTTTGTTTTACTCAAGACAAAATGGCCCACGTCACCGCAAACCACTGCAGTATCTGAAAAAGTGGCACTCACACAGACAGACACAGCATGCTTTATATGTTGATGAATTATTGGGGTGTTGGGGAGGGGGAGGTGTTATTATTTCCCTTCCCAATTTAAAAATCCATCGAACCCTCGGGGGTAAATTGTGTAAAAAAGAAGAAGAAAGAATTACAAAGGTTTAACTGCATGACACCTATTAATACCAGCAGGAAATCAGGGGCATATGGTTGCACACAGCTCAAAAACACCAGCCCCTTGTGATAAGCATGCAGTATATTCTCCAGAAAATATTTAAAAGAACTCAAAAGCAGCCAAATTGATTCCCTCCCACCTAGTATACACCCTGTGAAAACACACACACACACACACACACTTATAGCCCTTTTAATGGAGCCAGCATCTTCCTGCGGATTCAGATATTGGACGAAAAGCAAATGTTGCCCCCTGATTTAGCAAAGGATTTACAGGGTGGCTCTGCTGGGCTTGTTGCTGCTGGACAACTTGTTTTGGCAGCACCAAGCAAACCATGCAACTGCGGAAATGGCTCAAGGTTCAGAGCAATGCCTCCTGTCTTCATAAAGAGATAGAATTCGCTACGGAGAGAGAGCTGGTGTACATTTATCACCCTGCGTGTACAAGATGCAGCAGGGAGCAAGCGCAGAAGTACTACAGGCATGAGGCATCTCCTTCAGTATTTAAATTCTTTGTATTCCCTTCGCCGTTGCAGGGGAGCTTTCATTCGCCAGGAAGATATGCAAGTCAGGGGAAAGAGGAGTGCTCAAAACTACAATGAAACTCAGGACTGTGGGCATCGGAAAAAAGAACTTCTCAAGCTGTGAGCACGATCCGAAGCAAGAGAGATGGCACATGCAAACTCAAGCTTCATTCGCGATTCTTACAAAACGGCACAGAGCATCACTAATACCTTGGGTCCTTCTTGTGTGACATTTAATCTGTGCAGCACATGCTGGGAAAAGGCTCTGAATAATCCTGTACCATGACAGCTGGATATCTGAAATCACAGCAGACATATAGGAATAAAATGCACCCATTTGCTCAATTTTTTTATTATTTTTTTGCTAGTAACAAACCGTCCCCCTTCCCCCCCAACAAAGCTTTTATGCATTGAAGTTCTTCTTATTTAACATATCTAGTTAAGAAGTTCACAAATCTTATTTAAAATTTCTTATTTTTAAAAGGGGTGGGTGGGTGTGGAACCCAACATATTTACTCACCAATGGTGTATTATAGAATAAGCCGTACCTCATTCGAGGCAACAGTGTAAAAACTGCTTCTTTGAAGCATACCTGAAAAGGGAGATCATTAACAAGTTACAGCAGAACTCCTGATATATAATTAAAAGAGGTGAATATAAAGCAGGACCTATTAATACTGCAACAGAAGCCAAATCACAGCGCCAATCTGAGCCCCTTGCGTTAAGCACTGAACAAATGACTGAAACAGAAATAGCATCTGACACAAAGACCAGAGAGGGTAGGATGAGGAAACTTTATAATTGGGGCAGGGGGGGCAAGGTGAAAACTTTCCTGATGGGGCTACATGAAACAACAGGAGAAGGGGAAATTAAACGCAGCAGACACAATGGAAAACAATGGCAGCTTGCCCCTGGATGGCAGGGGAGCCCCTCTCCCACATTCCTGGAACACAGACACGGTGAGGTTTGAGAGGTCCTGAGCCTATGCTCATATGCACAGCACATTCAGACTATGTGCCTAGAATTAGGTGGGGATAACTGCTGTAAAACCATACTCTTTGAAAGGAGGTTAGAAGTCATTCTTTAGTGCAGGCATCCCCAAACTGCGGCCCTCCAGATGTTTTGGCCTACAACTCCCATGATCCCAAGCTTAACAGGACCAGTGGTCAGGGATGATGGGAATTGTAGCCCAAAACATCTGGAGGGCCAAAGTTTGGGGATGCCTGCTTTAGTGTCCTCTATTTTTATTATTCTTAACGAAAGGCAAATTGAGAAAGCGCGACAAAGCATAAAATGTGCAGAATCCCTTGGTGCTCCTCTGCCCAGAGTACTGAACCTCCTGCTTCATCCTGTGCAAAACCATGAATTTATACCTGTGTGTGTGCAACAGGTCTGCTGCAAGGTACTTTTCTCTCACCTACACCTGCGGAAGTGGACCGTGCAGGTGTAACCTTACAGTACGAGTGAAAATCTTAAAACCCTCTACAGCAAGGGTGGTTCAGCTGTGGTTTAAGGACCCAGACATATTTGGTAACATGATCACAAAACTGAACCAAAAGCACTGACTTCTGGGTACAGCCATCAGTTGTTGTTGTTGTTGTTTTAAAAGCAAAATATTCCTCACTCTCTTTGAATCGTAGGATTTCAAATGTATTATTTCGTAGTCTGTAAATGCCTTCCACGTTTCGCTGAACAGGTCTCCGTATCCATAGGCACTCTGTGAAAAAACAGAAACAAATGGAAGCACAAGTAAGGTTTCAGTGAGAAACGACTGATAATCATTTCCACAGCTTTCAGGCTTCTCTATAACCCTCCTGCCTTAAGGTTAGAATCGTAAACACACTGAGCAGGGCAGGGCAGAGCAACTTGTGGCCCTCCAGATAGTATTGGACTGCAGCTCTCATCATTCATGACCATCGGCCATGCAGGCTGCAACTGAGGGGAACTAGAGTCCAACAACCTCTGGAGGACCACGGATTCCACATCCTTGCAATAGACAGTATCCCCACCAAGCCCTAGGGAACTTACTCCCAAGAAAGCATGCATAGTAGAGTGATGACTTTTTTACAACCTCATTTCCCTGTATCATAATTTGGTGAGCTTTCATTAAAGATTAGATAAAATCTTACTTTCAAAGATATTTGATTTTAAAAAAACCTCACGCACAAAATTATTTTAAAAATTTTATTCATCAGTTTTTTGACCATTTTTGAAGTCACTGTAAGCAGATATAAAATTGAACCCAAGCTTTAGAGGCACATATATACAACATTATATAGGGTCATCAAACACACAAGGAAGCTTTTTTTAGCTGCAGTAACAGTATAGACGCCGCTAGAGGACGATGTTTTGCTACCTCTCCTGTAGGTTCTTTTCCCAGCATGCCCGGCAGGGTCTGCTGGCTGAGTTTTGAGGTCCCCAAAAGGGGCTTTTACCTTGCGCAGGTGTGACATTTGTATACCCTACGTTGCTAAGAACACTCCCCATTGTGGAATGTGGTGTTGTGTCCAAATTTGATACGAAATATATATAGAATTGTTAATACAATTTTATGAAATGGTAAAACGGCATACAAAAAAAATTAAAAATAGTTTGTGTGTGACCTTTTTAAATATTTCAATGGAATATACCTCATTTTAGTCATTAATAGGCAAAAGTTCATCCATTTGTGCTACAGGAAATAGTTTTTAAGGAAAAAATGAAAAAGTCATCACCCTAATGCCTAGCTACAACAGCGGCTAGGATTTTACTAGCCCCCAAATGGAAAGACAACAAGATACCAACGAAATAAGAATGGCAAGTTAAACTTATGGAATACGCAGAAATGGTGAAACTCACGGGAAGAAGTATGAGACAATGGCAATAGAGACTTTAAAAAAGATTGGGAACCGTTTATGCTGTATGTACAGAAACACTGTAAAGAAATGGACTCATTAGCAGGATTTAAGTAAACACTTACAACTAAGAAAACAAATAAAATAAAATAAAAACTTAGTTGGTCTTACCAAAATAAAAACTTAGTTGGTCTTACCAAAATAAAAACTTAGTTGGTCTTTAAGGTGCTACTGAAGGAATTTTTTAAGAAAACAAATATAAGGATTAAGAAATAATAATTTGGAAACTAATTAAGTGTAAGATATGATTGGAAAGAAAATACGGTATTAAAAAAAATGATAGGAATAAAAGAGCATGTAATTAAAAGCTTAACAAAATAAGGAAAAACAAATTAAGCAGAAGTAGGCAAATACTTAAAGAACCGGAAGAGGAAGTTGAGGGAAGTTATAGGGTGGAGGAATATTTGGATTCTTTTATTATTTTGCTTTTATATGATAAATGTGTGGTATATTAAACTGTAAAACTAATTTAAAAATTTTTTTTTAAAGAAAGCATGCATAGCATAAAACTCTCTGTAATCAGCAGCGTGGTGCTGTTTTGTTTCCCAGAATTAAAGGGAATGAAATTCAAACTTTGGGTCTATTAACATTAGACCAGCTGATAAATGAAGAGGATGATTTTTTTTATACATATTCCATCTTAAGAGACAAATGCAGATTACCTACAAATGTTCAATGGCAATATCTCCAGATAAAACACTTGCTAACCGCCATCTACGGACCAGCAGCTTTTACAGCCTCAGAGACCCCAGATATATTGAAGCAGTTGGTTAATTCTTACGCAAAACAAATAAACCGACCATCAACATATATAAATCTTTGTTATTAGCAAACCAATTTGATAGACAGGTACTGAGGGAGGATTGGAATAAAGAGTTAGAGATCTCAATTTCGACCACACAGCGGGAAACTTTTTCAACTGCTATAACAAGGGTGCCTCTGAACCTTAAATTGAGGCTCATACAAAATTTGAAAAGGGGGGACATAGATCAGCCTATTCATTGCTCTGGCTCTGACCTCCCCCTCCCCAGGCACTGTGGCCCTTGGAAGGTTACCCAGAAAGAAATGTGGCCCTTGGGTAGTAAAATTACCCTCAGCCCACCAAACACACACACATTGTACACCTTGCTATATTTGTTTGTTTGCTTGTTGGGAAACGTGCTGGGTACGTTTCCCCCACTGAGTTCCTGCTTTGTTTCACTCACTTATAAAGAAACTAACATTTAATAAGAACTGTAATTTTGCAAGAGCCAAAAGCTACATGCATTGCATAGGGGGGGGGGGGGAGCCTCGCCGCCTCTATTCAGCAAGTTTAAGCAGTTACTTGGCACCACCATCTGGCAATGTAAGGAATTACCGTAAATGCATCTCTTTTGTCAATCAGAATGCCATTACAGAATTTCAGAGTGATTGCGGGGAAGCAGGAAACATTCTTAAACAGTGCCGCTTCCCAAGAAATGGTAGTGCGGTTGAAACCCAAGCCATATGGGGTTGACGGTCTTGAACGGAGAGCCCTAAGTATAGCTGAACTGGGTAGGGATGAGACCAGGGACTCTGCTATACAGCTGCAAATAAAAACATTTTTAAATGTGTTGTAAAGTTCAATACAGTGTACAAATGTGACACTAGATGGCGATGGTGAGCTATGGCAATTTCAATGCATCTTTCAAAACAGTTTTTTTTAAAAAAGCATTTCTGCAGCTTTTTTCATATGTGTGTAGATTCTACCCAGGAGCACCACTTTTCATGCCAAGGATCAGCACCATTAGCAAATAAAGCATCAGTTCCCTGTTGCTTCTACTGCAGGCATTGCTGGTTTTCCAAATACAGGCTACACTGCGGATCTCCAGATATTGTTGGCTGCCATAGGCCATGCTGGCTAGGGCTGGTGGGAGTTGCAATTACTGTACATATTTATTTTATAAGAAAAAAGACACTGGTAGACCATGCAGAGGGGAGAAAAAACATAAGAATAGTCTGCTGGAACTGGAATCAGGCTTCCTTTTCTCACAGTGGCACAAAATCTGCTATAAGCGGGCTTGTGAAGAAAATATCCAGCAAACGCTGGTGGCAAAGAACCCTGAAGACTATTGGGAAGCCTGGCAAAAGGGTGTGGGCAGTTCCTTGAACTGTCCAGTAGGTGGCAGGGACACAGTTATTTTAAGCATCAGTTGGTGACAGAAGGAGGGCAAGACAGGGAGCATAACACAACAAAACAGGAAACTCCAGTCTTTCCTGCAGTGATTCCCTGCAGGATGTTCACATAATGATTCTACATAGGAATATACACACACAGTCTTTAAAACATTGTCAAACTAGTGACTCGTGGGTAGAAAGATGTGCTAGTAATCAGGAAGTGCATCTGTTTGTAGTATATTTACAACCTAATAGATTTTTTGCTTGTATTTTGGGGATGAGGGGGAGGGAGAGAAGCCTTAACTTATAGAATAAGAGAACAAGAAGAATATGCATTTAAAGAAGATTGGAAAACATTTAATGAATATATGGGTGAAAACTGTGTACATTTGAAAACGATGGCAGCATTAAGATAAATTCAACTGTGTAAATAAGTTTTGATGGATGTAAAAATGGAATACTGAATGGTTTAGTTTATGTAAAATATGCAGGGATTTGTGGCGTGCAAACTGAACCATAGACGGAGAAGAAGGGAAGTCATTGATATTTTAAGGTTGTTTAAATGAATATTCTAAAAGGTAAAATAGAAAAACTTAATAAAAACTATACCCCCAAAAAGGAAAAAAAGAGACGCCTCCATAAGGAAGTAATGTTCAAGTGCTAAGACAGAAGGCAGCCACCCACTCTGGCTGATAAATAAGATATATAAACTAGGCATCAAACGGCTCCTAAAATCAAGGCTGCAGTTGCCAAAATGGAATGTCTAGTCGCCATTTTGGGTCAAGATGTCTGATTTTTCAAATGACTGTGGTTGATTCACAGTTAAACATCTGGCTATTCAGATGGCAGCCTTGAGGTAGCTTAAGAGCTTTGAGAACTTAAAAGAAGAAAAGCCACTTGATCCTGGGACAGTCCACGTATTTATTGGCCTATTCCTACCTCTTTTTCCTAATGGTGATTCCTGCTCCTGCTACACAGAAAAAGCAGTTTGGTTCCAGAAACTCACTCCGGTGGTGCAGATAAAATAAAGCTGATAGAATTCTACAGGGCAGGGTATTAGTGTGTGAAAAGAGTCAGGATCCAATGAGCCCCTGATGGCGGGGAGGGCAGGAGCCACCGTGGCACCCAGGGATTATCACTTGGTCGGAAAGTGGTCCTGGCGTCTGGCTAATTTTGAACACTGACTATATCCCTCCTATACAATCCTGTTGGAAGGATAGTTCACTTAATCCAGCTCACTGGGGACAATGGTTTATACCAGTCTATGCACAGAGCATCTGGCACAGGTAGTAGTAACTATGCTCCTTGCTAATACTGCCCATGGTTTACATCAGACAGTGAATACACTACACCAGGCACCCCCAAACTGCGGCCCTCCAGATGTTTTGGCCTACAGCTCCCATGATCCCTAGCTAACAGGACCAGTGGTCAGGGATGATGGGAATTGTAGGCCAAAACATCTGGAGGGCCGAAGTTTGGGGGTGCCTGCACTACACCTGTGAAAACCAGCATGTTGTGAACAGGAGATCTTACTCACGGTATCCCACATGACAATGTTGGCGTCTGTGCTGAACGAGTTGGTAATGTGCTGAGTGATGTAAAGGTTGACAAAGTCACAGAAATGGTGGTACATGTTAACACCTGAGAGAAGAAAGAAAAACGAACCTTGTCATGTCTTTTCATTTGAAAACCTCTGCGTACTCTTAACACTTTCTCCTCATTTCACTGGAAGAATTTTGCACCAGGGCCATCTTTAGCATTTAAGCCTGTTTCTATGAATGCATAAGACATAAGATGAATTCATGGAACTAATTAATTTCGTCTTGCGAGGCATCACTGTGCTATGGTCATGTGTAAGCTGCCTATGCACACAGAATACATCATAATTGGCTTTTAGCCTGCCCCTAAGTGTGCTGGGCAATATCCAATTTGCTGGAGCATGCTGCAAAATAATGCAATACATGCAGAATGCTGTGCATGTCAATGACCTTTAGATGACCACCTCCAAACATACCATCCTGACATACTGCCAGGAGTCATACAGATCTGCACATACGAAAACCACACTGGCTTGTACCTGCATCAAGTTTCATGAAATAAGTTGGCTTGTCAATAATAACATCACAACTGCCATCTTCCATAGGCCTGGAGGTCAGTTCCATATATGTCTGGAGCTCCGCAAACCTGTAATTACAGTCATTTAATAGAAGCTGCAAAAAAATTATTTTTTAAAAAACCACCACCCGTATCCAAAGACAATAATTTAAGCAATGCACCACACAGACCTTCTCTTCACTATGCTGGTGAAGTTAGACAAAGTTTGACAATTAAAATTATTTTTAATTGTAACTGAAGCTCCTTCAGTAAGGCTTCAAAAGGTTAAACTCTGCCTTTGATCTCAGGAGCAAGCAGCCTCTTTGATCTATAAATCAAGAGCTGCGGAAAGTTTCAAGAGAGAGAATCTCTCTGTCCGTGCGTTTCCAATATCCAGTTAATTTGAATATATCTACACTCATGTCAAGTGCGCTGTCCATGATTTTAAAGACATCTCGGCAAAGACACAAGTTATTCATGACTGCAGGTACAAGACCAATTAGCATGATCCATTTAACAGCCTAGCAAGTCTCCTCCATGACGTAATACCATTTGTATTGGCTCTCAGCTAATGGGACTTGAGCCCTGCAATATATTTCTGGAAGATGGTAACTAAGAGGAGAGGGTTCTCTATTGGATCAGGTATTGTTTCAATAGGAGGAGGTATGAATTGGAGGTTCTCTAAATAGAATCATAGAGTTGGAAGAGACCACAAGGGCCATCCAGTCCAACCCCCTGCCAAATAGGAAACACCATCAAAGCATTCTTGACATATGGCTGTCAAGCCTCTGCTTAAAGACCCCCAAAGAAGGAGACTCCGCCACACTCCTTGGTAGCAAATTCCACTGCCAAACAGCTCTTACTGTCAGGAAGTTCTTCCTAATGTTTAGGTGGAATCTTCTTTCTTGTAGTTTGAATCCATTGCTCCGTGTCCGCTTCTCTGGAGCAGCAGAAAACAACCTTTCTCCCTCCTCTATATGACATCCTTTTATATATTTGAACATGGCTATCATATCACCCCTTAACCTTCTCTTCTCCAGGCTAAGCCGTTCCTCATAAGGCATCGTTTCCAGGCCTTTGACCATTTTGGTTGCCCTCTTCTGGACACGTTCCAGCTTGTCAGTATCCTTCTTGAACTGTGGTGCCCAGAACTAGACACAGTACTCCAGGTGAGGTCTGACCAGAGCAGAATACAGTGGTACTACTATTACTTCCCTTGATCTAGATGCTATACTTCTATTGATGCAGCCCAGAATTGCATTGGCTTTTTTAGCTGCTGCAGAATAGAGAAAGGGCTTTTTAACCTGTTTATAAATGATCTAGAGTTGGGGTTAGCAGTGAGGCAGCCATGTTTGCTAACAATACCAAATTGTTCACGGCAGTTAGAACAATGAAGAGCTCCAAAAGCATGTCTCCAAATGGAGTGAATGGCCTATAAATCTTAATACACACATGGCACTTGAATTGGTGGTGACTGACCAAGTCAGGGGTTGTAGCAGACAGCTCACTGACAGTGTGCGGTAGCTATGAAAAAGAGAAATTCCATGCTAGGGATCGTTAGGGAAGGAATTGAAAACAAAACTGAAGATCTCATAAGGCATTTATGATGTGACTGCATTTAGAATACAGTGGTACATCAGGTTACAGATGCTTTAGGTTACAGACACTTCGGGTTACAGACTCCGCTAACCCAGAAATAGTACCTCGGGTTAAGAGCTTTACTTCAGGATAAGAACAGAAATCGCACGGTGGCGGCAGGAGGCCCCATTAGCTAAAGTGGTACCTTAGGTTAAGAACAGTTTCAAGTTAAGAATGGAACCCTTAATAAAAATATATTAAAAAGAAGAAGAATGGAACTCCAGAACAAATTAAGTTCTTAACCTGAGGTACCACTGTACTGTGTGCAGTTCCGATTGCCTCGCCCGAAAAAGGATATTGTAGGGTTGGAAAAGGTCCAGGAAAGAGCGACCAAAATTATCTAAAGAATGGAGCAACCCCACTAAGAAGAACATCTGCAGCATTTGCAACTTTTTAGTTTAGAGGTAAGAAAAGCAGGATGTAACATGACAGAAGTTTATAAAACTACACATGGCATGGGGAAAGTGTGGAAATTCTTGTCCCTCCCTCATAACACTCAATCGTGTGGACCTGGGAGCAACACCTGACGGATCAAAGCTTCCCCACCCTTGATACAGGCTATACAAAACAGGCCACATCAATTCCCAGGTGTCCCTATTACTTATGGATTTTCATGTTAAGAAAAATAACAGTTCCCATAGAAAAGAACGTAATGCAGCCTATGATGACCTGCTTTTCATTGCTAACATTCTAGACTGGAATAACCATCACCTCAGTCCTTGTCCCTTTGCTCCACCACCATAGAAGCCTGTTTCTTCCTAAAAAAACAACTGCACCCCTAACTACTGCTGTGACATATGGTGGGAGACAGGCACACCAGGTTCCGCCCAACATGTGCACATGGCGTCATGCATCTCACAGTGGTATGGGGCCCACAGGAGGGCCCAACAGAGCCTGCAGTGCCACGGGAGGGCCCAATGGGG
This sequence comes from Zootoca vivipara, assembly GCF_965207765.1. NCBI lineage: Eukaryota > Metazoa > Chordata > Lepidosauria > Squamata > Lacertidae > Zootoca > Zootoca vivipara. The sequence continues at coordinate 95,187,814 of NC_142584.1, read as the reverse complement.
CCCGCCTGGCTGCGGAACACTGAGGGGGCTTGGCCCCTGCATTGAAAATTGGGGGGCCCCTCCACCCCGCCCCCATAGATGGGTGTGCCTGGTGGGAGAGAAGGGAGTACTCACCTGTGCACAGTACTAGGAGCTGAGCTTTTCTGCAAATATGTCTATCGTAGAGAAATAAGAAAGAGCAGACAGCTACAAATCTTACCAAGACTGTAGAGGGCTCTTCCGCTGCCCTTCAGCAAGGAAAGATTGAATGTCTAAATTGCACCGGCCTCCAATTTCACCCTTCTGGAAGAAGTCTTCATTGAATCTATTTAAAGAGGGGAAACATTACAGGGGTACCTCGGGTTACAAACACTTCGGGTTACAAACACTTCGGGTTACAGACTCTGCTAACCCGGAAGTAGTGCCTCGGGTTAAGAACTTTGACCCAGGATGAGAACAGAAATCGCGCAGCAGCAGGAGGCTCCATTAGGTAAAGTGGTACCTCAGGTTAAGAATGGTTTCAGGTTAAGAACGGACCTCCGGAACTAATTAAGGTCGTAACCAGAGGTACCACTGTATTAGCATAAGTTCAAATCAAGTGTCAGTTCTAAACTGGACTACCATGTGAGCACTCTTGATTAATGATGTACATCAAAGCATTGATTCAACATCATGCTTTAACTTGCAACTAAAAGTCACTCTGTACAACGAGCATGCTTACTCAAAATAAAACTCAGTGGTATTCAATGAAGCTCACTGCCAGATCACGAAGCACGAGTTTGCAGTCAAAGGCTACAATCCTAAACACTGTGACTTCCATATAAGCCCCGCACTGAATATCGCGGGACTGACTTCTGAGTAAGCGAGCGTAGGATTGCACTGCATGGGATATACTGGAAACATGGGTTGCATGGATCCCTGAAGTGTCTCGTGTGAACCAAAATGGTGATGTCATTGCTTCAACATGCATCCAGCCTACAGTTCAATCAAGACAGCTGCAAATGTTTTAAGGTTCTCGAGAAATAAGTGCAACGGCAATACAATGACTATATATAGACACACTTTTGAGGTTATGAATGTAAAACCGAAACAAACATAAAACCAGCCACCTAGGAAATAACTGTGTTTTTCCAAATTCAGAAAGATGTTTGCAGAACCCACTATAGCATTGTAGTTCAGCAACACCTGGAGAGCCCAAGGTTCCCCATGTCTGTTCTACAATCATGAGGGCCAGCAAATGATTCTTTAAAAAGTAAAAAAGAAGAAGAGATTTCTAAATATCATTCTTGGATGATTAATCCTATGCAGATTTCTGAGTCCTGGCATATATCTGTTAATGACTATTGGAGAAGAATAAAAAAAATAGAAGTCTTTTACAGATGAGCAGAATTGCTTAACAGGGATATTTAGTGTGTCTGTTTCTCCTGTTGAAATGTAAGTAAGGTACGCACCTCTCATGGTTTCTTTTGGGGTTTCTTAAATCAATGTATAGATTTGTTGCTCTGCAATACTGGAGGTAACGAGAACATTGAAGTGAAGAGTCTCCCTATAAGGAAATGACAAAATCAATATATATATATATGTATATGAAGAATGGGCGGAAATGGAGCACAGTATCAGGAAACAACTTCCTCTGAATGCGTACAAGCATGCTTACCATTGCCTTAGGTCTGCAGTGCGTCTTCACTTCATCCATCCTCTCCTTAACATAACCAAAGTCAGCTTGCTTCCAGAATACGTGCTGGGCCTCCTCGATGGTGTTAGCCCTTACATGGCGAAATAATGCAAAAGTGTCCATTTGAGAAAACGTCAAGCTTTAACTATGGGAATAAACCCAGTCTATGGGTTAATAAATGCCGCTGCACAACCTTATAAGCTAGGTTACTGGGTGTAACAATGAACAAGAGCGAACTTCCACATATTCTGCCTATGCACAAAAAGGGTACCACTTAATTGATCTGTAAGAAGGCATGGGGGGGGGCCTGCTAGGCATTTGGGATGGGAATCGATCAGTAGTGGAGATGTTAGCACTATTATGCATATATATATATATATATATATATATATATATATATATATATATACACATACACACACACACACATACACACACACACACACACACACACACACAGTGGTCCCTCGACGTACGGACTTAATCCGTTCCGAATGCACATTCATAGCTCGAAAAGTTCGTAAGTCAAAAAGCGGTTTCCCATAGGAATAAAAATATTCGGAAAAATTTGTAAGTCGAGGAAACCGCATTTAAAACTGCCAACGGTTTCTGTTCGGATGTAGAAAAATTCGTAAGCGTGCAGCCATTTGTCCCGTTTGTAAGTCAAAAACATCGGATGTTGAGTAATTCGTAAGTCGAGGGACCAGTGTGTGTGTGTGTGTGTGTGTGTGTGTGTGTGTGTGTATGTTGCACTACTATATCCCTGGTACCGGTATATGTTATCAGAACCTGTGGCTCTGGAAAAAACAAATGGCAGCATATAAATTGGGAAGCGTTTGCTCTAATTTGGGTCTCATTTAATGTACCAAATTAAATAAATACCAGCAGGAGGTCTCTATATGCAACTGAGTGTTGGGTTTGGCCTGGGCCTGAGTTTGCAAGAGGCGCAGGGGTGGGGTGTATCTTACCATCCAATCTCAGCATAATCACATCTCGGATATCCAAAACGGTTTTCAGGCTTGCATGATTTCTCATAACCCCAACAGGCTTTCAATTTCTTCAAGTATTTCTGGAAACACAGGAAAATGCCAACTTTGCTTTGGATGATGGTGCCATGCTGCTGAACGAGCAAGCTTGCAAAAATGCACGCGTGATCTACAAATAACCTGCATGTACTTTTTACCTCTAAAGATCTGAGCGTACTTCCAGTTCTACACATGGACATGCTGTAAGTCAATCAAAGTGTTTATTTCATAAAATCTATATACCGCTTGACTGTAGGAAACCTCAAAGCAGTTTATGAAAAGAACAAAACAGTTAAGATTGTCAGTAAAAGCATTCAAAGCGTTCTAAAAGTTAAAACCAGCAATAAATTAAAAACACATCAGCATTCTATGTATCTGGGTAGGCTTGGACAAACAAAAATGTTGTTAGCAGCAGCCAAAGAGAATACAGAGGAAATTAAACACCCATGGAAGCATCTATCAGATTAAAGGCTCTAGAGCAGCCTTTCCCAACCTGGTGCCCTCCAGATGTCAGCCCTGATCGTTGGGCATGGCTGGCTCGGGCTGATGCTACCTCCCTGCGCACTCCATCCTAATATTCTTACCAGATGCAGACACGGATAGCTTGCGCACCCGTCAAATCTATTTCTTTCTCTTCCCACGCCCTCTTCTGGCACCTTACATTTTTTTAACACCAAGCCTGATCAAGCGTTATGGAGAACTTTGAAGCTTGCACACTATTTTGTGACATTTTGGATAGCCCAACAAAGGCAAGTGACCTAACATGGAGTCTGGAATCATCACCGTCATGGTTTCTGGAAAAGAAGCCAGTTATCATCACCTTCAACCTCTTTGATTCTAAGAACACAACAAATCGGCCTTAAGCTCCAGTAAAGAAAAAAAAAAGGAGTATTTACTTTATATGGGCAATGGAGATCTTTCTTGCAGGCTGTGGCAAAGGGCTGGTTATTGTGCAAAAAGTATGGGATATGTTCCTCAGGCAAGTTGATGTTTCCATAGCTATACAATGGCACTTGTGGAATGTTGCTGCCATCAGTAAGACTTTCACCTTGGGTCCTGGCCAAGATTTGTTGAAGTAGCACTCCAAATGCAAGCAGCATTAACATGGCAGTCTGGAAAACCTAAAGCAAACAGACAGAAAAAAAGTTTAAGAATGACGTACCTACAACTTCAGCTAATTGATTCTAGTCAACCATAAACCTAAAGCCTGTGTAAGTGTGAGTGTTTTTTAAAAGCATGCAGCTATAGATCTCTTGGCAAGAAAGACTCTCCTCTTGTCATAAACATGGGTTCATATCACATTTATCGCTGTTGCAGATGTGGAGCCAATAGGCGAAGGGAAACTCTTGTTCCCAAGAGATGTCTGGGAACTCAAGTCAGGAAACCGTGCAGGATTCTCGAGGGATTTGCTTCCTCTGCATCCAAGAAAAGAATGGAAACCAAAACAAACGGAGGGCAGAAAAATGCCTGATCAGATAGCCACATTGCCTTTTGTGTATGTGGAATTCATGGGATTTTGCAGTTAGTGCTTTCATGGTTCAAACTCTGTCCATGAGAACCTCTTAAAAGCCAAGGGGTGAGAGGCAGTTCTGATACAAATTTCCACTACCCCAGTAGATTTTGAAAAGTTTCTCATGTATGCAAGTAAATGGGAGCATAATCATATCATAGCTAAAGCAACATGTAAGAAAAGGTGGGGATTTAATAATGGAAATGTAAAGCCAAAAAGATGGATGATCATCCAAATCCATTGAAGGCAATGCTAATCTAGGCTGTATGGTGTCCAGACCAAGGGAAATAATAGTACAGATAGTGTACCATTTTGAGCGGGGATGCCATTCCTGGTCCCCGTGTGTGTCAGCAGAGCATGCATAAGCCTGTTAACACCCCATTACACTTCCACCCTGCCCCCCTTCCTCTGGCTTCTGGGTTAAAAGGGGCCCATGTGTCAGCAGTTGAGCATCAATTGGACATGCCTAACATGGTTGCTGCTTGTACCATTCTGCTCTTCCTTGGACAGACCACACCTGGAGCAGTGTCCAGTTCTGGATGCCACGGATTAAAAAGGACATTAACAAGTTGGAATGTGTGCGGAGGAGGGCAACTAATCTGATCAAGGGTCTGGAATCCAAGCCTTATGAGGAACGGTTGAAGGAGTTGGATGTGTTTAGCCTAGAGAAGAGGAGACTGAGAGGAAATATGATAGCCATCTTCTAATATCTTAAGGGCTTGTTTCCTCCTGCTCTGAGAGGGAGGACTTTTCCCAATGGCTTCCAGTTACAAGAAGGGAGATTCCAACTAAAAATCGGGAAGAACTTTCTGAAGGTAAGAGCTGTTCGACAATGGAACGGTCTCCCTCGGGAGGTGGTGGACTCTCCTTCCTTGGAGGTTTTTAAGCAGAGGTTGGGCGGCCACCTGTCATGTATGATTTAGTCGAGACTCCCGCATTGCAGGGGGTCGGACTAGTTGCCCCTTGGGGTGCCTTCCAGCTCAACAATGTTATGATTCTATAAGGTTCTTGTGCTACGGCACAAAATACCAAACAACTTAGGTCCAGGCTACAAGGTAGCCTTATGCATATCTGAAGACACGTTCAAACCAAACAACCCCTTCACAACCCCCAAAAGCTCAGCTGGACAGTTACTTGGGCTCTCTTGGCCACTGCCATGTAGGTACAATTATTCACCTGCACCTCCGTTCAGTGGAATTCACTGTGAGATTTCCACCTCCTGTGTTCTAGCTACTGGCTGACCTGTTTCAGTGCCTGAAGCTCCACCGTGATAGAGTGGACGCTCAGGAGATCATGTGGATAATCTTACCCATCTCGCCATTGCACAATGAGATTAGTGCCTTGACAGAAACACTAGCCATGCAGTTGAAAATTCCTCTACTCTTAAAGAAGAGTGTGTATTCAGGTTCGGTTATGCCTTTCCTGCAAAAAATTTCAGGGCACACGCTTTTCCTTTCCAAATTTAATACATACCAGTTGATCACAGTGATTCATCAAAAAAAAAAAGTGTCTGTGGCCCACTAATACATTGTAAATGTACTAAGAGGAAGAAAAGGGACCACCCAAGTAGTTTCTGGAGTAAATTATACATTGACTTCAATGCACACTGTTTATTATCGACTACATTGCCTAACGTAATTCTCTCCACCATAATCTGGATATTTTTGAGCTTTTTGAAACTGAACTTCCTTCTCCTGAAAGTTTTATGAATGCAAAGCTTTGCCCCTATTCCACAGCATATCACAAAATGCATAGGGTTAGCATCATATTCTGTCTCCATGAAACACATAATCAAGTACAGCAACTCTGTATCTTCTTGGATTTTGATATCTATGTCCATTTATGCTGGAAGACACCTGACAAACCTATGGGCTTACCTCTGTGCTTAATGGCTCTGAGTCCTTAGGAATGGGAAGGTAAAGAGAGAGGTGCTGAGTGTCAGCCTCCCTCCCTGCTGCAGAGCTTTCAAACAGGACTTAATTTGCACCAGGGCTCATTGCCATCATGGCGTATTTTTCAGTGCCAGGGTTCATACCTGTAACAATAAAGAAAAGTGTTTCTAAGCATATGCAGAGTATAGGATCATACAATCACAGAATACTGGAGTTGGAAGAGACCATGGCAGTCATCTAAGTCCAAACCCCTGAAACGCATGAATCTTCCACCCAACACCCATATCTAGTAGATATGGTCTGCACATAATAATAATAATAATAATAATAATAATTCATTTATACCCCGCCCTCCCCAGTCAAAAACCGGGCTCAGGGCGGCTGACACCAACAGAATTACAATAAAACATAAAAACAATTAATTAAAATACAGATTAAAATACAGTATTAAAATTTAAAGTGCAGCCTCATTTCAAGTAGGCCATAAATCCAAGCCATGAGGGAGGAAAACACAGGGGTCAGGCTGAGTCTAACCCAAAGGCCAGGCGGAACAGCTCTGTCTTGCAGGCCCTGCGGAAAGATGACAGCTCCCGCAGGGCCCTGGTCTCCTGGGAAAGAGTGTTCCACCAGGTTGGGGCCAGTACTGAAAAGGCCCTGGCTCTAGTAGAGGCCAATCTAGCCATTTTATGACTCGGGATCTCCAGAATATTATTATTTGTGGACCTTAAGGTCCTCTGTGGGGCATACCAGGAGAGGCGGTCCCGTAGGTACGAGGGTCCCAAGTCGCATAGGGCTTTAAAGGTCAAAACCAGCACCTTAAACCTGATCCTGTACTCCACCGGGAGCCAGTGCTGCAGACTCCACAGCCCCATGCTTTTTCTCTTGCTGCCCCTTATTGCTTGGATCCCAGAATACCTGTGTAGTGCCACCTCTCTTAGTTCATACACATCCCTCTTCAAAACACACACTTTTCCCACAAAGTCTTTGGCTCATTCCCCTAGTTCCCACGCCTTAACATAGTTAGGAACCCTTTGGCCAAGCATAAACACATGCAACTTAAACAATGCCATGTATTGCGCCTGCCTGCTTCCTTCCTTGTTTCAAATTTTGGACTAAAAGCTCCCCAGGATCAGGAATCTCTTGCACTGTGCACACAGAAAGTGCTATGCAAACAAGAAGGATAACAATAATGTTGAAGTATCCAAGCGGAAATATCAGGCAGTCAGAGATATGGAACAGGGAGAGAGGATGACCTACGAGGTATAAGGACAGGTCCCTGAAGACAACAGAGGAAGGGAAGGGGAATAAATGAAGGCAGCGACAAACAGAAAATCACACACTTGCTTCACAGATTTAGGTTTCGCTGCAGCATGGAAAAAGCAGGGGAGCCAACCGCGTGTCTTCCAGATATTGGGATTGCAACTTAAACCAGTCCCACCCCAGCCAGCATAGTCAATGGTCAGGGATGATGGGAGCTGTGAGGACAGCACATTGGCTGTCTCTGTCTGGAGCAGAGGAAGGGGTTGTGCCAAAAAGCCTGCAAAGGCAACTCCAGACCTTCAGGCTGCAAGGGGAAAGAAGTCATATGGAGAAAAGTGCCCATTTGGGCCACTGGACTATAAAGAGCAGAGTTCAATGGGATTTGCTCCCAAGTCAATACGCACAGCTAGATCCATGCCCGATAGGATAGCACGGAGCTAAGAACCCTCGCCCCATCTTCCATCTGCCCGGTTCTATCTCTAGAGATGGAATTTGCAGAGAGGCGGCACCTGCACTCAAGGAAGGAGGGAAGAAAGCCACACTCACGAAAAAGGAGGTGGGGTGGGGAGAAAGAAACCAGGAACTCTTATGCCTGCCGCCTGTAGGAAACTCCAAACCGACGCGAGAAGGACTGCGCGCCAAGGAGCCCCGTCCTCGTTGCACCTCCAGCCCTGGAGACGCCCCGGCCCGAAGCGAAGCCAGGCGCAGCGTGGCGCGCTCTCCGACCCAGGCCTGCGCGCCTCCTTGCAGCTTGTCCCTCCCGGGAGTCGGTGCCAAAGCCGCCGCCGCCGCCGCTCGCTCCTGTGAGGAGCTCCCCTCCACCGGCGCCGAAGGGGGAGCGCGAAGCGACAGCAGCCAGCGGAGAAGGGAGGGAGGGGAGGAGGGGCCACCACAAGGCGCAGGCTCGGCCCTCCGGAAACCCAGCGGCTTGGCGCCAGGCCTGGAGCGCGCCGCCGCCTGCGCCACCTTTTGGAGACGACCAAGGCGGAGAAGAGCCAGGTGGGGGACTAGACCTCTCGCGGACAGCCCGATAGGCGAAGGGAGCAGACTAGCGAGGGTGCTACAGCTCCCGGGTGCCCAGAGCACCCACCTCTCTGACCCACCACTGAATTGGTCGCAGAGGGCGGGAAAGCAGCCGCTTTCTGCTCAGGAAAGGGGTCCTCCTGGCTCAAGGCGCGCGCTCTGCCGGCTAGGCGCGCCTGGCATCGAGATTCAAGGCAATTCAAGGCGAGAGAGCCTTGAATCTCGATGCAGTTTAGTACCGGTAGTGACCAGCCAAACCTTTATCTAGCCGAGGGCCTTTCCAGCTGTTTGCGAGAGCTCCGTGGTGGCCAAAGTTTAATGCCACACTGCCCACACAAAGGACTCGGCTGCCCAGAAAACGTTTTAGATGTGTTGTAAAGTGCAATATCCAAATGTTACACTAGAGGACGACAGCGAGCCTACTAGCCCTTCGCATTTGGGGATCTTGAAACAAGCCTTTTTGAAGATTAAAACGTTGGTTTCATAGAATTGTAGAGTTTGAAAGGACCCTGAGGATCATCTCGTCCAACCCCCTGCAATACAAGAATATGCAGCTGTCCCATTGGGGGACCGGACCTGCCTTGGTGACGTTATCAGCACCATGCTCAGTTGTACCAGTAATTTTATGGTAACAGTACAACAGTACTGGGAAACAGAACTGATGGCTGTAAAACGAGACAATCAAACACAGTGTGACAGATGGTTCAAAGTGTTGTACTAGGACCTGGAAAACTAGGGTTTATATATTTATTTTACATTCATGTAAATTAACATAATGGGCATTATTTCTAAGCAAGTTTTAAAAATTGTAGCGATGCTGAATCATAAAGGTTTACTTATAATTTTGACTCTACCAAAAGCAAAAAAAAAAAATCTCTTCAAAATACATATAGAAAATTTTTAGTGGGAAACCTATTAATCAAGGCAAAGCCTGTTGACAAGGCTTTCAGCATACTGCTGTTTCTGCAAGCACAGGAAAACCTCTTTTCCTTCCAGTGCTAGGAAGTGAAACCAGTCCAAACACATTGTTCTCTTTCCTCAAAGTCCTGAACCCATTTCCTTGTTTCTGCTTAAGCTAAACACTACAATCTTTAAACTAGTTGCTTAAAAATTGCACTGTAGGAAGTTTGTGGTCTTTCAAAACAAGATTCTGGTGTTTTGCAACTGCATTAAGAATGTAGTATGATTGTAATTGTTTACTAGACAGTTTTCCTAATCTTAAAATGCATTTCAAAAATGTAAATGTCATCTGATGTTTCCCAGGAAGAGGTATATTGTAGTAGCAAGGCAATCACTTGTGCTCCTGCTTGCAGTTTTTTAAACAAGGTAAAATAACTGCAAAAGCATATTAACGATATATGCTGGGCAGCTGGGAGATCCATGCACTTCTGAGTGAATGAAGTGAAGTCTATTTGTTTTTAAGAGTGTAACACAGAAACAGCTTTCATTACTTTTATGTGCCTTTAAGACCCTCCACCCAATCGATTGCATGCAATACAACATTAGGGGCTAAAGCTCAGTTGTAGAGCATGCACTTTGCATGCACCTTCTCCCATGTTCAATCCCTGGCACCTCCAGGAATATCAGAGAAAGACCTGTCTGAGATCTCCTTCCAGTCAGTGTAGGTCCAGGGTCCCCAACCATTTTGGTCTACAGCAGTGGTTCCCAATTAGGGGTCTGCGGAATGTACCCAGGGGGTCCACAGTCTCCTCCTCAACTAATTTTTGTCATTTTTAAACGAATTTTATGGTCTATTTTAGCACTGTGTTTTTTTCAATATATTGACCAAAATTGGTTTTGAAATCACACCGTGATAAGAGTTTTGACCCGGCAATATGCAGCAATATATCGCTCCTTGTGCCGGGGGGGGGGGGGCGTGCTGGACAGCCAATTTCAAGGCACCTCCGATACTGCATGTTGATCTCAGCTGATACCGTGAGGGAGACCAGGGCAGCCAATTGCAAGGCGCAGCCTTTCCCTCATGACAGAGAACTCCTGCAGCCAAGCTTTCCTTTGGATCACATCAGCAAGGCCGGGGGGGGGGGGCTTCTTGTGGTCTGGGCAGCCCAGGACCTCCATACATAATGTTCAAGTTTGCATCCCAGGGAGATCACTTTGGTGCTGCTAACATGGTGGTTTCACTTCACCCCCGGTGATGCACTCCATTGTCTCTCAAGACAGGCAGATGCCAACAAGGTCTGGCTCTAATATGGGCGAACCTGTGTTTATGTATTACGTCACATCCTCACCGCTGGGTGAACCCTTCAGCAAATTGGCTGGCAAGGCATTGAACTCGCTTTACGTTTTGCCACTGCTTCTTAGTTTGGAAGCTATTACTATCAACATCTCACCAGGATGCATTTTTGCATTTAAGAAAAATATAAAACACTGGTAACTCAAATACTTTACTCAGGCCAAAAGTAACATATTTAAATTATTTACATTACATTAACAGCTTAACTCCCGTGACATAGTTCATCTAAATACTTTACTTAAACTACTTTACAGCCCTTTATAAAAATGTAACAATTCTTAAGAGGGCAAACCATATTAACACAGCTGCAATGAAGATTTAAACAACTGTGATTATATATATATATATTATATATATATATATATAATATTATATATATAATATATATAATATATATATATATAATCTCAGCACCGTTCTTCCAATTATTAACTAGAGATCTTAACTTACTCCCACAAAATATTAAGAGGGCTTAGCAATGCATTGAGAAACCAAGGTCTCCTTCTGCAGTCTACTAGGGAATTTTTTCTTGCAGTATTGCTTTCCACATCAACATTGTGAAGCCCACTGCTCTCACTTACATGAATACAGTCACACACGTCTGCTTACAGCATTTCTGCATGTCGGCAGATTGAAAAGGGGGGGGGGGTACACACAGGTGCGCTTCCAGCAGTCCTGAGCAAACAAATATCCACAGTGTCTAGTTGCTTTTGAAAACTGCATATGAGTTTCAAGAGTTTGAGAGCCTAAATTTCACAGACCTCACTTGCAAAAAGTATTTTTTCCCACTTTCCAATTGGCTGCAAAGGAACAAGGAAGTCTGTAGGTTTTATGGTGGAACATGGGCTACATAACCAATACTTGTATCAAACATGAGGAAGCAACATGTGGGTAAGGGGTCTAAAAGATGCAATTTTTTGGGTGCAAGACTTAGGCTTTTTTGTTCCTAGTGCAAACACATAAGTTCCCGCCAGGGGTTGTATTCTCCAGTTCAAGTGCAGAGATAATTTATTCCAAATATAAATTACGAAAGTAGCATGCACTTAACTTTCTCAGGTCTTAAACTAAATTTTCAGAAGCATTCCAATTTGCATTTTGCATTGGCTTTAAGTACTAATATGCAGTGCCTTCTTGGAAAATAACACTTGGTAAGTTCTGCTGCCAGCAGCCATCATTTGCTTGTTTTGTGTAAGTATCAACTATTATGCAAACCTCTTTTTGAATCAAACAATTCTCCCACTAGACTGTAATTTAGTCTCTTATCAGGAAGATTATTGCATGCCTTAAATATCCATCATTAGATTAAAGTGATACAATCCTCCTGATAATGTAGCAGTTCAGAATATAGGCGAGGAACTGCTTCATTAAATGTTCCGCCAAGTAACAAAAAAAGAAATCCTGCACACAGAAAACTAGTGGATCAGGATGAATCCTAATATGCCAGGGAAAAGCTTGCAGTAGAAGCTCTCTCTCTGACACACTAGCTTTCCTCAGGCAGATCAACAGTATAAGACTCCCATTTCCTATTACATGGTAGTATGATCTCAGGAGGTTATAGCACATGATTTCCAAATAGACATCGGCCAAAGGTAAGCAATTAAGAGTAAGTGGTTGATACAATGTCAAAGTATCAAATAAAATCTTAGAATCTCCACGCACCTTATGCTCGATGAAAGCTCTGTAGATAATTCGTTCAGGAAAAATATGTCTTGTATACCAACATGACAGGATGCGTAAATTTTATCTATCAGAGACTAAAAATTTCATGTAAATTCAGCTATGAAAATTCCAGTTCCTGTGAGGAAACCTTTTTAAATCCTAAAGAAATGCAGCAATGCCACATTTTTTTCCTGAACATTTAAACAGTTTAAGGTCAGTTTAACAGAAATGACCCTTTATAGCTGTCATACAAAGTATGACTTTAAGAAAGCACAATAATGTAAAGGTCCTCCTATGAATGTGGCTGATACTAGGGAGTTTTCTGTTTTGCTTAGGCTAAATAGCTGGGAAGGCAACTCAAGATGCTATTCCTTTTTTATGTTCTGTCAAACACCTTCTAAAGATAGTTTCTAAACTACTGGAGTTCATTTGAAACATCTGGAACAAGTTTATTCACTTTTGAAAATAAAGTGCACTCACACACATGGTGAGAATCAGGCTATGACAGGAAGATGTGCAACCATTTCAACATGTAAACTCCTTTCATCCCCCCAGAGTACTACTGATTTTTAGGCAAATGTTGCTTCTTTTCTTTTGCTAGTTAAAAGCCATTAAAGCTGCTAGGCAGCCCGCTTCTATGTGGCAGTGGATTATGCTTTGGAATGCAGCCAAACATTTAAGAAACAGTAGAATTGTTATCTATTGTATAGGAGGGAGCTTGGTTGCTATTGCAATACCGATTTTGAGCCTTTAAATGTCACCCTGTATTGTTGGCTGCAAAGGCTTTGTGGGCACCAGTACCCTGGTTAGGACACTACAGTATAAATCCAAATATTAATTTGCTGGGTTTTGTTGTTGTTGTTGTTTTAAAAAAGTCTTAAAAGGCATTCTAAGCCTTGTATTTCAGATAGCAATTATTTGCTATCAGTATTTATATTTTTTAAAATCAATCTATTTTTCCGCCAAATATTAATTTGGATAGAAATGAATCAGCATTAGGATATCCATGAAAAACTGTCAGTGAAATTATTCAGCTACATGCCCGTGAGGCAACTGCAATTAAAAAGCTCCTGCTGCTGAATGATAAGCATTATGCAAACTAATTTGCAACTTACTCTATTGACAACAAGATGGTCTGTCTTTTAATTAACATTCATCTACGGATATAAAAATTTAAATATTAACAAATAATTTAATTGCTGGCAGTTGGCCATCACAAAAGCATAACATTCTTGCCAACGTACGAACCCTCTACCATATAATCATCCTATAGTACAAATTCTTTACAACTCATCTGCATTTACATAAACATTTCTACAGTTTAATGCAATGTCGTTTGCAAACTGCAACTTCAGCAATAATTAACTATGCCTTTGTTTTAGAAGTTCATCAATCTGAGTCTTGTACATATTTTTCACATCTTCAAGGTCCAACCTCAGTTCTTCTGCTTCTTCCGCTTTCTCGCCATACATCTGGAGAATGGTATTGTACCTCTGATCCAAATCCTGAAACACAGCCCAATAGTTGATGACTTGCTATCCACATTTACAAAAGAGCTGTTAAAGACACCTTTTAGAATGTCAAGATAGAATATACTAAAAGTAAAGTCAACTCTCGAGTGCCAATCTTTATGTAGCCAAAACAATACCAATCACACGCAATCACTGCATTTATTCACCGCTTCACAAACACACAAAAAAGTCTCAAGGCAACTTTCAACAACATAAAATACAGAAACAACTAAAATCAGTTTTGGCAAGAAGCAAAGTAAAGCAAACAAAATTTACAAAAAGTGTTCATTCACCCACTCCCCAAAGTTCATCCAGCAGTACTATCAAAGTCCAGCCCACTAAAAGATGAGCACCACAAAAGAGGCAAGCATCATACAAAGGTATGATCCAAAATCAACCACCCAAAACCTGGTAAAACAGGATAGCCTTAGCCTGGTGTCCAAAGCTGTTAATGACGACACTAGGGAGAGCATTCCACAGATGGTAAGCCACCAAAGAGAAGTCATGGATTGCCACCATCCTTCAGAGAAGGCACATGGAGAAGGGCCTCAAATGATCATTGCGGGGTATTCGGGTCCTGAGTCACATGAGGTCAAAATCAACACTGGTGTAATATGTGCAAAGCTGCATGTCCCGTTAAGGACCCTAGAAACTGCATTTTGCATTAGCTGCAGGTTCCTAACCTGGTTTACTCAAAAGTAACTCTTGTAGTGTTCAATGAAAATTATTCATTAGTGAGTATGTTTAGGAATGCAAGCACTGCTTTTCGCTGTACTTTGTAATAAAGTATTTCACTTTACATGTACAGCAAGGACATATTTACAGAGGCTGCTGAATACATTTCAGATTTCATTGTAGAAACAAGCTACCTACCCTTAGCTGTGCACGTAGCTTGGGAATCTCCTTCACTTTTTCTTCAAAGTCATCATTTTGATTTGTCAGCTTTACCAGCTCTTCTGCCATTACCGACCGAGTTCTTTCAAGGTTTCCGATTTCCAGCTAAGGTAACAAATATTTGACAGTTAAAATTCTATCTAGTTACTAATTTTGTATCCATTAAAAGTAACCAGGAGTGTTAAGCTTGCAAGCATATGTTCCATATTACGAGTTTCTGGTATTCACAGGAATAATGCATGGAAGTGGGGTTTCCAGCTACCCCACCCCTTGCCCTTGAAAGCCTTTTAAGAAGCTGCTGCAGAAGAGGGACTGTGAGCAACATCATGGAACAGGTGTTTCTAGGACTAAGGTGAAACTGTGAAACTCCCATTATTTTTGCCATTGGATGCTGCATGTTG
Source organism: Zootoca vivipara (assembly GCF_965207765.1). NCBI lineage: Eukaryota > Metazoa > Chordata > Lepidosauria > Squamata > Lacertidae > Zootoca > Zootoca vivipara. Next base: position 95,172,731 of record NC_142584.1, on the reverse strand, counting down.
CTTTATTTATATGACCGTAATGTGTGTGTTTTGTGTTATTATTATTGCTATTGTTCTGTTACATTGTTATGAAATGGTTGCTATGTTGGTGTTTTGCTACGTTATTGTGAAACTGGTATTGTAGTGTTTGTCTGAAACACATCTCTGTTTCTTTGTTGTCAGCCACTTTCAGCATGATTTATTTTGTGGATGCGGGTGGCGCTGTGGTCTAAACCACTGAGCCTAGGGCTTGCCGATCAGGTCAGCGGTTCGAATCCCCGCGACAGGGTGAGCTCCCGTTGTTCCGTCCCAGCTCCTGCCCACCTAGCAGTTTGGAAGCACGTCAAAGTGCAAGTAGATAAATAGGTACCGCTCTGTCAGGAAGATAAACGGTGTTTCCGTGCGCTGCTCTGGTTCAACAGAAGCGGCTTAGTCATGCTGGCCACATAACCCGGAAGCTGCCTGCGGACAAATGCCAGCTCCCTCGGCCTATAAAGCAAGATGAGCGCCGCAACCCCAGAGTCGTCTGCCACTGGACCTAATGGTCAGGGGTACCTTTACCTCTTTTGTGGAAAAGCGGCACACAAATAAAATGAAGGGATTAAGGTAAATCATTCCTATAAAACAAAACCGACACAAGGTTTCAAATTCTAACTGTGGCATATACATTTATTGTGTGCCTTCAATAAATTACGAAGTTCCATCTCTTGTTCTGGTGTAGCATCAAAACACAAGCATTTGGATTCAGAGGGCAAAATAAGAGAACTGAAACTGTGCTGGTCTCTCTGCTAACTGGAAGGTATTACAGCAGCTCATGAGCTTGAAAAATGGGAGAACTTATGAACACCTATTATGGTAGCTAACCTCTTAAAGTAGTTACTTCCTACAAGTTACTGCCGTATTTAAAAGCAGATGGAGAGAAACACTGCACTGTATCTTTCTCACTGTGCCATGTGTTGGAACTCCCCACTAAAATGTTTCTGAACCATTTCTATAATTTGTTCAACAGCGATCAAAGTGTCTGTGTTCACACAAGACTTTTCCAGGCTCCTCTCATCCTGCTGCAAGCCCCGATACACCCCCAAAATTGAAATTTCTTGAGGTTGGGGAACCCTCTAGAATGGCTTACAATCAATTTGCTCTGGGGGGGGGGATCCCCCAATGGACTGACAATACTGGATGTATTGGGCCGAAGACTGAACTCTGGCAAAACAAGTCCATAAAAATGAACTGATCACATCAGTCTATCAAGTATGCACATCACACATATGGAACACCTATTCCTACTTATGTTTAGACACACAGGTCAACACTGGTTACCTGTAGGTGAGAAATCTCGCCCTCTCGCAATTTTAATTGTGACTGTAGGTTTTCAATAATGCTTGAGCCTGCTCCCATTCTCATTGCGTCATATAGATTGTTCCCACTTGTAGTCACGGAACCAAAGGAATGATCATGTTGGTCATCCTGCAATAAAAAGTGTGATACATACTGTTAAGTATTCAATTTCATGGGTGTATGTTATTATATTGTAACCAAAGAATGATACAACTTTCAAGATTGACACTAGAATGTTAACTCTTTTTTTGTTTAAACGGCTTGCTTGCAAAAGCAAGTGAAGAGAGCCAGTTTGGTATGGTGGATCAAGAAGCGGATTCGAAACCCTGCTCAGTTCATTGTGATAACCTCTGGCCATTCAATATCTAGCATCCTAATCATCATCACAGGGTTGCTGTGAGGATTGAACTGTTTGGAAAGCATTTCACATATCAAATATGTGCCATTTTTGTTAGCAAATATATATTCAGTGGTTTGTAGAAGTAATGTTCTGGAAAGAAAATATCGCATTTAAATCATTTCATCTTCTGATATTGATAAAAGGCTATACCCAAGACCTGTCAGTTAAGCTCTCATCAGATTTCATCCAAAGTGGAATTTCCTCATGACAGCCAAAACGTACAAAGGCGAAGAGAAGCAAGTTCATTTTCTAATTACCAGCAATCCTTCTATGTGTTGCCCTATAGCATCACATGCACTGGCGAAACTACTTCAAACCACCTGCTCTCACTTTAGCACTGAGGCTTTGCTGGATTCAAGAAAACAATTAAGACATCAAAATAAATAAATAAATAAATAAATAAATAAATAAATAAATAAATAAGACACTGAAGGAGCAAATAAAGGTCAAACGATACACGGAACAATACCTGGGATACAAAGGATGCCTGGAGACCTGCCATATCAACCCCACTTATTGAGCTTGAGCGTGACAGAGTTGGAGTGCTGGAGACAGTTTCCATCGTTGATGAAGTGTATAATTTACGCTCCTAAGAGAAAATGTACAATACCCAAAGAGAAGAACAATAATATATATATTAGTGCAACGAATTTGCCTACTCTGAAATACTAAGAAGATGATGAAAACATGACAAACACAAGATCTCCTGTTAGGCAATTCACTTATAACTTCAACAAATTAAGCAACAAAATGGACTTGATAGTATTGCTTACTCTGCTCCTTCAGCTTCCAAAGTCACATCATCTACGGAACTTGCTGATTATTTGAAGCAAAGTAACTTCACTTAGTAATCACGCAGAGCAGAATGAAACCCTAATGCCATGTTAGCATCGGACACACTAATGGTGAAAGAGCACTAAGCGTGTAGGAATTTACATTGTATATATAACATAAAGACTTCTTAAGTATCCTCAAGTGAAGTACAAACAAATGGAGCATCCTCATGTCCAAGAGTGAAATAAAATAAGGAGGGAATATTCTCAGGATTGAAGGCCAACTGGAAACCCAAAGGAAAGGGAAGGTGCAGGGCAGTGTGATTTAAGGTCACAGAAGGAAGTATAAAGCCCACAAAATAAGAGGTTGTGGCCCACTGCCATGATAATTTCTATTGTGAACCACCCTGGGATCTTTGGATGAAGGGTGGTATACAAACAACAACAACAACAACAACAACAACAGTTGTGTTGTTATTACACACAACTAAATCAGAATTTATATTGTATATAGTGTATGGCACTCTCAAGAGTGAAACACAGAAACAGAGATCCCAGAAAGCTACCACCTCGCCTGACAACTGCTTTGTGTGCTCACTTAAGGCTTGCTTTGTCTCCAAGAACTATGGAAAGTGGTTAACATGAACAAGCACCTTTTCCCTTGCAGTTTCTTGTACAAAAATTGCTTTCTTCTTTTCCTGCTCAACTTTCATTTTCTCCATTTCCAGCTGAGTAGCTAACAGCGTCTGCAGAAAACAAAACAAAAAAGATGTATTTATTCACTGAGAAGTCTTATTTGCTAAAGCAATGTTATTATCAAAGAATATATCAAAACCTTTTCTTTCTTTGCCTCTCCAACAGTTTTCACATACTCTTCTTTAAGGTTTTCCAGCTCGACTTCATACCTGCGCCAAGAGTGAGAAAACACATGTACAATCTCAGTAAATAGGAGGAGGGATCTTATTATAAACGTACTGTTTTTGTACTTCTACTATTTTTATTGTACAGCTTTGTTTGTACTTATTTCAATAAAAAAACTTTTAAAAATAAAATGAAATAAATGCACTGAAGTAGCATGAGATTTACTACAGTGGAACCTTGGTTCCTGAACGCCTCTTTTGCCGTATGTTTTGGTTCTTGAACAGCAAAAACCTGGAAGTAAATGCTTCCGTTTTCGAATGTTTTTCAGAATCCGAACGTGTGACGCAGCTTCCACTGAGTGCAAGAAGCTCTTGCAACCAATGGGAAGCCATGCCTCTGTTTTTGAATGTTTCGGAAACCAAACGGGCTTTCGGAATGGATTTCGTTCGAGAACCAAGGTACCACTGTATTGTGTCTGGCAGTCAAGATTATACAGAACTTGAAAAAACAAAAACAGGCCTATATGAACTGCAGCATGCTAGTTTGGTTGCACATGGGATCAGCAAGTAACCTGTACTATCTGCACTGCTGGCGAGATGGATTTTATTGGTAAATACACTATGCTGGTAGCAGCACCCACACAACAAATGTAACCATTTTTAAGAGAACAATATATGTTGTGCTTGGCTATTCTGGCTGTGGCTAATGGCAGCTGCAAGTCCAAGAACATCCGGCAAGTCACAGGTTTCCCATCCCTGCAGTATACTTTACCACTCTTTGTGCTTTCTAAGGCATTAGGAAAAATGCCCCCAATAGAATGCATGTGTCCTGAAAGCCTCTGAGACACTAGATAGACAACAATATTACTGAGTGGCCATACAAGTGGCACAAAAAATAAAATAAAATATAGTTAAAGAAGTCTTACATTTTTAAAGTAGCATTGTTCATTACACCCCCCACATAGCTATTTCAACTATGTTGTACGCTTTCAGAGAAATTGTTGTAAACTTCAGAAGCAATTTACCGATTGTTTTCATTTTCTAGTTTCTTAAGCCTGGCTTTCTCTGTCTCGAGTTGTGCTTGAAGGCGGGTATTTTCTTGCCTTAGGAGGCTATTTTGTGATTCAGTGGAAGAAAGCAGGATTTTATTGGAAAGAAGTTCCTCTGTAGCAGCGCGTTCTCTTTCAGCCTGTGCTGCCAAGGCAGTTTGAGATTCCCCTAACAGTAAGAGAACATTACTAGTTAGAATTTACAAATTTATGGAGGAGATGCTACTAGCCATGATGGATGGCTATGCTTTTCCTTCACAGTTGGAGAGAGCAATGCTCTCAAATACTAGTTACTAGAAACCACAGGAGGGGAGAACGTTCTTGTGCTCATGTTCTGCTTGCTGCTTTCCCACATGCTTCTGCTTGGCCACAGTGAGAACAGGATGCTGGACTAGATAGGCCATCAGTCTGATCCATCAGGCTCTTCTGGTGTTCTTAGGAGAGGAGTATAGCCTCTGGTAACTTTATGACCTCTCCTCCAAAGCTATTATCACATTAAATGCATGTATATATCAAACATGGCTCTTAGGTATGTCACATGCAAAGGACTATCGATTTAAGGCAGAGGTGGTTCCCTTTAGACACTGGTTGGATCACTACCTAGGATGTTTTCCCATTCTAAGGAAGAGTAGGGATGGGGTGAGGAATAAACTGAACCAGATACAGACACAGACAGCACAGGAGATCCATGGTACCTAGTCAGGCTAGTTTTCCACCCACTTGGGTTGGGAGCAGAAGAAGCTGCAACCAGAGAAGCAAAATCAGAACCACATGGAACTGTGCTTTAGTGTTTTCTGGTCACACATAGGCTTCTGTAGATCCCTGCCAAATCGTTAAACGCACCATCAGAACACATATTCCAGATACATGCCTGTATCTCCTATTTTCTCTCTCTGTGTGTGTGCCTGCATCATCATGAGTTCCCATTCATATCCTTTAATTTTGTGCTATGCATGGAAGTTCTTGAGACCCACCCACCCCCCAAAAAATCCCTCTGACCAACGACTTTTGCCTTACCAAGCCTATCAGAGAGATTCTTCTCTAACTTCTCCCATGACAAGGTCTGTGCTCCCAAGGTTGCTTGCAGGTTTTCTATCTGTCGGAGCAGGGGCCTCGTAGCAGATGTAACACTTTGACTCAGCTCCTGGTTACGAGTCTCTGCTTCCTGAAGCCTCTGAAATTATAAATTGGGTAAGCACTACTTTAAGCCCTAAAATACCATGAACAGAACAATCTGAAGCTGTATCCCTATTCAGGCAAATACAGTATTGTGCCACATCCTCCATCTACTGAAAAGTTTTCATTAATGTACTGCAAAAAAGTAAGCAGTATGGTATTACAGACAGCAGCAGCTTTAAGCATTAGACCATTTGCTGTACCACAAATCATTTAACTGCACAATGAAAAGCTGAATTTTGCAGCTCAGCTACAGTATACAATTGAACATCTACCTATTTTGCTTATTTTGCACAATTTCTTCTCCTAGTTACGGTATTAGAAGGAGCAAGGAGTTATCTATGGGACTGAGCCCCACCTGCTGGCCACTGGCAAGACTATCAAGGCTCTGCACAAGTCCAAACCATGGAAATATTTGTTGCTTTGCTAAATACAGTAGTCACACACTGCTTGTTATTGAAACTGGAAATCCAAAAATTCCAAACTGATTGATAACTTACATCTTGAATGTTCAGTAGAGCATGCCTGTTTCTAACTCTCTGCCCAAATTAAAAGTAGCCATGTGTTTCCTTTTAAAATTTCCTGTTATGGATCACTGGAAGGAGGATCAACAGTCAACCGTTCGTGAATTAGAAAACAAATTTTTCCTAGAATTTGTAAGAGGCAAAAAAAAGACTGAGATCTCAGAGAACAATCTGCCAGAGTACCTGCTGAAGTTCACTGATTTCCTGACGCAAATAATCCTCCTTTCTAGCCGTTTGTTGTTCTGCACGTTGCAGGGCCACTCTCAAGTCTGTCACCTGCACACAGGGATACAAATACAGTATGCTGAATTGAATATGCAGATCTAACACTCCACTGGCTTTTTATCATGCATCAGTAAGACACCAGTTTGCACCTCCTATAATTCTGACTATCACACCCAGAACACCATTAGGTTGCTTAAGGAGTTATCATTACTTTGCCACTACTGTATGCTGTTGCTGCAGCACAAAGAGCAAGCACATCCTGTTTCAAATACTTCTAATCTAGTGCCTTAGTAAGCTAATATTCCTTTTAATTTCCCCCCTTAAGATTTTCAGCATTTCAGTGGTTTCTATGTAATTTTAAAGCATGCCCCTCTGCTTCATTCATTCCTACTTGTAATTATGCCAAGCACATGTTGAATTAGATTGTTCTGGGAATCACTTGTAATGTGGTTTTCAGGCTGCACTGCTATGACATGTAAGCATTACAACATATACCACTGGCAAAAAAAAAACACTTGCAAACTTTAGTTGTACTCCAACACTGACCTGAATTGCTAAAGCCTCTTGTTGCTGGCGAGCCTCCTCTTGGGCCTTCTCTAGAGCTAAGCCCAGCTGCTCCTTCATTTTCAGTTCATGGCTTAATGCTGCTTCTTGTGCCTCACAGTCTTTCGCAGCGTTTGCTCTGTGAAGATCTGCAAGTTCCCTGTGAAAAACATGTATTTTAAATGTAGAAGCAATGGGAGGCATGCACTGAAATTGATGGGTGTGGCTAAGTCCATTCTTTTTAATAGGTCTACTCTTGAGTAAAACTTAGTTGAACACCATCCTATGTTTATGTATTTTAAATTCACCAACTGGAAAACAAAATGCACAGTACTGAAAATACTGGGGAAACCTGAAAGAGAATGTCTTCTAGGCACAACAAGTATCTGTTCTTGTCAATTTTTATGGACATTGCCTTACTTGTATGCACTATCAAGAGCTGCCTGCACACTTCGGTTCTTCTCTTCAAGATCCTCAAGATCCGCCTGGAGTCTGGTAATATCCTTCTCTTGCCGTTCAACCACACTACTTAGCTGCTTGATGCTCTCCCTGTGCTGCTTTTCAACTTCTTCTTTGCCATCCAACACCTGTTACAATGAAATGGCATCACAACCTATTGCTTAACTTCTATTTACAGAGCTTTAAAAATCACTGCACAGAAAACAGCTTCTACCTTTATCAAAAGCTAGACTAAGGAAAAATATAAGCAATGAAGGAAAATCATTCAGAAGCTTCACATAATGTTTTACAGAAATTATCATTACGCTAACAAAGAAGGTTAAACCTAACTTTGTGCCTCTGTGCCTTTACATTCACTTTTTTTGGAATCTGAAATGGGCACACATTTGCAGTGACTGCATTGAAGTTGGTGGACTTTGCTACCAAATTACACGCTTCTCACCCTTAAAGAGAGATTTATTTATATACCCAATACTGCTCCTTCCCCATGAGGGAAACATGGTAAACTATGTTCTATGGAAAAGTCCTGACTCCACGTGCCCTCACTACATGAGTTGAATACATCTGCTGCAAGAAGGAGAGTTTTTGCCACAAAGCTGTGGCAAGGCTTTCACAATGAGATTCAGAGCTATTCTGTTTTTTCCATTTTTGGAGAGAATTCTGAAAATAATATGGCTGCTATTTGGGCACTATGGCTTTATATTTTACTGGGTTAAAAAAAATCCAGTTGGGTTTAACAACATCCAGTTGCAAGCCTCCTTGATTCTTAAGCGACAGGTTACACATTCAATAATGATAATAATAAAATAATAATAATAAAATAATAAGTGAACTGACACATAGATAAAAGGCATGCAAACCCTTCCAATGCCATGTCCAAAAATTTACCCAACCTGTTTCAAATGCTGCAACTCTTCTTCTAATTCTGTAATCTTTTTACTCTGCTTTGTATTCATTTTTTCTCTTTCCTTTTCCTTTGCCCTTAGCTTCTTAATGATGTTAGAATTTTGCAACTGTTGTTTTGAAAGCTTTTCTCCTGCAAAGAAAGATAGATCTGGTGAGCGGGGATCAGTGCATATTTAACATGTCTCTTCACATTCTGATTCTTTAAATTCAAACTATTTGGGCAAATTGACTGTGAATGGGCATGAAAACTAACTAAATCACCAGAGACTCTGGCATGTGAACTGGAATACATATAATCAGGTAAGACTAAAGACCCAAACCCTAGGCAACCTGAAGGGAGTGTTCCGGTTTGCGAACGTTTTTTGGAACCCGAACATCCGACGCGGCTTCCGATTGAGTGCAGGAAGCTCCTGCAGCCAATTGGAAGCTGCACCTTGGTTTTCGGAAGTCGAACGGACTTCCAGAATGGATTCTGTTCAGGAACCAAGGTACGACTGTATCTCAGAAGCAGCTGTCAAGGTATAACACAAGATGCACATCAACTGGTTTGTGTAACTCACGGCTAAAGCCTTGCTATTCCACCTTTTTGGAGGGCTACACACACCTAGCTTTACCCTTTCATAAGCTATTAAAATTTTCACACCCTGAATTGCTTGTTGACAAGATAGGTTTGAAGAGGGAATCTGTTATTCCCTTGCCAGTAAGGGCTGTAGTTGAAAAGTATTTCTTACCGAATAAATTCAAAGTGACCAGACATTTGAAGTAACATATGTAGCTAGTTTCCTAGGAACTGTTTTTAAGAAACTAATACCCACCTTCCTCCATTAATCCTTTAATTTGTTCATCTTTCTCCTTTAGTATTTCAGCGGTTTCATTACTGTTCAATCTAGTTGCTAGATCTTCTTTGAGAATCTTTACTTCCTAAAGAAGAAACACAAATAATTATTGTACCATTTATACATTTTGACTGTGAATTTTAAAAACGTTTACTTCACACTAGGTGGGGCTTACAGCATTATGACATTCATAGCTGTTAATCGTTAACAACCTGTACATCTCATGATTTTTAGCTGCGTTGGCTCCCGGTACAGTATTGGGTCAGGTTTAAGGTGCTGGTTTTGACCTTTTAAAGCCCTATGTGGCCTAGGACCCTCGTACTTACGGGACCGCCTCTCCTGGTATGTCCCGCAGAGGACCCCAAGGTCCATGAATAATAATAGCTTAAGGGTCCCAGGCCCTAAATAAGCCAGATTATCCTCTACCAGGGCTAGGGCTTTTTCAGTGATGGCTCCGACCTGGTGGAATGCTCTGCCCCACGAGACTAGGGCACTGCAGGACTTGATCTCCTTCTGCAGGGTCTGTAAGACAGAGCTATTCCACCTGGCCTTCAATTTGAATTTAGCCTGATTCCTCCATTCCCTTTTCCCTTTCCTTTTTCTATGAAGAAACCCTTCTGGGACCCCACATTTAAACTCTTCCCTGGTCTCTTTGCTGGCCCTAGCAAGACCAAACTTGGCCAGTTAGCCCTAGCGATCATTTGATGTTTACTGAACTGCCCCCCCCCAAAAAATGACCCTGAATTTTTGAATTTTATTGACATTGATGCTGCATTTATGTTATATTTTATGCTGTTTTTAAACTGTTTTTTAAGTTGCATTTTAATCAATGTTTTAGATTTGCTGTTAGCCGCCCTGAGCCCGATTTTCAAACCGGGAAGGGTGGGGTATAAATAAATGTATTATTATTATTATTATTATTATTATTATTATTATTATTATTATTATTAAAAGCTAATACATTTTTTAAATTACAAGATCAGCCACTGTCATCCTTCCCCATCACATTACTTTTATACTTATCTTTAAGAACTGCTTTTATATGAAATCCAAGGCTCTAAGGAGATCTGATAGCTGAGAATATAGCTTTGAACATGTAACATGACCCCACCCAAAAACCTTTCTGGTTTAAAATGTTACTTTCAATATTTAGTCAAATCATCCTCTTTTGAGTAATTATCTTTCTTTCTATATTCTATCCCAAACCCAAGCTGGAAAGAATGGCGAGAGGCAGAAGTGGTTAGAAAGATCCTCTATGATCATTTCAAACTAGGCATGACATATTTAACCAGCAGCCCAGACTACCTATGGTTAAAATGTGTGACCAGGCTCCAAATAACTGCTTAGGCTCATGCAACTATCTTATGCTAACCACTGAACTTTTTTCCGTTCTTTTTCCTCATGTTCAGCTTCCATCTTATACTACATCACAAAATGCTTCTGAAACTCCCCTAGCTTCAGAAGCATTTTGTCATGCTGCATGAACAGAGTCTGCTGTTCAAGAAAAAACAAGTCTGAAGCCCCCTTTGGATGAACTAGCTAGTTTCACTGGAATCCTGGCCTAAGGGTTTGAGAATGGAGAGTGGCCCCCTTTCCCTCCCTCAATATCTCTTTCACTCATATTAGGAAAGATGCTGCAGGAATCTGTGCTTCTACTCAGCAGTGTTTATTATGCTCCGTAGCTGGATTGCTGCCAGAACAACAGGCCTATCATGATAAACCGCACAAACTCTTATCCTAGAATCATCACTTTTGAGTTAATGATATACAGCTCACTATGGAGTGATGCTGGAAGACCACGTGCTGGTAACATCCAGGCTGGATTTCTGTAATGTGCTCTATGTGGAGCTGCCCTTGGGTGTGGTTCAGAAGCTCCAGCTGATGCAGAATGCAGCAGCCAGATTGCTGATGGGGAAAATGTGGCTAACAACACACAATACCATTGCTAAAGTATCTGCACTTGGTTGTCCATCTAATACCAAGCCTGCTTCTGGTATTAATTTACGAAGTCCTGAACAACTTAGGTCCAGAGTACCTCAGGAGCCACCTGAACCCTTATGTTCCAGCTCAATCACTGAGATAGTCTGCTGGAGCATCACTGGTCACTCCCAGAGTTGGCCAGCCTCATTTGACAGGAACAAGGAACCAAGCCTGTAGAGTCATCATTGGTCCAGTATTGTAATTGCCAACAGAGATTCTGCAGGTACCTTCTGTTTCAACTTTTAAATGCCTGCTGAAAATTTCTGTATTGCATTAGACTTATGCAGGCAATTAAGAATAAATTTTTTCACAATAGTTACTTGATTTTAGCTTCTTATATGTTTCTTTTTGTATAGTTTTATGTACACTGTGAACTGTTTTGCTGCTTTCTTTATGCATTAGCAGTATATAAATATTTTTATAAATAAAATAAATTACACATTAGTGGCAGGAATTTTCCCAGCAAAATCTGTATTGATTCACTGCAAATTTAAAAGACCAGACCTTATGATTTGATTCAAAGCAAACCCAAAGTAACACTATAAAAATATAATATAATTCATACATAGGAGTGTTACCTTTTTTGCTGTATCTCTCTCTTTGCATGCTAGCTGAACCTTTTTCTCTGCATCTGCTATTCGCTGAGCAAACTCCTCTTTAAGAGATGAAATGCTACTGTTCTCTTCTTTCATCTTGATGATTTCGCTAAACATAAAACATTTGCGTCATTATGACTGTGTGTAACATTTCAAATGGGAAGCAGAATTTATTCATGCAAATGTACACCCTCTCACTCACACCTGCAAACCCTCTTTCTCGTGAAGGCAAAAGAAAAGCAAGGAGGAATTACTTCTCTAATTCAATCCTTCAACTTTTTATCTGAATAAATAGACCAATGGACATCACAGGAATCTGTTTTGCTTTCCAGTATTCCTCTACCCACCCCAAAAGCACTTAACAACGCACTAGCACCTGAGGAGCTCCATTCATGCTACAACGTATAACCATGACCTCACATAAAGAGCTTTTCCCCATCATGCTTTCTTATATGACTATGGAGTCCAGCACTTATCTAGAACAGGCATCCTGAAACTCAGCCCTCCAGATGTTTTTGGCCCACAACTCCCATGATCCCTAGCTAGCAGGGCCAGTGGTCAGGGATGATGGGAATTATAGTCTCAAAACATCTGGAGGGCCTAGTTTGAGGAAGCCTGCCCTAGAAGAATGCCTATTGAGGCAGCTCATGGGAAAAAGTTGGGGCTTTATTAAAATCACCTTGTGGCTACATTACTTAATCAGCAATTAAAACTAATTCAATTCAGTTCCATATAGTCACTGACATCTAGCAACCCCTTTCAAGTTTTTAAATGGGTTGCTACAATCTGTTTAGCTTAAATTACACAAAAGCTACATTATACAAAAGGCCAACCAAATGCATTTATCAAACAAAAGAATGGTTCACAATGTTTTCACATGACCTGAAGAGCCTCAGGATGGATGTTGTCAATTGAAACTTACTCATTAAGATTATCACAAGCTTCTTCTAGGCGTGCCTTCTCTTTGCTAACACTTAACAGGCGAGTTTCCCTCATTTCCAGTTTTTCCGTCAGTGAATCAATAATCTGAAGAAGATTCAAGACAAAGAAGCTGAGAAGACTGGTAAGATCTCTTTGGGCAGCATTGTAGAAGCAATGCCCAAAGTTCCACTCAAGTATTTTCTTAAGCATCAAAAGACATTTTACGTCATATATGCTGTGCCTCTTTTTAGTCTTTCCCACGCAGTCCAAATTCATTTTAAGTTCTGATCTGTTAAGATACAAACAACTGAATATGGTACATAGAGAGGTGGTGAAGGATTGTGGTTGAGTGCTGGACAAGGTCTGGAGAGACTAAGGTCCAAATTCCTAGCCATGAAGCCTACTGGGTGACTCTGGGCTAACTCTCTCACAGCCTAAACTACCTCACAGGAAGGGTTGTTGTGAGAACAGAATGCAGAAGAGGACCATGCATATTATCTTGAGCTCTTTGGATATAAATGTAATAAAAATAAATTACATAGGAAACTCAGGTGGAGTAGATTTTTGGGGGGAGAGTGCAGTAGGAGTGGCTGTGGGGTAGCAGAGGAAGGAGAAACCCCACTGAACGATAATATTTCCACTGTGGAAAGTGGATGAACATCACTGGCTATTGATCCATATTGATTTCCAATGGAAATGTTTTGCTGGACAGATTATTTGATTTTAAATGCACTTGAAAGAAACTGAAGCTATTGTACCATTTATGATTGTTACAATTTAATTCACAGGATCCCAACTGTTTGATTTACTAGAAAAATACTCATGCATCATTAATCCGTACGCACATCTCCATAGCCTCCCAAACACTGCATACATACTAGAGTAACCAGATATATACAAAAATGCACACAATCAGCAAGCTCTACCTTTAAAGCCCTAAACGGCCTCAGCCCAGTATACCTGAAAGAGCATCTCCACCCCCATCATTCAGCCCGGACACTGAGATCCAGCTTTGAGGGCCTTCTGGCAGTTCCCTTCCTGCGAGAAGTGAGGTTACAGGGAACTAGGCAAAGAGCCTTCTCAGTAATGGCACTCGCCCTGTGGAACACCCTCCCATCAGATGTCAAGGAAATAAACAACTATCTGACTTTTAGAAGACATCTGAAGGCAACCCTGTTTAGGGAAGTTTTGAATGTTTGATATTTTATTGTGCTTTTAATCCTGTTGGGAGCCAGACAGATGGGCGGGGTATAAATAATTATTATTACTATTATTTAAAGGGTAATTTCATGACATCAAAACAATCTGACTGAATAATCTTACTGCACCTCTTCTCCCAAACATAAAAAGGGAATAACCATATCAACAGGGCAGCAGAAAGATGTATATGATGACAATTCTGGGGTTACCTTGCAAAGCTCTTCTTTTTCACACTCTACACTTGACAGCTTTTCAGCACTGGGCCAATGTACTGCCACCTCCTCTTTCTGAGTCTGTCCATCAGTTTGCACAGAAACAGCCAAGACGTCTGGCTGCTCTGAGTTAACAGGGGTCGCACTTCGCCCACTTTCCTCCATTTCTGTTTCTTCTGTGGGTAGTGCAATAATTTCACTTAGGATTTGGTCCGACTTGCTTTTTATAGGTTCAGGCTCTTCAGTTTTTAGTGTTGAAGGGCTGAGGGTTACAGATGCCGAAACACATCCCCTGCCCGACAATTCATCGTCTGAATTTATTTCACTCACACTCCGGCTGTCTAAAGACTGCATGCTGAATGAGTCTATCCTTTCAAAAGCATCAGAGGAGCAGCAACTCTCAGTCAATTTTTGAAAGTCATCAAGGCGATTGTATTCTGTGCAAGCAGATGCTGATAAAAGCTGAAAAGAAGTTTGCATCAGGTGAAGACTAGCTTTCGAATCGGCAGCCTCTTGCCTTGAGCTTACCGAACTTTCACTTATCACACTTTCGTGGTCCAAAACTTCAATATCACTAGTTGTCGATGTCCCTGAGGAGAAAGTGCTAATTGGAGGTGAAGGTGTATTGCTTTGCCGATCCTCACTTTTTCGCTCTTTAGTTTCCAAACCTATATTCTTTGTCTCTGCAGGCAGAGGTTGTGTGGAGATGTCAGGCATGTGGCCAGGTTCTTCACTTCCTGAACTTGCTTTCACAATAGCAGTGGCTTCTGCTACCTTGAGATTCTGAGCAGATGCTTCTTGATCAGCGTCTTTAGTGTTGTTTTCCTCATGCTCATCTTCATTATGCTTGCCATCAATATCAAGTATTGAATTACCTTCTTCTAACTTCTCCTGGGAATTACTGGAGTTTTCCAGTTCCAAGGGTGAAATTACAGAGAAATCTTTTCCTTCTGTTTCTGGCAGGTCAGCATGCAGAGATTCTTCTAGTGTGCTTTTTACTTCTTCTTTGGGTCGCTGCGATTTGGTGGGTGGCTTAGACACCACTGGACTTTGCTGTACGCTCTGAACATCCGTTAATGGGAGGAAGGCACTGAAGAAGTTTTCTGATTCATCTACCACAGTCCTCCTAACAGGTTTGGTGATGGCTGTAGGAGATGATATTGGCTGACTTTGAGATTCTGTATCTGCATTAGCTCCCCAGGTAGAAGTATCCCATCCTCCACTCGTAAGAGAAGTTGTTCCTAAAACAATGAGAGGGAAAGGGAAAATCAAATTTTAGAAGTTAAATGCATTGTACAGACTTCACAAATATTTAAGTGTTGTTAGCCCCAATTTCACTTTTTTCTGCATAAAAACATATTGATATTACTTCCTTTCCTGAAGAATCTTTGGTGCAGCTATGACCTACTTATCCCACATTTTGTCTCCACACAAAGATGGATGGCTTCTTGGGGTTGGACACAATCTCCCCTCAATGAATAACCTGTCATGATTTAGATATGGCTCAAAATTGGGCACCTCTGCACTATAAACAAAACCACACTGATTTCTTGATAGCGGACAGCTAAAGTTGTATGTTATTTTCATACAACAGCATGCTCATACTTGGCACCAATACTTTTTTTGGTGTTTCATGAGCAAAATGTACACACAACTGACCACAGGAAGCTCTAGTGCAGATATAGGGTGTACAACAGAGCTCCCCCCCCAACTGTATATGTTAGATAATATTCCTGAAATGTAAGTATAGGAATAAATCTCAGCTGTGGGATTAATGCAAACAAGAGTTAGTTATGTGGTGTTCAATAAGTCTGGGCAAAGGTTTACATTTGATCACCCAATATGCTAAAAACATAGAGATTACAACCAAGCAGCACTTTTTGAGGGTTTTTTAAAATTAAACAGCTATTCTCCAGTGTCCTTCCAATGTTGCATTAAAACAACTTTTGCAAACAGCCCTGCTGAGCACATAGAATTAGCCATGTGGTGCTCTGAATTTTAGCCATCATTTTATTTATTAGATTCATATCCTGCCCTTTCTCCCAAAGGGGCCTAGGTCGGCATCTGTATCTACATGGATGCCTTTACAGATAATCAACAGAAAAAAATGACGCAAGGAGGAAACAGCACAAGTCAAATTATAAAGTAAATACATCAGGAAGTGTGCAAATAAGAGTGTGGGGAAGGGAGAGGAAAGAGCAAGAACTGATAATATGAATCCAAGACCAACAACTGCTGAAGTGGCATCACCATGCACAAACATACTGAAGCGGGCACAATAACTCTTTATCGCCCAGAATGAGGGCTGGTAAAAGGCTTGCGTAAAACACCCTGAGAGAACATAAACAGTGCAACAGAATGGACTGCCAGAGAAAGACATGTTCCTTTTTATATTATTATTACATATTATGATTCTATATTTATGTGACAGAAACCTCCTTGTGAGGTCTTCATTCTAAAAGGTGGCTTATTTATTTATTTGAAATATTTTATAAATAAGCCAGACAAAAACACCCCTGATTTCAGACTAACACAACAGTGCAGAAATGATGTCAATGACCCTTCTTTCAGAAATCATACAGCAGCCACCCCCAACCTGGTGCCCTCCAGATGTTTTGGAGAAGTCCCTGTCATCCCCAGCCAGCATGTCCAATGGTCAAGGCTGATAGGCATTATAGCCCAAAATATCTAGAGAGCACCAGGTTGTGCAAGGTTGTTCTATACCATAGAGGCTCTAAGCAGGAGATGATGTGTGGAAGTTTGGCATGGTGGGCAGCTGAAGGATAACCGCATGATCATTGAGAAAATAGTATTGTGCTTTTGGAAAGGAACATGTGACAGTGTCAGGTAAAATATGCAAAAAATAAATAAAAATGAAGCTGAAGGCCTCGCTACCATTTATAGGATACCTGTGACTACTGCTAGCTCACATTCTCACATAGCCTGCCAGTAAAATAAAATGCATGGAGAGCTGTTATGCTTAATGATCACCCTCGTGTAAGCAGCAGGCAACAAACAAGAGTGGGAAATGCTAGAAACAATGACATGTCGTTTATTTTGCCAAATGTTACTTGGGAGATGCGAATGGGGGTGGCTGATAGCAACTACAGTGGTACCTCAACTTACGAAGACGATCCGTTCCGTGGCTGTCTTCGTAAGTCGAGGTTTTTGGATGTTGAAGCGTGTGGTCGGCGCATGCGCAAAGCGCAATTTCGCGCTTCGGCGTATGCGCCGACCACGTGCGCCGCTCTGTGCAGGTGCAGAACACATGCGCCGGGCACATGTGGCGAAAAGACTTCCGGGGTTGTCGACTTCGGAAGTCGAGGTATGACTGTACTGTATTGTATAGTTAGGCGCCAAGAAATTGGTACAAATACACTAAGGGAGCAACAGTGGTACAACAGGCTGGGCTTGTGAGTTGAAGAAAGGGTCCCAGGTGTCCCTGTGGGGAGAGGGGCGAACCAGAATGTGATTATAAACTTTTCATTCTAAAGATCACAACATTAAATTTAATCAATACATGTATCTGATGATTGAAATTAGTAGGTTTTCTCAGTAGCTTTTCGGTAGCATAGACAGTCAATATTTTAACCCATTTCAAGCTTTGCCATGAGGTATGGAAGCCGCTGTTTGAGAAAAACATTTCCCAAGCCCCCCTGGGACTAGTTACTGTACAAAAAAAATGGCTATACTGAAGTTAATAACACAGGCCAGCATGTATAGACGCAACAATGTGTGGTCGTATTTTTCACTACTATGACTGTTATTTACAGAGGAAAATTTATAGATTATATGCCTATGCAGGCATATTGGAAACCAGTAAATATTGTGTTATGTAGGACAACTTGCAGCACCGTCCTACTCATGCTTATGCAGAAAGTGCCATTGCAATCTGGTGGAGCTCACTCAAAAAAGTGAACATGCACTGGAGGCCAATAATAATATTAATTATTATTATTATTATTATTTGCAGTGCTTTTTTCTGGGGGTACACATCCCCCTAAACATTTTGTGAATCTTTGTACTTTTGTCCATTTACTGTATTTATTTTTCCCAATTTGAACTATAAAATGGTGATTTTCTTGAGTCAAAATGAGAGTAACCGTAAACATGTTTTTAGGGGGGAAGCACTGATTATTTGTACACCGCCCCATACCAGTAGATCTCAGGGCCGTTCACAACATAAAATCACAATATAACCTACACAAAATAAAAACAAAAACAACCCAATTTAGTCAACGCCTCTGAAAAGCACCAGAGGGTGGGTGGTTTGGGAGTGGGGTGGAGGAGAAAATATAACCAAATAAGTGCCGAGGCGAGGAAGAGGACTGGCCACGCCAGTCAGGGCAGGTATAGAGACCCTCCTGGCTTGACGCCAGTTCGCGCTTGTGCGCCCTCAGCCGCCCACCTCGCCTGAAGGGCCGAGGGATCTGAGGCGAGTCCTCCCCGCGGCTCCACCTACCCGCCTCTCCCGGTCGGGAGGGGGCGCTTCCGCCCTGCGCCGCTTCGCCGCCTTCCTCCTCCTCCTCCTCGGCCTGGATGTCCAGCACCCGGTCGATGGACTTCTGCGCCTGAGACAGAGCCTGCTTGGCGAAGGTCGAGAGCTGAGAGGCGTTGAACCAACTCATCGCCGCCGACGCCCCCGACGCCGTTGTTGCTCCTGCCCCCGCCACGGCTCACGACCTGCCCGCTCCCTTTCCTCCTCCCTCCCGCTCCCCCTTCTTCTATCCGCAGCTGCTGCTGCTGCAGCCAAAGCCCCGCAGGACACCGACCGCCATGAGAGAAGCGGCGCTGAACCCGGATAACGCAGCACGCCAGGCAGGAACGCCGACGGCACGCTCCCCCCACTCGTCCAAGCAAGCCCGCGCATGCGCCAAACCCCTTCCGCCTTCCACGTAGCAAAACAAGCCGGCGCCCTCGCTCACGTGACGCCGGGCCTGCGTTGCCATAGCTTCGCGGGAGCGTCAGTCATTATGTGGAGCGGGCCCCTCCTCCTCGTGACGTCGCGCCGCCAACGTCGTCGTAGTGACGGGCGGGGGCACCTGGTTTCCCCGCCCCCCACCTCTAATGCGTAGCCGTCGCATCCCATTGGCTGCTCGTAGCTCTGAACAAAACTCATAAAATATGCCTTATTTAATAGGTATCTTAAAAGTTACTTGGCGTCGGGCGCCTCTTATTGCACCATGCATAGCCCTCTTTTAACATTTCCTGCAGGAAATCGCGCTTCGGGAAAGCCAAAGGGGTCGGTTTCAAGACTGCAAAACAGAAATGGGCCATTCTTTTATGAACATTTCCCCCGAAGCCTTATTTGAATTAATCCTAAATTATCATGTTCTGGAAAGGGACCCATTTACACGTTATCCAACCACGATAATTCCAGAATTTTGGTTGACTGTTACAATTTAAAATCGAACCTTTCAGCCCAGAAAAGTGCAGCCGCTCAGACATTAAAGAGTAGACCCCTTGTGTAACTCTTCCTTGAGACAGGAAGGTAGCAGTGTTGGTCTGACATAGCCGAAACAAAATAAAAAAACTTCCAGTAGCACCTTAGAGACCAACTAAGTTAGTCATTGGTATGAGCTTTCTTTGCACACGAAAGCTCATACTAATGACAAACTTAGTTGGTCTCTAAGGTGCTACTGGAAGGAATTTTTTTATTTTGTTTCTTCCTTTAGAGATGTAAAACAGTGAATAGTCTTTTGACTTTCAGCCAAAAATTTTTTCCATGTGATTTAGTACTCAGAAGTGGTGGTGGTTTGGGAGCATTGTTGGCCTTGAAGAATTGAGGAAAAAAGCAAGTGTACAACTTTTTATACATGTTAAAGGGGCTTGCTTCTCAGTAAACCTCTATGGAGCTTAAAGGTAAAGGTAAAGGACCCATTGGGTCCAGTTGCGGACGACTCTGGAGTTGCGGCGCTCATCTCGCTTTATTGGCCGAGGGAGCTGGTGTACAGCTTCTGGCTCCATGGAGCTTAGGCCTAGGTAAATCTGAATGCATGTAATATCTGTTTGCTAAATCCTTGACTATATTTAGAGAGTCTAAATACACACACACAAAAGCTCATACCTTGAACGCTTATATTTAGTTGATCTTCAAGGTGCCACTGGAATTATTTTAAAAAAGATTTTTTCATCGTTTATATTTAGGGAAGGCTTTTGTAGTTTTTTTAATTTCACACTCTTTGTAGTTGTGCTTACAACAGATACTTTATGTCTCTCAAACATGTTTATATAATTTTTATTAATAAATATCCTAACATCAACCCTGAATATTAGTGGGCAACACCATGCATAGTAGCCGCTAATGCTTGCAAATATACAAATGAAGTATTTAATTTTTATCAACAGGTGGTGATTTAAAACAATTATTTCTGTATTTTGAAAAAAATACATTAACTTTTGCCAATCCTCAATATCTGACAAACAGTTCTTGTTTTTAAAGACATATTAAATAAAGAATTGGGCTGTATATATATTTTCCTCTGGTAGGTCCAGTTCACAAGTAATGCAAAACCATGGCTTAGCAATAGAATACAAACCACAGCAAACCTCAAGCTTGTGTTCTCTCTCTTCTCTGGGGTGTCCAAGTGATCAGAGCTTTCTGCTTTTGTTTTAGATTAGTTTAGTACATCTGAATCCAAAAAAGTGGTTAATTGTAGCTATGGTAAATGAAAACATGTCAGCTTCATAAACTATGGCTTGAATTTGGCTGATTTCCATCCACCATATTTCAGATAAATGCAATTTTTCCGGGTTTTGGAGAGCACAGTAAATTGTGATTCATCTAAACAGAAACAAAAGCTTTTGAACTCTTCCTTGGAGCTGTACTAAAAGAAGAAACGGGAGCTCAAACCTGAGGCTCACCCATGCTCATTCTTCTAACACTAAACTTTGGTTTAGCCAGCCCAATGCCTCAGTCTAAGAACTGTTACATAGATACTAAAATGTAATTTAAAATCTTTGTTATTTATGTACATTCAGAGACTTCATAGGTGCTTCAAGAACTATTCCATTGACCATCATGACATTTCCACATGCACAAAGGGGTATTGACATTTTTTAGAGTGATTACAAATTAAAAGTTATTGCTTGCTATACACATCAGATTTCTGTACATGAGTGAGCTTTTATACAGATAACATCAACCAAATATTGGTTTGCAAAGACAGTTCTAAAATAAGAGCAATTTATCCTGGATAAACTAACTTCCATCAATGCTTGTATTAACAGGGATAAGGTCTGGTTGATTCATCTTCCCTCCTCTTAGTGCACAATGGTAGTTTTACAAAGTGTGCAAGATTTTTTTTCAGTGCATGTTTACAACACTTGCATTTATATCAAGTAGTAAAATGAAGTTTGAAGAGCACAGTCTGTGGTGTAGTGACATCTGCAACTGCAAGTTCTTGGCCATCAACAAGTCCAAGTTCTGTATCAAGAAAAAAGTTATAAGCACAGCATTTCAGT
This sequence comes from Zootoca vivipara, assembly GCF_965207765.1. Classification (NCBI taxonomy): domain Eukaryota; kingdom Metazoa; phylum Chordata; class Lepidosauria; order Squamata; family Lacertidae; genus Zootoca; species Zootoca vivipara. The sequence goes on along the minus strand of NC_142584.1, from coordinate 95,151,290 downwards.
CACTTTTTGCATGTATGGAAAATGTGCAACTGACAATTGACTCAGAACAGGAGGAAATAAAACATTTTCTGTTATGAGACAAAATAGTAAAAATGATTATTTTGCTTTTAGGAGAACAATTGCCCAGGTATTGGTGTGAAAACATTACAGCTATCAATTTGGACCAGTGTACAAAGAAATGAACAAATTATTCTGCACACCCAACAGCATTTTGGACTCTGAGCAGTATGTTTGTTTCCAGTGGTTCTTGTGGTTAGAATGGAAGTTATATTACAGCTTTACTCAAAAGAACAATCAGCTAGTATTGAAAGAATCATCTTTATGTTTCTTATTTTCATGAAAACTAGTGTAGGGAGGCAGGAGTCAGCACCTTTATGCACAGATTTTAAGACTTGCACATCTCAAAGTATTTGCTTTTGTCCCTTGAAACTTAACTATGCATGGAAGAAACTTTTGGGGAACTATTAACTCAAGTTTCCGCCCACCTCCTATATACTGTATCAACATACAAATACATCTGACATTGTACAAAGTCAATTTGTTTCATTCAGCTTTCTATTCCCCTAAGCACTATTTCAAGGTTTATAATACCTTTTAAAGTCTTTGAAAGGTTCGGCCTTGTTCGTTCTTCAATAGAAGCTACTGACTGGGGAAAAGAGGACATAAACAGAGTTATTTTTTGCTTAAAATATATATATGCACACACACAAATAACTTCTAAGTATGTATTAGTCACCTGTATATAAAGGGTTTTATTTTTTCCATACATGGTGGCTGTTATTGCAGGAGATTTCATTTGTCTGTGCAAAAGAAACAACAGTAATATTTTTTTAGAAACAAGTATCACCATCCTTAATCTGCTAGGAATGTGTTTTCGGCAAGATATAGGTTTGTATTAATCAAAGTCCTACTCAGAGTAGACACCGTGAAATTAATAACCCTACGTTAGTCATGCCCATTAATGCCAGTGGGTCTACTCTGAGTAGGACTAATGTTGAATACTACCCATAGATCATACCATATTAATTTAATACTTACAATGAAGCATTATTTGTCAAATAATCCAAGACTTCTTGAAGTTTAGCCGACGGAGAAAATTCAATGTTTTGAGGGACCTGACTGCAAGCCAGACAGTTCTCCTACAAAGCAGTAAATGAAATAGTCAATATGGTTTAAAATGTAAATTAATCACTGTCATTTAATTCAAGTTATCAAAATCTCATCTAAAGTATACAAGGAATTATTTGCAAATGAAAAATTATACACTTTCACTGAAGTTGGTAGGTACTGGCCTGCAGTGTTTAGTGCAGTTTTTAAAAAGATGAATATGAACATTTAAGACATTTCTGCAGTATTACTGAATTATGTCATCAAATATGAAATGCCTAGTACTTCAATGACTTGAACATTCCTTCTGTAGTAAAAAAAATAGCAGCTTATCCCTGAATTCAAGTCTCCCTTTTCAAAAGAGAGTGTGTGTGTTTGCGCTCAGAGTTCATTCAAATGTAAGTTTTCTTTAAAAGAAAGCACTCACATCCTAAATATATATTTTTTAAACCTGATAGTATACATGGAATAAATCAAGAATCAATGCTAGTGCAGCAGATTCGGACCAATAAATCTATTAATATATTAATAGTGATTGTTTGACAGGCGAGGTGTGAAGTCATCATTCAGGAAGTCATCATTCTACTCAAGTACCGGTACTTTGCTTCCAATAGCAGGGAAGCGACAAATGGGAGGGCAGGGGTGTTCAAATGACAAAATAAAAAAACTAGCATTATTTATTACAAAAACATTCCTCCTCTTTTTTTATACAAATAATAAATAACATACAAAAAATAAGAGTCCCACACACAAATCCAATTTTCCACTTAAAATTCATCCTCAGGTGGTCGTCTGCATTAAGTGAGGGGCAAGCATGAGGTGAGAGGCAAGCATGAGGATGGAAAATGTAGCTTCTTCCCTGGTCCACACATTATCGTCTCCTCTTTTCTATGAAATTGAATGAAAATGTCTGCAGTGGGAGCCTGTTCTACCGCATAGATTTGTGGAAACTGTAGTCTTCCAACATGCAGAGACAGTGATGGAAGTAGTGCACTTGTACCTAGTCTCCTCCCTTGCATGTTGAATTAATAAAAGCGACAAACACTTGCTGAAGTCTCCTTTTTTCAGGTTAACTCATAAATGCTTTAAAATAATTTATATGTCCTTAAAACAAGGGTCTGGTGGGCCTCTTTAAGGACTGTGCTCTACAGTTGAAGAAGTCCTACTATCAAGGAAGTCCAGGTTTTATTTTCTAAGCATATGCATGGAGCAGAGTCTCTCCCATGTACCATAATAGCCAAGAGTTTCATAAGGAGAAAATGCTTCCTAAGGTATGTGAAACCTGAACACCATGAACAAGGGTCATAAGTACCACCAGCAACTTGAGTGAGCATGAGAGCGTCAGATAGTTGGCTTAGTTTACAAAGTATTAGTATTATATTTTCAGCGAGAGAAGTTCCATTATGACTCAAGCATTCAATAACAGCTAAGAAAAAAATTATGTGGCAATACCAACCTTCTTTTCGGCTTCAAATGTGTATGTGTACAGTCCATCCACATCATTGAATACCAAATAGTTGTTCAGAGGCATGTATGCACTGTAATGAAAAATATGTTAGCATTCATAAGCAACTAGTGTACTACAAATATTTAATTCGGAAACAAGTTACCTTGTGGCTAATTTAAAGACTTCAGTGGCACATACAGCTAGAGAAAGAAAGAAAGAGATAAACAACTAAAATTACTTGAAAATTAGAGGAAAGTACGGATCAAACATTGTACTTGTGGAACAAGGAAAAGAATCTGCAGGTTTTGTGTTCAAAGTCTCCTAGAAGCTAAAGTATATGGTGAAATGTAATTATCTGAAGCAAATCTAGAATTACTATATGGAATTAAATGGAGTCAGAATATTAAACCCTTTATTGCCAGATTCTGATTTACCTATAACTCCCACCTCAAGGTGCCTTCCTAAAGATTCAGCACCTTAGAAATATTGCTGGACAGCTGTGGCAAATTCCCTTCTAGCAGCTTAATTTAAAGCTTATTAGAAGTAAATACCATTGGTTATTTCAATGTGATTTACTAATAATTTTGCCAAGGACTGCACTCTTAGGCTGCAATCTTATACATATTTACTAGGGAGACAGTATAACTGTCCTTAATTAGACTTACTACTGGGAAGATATCCATAGGATTGCTCTGTCAAGTCCCCACCCCCCTTGTATATTTAAGCTAGTTCGTTACATTCAGCCTAAATAAAGAGAAGAACAGGAAGACATGGTTTTCAGCTTGGATCTCCAAAACTATTCTTACAGATGTTATTAGGGAACAATTTTTAAAAAATTGCATTACTGTACCTGCGATGACAGCATTTGTAGAAGCTACAGCTGGAATGATGCGCTTTACAACCCCTGCATTGAGAGAAGCAACATCACAAACTTTTATGTTATTTCTACTTTTAACAGTTGGAAACACAATTCAAGGAGAGTATCTACAGTATTTTGTAGTAGTATGGTCACCACCTCAACCAACACAGAATAGGGCAAACTAAAGCTAGACATGTCATTATCATTACAGTTTCCCAAAAACCAAAAAGGATCCACAGAACAGATGGCTTCTGCCGTATCTTACCTTGTGTGAGCCTGTATGTAAGCCCTTTAATATTAAACTGTGCTGCCCTTTCTAAAGACTTTTCAAAAATCCACTGTATGTGCTCAGGATCATCTCCATCTAATGCAACACCTTCTGCAAAAAGAAAGAAAGAAAGGTTTTTACAGCTAAAGGATGAAATGGTTCTTCATAACTGCAAATTACAGTCATACCTCGGGTTGATTACGCTGCGGTTTGTGTACTTTCAGCTTAAGAATGAGGCGGACCCGGAAGTGTTTACTTCCAGTTTCCACCGCGTGCACATGCACAGAAGCGTCGCTCAGGCTGTGTACTTTTCGGGGTGCAAACGGAAACGGGTTGAGTACGCAACCCGAGGTACCACTGTATACCTACTTGGGTGGGGTCTCAAAAAGAGAGAAGTGACTAATATAAAATATGAAATTTGAAAAGGGATAGGTTTATTATTAAAGAGATTTCTGAAAAAAGAAGTATAAATAAGAGAATCATAAAGAATAACAGCCAGAAGTAAGAGGAACTCAATCATGACTCCCAAGTCATATTGCACAAGACAAGTGAAATATGCCAGGATTATTATGTTATTCAGCTTTGTGTTTTGACAAAGGTTCAGTGGTAATATATTACCTCCAAAAGGTTGTTCCTTGGGCCACTGCAGTATCCTGACATATTCAATGCAATGTTCTGGTAGCCGAGGCATTGAAGCAATTGTACACATAGGAAAATTTACCTAGAGAGAATGGATAAGGTGTTTCAACATGAATGTTGAAGTGGCATGCCTGGCTATAAAGTATTTGCTCTATTTAGTTACCTGTGGTGGATAAAGTTCAAGTGTACAATCAATACAAGCTGTCATGCCAGGAATAATCACGCGAGCATTTCCTTTAAAGCCTTCAGTTCCTCCATCAATCAAAGGTATAATGGAACTTGGATCCAACACCCCATTTTCATGGTTTAAAAGTGAAATCTAAGGAGAGCAAAGAAGAGCATTATGGCCATTTCCTCTAACCTCAACCCTCACCCTTCATAATATCCAAACTGAACAGCCGTTAGTGTATTATTCAGCAGGACTTGCTGAACCTGAGTTGCCTGAAATAATTGCTGCATTAACTGTCCTGCATTTTTTTGCTCTGTGGAATGTGGTGGCAGTCCTCATTAAAGTACCTCAACTTCCAAAATCAGCTCAAAATTATTTCTGCGCAACACATTTATGGGCATATTTCAGGAGCCTGAGGGCACAGATAGCCATGAAACTTTCTGTCACAACTGAAATACAAGACCTTCAAAAGCAGCAGGGCTTTATTAAAAGGCTACAGCTGCAGAGAGCCATGCTTTGCATTTCAAGTGTTCTCCCTTTTGTTTACCACATCCAATATGAAGTTGAAAAAAAGCACGTGTCTCCTGTGGCAGAGCAATATATTGCAAATGCACATACCACAAAAGCAAAAGCAAATTTTACAAAGACACTATTGGTTACAATCCTCCCTCTAGCCTCAAAACAAGTCCCACATTCAGGGAGGGTTTCAGCAGTACATGACTTAATAGTGCCTATATTTTGCAACAACTAAGTAACTTTACTTCCTAGATATTTACCAGCATGCCATTTATCCATCTTCTTGCAATTATTGAATCCAAGCCACATACAATTATATGAAATTCTGGAAGAAAACATAAATATTGTTATGCACACTTAATACTTCCCTCGCTTTTCAGCATTGTTAGGATATTTTTCTATTGTTTTGTACATAAAGACAGTTTATTAGTTGAGCGTTCTGTTTGTTGTATTTTCTCTTTCCTTTAAAGGAAAGGATAGTAATGTTCTTTAACTAATTGGGGGGTAACCCACAAGTCATTATCTTCACAACAGCACACTTAGTTACTTACGTCTATAGAAAGTGTCGTCTAGATCTTGAATTTTTTTGTAATGTCTGAAAAGATATACAGTAAAGGAATTCTCTTGTGGCAGTTACTTGGCCTAAACACAAATACCCTTGCCTAATTTGGTATGCATGCCACTGTCCAACATAAAATGGCTTACTATGGCCCCTAACTTCCTCAAAATTGTCTCTTTAAGAATAGCTTGAAGTTATTAAAACAGCACCTTTTTTGGGAATGAACCTGTCTGACTGTTTACTGATTGTTCCAACACCACTGGAGGAGGACTGATGTCACACTTGTGCCTTTTCCACAACCATCTCATTGATCACTGTGGGAAACAGCAACTTCGTTGTTTAGTTGTTTAGTCGTGTCCGACTCTTCGTGACCCCATGGACCATAGCACGCCAGGCACTCCTGTCTTCCACTGCCTCCCGTAGTTTGGTACTGAACTAGATAGGCTTTTTTGGTCTGATCCAGCAGGCAACTTTTCTGCAACTTTTCCTCCATCCCACAATGCCTCTGAAATCTCTGTAAACTTAAGATGTTATTACTGTATCCAAGCTGGGACAGATGAAGCCTAAAATCAGGGGGAAACCCATACCTGGTAAATCTCTCTCAGCATCTGTGTACACACAAGTGTAGGTGATGTGGATGAGTAAGGATCCATTTTCTGAATACTTAGGCTAATGTAGGAAATGCATTTAAATCTAAAAATTTAAAAATGCAGTAAGTTTTATGCACTTCATTAGAAACATGGCCAGTTCAAGGGGTTCCAATGTGCTCACATTTGTGAACAGGCAAAGCAGGTTTTGGTATCACCGAACCCTCAGAGGGCATTTTAGAAAGATTTACTACTAAGACACTTGTAGTCTTAGGTTTCACTGTCAACTTTGTACATAAACTCAGATTTCAAAGATAGCATTATTATATATTATCACTGGAACGATCATCAATATCCACTATGTTTTAAATTGTTTGATCGTCTATCAGGCAGAAATTGAAAAAGGCCAGCTAATATATAAATAAAACACAATCCACACATGCACCCAGGATAGCATGTCTACAGAAGCCAGTTTAAAGAGGGAAAGAACACACAATGCATATTCATGTTGAAGGTTGGGTGGCAGGGGCAGGAAATCATTGGACTTCAACTAACACTGCAAAATGGTTTTGATGGTAAAGGCAAGGGGACTGCTATCCAACTCTGGAAACATTCAATGCTTTTGCTATTTCTGAAGAAACCCATTAGTCTATTTTATTCAATGATTAATCTATGGACTAAAGGGGAAAAAGGGGGGGAAAGGGGGCAAATGCAGGTGACTGTGGACATGAGAATAAATTGAATCCTTTTCTTCATAAAAGGATACGGTACAACAGCACAATTGGGAATTCGGCTGTTTAGAAATTCAGCAGCAACTTCTGCTTTTGGCCGTCCAACATCTTTAGGTCTGCAAAAAACAATATTTGTTAGGAAACTAAATCTGTTACGCTTATCCATTTTGCCTTACACAGAATCATGGGAGGTTAACTACGAGCTCTGTTGCAATGCTAGTTTAAAGCAGGAAAGGCATGATTCAGAGGAGTACACGGTGAGCTCCTTATAGACAAGGATCTCAGTTCCCATTTTTCAAAGGTACCGTCTTTCCCACATTTTAAGACACCGTCTTATCACTTTTTTTCCTCAAAAAAACACTGGGTGGCTTATTTTCAGGGAATGTCTTACCGGTATTTTTATTACATCAGGAGCAGTGTCCCTCTTTCTCCCTGTCTCCCTGCGGGGCAGGACTCTTGACTGAAAGAAAATGACGGGCAACAGCCACCACCAAGCTCCATGAGAGGGAGTCTGAGGGAAGGGAGGTGTGTGCATCGCTGGCCCAGCCCTCTCTCCCCGGCCCTGGGATGTTCGTGAGGGAGGGAAGGAGCTCCTCCGAAGGGCTGCTCTCTCTCTCTCCCCTCCCAGGTGGGGACTCACTTAATAGCAATCTGCTACACTGGAGCTTCTTAAATTTAAACCAGTACTGTATAATGGAATCTATCTGTGTGATGCAGTCGTAGCAGTAGCCTATACTAAAGCAAATAAGGATCTCTACCAGCCAGCCAACTGCCCAAGACTTAAGAGCGAAAGTTCCAACAATGTAGCACTTTGTAGCACTGATAGCAAAGAGGCTACCGGCTGAGATACTGTACAAAACAAAGAAGCCAGCTGAGCAGCAATTAAGATGGTAAATGGTAGCAATTAAGTAGCAATTGAGCCAGCAGAAAGCGGGGTGAGATAATCTGCTGGTCCTAACAACCCGTCCGTGTTTCTCTTACCCACAAAATGTTAACTTTTGTGTAGGGTGTAGGGCAGTGTTTAGCAGCTCCTAAACATCGAGAAGGGGAAAGTCCTTAATCCCCAAGGCAAGGACTGCGCCACCGGCAGCGATCCCGGTACCGGTACAAATCCTTAAAGGGGAAGCTCTACAGACAAGCAATGGAAAGAAAAAAGAATCCTCACTTTTTAAAAGGCTATTAAAAGGGGGAAAGGTGGGGGGAAGCGAGAGGTGGGCTGTGTGTGTGTGAGAGAGAGAGAGGGGGGGGGAGAGAGAGACGCGCACACAGAGTCTCTCCCTAAAGGGGAAGGCAGCGTCTTCAATCGCCCCTCTTTTTTCCCTCGTGCTTTCATCTTCTCCCCACCGCAAATGCCACTTTTCTCCTCTTCACCAAGCAAGCAGAGCTCACACAGCCTAGCTAAAAAAAAAATATTTTGGAATCCTTTTACAGGTATTTTAAAAAATGCTTACAGAAACAGGAGGGGGAATCACGAGGCTGCAGGAACGGCTCTACGGTGCATTTTTACAAGCTTTTAAAAGAAATACGTGTCTTTGGAGCGACAGTAAAATGGGGAGAGATTTTTATGGGGGAGAGTTGGCTGGCGGGAGGGGGGAAGGGTCTATCACTATGTCTTATTTTCGGGTTATGGCTTATATCGCGCAACTGCTTAGAAATCCTGCTATGTCTTATATTATGGCTACGTCTTAAAAAGGGGGAAACACGGTATCTCCACCCACTGGTATGGAAAATTCAGAAGTGGCTTCTGATGCAGAACAAGTAACTGGTGTGAAAAAATAATAATAAAGCACACATATGTGAAGGGGCACTTGAGATAGTGGGTTCTTATTTGTAAAAATGCCATATAATCGGCAGTGGGGTTTTTTCACACGCTCCATCTGAGATACAACTATTTGACAGATGGGAGACTAGTCCTGACACACAACCCCAGTGTTTCTCTCGCTATCTCCCATATTTGAAAACACCACAAGGTTGAAATGTGTGTTTTGTTTTTTCCTTTTGAAGAAAAAACATGTTATAGTGGCAAGTCAGAAGGAAGAGGCAGGGAAAGAAGCAGGCAAGTGACAGCAGTAGTAAGTTAGCACTAGAGCAAGCAGACTTTATTTGGAAAGTTGGTGGGGTAAGAGTGAAATGCTAATTTACTATTAGGAATGCGACAGCATACATCCTTCTTGAAAAATATTCAACTCCCTGAATTCTGTTTTAAAGGAAATCTTACTGAAATAAATGAAGATTTCTGGAAAATGAGAGCCAGAGTTTGCAGTTTATTCTCAACAGGAAATGTATGACTTACCGAAACAAAAATTGCCTGTTCAGGTTAGATACATCAATGGTGTCCATGTCAATGACATGAATCTGCCTAAAACCAGACAATGCCTGCAGAGATAAAGAGATCAGGGTTACATTTACTATTAGAAATGTTTGGACATATTTACTGTGTGCAGTAATCATATCGCAGTGAGAAAAGAAAGATAAGATTGCTTAATTTAACTGGTTCTTTTGTGCAAGATTCCTTTTTTGTGCAGTATTTTAACCAATGCACATATATTTATCAGTAACCTTTAAGGAGTGTGGGGGGTATATCAGCTGAAAACTGCATCAAAGGGAGCATGTTCAAATCCCAAAAAAAACTGTCCAAGTTAACTCAGAAGACAGGCAAAGTGGGACCCATGATAGAGAAAAATAATCAAAGAGAATGGAAGACACCTGCGCATCCTGACTGATGTCATCTCTGGTCTAATTACCTGCCATGCAATTCGGAGTAGAAGAAAAGTAAGGTGTCACACAAAAGAGCAGAACATTTTAATTACTGGGCACATAACCAGGTTCTGAACTGCCATTACGAGACACATTTGTGCTTAAGAGATACAGCTTCTAAAAGCAAACCCTGTAAAGTTACTATGGTTTCTACTTGTCCCCCATTTCTTCCATCATATTGTTTTTTCATTATGCATCTAAGTCCAAATATCTGCAGACGACAAGATATAGCAGTAATGTATTCAAAGCTCTCCCTATGGTTAAACCTTATGCGTGACATCCATCCTCAGCAGTTCCATGTAGTTCCTATATGCTTTAAAGGGTATCTAGAGGAAGGGCAAATTCCACTTACAAAATCAAAAGTCTACCGCACAAGTGGGACACCACTATTGGCTGTCACCCTATAAGTTTATGGGTACATTTTGGGAGTTGTCTCTTACCATTACAACAGCTAAAGCACAGTCTACATAATTGTGCTCATAAACTAATGGAGATGTTCCAGAATCAGGAATGAATCTAATATCTGCCTTGGTGAGGCAAATCAGGTTTAAAAAAATCCTCATTATTGCTTGCTGCCTTGTTAGTAAGAATAATTTGTTGGCTTTGTTTTTGGACAGGATTTATTCTTCATCAGACTCAAGTTACAGCAAAAGTAAAGAAAACTTTGCAAAAGTAAACAGTACTGTATTCCAAATATATTGGAAGTACCTCTGAGATGATTACTTCATTTTTCGTAAGTTTATGCAGATCTATAGATTACGGTACTGTACTGAATTGACTGTGTGTTGAGCATGTATTTGTGTCTGTGTGATTTTGTATTTGCTGTAGTTTGTGTATGCAAACTTGCTACAATCTAGCTGAAGAACTGAAGAAGTGTGCATGCACACGAAAGAACTGAAGAAGTGTGCATGCACACGAAAGCTCATACCAAAATATAAACTTAGTTGGTCTTTAAGGTGCTACTGAAGGAATTTTTTTATTTTGCTTCGACTCAGACCAACACGGCTACCTACCTGTAACTACAATCTAGCTGTTAAAGTAGAAACATGTTAACATGTTTTATATGAGGTGGATGAGGGATCAAACTAATCACATAACCCTTTGACTTCTCAGCGTGTAGAGCAAAAAGCTAGGCAACATTATTTTCTCAGTGAACAGCACAGGCTATCAAGAAATAAAAATGAAATTGTTACCAGATTTTTGAGGAGTTCACATCCTAATCCTCCTGCTCCAATAACTAGAACTTTACACGTATTTAAGAGAAAGTCAAGGGGCTGCAAAGAACCGAGACAGACAAACAGTTGTTGAAAACAGAATAACCAATATCATCACAGAACTTATTGTAATGCAGTAAAATATTTCAACATTGTGAAAATATAGTTCATTGTAAATCAGAATTTGCCTTTTGCCATTCAAGTTAAATTTGATTAGTACAGATAAACCAGCATTGCCACTTAAGTTATTTCAAGCTTGTTAAGACATGTGTTGTTTGTTTAAAATCAAATCAAAGTGTATACAAGAACAGAGATTGCAATGGCACAGCATTGAACTACATGGTTTATATAGATATATATTTCTGCCAGTTGAAAGTCTTTAAGCCTGACTATGGAAACACAGTGCCTGCAGCTGGCCTGCTGCCACCTGCAGAGACAACATCTAATCAATGTGCACATGTTAACCTATGTCTATGCCACTGGAGATCACATGAAATTCAATGGGTCTCACTTCCACATAAGCATACACAGGACTGCAAGAATACAGGAGAATTTCCCCGATTACTTTTAGCCAGAACTAAAAAGGTCAGATGCCTGGGTAGAGACAAGTGGGAAGAAATAGCATGCAAGGTTTTTTTTTTGGGGGGGGGGGGTTAAGTGCACAGCCCCATAGCTGCTTGCCATCCCCTGAACCAGGGTGGCATTACCCCTGCATCAGGTCTATTCTGCATATATTTTAAAACTCAAGTTATAAAAATTAGGAAATATGACATCAATCCAAAACAAGTATATATGGCAAACCCAAAACAAATAGGTAATTCATCATTATCTCACCAAATTTTACTTCAAATAGTTCCCATGTTGAACTCCAGTGGTGTCTGTCCATCAAATGGACTTCTGTTGCATGACAGGACTTCCCCTTCTCCTCCCTCCTGCAGCCCCTTGTACATGTCCAAAATTTGCTCCAGATGTCTGGGGAACCTTTAAAACAGGGGTGCATGGAGCTGCACAAGGGAGGATAGGAAGGAAAGTTTGCATGTGCAATACTGCCAAATTTCTTATTGTATACATCAAAGCTTCAAGTGCCCTACATGACTTTTAGCATCCAAACTATAATTTATGCAAGACTACATCAGTCGTGCAGAAAATTAGTTGGTTAATTGCAAAAGTTTGCAGCCTTGCTCATTTTTAATTAATGAAGTGCAAACAAAAGAACAGTTCACAACAGCATCACAATACTACAAACATTTGTATTTAAAATAACTGTTTCTCACTTGAGTGCCTGGCTCGAAATCAGGGTGTGTGAAAGGTCCAGATCGCTCGAGGAACTTCTTTACATGGTTCCAGCGACCTTCCCAGTCTCCATTGTCCCCACACCCACCATCAACAGCCATTCTGCACAGAACATAGAAATTCAGCTGCAAAAAACCAATGGATAAACACACACACACACACACACACTACAAACTTAAACTTTTGGGACTCTGCTGGCTACTAGACAATGGGTCTAGTGCAGTCATAGGCAACCTTGGCTCACCAGATGTTTTGGAACTACAACTCCCATGATCCCTAGCCAGCAGGGCCAGTGGTCAGGGATCATGGGAGTTGTAGTTCCAAAACATCTGGAGAGCCAAGGTTGCCTATGCCTGGTCTAGTGCCTAAGTCATGCATAGAGAGGACACACTGAAAACAATGAGACTTAAATTACTCATATTTTAAGCCCCATTATTTTCAGTGAGTCTACTCCAAGCATGTCTAGATTTCGATCCAACCCATTAATAATACATCTATTTACAATAAACAAACAGATATGTACTTAAATTGCTATATGTGATTAGTTATGAATATATATTTATATTTATATATATATATATATATATATATATATATATATATATATATATATATAAAACACAGACTGAATATTCAGATTTTCTTTTACTTGGAAAAAGAGTACACCAAGCAGTGTTTTTAAAAATAAGATGTTATTAGTATTCTTAAAGAACAAATATTAACAACAGACAGCTATTTCTGCCTCAATCTACTGAATATGCAGTAGATATAATGCTAGGGTAGCTAACCTATGGCCATACATAAGTTGCTGAACTATGTCTCCCATCATTCCTGACCAATAGCTATGCTAGTTGTGGTTGAGGAGTGTTGGGAGTCCAGTATCATGTGGAGGGCCCCAGGATTCCCTCCTGGATTAAGGGATAAGAACACAAAAAGCAAATCAAGTGTTTCATTAAATTGATGTTTTGATGGGATGTTTTTATGTGGAATATATATGGAAGATTAGCGTACTTCTGACAATAAAAGAGGAAACAACATGAGTACTGTAACTGATACACATCCATTGGCAATTCATTTCTGTGAACCCTGTAGCTTGTTACAAGCAGTTATCTACATTTTAAACACAAAACTCACTTTTTAACAAATTGAAAGGGAGTCATTTGCTTCTCCAAATGTCAGATCCTTTTCATTTACAGGACTACATGTTAACAGTGAATTGGGTAGCAAATGTTTGAATTTTGCCTGATACAACATAACATCCAGTTTCAATTTCTATCCTATGTACAATTTTACTTTCACATTATACAGATCCCCGAGTCCCTTTAAAATACCAAAATCCAACCATTTAAATGTTTAGATGTGCACTGCGAGATATAAATTTCATATGTATACTTGAGATGTTTTAGTGTTTTTCGCTATCCAAACCATGGCTGTTACCCAATAGGGCTTAATAGAGAGGTGAAGTTATTGACACATCAGCAGGCCTGCCCATGCACACCAGCCTGGAGTGGGTGCAGAGATGCTATTATGTGGCAGCAGTGGGATTGGCTCAGTATCTAACAGATCTCAGACCAGCTTGGTCCCTTCCCCTTGCTGTTTCAGGGCTTTCTACTTGCTACTACTGGCTGCCCGTAGAACTCTGCCTGTAGGGCCAGGCAGAGGAAATCCAACCCTTCCTGTCTATCGGGTGCAAAAAGGGAGGCTGGATTGCACATTTAGCTTTACTGCAGTTTTAATTTCCTATAACCTGTCCTGAAAACCAGTTTAAGGGCAGAGTGTAATAAAATAAATAAAACATGATGCCGTGTGGTCTAAAAAGTCACATCTCAACAAAACTGCCATTTGTGCAAAACTGCGGTTTACAATACTGTTTATATTGTTTCTAAGTAGTGCATTCATATTTACATACCATTCCTACACCTTTCTATTTGCAATTAAAGTCCACTGAGTTCAATCAGCCTTACCCTCAACTAAGCATGAATTAAATTATACCCTACAGTAGCCAACCTGATGCCCTCCAGATATTGAGGAAGTCATCCAAAAGATCCAGAGGACACCACATTGGCTATGGCTTACATCCAACGTTGCCTTAAGATAAGGCATTCTAGCACAACTGATCTTTCCCTTCTGTTCTCCCAGAAAGCTCACCAAAAGATCAGGGAGTACAAAATATTATGGGCTGTGCCATCTGGGGCTCTGGGGGGGAAGGGGGAAATTCCCCTAAACTGGATAGAGTAATTTAATTTATGCATCTCTGGTTACAAGCTTACAAACTTTACATTTCAAACAACTGTATGGAATAATTTCCTAGTCACATTCCTTACTGTCATATTTTAGTTTTGCTTGCCATTTTATATGCAAAAACTCCTGATTTTTACAAAGGAATCCCCATTAACATTCACTCATGCAATATACTGTAAGCAGTTCAGCAATTTGCAATACATTATTACCCAAGCAGCTTGTGCATTTCCCATCAAAATGTGCATTACCCACGATCTCTTTGAAGAGACCCTAATCCCTGTAAAGACTTGCAGCGACCCTTTAAGGACCTGCCACACTGAAATGCATCTTAGTGCAAGTTCCAATTATGGACCAGTTGATCTTCGCAAAAGATAGGATTCCACCACACCTGCTGAGTCTGCATAGCCCTCATTTCACTGCTCAGATTTGGGCTCGCTCAACACTTGCTCTGCACACACACAAAAACCTGTCCCGCATATGGAAAACTATCAAGGAAAAGGCTAGGTTTCTGTAGGCAGAGAGTCACAATGCTACTATTTATGCAGAGCAACATGAAGCCACATGAGCAGCCTAAGGTGGGGTGTGATGCTGATCAACTCTCATCAGCATCAGCCAACATGCCCAGTCATAATAAGAGCTGCAGCCCAGCAACATCTGGCCAGCCCCACACTGGCTACCCCTGGTTTGAGGCAGAAGATTGGCACCTGAGGGAAGAACCTAGGCGCATAGAGAGCCAGGCTGCAGGTGCTTTTGATAATTCACACATACTTGCTTTTCTCATATCTATATCTATATGGGGAGCCTGCCACACACTCCCAGTTCAGTGGCCCCTCGCCCACCTGTGCGGCCTCCCTCCATCCTCTGCCCCCTAAACCCAGCACTGACCCCATCTCTCTCTGCCTCTCTCCCGCTAGCCGCCGCTCCTCTAGCCTCCTTCTTTTCTTCTCCCTATAAAAGAGAGAGAGAATAAAAGAAGGGTCAGTCGCCGACCGGGTCAGGCTCGGGGCTCGCGCGCTCCCGCCACGACTTGGGCGCGGGGGGAGGGGGACAGGGCAGAGGCTGAGGGGGCGCAGCTCCCCGCCAGCCCCCTCCCAGGAAGAAGCGGCGGCGGCGAAGGCAGCCAAGCGCGTGGGGGCGGGGGGTGGGGAGGAGGCAGGTACTTACGGCTCCTCAACATCCGCCATAGCTGAGCCTCTTTCCTCCTGTCCTCTCCTTCCAACGGCTCGCCCACAATGCACCGCGACCGGAAGTTCCGAGCCGGGTTCCCACTCGTCCTCGCTGAGGCGATTCGCGCTTCTCCTGAGGGGAGGGCGGAGGAGGAGGAGGAGGCAGAGAGGCCTTGCTTCCGGTTTCCGTTAGAGCCGGTCGCTTTTAAAAACACGCGCACAGAGGCCAAATTCACGAGGGGCCCGCCCAGTCCAGCCTCCTGTTCTCGCCGTGGGTTGAGCGAGTGCCGGGACTAGGCTGTGGGTTCGAATTTCCCCTACTCGGCCATGCTCACCGGGTGTGACCCTGGGCCTGTCGCCTGCTCTCGGCCTAAGCTGCCTCACAGGGTTGTTGTGAGGATAAAACGGGCAGGAGAACCATGTACGCTGCCTCGAGCGCCCTGTGGGGAGGGGGAACAAATAAAAGTGATACAAAGAAAAAGGTACCAAATTAAGAAAGCTTTTGGTTGAAAAGGTACCTTTTTCTGTCACTGCCTGACATCTTAGTGCTCTCCCGATTGTTCATTTTTGCATTCTCTGCAGACGGCGATCCCTTCAACGGAGTCGTCTTCTCCACCTCTGGTGCAGGTAGTGGTGAGCTAGATGGACCAAGTTCCTAATTAAATTCATGGTTTAGTAGTTGGATGGCACCCGGTATTTGAATGAGCATGAGCAGGACATGCTTAATACAATAATGTAACATGTGAAAATATTTAAATACTCCAGGATGTTGAATCTTCCGTCGCCCCGTAATTGTGCAATGGGCTTAGTTGTCACGTTGCAACAACTCATTGACTTTTTAATAAGAGTTTCATTAGTGTTTAGCATATTATGTGAGCGTGTTTTTTTGCTTTCTCTAGTTTAATTGTAGAGGTTGATTAAAATCAGAAAAAAATATGTGCCTGGACCTTATTTCCAGAGAAAACAGTTATTTTGTACATGACCTGTCCTTGAGGAAAATTTACTAGTGGCAGTGCAGTTCTATTCAGAAACACTGATCTAAATGGGGCATACTCTCAGGCAAGCGTGTGTTATTACAGCTAGAAAGTGCAGTTCTAAATAAATTTATTTAGCACCTTTATACCCCATCCCTTAGCCAAAAATGCTCTCAGAGCCGCTTACCAAAGCCTGTGAGTAAACTAGCCCTATCAGCAGGCGGCTTACACTAAAAACAAAACAAAATGCGGGTGGAAATGAAAGTGGAGGCACAAATTCTTAAAATTGCAAGTAGACATGCATAGCACTGCGCTGTGAACCAGCAACCTTGCAATAGATATAGATATCTGGCAGGGTCTTACAACGGTGTTCAAGGAGACAGCTACTGTACTGACCTCAGCTTTTTAAAAGTAGCTATTGTTTGAACTATATACATTGCAAATTTTGCATCTTAATTTGCAAACTGGGATTTTTGTGAAAGATAAAATCCGCCCTCCCGCAGCTGCCTTTTTCCCCCTTTCTGCTTTGCAGTCAACCAGAAATGCAACTCAAGTCAGCTGGTTGCTGCGTTGCCACCCTTTAAGGCCGCCCTGCTGACGTAGCGCCGCCGCCGCTGCTGCAGGGTTCCGGATGGGAGAGGCATTATGGACGTGCAAGTAGCTCCGCTGAGATCCTGGGACGATTTCATTCCGGGCCACGACCGCTTCGCCTTGCCGGATTTCAAAGACATTTCCAAATGGAACAACAGGGTGGTCAGCAATTTGCTCTATTACCAGACCAACTACCTGGTAGTGGCGGCTACCGTGATCTCCATAGTGGGGTAAGCGCGGGCGCGTTCCGCTGCAAAGATGGAGCGGGGACGCACACCTTTCCTGACCCTGACGCAGGCAACTCTAGCAGAGCAATAGAGCATTTTAGCTTCCGTTCTCCCTTTCTCTTCTGAGGGTAGCAAACTACCGCTTGCAAGCTGCGGCCCTGTACATACTAATTGAATAAATTCCCATGGAACTTAATGGGGCTTACTTCTGAGAAGAGGTATATGGGTTTGTGTTGGGCCTCCTTGTTTGCTTTTCATCGCATTCGTATTTGTGGAGAAGCTTCTAAATAACATACGTTACCGGATGCGCATTGCTTCGCTCTCTGGTTTTAAGATGGAGGTAGCTGAGCTGTGAGCAAGACGGTAGCAAATCCGCTGTATGTATCGCAAAATGCCCTGCATAGAGCAATCCTGCATTAAAGTGCTGTTTTAGCCCTACAGGGCAGGTGCTTTCTTCAGTGCCGTTGGCTAACTGTAACTTCCTGAGTTGATTTCCTTTCTCTCCTTCAAAATGTAGCTGTAGGCGTCTTCCCTGTTGAATGTACCTTTTCAAAAGTGAAACCTACACTTCTATTAGATTTGGATCATGAAATCACCAGGGCTAATTCATTAAGACTGTGTTTATGCAGGAAGAAATATTGGTGTTTCTGTGCCACCCCTCTGCCGTGCCTTGAATACAATTATAACATTGTTATATTCTGGAAGTCAGTGCTATGTGTATATGACCCATTGTTTGTGGGAAATTGGTATTTTGCAACTATTCTTGTTAACCCTGTTGAGAAATGCACTTTTATTTTTATTTTATTTTTGCTTCTTTGGGGGTGAATTGGGTTAAATGTGAAGTACTTTTCAACCTAGTTCTGGTTCTTTCACTTTTTAAAGAAATAAAAGAAATGGTGCTCTTTCATTGTTCCCACCTATCCCCATAGTATTATAAACCTACTGAAGAAATCCTCAGATACTCTCCTAGTCCTTATATTCCCCATGCCTATCATTCATTTTGGCCCAACTAAAATCTTCCCTTCTTTGAGACAGTTTTTGGAAAACCTTGATAAGTCTTGGTGCTTGCTCTCCTATATGGAGAGAGATAATGTATTTCAGGCCTAAACTGATGGGCGTTGGTATTCAAAACTAACTGCAATTTCTTTACATGAGTCATGCTTGCTGGATTGTGCCACATGGCATTTCATCCTTAGAAACTAGTTTGTTCCTGGCTTCTTTGGAGGACTTGAATGGAAAGAGAAGACTTCCCATGTTTCCAAACGATTAATGTGGCCTTGTCATTTTGAACTAGTCATGAGTCTGCCCCTCACTCACATGACAGGTTCTGAAATGTTGGTTGAAAATTTGGCAGTCTAGTGACTCATCCATTTGGCCTCTGCTGCACTCATGAGAGCTAGAAGCTTCTGTTAAATGATTTATGTGTTAGAAAGCAAAAACATAGCTGAGTGATTCTTGCTTCCCTTACTCATTGTCCTCAGAGTCTGATTAAGTGAGTCAGATTTTCACTGACCAGGGTTTTTTATTCCTGTCATGGTAAAGGTGAAATAAATGATATCTTCAATCTGCAGAAGCTGTAGAATGCGAAAACTGAGATTAGGCTCACTTGCTTTCTCTTAAGTCTATTATCATTAATAGTCTAAATTAGAGTCTAAATGTTTAACATTTCCCCTTGCTAGAAAAGCTCTCTGAGGAGTAACATGTTTTGGACTACATTCACCCCACCAGCAGGGCCTGTAGTTGGGGATGATGGGAGTTGTAGTACAGGCTGCTTTAGAGCATCACTGAGATTTTACGGCTACAAGTGTGTGTGTTTAAAAAAACCACGAAGGAATTCTTTATATGATACTCAAAACACTTTTTTTGAAGAGAACATGCGAATATAAGAAAATATAAGAAAAATCTGAGCAAAACCACACAGGAAATCCTTCTTCAGTCTCCTTTGAATCCTGAAACATGAAAGAACAGAAAAAGCAAACTGTCTGCCATTTTGGCTTGGTGTTAGATTTAGGCTGCACTCATCAACCTTTGTTAGTTACACTTGCAAATCCTTTTACAGACTGGGTCTTTTTCTTCATGCTAAAAGTGAGAAAAGGCATATAATTGTTCCTTGATGCTTCCAACAGATAGTCAGAAACAAACGGGACTTTCCTTTATTCCCTAGAGGTGGATATTGTGTTTTTTAGAGAAAGACCCTATAGCAGGCATAGGCAAACTCGGCCTTCCAGATGTTTTGAGACTGCAATTCACATCATCCCTGACCACTGGTCCTGTTAGCTAGGGATGATGGGAGTTGTAGTCCCAAAACATCTGGAGGGCCAAGTTTGCCTATGCCTACCCTATAGAATGGAAGGAAGTAATTCTGCTTGGAAGCTAATTGGCATGGCCAAATGTTTGGAACATGGCATTGAGCACAGGGCTTATTTAACTGATTATGGCCTCTTGATGCAGGTTTAAGGGCTCTCATCCATTCCATTTTCATTTGATGGCTTTCTGTACATAATGAAAAACATTTCCTTCCATGATGAAAATAATTTATATAAATATTTGTATTCTGCTATATATCTCAATAAATCTAGGCAACCTCACACCTGTACTAATTACCTGTGGTAATTGGGAATAGGTGGAGAAGGGGCCATGTCCAGTGTGTCTGCTTAGTGGAGAACAAGAAAAAAAGATTTCCCCTTCAAAATATTATCCAAAACATATTTGCTTGGAAGATTGTTCCATTCAGATTTACTTAAAAGCTTAAAAAAAAACCTAGTTGCAAGCTGCTCCAAGTCACTTATTAATAATCCGATGCAAGGTTCATGGAGTAATACAGAGCACCATTTATTTTACCATTGCTGAGCTTGCATCTTAATTTATATGGTTGCATGCTTTAAGGCTTTTCCATAGTTGAATCTTTCTGGCTCTCCTTTTCATGTTTGTTTGTTTGTTGCTAGCTGTATGCACTGCAAGATCTTTCAGGGAGTGAAGAAGAGCCACCTGTGGTGTTGGCAACTAATTTTCATTTTATACAGCATAGACAATCCTGTGCCTTAACTGTAACTTCATTAGCCTCATTTGTTGTTTCTTGAACATATGTCATCTCCAACTCAGTATTCTCTTCCAACTCTCCTTCTCTTCAAATACTCTTATCAGTTTACACCATGTTATCATCTGCCCTGTTGAACAGGCATGTAGCCTTGGCTTTGTTTCGTCTCCTTCTTTGTCCTCTGTGTTCAGTCTGTTGCCAAGTTGTGTTCCTTTCTCAGCCTTCTGTAGCCAAAATAAATCTCCTCTTGTTCTTATCACATGGTGTCTCTTCTAATCTGTGCATTGACTTTATATCTGCTCCTGGATCCGTTGCAGGCTTCTTCCCTCCTCTTCAAAGCCCTTACCGTCTTGTCTCCCCTCTTACATTCTTCCTTTGACCTTCACTCCACCACTTCCATCCAGCTGAGGGTATCCTGCTCCCTCAAATTACTCTACCCTTGCAGCACCTTATGCTTGGAACTGCCTCCCCAAACACCTGTGTGATGCTACTTACATCTCTTCCTTCAAATCTCTCCTCAAAATTCACTTTTTCCATGACGTCTTAAGCCTGGTGAACATTTAACTCAGGCCAGCCAGTGAGGAACATTTACAGTTCAACTAATTAAGTTATGAGGTTTATCAGATATTTCTGTCCTCAACATCACCATTTAGTAAGCCTGGAGCGTACTTAAAATTGGTACTTAAAGCTAAGCATTGTCTGTTATAGTATGCAGCTGAAAGAAGGGCAGTGAAGAATAAAACTCCAGTTGGATGCTGTGGCAAGTCTCGTTTTTGCTTAGAGTTTTTTCTATAGCTTAAGTAGCCATGTTTCAAGCACTGCCTCTCTTACAGATCCTGTCTTACTTATAGTACATTCATAGTTTTGCAGTGCCCTTCATTATCAGGTTTGTTTTAAATTATCACATTCAGTTGAGCCCCCACCAACAATGGTCATGTGCAAAGAAGCACATTATATTTAGCCTGACACAAGCAGGTGGCTGAATTAGATTTTGTATGGCATATCTTTAGTCTACTGTTCTTGGTTTTTCTTTCCCCCCTCTGTCCCCTACACCACCACCCCCGGTCACCTATGTCCATTTCAATTTCATCACTGAACTTTTAACTGGCACTCTCAACAGCCAGCCATTGGCAATGTGCTATGCTTCTTTGTGCCCTTCCAACAAAGTAGGAGTATTTTTTTATCTGTCTGCAAAAAGGCAATTCTTTCCAAACTTAACATAGCCTTTCCTATAGTACTGCTGCAGAAACAAAACTTTAAAAAAAACATAGTGATATGGAAGATCTATTAATTTTATCTCTTTCAGTCAAGGTTTTTTCCTAATTCAGGAGGCAACTTGCCTTACTTTCTGGTCCCAGAACATGGAATCCTGTGCTCCTATCATTTCCCTGAATGAATCTTCCCAGCTTCTTAAAACCAAGTATTTCAGGCATTGGTGTCAAGTTGTTGGAGAATACAAGCTTGCTAACACACTGGGAGTCTGTTACTTGGAAGTTCCTACAAGAGCAAGGATCTGATAATCAGGCATGCAGTACTCAGTGCTTACCTGGTGGTGATAGATAAGATGAAATTTTATTACTAAATCTATTCCATTACAGCTTTGCATTTGTTTGGTGGCTTCTCTAATTGTTCTTACCGACATCTCCGAAGACTGCATTGGAAGCTTCCAGCTTCTGGGATTGTCCTTAATCCCAGCACCTGCAGCATTGCTTAGTCTGCCCATTTGAGTTAATGCAATGACTTCCTGCTTGCAGTTCACCCAACCAAGACACACTTGAGTATGAAATAAGATTTCCACAGACTGTTCCACTTCTGCTGCAGATGGTTGGAAAGCAAATCTTCCAAATGGAAGCATGTTCTGTTGGCTTGGTTGTATAGTGGAGTATATTATTTGTTTGCCTGTAGATCACTTCTTTATTTTTCGCCCCACCTGCTTTCTTCTGGGTGCAACTTCTTTCCAGCAGGCAAAGGTTGTTTCCTGTAGCTCTCAATGAGACCTTAAGGCATCCATTTAGTGGTCTATTTATATTGAGTGCTTTACACTTCCTGGTTATTCCTGCCACCACTACAAAACCTATTCCTTGGCAATAAGAACTAATCACCTTCTCCCCAAGTTTGTTTTTGTAGGTTGTCTGAGTAACACCAACCTCAAATAACCACCGTGCTACCATGCTACAAGATGTCTTGCACATATACTGGTGGTGTCTGATACGTTCAATAAATCTCTCTAACGAGGGCTATATTTAGAGTGTATCCTATAACTAACCTAGCTCCTGATACCACCTGTGGCATTTAATGACTCCCACTTGGAGGACTTCAGAGCACACTTCAGACATGATGGATTACTTGTCTTATCACCTTAGCTAAGATGGTATCAGCATTGACCGCCTGCTGTTAGAGAAGAACTTTCTAGGGTGTTACCTTGTATTCAGAATTATTCCAAATATATAATATGTGCACTTCTCTTAGTCAGCAGCTGGCTGTTATTCTTGTCCAATGAAGGCCACATACGGTAATTGTTTATTCAATAGAAATAAATTTGGAGGCGGCAGAACAGATTCTGAAGTAACATACAATGTTTGCAGGATGAAGCTTTTGAAGGGACTCTCTACACCAGGTATCCCCAAACTGCGGCCCTCCAGATGTTTTGGCCTACAACTCCCATGATCCCTAGCTAACAGGACCAGTGGTTGGGGAAGATGGGGATTGTAGTCCAAAACATCTGGAGGGCCGAAGTTTGGGGGTGCCTGCTCTACACTCATGCATGTTGTGCTTGAAATGCTCGGCCAGAGAATTTGCCTTGGGACATTTGCATAAGCAGGATGCAGCAGCAGCTAAGGGAAAATGCACAAAGTTCTCAGTCTTTCTAATCTCAGACTATCCTATGAAATGAGATTGCAGATGGTAACCTAGATATACATCTGTTCAACAGGCTCAACCACAGTGGAAGAGAGAAAGTGATAGCTCCTGCTTTCTGCTTTGGGTCTTGGGGAGCAGTGTGTTGGAGGTCTTAGGTCTTAGCTTGTCTCCTTTAAAGCTTGTAAAGATGGGGAAATTAGCTGGACTATGGTTTGAGTTTAGGATGTAGGCAGGCATAAATGTTGGGGCTCAACAGTTTAATAAGGCAGTATATGGTGCCATCAGATGCTGCTGGTCTGCAACTTCCATGACCCCTGTCACTGTCCTTGCTGGATGGGGATGATGGGAGTTGTAAGGTAAAGGTAAAGGTTAGGGTTAACTCAGTTAACTCACTGGCGAGATGAGCGCCGCAACCCCAGAGTCGGACACGACTGGACCTGATGGTCAGGGGCCCCTTTACCCTTTACCTTTGACCCAGGTGGCGCTGTGGGTTAATGCACAGAGTCTAGGGCTTGCTGATCAGAAGGTCGGCGGTTCGAATCCCTGCAACGGGGTGAGCTCCCGTTGCTCGGTCCCAGCTCCTGCCAACCTAGCAGTTTGAAAGCACATCAAAGTGCAAGTAGATAAATAGGGACCGCTCCGGCGGGAAGGTAAACGGCGTTTCCGTGTGCTGCTCTGGTTCGCCAGAAGCAGCTTTGTCATGCTGGTCACGTGACCCGGAAGCTGTCTGCGGACAAACTCCGGCTCCCTCGGCCTATAGAGCGATGCGCCGCAACCCCAGAGTCGGACACGACTGGACCTGATGGTCAGGGGCCCCTTTACCTTTTTACCCCTGACCGTTAGGTCAAGTCGCGGATGACTCTGGGGTTGCGGCACTCATCTTGCTCTATAGGCCGAGGGAGCTGGCGTTTGTCCACAGACAGCTTCTGGGTCATGTGGCCAGCATGACTAAGCCACTTCTGGTGAACCAGAGCAGCTCACGGAAACGCCGTTTACCTTCCCACCAGAGTGGTACCTATTTATCTACTTGCACTTTGACGTGCTTTTGAACTGCAAGGTTGGCAGGAGCTGGGACTGAGCAACGGGAGCTCACTCCGTCGCGGGGATTCGAACCGCCAACCTTCTGATCAGCAAGCCCTAGGCTCTGTGGTTTAGACACAGACCGTGTCCCTTAGGGATGGGAGTTGTAGTTCAACACAATCTGGAGGGACCGTGTTAGCTGCCCTTCATGTAGACAGTGAAGGTTGGTTTTATGATTTAATGACTGATGTGCCATCTTGTTCTCATCACTATGGCAAACCTCTTACCCCTTTTAACTGTGTTCCACTGCCAGTTGTCCTCTCAGTGCTTTGCAATTTGATGCAGATACAGAAGCAAACAAGCTATTGCACTAGGCTATAAACTTCTGAACCACTGCTTTTGACAGTTTTAAACAAGCTTCCTCAAGTTACAGATTAAAGGCCTAAAATATGTCTTGATAAAGATTCTAGTAGACATAGAGACTAACACTTCCAGTTACCAGTTTTTCTCACCTTGTCTGCTTTTTGACCTGTTAACCTCTCACTTCTAGGAGACAGTATTCATGGCTATTAACAACAATTTCCATTGGGTTGAATCCAGACGCATTCATGCTTGAGTAAAACCTATGAAATCAACAAGACATAACTTAGGTCCCATTGATTTCCCTGGTTCTACTCTGTGCACGACTGGATCCGGATCTAACCTAAAGCCTGTAGCCAAAAAAAGTGAAGCTCAGTTAACAATGCTTTATTTTGATCCAAATGGCACATTGAGTTCTGCAGCAGAACCTGACATTTATAGTTGCAGAACCAGCTAGGTAACAAAGATATAACAAATCTTGCACGCTTGCCTTTTTAGGGAATCCGCTTTACCTTTCCTTGTGTTTAATTTCACCTGTAGTTGGGTTTTCAACAGCTTTCAGCCAACTCAATTTACTTTGAAAACTGGAACTTTTGAGTATTGGTTCATTGCAAAGAGATTTTTAGCAGCATAGAATAAAATTATTTGAGTGTTTTTTGCCACATATACTAGTAAGGGTGCTAGAGAAGGCAGGCAGTTGATTGATGTTAAACACTTCCCCCAAACAATTTTGAATTAGTCTGAAATATGATGGCTTGCCTGCCCTATGTATTGCAGCAAGGACTTCAAATCACTTGCCTACAACTACAATAGTTCACGTTTTAAGTTGGGAACCTGGTCCACAATCAGTTTAGGCTGTACTACACAGCTCTTGAGGCCCAGTGGAAGCTTGACACACACATGCACATGGGGAGCTGCCTTACACTGAGTCAGATCACTGATCCATCTAGCTCAGTACAGTATTGTCCACACAGACTGACAGGAGCTCTCCAGAGGTTTAGACAGAAATATTTACCAGTCTTACCTAGAGATTGAACCTGGGACCTCGTGCATGCAAAATAGATGTTCTACCACTTAACTAACTGCTGTAGGAATCAATTCTGTTACCAAGTGCAATGTGTATAACTTTTATTTTTATTTCATACTTCTATAAAAATAGGCTGTCTCTCAAAAATCTAGTACAAAACCCAATTGCAGTAAGACGGCCAATATGATGTCCGCCTTGAGTTACTGTTCACTTTTTCCAGGCAGAACGTTCAGAAAGTTTTGCTCTAAATATAGCTTGTGGCTGACCAGAAATGACTCAGACGCTGCAAACAGCAAGCAGACCCGGCCTGTTTTTAGTACGCCATGCGTGAGTTCCTATGAGCAGCAGGAGCAGGTGGGCAACCCAACCTGAAGCTCTGATGAAAGGAAGATAGGTCTCCTGCTCTTTAACAGCAGTTGTATCATCTCCATTTTATTTAACTGGCAAAGATGGTAAAACTAGCGCACATTAATTGTGTGTCGATAGACATGAATTAAACTATAGATGTACTTCCCAAGGCAGTGCTATGCAACATGGTATTGAGGAGGCCAACAAGGACCCATTCACAAATCAGGCTTGGGCCAGGACTGGTTTCTTCACCCATTTGAGTTTATCCATGGTCGTGCAATGTACAGATGACCGACAGTGAGCCCACGGCTCTGTGTGGCTTAGTTTTGCCTCTGTGATGGGTGTTGTGCTTGTGGCAAGCATGTGAGTGAGGAGGGTGGCCCATCCACTGGTTTTTACCAGACCGGTATACTAAACGCAGTGGGCTGAAATCTAGCATGTGTAAAAGTTCTGGGTTATATGTAAAGCAGTGTGTTTTGTGGGTTGTAGGCAAATGTGTTCTGCTCACACAGCAGAACCGACTTCCCCATACCCCCACCCACCCACATCTGTTCCAGAAAGGGTTGGGGGAAATTCATTGGATTCAGCCCCGGGTCACAGACCTGCATGGTGGTTGTTTGTCCAGTTCAGCTTTTTCAACTGTGATAACTTTGGGTGTCCTCTTACCCTCCCGCACTTTCTTTGCATCCCGCTTGATTTTATTTTGTTGGCATCTGCCAAGCTGTTAGTTTGAAATTATTTGAATTGTACCATTCAGGTCTGTGTGTTCTCTGCACTTCGTCTTGACCCTTGGTGGTTTGTCTGACTTCTTGTGACGGGTGAGGCAAGGAGGGATCTATGTCATTGAGACCACCCCACCAGACAAGTGCACCACCACCCACCTATCTGGAGTTCATGTCTTGTAAGAGAATAAAGCCAGGTTGGGGCTGGCACTGATGTCATAGAATACAATGTTTATGCTGCGGTGGGTGGAAAGGTAAAGGCGATGTTTGTTTTTAAGCTATGTCTCTATTACAGAGGACATATTTATTTTTTACTAGCAAGTCTGTCCTGGTGGGGTAGATGAGACTGGATTCTTGTCTCTTTCTTGCAATAATCTCTTGATGCTGACCCACACAGGGCAGTCTCAAGCAGGTCGGGCGCCCTGGCGCTGAGGCATGGAGATTGCTCTGGTGCCCTCACAGTGTGCAGCATGGCTTCTGCGCGGCGCCCCACACCACCGGGACTATACCTAGAGCCGGCCCTGGACCCACATCTGTCTGCTTCGCATGCAGTATTTAGTCCCTGAGTTCTCTTCCCAGATTCCTGCCAGTTAAGGAGAGTTTGTGTCAGAGGCACAGCTTCCTATCACTCCAGCAGTTTTCCCAAATGCAGCGCTCCCTCCCCCTGCATAGAAGTGAATGGAAACTCCTTATTGGGATGCCATTAGGATGGAGACTACCCGGTATTTCTGCTTCCGCCCCTGTTAAGTGCCGCCTTTGAGAAGGAAGTATCTTGAGATGAGCATCCAGCCATAACTGCTTGGTGTGGTCTTGAAGGCATGTGATGCAACACCTTCCCTGAAGCTAAGCAGGCAGTCCAAAATCCTAGGTATATCCTCTTGAGCTCCCTGGAGGAAAGGCAGGGTATAAGGATCAATAAAATGCATGTTTTTTAAAAGGATAGTTCAATCGCTTTCCCTCGTCTAACCCTTTCACAGGTATATTGGTGCTGCAATTTTACTACAGTACTTTACAAATGAATAATTTAGCCACTGTTAATGGGCCAAACCTGCCCCCTCATTCCTTTTAGACTTGACTCCAGAAACATAGGGTGATTAGTAGATACAGGAAGATGCATGCAAAATGTCTTTATGTTGAAAAAAATGCTTGAGTAACATTTGGAAGACTTTGAGGGCGTTTGTACCTTTTTGTCTCTGCAGATTTCTGAATCCACTGAGCATGATCCTCGGTGCTGCTGTTGTGGTCCTGGTGTTCACAGCATTTGTGTGGGCATCGCACAACAAAGACTTCATTGGCAGGTTTAAGAAGCACTATCCAGCTGCCTTCGTCGTCGCCATCATATTGTTGAGCTACTTTCTGATCTCCTTTTTCGGGGGTGTCATGGTGTTCATGTTCGGAATTACGTTTCCTCTGTTCTGTGAGTGCAAGTCTGCTTGTTTTTGAAGCAGCTTTTCCTTTTGCTGCTTTGTTTTGTTTTGTTATGAACATTAAATGCCAACCTTGGTAGGAATTTTTTTCTCATTAACAATCATAATGAGAAGCCAATACATACCTTTTATTTGTAGAAATATTTCTGAGCTTACTGCCTCAGTCTCGAAGCAATGTACAGCCGTTTAAGCAACATCAATATTAAAATTGCCATACAGCATAAAAATACAGCTGGTAGCCCCAGGCAGTATTAGTAGTAGTAGTAGATGAAGAAGAAGGTGGTGATGATAATAATGATGGTGGTGGTGCTGATGATAAAACCTGCTGGAATGAAGCACCAGCCCAAAAATACATTAAATGTATTTTTAATGAGCACTGGAATATCATTAATATCAATGTTTTCCTAAGTTCAGAGGGGAAGTGGTTCCATAATGAAGGTGCCACCACCAAGAAGACCATGACAGCCTCTCTCAGCAGATCATAGAGATCACACAGGGCAGTAATATAATAAGTGACATTGGTTTTTATTTGCCATTGTACTACGATCAGAAGCTTCCCAGAGTCATTATGGCTGGGCAGTATCGGCAGACAGAATGCGCTCTTGGAGCCGATGGTAATAGAACATGCACCCCATGTAGGTATGAAGTGGACAATATCTGTTGGATATTAATGTGGTGCTTTTTTGCTCCCCCCCCCCCAGTGATGTTTGTCCATGCTTCCTTGAGGCTTCGGAACATCAAGAACAAACTGGAGAACAAGATGGAAGGCATAGGCTTGAAGAAGACTCCCATGGGCATTGTGCTGGACCTTCTTGAACAGCAAGAAGAAGGCATCACCAAACTGGCTGACTACCTGGCTAAAGCGAAGGAGTAAAAAAACACGCATGCGACTTATGGCTCTTTGGGCGCTTGGTTGGGCTTGCCCAGCATCGCTTTTCAGTCTGGGTGTGTAACAATACGCAGACTGTGAAGATGAAGTGTGGCAAAATAAACAACCCCAAGTTATTCAAGGAAACCCTGACCAGGATGGGGAGGTGATAGTAACCCTTCTGTGACATGCTAAGAGATCTGACACACAAATCCAATTGGTGGGTCTTAGCACTATTTGGGGGGGGGGGGAGGGAATTGAAGGAATGCCTTCTTTAAAACTACTTGTCTATGTTAGTGTTTTTCAAAGTATTCAAAGTGCACTAAATGCAAGCAGCCCCTTTCACTCGCCTGTCTGTCCAAGGAGATAAATCCAAAATTAGTATGAATGAGGTCTTTAAAGTCCATTTTACAGTGTTTTGCAGTGAATCTTAATGTGCCTCTTGAGTGGTCTGTGTTCCCAAATGGAGAAGTGGAGAACTCAAATGTAGTCACATAACATGCACAGCTTGTTAGGACAAATCCTTACCTTCGTTCTGCATGAGAATTGCAAGTCTGCATAGATAACATCTAGCAAACAAACATTCCTTCAGTGAACCTATGCAGAATTAAAATATTTGGGGGGCAGGGAGTTGCATAACAACACGAACATGATTTTCTGTGCATGCCACATCCAACATGCTTTTATATAATAGAATTATGTAATTATTTAACTCTGCCCGGCTTGATCTGCTATTAAATAGAAGTATGAGTCCTTTAAGAGCCTTTAGTCAACACTTATAGATATATTTTATAGAACAGATGAACTGGAAAATGGACTCTTAATTTTTGCTGATAATGTATTGTACTGGAACGAAGGGTGGGACTGTCCTGGTTTTATTTCCTATAAGGGGAAAAAAACCAGTTCATGCAACCTTTTACAACATATTTAAAGCACCTTGAATTTTTGCCTGAAAGATGGTTGAAAACTTTATTCTAGTCCAACATTGCATATCACACACCTGTATTTTCTTTCTCCTGTGTATTTATGTGCTGTGATCAGACTTGTTTATTTATGCAGCAGATGTCCACAGAATAATATCTCTCATGTGATTCTTAGGATTGGTGTTAGCATTGTAGTCCTCTGCCCACTCTTCCTTTTATTGAGAGATGTAATGCCTCATTCCATACCTTAATTGTAAAATGATTAGTATTTTGTTGGAAATATGGCTCTATCTATGTATTCTAGGATTTAAGAGAAGTAAATTGGTTTTGATCCATATGTTGTCTCATTTTAATTGCTGAGTGATTCTTTTCAGTGTTTGATTTAGCCAGTGGCTCCATCATTGCCATTTTGATTCAGAAATAGAAGAAAATAGTACACATTCTAATACATATAATTTTACTGATGCTTTCTCAGTGCAAATTGTTTTAAAGGAATTGATCACAAGTGCAAAGCAGACACATTCTTGATTCTCTGTCTTTGACTTGGGCAAGTGTGATGTGTCTGAAATATGTGGTTGAGAGACAAAACTCCCTCTTTTGAATTGGTTCTATTGCCATTTCATGACCGGTGATGCAACATTTTCTGTGGATCTTGCTCTTGGGTTGCTGTTCCCTGTGAAGTGAACACTGCTGAGATGTGCCTGGCCATGGAATTGTTAACATGCACAGAGTTCCGAAGAAGAATGTCTACTCAAAGAAACAGTGTTTGGATGTGCTTTAATGCATGCATAATTGATCTCTGGTAACAGAGGCAGGAATTCGTGCTAGGTGTTGTGAATCCCTTTGTGAATTAATGCACTTCGTAGACTTTTACCATAGTCTTGTCATGGTTGCATAAAAAGATGAGTATCCTTCTCAAACCTCACACTATTTTTCATAAAAAACAGTCATTTTTGTTTTGTTTTGAATTGAGAGTCTTTAATTCCTTCAACCTAGACAGCATCTTAAAAAGCAGAGACATCACCTTGCCGACAAAGGTCCGTATAGTTAAAGCTATGGTTTTCCCAGTAGTGATGTATGGAAGTGAGAGCTGGACCATAAAGAAGGCTGATCGCCGAAGAATTGATGCTTTTGAATTATGGTGCTGGAGGAGACTCTTGAGAGTCCCATGGACTGCAAGAAGATCAAACCTATCCATTCTTAAGGAAATCAGCCCTGAGTGCTCCCTGGAAGGACAGATCGTGAAGCTGAGGCTCCAATACTTTGGCCACCTCATGAGAAGAGAAGAATCCTTGGAAAAGACCCTGATGTTGGGAAAGATTGAGGGCACTAGGAGAAGGGGTCGACAGAGGACAAGATAGTTGGACAGTGTTCTCGAAGCTACGAACATGAGTTTGACCAAACTGCAGGAGGCAGTGCAAGACAGGAGTGCCTGGCGTGCTATGGTCCATGGGGTCACGAAGAGTCGGACACGACTAAACGACTAAACAACAACAATTCCTTCATGATTTATCAATAGAAGAGTCTCTTTTCACTAGTGTCGTTGCTGCCTTTTAACCTTGGGAAGATATGATGTATCTCCTGGGGGGGTCCAACTGGGGGGGGGGGTCATAGGATGCTATGGACCTACCCCTCTGTAGTTCGAAAGGACGGTCTGTGGGAAACAGGCCTCCCTGGTGTGGTGGATAGAAGAATGATCCACTGACAGTGCTCAGGGGACAGTAGAGCCTGAAGCAGGGGAGGCCTTGGTGTGAAGGCCTGTTGTTCACCTGACACTCGCCCAAAAAAGAGCACAATAAAATAGCCTAGGAACTGAGACATTTTCTCCCCCATTATGCTTAGGAAGGCTGTAGATTATCTCATGGTGAAATGTATGGTGTGGGGTTTTTTTAAGTTACATCCATACGTCACTAAAGGACTGCAGTAATTAGTAGTACCTGAAGCTTCAAGAATTTGCTGACACCCTGGTAACTTACCTGCTTTTTCTCTCTCCCCCCCCCACTCTTTCTTTCCTCCAGAGAACTGTCTTCACTATTTGCTTTTCAGGGTGCAATGACAAAGAGGTGAGATAGGCAAACATATGAGGAGCTAGTTTATCCTTCTGACCTCCCAGTGAAACTCATGTTGAGCGTGTTCCTCAGCATGAAACTTGAAGTCGCTTTGCCTAAATTTACAAAGAGATACCATGTTTAGAAACTCCTTATGGTGTTGGCTGTATCGGCTGTCAACATTGACCGCAGCTGTGCAGAGTTGTTTGCTCCCCCCCCCCACTGCCATGTACTGCTCTAGCTGATGAGCTGTGCCCATTACCTGTGATCCCCACTTAAGTCTGAATTCAGCCAGACTACTAGTTAGGAAAAAGTGCATTCCCACTCTTGTATATCCTCCAGTTATTCATTCTCTGCAAGATAAAACTGATCTGATAGATGTACTGACTGGATCTGAGTAACTGAGTTAGGGTCTATTGTAGGCTACTGTAAAAACTTTGAACAATGAAATGCCATACAAGGGAGCAATAGCTACAAGAGTTGTGTGTTCATCTAGAGAGAGACAATGCTCAACTCCAAATCCCTGTCTAAACTTGCATCTATACAGAAGCTTCTGTATGTCTCCTCTGTATGTTGCAGCCCTTGAAGTTTGCTGATTACATCATCTTTGTTCTGCCCCAGGTATATTTTTACTGAGCAGCCATCGGCAGTGCTCCCACATTATTTTCCTTCCTGCAGTGTTGCTTGATGGTGAAACTCAAAAACTGGAAGCCGCGGGAGATAATTCTTGGGACAAAAGGGTTGCTTAAAATCTACTAGTCTCTAGAAAACAGTTTTAAAATTCAAATTGTATGTATGATCTGTACCTTCAATGGAGCTTCTCTGGGTTGTATTCAGCTAAGTCCTACTTGGAGTGGAGCCATCAAAATTAATGAACCAAAGTTTGTCCTGCCCATTAACTTCAGTAGGTTTCTGCTAGCATTGAATGCCATCCTCTGAAATTTACGTCCTGACCCTGATCTAAGGCTGTGCTCATTGACAACAGGGGGCTTGTGAAACTTTCTTGATTGATTTTACATAGCCAAGCTGCATTGAGCATTTCAAAGCCTATGTGCTCTTTCTTGTTGTTTAGTCGTGTCCGACTCTTCGTGACTAAGTGAGTTTGATTGTGATTAACAGGGCAATGAGCAGCTTTCAAGATATGTTCATGTACAGAGATGAGGATCCTGTGGCCCTCCGGATGTTGGGTTACAATTGGGTTACAATTCCCATCATCCCTGATGATGGAAGTCCAACATATGGAGGGCTGCAGGTTCCCCATCGTTGTTACAGTCAGTGGAAAGAACACCACAACGGCTGTGAGGATAGGTTGTCTTAGTTGTTATCCTGGGAGGCAGCTGCTGCATTGATCTGCAAGTGGTGTTCTGTAGCTCCACAACTGAACAGTGATAAAATGCAATCTAAGGCAGCATAAATCTGCTAGGTGGTAGCTTGGTATGTCTCGGTGTAATAGAACAGTTGCCTTGCAGGATTCCTAATTTAAACTGACATGAGTGTGACGTAAATTCAAGTTTGTGCAAGCCTGAAGCATAAGCCTCTTTTGAATTTAAAGGCCTGTACTCCTTTGCCATAAGTAAAATTTAAGTTTGCATGTTATATCAGAGCCCACCTTTCACAGCAGATTGTCGTACGTGCCTGTTTTACTCATTCCAGATCTGTATTACAAGTGTCTCCTGAGCAGGAAGGAGAAATACGTTGGCCTCAGCTTATAAGTAGGTTGCCATCAGCAAAATGGTTGTGTGCCTCAGTCTTTAGGTACAGCTGCATGCATGATAGTTACGTAAAGGAAGTGTGTTGGGGGTGTGTGTGCTTGCGTGTCTCTTGGGAACAATGTCATTACAGCTTTCACAATGGAAATGTTGTAGTGGTGAATAAATGAGAGGCATAAGCTGGTTGGTACAAGTTAATGAGAAAGTGGATGAATTTACACCATGCACACACGGCAACATATTCATTGCTTCTGGAATCTTGCAGTACTAAAAGCAAAAGATCACAAATGAACTGGACATGTACCTGTTTTTCAAAATATTTCCCCCACACACAACATGGGAGAGACTTCATCTTACATACATTGCAGTGCTGTATTTTGCTCTTTAAAAATCAAAATAGCTAGCCAATTAAGTCATTGGCCAGGCCAGCTTTTAGAAACTGCTAAATAATTGGCCAAGGGTGGATTATCACCTTTGTCTCTAGCGGCTAATCTCCAATCTTCTGCAAGGACCAGGCCTGGTTTTCTCCTCCAGCTTGTAATGAACTTGCAGCTCTGAGCTGGGCAGTGCTCCAAGCACCTGGAGTCACTCATCTAGCAAAGGACACTGCTCTGCCCCAGCTCCTCCAGTCCATTAACAAACTGCCCCAGCGGATATCTGAAACTACAGTTCCATGGCTGTGCTATACAGAGGGTGGCCTTGACAGTGGGGAAGGAAAGAGACAATCAGGGATGCAGCAAGGGCAGGGTGGAGCTGCCAGGGGTGGAATGAGAGCTACTTTTCTCCAAGAGTCAGAGATGCCACGTTTTTAGACAGTGATGAAGAAGAATAAATGAAATTGCAGAAAGTGCCCCACTGTAACTTGAAGCTGTCAAGAAAGAATGCAAGCCTGTCAGCACAGCAGTCTAGGAAGTGGTGTCAATGTTCTTCAAACCAGTTTCAGCTGTCTTCCCCGATTTGCCTTTGGGTAGAGTTGTAGGCCACTCACACTATACCTAAATGGATAGCCCTGATAAGACACGAAGTCTTCACAAAGACAAGCTTTACTGAGAGCTGAAGGCCAGTGTTTATGGCCACGGGTGGTAGGGTGAGGTATCTGCAAAAGCCAATACTCAAGAGCTTCTCATTGTCATTTGCTTGCTCAACTGCCCTCTTATGGGCCAGAGTGGATGACTATGCAAATGGCAGCAGCAATGTAGAGGAGGAGGAGGAGGAGCTGCAGCTTTGGGCAGCCATTGCTACTCCCCAGCTTTTGGTCTAGAACAGGCATCCCCAAACTTCGGCCCTCCAGATGTTTTGGACTACAATTCCCATCATCCCTGACCACTGGTCCTCTCAGGGGAGTTGTAGGCCAAAACATCTGGAGGGCAGCAGTTTGGGGATGCCTGGTCTAGATGGATGTGATAGTAGAAATGGGAAGGGGAGCAGCTGCTAGCTGCAAGGAGGGCCCACTAAGGGTGTCCTGCCAGCGGTTTCCTAAAACCTTGGGAAATCACTGCTTGTGGAGTTTTACAGCCACCACCTCTATATTTCAGCTTTTGTGGCTGATGTACAGCAACCGGTGCTTTTTTCCCCCCTTTCAAAATGCTTAGGGATACTCTCACTTTGACTCAAAAAAATCACCAGGAAAGGAAATGGAGCCGCCATCGGAGGTGGTAACAACAAAATTGACCAATCACCATGCTGCATACTCCTTCATACATTAAACGCTTGCTTCCATATGAAACACCATGACAGGAAATGAGGCCGCCATTGGGAGTAGCAACTGAACTGACGATTCACTCTGCTATTCAATGGAACTGATGATTCACCATGCTAGAGAGGAAACTAAAAAAATTAAATTTTTTAGTTTCTTCTTCCATTAGATTCACAAAATGTTTAGGCGTATTCGTACCCCCAGGAAAAAAAGTACTGACAGCAACCATCCCTGAAAGTAGATGTTCATTTCTCTTGCAGTATTCTTCATCCACTAAAGATGAAAGTAACTGTGGTTTGCCAAACCCCCAATATGCACCTGTGCTGAAGCTGGCAGACAGACATGCCCCACAAGGACGGGTGAGAAGAAAAACTCACAAAAGGACACCATATGCATCTGTAAAGTTTAAAAGCAGAAGGCGACATGATTGCAACAGGGATTTCCTGAAGGAATCTATAAAAGTTATAACATAGGGGATAATATCCCTCTGTTCTCCACCCCTACTCTCTGAAATTAAAGCCCAGCAAGCTGACAGAGACTATAGGGGGGCACTAGCCCATTACAATAGTGTACGTGTGAATTATTAACCATTTATACTGTTTTCATTCTATCCTTTTCAATCATCACTTCAACAGGTGGCATGCTTTAAGCATTGTTCCCATGTCTTCCATTTGAAGGAAACAGACCCTGGAACAATATGAAGCAACACTTGCACAGTCTGTGTGTTTTGTTTTGTTCTTCTCCTTTCTTCTCCAAGTTGTTTCCTTCACTGAATGGGGAGTAACTACTCCAGCTCTTTGGGAAGTGGCACCTGTGCAGCAAAAATAAGAAATGTAAATGTAGGGTAGTGGGGAAGGGGGAGATATATCCTCATCACAATCTTCTTCCAAATGAAACAGAATGGTAACTGGGTTCAATTCCACATCCAATGTATAAACAAAATAACTCTTCAATATATACCAGACACATTGTGACAATTAATTCAATCCGCTACAAGCATCCCCAACCTTCAGCCCTCCAGAGGTTTTGGACTACAATTCCCATCACCCCTGACCACTGGTCCTGTTAGCTAGGGGTCGTGGGAGTTGTAGGCCAAAACATCTGGAGGGCAGCAAGTTGGGGATGCCTGCAATAGATGATGATCTCTTTACAACCAAATCCTAAACGCGAAGTTTTGGCAATCCATCCATTTCAACAGAACTTACTTTCCACATAAATTTATTACCAGGCTCAGCATCAATTGTTGTCCACCACAAGTACATATAGAGGGGTTTATTAATTTTAGAAATGTCCCAGGCTTATAATTTTGCTTTTATTAAAGATTTGTGTTACTATTTTATTATTTTATTTTTTGCAATATGTTTGGTAAAAAGGCATTCTACTGAGCTGCAGGTGTGACAAACAGCTGAACTGACAAGCTTAGGCCATCCAGGTGGTGGATGGGATGAGTATGCTGACTGTTGATTGTTCTCTAACGAGCATTGCAAGGTGCTCAGTGCCAGGTGTGTGTCTCATTTGTTTATGCACACACACAGCATCAGAATTCTGTCACAGGGTGACTTGTTGCAGCTTTGAAGGATAAATGGTTGGGTGATCGGATGCAAGCCTGTTTCTTCCCTTCACTGAGGTGCACAAAGGGTCACAACCTGTATCTGGAATTTCTTCTATAAGGTAATTGCAGGCTGTCCTGACTTAGGATGTTGTATGTTTCTAAACTCATTTCCACTGATTTTCCAGTGTGGGAATATATGGCTTGTGGGAAGTAGAAGTGCTGGAATAGAAGGTGTGAACTGATCACCACCAGCAATAAAATCCCCTCATTTAACTGTCCTCAAATTGACAAAATGGATGTTCTCCTGTGTTATGTGACTGAAGAGTTCTAGAAGTTTTGCAGTTTGGAAGGCTACAATTAAACCACAAGACTAATGCATAAAAAAGAAAAGGAGAAATATTGATGGACATTAAATAAAATAAAATGCTCTAGCCTTGCCCAGGCTGTTTGTCTATAACAACTATTTAGTTCAAGTTAAAACTAAGAATGCTACAACAGATCAAAACCAGAAAACATTGAAACTGGCTCTGATTTTAGATTGCCATGTTTCTAGACAGGAAGCTAGCCCAGATGTCTTAACATAATGAAGGGAACTGCCAGGAGGTGTAATGTATATTGCACGACTTTCAAGCTTGGAAAATTACTTCATAGCTGCCAAGTTTTCCCTTTTCTCGCGAGGAAGCCTATTCAGCATAAGGGGAAATCCCTGTAAAAAAGGGATAACTTGGCAGCTATGAATTACTTCTGAACTACCGAGGAAGACATAATTAAACATAACTGCTATGGGTGACCTCAGTGATTAACAGGTGCAGGACACGGGACCTGATCCAAATGAAAACATCCAAGGCATGCAAAACACCCTAAGGATAGAGATCTAATGTGGTGAGCTTTTCCAGCTGTGTAATTGAGAGGGGGGATTTGTCGGGAAATGCACCCTGCATCTCCACATCTTGCAATGCTCTTGGTGGCTGACACTGGAGACGCCCCACCCGGGGTCAGAAGGATTTCAAACAAATGCTCCTTTTCAAGCAACGTGACTAGAGAAGGAAAAATAAAAAGAACTGAATGGTAAATCTGGGCACTTTTTAGCCACTTCACTGTGTGTGAACACATATACATCACTCGCATATATCGGTGCCACAGTGTGGAGAATGTAAGATTTCATGCGGAGACCCACTGAAGACACTTTATCATTAATATGTTGTGATTGCCCTTTGGGGAACAGAATCA
Organism: Zootoca vivipara; assembly: GCF_965207765.1. Lineage (NCBI taxonomy): Eukaryota > Metazoa > Chordata > Lepidosauria > Squamata > Lacertidae > Zootoca > Zootoca vivipara. The sequence continues at coordinate 95,113,119 of NC_142584.1, read as the reverse complement.
GAATAAACTGTAGCAGAAGGGCCAGTGGTTGCCACTATTGGGCACCCTCAGGTAGGAGATCACAGCCAGCTTTCAGACCCTCTCTAGGACTTGCACCACCTCCTCTCATTATTGCTTTCTGTTCACATGTTCCATTAGTAATGTCAGCAGTGATAGAAGCAAGGTGAAGGAAAATGAGCCCAGTAGATCCCCTTGAGGGCCCACTCAAGAAGGAGGTTCACAAAGACATTTCATCCCCGCCCACCCCCGAGGGGGTGGGACCCCAAAGCCAGCACTGGGTAGTTTCTAATATAGACTAAAATGCTGCAATTATAATGGATCTAAAAATGCTGATAACAACAGCATAGAAAGGTGGATGCAGTGTTAATGCCATCCACCTGACAGCTGCAAAATATGGCTGCACTCAGCGGAATATGGCCATATTAGCAACACCAACCCCACCCTCAATGGCATCTGCATGTTGAGCCTGGGAATATGTTTTAATTTATTGGAAGCCGTGCAGAGTTGCTCAGGCGACCCAGTCAGATGGGTGGCATATAAATAAAAAGTTGTTGTTGTTTGTAGTCTGATTGGCAGCTTCTCTCTTTTAGCTGAAATTGCCAGAGACTGAACATGGGTTCCTCCATCATACAAGGGAACCTTCCAAAATTACTTTAGATAGCTACTATTAAAAAAATTTCTCTTCTGAAAACAGTAGATGCTCCACCCATAAACATGCATCTTAGTTTGGATTTTTTTTTAAAAAAAAGTGGGTTTTTAAAATAATAAAAAATACAAAAATTCCATCATTAGTATTTACATAATATTAATGTGAGTGCACAAATGAAGTTTGCATGCTTTGGGTCCTAAGGTAAGAAGTCAGGAACAGAAGAGAGGTCTGCCCAGTTGCAGGACATTCCCCCTTTCCCCCCCATCTCACATGGCTTGGGATTTCTTTCCTCCAGCCTTCATGAGATATCTGCAGTGGAAATAAGGGGACAGAAAGCTTTCCTTCCATGGCCATCACCAGTGGTGGTGGGGGAGGTCACCTCAATGGGGACACACCACAGGGATTTCCCGATTGGTGTCTCTCCTTCTTATAAACCTTGCTTATTAGGGTGCAAGGACTGCACCCCCATAAGAATGGCTGGTGGATATTGAAAAGACTGTGATTGAGAGGCAGTACGTAAAGTGAAGATCTCTCAGAGTGAGAGACTGGATGAGAAAAGGGAAGTTAACCAGTGAAAGGTGGGAAGGTTTGTAATTTTCTCTGGAGAATGGGGAATTAAGAGTTATGTTTGCTCACAGAGGTATTTGCATTTCTTACACATTTCATGAAGGTTTAGATATCCTCAAGGTTGGTGCTATTATTAGGCCAACTAGGCAGCTGCCTAGGGTACTGACCTTTCAGGGACAGTTTTGTTACATCTTATAAATTTCTGATAGTATTTTACTTCTATATTTTGAAGAATTTTATCATTTTTGAGGTAATTCATATATTAGATTTTTTAAAAGTATATATGAAATACACTGTAGAGTTGATTGGAGGTTATGTTACATAGGAAGTGAAAATGCACTTCATTTTAAATCTTAAAAGTCACATCTTAAATTTGGCAACTATATCAACTGAATGTGCCCAAGCATCAGGTACACTTCACCTGAAGGAATGGGTGACAAAATTTGTAAAGGAAAAGGCTTGCAAAGTAATATTTTGATGTGCCTGAAATAGAGACTTTTCAGAGCCAGTGTGGTGTAGTGGTTAAGAGTGGTAGACTCCTAATCTGGGGAACCGGGTTCGCGTCTCCGCTCCTCCACATGCAGCTGCTGGGTGACCTTGGGCTAGTCACACTTCTCTGAAGTCTCTCAGCCCCACTCACCTCACAGAGTGTTTGTTGTGGGGGAGGAAGGGAAATGAGATTGTTAGCCGCTTTGAGACTCCTTCGGGTAGTGATAAAGCGGGATATCAAATCCAAACTCTTCTTCTTCTTTAATTTTAATATCACAGCTTTCTGCAAAATTATTTGTGTACTAAAACATTTTCTTTTGTACTTGAGAAAGAAAATAAAAGATTGTTCTTTTATTATTCCCTATTACTTATTCCTGCAATTTACAAATTTAGCAGTTTCAAGTTTTGTGTAGTTCATTTTTTTCTACAAGACATCTGGGGTGGGTGGGTGCAAGTACCGGTCCTTAGTATTGCATAGGGTGCAAAATAGCATGACACTGGCACTGGATATCCTGCTGATGATTTCCCTCTCCCTTATTTTTTTAGGAGGCTGTTGTTATTAGATGTGCATTATGTTTATAGTTGCACCTGAGATAAGCAGGTTATAGGAGCTTCTGGATTGTACAGGGTTTATAAGAGTGTGTATAATTTGGCACTGTTATTATATCATATTTACTACTATGTATTGCTTATTATTCTGAACTGTATTTACGTAACCATTCTAATGTTTTGTATTGTCCGGCTATTATGGGGTATATTGACATACATTCTTTATTATGTTCTATGCTGTGAACTGCCCTGTGGTTTACTTTTGCTTTTTGTTTTCGTTTTGCAAAATGTGGTATATATATGTTAAAATAAATAATAATAAATAACTGCAAATGTTAGCTATATATACAAATAGCTATATATACAAATTGCCAGTACATGACACCCAATTTCAATTAGGATACCAGAGTAGGAGATAGGGGGACTATGATCCTATGGTTCCATATGCAGATCATTCCCTGCCTGCAATCTGCATTTGGAAAATGTCCCCATTAAAGTGAATCAAAAGTTTTCCTCCAATGCAAATTGTGGCTCTGGATTGGGACTACAGTGGAGGTAAAGGATTTGTTCCCTACCCTCTCCCTTGGTAGGGTGCTGATCTAGATCAAGGGTGATCGGCTGGGATACACTGACACTTTGTCTAAATTGAAAACCCTTGCATTTAAAGCAGACACCCTTGCATTTAAAACTCGGCCCTCCAGATGTTTTGGGACTACAACTCCCATCATCCCTGACCACCGGTCCTGTTAGCTAGAGATGATGGGAGTTGTAGTCCCAAAACATCTGGAGGTCTGAGTTTGGGGGTGCCTGATTTAAAGGCTCAGAAACATAGCTTTTGCAATGTGCAATTTCACCCTTAGGATCCAGGCCATTGTCTCCACAACACACGGCCGTTGTCATCCCCAGATGACTCGATTTTGAATGAAATATCTTTAAGATGGGCTAACTGATATCACAGTATTTTCCTACTTCCTTTTTTCACCCCATTGCACTCACCGGTTTCAGATAAGCTACGTTGCTCTGCCGAATATCATTAAGTAACTGATCTCTAGGAGTTACTTCCTTCAGAGGAGGTGGCCGCCTTCTTGGAATAGGCTTGAGTGTCTTGATCACATCTTTGAGGTTGGTTTTTTCAGCAGGCTCCACATATTCTTTTATGGTGGGTTTCCGCTGGGTTCTCTTGAGTTTCACTATTTTGAAGTCGCCGCTGCTTACCTTTTCAGGCTCTGGTTTTCTTGCAGGTTCGTTTTTCCTGGCCGCAGATGGAGATTTTGGGACTGGTGGCATTGGAGGTTGCATCGAAGGAGGCATCACTGAAGTAGGCACTGGTCCCCCTAGCAATTCCCACATGCCAGGAGGCAACCCGAGTCCATTCTCTAACATGGCTATTAGCTCTTTCTGCTCTTTTCGTTGCTGCTGCTTTTGCTCCTCTATCCTTTTCTGCCTCTGTTTATCGAGGTTTCTGCTGAGCAGATTAGTAACCACCATTCTGGGACCTGGAAGTTCAAAGTGGTACCCTATCTTGAGCAGCGTAGGGTTGGCTTTCAGTAACCTGGAGATCTCCATTTCTGCTTGATGGCCCAACATGCTTCTCTGGTTGTGAAAGCGTAGCTCAGTCAGCTTCTCATTGTACTGCAGACACCTCATAATTGCAACAATTCCTTTACCCGAGATGAAATTTGAATCAATATTCAGCGTAGTGATGCTCCTGTTTTCACGCAGCATGTTGGCCAAGGCAAAAGCAACATTATCATCTGCCCCCACATTAGCTAAACTGAATGTTTTGATGTGCTTATTCTTTTTCATTGCATTGACAAAGTCCACCAGCATTTCCTTGGGGATGTTCTCAATGTTGTTCAAGTTGAGTTCTGTCATGCTTGGGTCATTCTTCCGGACCTTTCTCAGGCTCTCATCTAAATTGGTTTGATTTCCTGAAGGCCTAGCACTTAACTTAATAAAATTAGTATCTACAGCTAATTTTTTGGGAATATTTAATTTTGATGCTATCTTTTCATTATTTTCTTGTTTTTCATCTGATTCCTCTGTTTCATGTTCACCTCTGCTGTCCTCTTCACCATATGGTTTCTTTGTTCCCAGTTCTTCCTTATCTTTCTCTTCGTCCTCCTCCTCTTCTTCCTCCTCCTCCTCCTCTTCCTCCCCTTCCTCCTCCTCTTCTTCCTCCTCCTCCTCATCTTCTTCTTCCTCCTCCTCCTCTTCTTCACCTTCCTCTTCCTCTTCTTCATTCTCTTTATAATCTCTTATGTCTCCATTTGTTTTCCCTGCATTACTTTTCACCATCTGCTTCTCATTACTAATATCTTCAGAATTTTCTTCGGACTTCTCCACAGTGAGTCTCTGCAGAAAACAAAATGCTAAGAGCTGAAATAATTTAAAATAGTTTTGCCTCATCTACTAAATAAAACCAACAAAGTTGTTGTGACATTTAAATTTGTTTCCCCACTGTGCAGATGAGTTACTTTAAAAGAAAATACACAGTTCTAAATTCTAGTATGTACTATGCTGGAATTTATTCTTTACTTTTCACAATCCAAATGCTCTCATGTCAATATTATTTGAGTATAATTGGCTTTGTCTGCTACATTACTATCATATGTCAAAATCTGGAAATAACTGCTTCATTATTTTATAATGGGTTTCAAAATAATGTATTGGTCTTCTGGCTAAAACATCAATTTCCCTCCACTGATTGCCCTGTTTTCCTATCCACAAAATAACTATTGTTTTAGAATTACTGTAATTGTAGCATATCTTTCCCCATCACCACATCCAGGTTCAACAAACCCCACAGGACATTGTAAAAGAACATACCTGTGGGGTTTTCAGTAGTGTCTGAGTGGCGTTTCCACCCCTGTTCAGCCCAGACACTGAGGTCCAGTTCCAAGGGCCTTCCAGCAGTTTCCTCACTGCAAGAAGTGAGGTTACAAGGAACCAGGCAGAGGGCCTTCTCAGTAGTGGCGCCTGCCCTGTGGAACGCCCTCCCATCAGATGTCAAGGAGATAGGTAACTATGCAAGCTATAGAAAACATCTGAAGGCAGCCCTGTATAGGGAAGTTTTTTATGTTTTTGTATATGCTGGAAGCTGCTCAGAGTGGCTGAAGCAACCCAGTCAGATGGGTGGGGTACAAATACTAAAATTTACCGTGTTTTAAATTTATCGTGTATTTAATATTCTATTGGGAGCCACCCAGAATGGCTGTGGAAACCCAGCCAGATGGGTGGGGTATAAATAATAAATTATTATATTATAAATTATTATTATTATTATTATTATTAGTAGTAGTAGTAGTAGTAGTAGTGACTGGCAAGGGAGAATGAGGTAGGGCAGGACGGCTCACCTGGCTTTGCAATATGGAAGTGACTGCCAGTAACATATGTGTGAGAGGGGCAGGGAGGTAGGGAGGTTGGTGTGGTGTGGTGTGGTGTGGGGGCAGCAGCAGGAGAGTTGAATTGGGTCTGCAGCCATGCCCACACTGCATCACACTTCCTGCCACCTCTTTTTCACTTACCAGCAGTGGCCTCTGCATTGGGAAGCCAGGTAAGCAACCCACCCTGCTACTGCTCTGTCCTGCCATTGGCTACTTAAAGGTAAAGGGACCCCTGACCATTAGGTCCAGTCATGACTGACTCTGGGGTTGCGGTGCTCATCTCGCGTTATTGGCCGAGGGAGCCGGCGTACAGCTTCCAGGTCATGTGACCAGCATGACAAAGCCGCTTCTGGTGAACCAGAGCAGTACACGGAAACACTGCTACTTACTAGGGGGTTGTTTTTATTATTTTAAAATGTTGAGAGCAATCATAGTATACATTATTTGGTCCGAAAGACAATAAAGCTGAGATATGCTCCATGTTTAGATTTCCACACCATATTTTTCTGGTAATTCTAAGATATCGTATCCTCCCTCAAAGAGGGCACAGGGTGTGGTGAGACCTGGCAACCAAACCCTTGTGTTGTGGGTGGGTACGATTGGATAGCCACAGCACCCGATTGGTAGGTCCCTTGATGATGGGTTCAATCTGACCAATGGGACGCTAGTCCAAATGGATCAAGGGACCTATATATGCCAATGCACATGACCCTGAGCTTTCTCTCTTGGTCAGTGCATCGGAACACCCACCCAACTCTCCCTATATTTAGGGCTTGCACGCTTGACCGTACTATGCCATCGTGTGTAGTCTGTCGTTGGAACAGGGGCACAGCAGGAATTTTTCCCACTTGGCTGATTGGCTGGTGCCATTTGGGTTTCACCTACCACGTAGCAAATAATCACAACTTGTAAGGTTGCGGATAAGCTCTGGTTCAGGTGATAGGGATGGGGAAACGCTCTAACCACCCCTATGCAAAGGGGTATTCGATTAAAGGAATCTAGGGACTCAATGGTTTGGTCAACCCTGCGAGGGGTTGTACCTGAGTCCAGGGGGACATCTGGGTGGTGGACATAGCATGTCCCCAGCTTTCCGTCATTCCGGGTGTTCACCCTAGCCTGACCTATGGTAGAGCTGTGGGTTAGCGCTACCTGCAACGGTGCAGGGAGCTAGTTGAAGCAAAGCCTATGCAACCACTCACTTTCTGTAATCAAGAAAGTTGTGGTCTAAATTCTACCAAAAACCAAACCAAAATTTGAGTCTTGTCTGAATTTATTTAAGGAGGAGGTTTAAAGGTCTTCACACGCAAATTGGAATCCATATAATTTCCAACTCGGTGCCCCCTTTCCCCCTGGACCTGCTTAGCTTAGGCAGTTGTTAAAGATCCTGGTAGTTTAGTTTAATTTCCAGCCATCCTAAAGCAATTTACAGTGCCTGCTAGAGTAAATTTGCGTGGCACCAGAAAGACGGCAATGTCAGCACCAAGCAAGCTTGCCTGGGGAGAGCACTCAACAATTGGGGCGCTACCACAGGAAAGGCCTGTTCTCTCATTGTCATCCTCCAAGCATCTCTCTTGTGGGCCTCACACTATATACCTGATTATACTAAAATATTTTTTAGTATAAATCTTCTTAATTGGCATGCTTTGCCGTTATCACTTCCTCTGGCTTTTCCTGAATAATTTTAGAGCAATACTAAGCACAAAATACAGTCCTTCTGCTAAGGTAAAGGTAAAGGGACCCCTGACCATTAGGTCCAGTCATGACCGACTCTGGGGTTGCGCGCTCATCTCGCATTATTGGCCGAGGGAGCCGGCATACAGCTTCCAGGTCATGTGGCCAGCATGACAAAGCCGCATTCTGGCAAACCAGAGCAGCACATGGAAGCGCCATTTACCTTCCCGCTGTAGCGGTCCCTATTTATCTACTTGCATTCTGACGTGCTTTTGAACTGCTAGGTTGGCAGGAGCTGGGACCTTCTACTAGTCCTGGTGTAATTGCAGCAGTAACTGTAAGAGTCAGTCCGTAGAAATTTTTAAGCAATGTCTCACTTTCAGCCAGGCAGGGTTATGGAACCCTAATTTCAATTCTCGCTCTTTTTCTTTGTTGTCTCATATCCTGTTAGATCTACTGTCTCTAATGGAGCAGGAGCAATAAACGGTGAGACAGGTCTCCTACCCCACTCCTCTATCTGTGCCTTTTTTTCTATTTCTCTGTTCTCTGCTCTCCTCTGTTGACTAAGTCACTTCTCTCTCTTCCCCTATTTCCCTAAACCACTACATACTCATTTTGCCCAAACCTCCACTGATGCCTGAACATTTCTAACTGATTTACACTGCTCACTTACGCAGTGCCTGGTTTCTGACTTCATCCTCATCCTGTCCAGGTGAGACTCCTGAGCCCTTCTATGCAGGAATAGTCTTGTGAAAAGTCAGTACACAACCTTCTCCTAAGGCAAGGCATTTCTAAACCTTGTAATAGAAAAGCGAAACAAAACCAAATATGCAATTGTTTCTGGCTTATTACATGCGATCCAGAGGATATTCCCCTCAGTGTTTCCCAAGCAAGGAAAAACGTTTCCTGAAATTTTGAGTTATTGTAAAAACATGATTTTCCACTCCCAGCCCCTGCAATTCTTGCATTTGTATGTTTTAAGGTATGGTTTCCTCCCCTCACTTTTATTGTTTCTCTTTTCCTAAACCACTTCGAGGTTTTGGGGTTGTTGGTTTTTTTGCAGTCAAGCAGTGTATAAATTTTATGAAATATGTAAAATAAAATAGTGTTTTTGTTTTTAAATTTGTTTTTTTGTTTTTAAAAAAGCTTAAAAGCCCCATATCTTTGCCTCTTTAGTATCTGAGAAGAATTTGAATTTGTCTTTAAATTTGTTTTTGTTTTTTAAAAAAGCTTAAAAGCCCCATATCTTTACCTCTTTAGTATCTGAGAAGAATTTGAGCCTCCTACTCCGTTTCTGCGTCCATCATAGCTTGAATCGCTTTTGCTTACACAGATAAATCTTTAAACTGCTGCTTTTAATTAGTGTGTTCTCTGTACTGCCATATTTCATTTTTGCATCTTTTGTGGTGAGCTGCGTTTAATTATAAGAGAAGCAGGACACAAATAGCTTTAATCCACCAATCAATTCTTCCAAGGCTGAGTATTATCTATTTGAACCATTTGACTTTTGATGCATTCAAGAAGGAATCTCCCCTCTCCCATAGAAGCCAGGGAGCATCTTCCAGCCAAAAGACCTCACCATTTCATCTCTAGGAGGGTGTGTATATTCATCAGTTTCCATTGCCTGTCTAAGATACAGGGCTCTGTTACTGCACAGCATACCTGCATCACACAGAAGTAAGGAATGCAAAGGCACTGCAGCATGTCTTGCACTTCCTGTGTAAGAACTCCATTTTTATTCTCAGACACCCTCACACCTGATCATGTGAGTTTCTGCACTGATCCAGTAATTCATTGGGCTTAGGTCATATGACAATACAGTGGTACCTCGCAAGATGAATGCCCTGCAAGATGAATTTTTCGCAAGACGAATGCGTCTTGCGATCTGATGGTGACTCGCAAGACGAATTCATTTTGCGAAAAATTCGTCTTGCGAATCGGGGTTTCCCCTAGAGGAATGCATTGAAATTTTATTAATTAATTATGGGCAAAAAAAGAAGTTTCAGTGCATTCCTATGGGAAACCGTGATTCGCAAGACAATATTTCTGCAAAAAGAATTGACTCGCGGAACAAATTAAATCCGTCTTGCGAGGTACCACTGTAATTAAAACTGATTTAAAAACCACATACCGGCTAAAATAGATAGGAAGCACCTTTGTTTATACAAGCTTGCTTTCCCTTTAAGGTCCCAGGCAGTGGCATGAGACAGGTACATTTGGCTAGGATGTGGAGAAAGACCTTTTGGGTGGGAGCTCTTCGCTATGGAACTTTCTTTCCAAGATCTACTCCGTCTGCATCTATAAAAGCCTGCAAAATGTTTTTTCCCCTCCCAAAAGCCTTGTAGCACAATTCAATTAACCTAATTATTATTTAGTTGTTGCTATTCGGTGTGTTGTAGTTCCCACGTCACCACGAGAAGCATGCAGAATAGTTGCATTTCCTGTTTCTTACCTCCGACGGCAAGAGAGTGACAGGCACCCTTTCATCCTCATGCATCCGCCTCGATGCCTTCTGCCAATACAGGTAGTCAACAAGGGATCTGTGGTCAAAGTTTCCCGTCGGTGGCTTTTCCGTCTGGTCTCTCTGTATCATCCCAACGGGCACTTCAGGGTCTGGAGCCATGACTTCCATTTCACACTGTAGCTCCTTCAGTTCTTCGGGGGAGAGGTTTGCTAGGATTTCATCTTCATCGATCTCTTCAGAACAGATTTCTTCTTGGTCAGAGTTTTGGCTGAACTCAGACATGTTCTTTGTCGATGTAAAAAAAAGAGAGAAAAAGACCCAGAAATGCCTAAAGGGAATTTAAGAAAGACAAGAACCAGAGGTGGTTATATCTTTTATGAAACCCTCAATCCCCCCTAAGGTTTGTGGGAAAGATTATTTATTAATTGCAGTACAACTCAATCGTAGGAGATGCTTGTGTAAGAGTGAGCAGGGGCTACAGCATATGGTCGGTCTATATTAAGCAGCGCTTGGCTGGGGGAGGAGAATTTATGGAAGTGCTGCCATGTTCTGTTTTCAGCAGCTTGTGTCAGCTGTGTAAGCCCCTTCTGACATTTCAGTACAGCTGTTGTGTAGCGCTGCAGCTTCTCTGTGGCAATTTGCTGGAGGATTCCCCCAAGGAATATGAGATTTATTGGCTCATGATATATTCAAAATATTTAAATATAGGGAAATGAATGCTACTCAGGGTGGCCTGCGCATGACCCTCTATACACCTCTCATGTCCACTCCAAGCTTAGCTAATGCTCAGGCTTTGTGCTGGTCACCAATTATTTTCATCCTCTGCACGTATCAGAAAATGATTGATTTATGATGGCTAGTTTAAATGGCACTGGCAAAGATCGCTGTATTTATTGTCCCTAGCACGTCCCTAGCCTTCGGGCACGTGCTCTGTGGAGTCACTGACATTTTGTTTTAACAAATCAAAGGACCTGGGCAACAGAAGCATCATCTGACAATAAGCAAAACACCTGTTATTTTAAGACAGACTTTTCAGTGGAGAAAGAAACGGGGGGGGGGGAGTGCTATTTGTAGACTCTCATGACCCGCAAATAAGACTGACCCTATAGCACAGTTCATATTTGCTAATTATAAACATTTTGTATGACAGCACTTCAACAAATCATGGTTTTTGCCTCTGCAGCCGCCTTCATGGTGGATGCAGGACTATTGCAAGGAAATGTATACCACCTAGTCCTGCATCCACCATGAAGGTGGAGGCTTTTTCTCACTTGCTCACTCTCCACCTTAGAACAAATCTATATCACCAGGTGCCACAGGACAGCACTAGGCATATCAAGAGATCCATCGCATCCTGTTCACCGTTTATTTGAGCTCCTGCCATTGGGACGGAGATACAGAACAATGAAGGCGAGAACGAGCCGTCTCAAGAACAGTTTCTTCTCTAGAGCAATTTCGGCCTGAAATGGAAAGTCTGGACTTTGAAGTCATCTTATTTTTACTTGTCATTTCGTATTGCATTGTTTAATTAATGTTTTGTGTAAATTTATGTGGAGTGCCTTATCTGAGTGGATGGAGCAGCCGAGTAATTTCGTTCCCGCAGGGGGGCAATGACAATAAAGATTATCTTATTACTGTATCTTATCTTACGCAAATCTTGCGGCAGGTGAGAACACCCCTGAGGTGCCTCCTCAAGCAGAGCCTTAGCCCATAACAAGGACACCTGCAGCAATTAAGATGCCGTAGCAGACGTCCTAATGACTAGGGCCATGGCTTCACAAAGCCTTTGATCGTCGGCATTATTGGGGAGATCACCCTTGACTGCATTAATCCCAGAAGCAACTGGGGAAACAAGATGAAACTGGGGAGTCCACTAAGGGGCCTTCAGCTTGCCCATAATGCAATTGGGCAAAGTGTGAAATCTCTGAGGGGCAAGACCAAGAAACCCTCTAGTATTGCCCATTCAGCTGAGAGGGAAGGGAGCCACATTGGGCTCGATGTCTGGAGCAGCCGTCACTGTGGAGACTTTCCTCCTAGTTATCATCATGCCCAGAAACAGTCTTAGGGAGAGAAGTCTCCAAAGTCCAGCATGAATTCTTACTTAACAGAGAGAAATCCTTCTGGGAGCACAGGCAGGAATAGAGGCAAGGCTTGGCTCCTCCTCAATTACAGGCAGGGCAGGGGAGGGGAAGCAAATTCATTCACGCAAGTTGCTGCCACCTCCACCAGGGCAAAAACTACCAGACTAACCATAACTTTTGCCCCCTGAGCCAGAGAATTCTGCTCCTTGGCCCCACATAGGTACCAATTTTTTTTTATTTCAAGTGTTGGCAAATCTTGCTCTAAGCATTGCAATAGTGAGTACTATGATTGTTTTGGTTGTGCCAATATAAGCAGGCCAAACTAATTAAGTGAATGCAATTAACATTATAAAAATAAAAAGAGCAGCAATGAGGGCCCTAAACAGAACCAGGATCACCAGGGACAGGGAGGTGGTATAACCCTCCCCCTCCCCAGCTGCCCCTGTTGAACCCTACCCCCAGGGCCGTCTTAAGGCTATCTGGCGCCCTGGTGCAGGGATCCCTCGGTGGGCGCCACCCCCACCCTTCCCTCCGGGCAGGCCGGCTCGTCCCTCTTTGGAAGAGCAGGGAGCGCAGAGAGGCAGGAACCAGGCGAGGGGCTATGCTGGCCAGGGAGAGGCCCCAAGAAGGAAGAGCCCGCCCCACTCCGAGGCGCCGAGGGCACCGTGCGCGCTCGGGATAGACAGGGCCGCCGCCGCCACTGCCGCTGCTCCCTGGTCCGCCCGAGCTTCCCTCGCCTCGCCCAAGGAGCAGCCGGGGTGCGAAGCGAGCAGGACGCTCGAGGGCAGGAGCGCGCAATGGAGGCGGCCGGGCAGCTGCTGCGGAGCCAGCGGGCGGGCCAACCTCCACCCAGCAGCCACCCAGTAGCAGCAGTGGGATGGGTCCTGCCCGGGCGGGCGGGATGGAGCTGCGCCCCGGGCCGCCGCCTCTGGAGCCCGGCCGCTGGCCCGGTGGTGCGCCTGGGCTGGTGGCAAGGACCCCCACCCCACCCCGGGCTGGGCACCAAGTCGCGGCTGCCGGAGGTCCAGCGTGGCATGGTGGCCGGCGACGCGTGCAGGGAAAGGGGACACCACCAGCAAAGCCGCACAGCTCCACCACTCGCTGGGGAGCCCCTGAGAGGATGGCACCCTGGCGCAGTGCGCCAGTAGCCCCAATAGGAAGGACGGGCCTGCCTACCCCCAAGCTGCCATTTATATCCTAATGCAGCCTCCACTGGCACCAGTGATGCTGCGTGTAGGTTGTTAATTAAAAGGAAGGTGTCACATGACTCTTACTCTTCCCAGCCAATCATGACTTGAACAAAAGAGTGCAGGTGTGCCCATGGCAGACTGGCACATGCAAGACTTTAGCTTGAAGTCTTACTATTGGACTGAAAACTAAGCTCTAGCAGGATATTTTAAAAGATAATTCTGCTGGAATCAGAGTCTCATTGAGGCTTGCTTTGCAAACCAATAATTTCCTGAGTTATGTAAATACAGAACAAAACAAACTGACACAGAAAACTAAAACTACACAGCTACAAGCAAGATGGGCCATATTTGTTAGTTTCATAATTGTAGTATTAATGAAATAACATTGCATGGGAATGTGTATATCAGAGTCCTAATCATGGCTGGTGGGTGTTTTTTGTTTGTTTGTTTCCCAAGTAAAGCTGCTTTTGCAGGGGTAATTCAGAATTGTGGAGAGCGGCATGCAGTCTTTCTCCAGCCACCACTTCTGCACTCCAAATTGTCACGTCAGCTGCTTCTCCCTACAGGGTTCCAAACACGTGACTTCACAAATTCCTGTTTAGAGCAGAGGCGTGTCAGGCAGAGAAAAGGTTAAGCACCTCTTCTTCTCATTGCTCCCCATCTTTTCCGGGGGGAATGGTTTCATGTTCGGTTTCAGCTCCAAGAGCTTGCACAGAAAATGCAGTTAATTCCCCCAACTTATTTACAACAATTTCTCCCAAAATGTATTGTATGCGCGCACCTTTGTACTGCTGCGACGAAGTTTTCTTCCTAGTCAGTGCTAAAGACCTTGACCTTTAGGATGAATCAAAGGCTGCTTCAGTGACATAGATCTGAACTAAAAAAGATGGGCAGGTTTTCCTTCTGGGAGAACCAAGCAACTAAGCTGGTCCAGATGGTTGCTAGGGCAGTTCCTGTTTGTTGTGGGGAGGAGAATGTAAAATTGGAATGTGGACAAGAGGTCAGACGTTGCACGTCCAATGGCAGCTATCGGTACCCTTCAGATATGTAAATAAAATACAGAAGAGGAAAAGTGGTTGGTTGTGCTCATGGGTAATCGCTGAAGTGCAGAAGATTTTGCTTATTGCAGGTAACTATGACAATTTGCTATTTGTTGGAATTAACTCTGCTAGTACAGAGTACACATATTGACAGAGACAGTTATTACCCAGCAATAGTTTAGCAGGTATGGGCAAGGTTGGCCCTAACAGTAGGCAGCTGGTTTTGGGTGTCATGAAAGAGCAGCGCATTGTAATGTATATAATTAATATTTGTTGTATTTTTACTACCAGGGAGTGGAAGAGGAATTTGTGGGATTTTATGCTTCAGGTGCCAAAATAACTTGGCCAGCCTTGGCTACTTGGGGAAAGGCAGGTGTTGCTTGCTGCTCAGCCACAAGACAAGGAAATGTCTTGGGGTGGCCACTTATGGATCGGCAAAAAAAGAGGAAATAAACCACCCAAGAAGTGGATGAAAGAGTAATTTCTTAAAATGTGCACATGCTAATTTGGAAATAATTACTTAATTTAAATAGAAATAAAATCTCACCACAATGGGGAAGATTATGACCAGGTGATTTTTGTGTGCTTGATTCAGTCTGATGTCCAGGTGTGCTGCCCTTTTCCTCTTCAATTCTGTGATTGTATAAATGGGTAGACTGTCAATAGCTGGTGTTTAATTGTGGGTGTATTCTGCAATGTATTATTGACGCAATAATAGTGCATTAGTGGTAGTTTTATTCTGGTTGTTTGTTCTGTGATGCCTCCCCAATGCTTCCACATTATTGCCATCCAAAGGGGCTATAGGGCAACAAAAGCAGGACAAAAAAATAAAGCAGAACGTTGTGGTAGAAAAAAATTACAGGATTCTGAAGAAGTGTGCATGCACACGACAGCTTATACCTATGACAAACTTAGTTGGTCTCTAAGGTGCTACCGGAAGGAATTTTTTTTATTTTGTTAGGATTCCAACGGGTAGTTATGGGTTCTGCACTGCCTGGAAATAAAGCAGCGTGACCACATCAAAGCTTCCACAGGTGCAAACAGTATTGAAAGGAAGAATGTGTGCAACCACCCTAATAGTATGAGTACAAATGATAATGATTACACACTAAAAGGGGGAAAAAATCCTTCAGTAGCACCTTAAAGACCAACTAAGTTTTTATTTTGGTATGAGCTTTCGTGTGCATGCACACTTCTTGTATCTAACACTAAAAGGGAGGTCTGGAGGCAAAGGTGCTATCAATATTTCTGGCACTTTACAAAATTACATAAACTTGGTGTTTGTTTGTTTGTTTTAAAAAACACATACAAATAAACAATCAAATGGTATATATTGACTAAGAGCCCCAGTAACTTATCACTGTGGATTGATGAAAGAGGTTGGGACTAGAAGTGGACTTAACACACTTTTCACTGCAAAGGATTTAAGGGGTCAGTTTGTGTTTTGCTTAGCAAAGTTTGTTCTTACTTGGGTTATCTAAGAACTACTTTAAATAGCATCACCATTAGTTAAGTGAAAGAGATGTCTCACTACTTCTTTTTTATTTTTAAATAACTTAAATAACTTCTTCAGAACGTGTATCTGAAGAAGTGTGCATGCAACAAAAGCTTATACCCAGAACAAACTTAGTTGGTCTCTAAGGTGCTACTGGACATTTTTTTAAATTATTTCGCCTACTTTTCTACATAAGTCACCCACCTGCTCAATCTTCTAAGGTATTTTTGAGATGGAAAGAAAAGGGTGAAGTGAGATTTAAAAATACTGTTTGGAAATACTCGATCCAAATCAACTAAATTAACATATTTGTCTTCTGCTCTGGATTAGCAATTTCATATAATCTGCTGTTGATTGATTACACCAGAGGTTTTTAACCTTTTTGAGTCCACGGCTCCCTTGGCCAACTACATTCTTTCTGCGGCACCCCTGTGGCACTCAGGAGCCCAGTGATGTCACCAATTGCCTGCAGAGCTGGCAACCTCTTACCCTTTTCCAAACACCCTCCCCTGTGGAGTGTTCCCTCAGCCTCCTCTCCTTTCCCCTCTCCTTGGGAATCCTCTGGGCAGCTACTGCTGCTACCCTGGTCTCTCAGCTGCCTCCTCCCACTGCCCCACAGGAGCCCAGGAAGCACCCCCTGGCCAGCCCCAGAGGCACCATTTGCCTGGGGAGCTTGTAGCCAGGACTGTTGCAGTAAACCGCTGTGCAAGCCTTTAGGAGGCAGAGAGGCGAGGGGGCATCACAGAAGGGAGGGAAGGAAAGAGGGAGAGAGGCCAGTGTTGCCCATGTGATGCCCTAACCATCATTCAAAGCACCCCAGGATAACATGGCACACTGGTTGAAAACCACTGGATTACATTTATAACCTGTTTCATCCCATCCCAAGAGCTCATTTTCTATAAAAGTATAATAATTATTCTACCTATTCCTAGCCATCAAAGGCTAGATTTTAATCATGTAACAAGCATATTCCAGTGTGCCCACCTTGACCTCCTATGGTGCCTAGAAAGGGCCTCAGTATTATTAACCCTCAAAGAAAATCACAATGCATGCTCTTACTTTTCAGTTTCTGTGTGCAGTGGCTCAGTGAGCACACACCCTTAAATATCCCCACATTTCATTGGCTACTGGACACACACACACACACACACACACACCGCATTCTAAACAGAGGGGAGGTGCAAAAAACTGCTCACTGTGAGGAAAGGGTGGCTGGTGTAGGTGTAGTTTAATGCTGGTGGGGAATGATGCACCATTTTTTTCTGTTTCTGGTTTTTTAAGATGTACTGCCAGCCATTTTAGGTTACGCCACACACCCATAGCAGCCATCTTTTGACTGGCACCCGTGGCTCTTTCAAAATTCCAAATGTGCCCGTTGGCTGCAAAAAGTTAGCAAGGCCCGTGAGTCTAGGTGAATTCCAAAACTGGTAAGTCCCAACCCTGATGAGTAGAAATAGGCCCTAAATAAAGGGGCTATTTGTTTGATATAGTCAAAATGTGACTAATTGCTCAACCTAGAATTTTGCTTTCTGGTGCTTATGCCCAGGACATATCATTATTATACAGTGGTACCTCTGGTAATGAACTTAATTCATTCTGGAGGTCCGTTCTTAACCTGAGGTACCACTTTAGCTAATGGGGTCTACCGCCGCCGCCCCCGCACTATTACTGTATTACTGAATTTTGCACTCTTGCATCTGCAGCAAATAGTAGCAGGAGACTCTTTCAGGTGGTTTGTGATTTAACAGAACCACCTTCACCATTGGGGCCTTGTAAAGACCCTGAGGTAACGTTCTTAACCTCTGAGGTACTACTTCTGGGTCTGTAACCCGAAGTGTTTGTAACCTGAGGTGTTTGTAACCCGAGGTACCACTGTATTTTATGCCTGTGTAAGCACAACATCAACCTCTCTTGTCCTGTTCTAAACACTAGGATAGTCATCCATAATGTAGTCCATAAATGGCTTCCTGATGTTATCGAATAAATCAACTGTGGTCTCTCACTGGCATTTTATTCTCTCAAACCATGCCATTTGGGTCACTGAAGCGATCCATTCACCACTTGCAAATCTCCTGCTGATTTCTTGTCTGTAAATAAAGTACTTAGCTGCCCTCTTATATTTCCCTGATCTGCAACCGTTCCATCTTGAGGCCACGAGCTTGTGTGATCTGCTAAGTTAAGGTCAAGCCTCTTGTTAGGGCCTCTGCAGAGGAATTACTGAGGGAACATGAGATATTGTTGGCACATAAGGAACAGCAATTTTGATTTGCCATTTCCACATATTCTGCCTTATCTCTGGTGGAACTATGATCATGGAAGAGCTGCCTTCTAAGATGAGGCCTAAACTTGTGTTCACTGGTAGCAACCTATGTTCTGGAAACTGCCCTGAGACCTCTGGATATATGGCGGTATATTATTATTATTATTATTATTATTATTATTATTATTATTATTAATTAGTGTGTGTGTGTGTGTGGCTTTGTATTGCTTGTTTAATATTTTAGGTAAGACTATGAATTATGAGTGGGACAATCATACAACTGTCACTAGAATTACCAACCTAATTTTAAATGAATTTTGCACTCTTGCATCTGCAGCAAATAGTAGCAGGAGACTCTTTCAGGTGGTTTGTGATTTAACAGAACCACCTTCACCATTGGGGCCTTGTAAAGACCCCAAGATCTCCTGCAATGATTTTGCAAAATTTTTTGCAGATAAAGTCGCTCAGATTCGGAAGGAGGTAGACACCACTGTGGGAGCAGGGCCGTGGCGGGAGAGTGCTGGAGCTCTGTCTGGTCGAGTTGCATGGAATCAATTTCAATCCGTTACCTCTGAGGATGTGGACAGGTTGCTTGGACGAGTGAAACCGACCACCTGTCTCCTTGATCCTTGCCCATCCTGGCTAGTAAAAGCGAGCCGGGAAGGGCTGGGCGATGGGCTCTGCAGGGTGGTGAATGCTTCCCTCTGTGAGGGAGCCTTCCCAGACCCATTGAAAGAGGCGGTCATTAAACTGCTTCTTAAACAAACATCTTTAGACCTGGCCAATATGGCCAACTATTGCCCAGTCTCAAATCTCCCATTCTTGGGCAAGGTGATTGAGCGGGTGGTTGCTGAACAACTCCAGGCACGCCTGGAAGAAGCGGACCATTTGGATCCCTTCCAGTCGGGATTCAGGCCTCATCATGGGACTGAAACTGCCTTGGTCGCACTGGTTGATGATCTCCGGTGGGCTAGGGATAAAGGTGAGAGCTGTTTCCTAGTTCTGCTGGATCTCTCAGGGGCTTTTGACACCATCAACCATAACATCCTTCTGGACTGTCTAGATGGGTTGGGAGCTGGGGGCACTGTCATACAGTGGTTCCGCTCCTTCCTCCTGGGCCGTGTTCAGAAAGTGGTGGTGGGGGATGAGTGTTCAGACCCCTGGGCTCTCACTTGTGGGGTGCCTCAGGGTTCTGTCCTCTCCCCCATGCTTTTTAACATCTACATGCAGCCGCTGGGAGAGATCATCAGGGGGTTTGGGCTGGGTGTTCATCAGTATGCGGATGATACCCAGCTCTACCTCTCTTTCAAATCAGAACCAGTGAAGGTAGTGAAGGTCCTGTGTGAGTGCCTGGAGGCGGTTGGAGGATGGATGGCGGTTAACGGATTGAGGTTGAATCCTGACAAGACAGAAGTAATGTTTGTGGGGGACAGGAGGCGGGCAGGTGTGGAGGACTCCCTGGTCCTGAATGGGGTAACTGTGCCCCTGAAGGACCAGGTGCGCAGCCTGGGAGTCATTTTGGACTCACAGCTGTCCATGGAGGCACAGGTTAATTCTGTGTCCAGGGCAGCTGTCTATCAGCTCCATCTGGTATGCAGGCTGAGACCCTACCTGCCGGCGGACTGTCTCGCCAGAGTGGTGCATGCTCTGGTTATCTCCTGTTTGGATTACTGCAATGCGCTTTACGTGGGGCTACCTTTGAAGGTGACCCGGAAACTACAACTAATCCAGAATGCGGCAGCTAGACTGGTGACTGTGAGCAGCTACCGGGACCACATAACACTGGTCCTGAGAGATCTACACTGGCTCCCAGTACGTTTCTGAGCACAATTCAAAGTGTTGGTGCTGACCTTTAAAGCCCTAAACGGCCTTGGTCCTGTATACCTGAAGGAGCGTCTCCACCACCCCCACCATTCAGCCCGGACACTGAGATCCAGCGCAGAGGGCCTTCTGGCGGTTCTCTCATTGCGAGAAGTGAGGTTACAGGGAACCAGACAGAGGGCCTTCTTGGTAGCAGCACCCGCCCTGTGGAATGCCCTTCCATCAGATGTCAAGGAAATAAGCAGTTATCCTAATTTTAAAAGACATCTGAAGGCACCCCTGTTTAGGGAAGCTTTTAATATTTAATGTTGTAAAGGTAAAGTGTAAAGGGGGCCCATGACCATCAGGTCCAGTCGTGTCCGACTCTGGGGTTGTGGCGCTCATCTCGCTCTATAGGCCGAGGGAGCCAGCGTTTGTCTGCAGACAGTTTCCGGGTCATGTGGCCAGCATGACAAAGCTGCTTCTGGCGAACCAGAGCAGCACATGGAAACGCCGTTTACCTTCCCGCTGTAGCGGTTCCTATTTATCTACTTGCATTTTGACGTGCTTTCGAACTGCTAGGTGGGCAGGAGCTGGGACCGAACAACAGGAGCTCACCCCGTCGCAGGGATTCGAACTGCCGACCTTCTGATCAGCAAGCCCTAGGCTCTGTGGTTTAACCCACAGTTATTGTTTTAATATTCAATTGGGAGCCGCCCAGAGTGGCTGGGGAGACTCAGCCAGATGGGCGGGGTATAAATATTATTATTATTATTATTATTATTATTATTATTATTATTACAGAATGGTGCTGTGTAATCATACATATATTAATCACTTAGCCAACCCTGTCTTCCTATTTTACTTTCTATTATTTCCCAACATGATCCTGTAATACCAGACGGAGGATGCTTCTAAACATTCATCCTGATTAGACATTGACTATTCAAGGAGCAGTCATTCTGATCTGTTTGCAGGGAGGTTAGCCAATGTTGCGTCAAAACAAGTGCTATCCCACACTGCCTCATGGCTTTCCTCATTGCAAAAAGTCCAGCCTTTTGCTGAAGTGGGTTTGTCGCACAGGAGCTGCAAATGAACTTTAATTGTGCAATATGAGTTTGCTGGTATGCGATTGAATCCTGTCCCACAAAGTGACAGACTGAGGTGCCCTGAGCCATTCAGTTTTCATCCCTAACCTGTACCAAACATGAAGATACAATGAGAAACAGTGTCAAGTTTCAGTAAATGAAATTTAATTCCTCTGTAAATGGCTGTACTGTATATGTTAGAACCCTCCTTTTATTTAACACAAAGAATTGTGATTTTTTTCCCGGTTCTTCCAGCCATCCTGAATTTACCTCGTCCATCCTATCCAATTTAATTAAAAAAAACAAAACCTTGAATAATTTTAAAAAGAACATCAGTTTTTTGTTTTCTTTCATTTTTCCAGTCTTACATTTGGTTCTCCACATTTAATCAGATTTTAGTGTAAATTTCTTCTTTAATATACACATATTTGTAGGCACTTTTCCTAATATAAACATTTTTCCAAAGCATTTTGCCCTAATATAACACATTTTTGTATGTTATTTTCACAAATGTATGCACACTATGTATCTATGTGCACACTTTTACCCCAGTTCCTGCATTTTTCTTTACATTATTTGGATGGAGAACAGCATTGCAAAATTCAAAGATGTGCAAATTTAGGGTGGCTGTGATCACGCAAACCAACCTAGACCATGCACTTGTCATGTGATGCCCTTCTCTGCCCCCCCCCACTTGAGTGATTCAGTGGGTGGCAACAAGAGAAGGGGCCTTTTCCGTGGTGATTCCTGACTGTGGAATGCTCTCCCCAGGGAGAGAATAGTTATGGAGAATAGTTTCTGAGATATCGCTGTCTAGGAGCCATATCTGGCATACCAGTCGTAGCTGGTGGGAGGCACTTCGTAGGACCAATGTCACTAAAACATCAAAGACAGGGCCACATGATGGCAATCTCAGCAGATACACACGGGCCAGAGTTGCCCAATGTGAGCATATCTCATTTGCTACTGTCCAACATCAACAGTTAAGATATTAAATATTATTCATGGGTTAGGCCAGGGGTCCCCAGACTTACCGGCGTTTGGGCCGGTTCCCACCGCGCCGATTGCGCGGCGGGCCGGAGGGCGGGGGAGCGCACGCCTGTGTGGGCCGGCGTGGCGGGGGAGTGCGTGCCCGTGCGCATGCGCACGGGCGCTTACTGGCGCGGCGGCGCGCTTCCAGGGTAATAATAATAATAATATATTATTTATACCCCGCCCATCTGGCCGGGTTCCCCCAGCCACTCTGGGCGGCTTCCAAAAAAACAAATTCTAAAATACAGAAATCCATCAAACATTAAAAGCTTCCCTAAACAGGGCTGCCTTGAGATGCCTTCTAAAGGTCTGGTAATTGTTCTCTTTGACCTCTAGTGGGAGGGCATTCCACAGGGTGGGTGCCACTACCGAGAAGGCCCTACCGAGGCACTACCGAGAAGGCATTCCCACAGGGTGGGGAAAGCGTCGAAAATCCGTTGTGCGCATGCGCGTGGGCCTCCCCCGACCCGGAAGTGCACCAGAAATGACTTCTTCCGGGTCGGGAGAGGCCCATACGCATGCGCAAAAAGGATTTTCGGCGCTTTTTTCCCAACCCGGAAGAGCGCTGCCGCGCTGCGCACCGTAAGAGCGGGCGGCAGCGGTGGGCGGCGGGGGTCATCGCGGGCCGGATTGGCAGGCTAATTGGGCCGCATCCGGCCCCCGGGCCGTAGTCTGGGGACCCCTGGGTTAGGCGGAGGTAAAAAGACCATCCAATGACTCTGTCTATCTACACCAGGCATCCCCAAACTTCGGCCCTCCAGATGTTTTGGACTACAATTCCCATCTTCCCCGACCACTGGTCCTGCTAGCTAGGGATCATGGGAGTTGTAGGCCAAAACATCTGGAGGGCTGCAGTTTGGGGATGCCTGATCTACACCATCAAATTCATGAGTTGCTGAATCTTCTTCTTTGGCGATCACTCGTAGCCGAGTAAGATTATCTTCCATAAACACGATTTTAACAATGGATTGATCTGAATGTATAATTCTTGAATGTCTCCCAATTTACCTGAAGCTAAGATTAATTGAACAGATTTGTTTTGAAAAACTTGACAAGCTCAAGCATTTATGCTTTAGCAAACCTGACTGAAATTCTGGGAAGCAGCATTACAGACATTAGTGATAAATATCTCTTAAATATGCCCCATAATTTTAGCATAAACTGACATGCTAACAATTTTTCACTTGCTAGGAAAGGCACATCAATTTTTAGAACTAGCAAGTTACACAGGCATAGAGAAAACAGCTTATTTTATGGAGCTGTATATAATGTGTGATTGTCTAATATACAAAGAGTGTTTTATGTAGAATGTATTACTGCATAATGTGAAGAATTTATGGAAACAATAGTTGTCAATTTTCCCCAAGAAAACAGGCCATGTTAAGTTTGTTCATATCATTTTATGGGTTTTTTTAATTCCTTTATCAGAGAGGCATTAGGCAATACATAGACTCATAGAACTGTAGAGTTGGAAGGGACCCCAAGGCTCATCTAGTCCAACCCAGGAATCGAAACTAAAACACCCATGACAGTATATTTCTCCTTTGTTCCCTTCAGTAGTTTTGTCATATAAAATGTGACTTTTATCAGCAGAAAGATAAAGGACCGCTGACAGTTAAGTCCAACCGCGAACGACTCTGGGGTTGCGGCGCTCATCTCGCTTTACTGGCCGAGAGAGCTGACGTTTGTCCGCAGACAGTTTTTCCGGGTCATGTGGCCAACATGACTAAGCCGCTTCTGGTGAAGCCAGAGCAGCACACGGAAACGCCGTTTCCAGCGTTTATCAGCATAGTGCTTTACTATTGAGGAAGCAAAAAACGTAAGATAATTTCATGTAAATACTTTAAATACTTACTGTATTCAAACATACATCTTCTGATTTCTTAGCCCATAACTGTCAGACATATGCATGTACACACAGACACAAATACAACGTATTGCCAGGGTTTTTCTCCATAAACACGAGGTCTAGAAAATTAATCATAAAAACAGGGGAGATGGTGCGGGGAACGTTTGTCAAGCTAAACTTTCACCAGCAAAAGCAAAAGTGTGAATACTGGGGGCATATAGGCTGTGATCCTCATCATTGGATACATTCAGAAGTACCAGTAGGTGCCAATGAAATGATTGGAATTTATTTCTACGTCGGTTGTGGTACTGTCACCTAAAGGCATAACTTTCTTTTTTTCTTTTTAATAATATTTTTATTAAATTTTTCACATTAAAAGACCAAGCATACATAACATATTTCCACCCTCTTCCAACCCCCCCCTCCACAGGCCCCCTCCTGCCACGAGCGAGTCCCATGAAAGTAGGCAGTCGAGGGTGGTCCATTTTATAATTGGGTTTGTCCTCCCCCCCTCTCCCTCGCCCCAAAGCCCCCCCCCGCCACCAGGGAGCTCCAGAAAAACAAGGGAGAAATCAGGGGAGTGTCCACCCAACCATTTATCCAAAAAAGAGAAAAGAAAAACTCCAAAACAACCTCCTCCCCCAAAAAGTAAAAAGGCATAACTTTCAGTACATCACATAAATCCAAGCCATTAAGGGCTGAATTTCAGAAGAGACTGTATGGCATAGGATACACCGAAGCGAAGCAAGTATTTATGGTTTCTAATGTAAGCACTTACCTACAGCACGGGCAGGTATAGAGATCCCAGGCGAGTGGACCACAATAGCATGTTGCTCAACACCTGGGCTGCATCTTTTCCCAAATCTTCAGCCTTCAGTTCTACCTCCAAACGAAGCCGTGTCAGATGAAAGAGCAGCAGCAGCAACCAACATGCTCACCTCCTCATGTGTCACCGTTTCAATCCTAGGTAGTGGGGTCATCAAAACATGCCTGAAGTGCCTCAAATGTTGAATGGGTTCTATTTTTAAGATAACTGATGGGACAAGTGCTGACTCCAAATACTTCGGAGCAAATTCTGCCCCGCTAGTCTTTCATTTAATTTACTTTTTGCTGATAACCCCCCCTCCTTCAGAACCCGCCTCATTTATGGCTCTCTCTGTGCATGCCCTATGGTGGTGCCAGAACTTTAACCGGAGCCAACTGGAGAGAATGTACCCATGAAACTTAAACCTTGCCTCGTCTGTAAACTACTTTGTAACTAAGCATGGCGGGGCAAAGAAGAAGAACACAGCATTAAGCCCCTCGATGGCCTGTAATGTAATATCGGGAGTCTGAAGGGTCAGATGATAGCTCTGCGATAACAACATCGGCTTGGGTTACAAGTAGTCATAGAGATGCTTTGAGAGGCTGCTCCCAGAGACCCGTCCCAGTACACAATGAATGCCTAACAGGCTATGTCCTGCCTTAAGATCTTGTACCAAAACCCTGTCTGCACTACATAAAACTAGCACAGCATTGTAGTTAAGAGGGCTGGACTTAAACCAGGGAAATCCCGCTTCAAATTCCCAAGCAGCCACAAAGCTCGTGGTGACCTTGTGCCAATGCCAGTCAAGTCTCCCAACCTAGCTTCCCCTCAGCAGGTTGCTGCTGAGGAAAAACTGAGGAGGGGGATATCATGTATCCCACCCTGAATTCCTGAGGGAATGGTGGGCTAGAAATGTAAGAAAGAAAGCCATTTTTAGAATTAAAACAGGCTCATAATATATGGATATTTTATTTTTCTCTGGGGCTGATTTTTTTCTCGCTCTTCAAATTAGTCTTTAAAGCAGAACCTGTTAATTTCTTGTACTGTCACACCACATAGCTGACGGCTGTTAGAGACAGAGGTGTTTTTTTTAAAACTAAATAGATATTTGGTCTCCTCCAGCCAGTAAATTCTTATGTCCTTCTCTTCTAACTCTTGGCTAGCACAGGACTCAATGCCAGATGCCCCTTGGGAAGCTTGCAAGAAGAACATGATGGTCAATCCTTGTCCTTTGTCAACAGCAACTGTCCCTGGAGGTATACTGGCACTGAACACAAAGTTTCCCATCTTTGCACTTACAGCTATTTGCTGATGATAGATTTATCCTTCATGAATTTGTCCAACCTTTTTTTAAAAAGCCATCTAAGCTAGTGTCCAACTCCATATCTCAGGGGTTCTCAAACTTTCTTCCCTCAGGGTCCACTTGACATGGCTGGAAAAATCTGAGGCGCACCAGTCACAAAATGGTGGTGGACGGAGGCAGAGTTTGGCATAGTCAGTGGACAACAAAATGGTGGTGGACGGAGGCAGAGTTTGGCATAGTCAGTGGACAGTTATTGGCATAACTATCTACTGATATTGAATCCATTTTTGGACATTTCTAAATTCTTTGTCAGTGTTTTCCTTATAGCAAGCAGGCCCATTGTTCAGTTTCCCTCAAGCTAAGTTCAGACAATTGCTCTGGAAATATTGTGACTCGGCCTCCCCATTTTAAGCAGAATTTGTGGATCCAGAAGCACTAAAATGGAGAAAGCTTTTCCTTTTATATTTCCCCCTTTCTGCCCTATGTGGCACTCAGAGAATGGTTGCACATCTACTCTCATTTCTTCTCCTATTCATCTTTCACACTCGGCTTGTATTTTCTCCCACTCCACATATTCTGACAGTTTCTTTCACACACACCCATTCTTTTACATTCACTTTCTCCTATAAAGGCCCTTTCTCTCTCTCATCCCCTTCCTTTCTATTTCCAGTTTGTTTGTGTATTAACATTTTTATCTCACTTTTCAAAATCTCCTTCGACAACTTCTCTGGCCCTTTCCCCTCAGAGGAGACAAACAGTTCTTTTTCTTTGTTCAGTGTCTATATCCAGTTTCAGTGAATGGCCAGGTTTTAGTGTGAATGGCCAGGTTTTAGTGTGGAGAAAGAAGAGAAGGGAGATGGGTAATTTATCTATATTTATGACACCGAAGTTATGACAAAGGCATGGGGTTCCCAAACAAGTGTTTCCCTCATAAGGGAATATGGGGGTTCCAGCCAAGTATTTTGCCCATGAAGGAAACATGGAGTTTCTAACCAAGTATTTGCCTTGTAATTTTAAGGGTGAGGGAAGGAATTCTTAATGACACTACCATAAAATTGCCCAAATGTAGCCCTGTGTGTGTGTGTGTGTGTGTGTGTGTGTGTGTCTTTAGACTCCTTCTTAAGGCCAACAGACAGGTTTACACAAATTTCCATGGGAGGGCAATCTAGATGATTCCCAAGCTGCTCTTGAGTTTAGGAAAAATAAAAGTCAGAGAAAGCGTTCAAGGCAAAAACATATATAATTTTAGCAGAAACAGGTATATGAACTAGAGCAGGTGTGGGGAACCTTTGACCCGCCAGATATTGCTGAAGTACAACTCTCATCTGCCCCCGGAAGCATAGCCAGTGACCATTTTGCTTCTCCTGATAGTAAGCGTCTCATGGCCCCTGTCTTCTTGTACCAAACAAAGCACTGTAAATCACATCATCTAGTCCGTTTGCATCTGCTCTTTTTTCTCTTTCCCTTCACGTTGCTGAATTACCAACAAAGCCATGGCCCACGGTGTCCAAAAATATATTGGTGTATAATTGTGGGGAAAGTGCATGCACTCTTACTGGGAGACCAGCGTGTTAATAGCTGCAGGTGGGGCCATCTGTATTCCAGAGGCAGCTTGAGAAGAGAAACCCTCAATAGTTGTTTGTGTACATTAGGCACCCCCAAACTTCGGCCCTCCAGATGTTTTGGACTACAATTCCCACCATCCCTCACCACTGGTCCTATTAGCTAGGGATCATGGGAGTTGTAGGCCAAAACATCTGGAGGGCCGCAGTTTGGGGATGCCTGGTTGTACATGATACGATGGCTGGCTGTTGACAGAGGTGCTAGGCCTCAATTGTGTTTCATAGTAAGAGAGGTGGTTCTTTTAGTAAGCAACAGTGCCTGTTCTTACTGGAAGCCTAAGGGCACCTTTGACTTATGTGTCATTCGTATTTCCATTCTCCTCATGGGTCATAAGTGACATTTTGCTTTAGGAACACTAAGGTCTGTTCTCTCTATGCCTTCAGCCTCCGACCATGCTAGTGTTTGTACATCTGGAACCCTATTTATCTTTAATTTCTCAGACTATGATGACAGGCATATTCAGAGTTTGCCAGGCTATCCATAAGTGTTGCCTTCTCTCATATCCAGCACTTTGTAAGGACTAGCTTGCTTTCATTTCTCATTCCTTCCAAGAATTAGTTGGCTATTTTCCAGGAGGGTGGGGGTGGGAGTGGGGAGACAATGTTATTCATTTAGAAAAGCTCTACACCACTTAGCATTTTGAGCAAAAAAAATCCCCAAGCAGTTAACAGAGATGATAAATTTTTTAAATGTACTGTAGTAGAATTATTATAATTGATATAAATAAAAAAGCACAACACAATAAACACAATGTTGGTGGGGTTTTTTTTGGGGGGGGATAACCCATTTAAAATGCCAAGTCAACAATGTTGCCCATTATAACAGTAATTCAAAGCAGGAATGCATGGCTTAAAACTTTGCGTGTTGAAGATCTGAGATACACAGTGGTGGTTCTCAAACTGGGGAGAAGAGAACTGTCCTGCGCTTGGTAGGCTACCATAGGTGTGTCAACTCCTAGGGGCCGAGGTCCCTTCACTCCCCTATAAAATATTTGAGGTGCCCCCCCCCCCAGTTGAATGAGATTGCCATTCAGATGGTGTTTGTGCTCCGCATCTTGTGACTGATTATGCGGGGCAGGATTTACCTCCCCCCCCCAATATTTTATTCAAGCTGGTACCCCTGTAACATTGTCTGGCTGGTGGGCTGCTTGGTCTATCACACAAAGTTCCAGTTTTGACCAAAATTGCTTGTAAAACCTCTTCCAAAAACAGTTGATGCCGTATCAAAAAATACTTGAAAATAAAATAAAAATAACTACACACAAGCACCTGTAGCCTGATGCAGTTATCCAAAGCACCTTTTTCTCCCCACCTCAGTAGTGCCCCACTGAATTTGGCAGCAGCATAATTAAAACAAAAAGTAACCAGTGCTGGGGCAGCTCAGCTTTCTCAAGGGGGTGCTCCCTCTCTACCCACCATAATTATAATGATCATGTGGGGGTAGGGGTGGGGGAAGCTGGTGTGGGGGAAGCTGTGTGCATGTGTGTGTCATGTATGTGTGTTTGGGGGGTGTAAGGTGTGACTCCCTACAAGGAGCCAGCCCCCATCATCCTGACGTCCACCTCGTCAAGTAGAGAGCACCAGTGGTTCTGAAGCAGCCAGATTGGGAGGGGGAGACTCAGAGGAGGAGAGAAATCAGAGGGAGGAACAATGGGAAAGCTTGGGGGCGGAGGGATACAGACAGATGCTTAGGGATGTTGCAGAGCCAGGGCACTGACTGCTGAGGGAGGAAGCTGAAAGGGCATCACTCCTTCTGGTGCCAGAAGTAAGGAGAGCGCCGCAACGCAGGTCAAGGGGGCGGCGTTTTGGGGTGCCCA
This sequence comes from Zootoca vivipara, assembly GCF_965207765.1. Classification (NCBI taxonomy): domain Eukaryota; kingdom Metazoa; phylum Chordata; class Lepidosauria; order Squamata; family Lacertidae; genus Zootoca; species Zootoca vivipara. The sequence goes on along the minus strand of NC_142584.1, from coordinate 95,083,962 downwards.
GATTACTTTGCTGGCATAGGAATAGACGTACGCCATTGCCAGATTCCGATTCGGGATGAGAGGTCATGTTTTAAGCTGTCTCTACACTGTAAATAAATAGCACAATAAACTTCTTTGAAGACAAACTGGACTCAGGCGGAGTTACTCTAGAGTAGCCACGACAACCCTCTGACGGGTGGGGTGGGGTGGCCACACCCACTGGAGAGTTGGCCAAAAGTGAATGTGGCCCTTAGGTCAAATAGTTAGCCATCCCTCTGTTAAAACATAAAAAAAAATGAAACAAAACTTAAGTGTAAATGACAAAATTCGCTGGAATGTGGAAAGTCTGCTTGGTTATGATTTCACTTAGTGCCATGGGCGTAGCCAGGATTTTTGTTAGGGGGAGGGGGAGCCAAAGTTGTTGAGACCCCCCCAAGCTGTTGAGCTTTTTTTGGGGGGGAATCATCGGTAAATATATTATCCAAAAGAGGACATTATGGGGGCAGGCTTCTCCAGGAGGAGGGGCCAGAAACTCAGTTAATTGAGTGCTTTCAATACTTTTCCATAATTTTTGTGGATCGGGGGGTGGGGGGTGGGCAGCTGCACCCCAAGCTACACCCATGCTTAGTGCTTATATAGACTGACAATCTATCAGCTTCAGGCAGAGCCCCTGGCATAGCATACGGGAATATGAATACTTACTACCTTCCTGGGTTGTTGTGAGTACTAGAGAGAAACAATATGTGAAAAGTTTTGAATGTGAAACCAGGCAGTGCTGTCTTCCACCTAAATGGAAATGTGTCTTTAAAAAATAATAATAAAAACTTCACCCAGGCTTTCCCTGAAGGGTTATCCCATTGTGTTAATAATCCATATGATCTACGGATGCATTTTATATTATCGGGGTAATTTAAGCAGTTCACCACCATCCGTGGTGGCACTGGCAGAGAAAGGGGGGTGCAGTAGGTGCGGACTGCCCTGGGTATCATCCCTGAGGGAGGGTGACATCGTCGCTCCGCTCCCCTGGGATGCTTGCTGTAGGCGATGCCCCCCTGGGATGCTAGCCCTGCCCCCATGGGCAGCTAGCCCCGCCCCTGGGTGCACAGCATGTGCGCTGCTCTGGGTCCCAGAGCAGCTAGCTCTGCAGACCTTGGTCTCAAATTTCAATGGTGCCCTGTGTAATGCCAAAATTCTGCACCTCCTCCCTTCATGGGTGTAGCCAATGGGGGGGGGCAAGGGGCAGCTGCTGCCCCTAAATCAATACAAATCAATACAAATCTGAGGTTCTCCCCCCCACCTAACAAAAATCTTGGCTATGCCCATGCCCCCTGCCACTCACTTTCCATTCTACATCATACGTGTGGCACCCCCCCCCCAGACGCCACACCCAGGGCGACCGAACCAGCCGCATTCCCCCTTCCCCCTCTGCTACATAAGCGAAACATGAAATGAACAGGGCAGGCATTAGATAACACTGAATTTTCTATTAAAACTTAATTCTTGAGCATATTTAGTTTGCCCCCCATTTAAAAGTGTGGTGGAGTCTCCTTCTTTGGAGGTCTTTAAGCGGAGGCTTGACAGGCATATGTCAAGAATGCTTTGATGGTGTTTCCTGCTTGGCAGGGGGTTGGACTGGATGGCCCTTGTGGTCTCTTCCAACTCTATGATTCTATGATTCTAAAACAAAACACAACCCATGGAAAAGCCCATTCAGCCTGGAGTGAGGCTGATGAGACACTAGAGGTCCTCATTACTCCAGTTGAAAAAAGGCAAAGGGATTTTGCCCATAGATTATTTACACGGATGCCAAATATTTTTTCCCCTAAAGGTGATGGTTGCTTGCAATTGTCCAAGTGCTTGAAGGAAGAAACGCATTGTAACTGCTAGCTACATTAGTAATGGAAATATCACTTTCTTAGATAACTAAAAATGGAATTTGACACATTAACGAAGGAGCTGAGGTGACTATTAGCCATGATCCATGATAATAATATAATAGTAATAGGAATAATAATAATAATAATAATTTATTATTTATACCCTGCCCATCTGGCTGGGTTTCCCCAGCCACTTTGGGCAGCTTCCAACAGAATAATAAAATAATCGATTAAAGATTAAAAGCCTCCCTAAACAGGGCTGCCTTCAGATGGCTTCTAAAAATCTGGTAGCTGTTTTTCTCTTTGACATCTGATGGGAGGGCATTCCACAGGGCAATGAGGGAACCGCCAGAAGGCCCTCTGCACTGGATCTCAGTGTCTGGGCTGAATGATGGGGGTGGAGACGCTCCTTCAGGTATACAGGACCAAGGCCGTTTAGGGCTTTAAAGGTCAGCACCAACACTTTGAACTGTGCTCGGAAACGTACTGGGAGCCAATGTAGATCTTTCAAGACCGGTGTTATGTGGTCTCGGCGGCCACTCCCAGTCACCAGTCTAGCTGCCGCATTCTGGATTAGTTGTAGTTTCTGGGTCACCTTCAAAGGTAGCCCCACATAGAGCGCATTGCAGTAGTCCAAGCGGGAGATAATCAGAGCATGCACCACTCTGGCGAGACAGTCTGCGGGCAGGTATGGTCTCAGCCTGCGTACCAGATGGAGCTGATAGACATCCATGCCTCCATGGACAGCTGTGAGTCCAAAATGACTCCCAGGCTGCGCACCTGGTCCTTCAGGGGCACAGTTACCCCATTCAGGACCATGAAAGCTTGGTGGAGCCTCCATGTTTAAGAGTCTGTGTACCTTTGATTGTGTGGTTCTTTGAGACATCTGGTTGGCTCATGCTGGTTTTGTTATACAGTGGTACCTTGGGTTACAAACGCTTCAGGTTACAGACTCTGCTAACCTAGAAATAGTACCTCAGGTTAAGAACTTTGCTTCAGGATGAGAATAGAAATCGTGCTTTGGTGGTGCGGCGGCAGCAGGAGGCCCCATTAGCTAAAGTGGTCCTTCAGGTTAAGAATAGTTTCAGGTTAAGAACGGACCTCTGGAACGAATTAAGTTCTTAACCAGAGGTACCACTGTATTGGTTGTTTCTATAGGGATATTGAAATAATTTTTAAAACAATTCTATAATTCAGAGACATTCCCTTGTGAGAGAAGAACTTGTCATCTTAGTAATTTGCAGACATGTCCTAAACCCATGCATGCGGTTGTTGGAGCACAGAAAGGCCCTGGGCAGTGGTGGCTAGGATAAAAGCACTGGATGAGGTTGTTCTCCCACTAAAAGAATGGGTTTGGAGCTTAGGAGTGCTCTTGGATCGTTCTTTGTCACTGGAAACCCAGGTAGCCCAAATGGCTAGAAGTGCTTTTTACCAGTACACAAACCATGGCCGTGTGTGGTGTAGTGGTTAAGAGCGGTAGACTCGTAATCTGGGGAACTGGGTTCGTGTCTCCGCTCCTTCACATGCAGCTGCTGGGTGACCTTGGGCTAGTCACACTTCTCCGAAGTCTCTCAGCCCCACTCACCTCACAGAGTGTTTGTTTGGGGGGGGGGGAGGGAAAGGAGAATGTTAGCCGCTTTGAGACCTCTTAGGGTAGTGATAAAGTGGGATATCAAATCCAAACTCTTCTTATTGGACTGGGGTGGTCTGGCCATGGTGATTAATGCATTGGGGCATGAATATAGGGGCAATTACTGTGATGCACTCTACGTGGAGTTGCCCTTGGGCCTCATCCAGAGGCTCCAGCTGGTGCAAAAAGCTAAAGGACCCTGGACTGTTATGTCCAGTCAAAGGCAACTATGGGGTTGTGGCACTCATCTCACTTTCAGGCTGAGGGAGCTGGCGTTTGTCCACAGGTAGCTTTCTGGGTCATGTGGCCAGCATGACTAAAATGCTTCTGGTGCAACGGAACACCGTGACTGAAACCAGAGCGCATGGAAATGCCATTCACCTTCCCGCCACAGTGGTACCTATTTATCTACTCACACTGGCGTGCTTTCGAACTGCTTGGTTGGCAGGAGCTGGGACAGAGCAACGGGTCAACATTCTGATCGGCAAGCCCAAGAGAGTCTCAGTGGTTTAGACTACAACGCCACCCGCGTCCTAAAACAAAACTCTCTAGCTGGACTGTTGATGGGAACAGACCATCACCAGCACTTAACTCTGGTTCTAAAGAGCTTGCACTGGCTGCTCATATGTTACTGAGTCAGGTTCAAAGTTCTTGCATTAATTTACAAGGCCCTTAACAACATAGGTCCAGATAAGGACCACTTGATCCCATATATCTTTGCTCAATCAACTGAGATCTTAAGGGGACTCACTATTAGTGAAAAACACTGTGCCCCCCCCATGGCTCAGATACATGGCTCTTTTCCACCAGGCGCCACATGTTTAGTACTGCAGACCCAGTTTTATGGAATTCCTTTCCAGTTGTGATCAGGCAGGCCTACTCCCTGTCCCTGTATTATTTTGCAACAATGAGGACTAGAAACCTGCTTTTAGCCACCACAAGCGGTAGCTCTCATGATTCTGCCAGAGGCCAAGAGCTGCCTACTGTGTTTGAAGAGGCTGCATGGCTTCCCTGATCTATAATACTGTAATCATGTCACTTCAGTCACAGTGGGACTGCCTGAATTCTACCACATAGCATGGAAATGAACCAATACTTACCTTCAAAGCTATTTTGTGACCCTTGCTTCCCATTACATTCCTGCCCATGCTTTCACTCTTCCAACTCCTTCCACAGTCTAAATGTCACTTGCTGTTTTATGTGCTTCTGCCAATGAGCTTGGCACCATCTCTTTCTCTTCCTTGGATTCCTTCCTTGAAAACTCCCTTTTCAGAAAGTCCTTGTTCCTGGCCCCGAGCATGTTTAAATGCACATACTGTACTGCCTCCCTCACCTCCCCCCTTGTTTCTTTTCCCATTGTCTATTTTAGATTGTCATCTTCTTCTGGGCAGGGACTTTTTGTGTGTGCATTGATGATCAAATTTTGTAAAAATACATACATACATACATACATACATACATACATAGTTTTATTTGTATGCCACCTTTCTTCTGTTCAAACTGTGCTCAAGAATACATAGCTGCAAGATAACAAAGGTAGTCATAAATAAAACATTAAAAATATACGTCCTAACTCAGGGGTCTCCAAACTTACCTGGCCCTGGGCCTGTGCCTCCAGCGCAGATTGCGTGGCGTGCGGGAGCGTGCGGGAGTGCACACCCATGCGCGTGCGCACACGCGATTTCTGGCGCAGTTTCAGGTCGCCGGAGTGTCAGAAAAAGCTTGTGCGCATGCACCAGCATCATCTATGGTGCACTTCTGGGTCGCCGGAACACCGGAAATAGCTTGTGGGCATGCACATGGGACTCCTCTGACCCGGAAGTGTGCCAGAAATGACACTTGTGCATGCACACAAGCTATTTCCAACCGTCCAGTGACCTGGAAGTGGGCAGCCGCGCTGCGCTGGTAAGAGCGGGCGGCAGCAGTGGGCGGTGGGGGTTACCGGGGGCCAGATAAATTAGCCTCGCAGGCCGTAGTTTGGGACCTCTGTCCTAACTGAACAACTTCCACATCTATCACAAGATCTAAAAGAAAGATACAAAAGGCCAACAGCAACAACCCCCCCCCCCCGCAAGTAGGACTCAGAGTAGAGCTATGAAGATGCCTTTTCCTGCACCATGTGTCTTGGTTTGGTATGTAAGGCTGTGTCAGATGGAGTTTTTCCCCTCTGCCGACACCTTCTGCAATGCATTTGCTCCATGCTTATTGTGGTCTCGATTGCCTAGTAGCCAGGCCCCGGGCCTCCTAAATAAGTTTAGATGAGATGCCCTTTTAACACCTTCCATCTCTGATAACAGATGCAAAACACAGCTCCCAAGAGGGAAGGATGAAAGAACTGTTTTTGAATTGAGAAAAGAGAATTAAGGGGAACCACTTTAATGGTTTTCAAATTCCAACTAGTAGATAGCTCTTTATACTGACAGGAGCACAAGAACCATAGACTCAAAGGGTTGGAAGGGACAAGTCATCAAGTCTAACCCCCTGCAATGCAGGAATCCCAGCTAAAGCAAAGGGTTCCGAACAGCAGGGAGGCAAATTGAGTAAATGCCTCAAAAAAATACCTTGGTTGCAGGGGCGTAGGAACACAGGGGCGGTGCGCCCTGAACGACACGATCCCAGGGGCGCCATCGCTGCTGCCCGCCCCGCCCCCAAAACGCCCGCCCCGCCCATGCGCACGGTGCGGCCCGCCCCCAAACGCACAGCGCACCCCTCCCCCAGAACGCACGCCACGTCACTGGGGGCAGCGTGCCTGCTCTCCGTCCCCGGTGGCAGAGCATGAAGCTCCGCCGCTGCTTGGTTGTAAGAGACACCATTGCTAGAATAAAAGCCACGGATTTCTAGATAACCCAAGGTTTATTTACTTAAATATTCATAAACTGCTCTCTCCACGTAAAATATCAAGGTGGAGCACAATAATATATCTAAGTACTGTACAATGCATTAAATAAATACCACAAAGCCTACATGAAATAATACTAAAAATGATTGACTCTTGAGACAGTTTAAATGACAGTGTGAAAAGGCCTTCTGAAAGTTAGCAGCGAGGATGTCTGCTAAATCTCAGTGAGAAGAGTACAGTATTCCACAGCATGGGATCAGCAACACCAAAAGCATTCCGGCTTCCGAAAAACTGGGGAACAACTAACAATGATCCTCCGGATGATCTGAGTGACCCAAGGACTTCAGGACTTTGTATTTCAACGCAGGAACACTAGACCTGCCTCGGTAGTGCAGATGTTTTAGCAGAGCTGACACAAAGCAGCTTGATAGTCAATTCCTCGTCATGTGCAGAAGCGGTTATTTTTCGGACTACAGTTTACATGCATCAAAGAAGTAATTTGAGATACAATCTGAGTCTGGATGCAATGTGTCATAGCGTTGTTGTTGTGTGGCTTTGCAAATGTGGTAGCAATTCTATTGCTTCACAGAGGCCTTTGGTCAGCTTCTGTATCCAGTTGGTCTCACTTAAGTCTTATGATGGTGTCTGATACATATTTTTGTTTACGGTATCTTCTCATTCTTCACATTCACTATAGTCTTCTAAGTGAAGCACTCCTAACATTTTAAAGCAAGCTATAGAAATAATGTTTAGTATTGTTTTAAACCACACACACTAGTTTTTATCCTGGGACCATCCATAAAGTGTTGCAGTGCTAACTGAAGTCTTCCCCTTTAGCATTCTGGCCAGTAATTTCCTCCAAGAAGAGCATTCTACCCACCTTCATAAATGCCTATTTTTTAATTTCCAGCTGACAATATTCTGTGGTTAATGAGCATGCTTAGTCTTTACTGGACTGGGGTGCTTTTTGGGTGTGCATGTCTTGCCCCTGCATATTTGTATTTCTGCAAACCTCAGAGTTCCTCCCTTTAGTTTCTCAGAGTTCCTTCCTTTTGGCCTTCTTTCTTTCAGCACTAACCATCTAAGTTGATGGAATAGCATGTGATTAAAAAGGGAAGATGTTTCACCCCCATAAATACATACTAGTCAATTAACCCATGGGTTACCGTTACTTGATTGCTTGATCAATTGATTGATTCAATTTTCACATAAAGAAAGCATTAGTTCTGAAGTTAAAGGCATGCTTTGTTGGTTTTCAGATTGAGCTCACGTGTCTGCTAGAACTTGTGGCGGAATGGTGCCTGATGATGATTCTGGTTCATCATGGGTTAATCCCTCACTCCCATTCTAGACAAGTGTTCCCTGAGAGGCGGAGCTTGGGGGGCATTCTAAATGGCAGTTGGGAGTTGGGGATTAACAGTTGGGAGTTAGGGAGTTGGTAGAGAGTAGAGTGTTAAAGAGGAATGCAGGAGCTGTATGAGGAAAACTGTGTTAAATAAAAAGAAGACATATGCTTTTAAGAACCAAAGAAACTCATGTTAATAAGTTAAATAATAAAGTTAAATGTGCTTAAACGTTCACTGACTCGGCAGTGTCTCAGTACCTTCAGAGGTGTGACAAAGAGGGGAGAACAAAGCTTTCCTGGGGAAGAGGAAACTGTTTGCTGTTTCTCCTGTCATACAAAGGGCTGGTTAGCGAAGCCGAAGGAGCCACATAGTTGCCTAAGGGAGAGGCACACTGTAGCAGTAGGGATCCCAGGGAGGGAGACTCCACTGGTGGCAATAGGTTTCGAACGCAGAGCCTGAGGTACTCTGGAGACAAGTCCAATTTGGACTCTGGAGGTTATTTTTCTCCTGTTTGTGGAGAAGCACAGGGAGAGCCTCTGAGGTTAAAGCAGTGAGGTGGGGGATCCATCACAGAGGTCATCATAATAAAGAAGGGGAATACGACAGCGTGTGCTGCTTAAAGTTTTTATAGGCCACCCCAGGGTATGTATGGTCTGAAAGCAAATGAAGCTGTGTCTGGATGGGTGACTGCCTAGGAACCACAGTATGCCATCTTAGGTTCCATCTCAGAAGAATATAAATGTAAGAAAATAAAACAAAATAGATTTTTAAAACCTACTGCCCAATCAATCGTGGATTCTTAGGCAATCAAATGCTTAAATAGTTGATTGAATGTTGATTTATCTTATAGACTTGTAGAGTTGGAAGGGACCCTGAGGATCATCTAGTCCAATCTCCTTCAAAGCAGGAATATGCAGCTGTCCGGTAGGGAGATCGAACTTGAAACCTTTGCATTATCAGCACCATGCTCTAACCAGCTGAGCTACCAGGATGTGATCAATTATATGTCGAAAAAAACAGACCCATCTGTTAATTGCAGGGTGCTCTCTCTTCTACAAACAACCCTTATTTCCGTGGTGACAGTCTAGTCTGAGCTTGGGAAGGAGGCACAAAGGGCTATATTGGAACAATCATGGAAGAACATTTTGTGCCGCTGAGAGGCTTGCCAGCTACTGTTTATTTCCCCAACCGTATACTTCACTTTGCTAAGAGAAAGGGAGGAGGGATGGCAAGCCTTTGTAGTTGTCAGCACCTGAGGTGTGCCCTGTGTTGACGAGGTTGTTAAACCAGTCATGGCATCAACTTGCTGGGGAAAAGTTGTTTTGCTGGGCAATGGCTTTATGGCACTGACCGACTTGGTATCGGTTGAGATTTTACTGGCACTTAAACTTTTCCCCCCAGATGTGGCAGCTCAGCCAGAAGGACCTGCAAAGCCAGTGAAGCTGAAACTAGTATTTCCCTTCCCTTCCCTTTTCTGTCACTTCTTTGACTTTTTGACAGCAGCCAAATTCACATCTGTTTATCAGCTCCATCTGGTACGCAGGCTGAGACCCTACCTGCCCGCAGACTGTCTCGCCAGAGTGGTGCATGCTCTAGTTATCTCTCACTTGGACTACTGCAATGCACTCTATGTGGGGCTACCTTTGAAGGTGACCTGGAAACTTCAACTACCGTAACCCAGAATGCGGCAGCTAGATTGGTGACTGGGAGCGGCCGCCAGACCACATAACACTGGTCCTGAAAGACCTACATTGGCTCCCAGTACTTTTCTGAGCACAATTCAAAGTGTTGGTGTTGACCTTTAAAGCCCAAACGGCCTCGTCCAGTAAACCTGAAGGAGCATCTCCACCCCCATCGTTCTGCCCGGACATTGAGGTCCAGCACCGAGGGCCTTCTGGCGGTTCCCTCGCTACGAGAAGCCAAGTTACAGGGAACCAGGCAGAGGGCCTTCTCGGTAGTGGCACCCACCCTGTGGAATGCCCTCCCCCCAGAGGTCAAAGAGAACAACAATTACCAGATCTTTAGAAGGCATCTTAAGGCAGCCCTGTTTAGGGAAGCTTTTAATGTTTGATGTCTTTCTGTATTTTAATATTTTGTTGGAAGCCTCCCAGAGTGGCTGGATTGCATGGATTGCATGTTCAGACCCAGAGACCTCCCCACTAAATAAATTCACACTTGACTCTGCCAAAGGGTCTACATACCGTATTTATAGAGAAGCCAGTGAAGGTCCTTGTAAAATGAGAAGAACCTAAGAATAGGCATCCCCCTCTTTCAACTGGGGAAAAAACCCCAGCAGAGTTTATTCACAAGCTTGTAAAAGGCTGCGTGATCAGGCCAATGACTGATTTAGTCAATTATCCACCCTGTTCTCACAGTGGCTGACCAGATGCTTATGAGAAACCCCAAGCCAAGACCTGAGCGCCACAGCACTTGCCACACAGGTGATTTCCAGAAGCTGGCATTCAGAGGTATGCTATCTGTAACCATGGAGCTAGAACATATTCATCATTGCTAGTAGCCATTGATCACAATGGCTATAATCTACTTCCATTGTTGGAGTAGGCACTATGTATTGTGGGAGTCGAGTAGCTTTCCTTTTGGTGCATTTCAAATAATACTTTCTAAACAGAAGAGAGTGAGTTACGTAACTGCCTACCTTGTCCAGTGAAAGAACGTGTGAATTTATATTGCAATGGGGCCATTTCTCATCCCCTTACTACACCCTATTACCCTTGCCATGAAAGAAGATGAATGACTGGAGCAGGCTTTTGGAATGAGTAGTAGTTCCAAGGCACTCAGAAAATGTTTCTCTGGGGATCAGGACTTACCTGATCACCTTCTTTTTCAAGGGGCAGGAAGATTTGCTTATTTGTGATTGTTTTAATTGCCTGCAACTCATACAACAGAATGTGTTTTGCTTGAGCCATGTGTACAGTTAACATTTTTGCAAGCATTAGGACATTAAAGTGGAATTGCGAGTATTCAAAGGAGGCAAATTTCTAAATGCATTTCTCTTGGAGTAAACCGTATAGAATTGGACTTGCTTTTGAGTAGACTCATAAGATGGCTCTGCTAATGCATGCTCTGATTTGCAGCTTGCCATTTTCCTGTTTCGCTTTTGAAAGGTTTTCCGGGTGTGGTCAGGCACAAGCTATATCTGTGATGTTCCAGATCAGCATGACAAACCTATGTTGACACTATTACTTAAGCTAATTCCATCATATATTATGTACCAGTAATGTAATTGTGGCACACCATAATGGTGGTTACTTGGGAGGAAAAATAGCAGTATGGATGTGTGAGGGACAGGGGATACCGGGAGGTCCCTCCCATCTTAAGTACCAGCTCATCGCCAAGCGCTGGGGAAAGCAGGGAGGGCTCTGCTTCAAGCGGAGACTCAGGAAGTGGTGACCGAGGCTCTGGCAAGGTAGCGGAGCCCATGCACAAGGTGGGACAGGAAGGGGGGAACAAGGGGGGCAGGCCGATCCCTCCGACCCCAGAATTACGCAAGAAACGTCGTGGGAAGAGGTTGGGTCTTCCCAAACTTCTTTGCTGGAGGAAAACGCGCCAACCTCCATTCGGAGGTACTGACACCTGACTGACAACATGTATATAGATCGCTCCGAGCACTGTAAATAATCAGCACTTAATAAAAGCCTAAAAGGACTATGCTGTGAGGAGTCGTTACTCTAGAGTAGCCACATCTGCATCTCTGACAGGATGGTTCCACTTTATTCAATCTCTCCTTTTTTCCTTAAAGCAGCTTTTTAGCCCTTATGCCAGCTCAAATAGACTCAAAATGTAGAGCCAATGCCCCAATGCCCCCTGTGAAACCAAACCCAAGCATTTATAACAGAACTAGCTGGATCTGTGCGCAGTCTGTTAAACTCAGAGTCCCCCTTCAGACTCCCCTCACCTTCAGAGTCCCCCTGTTTTACTCATGTTCTGTTTATGCAGGCACATCCCTATGACTCCCCCCACCCTGTCTCGACCCATGACGCATCAGGCCCCCTCTTCCCCCCACCCCCCGGTTCATCCCTGTGACTGGTCCCACTGTGTCCTGACCTATCTCATCCCCTCCCACCCCCCACCCCGGCAAGTCAGTATCTCCATTCGGCCTAGTCTGTAAAGGATTCGGCCTAGTATGTAAAAGGGAGCTGATGTGCTGTTGAGAGGGAAGGTTTTATAGGTGCAGTACCAGTGTAGCCGCCGCTAGAGGGCACTCGCTTGCAACCTGGTTCTTTTCCCAGAATGCATTTTCGTCTGAGTGGTGTGTTTTGAAACACGGGGTTTGTTTTTTTTACCAGGCACAGGTGTGACATCTGTCTTTGAAAACGGTACGGGGTTACTCTCATATTCACATGCGGCTTTGTGCCAAAATTTGAACGCAATCGGTCAAGCGGTTTTGGTGAAACGTGGATACTAACGGACATGGCCAGTTTACATTTTTATATATAGAGATGTGGCTGGCATGTGGTAATGGGAAATTCTGGTACAACACACAACTATAAAACGTACATGCACGCTCTTGAGAAGAGGAAAAACGAAGAGGGAAGGAGGCCTACATTCAAAATAAGCCAAGGATGGAGAACCTTGAGAGAGAAGTAAGCACATCTTTCAGTGCTTTTCTTTGACTAGATCATAACCTGTGTATTTAAGTTGTCATCCACTCCAGAACTTTGGGATATCAAAAGCTAAAACCAAAAACCAAACAGAAATAGAGAATACGGGAAATGTTTAGTAGCATACTTTTTGAGTTTATTGACCTATACAAAATCATAGGTCTTTAAAAAGTCAGGAGTAGTAAAAGAATAGGCAAAAAAAGATATCCTTGTTTCTAAAAGGCTATACAAATATGCACAAAAGAAAAAAATTATTATTTTTGTTTCTTTTTTTTCCACGTTTATTCCAAACTTTAACTCTAATAATACAAATGACTAAGGACCAGCTTAACAAATTCAGAATCTCTCTGTATATATATATATATATATTTATAGAATTCTTTTTACATGATTTGGAGTATCAGTTAAAAAAAAGGTTCAAAAACCTTCCCCCCCCCAAACCTTTCTATTCACAATAACAAGGAGTGATTCTGCATTTTGTATTTTTTTTAAAAAAAGGAAGATCCCCAAACAGCACCATTGGATAGAATCCTGAAGTACAGTATAGCTGAGAAACAAAATTATTTTTTATAAGTTTGCAAAATTACACTAGGTAAACTTTAGTTAATTTGTTCCTACAGGTAGATGATATGAGGTAGGCTTATTCCTCCTAGATAAAACCTGCAGTTGAGTTCTTCCTTTGTTTGCACAGAAAAAAAAATTCACTTACTTTGTGTACATGCTAATTCATCACTCTGTTGCCCCGATTTATATAGGAGGCAATTCACATGAGTGGAAACAGGCTTCCATTCACAGATCCCACAGATGGCTATGCTAGTCTTCTTCACGTATTACTTGTGTGAAGGCGGCAACATGGAAAGAAAGGTACTTGAGGTCACAAAAAACTCCTCATATGGTAAGGGATAACAAGTGGAGAGTCTTTTTCTATCCGTGGAAGCTTGCCACATTCAGGATTCTTAAATCACACAGGGAGCTTGCAGGGATAAAAAGGCTCCCCACTTCAGAAGTTATCCTTCAACACAAAAGGGGTCAGAATGAATCATGCACCCTCAAGAGCAGGGTAAACACACAGCCTTGCGGTCCATTTATATCTGTGTTGCCTCTTTGTTATTGTGTGAAAACGGCTACTGTCAGCTCAAGCCAGATCATTCTCCAGCCTGGTACTCCTTCCCCCTTTTTCTCTCTCCTTGGACAACAGATAATGAACACTGATCACATCTTGAAGGTGAGAGGTTGCACCAGGAGAGAAGCAGGGGCTATTCAAGTATTCTGCTCTATTCCTGACTTCATTGACTGGGACCAGTGAATGCATAGTGCACCTGCTTTTTACAGATAGCATATTTTACAATTTAAATGCCCTTTGATTTTTAAGGCACCAACTTGGTATTACTGTTAAGTGCAATTGTGTCCACTGTTTTGTTTTTTAAAATAATACTGGTCAATATAGTGAAGCCGTTCAATACATTGGACATATTGTCACATCAGTAATGCAAATATTCTTGCAAACTTTCTGTTTCTTATTGATGTATCAAAACCAAGTGTTTCCCTGTGCATTCCACATTTAAACCTGCATGCATTCTTGCATAAATGAAAATTTATCATGGAGAGTTGTAAAATTACTCCCCACTAGGAAGCAATTTGAAGATGCCTGCTTGCACTTTCCAGAAAACAGCCGCCCTGCTGTCCATAGCTGCCAAGTTTTCCCTTTTCTCGCGAGGAAGCCTATTCAGCATAAGGGAAAATCCCTTTTAAAAAGGGATAACTTGGCAGCTATGCTGCTGTCACAGATTTATGTGGTACATTGCAATGTGCAACCACTGCTTCTTTTCTTTTCACGGTGCTTCGATAAGAGAGAGACATTCAGGACAGCACATCTTAAAAACATCTTTAACCTCATTCAAATACTGTTTAAACCCCCAAACATTCTTCAAGGAGTGCTGCAAAGTCAACCTTCTGCCTTGTAGCCATTAAGTGCCACAAACTTGTCTTCTTGATCAGCAGATGCTACGACAGAAGCGACTCTGAATTTCTCTCTGAATTGTGCTCCTAAAATGGTCCCAAGAAGAATCCCCTTTTCACATTTTTTTTGAAGTCTGCACCATCATCTTCTTTCCGTCTTTTCAAAAAAGTGCTTTCCAAAATACTTCAACCAAAGGCTGCGTTTTTGTGGTAGGAGATTTAAAACCAGACCTCTTCCTCATTTTGGTCTATTTGGATTCATATTGTTGTGCTAACGTGGATAAGAATCTGCAGCTTTGTCTCGCTGAATACTTCATCCTCCCATAACAGTCCTCATTTCTGAGTTGCACCAGGAAGCTAAGTTTTGTTTTGTTTGCTTTGTAGAACAGCATAAAGGTGCAAGGCACATGGGGTAACTGAAGCCAAGGCTAGGCTCACACTAAAGTCCCAGGCTTCGAATCCTCATGCCAGAACAGTCCCTGGTCACCGTCTTGCAAGTCTCCTTCCAACTGGTCCCTGTTGCTGCTGCCCAACTGGCTTGTTTCGGCATACATCCTGTAAAAACATAATGGCTGTTAGTGATATGCAAGACGAACTGCAAATTCAGGTGCTGCTCAATAGTACACTTGGAGAGACTCATTTATATTCAATATAACCTTATCCTCAAAGCAGTGAGATTTGAAAGTAGAATCAAGAGGACTCACACCAGTCTGATGCTGAATCATAACTGGGACCCAAATTTACTGGAGCAGTAAAGACCCAGGAAGTAGATAATAGCCACAGTGAATATTGGTTTTGGTGACAGATCAATCCTGTATTTAAGCTGGTGTATTTAATTACACATTACAAGCCCCTGGCAACTGACCGGTTATAATGTTTGGAACATAAATACCCATTAAGAAAAGACATATCAGAGTATTTGCTTGGCATTTCTATCTCATCCTATTCTGCAGAGTCCAGGTTAGGTCACAGCACATGTATAAAAACAGCCCACCAAGATGCTAGTTTTGACAGTGAAAAAGCCTGCAAACTGGGCTCCTCCACAGCCAGTGACAGATGAAGGGTCTCTTAAAGAGTAAAAGGAGCTCTTTCTTCCAGAACTGGCAATGGGAGCATTGGTCAGTGTTCTGGATTGGAGCCAATGAAATAAGCTGTTGTTTATGATGTTGACTTGTTTAAATAAATTGTAATTGAGGTTAATCACAGGTTATGTTTTGGACACTGCAGTTAACAGACAGTAGGAGAGGAAAACACCCCATTGCCTCATTGCACCTGCACTGGAGAAGAGAATTATCATGCACGGAACACTAAGCCATCATTTAGCATTACAGCTAAATCAGGCCTTTGTGTAAAGCTGCCAAAATAATGGCCACTCTCCTCAGTGTTTGACATTAGGTGAGAAAACTCAGGCAATTAGTAATAAAATTAAATATGATTATAACGTAACTTTTAGCCACCCTGTTAAAAAACTGAACACCGCAAGGACTTCAATGAACCATTGGATGGGATGCTTTACACCATGGGTAGGCAAACTAAGGCCTGGGGGCTGGATCTGGCCAAATCGCCTTCTAAATCTGGCCCACGGATGGTCCGGGAATCAGCTTGTTTTTACATGAGTAGAATGTGTGCTTTTATTTAAAATGCATCTCTGGGTTATTTGTGGGGCATAGGAATTCGTTCATCCCCCCCCCCCTTCAAAATACAGTCCTGCCCCTCACAACGTTTGTGCTGCGGTGCCTCAAATTTAATATTGTATTTTCTGCCCATTTCATTCTTGGTGCTAATAACAATATTGCTGACACCCTATCCTGTTTTCAGATGGAGCGCTTCAGATCCTTGGCTCCAGATGTCCAGCAGCTTTCGGAATATTTCCCGGTTCAACTTTGGAACCTTGGCAGCAGCTAGTCCTGCAGGGAGTACAGTAGTAGCATCTATTTCTCCTTCCACTTTGAGGTCTTATAAGAAGGCCTGGATGGACTTTTTAGCTTTTAGAGCACAGCTATTGACTAGCAACACTACAGAGTCGCCATCCATGCACCAGGTGTTGCAATATTTGGCTCACCTGCATTTTATAGGTCGCGCTGTGAAGTCCATTCGAATTCAGTCTTCTGCGATTTCATTTTTCTGTAAGTCCCTAAATTCTAGAGACCCTTGTGCAAAGTTTGTGGTATGAAAGGCTCTTGAGGGCTGGGCCAGATTGCAGTCACCTAAGTTGCCAGGTAGGAGGCTGATCACATTCGATATTTTATGTGCTATGCGCAGCAAGCTGAGGCTAATTTGCTGGTCTATTTATGAGGCGAGGCTATTTTCGGCAGCCTTTTCAATTGCATTTTTTGGTGCATTGCATGTGGGTGAAGTGGTGCTGGAGTCAGCATGAGGAAGGGCTCCCAGGGGCTTGCTTTTGCAGGAAGTTCAGCTGTCTGATGCTGAGCTGGTGCTCACTATTCACAATTCAAAAATGGACCAGTTGGGCAGAGGCACCTTGATGAGGCTGCCTGCCACTGGTAAGCACGGCCCTTGTCCAGTGAAAGATGCAAAGAAATATTTGTCACTTCGCCCGCCTGGGAATGGCCCCTTCCTGGTCCACGAGGATGGGTCCCTGTTAAAGAGGCATCAATCTGCTGCAGTCTTTAAGCAGAGGCTTGACAGGCATATGTCAAGAATGCTTTGATGGTGTTTTCCTGCTTGGCAGGGGGTTGGACTGGATGGCCCTTGTGGTCTCTTCCAACTCTATGATTCTATGATTCTAAGGCAATCGCAGCATGTGGCCTGCTGGTCAGTGAGTTTGCACCTCATTCCTTCCGTATTGGGGCAGCTACTACTGCTGCACATTGGGGCCTGTCCGTTGACAGGATTAAGGATCTGGGCCGCTGGAGATCTGAAGCATACAAGGGTTATTTTCGGATGCAGCGCTAAGGTGCAGTTGCTAATGTTGTTTTGTTCATTCTTAGGTCCGCCTAACCTGCACGTCTGGATAGGTGGGCACAGCATTGTCCACTGGGCCAGCAGGAGGGCGGCGGAGTCTGGATTTGGACACAGGCTCAGGCTCCCCGACCACGTGTGCGTATCCTGGATATCCAGATGAGGAATGCGTTGGGAGGAGCTTCTCCTGACAGTGCAGGTGTCTGCGGAAGGCATGCCTGAGGCGATGGTGGTGCAGCTGGGGGAGAACGATTTGCCAGCTTGAGCCTGCGGACCCGCATGCAGGAGGACTTGGAAGAGTTGAAGGCAGCTCTTCCTGGACTCAAATTTTTTTGGTCGCAGCTGTTGCAATGACATGTATGGCGTGGAAGCCGATGCCCAGCTGCCACCGAGAGGGCCAGGAGGCACGTCCAGAGCACAGTGGCCAAGAAGGTTCTGACTTTGGGTGGAATGGTGATCCGTCACCCAGGCATTACCTTCCGTGATGTGTCCCGTTACAGGCTTGATGGGGTTCATCTGTCTGTGATTGGGAATGATCTATGGCTGACCGCCATGTCAGCGGGGTTAAGGGATTGGTTACAGGTGTGAGTGGTTGGTGGCAAGCACAGGTGCTCGTGTGGCAGATAGGCACTGGTTCAGGTGATAGGGATGGGAGAACGGTCTCGCCATCCCTATGTGAAGGGTATTCCATTAAAGGAATCCAGGGACTCAACTTGGTTTGGTCAACCCCTGTGAGGGGGTTGTGCCCGTGCCTGAGTCCAGGGGGACATCTGGGTGGTGGACATAGCCTGTTCCCGGCTTTCCGCCTATCCAGCACTCCTTGGCTGACCTATGCTGGTGCCCTGGGTCAGCGCCACCTGCAAGGGTGCAGGGAGCTAGTCAAGCCAGAGCCTATGCAACCACTCACTTTCTGTAATCAATAAAGTTGTGGCCTAAATTCTGCCAAAATCCAAACCAAAATTTGAGTCAAGTTTGAATTTATTTAGTGGAGAGGTCTCTGGGTCTGACCACGCAAGTGAATGAAGAGACAGAGCATTGTCTGCTTGAGCTCAGTTCTCAGAAAAAAGTTGAAAACTACAGAAGTGGCTTTCTTATGTGTAGGCTGCCACATTCCAACAGACAAACCAGCTGTAGACATATCACAATGTAAACCAGCAATTCCATTGTAAATGGCTTACCTGCTTGGCAGTGGGTGGTTGCCATACACACTCCCGTAACAGCTAGCATAAGAGGATTGAGACAGCGTATCATAATCGGGAAGTCCCAGTGCAATCGGATTCCGCCAATTCCCAGAGGCATTTGTAGAAGATGCTAAAGCAGAGGGGGGATGAAAATAATGCTAGCGGTGACTAACTTGCCTAAGGATTCAAGCATGCTTTTTTTTCTTCACATACTCGAAACACAGCCATTAGTTAGAAGCTGTTTTTAGACAGAGACAAATAAGTGGAAGACACAAAGAATGTTTTTTATATTGTAAACCACCCTTCGGCTGAAGGGTGGTAATTTAACAAGCAATAATAATTAATAGTAGAAGCTCAAACTGTGAGCAATTGATGCACTGCTACCAGAAAAGTATAGTCAGCTATGCAATGAGTTCACAGAAGTACCACATAGATTCACTGATGAGAATAACATGCTCAGTTAACTTGATTAGGGCAATGCACCTCCTTTTTATCTACCGTACCTTTAGATTTTAATCCAATCAAGTTACAAAGAAAATCACAGAAAACAATTCCTCTGCTTTTTATCTTTCATTACTTAGTTCTGCTCTAATTCATGATTTAAAAAACGATCATAACACTGTTTTCCCTTAGATTCCCTACCTCCACCATACATCTTCCTGAATATTCTAGATTTAACAAAAGTGATACTTATTAATGTTTTATTTTAACTTAAATTCAGTTACTCTGTTCTTATATATGGTAGGTTCTATTACAATAGTTGCATCTTTTTCTAATACACAAGTGCCCACCCTTCTGTCATAAAATTACTCCCCCCCCCCAGTTGTGTGAGGGTTTATCTATTATTAAGACTTTATGAGCTTTGCGTATTCAGACGGTTTCTTTCAATGGCTTATGCAATTTTCAGTGTTGGGCAAGAAGTCCATGCACAGGTATCAACACATTTTACATTTTTTTTATATCCCCAAAGCACAGATACTGGTTGAAAACCCAATATAAACCTTAATATTTGTCTTATTCTCTTATGTACTTGTCCCTTTGTGCAGTAAATTTTGGATGCATTTGCTGCCACCTTTCGTGGATAAACATGTTTCATTAACTGCCTAGATCTCGCCACTATGAGAGGCAGGATGTTGAACTAGATGAGCCACCTCTGAGCCAGTAGGCTTGTCCCCAGTTTCTTAACCTCCTGCACACTGTTGACACCCAATTACTTTGCAAACCAGCTTGACCATTCTTTCTCAAACCAGTTTAGCAAGGCTTCTACAAATTATTTTAGCTCAATCCAGAGCTCCGTCGTTCTTACACAGCACCGTATCTAAGCTGACACTGAGAAACAATATTAAAGAAATATGTTCCCCATTAAATGTTTTATGTAAATGAACAAGCAACAGTAGGTAGGGTTGAATTTAAACACACACACACACACACACACACACACACATGTACTCGTGCACACAGATCATCTATTTGCACAGAGTAATTACAGAATGTGAGATTGGTCTAATACTCCGTCTTATGCAGTATTATGTATCTATTTACTATTCTCATTTTAAAAATTATATCCTGTCCTTTTCTTGTATTTAGGATGGATTACATAAAAGAAACTTCAATGAAATGCACTGGAAAACAATAATAAAACCAGGGTAAGTGGGTGGACTCAACAGTTTAAAACAATACATACACCAGAAACTAAATACGTCTTAATCACTCATGAGCCTGTTCCATCCTGTTTGGCCTAGGCAGGCCTGTCTGCAGGCATGGGGTAATAACAGAGAAAAACTTGCTCTTGTGATTTTGCCAACCTAACCTCTGGCACAGAGCAGCAAGGCCTCTCTCTAGGTGGTACCAGGGGCAAGGGAGGGGTACATGGGAGCAGGTGTACACAGGCTGTTCACTGCTTTCAAGTTTTAGGCACCTTGGCATGGACCTCCAAATCTACCTACTGATGAACGCAGCTCCTTTCAAACAAGTGCAGTATGTTTCCTACTACTCAATATTCAAGGCATCTGGTTTCTGCACCAGATACATTTCCAGGTAGTTTCAAACAAAGAAGTACCAATAGGAAGTTGTATAGAACCAAGAACCTGCTAGTTGCCTTCAGTTCAAAATTCTGAAGCCTCTCCATATTAAACAAGCTGTATTTATTTTCATATCCAGCTTTTTTTTTTTAAATATCCCAATAGTTATTCCTGCTTCCAAAAGCTGATCAACTGGATAATTCCTCCCCCCCCCCTGCAGCCTGTGCTGCTCATTGCACGGATCAACAGGGCAAGACTAGAAGCATTTGCTCCAGAGGCACCAGCAATCTACCTGAGTCTCTGGGCTTTATCTCTGCCACCTGAAGCAAAGCTCTGTAAATGTCCCAATGAACACAGGAAGCAGGCCTTTCTATTTACCAGAATGGAGGAGGCGTTCATTGTGTGCGAAAAAAGGAATTCAATTTAGATATGGACGTGTTAAGTTGTTACAGTCAGAAGGACCCTGGTTGTGTCGGTACACCTCATACACCCATGAGCAATTGCTGGGCTCCAGAGCCCACGATATGTGTGAAGTTGCAGAGGCACAAAATGGATAGTTACCTGAAGAGAAAGATGACGCGCGGCTGCTCGGACAACAGGGGACCTGCAGTCCAGTGAAGCCCAGGCTCCTCTGTGACCCTCTGTCGGCGTCAAAGCCTGCCTGCAGGCCATGAGCCTGGTCTTTGTGCCCAGAGGCACGCTGGTACCAGCCGCGAAGATGCTCTGCTACTAAGGCCTTGTGAATGTTTTTGGTGATGTGTTCAGATTTCACGGACGGCTTCCGCGGCAGGCGAAGGGTGGCGTACGGGTTGTGCGGCACTCTCTCCATCTCGTCCTCGTGGAAAGACCTGAAATCCCGATAGCGGCGCTCGTGTCCATAGTGTGCCGACGAACGGTAGGAAGGGTTAACTGTGTACTGGCCCTCCGTGCCATTTTCATACACGTAGCCGCTATTGTAATACACATCGCACTCCGTGTAAGGGGCGTAGCCAGGAATGTAGCAGGTGACCGACGGTTGCTCCTGGCTTTTTGGGTAGCCGCCATTGCGGACATCCTTCTGGGCAAGGTTTGGCATGCTTCCCGAATTTGCAGCAGAAATGTTCTGTTTCTTGGTCCATCTCCTGTTTCTTGTACGGTTGTCCAGAGTCTGGGTTGTATAGCAGGGGCTTGGGGTTGAGGTCACATAGTATTCCGCGCTGGACTGGCTGGTGTAGGAGGACCCATCATCTAGGATTTCTGTACTGCTGCTTCTTGGAGATTTTGAAAGGGTGAACACTGGCTTTTCGCTGGCAGTCTCAGACAGCAAGTTGGTTTGGGACTCTAAGCTGCCCCTCCGTTGCCTGCGGTGCTGGGGGGATACATCCGGCCTGAGAAAGCAGAAAATTGCCTTTGTTACAAACATGGCATGCAGTTCTATCCAACAAGTAGCATAGGGCAAAGCTACAATACTTTGAATTACAGGAAAGGTAGGCATTGGTTATAAGTAAAAAAACAAACAAACATAAGAGCAATGAAACAAGCTCTCTATGGAGGCTGTGACGTCTTTTCCCATGAAGTCTTTCATGGGAAGTCCAGGCAGGAATCTAACAGGGATATAAAATATCACAAATGTAATAGGAGGTTGGAATAGTTGATGTTCCATGGTTGTAGTCTAATCCACAAGAGTCTCAAATATCTACGTGCTATACTAGGATTTCATGTATCATTGTTGGCATTCATCTGTCTCGGGAGACAATGGAAGAGTGCAAACCTTGGAGAGTTACAGTGCCTGCTGCGGCTGTAGAGACTGATAGGGTGTCACAGGGCTAACCAGTGTTTCCCAAACTTTTCAGTACTTCCTGCGACAAACTTTATCTGATTCAGAACATCTGTACTATTCAAACATTTGTTGCAAAAAATAAAAATAAAATGAAGGAAGATAAAGCAGCAAAGGAAGCTGAGCAACATTTGAGTTCCACTAAATAATTTCAAGCAAAGCTTGTAATTCCTTCAGTTTCAAGGATACTTAGGAATGTCTAACATCAGGTTAGGGAAATCTGGGGAAGCTCCCTCAGCCTTCAAGAGATGTAGGAGCTTGGTTTACTGTTGCTGATTGAATGCAAATATATAGGGGATAGGGGACCAGCAATAACTTACTTCTAGGGGTAAGCAGCTTTTGGGAAATTGGGAATGCACCCATCATCTCAAGCTTTCAAATGAGTGCTATGGCGGACACACCCATGATTTCATCTATTATTTTATGATATGCTTCTTATCATAAAGAAAGATTATGGATGAGCTAATTCTTTTCTGCTGGAAATGCTTTCTGGGGGAAAGAAAGAAGAAAACCAGCTTACTGTAAATGAGTGCTACTATACGCATTGCGTGTGAGAACTGGTGTTGTGGGCATACTTCTTCCACCACGGTGCTGCCTCTCCACTGTTCTGTACGGGCTGCTGTGTGTTGACAAGGGGTCTCTGTGATTATAAATAGAGGAATCCGGTATGTGGCCACCATCCCAATATCTTCAATAAAATGCAAAGCAGAACAGCATTCGCGTTACTCGCCGACAGATTGAAAGCGGAAGATTTGAAAAGCACAGGAAAGACAGTATATAAAGCAAGCACAAAGTTCATTCAGGAAAGCATTGTGCAGAATGGCTGCTATTTTGAGAGCTGCGGAAGCGGAACTTTTAAAAACAGGGCAGAAGAGAAAACGAAAATAAAAGCAGAAGTGAAACCAGTTAATTTAGCAGTCATGCTTTGTTGGGATGATGGTGCAAGTTCATGGAATACTAAGATACAATCTCAAGTGACGTAGAATGGATGAGGAGTGTAGAAGTTAGAAATAATGGTGAGGAATTCACACAAGTGGTTCTGCAAGTGTACTGAGGATCTCTAACTTTCTCATTCCCACTGAAGGTCCTTACGCTTCATTAGAAGCAGCTTGGAAAGGTCACCTGGCTTGCTGTAGCAGCCTTTGAAGGGGCACAAAGGACTGCAGTGGTCAGAGAAGAGCTCAGAAAACCCTGGGGGTGGAGATGAAGGCTTTTGAGGTCCTACCTAGAGCCAATCACTCGTTAAGCTTTTCTTGCAAGTTCCACAAGTCCAGCCACTTTTTGTTTAACCTAGCTCCCCTACTGAATAATCTCAAATGTTCAGTGTTGCATGCCAACACACAGAAATGTGTCTTCAGTTCACGGATGAAAGGAAGTTCAGCCATGAGAAATCACTCAACGACAACTGACCCCCCACCCCCCACCCCAAAAAATGTATTGCAAGTCATTTTGCACGCTTCTTTCTTAAGAGGCAGAGAAGGTGATGGATGAGTAAATAAATAACAGCAGCATTTTAAACATATCATCACCTTTGTAGAAAAACTAAGCAAATGTTACTGAAGTTTTTGGCAACGTCAGAAATTCTGTACCTGGAGTGCCTGGATTCAAGGAGTTGCTCATTCATGGAGGACTTCCTGAGATGGATTCTCTCCACCCCAAGGGATTTGGGTGATGGAGATTTTGGAGAAAGTGGCACAGAGTTTATTCTTTGGCCTGGCACAGCAAGATAATCACTACCTGCTTAAAAACAACAACAACAACACATGGTTTAAAAACTTGGAAGGATGAGGAAGGCATCTGTCCTGTTAAAGCAAAAACCCTAGCAACACTCACATCCTTAATTAGAAGAATCTCTCAACCCTATCATTTTGCATGCTTTTCATTTTACAGAAAGTTAAACAATACAAAGGGAAAGAAGCAATACATAGTTACAACAGGATTTAGTTGAATGTAAAGGCGAAGTCCTGCACACTCCTGGCATATTTCATGAATTAATTTATTGAGATGTTAGCCTTCTAATGCTATGTTTTCATTAAAAAGGAAGACAGATTTATTACGCCTAAGCAAAATCCCAAGCCACAGGGTTGAACAATGTAGCACTTTAATACAGACCAGCAATGATAGAAACTCAGGTATAAGGGCTGATTTTTTAGTATTCAACAGTCATTCAGGTATTAAAGATTCATCCAGTCCTCTTTATAGATTTAGCAACTGAGTTTGCACAAAAGACTGTTTCCTTAATAACTGTGATTGAGAAATGATGGAGACTCAGAGTTATATACTCACAGAACTTTCTTATGTATTGCTAATCTAGGATAATGATTGGGAGGTCAAATAGAACATCAAGAACATAGGAAATTCCATTACTGCAAGTCAGACTATTGGACAATCAAGCTCAGTACTGTCTACAGCGACAGGCAGTAGCGGCTCTCTAGAAGATTTTCCCAGACTACTTGGAGATGTTAGGGACTGAACTGGATTCCTGTTGAGTTACAGGACTTCCCTAGTACTGTGGACTTACTTTCTGTCCTGTTAAAGCAAAAACTTTCCGAGGTTTGAAAGAAGCACATTCGGACCATATGTTTGAAATATCTGTCCCGCAAACATGTTTAAGCCCCCAAAACGTGGGAATTCCTGAGGCCAAATGGGGTCAGTATTGTATCTAATGAGAGACCAGCAGACGTTTCTCGTGCACACATTTGGATGTATATACATTGAGATGCAAAGCAATAATCATAATCACAGATAAACAAATTCATGGAACGAGCCCCGTGAAGGAGGAGCAAAGTTTTCTATTTATATAGGCATACGCCTGGAACTCCAAAGTATCACTTTGGAAAGGGAATGGGTCATGCAGAGCAGCTGGTTGTGACATTTCGTGAAGAGACAGTTGCATTTTCATTCAGTCTCAAAGAGCATAACAGCTGTGACGAGTCAACTGGGGATAGGGGGGGGGCTGTGCAGGAGAGCTAGTTATCTTATCTCCCCACCTAATGTGCTCTATACATTTCTCCCAATTCCCAGAGTGGCTTAACAATCAACGTCTCTTCCCAGGGAACTCTGGGAATTGTAACTCTGCGAGGGGGATAACTTTCAGCACCCTTTCCAAATTACAGGTGCCAGGATTCTTTGGGTGAAGCCATGACTGTTTAAAGTGGTATGATACTGCTTCAATTGTAAGATGTGGGCCAGGGAGAGAGAGAGAGAGTGAGAGCGAGTGATAGCCAAGTCCTTAGTTGCGGCTTCCCAACTCTGGAGCACTCTCCCCTAGAGGCTTCCTGACACTGTTGTCTTCACTCCTTTTTATTTGCCCAGGCTTTGAAGCTGCAGAGGAAGCTTTTTATTAGCTTCTCCTTATTTATTCTTTCACTGACTACATCCTATTCGTTGCTCTCCTTGTTGTTTGTGCTCCACCCCCCCCCCATATATATATATTTCTTTCATGGCTAGATGCCCAGGCAGCAAGCTTTTCTAAAAGTTTGCAGGGCACAAATCTCCTCCTCCTCTTAAGTGGATACATTTTATTATTATTAGTTGGACAAACTAAAAGACTTATGGGCAAACCAAGCTATCGCTACCAGTTAATTCTACACTACGTCTGAAATCGCCATGAGCTTCAAGTGTGAAAATTTTTGCAAAGAAAAAAGAAAAGCTGAGGACTAAGTCCTCTTCCTGATGACTCAGAAGCAAGATCAGATATGACAGTGTGTTAAAAAGAGAGCCATCTAGGTCATTCCATTATTGGCGGAACCACAGCCAATTGGGACTGGCCAATCAGAAAAGGCTTGCTGGATCAAAGCTATGGAACAATTTGCACTGTAGGAGTTTGGGCACTAAAGTTACAGGTTATCTGTCTAAGCAATAATGAGTGGGAAGGGAGGGACGGAGGGTGTTTCTAGACAGCTAATGACTAGATGAAGGAGTATGGCTAACCCTGCCTGTTGTCAGCTGGCAGGAAACACACAACCCAGATGTCATTATGGCAATTAAATAAATCATGGGAATCCTGAAAAAAAAAATATATATAAAAGGATAATAATCACTTGTTTGTGTGTTAAACAGGGAGCTATATCTCTCAAGAAATTGCATTAGCACACCAGATTTCTTCTTATTCTCATCAAATTAGCAGTTAAGCCCTTTTCAGAAAATGGCTCAAGGTTAGCTCAGGATCGCCATAAACTTTGCTGTTCAGCGCAATGTTCACAGGATATCATGGGGCACAATCTTAGGCAACAGTAATGGTGGCAGTGATAGAGGGAGAGGGGAAAAATAGGGTTGCCATACACCCGCAATTTCCTGGACAAGCCCTTGTAAACAGCATCAGGGAGGAAAGTGCTGAAATGTCCGGGAAAATCCGGGTGTATGGCAGCCCATGCTGGAAGTGTAGATTTTGGCGAATTTCATTAAAAATTGCCCAAAAAGTCTTCTTCTTTTTGAGATTTTTTTTATAAAAAAGCTCAACACCCCTAGATGACGTCCAAGTATGTGCATATTTGTAATTATTCTGCTGGACAGTGAATGTGTATATTTATTGCAAGTGTTCAAGGTGGGGGTGTGGGGCAGAGAGGAAATGGGCAAAAAAGCGTGTCTCTCTTTGCAATGGCGAAGTGGCCAGCTGGGAGTATCTCTCATGGGAGGGATAAACCAACTTCAGTAAACTTTGCCGGCTGCTTGAGTCTTATATGCTAATCCAGTGTTTAAAAAAAGGTAAAGGGACCCCTGACCGTTAGGTCCAGTCACAGATCTTTCTGGGGTTGCGGCGCTAATCTTGCTTTACTGGCTGAGGGAGCCGGCATACAGCTTCCAGGTTATGTAGCCAGCATGACTAAGCTGCTTCTGGTGAACCAGAGCAGCACATGGAAACGCCGTTTACCTTCCCGCCGGAGCGGTCCCTATTTATCTACTTGCACTTTGAGGTGCTTTCGAACTGCTAGGTGGGCAGGAGCTGGGATTCGAACCGCTGACCTTCTAATCGGCAAGCCCTAGGTTCTGCGGTTTACATACAGCCATTACCTTCCTGTTTATCTAGGTCAGGGGTGGTGAGTCTGTGGTCCTCCAGATGTTACTAGTCTACAACTTCCACCATCCCTGACCATTGATCATGCTGGCTGGGGCTGTTGGAGACCAACAACCACTGGTGGGGTACAGGTTCCCCACTCCTGCTCTTAAAGAAAAGGAACAGACAGAAATACTCATAGACCCTCATGCTGTCTTTAGAAATAAGCCTGGCTTCTTCTTTTTTAAGGCTCTGTACAGTACAATACATTCCAGTTGTGGGGTGTTGCAGGGGGAATAGCCAGTTCCCTAAGAATACACAGTGTCAAATTAGGGAGTTGGGACATCCCCACTTTGCTGTGTTTTATCCGCTTGTGCTGAAAAGCAAAAGCCACATACCATCTTCAAATGTTGTTGTGTCAGACAAAGAGCTGCTCTCAGAAGGGATGATTTCATCTGGGGGGGGGGGGAAGAAAAGAAAAAAGCTTTAAAAAAGACAAATATTGCAATCTGGAACATTAAACACAGGGCACAGCTGTTGGGTTCACTCACTCAGGTTTGTGTATATTTACAGGTTCTGATATAATGATCGACCAAATTACCATCAGGAGTACGAAGAACAAACATAAACACAGCCCCACAACTTAAAAACAACCAGGGGAAAAATAGAATCCAGAACTCCCTTTTGATAGCAGGTGTATTGGTTACTTCAGAAAAATAAGCCTCTCTAGTGTAGTCAGAGAATCTAACTAGTCTCAGATTCTGTGAAGAATAATGCCAAACAAATCAGCTGTTGGCCATTTTTAAAATTCTTCTCTATATTACAATAGCGTCCATTGATACTGGGCCACACGCATAACATTTGCTGCACTCTGCACAAATGTTCGCCACTATGAAATGCACAGGAGTCATACCAGAGCCTTTTACCATCACCCAGGATGTGCCAGCAGACAGCCCAGCACAAGCAAGACCAACAAAACTGTGGATATGGCTGCCAAATACATTTGATCTATCCACAACTGTGTTTTCTGTTGAGCAGCTCCAGAAAGACACAGCTGCAACAGATTCATTGCTGAACCAGAAAGCTAATCGGCAAATTTTTCCAAAAGAACTATTCACCTCTTTTTATACTGTCAGATTTCAGAATGATGAGGCCGCAAACAGCAGCAACACAAGCTGCTTGCAGTGTGTTTGGACGAGCACTTGGCACAAACTGATGGAGAACATTGCTGCTCTCTTACATGGCTAGCTAGTCATTGTCCACAATGAGAAAAGACAGGCAATGAACTTGAGAAATGGCACACACTACCTGCTGTAGGCTAAGTTTTACCTTTGTCTAGCAAATAGCGTGAGAAATAATAATGGTAAACAGAACTTAATAAAATAATGGCAAAACAGAACTTAATAAAAAGTAGGACGTTTTTCAACATGTTAAGGCAGCGATGAGCGTCCCAAATTCTGTAATCCTTTTCTTTTGACACTCAAAATTAATCCTCTGGTTCCTCGACTGCAGAGAAGTGCTGAAACACAACCAGGCTTGCTTACTCTGCCTTCTTTCCATTAACTTCTACACAAAGCTCTTTTTCTCTCCTCTCTCTCTATTATGTGTATTTTGTCTCCTTTTAGCTTTTTGCCTTTATGCATCATTCTGTTCCCGTATCTTTGTTCAAAGCAGTCCTCAAAAAAACTTTCGTCATCCTCACTTTGTTCTTTGAAGTAAGGAAGAACATTTTGTGATACCCAAGATCCCAATTCTTACTTTCTTACAAATAACACTTCTAAGATAAGGGTATATATTCTAAATTCACCCTCTCTCACGTGTAAACATTGGAGGTTCCAATGGCAGCACCCAACACATTTTAAACTAGCTTAGAAGGAACTTCCTGTCTTGCTACTTACACCATTTTATTGAATCATAGATCTCTTAAGCGCGAAGGCAAGCATCAGAATGATCTACAGTAATGGACTCCAATTATTACTCTTTGTGTCATTATCATTTCCCTTGATATTTTCCCCCTTTACCCTGATGATAACAACACTGTGATTTTTGCATTCCTGAACATTTTGCAAGAAATTATTTTTCAGTGATCTCATGTTTAAACAATGGAGGTTACAACTGCATTGCTGAGGCCTCTTTAGCGCAGGAGGGAGTTCCTAGTTTGTAATCACCATGTCATATCCTTTTATTAGTGTTTCCCCAAACACATCATGGGAATGGACAAATCCAAAAGCGGTTTTTTTTCTCCATCTCTCCCCTTGTCACAATCCTATGTGACATTACATACAAGGGGTGAAGTACAAACTCTTAGCTTTAAAATCAGAGATGAGTGGATGCCAACAGTATGCCAGAAACCACACTGATGTCAGGAGTGCAGACAGATAAGCAAGCTGTGCAGGCCTGCTGGGCAAATAACACGGTTCAGTTGCAAGTGAAGCTGCTAGTCAACTACAGTGCAGGACAGAAGGAACTGGCTTTCATTGGCATGCAACTAACATCGAAACCGACCCATGGCTTGGTCCCATACTTGCCAAGTCCTGGACTGCAAAACTTCCGGTGTCACTTTGCCCATCTATGGGCACCAAAAATGGCCGCCGCTGGCAACGGAAGTTGTGTGTACACATGTCCAGAAGTGCGTAGACGCAACCTCCAGTGTCGCTTTGTCCATCTATGGGCACTGGAAATGGCTGGCGCCGGAAGTCACGTCTACACACTTCTGGACATGCGTAGATGCGACTTCCAGCACCGGCCATTTTCGGTGCCCATAGATGGGCAAAGCAGCAAAAAAAATAGATTATTATTTGCTTAAAAGGCTGTCGGCAGGAGCGGAATAAGGGAGAATAATGGGGGGACCGTCGGGAAACGGTACAAAAAGGGGGTTTCCCGGGAAAAACGGGGTACTTGGCAGTTATGCTTAGTCCCCATGTCAATTGCCCAGCTTTTGCTCCCAGCAAATGGCACCTTTTAGGCTTCCCTTGGCTTGATTAAAGAGTCCATTTTGGTATCTGGCCGTTTTCTCCTCATGAAGGTGCCATAATCACCTTCACCCTAATCTTCACTTTGATAAACTGTACTAAATTGTACTCCTCATGCTCCTGCCTGATCCGGTTTGTTTCCCAGCGCCTGAGTCATTTCAGGGAGCTCTCCTCTGTACATTTCAGTGTCATTTCAAAATGCACTCTTGACCAACCACTCAGACCATGCATTTTCCTGCATTCATCCTCCCACATGTCTGCCCAGCACAGAGGTGTTGACAGCTATGTGAAACAAGTGATTCTGCATCAGTTCCCATGGCAGCCCGGGGTAATATGCCTGAATGGAAGGGGCCATCAGGATGCCATCCATACCCAAACCAGGCCACTTTTGTCTCGTAGATAAAATAGTGCAAGTGTGCCTAAAGCAGCCGTGCCAAATTCCTCCCCACCCCCAATCCTGCTTCAGCAGCCTGCCATGCCCCATCCTATGCCAGGAGGTTCAAGGGGCTGTAATGGGGTTTCCGAAGGAGGCAGGAAATCCCCACTGCACAAGAAACATTCCTCTTGCTTGTCTCGGCATCCAATCACTGTTGACTTGTTAAAATTTTCAGTTCATTGAAAGGCACACAGATAATACAATACTGAAGTCACGTTATTATCTACGTACGATGCCCTGCCAGCTACTCACTGCTACATGAACATACATGCAGTTGTAAAAATGGCTGCTGTGCGTAGAAATGACGGCATGGTGGCACATCAAAGAGAAGCAGCTCTAGGGCTAGTTGGAACAACTTGGTTTGGAAACTGAAGAGGCCTAATTTGGACTTCTCAAAAGCCAAATTTGGGACTCAGGAGCTTCTTTTTTTTTTTTAAGAGCCCCTGGGCAGACGATGACTGTATTTATTCACCCTGCTGTGTATTATACAACTGCCCCTAGATTGTCCCCTGTTCAGGGGGAGCAGTCTCCTCTAAAATCATCATTCCAGCTCTTAGAAAAAAGCAGTATTTACAAGCACCTTACAATCCTCTTTCACAATGGGTCTCTGATATAGGCACTGTCTCGTTACAATGTCGTTACTTTACAAACTCTTAAAGACAACTGACATATAAAACTATGCACGCTTCATTCTTGCCATCTTGCTGGGAATTCACAACCAGACACCATCTACACACACACACCTTCCCCTTGCTGCCAACTTTTCTTACACGTCTTAAGACCTAGCTTTAATTATGTGCTTGATTCATTATGCGCCCAGCATTAGCCAACAGATCACACAACAATTTCTGCTCAAATCAGCATCCGATACTCAACAGAAAAGGTACCACACTAGTTTCGGCTGGGAGATGCCGCCAGCCCTTCGACATACAGCAATTCGTTGGTTTGCGTTCTCTGTCAAACATGCCAGCGCTTGTGCTGCACTTTGAGACTGTTCCCTTTTAACCACATCTTACATAAAACACGGCAGTCAGATTACAGGTAAGCTCCAGATTACAGGTAAGCAGAGGCTCTGGTTTCTGCTGGGCAGGACTGCATCTTTGCCTGCCGTTGGTATCAAAACCATGTTTTTCTTCCACGAGAGAAAAACACACCCAACAAAAAGTACTTGAAAAACAGATTCAAATCCTCATAAGAATGTTATTAGATCTTTGATACCTGGTAAGGTCAGGGTTGATTTCTGTGTAGGTTTCTTTCCACACTTAATCCTATACTCATTAATGGAATTTTCAATCTCCTGAAGCTTTTTCACTGCTTCTATGTACTCCTGTTTCCTCTTCTTCTTCACATTTTTGCATAGGTCTGGCTCACTGGAAAGTTTCTTCACAGCTTCCACCATCTTTTGCTGTATGAAGAAGTTGCTCTCCAGATTCTGCAGAGCTGGGTCCTACGGAGCCAAAATAAAGTAAAATAAAATAAAATAGGGATTTCCCACTTTGGAACCTTAATTTAAGCCAAGTCTTTGTTCTTTTGAGGTTTGAACAACAAATAACAATTGGCTTCAGGATGTGCAACGAAGAATAGGGAGGGCTTGTAGATTCATCTGTATGTAGCACTGGGTGGGCTGATGTGGTAAGCCAGGGTATTTATAAAAGGCCAACATTTCACACCCATTTTCAGAACATCTGCCAAAAGCTAAACACCAGACTCTCTCCATTGCCAGTAATGCATTTGCATTGCTATGCTAAGGACAACCTGTTGCCAGGCTTCTCTACAAAAGGGTTAGCAAGGTGTAAACATCAATATAATGATGCCCATAATGCTGGAAGCTTTATTACTCAGTGTTTGTAAACAATTATGAAGAGACCAGATGAAAGGAGGCACACACATATAAACCCCAAAGGAGTGCTTATTATTTACCAGACAATTATGCTTCAAAAGCATTCGTGTCCATATCCTCACATAAGGGAATGGGATCCTACTAACAGAGAGGTGTAAATAACCCATTAGCCACAAAAAGTAAAAGTCAGCCAGCCTTCAGGTTTGAAATACAGAAGGATAAGGTGAAAACCAGAATATGTGCTATCTTTCTCTAAAAGAGAAGATCTGCTTCTGGATTCCACAAGTTCTCCTAACAACACATATTTGTGACTTTGGCAACAGTGGTCTCATATCTTACATAAGAAGCATCAATCTGAGGCAAACAAGAACCAGAGAAGCTAAGCACTTGTCCCAGGCAGCCTCTGCAGCCATCTCGCTATACTATTATTGAGCATGGCACATTAAGTTGCCATTATCCCAGTCCTTCAACATAATCATAAATTGCATCATACATGCCATGAAAAGTTTGCTTTAGCTGTTTGTCAGAACTGCAAATGATTTGTGTCTCCCCCGCCCAATAAATGCTTGTCAACA
The DNA here is from genome assembly GCF_965207765.1 of Zootoca vivipara. NCBI lineage: Eukaryota > Metazoa > Chordata > Lepidosauria > Squamata > Lacertidae > Zootoca > Zootoca vivipara. Next base: position 95,050,951 of record NC_142584.1, on the reverse strand, counting down.
CAGGGTGCACCTACAGACTGTCAGTATACTGTGGGAGGAATTCAAGAGCACACTGGATTAAGGTACAATTTGCAAAGCGGTGGGGAAATTGCAAAGCATTGAAAAGTGTGGGAAGAGCAAATGATTAATGGGAAGACATGTAAACACCTCCATAAACGAAAACAGGATGAATGCTCATTGTGTCATGTAACTGCCCCGAAAACGAATCAGAATGAATGCTCAATAAAGTCTACCCACCACGCAAGCTATGTGCAAGCAAATCGAGGATGAATGGTGAACAAACAGGAGGAACCTGTAGGCAGAGTGCCAAATCGCACTCTAGCTATGTCTTTCCCACCCAATCCATCCATGGCAGGGTAGGATAGCTTTAGGATTCTGTAGGTGAGGGGAGCAAAAGGGAATCCTTCTAAAGGGGGTAAAAATTATAGCACAGGCGACTCTCAACTGACGCAGGAGTTACGTTTAAGGGATCACGCATAAAGTCAAAATCGCGAATAGTCAAAACACTTTGAGTTCAATGGCGGGTGGGATTGCCGAAGCCATTTTTCCAAGGCTCCCACCCCCTTTCTTATTTTTTAATATTCTTCTGCCAAGCACGTAAAGCTGCACAAGTTAAATGTGCGCAAGTAGTGAGTTACCTGTATTGTAAAGTGGGGGGTAGCTGCGTGTGGCCACAGGGTTTGAAACCCCAAATTTGGAGCTTGTTTTAGTGCTCCTAGCATAGGAACTGCTCCTGATTACGCATTACAGGGGACGTTACATGAATAAAGCAAGCATGCATGGCGAGGGCCAATCTCTGAGTATTTCCTTAACAGAGTGCCAATTGGGTATCAAATCAAATTTATTAAAACGGTCACAGACCAGCTTCAAGCCAATTGGGTAAAACAAAAACCCTTGCAACTTGCTTGGGCTTGGTTCCACGCTGCAGTCATGTGTGAAGAGGGCTATATTCCAGCATGCCAATATCCCTACAGTATATCATTTTCTACATTTGCTCCGAGTTGGCACCATAATGGTATCTGGCAGCCAACAGAAATGGTTGCCTTTCAAATCCATGAGGACTATGTGGGAATCAAGGATTTCGCAAAGTAAACGTGAAACAACTTTGAAGGACAAACCAAGAGGTTCAGGTCAGAGCTACAGAAGTAGTAAGTGCAGAATTCAAGCCCCACCCTCCCTTATGGGGCAGGAACTCCCGCCCCCAAATTATCAACTCCCTAGGAGAGGTGAAGTATGTGCGATTTCCCAGCTTCCCAGGAGAGGTAAAATGAGTGCAGTTTCTCAACTTCAATGTAATTTGGCAGAACAAAATCTATTAAGCACGCCCCTATGTGTTAAACGCTTTAGTGAAACTACTGGCCGAAATTCCCTGCAATTTGAATATTTAAATCTTTACTGAGGCCAGATAGCTTTTAAAGCCATTATGCAAGGGCTGAATTGTGCACATAAATAATTAAGTGAGGCTTAATCTTTGTTTCAGAACATGTCTACACAGATTTCCAGCAACCGTCCAATCTGGGATTTCCCTTCACTGACCCAATGCAAACCAAAACCAAGAAGCTGTGAACAGCGAAGCCAACGCAAGACACGGCATCTGGGAGATGGTCCCAATGACACGCGTTTTACAGCCTTGTAAAGTAAGTGAAACCTGCAATGGGGCTTGCACATACCTCCTCGCTGGGAAGCAGGTTGCCATCCAATTTGAAGGCTGTGCCTACACGCCTTCTGACCTGAGGTGGTTTCTCTCCTGTGCCCAGGGGATATTCCTTTGGCATTTTCCCAGTGAGCTCCTATGGAGGGGAAGAAAAGCAGTATTAGGAAGATTAGGATAAATGAGTGTGGACGTCACAGGAACCTGCCTCATGCACTCACATCTAGCTCACTACTGATAACCCTGGCTGGCAGCTGTTCTCTGAAGTTCCAGGCAAGAGTCTTTCCTGGCCCTACCTGGGATATATTGGGGATTGAACCTGGGACCTTCTGCGTGCAAAGCAGATGCCCTGCCCCTGAGCTACAAGCCCTGTCCTGGACCCACGCCGAAGGAAAAGCAAGCAACAGGTCTCACCGCTTCCCGCAGGCAGATTTTCTTCAGTTCGTCAACTTTCTGCAAAAGCTTCTCCTGCAAAAGCTTTTCTTTCTTTTTCAGCTCCAAGATTTTCTCTTTCTTTTGCTCTTCGCTGGCCTCTGAATCTTGAGACCCTGTAAGATCCAATGATTTGTAAACTCATTCCTCCTTTTGGACTTAAAAGAGTTAGCTGCTGGGTGGGGTGGATGGCTAACATCTTACATCTTTTCTTAGTTAAAGGTGGGCTTTTCAAAGTTGGACACAACAGCACTAGAGTTAAATTGAAGGGAAAACCTCTGTTGCCAGCCAAGATAGGCGAACATGCATCAAATCTACTTAAAGTGGATTACTGTGCAAAAAAGTAAATGCACTTCAATTTGACCTTTTGAACCTTTCAATTAGAATCCTCCTTCCAAGCAGATTTCCCATATTTGTTGCAGGATCTGTGGGTTGCACATAGATCATAGAATTGCACAGAATAGTAACTGTAGAGTTGGAAGGGATACACCAAGGGCCATCTAGCCCAACCCCCTGAAATGCAGGAATCTCAACATGCAAGTCTCCCATCCAATTTGAAACCACACAGGACTCTGCTTAGCTTTGCAAAGGTGCTAGCAGTTTTATTGCTGTACCACTAGGAGAAACTCATCATCAAGCAACGCTTTAAATGTGCATACAGGTGACATGTGGTATGTACATGTTTTATAAAGAACTCATGGGCAAAGTGGTGCAATCCTGCAAAGCTAGGCTTTTCATTTTGCACTGCAAATCCCAGAATATAGGGCAGCAAGTTGACTGCTGCACCTAAGGGCAGAGCATGCTGAAGGAGAAGGGGAGATACAGGAAGCCTCTATAGGTCACCTGGGTGGGGCAGGAAGGAGAAGGTACTAACTATACCTGACTGCCCTGATGGTAAACCTGTGTTGCAGGAGTGGTGTTGACTACACCAGAAATTTTCAACCTTGGGCCTGCTGATGCTGTTGGACAACAACTCCCAGCATCCCAGCCCAGCTACTTAAGACAATGCTCAGGGATCATGGGAGTTGCTGTAGTTCCAACGATGCCTGGGAACCCAAGAGGGAAGAAAGCTGGTCTATACGAGGGATGGACCTCCAGATGTTACTGGAATACAGCTCCCATCAACCCTAATCATTGGCCATCCTGGATGACCACGAATTCCCCATCCCTGACCTACACTAAGGGTTCCCCAACTGCGGTATGTGAACAACCAGGAGTCTGCAAGCTTCATTTGGGTGGCCTGCAGCACACCTGCGAAGCACACTTACAATCTGAATTCTGTAGGATTTGAATTGCAGGACAAGAAAACACTTTATTTTTTATAAAAAATGAATTAAATAAAAGTAATCAAATGGAATTAAAAATCACACATTATCTTGAAAATCATACTGCACTTGCTAAAACAAGTAGAGGGGGTGGGTGGTGGGAAATATCATTAAGTAGTCTGCCAAGACACATAAGTTAAAGGGACCCCTGACTGTTAGGTCCAGTTGCGGAAGACTCTGGGGTTGCAGCGCTCATCTCGCTTTATTGCCGAGGGAGCCGGCGTACAGCTTCCGGGTCATGTGGCCAGCATGACTAAGCCACTTCTGGAGAACCAGAGCAGTACACAGAAACGCCGTTTACCTTCCCGCCGGAGTGGTACCTATTTATCTACTTGCACTTTGACATGCTTTTGAACTGCTAGGTTGGCAGGAGCTGGGACCGAGCAACGGGATCTCACCCCGTCGCGGGGATTCGAACCACCAACCTTCTGATTGGCAAGTCCTAGGTTCTGTGGTTTAGACCACAGTGCCACCCGGGTCCAAGACACTTAGAAATTTTCAAATGTTCTGTGGAGGGAAATGTTTAGGAACCACTGACCGACACCATATTAGCGAGACAGTGGGAGATAATGCAAGAATGCACTTCCTTTCTCATAAGCTGGCTATACTTGTTACATAGCAGTCCAGGAAAGGAGCAGGGGAGAAAACAATCTACCTCCAGTGAGACCCGTTTTATAGATCACAAGCTCTGTCTCTTGCTTCCTTCACCACAAGTCTGTGCAGAAGGGGGGCTGCAGGGGATGGAAGACGATGACTATTATGACCACGGAGGAATTAGGTTCCAAAGGACGGCATGTTAACAGCCAGAAATGAATTGTTTTAGGAAACTACAGTTGTTTTATGCAGTGGGATATAAAAAGGATGAGAGAAAATTGCCAGATCAGCACAAGCTCAGGGAAGAGAAAGGCTGACTTTCCTTGTTTTGATTGTGGTGTGTGTGTGTTGTAAAACAGCAATTGTGGATGTGTAATATAGTAGAATTTCACCCATGTTAAGGAAAGACATATTTTCCTTGTACTACATGCAACTGAGTTACATAATACAGACACCTAGACTCCAAACAGAAGACATTCAAAACAATATGTATTACCTGAGGAGATTAGGCTACCATTGCTGGCCATAATAAGTTGACTCTTTGCTTCCAAAGTGGCTAATTTCGAAACCTTTGGTGTTCCCATCTCTGTTAAGTCCATTGCAATATCGTCCAAGCTTCTGGCTGAGGGGATTTTTGCCTAAAACAATTTAAACACACACACACAAATAGTGAGCAATCGTGTACAATCAGCTTAGCCCTAGCAAAGACTCCAAACAAAAGGGAAATAGAAGATGAGTTTTGCTCCACTCCAAGAGCTACATGCATGCTGTCTCACTATTTAACTTATGTCCTGGGCACTGATCACTAAAGCCAACTTGACTATCTATTAGAGGCTCAAAACGATCAAAAGGAAAAACAGGCAGTAAAAAACAACACCCTCTAGGCACAGAGAATATAAGAACAGAATAAGAGTTCTTAAGGGAAAGGCCATGGCTCAGTGGCAGAGCATCTGTCCTGAATGCAGAAGGTCCCAGGTTCAATCCCCAACATCTCCACGTGAGGCTGGGAGAGAACTCTTGTCTGCAAATCTAGAGAGCCACTGCCAATCAGTGTAGACAATACTGAGCTAGATGGACCATTGGTCTGACTCTGTGTAAGGCAGTTTACTATGATCCCAAGAGGCTTGCTGGATCAGACCAAAGATCTAGTCCAGCAACCGGCTTCTTACACAGACCAACCAGGTGCCCTATCTCACCATCGGGACATGAGATGGGAGTATTTGCAAATGAGAAGACAGTTGACTTTTTTTTGTCTGATGTGTTCACACAGATGACTAATATAGGTATATGTGCAAGAAGGTGGTTAAGAAAATAGTGTTGTGGCCTCATTTGCAAGGCAGATCTAATCTCTCTTGAGGTATTTTTTTGATGCAAAAGACAAACTATGCATTTTCAGCAACTAAATATTCCTTTATCGACGGGTAACTTACTTTGCTTTGTTTCCTGTCCAAGTAAAACTGATGTTGACTGATTGCCATAACCCAGATGGATTTGATCAGAGACGTGTTCGCATACCAGGTTTGCACTACGAGGCCGCTCTGTCCAAAAGTCCTCCGTGACACCGAAATTCTAAAAACATTTTTTTAATAAAAAAAAGGCCACATAAAGCTTTTTTGCTGCTTCTTAAAAAATGAAGAAATAGAAGTTTGGTGAAGTGACACAACAACTCTGTTCTGGAGAGGATGAAACCCTCCCCACAAATAATGAGAAATCCTGTTTTCCGTTTTGGTGTTATCTGACCAAGTTCTCAAAAGCTAGTAAACCCATTGCCTGGGCTAAGCCAGGGGTTGCTGCTGCCCATTTGGGAATGGTAGGGTGGAAGGCAGGAAAGCCAAAAGTAGGTGGAGCAGGAGTTAATGGCAGGTAGAGCCATTAAGGGACGCGGGTGGCGCTGTGTTCTAAACCACTGAACCTCCTGGGATTGCTGATCAGAAAGTCAATTGTTCAAATCCCTGCGAGGGGTTAGCTCCCGTTGCTCGGTCCCAGCTCCTGCCCACTTAGCAGTTCGAAAGCATGTCAAAGTGCAATTAGATAAATAGGTACCGCTCCAGCAGGAAGGTAACCGGTGTTTCCCTGCAGTGGCGGACGAACCCTCTCTGGCACCCGGGGCGGTGCAGCCCGTATGGACTGCGCATGTGCGGCATCCCGCATGTGCACACTCCGTATGGGCTGCCGAATGCACGGTGACCATACAGGCTGCCGTGCGAGCAGCATCCTGTACGGTGTGCGCATGTGCGGCACCCCACACGTGTGCATTCCCTACGGGCTGCCACTTGCATGGCGACCGTAGGGCTGCCGTGCGAGCAGCATCCTGTACAGTGTGCGCAGTGTGACGGACTGTGCATGTGCGGCGACCGTACAGGCTGCCGGTGCAAGCGGCATCCCATGCAGATGGCACGCGCGAGTGGCAGCCTGTACAGATGCTGCGCCCTCGGCCACTCTACAGCTGGGGGGAGGCAGGGGCCACCTTGTCGCCCCTCCCAGAGTGGCACCTGGGGTCCCCTCCATCCCCCTTCCTACACCACTGTTTCTGTGCGCTGCTCTGATTTCACCAGAAGTGGCTTAGTCATGCTGGCCACATGATCTGGAAGCTGTACACCGGCTCCCTCGGCCAGTAAAGCGAGATGAGCGCACAACCCCAGAGTTGTCCGCAACTGGACCTAACAGTCAGGGGTACCTTTACCTTTTAGAGCCGACTAATTCATGTTTTGCCCCCATCCTCCCTAGTGATCTCAACAAGGGTAACACTAAGGAGGGGGAAGCCTATAGCTAGCACCACCACCTGGAGTTTATGCATGGAGAAGTATTTGATCATGACACACACACACACACACACACACACACACACACACACACACATTATGATCTGCAATCTGAAGTAGTATGCTCCAGACTCAGATTTGCCACCTCAGTAAGAAAGAGGTTTCTGTTACACCCAGGCTTTTTTACTTTCCTCTTTGTCAGAGAACTGAGTCACAAATGCAAAACCACTCCCGAGAGAGATGTACATGAAGCAGTCTGACCCCTCTCTTCCTCCTCCTCCTCCTTCAGAGCATGCACAGATGTTTTTTTAACCAGATCTTTGTCATCAGTCTACATAGGCAGTGCGCCAACAACATGACTGTCCTGCCTCTGCAGAAAGGCAGAATTTTTATGAATGACTGCAACTCTCCCTTCTCCTCCACCCCTCCCTGCAAACTAGTGCTTGCTCCAAGTACCCAAGCAAGCCCAGCTGAGACTGATCTGGTCCACCCACCACTTCCACCAGGTCTCCATAAAGCACACCGGGTCAGCTGTGGGATGCTGGCTCCCATCAGCTCCAGCTAGCATGGCCAGTGGTCAAGGATGACAAGAAGTGTCATCCAAAAACACCTGGGAGGGCCACAGGTTCCCTATCCCTGCTCTAGAAAGACCTTACTAAATAAATGCATCCTCCTGTGGACATAATAAGATCTGATGAGGTATATCTGATGTAATGTTTTATCCTACATTGCTGTTGCATTGACACACGAGGGTTCTACACATCCTTCCCTTTGAGCTTGCTAAACTCAAAGCAACTTACTTTGGTTTAGCCATGCATAGGAGTGCACTCTTAAGCTTCCCTGACACATTCACCTCCTGCTCCCTGTGGTTTTTATGGTGTGACTCTGTAGACTTGGAATATTTTAACTTCTGCAGTGCATATGAATTTTTGTGGAATAAACAATGATATTTTTTTTTAAAAAAAGCAACAACAACAGTCACAATTAAAGCATGTATTTCGTACTGTACTCTTAGGTTAATTTTAGATACAAGCAAGCAAGTGTGGCGTCTTAGAAATATGGTGCCCAAGCTATTTAGGCACAACTGCAACCACATACTAAACACCTCTCATTTATTTACATAGAAGATTTGCAGCAGACATTTCCAGTGGATTCAGGCCTGTAGCGATTTCCCAGCAGGTTTTTACAGCGTGTGCCAGAATTTGTTTTATTTGTCCTATAAAACTGGTGCACGCAGCAACTTTTCATGAGGTGACCGAAACCCACTTGTGTTAAAAGGGAAAAGAAGGGTTGCGATTTGTTCGCTTTGTGCCGCCAAAGAGATAAATACTGTGGATGGCACAAGCAACTCAAGCTTAGCCATATATGCGGTGAAACATTAACTTGTGGTGTTCAGTGCAATGGATTTAGGTCCCAGGGGTTCAGCTGCACGACAAACGAATGTTTTGGATATGGCACACAAACACACCGCTTACCTACGGGGATCGTGAACCTCAACAGCAAATTTCTTCTCACGGAAATAGAGATTCTCCAGCTGTTTCCATTGGAATAACTGGAAGAGTGAGAGAAACAAAACAAGACAGACAATTATTTAAGAGCCAGCCACATTATTAAGAATTATATTCCACAGAACTTTAATTTCAAAGAAACCCAAATTACAGCAAAGGATTAATTGTGCAAAACAACAATTCACTATGCATTTGTAAGATTAAAAGGACCATGTCATGATAAACAGTACATAGCCAACTGCATTTTGCAAGTGTGTTTTAACTTCAGGTAGTGGCTTCTCTTACTTACTTCTGCCATCCTCTGTTCATCCTCCAACCAACAACCAATTCCGGGATTTATGTCTTAACAAACATTGCTGTCTTGGGGAGGGTAACTAAAGGCATTCTTCATTTTGAGCCAAAGCAGACTTAATATAAACAACAAAAAGTAATTCCCCCTTCTCCCCCTCTGACCACCACATATCACCTCCCTATGGGTAAACCAAAGTCCAAAGAGGCCTGCTATGCTTTGGAGAGGCACATTAGGTCAGTAGGAGTGGGGAGTGAATCCATCAGTTTAAAACCCCTGGTGTCAGAGGTCTGAAACCACAAGATTCCATGTCCTGCACAGGCTCATTTTTTAAAACTTCATTTCATGGACGGCATCCAAGAGATAGAGTGATGTGATTGCTCTCCCCCAAGGTGCAGATGAAGTCCTTTTAAGGAAAACATGCTGGACCAAAGAGACAGACTGGGGATGTGGCCGGTGCACCACTATCCAGCAACATCCAAGGAGTTTGCCTTGAGGTGGGTTCATAAAAGGTGTAAGATGAACCTTGCTGGATCAGGCCAGTGGGCTACCCAGTCCAGTGTCCTGTTCTCCCAGTGCCCAATCAAATGCCTATAGGAAGCCCACAGGCTCTACACAGGCAGTGCACAAGCAGTACTTGTAAGAACATGCATTAAGCAATCAGTGATGCTGCACTGACGCAGAAAACAAGAGGGGCAGAGGGGAGCAGAGGAAGGAGAGAAACCACCAAACGATATAGGACATGCACACAAAAACTGTCTTCTGCAGGCTCAGAAAGAAAAATTCAATGCATGTACAGAACAATTCTCTTTCTGTGCGCAACATTTCGCCCCCTCTGTGTAGTGGAAACAAGGAATCATAGAGATTATACAATAGTCTCGTTTGCCTTGGGGCAGCGAGTGTTGTGCACCTGTCTAGTTTTATATATATATATATATATATATATATATATATATATATATATATATATATATATCCATTATAGATCGATGAGCTAAAGAGGGATTGGTGAGCTCACCCTAACAGAGCCTCAGTTGGAAATGAAAGTGCAATCTATCTGCAGTATGCAATTCTCACAGACAACTTTGTTGGCACGAAAAATAAAAAAAGAGGTATGGGGGTAAGGGGGAAGAAATTAAGGAAGGCACTTAAGTTTCGCTTGCACTGTTTGTAAATAACAGAGCAAAATTATGATCTGTCCAGCCATGGTTTAACTCAAGTAGTGTGGTAAAATTAAACATGTTTGGAGACACCTAATGCCTTACTTGGACCATTCCCAGATGCATAGAAGTGGAGGAGCATGTAGACAAAAGTACTAAGTGTTGCAACATGCAGATTCACCAAGCACACCACAATGACACAGTATGTGGGCTGCATACTCTATGAAATGGGAGCTATCAATGGGAAACATTAGGCGCCCATGGGCTACGCAGATAACATTTCTATGGTTTGTGCTCAGTAAAGACTTTTATTGCCTTCCTGTGCACACTTGCTTGGGAGTAAGTCCTACTGGGCACAGTGGGACTTGCTTCTGAACAAGCATGCGCCGGATTGTGCTGCAAAGCCAGCTGTGGCTACATGCAGGCACAGCTAAATAAGCCACACTGAACTCAGTTAAACTTAAGAACACACGGAGAGCCCTGCTGGGTAAGACCAAAAGCCTATCTAGTCCAACGTCTTGTCTCCCACAGTGGCCAATCCACTATCTCTAGAAAGCCCACAAGTAGGAAATGAGGACAACAGCAGTCTACCCACTCATCCTCACCCACCCACCCACCCACTCACACACACAACAAACAACAACAACCTGGAATCCAGAGGCTTGTTTGTGTCCAAGCATGAACTGTATCAGGCTGCATAGGTCTCTTAAGCAGCTTCCTTTGAAGAGCCTCTGCTCATGCTTCAGTTTAGCCCAGTAGGCTTGATGCATGCATATTATAGTGTAAGAGATAAACCATAGAATTGTAGAGTTGGAAGGTACACTTAGGATCATCTAGCCCAACCCTCTGCAATGCAGGAGTATGCAGCTGTTCCATAGTGGGATCGAACTTGTGACCTTGGTGTTATCAGCACCATGCTCTAACCAAATGAGCTGATACTAGAAAGCAAAGCAATCTCACCTCCCCTCAAATTTCGAACAGATGCTAATCAGTGAGATTTCTAACTGTATCAAGGTAAAGGACCCCTGAACAGTAAAGTCCAGTCAAAGGCAACTATGGAACCTGGAACAAACAAACAAACAAACAAACAAACAGTATTCTCTGGGATATAGTGACTAGTAGCGATTTCACTGCAAAGGGACAGTGAAGAGTAACCTTGGGGAGAATTTAACATCCCTCCCGCACACACACCCAAAAGGGGCATGTGAACTTTATCCTTACTCATATTGCCAATAGAGGCCCTGAAAGCAGTGCTGCTGACGCTATGATTTGAATTAGCTTGGCACCCGGTGCTGGCAGCAGTGGCGATGCCTTGGGGGCCTCTTCGTGAAGCCTCAGACAACGCAAGAGGTATTGCGCAGCTCTTGAAAGCAGCTCCATGTGCCGGCTTTCCATGGGAACAGGAAGAAACGGATGGAAGAATAGGGAACAAAAGGGGAAGGAGTAGGGCTTGCAGAGGGTGGAGAAAGAGGAAACTGGAGTGAACATGTGGACAGGACATGGCAAGGAAGAGGCTGGAGCATGGCAAGGAAGCGGGCAGGAGTCCCCCCCCCCAATGATCTTCCAAAAATGCATCTCTTACCACAGTCAAAAGATTAGCGAATTATTAGGAACACAGGAAGCTGCCTTATAGCAAGTCCGGCCAATTGTCCAACTAACTCAGCACTGTCTACATTGCAAGCCAGAAGCTGCCCAGGATTTCAGTCGGGGGGGGGGCATGGTCTCAGCCCTACCAAGATGCCCAAGATTGAACCACTGATTCCAGAGGTGCTCTGCCACTGAGCCTTGGCCTTTCCAGCAATGGTCATAGGACACAGGAAGCTATATTATACTGAGTCAGACCATTGGCCCATCTAACTCAGTATCATCTACACCAGGAGTAGGGAACCTGTTGCTCTCCAGATATTGTGGGACTACAACTCCCACCACCCATGACCACCTGATGAGAGCTGTAGTTCCAGCAACATCAGGAGGACCATGGGTTCCCCATCCTTGGTCTACAACGACTTGCGGCAGGTCTCCATGATTTCTGACAGAGTTCTCAGAGCCTTAGCTGGAGTTGCTGGGGCTGAACCTGCAACCTTTTCTATGAGAAGTTTGTGATCTGCCACTGAGCTATGGGCCCAACCAGTATTCCATATTGAATAATGTCAATGGTCCATGAATAATGCCATACCCGGCCAACGCAAATACACCTTTTTCTAATTTATCAGCCAGTTCTCTCTTGGAATCATAGAATTGTAGAGTTGGAAGGGTCCACATGAGTCATCTCGTCCAACTCCCTGTAACGCAGGAATCTTTTGCCCACAATCCTGAGATTAAGAGTCTCATGCTCTACCAGGTTATAGCTGCCCTCTTAGTTGCTTTGGCGGCCTTGCTGAAGGAAGTGGCACAGCTTCCTAAAATTCTCCTCAAGGAGCACTAGTGTAAAACAAAGTTAAAAAGTTTTCATAGCTGTCCTGCCCACCAAAGGTCAATCTGGAGGCAATGAGTTTGGACAGGTGTGGTCAATGAAGCCCTTTGTTTGCTGATGCTGATGGAGCAGCTGAGACGGTGCTAAAGGGTTGATATTAAACTAAGAAAAGAACATCTCTACACATTGGGCAAACTGAAATGAAAGACAATGCATCTGGAACCGCACGCTTCCAGGTTCCACCAAACCTCTGCTCCCAATTATTTGCTTTTGTTTTATGAATGCTGTTGTTCATCAACACATACACTGCAGTGTCTGTGCTTGGGCACCTCTGGCACAAAGGCTGTGCTTGGCTGTTTACCAGAAGGTTAGTTGTATGAGCCCACCCAGGGATGGCTGCACACAGGATTCCTGCATTGGACTAGATCAGGCATGTCCAACAGGTAGATCGTGATCTACTGGTAGATCACTGGACGTCTGTGGTAGATCACCGGTAGATCAGTGGCTCCCGCCAAAGAAGCTAAAAAAATTTGGCTGTCCTAAAAAAAGCTCAACATCTTTGTCCTGCACCCCTAAAATTACCTGAACCACAAAAAACAGGGCTTTCCTTCCTTTAAAAAAAGCTCAACGTCGCTTTCTTCCCTAAAGAAGCTCAACAACTTTTACGTGAACCCCCCAAAACAGGGCTTTCCTTCTTTTAAAAAAAAGCTCAACAACTTTGACCTGAACCCCAAAAAGGGGGGTAGATCACTGCCAGTTTTTAACTCTGTGAGTAGATCGCTGTCTCTTGGAAGTTGGCCACCCCTGGACTAGATGATTTTTGGGGTACCCTCCAACTCTACAATTCTGTGACAGTACGACTGCAACTTTTCATTCTGCTCCTATTATTGTTTGCTTGAGAGTAAGTGCCAGTATTCAATATGTTTTACTGCCAAGAATATCTGCAATCTATACACACTTATCTGGGAGTAAGTCCAACATCTGAATAAACATGCATAGAAATCGCATTGTTAGTGTGCATAGGACCCACTGAATGCCAAGTCCTTAGGCTACAATCCTATGCACACTTTTTTTTGCAAAGAAATTCCTTCCAACACAGCAAAACTGACCTTTAGTATAAACATCCACAGGCTTCATTTCTATGAAGAGCGCACTTTATGTATGCACCAAATAAATCTGCAGTCCATGCCTACTCATTGAGACATTTAATTCTTCACGTATACAACAATACTGTAGTCCACAGCACTCTGCATCCGTACATTTCAAAAACATCAAAGATTACAATTTTAAAAATTTATTTTAAATGCACTTATCTCATGCCATAAATAAGGCCGAATCCTTCACACGTGTTCATAGAAGAACCAAGCACCACTCATTCTGCAAGCCTTTCATCTTCAGAAATCCTACTGGATCCAAACTGTGCCTTTGCCCAAACTGTGCTTTATGATTGTTTTTACTAGACTTTCAGTTGAAAAGGAGGCTACACGTGAGATGTGATTGTGCTTTTAAAAAAATACCCTGTTTCTGGCTCACTGAAATGTTTCAGCAGCCTTGGTTGCTGACCAACCCAGTTCTCATTCCATTAAAAAATGCACATAAAACAGCCTCACAATATTGTGCATCCATAAAGCAAGCAAGCAAGCCCTGGAAAGTTCACTATCACAAAACATAAATTTGACCCAGGCAAGAAGTATCAAAAGAGAATTTGAAACCTTTCCACCTGTAAGATGGTTTCAACAGCTAGTCGAACCTGTAAGCTCATTAACTTTCTGATCTTATGCACATTGTGAGGCACCAGCCTGGCTAATTTAACTGAACTATGCCCACTTAGATACCACTTAGGGTCACAGCCTGATACAGACAGTTTCCTCCTTCCCCCTCCATCTTTTGGAAAAGCAAAACCACACAGCCTTACACACACTAACACTTCACCCACACGGCAGAAAAGGAAGGCAGCCTCTGTGCTTACCTGGGTCTCTTAGTCGGAGCTGATTTCTTGAAGGATTTTGGTTATTCCATAGCCACATGCCTCAAAAGCGCCGTTGTGGTGCGGCGTTTGGCTTTTCAAAAACAATACATGCTTGGGAAAATCCTCCCCTCTCTAACCGACCTCTCAAATTCCTTTCACCTAGTGAGCAGGGCAACTTCCTGTCTCAACTCCTCTGCCCGACTTTCAGACACTTAGCTAGGTGTAACTCCCTGTCTCACAGGCTGGCTGCCTCCCTCCGCTGACACACTGCTGACATCATCAGCTTTTATCTCCAGGGAGGCTGCCTCCCCATTCCACAGCGCGCGCTCTCCTCCTCCTCCTCCTCCTCGCTCAAGGGGGCAAGGGAGGAGAAGAGCGGGTGATGGGTGTCCCGCAGGAGGAAAGACGCAGCTGGGACGGGAGAGAGCGAGCGAGCGAGGGAAGGAAGGACTTTCACTGCTGCAGCTCTCTGGTCAAGTCTGCTGAAAAGCAGCCTCCCCCCTGCCCTTGCGCACGCTATCGAAAGGCAACAGGTTTTACAGGAAGAGTTTGCCACATTCCAGCCGCACTTCCTTTCAACTCAGCTATCATGTTCATTTAATAATAATAAAATAAAATAAAAAACCGGGAGAACGAAAAAGGAGCTGTGTGTGAAACAAGATCTCTTGGAAAGCATAGCGTCTCCCTGCCTTATCGCTCTCTGACTAATAATGACTCCAACTTACCATGCTTCCCCCCCCCCCCGCCCCCAACTCTCTTATCACTTCCTTTGGAATGTTTTAATTCACAGTGACATCTTATGTGATGCTCTCTGTGTATCTGTGGGAAGCCCGAAAGGGCACCGGCAACATACCAAGAGAGACAACCTGTTTGACTAGGAAGAGCTCGGGTGTGGCACATGAGTAAGCACCTTAGAGATCCCTCATGGTTTGTGGCTGGAAAAGGCTGCTTTTTTATTTGTTGTATTTATGTTCCAGCTTCCCTCTAGCCAAGGCAGTATACAGGGCTCTTCCCCTGGCCTTTAGCTTCACAACAACCCTGTGAGGTAGGTTAGTGTTATGTACTAAGCAACCTTCCAGGCGCAACGGGAACTTAGAGGGGAGGGGTGTTATCTACTAAGCTTGGATCCTAGAACAATAGGCAAGTAGGATCCTAGAATGCAACAACTGATTGGCTTGCAGGAGAAGACCAATCAGGCTCCAGGAAGAAGTTGATGGAAAATCTAAATAAAAATACAAAAAAGTACTTTAAATAAATAACTAAGTTTGTAATGGTGCATTTACTCAGGGCCGTCTCAAGCCGGTCAGGCACCCTGGCGCCGAGATCGCTCCGGCGCCCCCGTCCTGGTGGGCGGGCGCAGTGTGCAGCATGGCTTCCGCGCCACAGCGCCCGCCCGGCGCCCTGTTGCCCCATGCCACCGAGACTACCCCTAGAGCCGGGCCTGCATTTACCACAGGGTGGATTTGATTTAAATCAAACTGATTTAAATCACTAGTCAGTAAGGCTTGATTTAAATCATAGTTTTCTACATAAAGACTAATTCTTGCTGGTATAACTTTAATATGCAAGTAGATTAAGATTTTTAGAATAACAACTTTTCATATTAGTTTTTTATCCCCCAGTTTAATAGGTTAATCATATTTGGACAACTTTACTGTTGTACTTAGGAAGGAGAAAAATAATCATTACCTTAATAATAACAATTTAAATAGATTTATTCAACTGAAACAATAACATTGCAGCATATGTTATTTGCTTAAACAAACATCCATGTTTGTTAACTAATTTGGCTAAACAAAAACAATATATATATATTTTAAGAAACTTAGACTGTCAGCCCAGCCTACACATGAAAAACTTAAATACTGTCTATTCCAAACAATCAGAAAAATATTGTTTCTATTCTGTTCAGTGAACTTCTTGAAACTTAGCACTGAAGGGATTGTTTCTGTATTCATAGGTTTGTAGAACAATAGGATTAAGGTCTTTTTCTCAACTCTGTTCATGTTATAACATTTTTGCTGTGAAGAAGAGGCATGTGATCTCTGTTGAGTCAAATTCAGTTTTAAGAACTACAAAAGTAAACCAAGCATCTGTGATAATATCTTGTAGGCAGAGAAACTGCCCAATAATCTTACAAAAACCTCTGGAAGAGCATGACATTGTGAATGGATTAATGCAGACATCCCCAGACTTCAGCCCTCCAGATGTTTTGGACTACAATTCCCATCTTCCCTGACCAGTGATCCTGTTAGCTAGGGGTCATAGGAGTTGTAGGCCAAAACATCTGGAGGGCCGCAGTTTGGGGATGCCTGGATTAATGGAATTTATTTACCCCCAAAAATTAAACATATACAACCTTATTCTACATAATTTAAAAACTAATCTTTATTTCATGATGGAACAACCTTTGGATGGCAATATATTTTCCTCAAAAAGCATTTTATTTTAAAAAAGCCGATTTAAATAAAAAAATCGATTTAAATAAAAAAACCCCGATTTAAATAAAAAAAATCCGATTTTTTTGATTTTTTTAAAAAAATCATTGATTTTTATCCACCCTGATTTACCATCTCTTTTAAGGAAAAAAAAGGTAGTCCATGTGCCCTTGCAATACAGAGGTATTACTAATCCTTGCTATAACTTGGCTCAGTGTTGCCCCACTAGCTGTAAAGAGACCAGGCTAGTACCGGTATAAACATGGTGACTTTCACAACTCTCTCCCCACTTTCTCCTCATGGACCTCCTTATGAACCTTATGAACCTCCACTGTACAGCCCACTGAGCTAATTCTTCCCCAAGTGAAGAAGAAACCAATAAAGCTGATGGGGAATGAACTCAATTAGGCCGGGAGAGACCAAGGTTCAACTCCCTGCTCAGCTCTGAAACTCACTGAGTGACCTTAGGCCCATCGCTATCTTTCAGCCTGACCTACCTACCTCACAGGTTTATTGGGAAGATGAAATGGAGTGAGTGGGAGGGAGGGAGGGAAAAGACATCTGAAGGCAGCCTTGTTTAGGGAAGCTTTTAAAGTTTAATAGACTACTGTATTTTAATATTCTGTTGGAAGCTGCCTAGAGTGGCTATATAAATAATAATAATAATAATAATAATAAATTATTATTATTATTATTATTATTATTATTATTATTATTATTATTAAAGAACCAAACATACTGCCTTGGAAAAAAAGGCCAGACATAAATATAGTAAGTAGATAAATCAATAGAATTAGTCCACATAAGAATTTCTGCCCCCTCACACAAATTTGTCCTAATGAGCTTCTGAAATTTAAGTTAAGAGCTGTTCCCGTTTAGTCAAAGCATTGCTGTATCTTGCACCGTATGGGGTAAAAGCTGAAGCTCAGTGGTTAAGAGCATCCTCTTCGTATGTTGTTGTTGTTTAGTCGTTTATTCGTGTCCAACTCTTCGTGACCCCATGGACCAGAGCACGCCAGGCACTCCTGTCTTCCACTGCCTCCCGCAGTTTGGTCAAACTCATGTTGGTGGCTTCGAGAACACTGTCCACAGTCCAACCATCTCGTCCTCTTGTCGTCCCCTTCTCCTTGTGCCCTCAATCTTTCCCAAGCATCAGGGTCTTTTCCAGGGAGTCTTCTCTTCTCATGAGATGGCCTCAGCTTCAGGCTCTGTCCTTCCAGTGAGCACTCAGGGCTGATTTCCTTCAGAATGGATAGGTTTGATCTTCTTGAAGTCCATGGGACTCTCAAGAGTCTTCTCCAGCACCATAATTCAGGGTTGCCCTATTCCTAAAAGTGAAAATCTGGACAAAGTTTTGTTTTGTTTTGTAGTTGTTGAGCATAACACCCCTTGCCATACGTCCAGGTTTCCCCGGACATTTTGCCCATTTGCTGAAAATCTGCCTTGGCGTTTCCAGGAAAACCTGGACGTATGGGAGCCCTAACTTTGTATGTAGAAGGTCTCAGGCTCTATCCCTGGCATCTGCAAGGTCTCAATAACTGGGGAACCTCTATTGGTCAGTGCATGCAATACTGAGCTAGATGGACCATTGGCCTGACTCAACATACAGCAGCCTCTTACATTCTCTTCCTGTAACAGCATTGGAAGAACTCGCCTACCTCCAGGTCAGCTACACTGTTAAGTGAGATTACCAAATAGTATTCATGGAATGGCTTCAGTTTGATCCCTTTAGGGAGCAGTGGTCTCCCATTAAAATGATTTGTGCTCAACAGGAAGAATTGCTTTCTAGTTACCCTGTCTGTTCACCAGGGGGGTCTTCACTGCCTCTCTTTCATCAACGCCCCCACCCCACACCTCTATTGGCTCAATGAGCACAGCTCAATCTTAGGCAGAGAGAGAAGGAAGAAACCGCAGCAATATTTACCACCCAGCAGCCTCGCAAGGTTGCATAAGGGACAACACCACTTTGCCATTTACTTTATAGGGTTCCGAAGAACGATTCTCGAAAGCCGACGAAGTGACGGAGGCACTTTATCTTAAAGCGCCGTAACATGGTGTGCGCAGCTGAACACACACGTTTGCTGTGTACACAAGCAATGGCTTTAGTTGAGACATTTACCATTCGTGGTATTGGTGTTAATCATGCAAGTCTGCTACTGTAAGAGGCACATTTACTGCTTCTGAATAAGTCACACATATCGGCACAGAAAAGAGAGAAAGGGAGAGCAAGCATAAATGCTGCTCAATACACTCTAAGCCTAAAATCCCAGTTTGGTCATTGGCAGGAGGCCGCTCCAGGCGCTGGGCTATATCCAATGAAGCTGTCCCGTTAGTACACGAACTTCCACCTGCACAACAGGGCGTCCCTTCCCTCTCCTTCCCTTGCACCCCCGAAATCTGTTCCAGAGGGTTGGGCAAACCCTCACTCCTTGTGCTGATGGAACTACTTCAACAGATGTTGTTGTTTAGTCGTTTAGTCGTGTCCGACTCTTCGTGACGTCATGGACCAGAGCACACCAGGCACTCATGTCTTCCACTGCCTCCTGCAGTTTGGTCACTCATGTTCGTAGCTTCGAGAACACTGTCCAACCACCTCGTCCTCTATTGTCCCCTTCTCCTTGTGCCCTCCATCTTTCCCAACATCAGGGTCTTTTCCAGGGAGTCTTCTCTTCTCATGAGATGGCCAAAATATTGGAGCCTCAGCTTCAGGATCTGTCCTTCCAGTGAGCACTCAGGGCTGATTTCCTTCAGAATGGATAGGTCTGATTTTCTTGCGGTCCATGGGACTCTCATGAGTCTCCTCCAGCACCATAATTCAAAAGCATCAATTCTTCGGTGATCAGCCTTCTTTATGGTCCAGCTCTCATTTCCATTCATCACTACTGGGAAAACCATATACGGACCTTTGTTGGCAAGGTGATGTCTCTGCTTTTTAAGATGCTGTCTAGGTTTGTCATCACTTTTCTCTCAAGAAGCAGGCCTCCTTTAATTTCGTGACTGCTGTCACTGTCTGCAGTGATCATCGAGCTTCAACAGATACAACACTTTATTTTATTTAACACAATTCTATAATGTTTTTTCACAAAATGGCAGCTCGGTGGTAGAGCAGCTGCTTTGCATGCAGGTACCCAGGTTCAATGTCTGGCATCTCCAGGTAGGGCTTGGGATAGCCCCTGTCTGAAACCCTTGAGAGTCGCTGTCAGTCAGAGTAGGGTCAATACTGAGCTAAATGCACAAATGGCTTGAACTTAGTGTAAGGCTTTTTGCTATGCTCCTAATCAGTCATTATTTTATGACCAATGCATTTTGGGACTGTACAAGTTTAACAGCCGGGCTCTGCAACACTTGGCGAGGGGGCAGGATCTTTCAACAACTAAGAAGATTGGTAATGCCTTTTTAGAAATAACAAACGTTGGCCTATACTTGGAGCATAGACAGTAGTCTTGGCATGTTCCAGTATCCCTTCTGAAACATATATAACCCGTTGCTACAAGCCAATATCTGAACTAAAAAAAATATGTGGTGATGCAACAATAAGCCAGTGTTCTCAGAAATGCTTCAGAGTTCATTAGCTCCTTGAAACTTGCAACACTTCCCAAAGTGTTGTATCTAGGATTTGTGGGAGACCTGAAGGCATTCTCAAGAGCGTAGAGGGAGACAACAGCCCTGATTGAGAGGCCTAAGCAATGAGCCCCATGCACAAATCCCCAACGAAAAGCAGGCGTTTAAGTGTGCTTCAAAAGAAGCCTTCAAAGTGCTTCTGTGCAGGGGAAATAATGCATGCCTGATGTAGCAGGCCAATTGCAAACCCAGCTCTCACAGCGGCCCACCAGATACCGCTGGGAAGCCTGTAAGCAGGACCTGAGCAACAACAGCACTCTTCTTGCTTGTGATTCCCAGCAACTAGCTTCTAGCTGCAAAATGAAGGGCTCCTTTTCCTCCAGTCTTCCCTTGCTTCGGTGAAACTTCATCATAAACACAGCCCGCCGGAAAGTTCTCCATATGCTATATATATATATATATATATATATATATATATATATATGTTTTGACTATGCTCCTGGCTTAAATCCAGGGAGCAGTTTTCTTTTCTTATAACAAGGGGGGAAATGCTAAAACACAAAAATTTGGGCAGGGGGAAGGAGCAACATTGCATACCATAAAAAGTAAAACGTTTGTATTCTGTTTAGCTGTCGGAAGCTGTCCCCCCCCCCAAACAAACGAAGCCACAGTGGAATAAACAGGCATAAAGCTAGGCTGTAGGTTAATAATTCAACAGCCTCAACATTTCTTCGCTCCTGCTAGACACAATCCACCGGGAACTTCTCTTGCATAAGGTTCTGCTACAATGAATGGGAGTTACACAAGAGTTCCATAGCATGGAAGAAGTGAAATGGGGAATTGCTCCCATTGACTAAATAAGCATAGTATTCAGCAGATAGTGCCTTCTCCGCAGATTTAGTCCAAACATGTTTACCATTCGCTGGCAACCTGTTCTTGAGAATGCAAATACATTTATTTCCAAGTAAGGCACACTCTGTTTCCATGGAACTAACTCCCAGGTTCACCCAGGGAATCTAACTGATAGTCTTTAACCCGAATATATAGCTGCAAAAGCCTGATGAAGTCATAGGTCATTTAAAAACAAACTGTGTAGATAAATAATAGCACCCATGAGAGCTATAGGCACATTTCCCTATTACTGACAAACAGATCAAGGTGTTCCCCTTTTCCAAGTGCTCTGCAAACATTAAGAACAAGGTGGAAAGAAAGCAGGCGAGGGCACAGAGAAACAAACAACTTGCCTTAACGCAAGAAGCAGTTTCAGGTTCTGTTTGCAAACTCAAAATGCAATGCTGACCTCCCTTAGGGAGGCTGTGCTGTTGCACTTCAGCTTAGGCCAGTCACACCTGGAGGCAGTGTCCTTCAGGTCATTGTCATTGTGACGGGAGGCAGGCCAATGCAGCGGCCGCAGCCAATCACCAACGGCACGAACGCATTTATGATGCTGCAACCACAGCACAAGCAAATGGTTTATCACGTCCCCCCTCAACCTGGCGCCCTCCAGATTCTGTGAACTTCAACCTCTATCATTCCTAGCTAGCGTTAGGCTTCTTCCCTGAGAGGCAGGATCTACTTGCACAGAGCACACACCCTACGACTTCTTTCTAGAAAGCAGGCAGTAGCACATGTGATATGCTGTACTGGATAGTCCCTTCCTTACATCTGTTTATTGAGTCAATTTACTTTGGAGCTTGGGATTTTTTTAAGCCAAGAAAGAAAGAAAGAAAGAAAGAAAGAAAGAAAGAAAGAAAGAAAGAAAGAAAGAAAGAAAGAGGGGGGGAGTAGCCTGCCCAACTTGTTTCCTTGATGCTTTTGTCACTGGGCCAAGTTGTTTTATCAGCTGGTACTCCCCTCTTGCTCAGAACTGGCATCCTTGCTAGGCTGCCCTAAATCCTCAGCAGATTGCCCTAAATCCAGTGTAAACCCGCTCAGCACAGAAGCATTTCTATAACCTGATCTGATTTTTCAGTTCCTTCTCTACTCTTTCAGTCTGTGGCTGATCAAGGCTTTGTAGTCATCCCCAAGAGGCCTTTCACTCCCTGCCACGCATATGGCACTCCTTGCCATATGCTTGGGACTGATGGAAACAGGACCATAACCATTATTTCCTTTTTATACACAACGTTTACTCAAGAAAATGCCTTTTGCAACCTAGGTTTTTTTTTTAATGGTGCAAGCTTAATGCCTCATTTGTAGCTCCCCAGAAATGAGATTTTTTTAAAAGGCATCAAATTTGCAGATGACACCAGGAGGGGTACCTAATGCCACGGAAGACAGAATTGGGATTAAAGATGACCTTGATATATTGGAGAACTGGGCCAAAACTAACAAAATGAATTTCAATAGGGACCAATGTGTAAGGTTCTACACTTAGGCAGGAAGACTCAGATGCACAAATATAAGATTGGGGGTGGGGGTGGGGGTGGGGAGAGAGAGACACTTGGCTTACTAGTAGTACATGTGAAAAGGATCCAGGGGTCTTAGTGGACCACAGCTTATTTTCTCCTGCTCCAGAGGCTGGGACCCGAACCAATGGCTTCAAGTTAGAAGAAAGGAGATTGTGACTAAGCACCAGGGGAAAACTTTCTGACAGTAAGAGCTGTTTGACAGTGGAACGGACTCCAACGGGAGGCTTATAAGCAGAGGGTGGATGGCTATCTGTCCTGGATGCTTTAATTGCAATTCTGGCATTGCAAGGGGTTGTACTAGTGACTACGCTTCTGTGCGAGTTTGGCAAACTGAATTAAGGGCCACATTCGGCAGTACGTACAAAGGTCTAGGGCAGCCTTCTCCTGAGACTCCAACTCCCATCATCCGAAGCTAGTAGGGCCAATGATCAAGTGTGATTGTATGTGTGGGCCAACAACTTCTGCAGGCCCCAAGTTAGGGAAATCTGGCCTAGGAACAGATCAACAGGGAAGCCGTCGTCCCAGGCAATCATTTAACAGGCAGTCATTTACCTGTAGATGAGATGAAGCAACTGGAAATTAGGGATGATCACAGAGTGCAGTACACATGCACGTCAGATGATGAGTCATTGCTGCAAGCCTCATAATATTGCTTGGGGCAAAAATAAAAACCAGTGTCTCCAAGTAAACTAGCAGTACTCTCCACCTCCCTTAAGACCACCCCCTTATAGAAGACAAAACCAACGGTATTTCTGAATTGCTGAATGTAGAACATCATCCACAGAATGTGTATGGTGTATTGTCTGGAGTGCCAGACTAGGAAGACATGGGTTCAATCCTCACTGAGCCATGAGTTTATGGGATGGCCCTGGGCCAGTCATTATCTGTCATCTTAATCAACCTCACAGGTTTGTTAGGAAGATTAAAATGAAGTAAGCACTATGTATGTTCGATCCCCATATGGGACAGCTGCATATTTCTGCATTGCCAGGGTTTGGTCTAGATGATCCTCAGGAACCCTTCCAAATCTACAGTTCTATGAATCTATGTATTCCACCCTAAGCACCTTGAGTGAATTGCAGAAATAAGCAGCACAGAAATAAGAATATTCTCAAATATTACTTGTTTCAGAAAAGAGGAGATACTTGCAACAACATATAATTTACTAAGCCCTCAGACGTCCCATCAATCTTGAATACTGGCTATGCTGGTTTGGGCTGACGGGAATTGGAATCCAACAGTGTCTAGGAACACAAGAAAGAGGATCAGGATAGGCCTATAGGGACTTTCCCCATTTAAATAAAGTCCTGAATGGATTAGAATTTTGAAAGGGTCAAAACTAGGGTAAAAGCAATATCTAAAAAAGTGAGGGTTCCACCCCCCCCAAATTTAATTCTTTGAGTTCAACCCTCCTACTAATACCCATGAAAAACTGAACTCCTTTCAATTCAACCCTCCTACTAATACCCATGAAAAACTGAAGCTCCTTTCAATTCTGGGCTCAGTTTACAAAGGAGTTAAATAGCAATGACTCCTCCTCTCTGGTGTGACCGCTTTCCTACTTGTTTTCTTATCCAAGTTTTACTTGGTAGCAATGGGGCAGTTTCACAGCTCCCATAGTCCCTAAACACTGCTGCAGTGGAAATAAATAAAACCAACAGGACATTTTTCATGGTTCCTTGAAGCCGTTGCAGCACACTGTGGCAGGCTTTGGAGCAGGCCAAACTACAGGACCTTGCTGCCACCAAGGAAGCTTGGGACTCGAGGGAGTTAGTCCTCAAGGGCACACCACACTCCCAAGTAATACCTTTAGGAGTGTGATGCGGCCCAAAATTTGGAATGGGCTTCCTTTATTGCTCAACTCCATTCACTGCAGGTCTGGTGGTCGAAAGCCTGGACTTTGAAGTCATCTTATTTTACATGTTATTTTGTATTATATTTACTGTTTTTAATTAGGTTTTTGTAATTTTGGATTATGCGGAATGCTTTATTGGAGTGGATGTAGCAACCGAGTAATTTCGTTGTTCCCGCAAGGGGACAATGACAATAAAGATATCTTAATCTTAACTTAACAAAGTGTGGTACACAGCCTTAGCAGAGATAAGAGGCTGCTGTGGGATGGGAAATTGGCCGATGCTTTTATAAACACTTGGGGGTCCCTTCGTAACATTTACGACGGGACACGGCGAGTCAGTGGTACCTCCGAATAATCAGAGATTTACTACCGCAGTACTTTTGGTCTTTGTGTGATTAATAAGTCAGTCAATGGACAAAATGCGATGACGCTACCCCTTCAGTAAATTCTCTATATGTAGGAATAACATGCACCAAGTTGAAATTTTTCTTTTTATTTAATACTTTGCCTATGTGTTTGTTAAAAAAATAAATAAAAATAAATGAAAACTACAAATAAAATAAAAAAAATTCTTTTCAGCTTACTCAGAAAATAAATGGTTTTAATCAGGTCTGTTCTGCACTCAAAAACCTGTAAGAACTCTGCTAAAACTTAATTCCTACAAAAACAACTTGGGGTGGAATACCTGCATTGGCCAAGGCTCTGTGCTGAACTCTCTCTCCCCCCCCAAAAAAAATGTTGTGGATGTTGGCTAGGCTATACAGGAGAACGAGACTGCATCAATTACCAGCTTTTGCCTGGAACATCAGGTGCTGTCCAAGAATACAATCCCCCACATTCTCTACAACCTTGTAATTCTCAGCACTATAAGGAGAGTGAAAACCTGAAACGCTTTTCGTTCCACTGAAACGAACCCCTAAGTGATAGTTTAGAAAGGTTAGTGTGATCCCCAGTCACTGCTGACTGCATCCTTTCTCCTGGCCAACATCTGATCCAAGGTGTGGGGTGACAATTTTTTTTCTTTCCAGTAGGAAGCTAAAAACATTCTCCCATAAAATGTACCGGTAAGCAGTGACATGTGCGCATGATGACAGTGTGTTAAAAGGCTGTATACCAAGCCTTTCTCCTGAACCCAGGACCATTTACTGATCTTGGATTAATAGTCATGCCTACTTGCGTAGGTAAAGGATTTTACCCTTACTGATTAGGAAAATAAAATTTAAAAATTCCTTCCAGCAGCACCTTAGAGACCAACTAAGTTTGTCATAGGTATGAGTTTTCGTGTGCATGCACACTTCTTCAGATACACTGAAGCAGAAGTCCCCAGACGCTTATATATAGTCAGATGGTGGGGGGGGAGGTATTACTCAGAAGGGTGGAGGGAGTGGGTGATTGACAGACTGATAGCTGTTGATGACCGTTAACGACTGCAAATGGTCTACAGGAAAAAGCAAGGGGTGAGAATTCCTTCCAGTTTTTCCTGTAGACCATTTGCAGTTGTTAACGGTCATCAACAGCTATCAGTCTGTCAATCACCCACTCCCTCCACCCTTCTGAGTAATACCTCCCCCCCCCCACCACCTGACTATATATAAACGCCTGGGACTTCTGCTTCAGTGTATCTGAAGAAGTGTGCATGCACATGAAAGCTCATACCTATGACAAACTTAGTTGGTCTCTAAGGTGCTGCTGGAAGGAATCTTTTTATTTTGTTTCGACTACGTCAGACCAACACGGCTACCTACCTGTGATTAGGAAAATGACATTTTAAAGACTAAGGTATGAAAAATTTATACTTATGTGCAACATGCTGGCAGGCCCTGATGGGGGTTGTGGTTCAACAGCATCTGCACCACACCTGGTTGGCCAAGCCTGCTCCACAGCATGGCAGGGGGAAATAGCATTGTAGGTAGGGCTAACCTCAGGTGACTCTCCTGCCTTTAGCAGAGAGCTACACTATGTGTTGCTCTTGCCACCTGCCGAAAGAGCAGTCGGTGGTGGCTTCGCATCATGGAAGGGAGGGGGGAAGTGGGTGAAAGTGGTAGAATGGGCAGGATTTACAAAATAAAATGCCTCATTTGCTCTTTTAAGAAAAGTAGAGAGCTGTTGGTTCCCACCCCGGCTTTATCTGGGAGAGGATTCTTTTCAGGTTGCACGTTGAAACTAAAGGATGCTTGCGGTTATCTCTGACAGCAGCTTCAAAGAATGTGGAATTGGCTAATGGCCATGGGGGTGAGGCAGGGAGATCGTGTGGTTAGTTTTACCCGGCTGGAACAGTGCCAGAGAAAGAGGTTAGCACTCCTTAATCTTGCTAGAGGTACCTGTATCTTAAAAATCTCAGGCGCTTTCCAGCCTTGAATACATCAATGGGAACTGTGTACAGTCAGCATTTCCTTGTAAATGCAGGACGAGAGCGCAAGTTTCGGCATATTGAAAAAACTCTGCATCTCACATGATGTAAATCCATGTATATCATGGTTAAGCTATAAACTATACAGCAGATCATAAAACTTTGGAACAGCTGATGAGGGAAAACAAAGGAACGTTTACGTGAGTGTACAGTACACAATGAAAAATGTTTGTGTTCTGAATCCAATGGTTTTAATGGTTTTAATGGTTTTAATACAGAGCAACTCTCCCTTCTCATACAGAATGGAAAGCATTATTAATTATTATTATTATTATTACAGTCGTACCTCGGGTTACGAACCGCTCGGGTTGCGAACAGTTCGGGTTATGAACTCTGCAAACCCAGAAGTGTTTTTGTCGCGTGCGCGTTCTGCGCATGTGCAGAAGTGGCGCACGCGCAAAGCGCGAAAATCGTGAAAATCACGCTTTGCACATGCGTAAAAATGGCGCTCGGTTTGCGACCTTTTCGGGTTACGAACTGCGACCCGGAACGGATTGTGTTCGTAACCCGAGGTACGACTGTATTATTATTATTATTATTATTATTATTATTATTATTATTATTATTTCATTCATTTGTTCAATTTATATACCACCCTTTATCAAAAGATCCCAGGGAGATGTACAACACTAAGAACACAGAACACATTACGGAGCATCAGTATTAGTAACAACAACAACATAAAAAGCATAACAACAGACAGCATAATAACAAAATAATTGTAACAACAGCTCCCTCCCCCAGCTTTAACAGGCCATAGATAGTAGAAGACCTGGGTAAAGAGGAATGTTTTTGCTTGGCGCCTAAAGACATGTAATGATGGCACCAGGCGAGCCACTGAAAAGGCTTGTTCTCTTACTGCCACCTTCTGAACCTCTCTGGGAGGAGGGACATAGAGAACGGCCTCAGATGACAAGCACAGTGTCCAGGTTGGTTTTTATGGGGAAAGGTGGTCCTTAAGGTATTGAGATCCTGCTCAGTGTAATGGCAGGTTAAAATTAAATGAATGAATGAATGAAGAGTGCATAATTCAGTATTCACAGATTTTACCTATATATTGTATATATCTCGCTCTTTGAAATCAACCCTTTTTATATACACTGAATTGCTTGCATAAGAGATGAACTGATATTTCTGACCTGTATCAGGGAGAGCTGATATAATATTCAATTTGATTATCATCTATGTCACAACAATTACTGGTACAGTAATTGGTTCCGGAAGTCCGTACTTAACCTGAAGCGTACTTAACCTGAAGCGAACTTTCCCATTGAAAGTAATGGAAAGTGGATTAATCCGTTCCAGATGGGTCCGCGAAGTACTTAAACTGAAAATACTCAAACCAAGGCGTACTTAAACCGAGGTACAGTTGGGTGTAAGCACATACCCTTTACGAGCTTGTATGATAAAAGTGGAGTGGCTTTGCTGAGTGTTCAACCACATACATACCCAAACCCACCCACCCCTTATGTTGAATGTACCCTTAGTGGCATAGACTCGAGCACATCTGGTTTTCTTTTCTTACTTTGTGATGTATAAATATTTATAATGTGGGTTTTACATGTGCACCCATCTCACATACTTTAGCGTTAATCAAGATGTTGTTGTAACGGAAGATTAAATCTGCACAAAAACTTAGCCAATACCCCAAAGGAAAGCTCACGTGAAACAAAACCTGCCCTCTACTCTTGTCATCCATGCAGGCAGCAACAAGCAAGTGAATGTACAGGAGACAAGATTACTTTCACCACCAGCATTCCATTCCTAAGAAACTATTTTACGTTTACCACGAGCTTTCTGTATTCATTATACAAATACCCCTCACCCCAGAATTGTTTCACTGAGAGAGATTCACATTAAGTGAATTGAAATACATAGCGAAAATTCACTCATTTTGTAAATCACATTGAAACGGGTGGCTTAGAACAGGCATCCCCAAACTTCGGCCCTCCAGATGTTTTGGACTACAATTCCCATCATCCCTGACCACTGGTCCTGTTAGGTAGGAATCATAGGAGTTGTAGGCCAAAACATCTGGAGGGCCACAGTTTGGGGATGCTTGGCTTAGAAGGTGATTGATAAATTAACTGTAATAGTAATAATAAATTTGGCACACTAGTTGAATCTAGCTAGGCAAAATGTGCACTTGATTCCGAGAGGGGGAAATAAAATCGAACACATACATACACACACACGGGTCAAACATTTTATGAAGGGCTTTCAATTATCAGCATAAACGTTTAAGAAAACTATAATACAAGACCTCCCATGTAGACAATTCTTTCTAATGAAAAGCATTTAAGACCCCTGCAAATCTAGCCTTATAGAGAAAAACGGGCATGGTTATTGCAAGGACCATACCTCAGAGGGCAGCTCACATACAGTGCCTGCAGAAGGTCCCATGTTCATTAAAAGGATTGCTGTTAACTGCATGAGTTAGTTGCTATATATATATATATATATATATATATATATATATATATAGAGAGAGAGAGAGAGAGAGAGAGAGAGAGAGAGAGAGAGAGAGAGAGAGAGAGAGAGAGAATGTCTCAAAGCAGCTTAAAAAGAAGGCAAAACACAAACAGACAAAATAAACTAAAATACAAATTAAAAACAAGTATAATATGCAGATGGTGAGAAAGATTTCTGCCTGAAGCTCTGGAGAACTACAGCCTGTCCCACTAGATAATACTGGGCTAGAAAGACCAATGGCTCGACCTCATACAAGGTGACTTCCTGTGTTCCTGATCACATGTGCCCCTATGTCCTATAAACCATCAAGGTATTCTGCCTTGGCAAGTAACATTATATTGCTCCATAATCCCTATGATTAGAAGGGCAGGGTTCGCAGGTCAGAGGGTGAAGTTTACAGGTGTAATCAAGTCCAGGCACTTCTCCTTTAAGAAGAGCTAGCATGTCAGGAAAAAGCATGTCAGGCTTCTAGGCATGCTCAATGTGCATGAGAGTAACACCTTTGATGAGGTAAGGGAGTTCAAACAAATGGTACTCCAAAGTCCATAAAGATTCTGCTATATTGCTTTGCTTTAAGGTAAGACAGCCAGTAGGCTATGCTTGACTTGGTAATAACAGGCTTCTGTATATTTCTTCTAAAACAAAAAAACAAAACTCTGTTGGCAGAGCCAAGGCTAAGTGTCCTTTAACTTGCAAAGCAGTTACATCCCTGATCACAATGGGGCAGGGAGAGACAGAGAGGTGTAAGCATAGGCAAAAAAAATATGGAATGGGATAGCAGATTTCGGGAGAGGTCATTCCTCACACACATAAAGCAGGCTTGGCAAGCATAAAGTTCAAAATTCACTCTTGGGCACCATCGTGGAATGTGGCTAAAATCCTGAGACTCTGGAGAGTGGCTGCCCATTGGATTAGACCAAGGATGGGGAACTTGTAGCCTTCCAGGCATTGTTGGACTCCAGTTCCCATCAGTCCCAGCCAGGAATG
This sequence comes from Zootoca vivipara, assembly GCF_965207765.1. Taxonomy (NCBI): domain Eukaryota; kingdom Metazoa; phylum Chordata; class Lepidosauria; order Squamata; family Lacertidae; genus Zootoca; species Zootoca vivipara. The sequence continues at coordinate 95,020,714 of NC_142584.1, read as the reverse complement.
ATAAGAACTGGAGTCAGCAACCTGCCAGAGGGCAGCAGGACTAGGGTACGTTTCCTAGAGTTTCCTAGAGACAGAATAAGGCGAAATTCCAGTTGCTGGAAGGCAACAGCATACTCTACTTCTGGGCTTTCCCAGAAGCATCTCACAGACTATTGTGAAGAAAAAGACACTTAACTGGATGTACCATCTAATTGGCTGGTTATACTTTGATAACCAAACTGAGGTTGTATGCATCACTTTTTCTGTGTGTGCAGAAAGAAACTATTTCGACGCCTGATGCACCAATCGCACCAGTCTCTGTACACCTCTATCTCACACCCTTGCTAAACATATGTGTTTATTTCTCCTTGCAGCTACACCTCGCTTAGTTGCTTTTGCTCACTTTTACAGTTTACTGCACATGGCAAACAAAGAGCCACCCTCTGTGCAAAGAAACTGTTTGTACTATCATCTCTTCTTCCATGACTCCTTTTAGTAGGAGTCACTGTTTCCAGAAGCTGGCTGGCATCGAAACTTGCCACTTGCTTTCCCTTCCTTTTGTGGTCTATGCTGTGTAGCTATTGCAGGAGCTGCGTAAGTCTGTGTGTTGCTTTAAAAACAAACAAACTGCAGAATGTCTATTTTAATGTGTGATGGTGCACTGAAACACTTGCCATTTGCTACATCACCATTCCCAGAAATGGGTATTTATTAAGCATGGATTAACAAGCACAGATTCCCATAGAATTGTCTCAAATGGTGTGAAAGATTGCCTGCAGTGACAACTGTTTAAGGCTGTAATCCTAAACACAATTATTTGGGCTTAAAAAGGACCCCTGACTGTTAAGTCCAGTCACGAACAACTCTGGGGTTGCAGCGCTCATCTTGCATTAGTGGCCAGCATGACTAAGCTGCTTCTGGTGAAACCAGAGCAGCGCACGGAAACGCCGTTTACCTTCCCACCAGAGCAGCACCTATTTATCTACTTGCACTTTCATGTGCTTTCAATCTGCTAGTTTGGCAGGAGCTAGGACCGAGCAACAGGAGCTCACCCCGTCGCGGGGATTCGAACCGCCGACCTTCTGATCGGCAAGCCCTTGGGCTTAAGTCACGTTCCTTCATATTTAAAATAAACCCAGTGAGGTTAAGCTGAGTGACTACACCAGGCACCCCCAAACTCGGCCCTCCAGATGTTTTGGACTACAATTCCCATCATCCCTGACCACTGGTCCTGTTAGCTAGGGATCATGGGAGTTGTAGGCCAAAACATCTGGAGGGCCAAAGTTTGGGGGTGTCTGCACTAACCATTATACCACACTAGCTTAGATGCACAATTCATGACTCCTGAGCAGTGCTATTTTTCTAGAAAAAGAGGTGCCAGAACTCTCCATGAACACCTCCCTTGTTCTCTTATAATGACAATGGCGCCCACCTGAGAGGTGATGGAACTGAGTTCCTCTGAGTTCTGGCTGAAAGAAAGCCCTGGTCCTAAGTAATAACATACTGTACAATGATGCTTTGCTTGAGAATAAGCAGCGCTATACCTAAATCGTCAACTTTCCTTTTACCCTGGAAGCCCAAGTTAAGCCCCAGGTTAAGACTACCCAGCCCTCTTCCAAACCAGTGTTTTACCAAAGAGCAGGCAATTACAGGCAATTGTTCAGGAACAACAACCACCAAACAACAACAGCAGAGCAGCAGCAGCAACAACAACAACAACAACAACTCTTTTGGACACAAAAGCAAGATATACATTTTTAAAAAATGAAAAATTCACTGAATAATTTGATCACTGCACAGTCAAGCCATTGCTTGTTTGTTCTAGATCAGGTATGGCTAACCTGTGGTCTTCCAGGAGTCACTGAATTACAATTCCCATCATCCCTAGCCAACATGGCCAGTGGTCAGGAATGTTGGGAATTAAGAGTTCAATGACACCTGGAGAGCCATAGGGTCAGCTACTCTTGTACCAGATGAATAACTGATGGTTGGATAAACAAAACAAAACTGAGGCATGTTGACTAATTGTTTCTGGATTATTTACTTGCATTGTTGCAGAACAGTTGAGGACATGGGAAAGAGCATTTTCTGTGGCAGACCTCTTGTCCAGTAAGATCTGCCTCTTTTGTGGTGTTAAATGAATTTCACATTGAGATACTGTTTCAGATATAGACGTCTGCTAAAAAATCTGGCCAGATGTACCACTCCTACACATACTTGACTTGTATTCTGAGACAGCAGCAAAATGTGCAGCTGGCAGAAAATGCATTTGAGGTGTTGACCCCCAAATGATCTAGGGAGCAGGAAGAAGAGCAGAATAACTATCTCTTGGCATCGATATGCAGATAAAACAGGGAGGCGTGGCTGCAAAGAAGCAGGGTGCATTTTCCCTGCGGGATAGTCACATGCATTAAAGTGTCCCTGCTACATACAGCAAGGGAAATTAGCTCTTCCAGATGTTTATGATTTGCACGTGTTTATGATTTATGAGTTGGGACAGTTCCTATACACATCATATGCCCAGGGAGGAGGAAAGGGGCCTATTAGGGGTGGCAAGAGAAAGCAGTGGGGCAGCACCATGCCCTCTATTTTGGTAGGGTAAGATGGTTAGGCTTATTTTGTTCTGACATGCTGCTGGCAAAAGGTTTCAGCCTACCCACCTATCCTCATGCCACGCCACAGGTTCACCTGAGATGCCACCGGCACCTCAGTGAGATGGACGAAAAATGTATTCTAATCACGTTTTAGTACAGACTTAATCATGGCAAATGGACATGTCCTTTCCAAAGGGCCTGCTCCCCTACTTTTGGATGACAGACAGACAGACACACAGATAGTCAGTGGGCAAAGCTTTTCCCATTGGTTCTCTTCCTGGCAAGAAGAAGTGCCATGTGTTATACCACTACATGCCAGGGAAGGGTTAAAAATATGGAGGCAAGGGGAAGGAAGGAAGGAAGGAAGGAAGGAAGGAAGGAAGGAAGGAAGGAAGGAAGGAAGGAAGGAAGGAAGGAAGGAAGGAAGGAAGGGCAACCCTAAGTGAGTGGATGAACAAACTAGCCCATATATTTCTGTTAAGTTTGTATAATATAGTTCCCACAAAGGTGGCAAGTCCATTCCCCCCTTCTCTATTCGCCCAGGATAGCTTATTTAACAGCTGTGGGAGAAACAGAACAGGCACACATTTTCCCCACCACTGCAAAAAAAGAGAGGCTGTATTGGTTGAACGTCTGCCTCTCAACGCAGTGTTTATTTAAATATTTAAAGGCCCCATTTTCCTAAAAATACAGCAAGTTGGTATATAACAGGGGGGAAACCCGACACGGCAATAAAATCAATACAAAATGGTAGATGAAAAGAAATTCACAAAGGCCTGTTTCAATAACAAGAGTTATCAGGGTGATGCCTGCCAAGCTTCTGCTTGCAGGGAGTTCCACTGGGCAGCACTTGCTGTTCAGTCCCTAATAAAGGCTAGATTACACTGGGCTCAGTTCTTTCAGTGAACAGAGGAACACTTTGCTAATCATCTGGGTTTTTTTAAGTTGCACCCCACACCTATGTATTACAAAACACGCACACACACAGAGACTTACCTTCCTAGGCTTGACTTTATCTTGTAAATCGTACTGGCCGATTCCTTTATAACTGATCCCGAGCCACCATGGGATCCCTTGTTTATCCTGAAGAACAGAAAGGACACAAGTGGCGAGACCTAAGTAGGAGTCAAGAGCTGCAGAGTTGATGCAGTAGCATTTTAAACTATTTTGTTCTGCAACATGTATCTGCAGGTTAGGGAAACGAAAAGCAGCTCTTTGTTAGCACACCTGCAGCCAACTGAGCGGGGATTATTGTTTAAAGTGGTCTGCCATTCCTTTCCCAGCTGGAAGATAGATGCTGTGCAAACAGGCAGAAAGAAATAAGGAAGCGAGGAGCGGCATTCCTTGAAACAGTGGCTTACAGGCGGGGCGCAAGCTGAGGAAAATCTGTGGGCGGTAAAACAACAACAATGGAAGGGGGTTGATGAGGGGTATGTCCAAAGTACGGCTGCCCTGGGACACTGCTGAGTGGAAAGAATGGGCTATGCACACATGCAGCACAACCCCAGGCACTTAACTCCAAAGTACATCTTGCTGCCTTTAGCAGATCATCCTGCATTTATTACTTTGCACGAGCATATGATACAGAGTAAGGAAGTAGACCGAAGCTTATCTTGTTACTGTTTGACTGCCTCCTCTCGGAGGGACCTGTGCAAGATTTCATGTTTCATAGGTAGGGTTGCCAGACTCAATAGAGGACAGGACTTCTGTGCCTTTAATTGCCCTGCTCTCTTTTGAGTCTGGAAACCTTAAAGAGAAACCAGCAGACCCTTTGCTTGGAAATTAAACAAAGGGTCTGCTGGTTTCTCTTTAAGGTTTCCAGACTCAAAAGAGAGCAGGGCAATTAAAGGCACAGAAGTCCTTCCCTCTATTGAGTCTGGCACCCCAATTCATAGGTCTCTTTTTCTCAGCTAAGGAGATAATAATATGAAGCATTATGCAGACGTTACACTGTTTCAGTAAACCTGACCACAAGCCTTTAATATAGGTTATTAGTATCATCCACCTATTGTGTGGCAATTCCCGTGGCCTCCCGGAATGAAATAAAGACACTGGACACATAGCTTAAGGTTAATGGGTCGAATAGGCCACAACTTTATTGATTACGGAGGAAGAGAGGTATTGGCATAGGCATTGGATCTAACAGACTATATCTGACTCCAGCCCGCTCTGCTGGCAGTCTGTGAAGGGTTAACCACCATTGGATGGGACCTGCGATGCACATCAACTAGGTACCCATCCTGGGGCCACCATTCGGGGTCGTGCCCTCAGGCCCTCACCTTCCACGGTTTCGGACTTGGCAACGCCCCTTGGACTCCTTAAGGGAGTACCCCTCCGCATTTTGGGGAGGTGATGGCAGCAACCTCCCCACCACACCTGTACCTACAAGGGATAATCCAATGCCTACCGCCAAAACCCGAGTTGTGACGATTACCACGAGGTAGGCGAAAACCACCTGGTCGGAGCCAATTTGCCAGGTGGGAAAATTCCTACCAGGCCCCGAATACGGCGACCAACCAAAGTCCGTAGGCAACGTCAGAAGGAAACCCTGCCTGAAAGTGGGAGGTGGGTGGGAAAAGAAGGTGAGTCGCTTCCGAGGGCAAGAGGATGAGCTCCTGCCGCGGACTCACCTATATAGGTGAGCCACGCCCTCGCGGTGCGCCCTGATTGGGCGCGCCGCAGGCGTGCCGCGGCAGGAAAACGGCCAATGGGCTGGGGAGGAATGCTAGCCATTCCTCCCCCACGTGAAGGCCGCGTGTGCCCACAACACCTCCTCCCGTCGAGCCGGGAAGAGGCTTTGCAGACGGGGCTCAGAGGCTAGGAAACAGCAGGTAGCCTAAGGCAACCAAATGAATTCACGGCCGAGGTAAACTAGGGCTTTCTGGTTCACAGCTCAATCTCTCAGCCACTATCTTGCTGGTGTGAAGTTTGCATTTTTCAGCAGCTGCATTATGAACATATATTGGCAAACTTGCAGAGTTTAATCAGGAAAGTATGGGATTATAAAATGTATACATTAGGTGTGTGTATTACCAAATAGTGTTGTATTTGTGTGTGTTTTTAATGTGACCCTGACCTAAAATTGCTTACCATAAATTGCTTAAATTGCACACATAAAAAAAAAGTCACATCTTGTGTTTTTGTGTGTGGAAGATGACACAAGGTTCCTAGCATATGGCCTCACAGTATGGTCTGAAAGCACACGAGGCCACCATCTTGCTGAAGTTTAACCAGGGCTGGGTCTAATCACTGCCAAGGGGACCAAACACCTGGGAACCACATGTATGTTGTTATATTAAAAACAAGAGTGTTGCTCCAGATGTTAATTCTGACTCCCATCAGCCCCTGCCATGGCCAGGCATGATAGGGGGCTTCAGTCCAATATATGGAGAGCAGCATGTCAAGAAAGGCTGGTCTACTCCAGGCATCCCCAAACTGCGGCCCTCCAGATGTTTTGGCCTACAACTTCCATGATCCCTAGCTAACAGGACCAGTGGTCAGGGATGATGGGAACTGTAGTCCAAAACATCTGGAGGGCCGAAGTTTGGGGGTGCCTGGTCTACTCTCACTGGCAGTGGTTTTCCAGTCCCTCAAACTGAAATCTTTCCCACCACCAGGGATTGAACCTGGGACCTTCTGCATGCCAAGTATGTGTTCCCTCCTGCTTCCCCCCCCCTGGGGGGGTGCTCTTTCAAAACTCCAATTCTATGGTGGGATTCAACTAAATTACTGTGTGCATGCAACAAAGTCCACTCATGCAACAGGGCTTCCCCCTTCTCCCCCCCCAGCACCCCCTAAATATGCTCTGTAGGGTTGAACAGGTTTAGGGGACAAGTAGGGGGAGAAGAGAGGGGGGGGAGTCCCATTGCACTAGCAGACTTTGTTCCAAGACTTTGTACCACACTTAGCACAATGCTGAATTCCGCCCCCATACAATAGACAAGGCACTCAGGTTCTCTTGCAGCGGTCACTAACCTTTACTCCGTAGTAATGGACTCCATATGTAGGCAAAGCTTCAACCACTTTCATGTACCTGTGCAGACAGATTCATAAGTAAATGGGTTGGCTCTTCTGTGAAGTTCTCTCTAAGCACATATTCTCTGATTTTTTTATTCCTCTTCAAGCTGCAACAGAGAGTTCTCCCCGCTGCCCCTTAATATTTTTTTTTGAACGGATCAGTCAACAGCTATGTTTGAAATGTGTTTACAAATGTGTTCGAGCACAGCAGCAAACTGCATGATCAAAAAAAATGTCAAAAGAGCTCAGCAGAATAGAATTAAGTGTGGTCTCCCGTAAAAACACCACCAAAACCTCAAGTTGTGCAGTGCAATTTGGCAGAGGTGCTCAACCCTGTTCTACTTGCCAGCTTAACAGCTGAACTCCATTAAAAAACTTGGCTCCAATTATTGTGGCTAACAATACAGGTCTGCACTATTTTCCAAGTTTAGTTCTAAGGCATGTTTTACGTTCTTCTGAGCACACTTCCATGGTAAATGTAGCTGACCAGGCTATATGATAGATATTTGAATAGTCAAGTACACATAACGTCAGGGAGGTATGACCAGGAAATGAGATCTGACCAAGCAAGCGCCCATTCATGGAATTGTCAGTTGTTTGCACAGCTTCAGCTGTTGGGTCAATTCTTGAGTAGGCTCCTGGCTATGAAAGGCACTGTGGAGTCTTCAGGAGAAAAGACAGCGCAGAAGGGGAATTGGTCCAAAGATCTGCTGCCCATGCCTTCGCAACCTACAGGTGGGCATGTCACTTTCTAGTATGTAATCACTGACCATCAGTGTCCACCAGTGACTAACCAAGAACCATGTCAACCTATCAGACCACTGGTGAAGCCCCTTCTGCACTCCACCTCTCCCCACAAATGTCCAAGTGAAACACTTACTGAACAATCGCTTGTCCTCTGGTCAGCCCCTTGCTTTTTACATAATGTTCAATGACTCTGTCCTCACTGTGGAACAAGCACAATGGTTAAGGAGGCGGCAGAAGTATTTTATACTAAGTAATAATGTTTGATGGCACTCAGAAAACCATTCCACACACAAACACACAACAGTCTCCGGTGAGGTGTGCACTCTTGGCTCATTCAAGAACTGAGCTACACAGAATAGAACGATGTGTCTGTTCCTTGATATAGCAGGACGGGCTCTAGATTTGTAATTAACCCTGATATATCATGCACACCACTGTAGAATGTCCCATTACTAAGACAGAAGCATTGAACGAGTTGCAAGCACAGCAAAGCTGAAATTTAGCAAAAAGCAGGTGGAGTTATGTTAGGTTCCCTACTGCATCACTTATCACCCTGATGAGAACTTGCAGACAAAAGTGTGCATATGTCAGAAAATTGCCTATACCAATACATTATCTTTGGGGGGAATTACAGAAGAAGTTAAGTGGTTCCCTGCCAGATCAAACCAAAGACCCATCTAGCCCAGGATCCTGTTCTCACAATTAGAGGCCTCTGCGAAGCCCATAAGCAAGAGATGAGTGTAATAGCACTCCCCAGCAACTGGTATTCAGAAGCATATCACCTCTGATAATGAAGGTAATATAATCATTGTGCAGCCATTCATAATGTAGCTGCTCAATGATTTTGACTGTTGTTAAAGGCAGAAGACTCTTACTGAGCGGAGGAAGGAGTCTAGTAGCAGCTTTTAAGACATTTGGGCTTGGATCCAGAGTTCCTGTGAGACGAACTCTGATCACAGGATGCTCCTGCTAGAGGAAGAGGCAATTCCCCCTCCACCCCTGCCTGCCCCCATAATCCATTGAAAAGCTACTCTAAAGGGTTGAGAGACCCTCTGGAAATAGTGTGGGAAGTGGCCTGCAAAGCTGCAGCAGGAAGGACTGGGTGAAAATCACCTTCTCACCTCTTCCTCTAGCAGGAGCATCCTGTGAGCAGAGCTCAGCTCACAGGAACTCTGGATTCAAGCTAAAATGTCTTACAGTCTGCTGCAGGCCTCTAATTTTTTTACCAGGACCTTTCATAGTTCCATAAAATGCAGGTATTTTAATAGGGATAATCCTGGCTTACATGGGCCAGCAATGACTGGAATAGCTAGATCTGCTGAATTTCTACAGGACACTGATATTGTTAAGACCTGTGTGCTGCTAGAGAAAAAGATAGCAGCACCGTGGGGCCCACAAAGGCTGCTACCCTACATACACTGCTTAAATCTTACTGAACTTGCAACACCTACCTGAGTGCATCACTGCAGCCCAAAAGGAATAAGCTGTTGTAAAACGATCAATGACTTGCCCTCTCTTATAACTACAGATTTCATAGTGAGGCTTGAGTTTATGAAGGTGAGTTATCAGCATGACAGCAATGGACTATGAAGCAGCAACAACAAAGATGGCCACGTGACTCTCATGGGAAGTAATAGTTACACTGTAGTCTGCACTAGGTAGACCTCATCTGGAATACTGGGCCCAGTTCTGGGTGCCACACTTTAAGAAGGATGAAGAGAAACTGGAACAGGTTCAGAGGAGGGCAACGAAGATGGTCAGAGTATGGAAAACCAAGTCCTATGAGGAAAGGTTGAAGGAATTGGGTATGTTTAGCCTAGAGAAGACTGAGCAGGGGACATAATAGCATTTTTTTAGTTCCAGGATTACAGCCCCGAGTTTACTTTGGAGAGAGATCATCTTATGAAAGTCAGCTCCTTTAAAACATTCCTATGTTTTTCCTTAAACATTTGAACTAATCTTTAAATCCTGGCCCTGGATTCAGATACACTTATTGACCTACAGAACTTGGGCAGCGTCTGTATTAAAGACATCTATACTATTTGTTCAACAGCTTTTCAAACAAATAGTAGGTGTGAGGAAATTTTGACAGCCTCATGAAAATATTTGCATGCGTGTTATTTAGGGCGCCAGATAAAGTGTTTGATGGGCCAGGAGGACCTTGGATTAAACCACTGCTCAGAAGTGGAAGTCCTTAGATGGCCTTGGGCAGGGCACAGCCAGGCCTAATTTACTTTGCTGGCTTGTTGTGAGGATAATATGGGGAGTTTGAGGCAGGGGGAGAAGAGAAACTATGGCTTGGATCTAGAGTCCCTGTGAGTGAAACAGGGGAGGTGATTTCTGCCCAGTTCCTCCTCCTCCCCTCCTCCCTGCAGCCTCCTTTGTCCATTGAAAAGCTGTTTAGGAGGGATGGAGAACCCTCCAAAACAAGGTGGTGCTGGGAAGCATGGGAAGTGAAACTTGTCAAAAATCTCCTCCTCCTCACTTCATGGACCACAAGTATGGAAAGAGCCCTCCCTATTCATGGAAGAGACAGTGTGGCTCTCCAACCCTTCCAATGCTGCTTAGAGAGGAAGGGCAGGATAAAAGCGTGAAAGGCAAGTGAAACAAAAAATAAATGTGTCTTACCAAAAGGCGAGCGATGGGTGTTCTTGTAGTGTCTTGGTAGGAAAGGCAGGCAAGTTCTTTAGATCTTTCCTTGCATTCTCATCGCTTGGAAGGGCAGGCGAAAACAAAAGAATGGAAGAGTGTTAACTATTTTGGAATCGAAAAGACTTGCCTAGTTGGTTCTAGGAAAAGGGGGCCGAGCTTTAGCCACTCAGAAGCGGGTTCATTCATAGTGTAGTCCAGCTGTCATAGCAATGTAACCCTATAGGCCTTCTTGCATGACAACTCTGAACAAAAGAAGTGGACTTGCATTACTTTTCTGATTAGGGACACAGTGCAACTGAGGAAATTTGGCTGCCGAAGAAAAAGAAGCGGTGATACTCATCAGCCACTGAATATTCTTTGCTGAAATGATACCTTCTGGGTCATCCAGTCGATAAAACAAACCCCCACGTTCTCTAACATGGACACATCTCTTAAGATTCCTAAAGCAAATCTGATTCCACTTTTCGATTAAAATAATAATAATCAGCTAAGGCATTCTCACTATTCTAGTTCTTAGAGAGGGGGGAGAAATAGGAGGAGAGAGAAAGTTAAAAGGAAATTGTAACTTGGCCCCAAGATGTAGGGATTGGGCAGATATCCATTTAATTATTTTAAGACGACAAAAAGGCATGTGTGGTTGCTGGCAGGAAAGAAAAGTGGGCAATACTTTCTGTTTATCTGCTTAATTAGGCCAACGAGTTTCTGCAGGATTTCTACATGCTTTTAGCAGAGATCAGCAAGCACCAACATGACTTTCCTGTACCAGTAATTCATTGGGCCTCCTGAGTCATTAACACGTGCCTCGTTTTTCCCAATGGAATAAGCTGACGCACGACTTCTTATACAAGGTGCCTTGTTCTAAACTGAACTCGCAGCATCTTTAAATAATTCAGCACAGGGGAAAAGTGTGACTCCCTCCCAACCCTCTGTTGCAGAATCTCTCTGGATGTGCACCTGTCCACAAAACAGGGAAGGATTTCCTAACAGTGTGGTAGCCCAGAAGTGGGGAACCCCAGGCCTAAGGGTCAAATGCACCCCTCCAATCCTCTCTACCTGCTCCTCGGGACTGACTGTCCCCAGGACATACCCCAGGACATACCCCTCAACTGCCCTGCTGTGAGCTTCTGTCTGCATTGAATGCCTCCCTGAACTGCAAGAAGACATTTTGGAGGGGCGTGTGTGTGCATGTTGCATAAAGACCTCTGGTTTCTGTCTGGCTAGCGTGTAGTCTACTGTACAAAGGTAAGCCTCACACCTGCTGCTCCACCCAATGTTGGCTCTGGCCCCATCCACCACTTACACAAACAAACACAAACACACAGGGAAGCTGCCCATGGGAATGCAGGCTGAAAATGGTACCCCAGCCCAGTGATAGTATTTATCGCAGCATTGGCACCCAAATATTTCTGGAAAGAGCCTCCTGTCAAGAGAAATATCTCCTTTCTGGCAGCAAGAATCATCTCTTCCAGAACTGGATTTTTTTTCAAACAAAAATCAGATCTAAGCTCTATCTGCGTATACACACACACACACACACACACACACACACACACACACACGGGATAAATTGTCAGTTGCCCTTCTGCAGTTCAGGAAAGGCTCTTGCTGGCAGAAGGAGGGAGGAGGCCTCCGCCTTTGTCCTGCAACTCCCCACACCACCACCCCATGCTGTTCCCTGATCCCTCTGGAGCACATTTTCAGGGAACAAAGGGAATAAGGAATAAGCAAAAACTGCCCTCATTGAACTGAGTTCTGTTCACAGGATCCAAACCATCATTTTAACATTTTCAGTTAACTGAAAAACTACACACGGAGTGTGAATATGTATGCATGTGTGGATAACACAAACACTCCAATTCAACTGTGGTCCTTTAACACAAGTGTTCCTATAGGAAATAAAAAGGATTCTATTTCAGCTGCCAGTTCTCACCAGAATCTAGGTCTCCACGCGCCACAAGCACAGAGCAGGCCCATTGTAGTCCAGCGCCTGCAGGGCAAATAGCTATTGATGACAAGAAAGTCGATCTGCAAGGAGATTCTCCTAAGGGCTGCAGCCAAACTGAGGTGGTGGGAAAGTTTCTTCCTGACCTCAAATATCATTATATGTCAAACGCTTGAGTGTTATTTGAGCAAACCTCTTTCAGAGAATTACTCCCAAAAGAAAACAAAATCGGGCACAATTCTTATAAGCTGTTCACATGCACGTGCTCATTGCATGAAGACTGCAACACCTTTTGCATTTGTTAATGGCATTTGTTATGTAACATGGGCATAACTTTCACATTTCCTTGGACCATCTCACAAAAACATAGTGTTTCGATGAATTGTGCCAACACTGTCAGCTAGTAGTATTCCAGTGTACAATAACTGAGTAGGTAACTCGCATCTTACACTTATTTTACTTATGCATTCGCAGCTTTGCACAGTGTGTGTGTGTGTGTGTGTGTGTGTGTGTGTGAATAAATAAGCAAATGGAGAGCAGAGGAAACCCACTCCCCATTTATATATTCTCCCACCACCACCTGGGCAAAGCTGCAATCCTGGGCTTGCCCAGCTTTGGGAAGGTGGCAGTATCCCAGAGCCCTTGGCCTTCCCAGAGCCAGAAGCCGGGCTTTGGGAAGGAGATGTGAGCGCTCTGGTAGGGTCCTAGACCCCCTGCTCCACAAAGCTGGGCAAGCAATCCTCCACCTTGTAGTGAGGACAGTTCTGGAGGTTCCTGGCTTTACATGATTTTGCATCTGTAAGCAATGGCTACGATGCGAGTTACCTGTACAATCGTACCTTGGAAGTCGAACAGAATCCATTCCAGAAGTCCGTTCGACTTCCAAAACGTTTAGAAACCGAAGGGCCGGCTTCTAATTGGCTGCAGGAAGCTCCCGCAGCCAATTGGAAGCTGCAGAAGCCCCGCTGGATGTTCAACTTCCAAAAATAGTTCACAAACCGGAACAGTCACTTCTGAATTTGCGGCATCCGGGAGCTAAAACGTTTGAGAACCAAGCTGTTGTAAAACAGAGGTACGATTGTATATGAATGACGAAGTCAAGTATTCCAATATTCCAAGGTTTTCTCTGACTCCCAAGAAATGGGGGGCAATATCTTGCGGGTGTGAATGTGTGCACCTGTGTGTAAAGGTTCCTGAATCAAGGCTAGAACTCCCACCCCATGGAGGGGTATATCTAGAGTCTTCCTTGTACAGCTTTCGACATAAGCTGAAGACACGCTTCTTCTATACCAGGGGTGGCCAACTTCCAAGAGACTGTGATCTACTCACAGAGTTAAAAACTGGCAGTGATCTGCCCCCCTTTTTGGGGTTCAGGGCAAAGTTGGTGAACTTTTTTTAGGAAGGAGCAAGACCGATTTGAGGGGTGGGGTTCAGGTCAAAGTTGTTGAGTATTTTCAGGGAGGAGGTAAAATGTTGAGCTTTTCTTAGGGGAGCCACAGTTGTTCAGCTTCTTTGGGGGGAGCCAATGATCTACCAGTGATCTACTGCAGACATCCAGTGATCTACCGGTAGATCACGATCTACTTGTTGGACACGCCTGTTCTATACCATAGCCTTAGACATTTAAGGTATTTTGTTGTGTAGGACCCTCCTCTTTCGCTGAATGTATACTGCTCTGTTCTGGCTGAAACGGTTCTCCTTGCTCTTACAATTGTTAGCTGTTTTATCTGTTTTTATACATTGCATATTCTATTGTTGAAATCAGCTCTGGGACCTTAGGTGAAGGGTGGGTAAAAAAAACTTCTAAATAAATAAAACATCTCTGCTCTCATCTCGACTTTGAAGCAATCTGTTCATTAGCTCCCTGTGGTATACGTATAAATGACAGCTTCTTCACCTCCTTCAAAGCTTCTCTGTAGTGGCTCACCACTAAGAGGCTAATATACGTTCACAACACACCCATGACAAACTACTGTGGCTCTATTTTGCTATTTCAGAACCATAGGCCAAAAAAAAAAAAAAGTCGCAAAGGCAAGCCGCCTCCTATACAGTGAATCAAGTTACAGGTAGGTAGCCGTGTTGGTCTGAGTCGAGCAAAATAAAAAACTCATTCAGTAGCACCTTAAAGACCAACTAAGCTTTTATTTTGGTATGAGCTTTCGTGTGCATGCACACTTCGTCAGATACACTGAAACATTATAGACTCCTTAGGCTGCAGGAGAACTGAAGATCAACTAAACCTCAAACCCTTGTTCACAACACAGGATCAACTTTCACTAACCCAACACTACCCAGATGACAATGTGTGCAATACAAAGCGCACCACTGAACAAGGAGTAGCATGGCACACTTTCCTAAGAAAATAAACTGAATGGATTCATTAATTGAGCAGAGTGACACGTTAACAGATGAAAGTAAAAAAAACAAAAACTCACAATGTCAATGTGACCTGAGGAAAAGCTCCCCCCCCCACCATCTGCAAATAAGTATAAATGTAATGTCACAGGCACAGTGCTGCAAATTGTATTCTGTGCTTCTATTTCCATGAGTATCAGAACTTCAGGGTTTGAAGGGAGCTAGCTTCGGCTCACCCCTTTTCCCCAGTTGCCTTCGCTTCACCTGCTCAAACTCAGGTTGGATTCAGATGATCATCTGCAATTCAGATTACCACTTAAAATCCAGTCCAGAGAGAATGCAGCCAGAAGGATAGTCCATTATCTGTGCCATCTGGCAACACGGTAAGGTGTTCAGGGGCGAAAATAAATAAATAAAATCCACTTTGCTTTCTATCTTGGTCTCTATAAGCCTAGGCCAGGGAGCTAGTGCCATCAGCTCTTGCAATAAAGAATACACTCAGTTGAGAACAGCATTCTAAAGTATCTCAATCATTCTAAAAGAGTTGCACATCAAATAAACAAAACACCAACACTGGCCAATCAGGTCACAGAGAGATGAGTCCCTAACACTGGCCAGTGTTGGCCTAAGTGTGCTACTTCGATAGCCTAACTCACTGCCACACCACTAGGCATGGCCGTAGGCAGGGGGGCAGGAGGGGGCAATTGCCCCCCCTAGAAGCAGGGCCGCTGGCCAGCCTGCCCCGCTGCCCACTGCTGCCCGGTGCCGTCTCCCTTCTCCCTGGCTGGCTGTGGGGCGGGTGGAGGAAAAGCCCCAGAGCCGCGCAAAGCGTTTGGCTGGCTTTCCCTCCGTCCGCCCCACAGCCAGCCAGGGAGAAGGGAGACGTCCCTTCTAGCCGGCTGGCTGTGGGGCGGGTGGAGGGAAAGCCAGCCAAACGCTTTGCGCGGCTCTGGGGCTTTCCCTCCACCAGCCCCAGCGATCGCGGAGGGGGAGGAGGGGATCGGAACAGCCCGATTTCGGGCTGATCCTGGCGCCCCCTCGCCCCTGCTGATCGCAGAGGGGGAGGAGGGGGTCGGAGCAACCCGATTTCGGGCTGATCCTGGCACCCCCTCGCCCCTGAACGACCATCGCTTTCCTTACCCCACTGTGGCCCCTCCCCCCATGCCTTGCCCTCGCCCCCCTAATTTTGATCCTGACTACACCCCTGCCACTAGGCCATATTCCGAATCCTGTTTGCCCAGGAATAAACCCCACGCTGAATTTAAGAGGATTTATTGCTGAGTGAGACACGGAGAGGACAGTTCTGTAAATTATTATTCTACAAGCAGGTTAACGTCTACGCATTACTGAAGACTACATCAGCACTCCCTTTTCGGTTAAACTAGTTTCTAAACTAACGTTAACAAAAATTCATAAGCAGACGGAATTGGCAGATGCGACCTTTCATTTACCTGCAGTAGTGTGCGTCACAGCCAGCTATGGAAATGGAGGTAACACAAGATCACTCAATTCAAGGGGGAAAGCCAGTATCACTTTCCTATACAGCAAATTTGTGCTGGAGCCTCCTAGAGGCTGAAACCATCTGTTGGTTCAAACATATGCATCCTCTATGCTTGAAAGGTCTAACCACTGTTTAGTCATTTAGAGTAAGCCCGTCACTTACATGGGGGTTACGTTCTGGGGGATACACCTAGAGTCAATATCCATAGAGTCAATGGCGGGCAGGATTGGCCAAGTCTCTTTTCCCCAGACACCTGCCCCCTTTTTAAAAATTTTTGCCAGACACGTAAATCTGAGCACACATAAGCTGCAGGCTTACTGTATATACTGTATACAAAATGTGAAGCTGTATTCCAAAGGTATACATTTCTGCACCCAGGTCCCCACTCACATAGGTTTTTTAATTGTGTGTGATGATTGAGATCTGCAGCTGACATATTTACAAAGAGCATTGAAACTAAAGAGCTTACAGCTTTTTAGGGGGGGCAGAGGATAACCAATGGGCATATGATCTCATTCAGTCACTTACAACTTGCAAGAACGACCTCAGAACAACAGACAGATTCTCCTATGCACCAGGCAGGAAACGGATCTGTTCCTCTCTACCTGCGGATTTATTGTTGAACGAGTGGGGATTATTCACGGTCTGCATGATGCTAGAAGATGTCTCCCATGAGGCTTCCAAGAGCTGCAGACTTGTTATTGCTAACACTCATGGGTTCTTCCTCTTTGCACAAAAGTCAGATTAGCCAAATTAGTCGTGGTTCCTTTGTGCGGCAGCAAAACTGAAAGCTTGTTATCACAGTCCTATGTGCTTGATAACAAAAGGCACCTCGGCCTACAAAAAGGCATGCATACAGTGGCAGGGAACTGGCAAAACTACAAGGGGAAAGTGGCATTAAAGCACAAGCACTGTCTGCGCTGTGTCTACTGGGCACACAGTAAACCTAAGTCAGGGGAAAGCTTCAGAAATAGCAGAGTGGAGCTGCATATAAACACAACACCTCCCATTTTTGTTTTCACAGAATCGACCCAGAGAGACCTTAGAGACCACCTAGTCAACTCTTGGCTCAATTTAGGAATCTTGCAACTACAGCATCCCAGGCAGACGGAAGTCCAGCCTGCACTTCAATGCTTCCAGCTAAGGAAAGCTGACCGCCTCCATAGGTAGTCTATTTCGTTGTTCAGCTAAAATCTGCTTCCTTGATGTTTCTATCCATTAGTTCCACTCCTGCCTCCTGGAGCAGCAGAAAACAAGCCTGATTCATCTTCTCCCTGAAGCCGATCAGATCTCTGAAGGACAGCTATGATGTCTCCCCAACTTCCCATCAGCTTAAACGTACCTAGTTATCTCACCTACGGTAACTGACTGACTGGAACGCTATTCCAAACAGATTAATTACTGGCACTGTTACGACGTTACCCAAGGCACAATAACAATAGCTCAGAGGTATAGTACTGTATCTGTTTCTCAGATGGAAGCATGTAAAAGTCCAATGAATAAAAGTCTAATGACTTTTAGAATGTAGAGGAAATCGAGTGGGGGTGGAGGGAAGAGGGACGAGGGTTAAAAGAATATTACGTTTGATTGGGGATATAAAAGATGAATATATGTTGGGGTGGGGATGATGTAGTGATGGCTTTGGTATATTTGTATTGTAGTGTGATGTAATATGGAATAAAATTTTAAAAAAGTCTAATGAATACAGTATTTCCCACAGACCTCATGAATTGTCTCACTTAATCTCTGTACTGTATTCACTTGAATTCTTTAAAAATGACACCACTGACAACACAAAATTGCAGCAGCTGACATCATCACACTTCTTTAGCTAATTATTTTCCAAAATAATGGACATAATTGAGCCAAAGCAACATATATGTTGATTTCAGTAGGAGAATTACAGGACAACCCTATAAAAGTCCAGGCAGAAGTAAATACCACCAAGTGCATAATGTAGGATTAAAGCCTTAAACATGTGCTTCAGTTCTCTCCCATTCGAATCAATGATACTGCTTAACTTTGGCTGGATTGCGGCCACTGTTTTGTCACAGAAATTCCCTGTTTGTTCTACAGGCATATTTACACCTGCTTGGATACATTGATTGCCTTCTAATACAGATAATTAAGATCTATTTCTGTTAACCCAGCCCACAGGTTAACCCTGTTAACCTCAAACTGCATATATCCTTTGATATGTACAGTGGGACCTCGACTTACAAATTTAATCCATTCCGAATGCACACTCGTAGGTCGAAAACTTCGTAAGTCGAGTTTCCCATAGGAAAAGCGGTTTCCCATAGGAATGCATTGGAAACGGAAAAATTTGTAAGTCAAGGAAACCACACCTAGCCGCGAACGGGTTTTCCATTCGGATGTTGAAAAAATCGTAAGCGCGCGGCCACTTTTTCCGCTCGTAACTCAAAAACGTCGGATGTCGAGTAGCTCATAAGTCGAGGTCCCACTGTACTTCAATAATAGTCAGTTGTCATTCCACCCCACCAAAAAAGAAGCACCAACGACAAGCAGATACTGTTTTCACATAGACTACATTGTGATATGTATTTCTAAAATACATCAGGATAGATATTGGAACTTTGTACACAGGGTGCTCTGCTAGAGGAAGGGGGTAGGCGATTTTTGTCTATTTCGTCTTTCCACAGAAAAGTTGCTCCAGAGGATTGGAAGACAGCACTGGAGGTGATGTTGGGAGAGGTGGAGCGAATTGGCAAAATTTGTTAGCTATGGGCCCTCATTGTCGAGCGAGAGCTTCTGTAGACTCTCAGTCCCTTCTGAGAACTGAAGGATTGGTAAGTCTGGATCCAACCTATAAATCACTTAACAACATCTGCAAGTGGTGCAATACTTTAAAACAGGGATGTCCAACTGGCCGACTGTGATCGACTGGTTGATTCCCTGCAGCTAGCGGTTGATCACGGGCCCTATTTCCTCCAAGGTGGAAAAAGAACACCTGGCCCTGGCCCCTCGCCCTGTCCTTCATTTGCGCACAATCGCAACAGTGGCAGATGGAGTTATCGCTAGCGATCTTCTGTTGAGCGACTTTTGACTGACTTTCTCCCCCCCCAAAAAAGGTCAACAACTTTGACCTGCCCCCCTTAAAAAAGGTAAACAACTTTGACTTGCTCACCCCAAAAAAGCTCAACAACCTTGGTTCGCCCCCCCCCCCCAAATGGGTAGATCACTGCCAGCTTTTTATTGTGGGAGTAGATCGCAGTCTCTTGGGAGTTGGACGTCCCTGCTTTAGAAGGTTTCTCAAAACAACAACCCCGTGATGTGAGTCACCACACTCTTCCCACATGGGGAGCTGAGGCTAAGAGAAAATAAATTTGCCCTGATTCACACAATGAGTACATAATAGAGTTGAAATCGTGTACCTTAGATCCTTAGGCAATTCTCAGGTCCACCCAATCAGAGATTGGTATATTTGTTAATGAAAGATACTGGAATGTTGCTCATCACTTACATTTAAAAATCTATGTTAGAAGTAGCTGTGCCTATAAAGTACCCAACAGAGCACAATGAATCTGTTAAGTTTTTTACAATGCCACAAGTGCAGTACTGTTAAGAATCCTGGGTGTTGAGCACGGCAGCATATTTTGCCTGGGTATAAAACTGAAAAAGAAATATTTTCCCCAATTGAAAACTAGCTCCCTGTGAGAGTAAATGAAAAGTATCTACATGCACATATTTATCCCGAATGTAGTAGCAATCAATCCTGAAGCGTAGCACAACCATTAAGTGGCTTTAGACTCTCAGGAACTTAAAATTCCATGTAAAAACAAACAAAGCACAAAGCAAACGCAACCGTTTGTAGTGCCATACATTTCACTCAGACTTATAGATAATCTTATCATGCATATAGAACCCAAGTCCTTACAACCTCATGCATCAACCTGACAGCTTTAAGCATTTGTCCAAGATGCTGCTTTCATTTCTATACCATAAACAGGCATTGCCCTCTCAGAAAGATTATTGTTACCATGCCTCAGGATTCCAGACAGGAAACACCCACTTGGCAGCAACACTTCAGAAAGCCAATTCCATTGTTGGAAGTATACTGCATGCAGGTAACCAAAGAGGGTTGGTTCAGACAATCACACACCAACTTAGTAAACCAGTGCTTAGTAAATGAAGTGCTACGGAAGGTTACACACAGCGTTTGAAACTCCCATTGTCCTAGGCACGTTTTGCAACAGGGAATTTCATGAACACGAGCAGCTTCTGAGCTCTGAATGTAGTACTGAGCCTAAGATTTCAGATTAAAACTGCCACTGCTGGAAGAAAAGGAGGACCCTTTTCTGCCTCCCCACTTCCAGCCACTGTCTGAAGACTGGAGAAGGGACCCTCATAAGAATATTAGGAGGGTGGGCAGGGGAAGTATGGCTTTGTTTTTTGCAGTCTTCAGATGAGGACTAGACCACTTGAAAAGTGAACATAAGATTTTAGCTGCAGTTCGTTCATTTTCAGGTTTGCATTCGTTATTAAAAAGCACGCATAAACACTCCATTTCGGTGCCCAGAACCTAGGTTTTAGGTGCCATTTAGCTCCTAGCTTTCATATCTCTGTTTCTAACACTGGTTGCACATGAACCAAGAACAAAATGTTTGGCAAAGCCATGTTTCTACAGATCTCTCAGAATTCCACAACTGATCTTGTTCAATAAAAGCTGAGGCTATTCCTGCTGTGTCTATGCCGTTTCGGGCATTCATCTCAGATTTCTTCACTATCAGCATGGAGGTGCCATAAGCAGATTTTTTTTAAATAAAAAAACAGCAATTGCCACAAAACCAATGTGCACCAACCATTATGGCAGGGTTGGTGCCCTCCAGTTATCATTGGACTCCCACATCCTATCAACTCCCATCAGGATGTTGGGAGTTGGGGTCCTACTTTATCTGGAGGACAACTTGTTGGCTGTCTCTGCATTGTGGGGATGGGAAAGCATGTGTGCATAAAGGTTGGCCACAGCATCTTGAGATGCAGCCACTACTTCTTAAGAACCCTCTCTGCTTTCAGTACAATTTAGCAACTCCAGTCCAGTCTGGGCTTGCGGGAGAGCAAGGGAACAAGTGTGCAGTTCACTTTTCATGCTCATTTTCCCCCCTAAGGAGGCTGTACATATGCTGGATCAGGTCCACACTAGTGTTAAGTACTTTCAAGCAGGCATTGTTACATTTTTTAAAGGATATATGCAAGTGCTTTTCTGTGCAGGCTTCCAAGCCCTGGGCAGCCTCTCTTACGCCACCCCCCACCTGCAGCCATTTGGTACATCAGCCATTGGCTAGACTGTGATAAAAATTGCTATTCCTCTTCAGGGTGGACATTTCTGCATTAGGAGAGCCTGGATGGTACTGGGTAGCCCCTTTGTGTTCCAACTAAGATATCCAAGGCTTTATAGCCTGCCAATGATTCCAGAGGTTGTGCTGCTTTGTTTTGTCTTTTTTTAAATAGCCGAGTCAGCTTTATGATGAGAAATGTGGCAAACAGGTGTTTCACCACAGCATGGCTCTGACTGTTTTTAGATTAGAGCAGCTGCTTTCTTTGAACAGCTTCCCAATTTTTCCTCAATAACATGCATAAATCATGATCATTACAGTCCTCTCAGTGAGTTTGCAATGAGTTGCGGCTACAGACACTGAGCATTTGCACAGCACATCTGCAACTTGTAAAGCATGCTGCCAGAAGTAAAAGCGAAAAAAGCAAAATACATATTCCTTCTGTTTGATGCGGAAGTTCGTGACTTTCAATTAAGCTGCAACATCAGTCTGCAGGGTATGCATATGTATTTATACAAACTGTTTCCTCTTACAAACTGTGTTTATCACTCAAATAATAACACCCCCCCTACACACACCAACCACCAAGAATTCATTCCATAGTCTGTGTTATGCTACACCAGGCAACAGTTATCTTTGCAGCCTATGGGCTATAATGGAAACCCAACATGCCAGCTATTTAAAGAAAAAAATAGAAGCCCTCCTGGCAGCAATTTAATTAACTTCCAGGGACTATGCACAGCGAGTTCTGAGCTCTGAAAAAACATTACTATTGAAAATGGAATCTGAGATCATCTGTCAGAAAATAAAACTCTTAAAAACTGATTACCGCCTGCTTCTTATACAGCAAATGGACTCAAAGTTAAGTTCCACTCTGTTCAACTACACATATTCTACAACATGCAGAGACAGAGAGATCTCCACCGCTCTCACTGCAAATTAACTTGGAAACGACCAGAGTTCTTTTGTGGGTGGGTGATGAACACACAGAAAGAATCTCCCCAGCACTTCTTGTTTCTGTGCAGCCTCCTGGGCAAATAGATGGAGCTGCAAATAGGATGAATGGCAGCAGGAAACAGAGTTTGCGCAGGTGTAAAATCTTTTACACTGTGAACAATTTCAGTTCAGTCTGGGCTGGTGAGAGCTAAGGAACAAGTGTGCAGTTCACTTTTCATACTCACAATTTCCTAATGAGGTCATACCTCTGTTGGACACCAGTGTTTACGACTACCAAGCAGGCATTTTTACATATCTTTAGGGCACATGTGAGCGGTTCTGGGCTGCTTCTCCATGCAGCCTGCTGTCCCCCTTGATCAAACATCAGCTGGGTGGTAGGGGGAAAACTGCTGTACTGGGAAAGACCGGGAGTTTTTTTGGCTGTATTAAGATCACAGAGAAGTGGCTGGTTGAACATGCCCCCCAGTGCCCATAATATAGCCAGCATCGCTGTCTCTGAGTACCCGGCTCACCCAGGGGCAGCAGCCAACATCTGGAGGGTCACTATATCCTTACCTCTGTCCCACAGGGACAGAGTCTGAATATTTCACACTCTGTCCCTTCACATATGCAACAGGGAAGGGAGAAGGCAGAGAGAACCAGCGGTCTCATCTCTTATATTTGCACACACACACACACACTTGAGAGCAATCATAAGCACTTTGTGTGTGAAGTATCCAAACAACGTTTAACCAAGGAATAAGTGTTTTCCTCTGCTTTGGCAACAGAACAGACATGAGCAGCATCAATGATGTCCTCTTTTTATGTTAAGATAGGGCAAGGAGCATAACTCAGTGGTAGGGTATCCGCTTTGCATGCAGAAGAAGTCAAGTTCAGTGCACAGCTATAAAGATCAACCTCAGGGAGCAGGAGCAGTAAGGAACCCTGCTCGAGACCTTGGAGAACCCGTCAATCAAAACACACAAACAATACCAGGCTAGACAGACGAAAGGTCTGACTCAATATTAAGGCAGAATCACGTGTTCAACTTTTTGCTTGCCTTGCATGCATATCTCTGGTGTGCTGAAGATTCATTTTGCTGGATCTCGTAGATAAAAGTCTTCTGAATGACACATGCTTAACTGGCAGGGTTTATAGGTATACAGAATTAGCATGGGCAAATGGACTTGGTGATCGCAAGGGATTTCGCTGCTTTTGCAATCCAGTCAAATCAGGATGGAAGCATCCATTGGAAATCCAGACATCCAGGAAATGTGCACTGCATTGCATTGCAAAATATGACCTCTCATACATAATCTGGCTGCTGCTGCTGCTTTTTTGAGAAAACATTTGTACCACATTCTACAATAAATTTCCCAAAATGGTTTCAGAGCACAAAAAACAAACCCCCCAAACCACAATGTGATAAAACAATCACAACAATGACTCCGGGTTTCAAGACCTGTGTCAAGCCACTAGTAAAGGTAAAGGGACCCCTGACCATTAGGTCCAGTCGTGACCGACTCTGGGGTTGCGGCGCGCATCTCACATTATTGGCTGAGGGAGCCGGCGTACAGCTTCCAGGTCATGTGGCCAGCATGACAAAGCCGCTTCTGGCGAACCAGAGCAGCACACAGAAACGCCGTTTACCTTCCCGCTGTAGCGGTTCCTATTTATCTACTTGCACTTTGACATACTTTCGAACTGCTAGGTTGGCAGGAGCTGGGACCAAGGAACGGGAGCTCACCCCGTCACAGGGATTTGAACCATCGACCTTCTGATCGGCAAGCCCTAGGCTCTGTGGTTTAACCCACAGCGCCACCTGCGTCCACTAACCACTAACCACAGCTAAATCTGCAACAGCTGTGTTAGCAAACTCCTGAGCATACTTGGGGGTCATTTCACCCTTCGTCACTTCCCCTGTGGAATGAAAACATACACCATCATGTGATAAACAGCAATCCCATGAATGCACACACGGGGAATGAATCTCTAACAAAAACAGCACATTCAGTAGCATTAAAACAATTAAAAGGTTTAGGCTGCAACCCTAACTCCTCTGATGTTGGTGGTGATTTTTGCAAACATACCCCAGCCTACACCCCCAGCAGGGGCCAGTTTCACCAATCTCTAGGTATGCCTTTGGGCACCACTGCCCAGAAATACTGCTCTGAATAAACTTTGCCTTAAATTCA
This sequence comes from Zootoca vivipara, assembly GCF_965207765.1. Lineage (NCBI taxonomy): Eukaryota > Metazoa > Chordata > Lepidosauria > Squamata > Lacertidae > Zootoca > Zootoca vivipara. The sequence goes on along the minus strand of NC_142584.1, from coordinate 94,996,499 downwards.
TGGCACATTTGCAATAAGTTAAAGAAAGACATTTGTTTGACAGCACCTTGAGACTAACTCTTTAGAAGCTTCTTATTGTAAAATATTCATGTTTATGTTTATTTAATTTATTTACAGAACTGCCAACATGAATACAAAAAATAAAAATAAAAAAACTTACGGCAGTGAACTACATCATATAAAGAATGAAATTACATTCATAAAAAAGAAGTACAAAATACATCACAAATCAGTAGACCGAGTTAATACATCAATACAGCTGAATTACCCATTTTCATGGTAATTACTTTAAGCTCATTTTATGTCATGGCAAGTCACATGCTCTGCTTTGCACAAAAAGGCTGGAGGGGATAGAATGGGCCCCTCTTGCACTGTGGCTTAGTTCCCCCACAAAACCTTTGGAAGATGTCTGTTGCTGAGGTCCAGCCCGTGATTCCCATCCCTCTTTACCTACAATTCTACAGGTCTCTTTTTATTGTTAATTATGGTCTATTGAGAAAGCCCAGCTATCTTATACTGACACTAGCCATAAATGTTCTATAAACATAAGCGCACCTGGGGATCTTCCACTTCTGAGTTCTCCTGGCAAAAATCCCCTGGCATACATCCAAGCGGTTCTGCGTCTTCCAAATCTGCCACTCTGGTGCCAGATTTCTCTAGCTTTAACCTGCTAAAGAGCTTTCAAGTAAGGAACCATTGAGCTCTCAGTATTGAAAACAAACATTGCCTTCCCTTCTCGTACATTGATACTGCCTCTTCCCTTGGGCACTGACTGTCTCATTAGCAGCATATACACTATTTTTGTTGATATAATCACACCGGCTGGTTGTCCGGGTATGACCCAGGCTTCTGAAAATGAAAAAAGTGGCACTTTCCAATCAACAGCTGTAGTTTGCAGATGAAAACAAAGCGGCGGGGAGGAGGGAGACTTCCAATGCAACAATACTTTCCTGAAATGTAACCAGACCAAAGAAAAATAATACTTCCATGCTTTTGCCTCCAGCGCTTATGCTGTAACAAGGTGCCAAAAGACTGCTTGTTATTTAAAATTACGTTCACCAGAAATGATACTCATCCGTACTCCACATCTTCAGTTGAACAGATCATACCTAGCAGAAACCCTGGAGAGTGGATAACAGAGAGTGGTACCTTGGTTTAAGAACAGCTTAGTTTATGAACAACTTGTATTAAGAACGCTGCAAACCCGGAAGTAGGTGTTTCGGTTTGTGAACTTTGCCTTGGAAGCAAAACATGTTCCGCTTCCTCTTGAGTGTGTTCCATTTGTAAATTGAGTCCCCTGCTGCTATGGGAAAGGATGCCTTGGTTTAAGAATGCTTTGGTTTAAGAACAGACTTCCGGAACGGATTAAGTTTGTAAGCCAAGGTACCACTGTATACAGCAGCAGGCTACATGAGCCAGTGGCTTGACTGAGCTGGAAGCAGGGTTAGTATTGTTAGGCGTGCCAGAATTTTTTAAGTGGTGATAATTGGAACATGGTTGTCGCTGGAAGCTTGCGGCATTTTTCAATCTCTGTGTTTATTCGCTATATAGATTGAGAACAGATGAGGCTCACTGCTTAGCAGTCCAATGACACCCCCAAATCTTCTGCTTCCACATCAGGTTTGCTAGGGGAGCAGCCAGCACTTTCAGAGCTCAAGAAACCCCCACTTCTTGGCTGTTTCAAACTGCTGCTGCTGCTTCACACACTGTTGGCTCTCATCATTCCCAGCTGACGCACCTCATTCATATATTGGCTGGCTATGGATAAGGGCAAACAATAAGAGACATCAGCCAGAAGGAAATCCGCTAGGCAGATCTTGTTGGGTTGGGCCACTTTAGCAGTTTCTTCTTGCAATTACAACATCCCTGGGTCAGAAGGGCCAGCGACTGTGAACACAAAACTGTTGGGGATGGGCATGTTTTTGTAAAAAAAACAACACACACACAGAAAGACAAATTAACATCAGCTTTAGAATGCTTATTCCTCCCTCCTATTACTCACCCCTCAGCCATCCTACATTTGACATTCAGCTTGCAATCACACACTGGTTTACCCATTGATCTAAATGGGGCTTATTATCAGGGGCAAAATGAAAAGCTAAAACTGATTTCTTTTCTTTTTTTCCAAGTGAGTCAAAAATCCCGGAAGGCTTAAAATATTTAACACATGGTTTCCAACAGGCAGCTCCTTCTTTCTGAGTCCAGGTCTGATATCTATCTGGCACTTCAAAACATTTGCTCCCCCCACCTGTTTTTCTGACAACTGTCCCCACATTTTTGTCAGTCATGAAATAAATGCAGTTATTCTTTATTGGGCCATCCTGATGCTATACTGAAATCCGCAGTGTAATAACAGTCTGGAGACAACCAGTAAGGAGGAAGGGAGGAAATAATTAGGTTGGAGTGTTCAATCAATTAATCAGTTAGAATAAATTGGTTAAGCTTGCAAACCTAAACACGCTAGAGATTTAACCTCACTGGGCACAGTGTGACTTTGTATTGAGTAAATAAGTATTAGGTTGTGATATGCAACTGCAGTTCTGTACATGGTTACCTGGGAGTAAGTCTCATTGAACAATCCTAAGTAGGCACATTCTGTGAAGCTCTTTGCATTGGCGAAATGCAAATTTACTAAGAACACCTTATCATTTGCTCTAAAATCAAGAGGCTCAAAAAGAACATTTCTTTTCTCACACCCCTCAGAATTTTAACAAATCAGTTTAATTGTTGCTATCCCATCCTGAGACTTCTCTAAAGAAAACAACTTTCACTTGCAGAAAGTGAAAACCTGCCTACCTACGGTAATAACAACAGCTAAAACCACAACTATTTTCCCTTTCCCATTTCAATAAGGCTCCGATTTCTCCGATTTCTAAAAGCACAGTCCTCAGAATAAGGTTGATGGGGCTTACTAGTGAATTAATATGCATGTCTAGGATTTCAATTTGACATCCTTTGGCATTTTTGCCATTGTATTTTCAACTTCATTTCTACAATACAGGAGAATTAGAAGCACACTCTACAGCTACTGGTTTACCTTTTGTAAACCGCTTTGAGGGTTTGTTTTGTTTTGTTTGTTTGTTTTGGTGTTGTTGTTTTTTTTTACAAACAAGCTGTGCATAATTTTTATGAAATAAATAAATACCGAAATAATCTTTAAAATCAGTGGAGGTACTGTGTGTGTGTGTGTGTGTGTGTGTTTACTATTATCTCTTTATTACATCTGAATGCTCACTTTCCCCCAAGCATTCCCAGGGAGATTCCCCCCCAGGTAACAAAAGAAAGTCTTAGACCTGCTTAGCAAGAGAGATCAAAGCTGCACCAGACACATTTGTACTGATTTCTGGGTCTATGTTTATTGATTTTCAAATTAATGTATCGTCGCACATTTATTTTGAACTGAAAGAACTGCTGTGGCACACACACCTTGCAGCATATGTGCAGCATATGAATTGGGTTATTCATTCATTCATTTATTGCAAGGGAAGTTGGGCTGTTTAGAAACAAATGAAAGCTGTGATTCAGAAACTGAAAGCCATGCGTACATTCCCATTTGCATTGATGGCATCAAAGTACCTTTGCCCACACCAAGTTGTGTGAAGTTTTATGGCTTCCGCCGGGGGCTTTGCCGATTTTAAGGTTGGAAATAAGTTCTAGGATTTCATCAGGGTCAGTTGGGGGTCAAATGGGCAGACGGTCTGATAGTTTGTCTAAGGTATTAATATTAGATTCTGGAGACGTAAAATAATTTCTTAAAAAGGATTCCCAGACTGGGGCAGAAATAACTGTTAGAGGATATCTTTTAGATTCACTGTTGACCAAAAGCCAGAATTGTGTCTAGAATTGTGGGATTTGGAGGCAGCTATAAGCGCTTGCCAGCGGTTAAGTTGCCATTCCTGCTTGGCCATTTTTTGCACATGTTTATAAGCTATTTTTGCTTGTGAAAGCCATGCGCAAGTGCTCTGAGGGCGGATTGGGGCAATGGGGCATACTTCACATTTGATCGCCCATGTTGCCCACACCTGCTGTTTCAACATGGTATGCTAGCAATCTAACTTCTCTGGGCAGCCTGACACATGGCAGTGACCTTGCTTTAACTCTGGATGCTTCCTGAATGTACACGATTGTCCCAAGGCGACACTAAACAGCTGGGCAGGCTTGACATCGCCAGCCTCACTGCATACAGAGGAAGCAAAAGCTATTTGCCTGGCCAGAGCTGTATCTTCAACTCAGAATTCCCACAGCAAGGCTTAGGGAGTGCACTGGCCTCAAGGAACTTGCAGAGTTATTTCTTCTCTCTGCCTTCTGCAGGGAGATGAGATTATCAGTAAACTGCTAGCCAAGAAGGTTGCATGCAACCTCCACGGAATGAATACCTGTTGCCTCTGAGTCCCGGTTGTCGGGAACTGCAAGTGAGGAGAACCTCGCCCAACTCACAACATGCACATAGCATTCAGCATGACGGCATTCTCAACACACGGCAAATCCTTCCATGGATTAAATCAGATTACTGCTAAGTATTCTGATCTGGGATTAATTGGTTAATCTTACCAATTAAAAAAACCTATGGCTTTGAGTTAAATTTGCAAGACTCACCAACCAACAGTGCTTGCATTCTGTTACAAAATACCCAGCTACTGCTCAGTCAAAGCACTTACAGGTGGATGATGTTTTGGCACTAGCTGACAACTGGAAGTTGCACAGGGACTGTGCTGATCTCTGCTAGCTAGACCAGGCGATTGGCAGTGCTAGTACAGCTAGTGCAGTTTGTATCGTGATAGGGGGTAGCTATCCACTGAATACAACTTTGAAGACCTTTTATCTTACAGGGTTTCCCCCTCTCTTTTGTACATTATGCCCTGCAAATAATTGTAATAACTATGCCAAGGGCTACTTCTTGCAAGTAACTGATGCAACCTTAATTACATCAAAGGGAATTTAACTACTGCTGTTAAGTGAAGTCAAAACACCTTGCTAGAAAGTTAGCCTTTCGCCTAATCCTGTGTGGTTGGAGGGTTCCTAGAGGGCAAGACGGAGAACAAGAGGGGGAAATGGAGGGATGCGGGGGGGGGGGAATGGATAGAACAGTGGAAGAAGAGAGAAGTCCTCTGCAAGCGATCAGTACAGACCTTTAGCAAGGAGAGCAGGGAGCCAGAAAGGACAGTAATGGTTGGGAATGGTCACAGCTCAGTGGCAGAGCATCCGTTTTGCACGCAGGCCAGAGGTTCAATAAGGGATAAGGACCATTTTTCAAACCATGGAAAACCACTGCCAAACCAAGTAGACAGTACTAAGCCAGATGGACTAATGCCGCACCGCTGCTAATCCCTTATTTTCCAATCCGGAAGTTGACAGCTATGCTTAGAGACCAACTAAGTTTGTCATTGGTATGAGCTTTAGTGTGCATGCACACTTCTTCAGTGTGTGTGTTGTTATGGTTATCTGAAGAAGTTTCAGCATCAAGTTATGTCACTGAAGAGGCAGAGCTTTGTAGAAAGTAGTGGACACCTCAGCCAATGGCTCCCATCAAGTACCAAAACCCATAGCAAACGTAAAGATCAGCCTTTGCCAAGATGTTTTGGACTACAACTCCCATGATCAGCTCCAGCCAGCATAGACTGGGGCTGGCAAAGGGAAGTAGCAAAACCTTTCCCCCGAATCAACTGCAAATCACCAGAGACTGATTTGCCAGTACTGCGTTTGAGGGCACCGCTGTGCAAAGGGGGCACAGCCTGACACACCATCTACCTGACACACCATCTAAGCAAGCATGCACAGAGACAGTGTAGTCGTCCCACCCTCAACCCCCTGCACACGCATGCACACACACACACACACACAGCAAGGATACCTCAAGTCTAATATACAGAACCTACTTCTGCCATCTGTAAACAAGCAATCTTTCCTTTGCAGGAAGGCAGGCATGTGGTAAAACATTAACGTGATGAAAGCTGACCTTTTGAATTTGTTTGTTCAGTGAGCCACTACTAATTAAAGTCCCTCTCTCCTCCAGCTCAGACACAATTTCCTTTTCATTTCTTGTTTTAATTCCCACCCAACCCACCCCTCCTCTTTCCTCCTTCTGCCTTGCAATTCCACCCAAAAAAGGCTGGGTTTGACAGGTAGGAAGAGACACAATGGCCAGGGCTGCCCGATTTATGCACCAGTAAGTAGAAAGCTAAGCCCTACACAAGCTCCAAGTCCCTCACCAGCCACAATGCAGCTTGTCAGGTCAAGAGCATGAGGGGTGGGGCCCCAGTGGGGCAGCTGCACGGGAAAAACTTTGTACAGTGATCTCCAAAAGCAAGCAACTGACAAGCTTCATCTTTCTGGGTACGCATCAGGGCTATTCACAAGCAGGGTCATTAGGAACTCTGGACTTCTTTAAAAATGAGCGACAAAATGGAGCAACTTGTCTGCAGAGGACCCCAGCACAAAATGCTGCTATTGTTTATGCAAGTTTCGCCTTATTAAAGATTAGCTAACGCAAGCAAGTAGGCTATGGCGCTTTGAAAGACACTGCCCCAGTTCACACCCCATTCACAAAAGAATCACATCCCCAACCCAGTGTGAAGGGGTCAGTCCAGCCTCTGGCTGCTGCAGTGATTCTTTTTTTCTTTTTCTTTTTTTATAAATATTTTTTATTAAAAAGTTTTTTATAGAAAACAAAAACACAACAATACAAACAGAAAAAACACACATACATCATCTTATATTATCTTTTTAACTCATTGTCTTCTTTCTTCTTTGGTTACTACACATGCTTTCCTTTCTTCCCCCCACATTTGCAGTTGGCGAATGATTGCTTAAAATAATGCGAACTGAACAAAACATAGTCATTCTATATGCTAATATTGAAAAGGGAAATGTAATTACCTGGAGTAGTCCCCTTTAGCTTCCTACAATTGAGAGGGAAAAGTAATGATGTTAAAACACTTTTTTTTTCGCTCTCAATGCTAAATTAAGACATCACATCACTGAAAGCTTTTTTTTTAAAAAAAAGAAAACCCATACCCACACCCTAAACTCGTATTTTAAGCCAAGCCTTGACCACTCAGGCAAGTCTAAAGGACATCACTGGTTTTACAGGGTTTTGCTCTTTTCAAAGAAACAGAGAGCCCATCCTTGCTCAGCCTCAGCCAACCACAAACTGAAATTACAGGGATGGCCAGCCCTTGTGAACAGCCTGGCAAGGTTCATTCAAAACAGCACAAAAGTTCAAAAAGTCAAAGCCATCATCAGTTTGCTGCTGAATTTTGTCAATGAAAATCCAAGTCTCTTGCTGAGAAAAAAACCAGAAGAGACATGAAAACATGAACAACAACAAAATCGTATGCGGTAAGAAAGATTGCTAACTGGAAACCAACAGTGCCCTTGATTGGGATCTACAGAACACTGTTCCAAAAATAAAATGACATTGCATTTTGAGCTTTTCTTTTTGAAGCAGAGGTGAGAGAGGTTTAAAAAATTATAGAAATGCTTAACATTGCTGCTCCATATCACACTCTTTACCCAGCGTCCAACATATAAATTTTTTTTTTGGGGGGGGGCAATAATTATGCTAAAAACGTGATGCTAGTTCAATCATTCTGTGCAACTCCACATCTTAAAGCACATACTCATACTTCACCCCAAATGTTTATGTCCATTCTAACATCTCTGTTTGCTCTTAGCACAATGGCAGTTTTGAAGCATTTGTACCACAAATGCACATTTTTTTGTGGTTTTTTTTTTTGTCGGGGTTAAGGGAGAAATAGACATGCCTATGCAATATAACAAAAACATTAAAAACTGCTGTCAAAATTTTGGAACTAAAGGCTTTTGAGACCATGCATGTAAAATTAATAACAACAACAGGCACGCAGAGAGTTTTGAGAAAAACCTTACCTGTAAAATCAAAGCAGCTAACCTGAAGACTGTCTCACTTTCCACCTCAATATGCCCCTGTTTAAATAAAGAGGAAAATATTAAGGAGACATAGCCTAAAACTGCAGCAATGGGATGCCCCCCTGGGCTACACCGAATCTGTTAGCCTGTCACTACTCAGCACCACTGGTTTTCCTTCCATTGCAGATCATACCATTACAGCAAGGAGCTGTAAAGTTGGGCAACTTCATTGCACTTAGCATGGACAAGCAGGGAAATGATTCTGTAAACGTAGGTGCAGAAGGCAAGAGAAAGCTGACACATGGGTTGCCTGAAATCTTTGATGAATCACACCTCCCCCCTTACAAATTTAGCACGTTTGGACCCTGCAGATTTCCCAAGGTCTGTTGGCTGCACATTGACTGAATTTTATGCAAACACATCCAGCACACTTACAGTGTGCACAGTTATATTGAGGTGAACCGCATGATGTCCAATGGTCTAAGCATTCATAAGACGCTGCACTTCATCCTTTTTACGGCAAGGTTTGGGAACTTGAACTATCTTGTTTCAACACACACACACAAAACAACTTGTGAATTTAGGCTAATGTATTCAGGCATTTCTAAAGATAGAACACCCTTGTTTTTTACCGCAAATGCATTATTATCGTTTCAATAGCATTTTTGAATATGCAAAAAGGCTTTCCAAAGTCCCTAAACATTTCATGCCCTGAAAAACGGCCCTGCTGGGTAGGTTGATAGTCTCATCTATTATACAAATGCAGAACCGAAGCTAAGAGGCAACAAACTGCAGCGGCTGCAACGTTTTTCATTATTCAAAAAGCCAGTAAACTTCAGATCCTGGCTAAGGATTTCCCCCACCCCCTGCTGCTATCCTCTTCTTTCACTGCCACCCAATGGCTAAGAAATTGGTTGCCAGGCACTTCCACAGGAATAAATAAGCTAGTGCAGTGCAACTCCCCCACCCCTACCCCATGGACCACTTGAAAATTGCTGAGGGTGTTGGTGGACTACATAATGATTTTTCTGCCTGTTGCAGCATTTCTAATGTGCTGTGACAGGTGCTGTGTGATTTGTAATTATATTTTTGCTGCTTCTTTTATTTCTTATCTTGTATTTTATTGTATTACAATTTTAATTTCATAGAATTCCTATCCATATATCCTCTGCATAGAGTCTATGTGGGATTTGTTTCTTAACAAAAAAAACAGACAATACACTCTTATACAATTGAATCAGCAGTTGCTGTATTTTCTTCTCTTCCACTGAATGAAGCCACCTTCTTCTTGCTTTCACTATGAACATTTCCCTCCCCACCCCACATGCTTCAAACGGGCAGTCCTCTTTCTTCTTTTCTCTTTTTAAAAGAGCCACTTATAACCTTATAAGACACATTCTTGTTACTTTTTTCTAAGTAGTCAAATGCTTAAAGGTTGTTCCAAGAATGAAGATAGGCATGTCACTGTCTGTGAATGAAGAGGAGACGTCACTGTCACCAGCCAATCTATGCTGTGCACTGCTGCCTTCTCTTGGCATCCAGTAGAACCAGTTCTTCCTGAGCAAAACCCTGAAACAGGAATAGCAGCTATATCTGATCCAGAATAGCATAGAATATGAAATATTCAGAATATTGGGAAATGATAGAAATGAAAAGACCTTGCAACAGTTGAACTGTGATCCAGCCCTTTGGCTAATTAAACCATCTACGGTCTTTTAAACTGTGCCAGGGGTAATTGGTTTGTTTGTTACTATGTTGTGTACTTTTATATTGCCATATGCCCTGCGATCTGGTATATAAATTTAATAAATCAGAATAATAAAATATAAATGCACATAGAACTACTGGCCTAGTTCTCATTGAGGTGGAAAATCTATACCTGAGCTGTCCTGCTTCAAACTGCAGGTGAGGTTGCACATGACTGAATGTTCATTGAAAGAAAGAAAAAATCCTTGCATGAGTGATACCTTCAACAAGATCAAAATTGAAGGGACTAACAAATAAATGGCACACCCTGCTTTTAACATTTAGAAAAAGAGTTAAATAATGACTGTAAAACACTTGGGTGAATAAGAATATTTTTGTTGTAGAACAGCCTTTCCAAACCTGGTGCCCTTCATATATTTTGGACTATAATTCCCATCATCCCCAAGTACGCAGGAGCTAGGTCTATCCACATAATCCAAACATCCTAGTTTCAATTTTAAGTATGTCTTGAAACAATAGTAGTTGGGGGAGCCCTTTTATCTTGCTACATTCAATATGCATATGTAAACCTAGTTTAGCTAATCTACATTAATAGTTAGTTTATATTAGTGAAGATAGGGCTGCCAACAGCTTTGTCCGGATTTTCACTTTTGGGAATATGGAAACCCTAGTGAAGGACACTTGCCATTGGGAGAATGATGTGATGGAGTGGGGAATGTGAAGGAGCCACAGCTGTACAACACAGCCAGTGTGATGATGTCATATGCAAGTGTGCTAAGATAAATGACAGGCTCTCCTTGCTCAGACAAGTGACTGACGTGATATTAAGACTTTCAGGTTTTACTATTGTTTGTGGCATATTAACACAGAAGTTAGTAAATGAGGCCAGCTCACTATTACATGGGATAAAACAAATTTCCTTGCTTTTTTTTTTTTACCATTCTTGGGAGTGTTCTTATGGGGGCTACTGAGATGACCTACTACTGCACTTTAAAATTCACCTCTACACCACTGCAGTGGGAATTGCTTAACCCTATACGGAGCATAAATCCAGTGTAGCAGAGACAATGTCCGTTTTTCACATTGCAGAACTGCACTAATGCTCATACCAAAATAAAAACTTAGTTGGTCTTTAAGGTGCTACTGAAGGAATTTTTTTATTGCACTAATGAGAACATTCACAGTCATAAAATGCTTCACCTTTTGTACAACAATTAGAGCCACTTGAGACCCCGTCCTGAATTGAACCTGGCAGTCCAGCTGATAAGCATCCCCGGGGACAGCTGACAAGAAGACACAACTTTAAAAAAATAAAATAGCTGCACAGTTAGTTATGCGGTACTCTGACATACGGCTACCCCCCAGGGATCATGTAGTTTGATGGCATCAATCCAAGCAGACATAAAATTTAAAACTCACAGACACTTGCTAAGGTTTTATGGGAATCTGTGGATATTAATGCATAATGTGACACTTATCATAATCCTGCATTCAGAAAGTGGTTCGATTTACATAAAAAATGAGGCATATGTTTGGAGAAGGACAATTTTTAGGAGCCAGGAATTCTTAAGTTTTCCTCTCTACAGGTAAGGACAGTATTAAGTACTGTAATTATTAATTCCACGATTGTACATTTCCCAGTACAGTATATATAGGTTTGTGAGTCTGACCAAGCTGCGGGAGGCAGTGGAAGACAGGAGTGCCTGGCGTGCTCTGGTTCATGGGGTCACGAAGAGTCGGACACGACTAAACAACTAAACAACAACAACAAATAATGTTGGTGTATCACATTTAGAGATAAAATATTTATGCCTTGTGACACTTGCTATAGTTTGGGTGGGTGTGCTGTTTTTCAAGCTTCCCACCTTCTCCTGCAACCAGAAAACAGAATCGTTGTACTGTTTTTGCTTCTGCACTTTCTCTATTCTTCCAGGCTGACTTGTTTAAGATGCATGTACCAGCATACCAGCAATCTCTCACACCATTATTTACTTTATATTGCTTTCCCCTTTCAATTTTTGCATGGTAACGTGTTTGTGTGTATACACACACAGACAGTACACACACTGTGTGTGTACACACAAATGTACTAAGATCACAAATCCCTCTGTGCTGCAAAACAAAGCCAGATCTACTATGAGTTGTATGTATTTTATGTATTGTATTCTGTCATGTGTGACAGGGGTGGGAATCTTGGCTGGTTGGGGCAGATCAGAATTGGAATCCAACAACATCTGGAGAGCAGCAGGTTCCCCAAAAGAGATTCAGTGGTACCTCGGGTTACAAACGTTTCAAGTTACAGACTCCGCTAACCCAGAAATAGTACCTCGGGTTAAGAACTTTGCTTCAGGATGAGAACAGAAATCGTGCTCCGGCAGCACGGCGGCAGCAGGAGGCCCCATTAGCTAAAGTGGTGCTTCAGGTTAAGAACAGTTTCAGGTTAAGAACGGACCTCCAGAACGAATTAAGGTCTTAACCAGAGGTACCACTGTACCTGTGTAGAAAATTGGCACATGTAAAAATCTCTGGAAACAAGTTACTTTCCACATGGAATGCTTTCATGGTGTCAACATTCCTGTGTAAAAATTAAAGAGGGGAAATCAGTTTGACTCTCCTTTACCTTTAAGTGCTGAGTCTACTTGCACCAAAAGAGGTATATAGGTGTGTGTGCGCACATGTGTGTTTACACACATCTCCCCCCAAAAGAAGACAGAATTTCTATAGATTTATATCCTTGTCTTGATTTAATGTTTTGCTTCTAGACAGTAATTTTAAATTTGTCTGCCCCAGCCAACCAATCTCTAAAAGTGTTCAGTGCTCCTTTGCTAGAGCCATTCCCCTCATTTCTACCTGGGCTGAAAACATAAGCCCATATTAAAGATTCAAAGTGTAAGTTTGACAGTTCGGCACACAGCAGCCTTATGAAAAATTCAGTGGATGACAGACGAGAAGTCCCAATGCTGTATTTACCTCAAAACATGACTTCATTTCACAGAGAAATAAATGAATAAAATATCAAGTGCCATCTTAAGTTTCATAGTTTGGAACAGGATATTCTTTTGGGTCCAAGCAGGGGGAAAATATTTTTTAAAACAACAACAACAACAACAAAACCTACGAAGTTAGATATGTTTTCAGAAAGTTTCTCAATTTGAACATGCTTATTCCTCCTATCAAAACCTTCACGATCATTTCAGACAGAGGGAAGATGAACTGACCAAAGTGCCATGAGAAAGTTGGCTGTGTTTTTGGTCCTACTGAAGTACCAAACACCTCAAGGTTGTTGTTTTTTTTTGTTTTGGTTGTTGTTGACACAGATAAACATGCATTGATATATGTCAATACGAGCTGATCTTATATGAGTGATGGTGGACAAGGTGGCATTTTGAATTTTGTAACTACCGGTAGCTCCTTTCTTGTCCAACTGAGGTAATTACAGGGTGGTGGCAAGTTTGGAAATCAAACTAGTGTTTTAAACCTGGAACAACTTCAATTTTCAAAAACAAACCTAACATAAAAACAGTAATTTGATATCGCTATAATTACACAGATGGCTTAAAGAGTATATGTGCAAGCAAGTTGGCGGGGCTGATGTGCAGGATGAGTCTCAAAAGACTGGATACATTTCTGAATTACTCAAAATGGGAAGGGAGGACATAGATGGATATAATCCAGATAAATCGAGATTTTATAAGATGCAGATGTAAAGAAGTTCAAACAGAACTATTCGAAAAAGAATGGAAAGAGCCATGCCTTTTAATCTGATACTGTGTTGACCAATCCTTTTAACATGAATAACTAAATTAAGAATACACGGAAATGACAACTGCAGAACAGTGGAGGTGGTTTTTGTTTTGTTTTTGGTTTCTGGGGTTTCTTTTGCATACAGAACATCTTAGGCCTGAAAATTACTTTGGGTGACATTTCTTCTACATTTTGAATAAGCCACTTGCTGCATACACATTAAATAGCCTGTCTCATGGCTGTTTCTAATTACCCATAGGCATAGCTGCCAAGTACCCCGTTTTCCCCGGGAAACCCCCGTTTTTACTTACCTTTTCCCGGTGGTCCCCCATATCACTTCATCTCCCATTTTTCTCCATTATTTTCTCCTGCCGGCGACCATTTTTTTCTTATTTGCCCTTCTATGGGCACCAAAAATGGCCGCCGCTGGCTTCAAAAGTAGCATCTACGCATCTCCGGAAGTGCGTAGATGTGACTTCCAGTGTCGGCCATTTTTGGTGCCCATAGATGGGCGGAGCGACACCGGAAGTTGCGTCGACGCACTTCCGGTCATGCGTAGAAGCGACTTTTGAAGCCGGTGGCGGCCATTTTTGGTGCCCATAGAAGGGCAAAGCGACACCGGAAGTTGCGTTGACGCAACTTCCGGTGTCACACAGCTGCCAGTCCCGGATTCTGCAGTCCGGGACTTGGAAGGTAAGCATAGGAAATAGGGGTAAAAAGACCCTTCTTATGGCTGCATTTTTAAAGTAGGTCTAAAGATCTACCCTCTCTATTGCTTGTCCTCCCACTTGGTGTTGCATTTGTTTTATGCTTATGTTTTGTATTATTATTATTATTATTATTATTATTATTATTATTATTATTATTATATTATGTTCAACAACTAACCTCAGCACAACCTTCAGTGCTGATAATATCCACTGGACTTTATATTCTGGTGAAAGAATCTCACTTTTGCTGTTGCTTTTTGCTGTGCAAGGTCAACTCTGGAAGGTTTGGTGAACTCTGGAGTTAATGAGGCCTTAAAGGCTCATCGTTAGAAGTTTAGTCAAATAAATAAGGTCAATGAGCACTAATTAGGCATTAAATGGAATTAAGAACGAGGTTGCCTTTCAACCATTGTGTTCATTTTATTGCACACAATGGTAGTTTCATCACTGAGTATATTATTTCTTGCAGTCTTCAAACTATTTGCAGCCTAGGTTTTGGTTTAGGATTGGTAATGAGGGAAAGCAGGGTTAAAGCCTTGAGACTGGCAGAAATACAGCAGGATATGCCTTTTCTAGCATGGAGGTACAATTATGGGAGAAGCAATACCCATTCACATTTTGACTGTTGGACATTTTATTATGTGTGTGGCCACTGATTTATTTTTGGGCCTTCCTCCCAATCTGCAAAACAGAAAAACTAATTTGTGTATGATGTAGCTCAAATTCTTTGAGAATTCTGTCCTGCTTTGTGAGTGGGTCAGAGGGTACAGTGTACTGGGCCCAGAAAAACCTGTTGGCACCCCTTGGTAGAGAGGCCAAGCATGACTAAACCACTTTGTAAATATGCCCACTTTTCCAATATCATTCTGAAAACAGAATGTATAGACGTAAATCTTCACAGTACAGTCGTACCTTGGATCCCAAATGCCTTGCGAGTCGAATGTTGTGAGTCCTGAACGCCGCAAACCCGGAAGTGAGTGTTTCGGTTTGCGAACGTTCTTTGGAACCCGAATGTCCAACGTGGCTGCCAACTGGCTGCAGGAGCTTCCTGCAGCCAATTGGAAGCTGTGTCTTGGTTTCCAAATGTTTTGGAAGTCAAACCGACTTCTGGAATGGATTCTGTTTGACCTCTGAGGTATCACTGTAGTTAGAAACTTGGCCAAATCTCCATGCTCAAAATTTGTGATAGCACACGTCACCTCCCTGAAGACTACATCATATCATCCTTTTTTCCATCTCTTGTTAAAAACATGCTTTTAAAGATCTGCTGTGACCGGGGTCCTTATGCAGTATCTGAATTACAACACAACTCTAACCACATCTACTCAGAAGTAAGTGTTTGAATTAAATGGGGTTTACTTCCTAGGTGAGTGGGTTTAGAACTGCACCTTTAATCCTTTTATTGAAATGCTGGTAAAAGGAGCTTTACTGTACTGTGATCTAGGAAGGTATTTGGACCCTGTACCTAGAACAGCTGCAAGCTTATCAGCATTTGGGGGTTAACCTTTTCTACAAGGAGTTAACCTTGCAACACCCTTCAAGTAGTTCAGTTGAGACCTATGACTTCACCCACTGAACTTCACATCTGAGCAGGAATTCAAGCCCAGATGCCCGTAGGCAACTCTGACACTTGAGTCCAACACGGTGCACTCCAGGGATTATGGGCTACAACACACATACCTTATCACTGGTTACACTGGCTGTAGCTTATGCAGGAGTTACTGTGGTTCACAACATCTGGAGCAGGGGTCCCCAAACTTACCCGGCTTTGGGCCAGATGCCCGCCGCGCTGATTGCGTGGTGGGCCGGAGGGTGAGGGAGCGTGCGGCTGTGCGTGCCCATACGCATGCGCAAATGCTATTTCTGGCACACTCCCAACCTGGAAAGCACCGGAAATAGCTTGTGTGCATGTGCAGAAGCCTCCTCCGACCCGGAAGTATACCGGAAATGACGCTTGCGCGTGCGCACAAGCTATTTCTGTCGCTTTTCCGGGTTGGAAGTCGGCAGCTGCACCGCACCACACTGGTAAGAGTGGGCGGCGGCAGCTGGCGGCAGGGGTTCCCAGGGGCCACATAAGAGTCTCGGGGGGCCGTATGTGGCCCCCGGGCCGTAGTCTGGGGACCCCTGATCTGGAGGGTACCATGTTGGCTACCTGTGGTCAAAGGCGTAGCAAGCCCAGGTGGTACCAGGTGCAGAATTTTTTTGTCCCCCCCCCACGCGGCTCTGGCGAAACGTGAAAAACATGAATTGCAAAAAAACCCCTAGCGTTTACAGAACAAAACCGACTTCAGATATGAAATCAGCATTGAAAGAACATATAAGAACAGTTGAAAAATCTCATGCAACAGAAAATAAAAAACATGTTCCCCAGTGGGGGGTGCGAGTGTCACCCCCCCTCCAGGGTGGCACCCGGGGCGACCCGCCCCCATCGCCCCCCTTGCTACGCCACTGCCTGTGGTCAACTCACGACACAACATTTCCCCCCCCCCAGGTGTACTCTTATTTTTTGAGTGATTAAAATATTAATGTACAGAAATAAAGGAACACAACTTAAACCGCTTTTGATGCTAGTTGCAAGGTACCTCAAAAAGAAAGGCTTTATGAAATGCTAAGAAATCATCAAATCAATTGCAGCCCGAGAGACTTCAAAACTAGCAGTTACGTGAGCATAGAGAAGAACTGTACCTTTCCTCTAGTCATAAACTTGGTTTTCTTCCTAAAGGCTGGTGTCATTCAGAGAAGACTATGGGCTGTGTGAGTAGCCTCAAGAAATCCAAAGCCCAAGTAACAATGTGCAATTACATGTGACTGTTTGGGTGTTGGGAAGAGGAAACAGAGAGAGAAATGGTAGGGCATAGCTGCCAAGTTATCCCTTTTTAAAAGGGATTTTCCCTTATGCTGAATAGGCTTCCTCGCGAGAAAAGGGAAAACTTGGCAGCTATGATGGTAGGGTGGGTAGAAAAAGAAAAGGGGGGGGGAGAGAGAGAGGGAGAGAGAGAGGGAGGGAGGGAGAGAGAGAGAGGAGAAAGTGGTAATTACCAGGGTGTGGGCACCCTGGTAAGCTAATTAAAGTTAAAGAATCTACAGTACAAGTCTATGCCATTATTACATGAAATAAGCAGCACCAGACACCTCAAAAGATCACGGTGTTGAGAAAAGGTAGCAAATGTTTAGTCACCATCTGGATTCTGACGTTCAGTCAAACCATCATTAAGACTAACCACAGTTTTGCCTGGATATTATTAATCATTATTAAGTATTATTAACGGCCTTGCCCCAGTATACCTGAAGGAGTGTCTTCACCACCACCGGCCAGCTCAGACACCGAGGTCCTCCTCCAAGGGTCTTCTGCTGGTTCCCTCACTGCGAAAAGTGAAGTTACATGGAACCAGACAGAGGGCCTTCTCAGTGGTGGCGCCCTCCCTGGTGGAACACCCTCCCATCAGATGTCAGGGAAATAAACAACTATCTGACTTTTAGAAGACACCTGAAGGCAGCCCTGTTTAGGGAAGTTTTTAATGTTTTATTGTGTTTTTAATAATCTGTTGGGAGCCACCCAAAGTGGCTGGGGCAACTCAGTAGCAACCCAGTCAGATAGGCGGTATAATAAAAAAATTCCTTCAGTAGCACCTTAAAGACCAACTAAGTTTATATTTTGGTATGAGCTTTCGTGTGCATGCACACTTCTTCAGATACATTTCGTGTGCATGCACACGAAAGCTCATACCAAAATATAAACTTAGTTGGTCTTTAAGGTGCTACTGAAGGAATTTTTTTTATTTTGCTTCGACTCAGACCAACACGGCTACCTACCTGTAGATAGGCGGTATATTATTATTATTATTATTATTATTATTATTATTATTATTATGCTTTTAATGTATGCCGTGCTGGAGGAGGAAATGGAAATGTGAGAACATAAACCCAAGGCTTGTTTACATAATGCTTAACTATGGTTTAGCAAACAGCCAGACAACAAAGCATCTTGTAGCATCTTAAAAGGAAATAGGTTTATCATGGAATAAGCTGTCATAGTAAAAAAAAAAAAACCCCACTTTGTCAGATGCATTAAGTGTTATCCATAGTTCATTGATACATTTACATAGTACATATATGTGCATGAATATGAACACCCAAGAGAGAGAAAAGTGTAGGAGTGTGGTCAATGTCTATATATATCTTTCGCTTCTCTCTTTTCCTGTGCACTCTTTCGACATTAATTTTGATGTTATTTTCAGTTATTTTTAGAAGGTTTTCATATATTTTCTATGGACTTTCTCAAAGGAAAGGAAGCCAGATGTGTTTGTGGTTAAGAGTACTCTAAATGCTGAAGGAGTGGCAACTGAACATAATCTTCTGTGATATGTTGAAGAGCAGATTTGGAAACTAAACTAGGCAAGGAAATTAAGGGCGGCTACTCACCTGAAAAGGAGGCCACCAGCCAACCATGAATAATTAGAAAGGAACAAAATAATGCCTTCACAGAGACCACAGGGGATATTCTTAATCCTTTGCCTTTTACACAGACATAAGTAGGCCTTCAACAGACTCCTACTAGGAATCCTTTGTGGTCACAAATGCTCCTTTTTGTGAAATGACTGAAGTGTTAAGAGCAACTGGGCTCTAAAAACACCTCCCTAGAAAACAAATGTGCAAAGTTGGTGGGATAACCAAATACAGAAAAATACTAATAGATGAAAAGTTAAGTGCTAGCCTTATTTTCTAAACACACAATGTTGAACCAACCAAATCAGAAGTGGAGAGAAACAAAAGGTTAACTCCACTATTTTGCAGAAAATGGAAAGGCAGCCATATTAGTCCAGAAGAAGAAGAAGAAGAAGAAGAAGAAGAAGAAGAAGAAGAAGAAGAAGAAGAAGAAGAAGAAGAAGAAGAAGAAGAAGAAGAAGAAGAAGAGGAAGAAGAAAACACTCCCAAAATTTAAAGCTGGACTACTAGTCTCCATCAAAATGCCAGGAATGTGTGTGTTGCATTTAAGGCGTTGGACAGAACCCAGCTGCAAATCAGGCTTTGATTTCTCAGAGCCCTAATTACTTCTTCATCCCATAATCTTAGGTGTGTAACTTGATAAAGCACCAGTGAAGTACTTACTCAGCCTGAAATGTCAATCTTGAAATTTCATTCAGTTCTCTTCTGGAGAACTCTTCATCAGGCAATCTTTTGTTTGGTTTGGAGGACTGAATCCGAGACAGTTTCCATGCAGAGCATGTGGAAGAGCCCTTACCCCAAAACATTACAAGAGTAACACCTGAGCCCTTGCCTGCAGAGCCAGGGCCGGCTCTAGGGGAAGGCTGGGTGGCGCGGGGCGCCAGGGCGCTGCGCCCGCCCACCAGCCGCGGCAAGAAACGGGGCGAGGGTGCCGGAGCGATCTCCGCACCACGACGCCCGACATGCTTAAGACGGCCCTGTGCAGAGCACAATGGATTTCTAGCCTAT
The DNA here is from genome assembly GCF_965207765.1 of Zootoca vivipara. Lineage (NCBI taxonomy): Eukaryota > Metazoa > Chordata > Lepidosauria > Squamata > Lacertidae > Zootoca > Zootoca vivipara. The sequence goes on along the minus strand of NC_142584.1, from coordinate 94,976,997 downwards.
CACCTTCATAATTTGGTCTCCTTGTCCAGCCTGGACTGACACACTGAACAGAAGCACTTCACACTGCAACATTTTGTTGTGGATCCCGCTTGTGTAAACACATACAAATAAACACAGTGAAGATGCTAATTAAATCTTATTCATTTGCAGCTGCTGACACGTAGCTTGCAGGCCCTGAATTAGCTAATCCCTAAAATATTCCTAAACAACTAGGGAGGGTTTAGGATAAAGGCAATTCATAAAAAGATTTCGTATCTGCACTTTCTCATTTCATTTTACCCCCCCCCCCTCCTCTTTTGGAGCTCGTGCAAGTTCTATCTTTAGGAACAGAAATGATAAATCTAGTCTGCTGCAATGTATATTTAAGTAGTCACAGGCAGAAACAGAACACCCTTCGGTGCAAGAGAACACTCTTCTCTCCCAGACAAGAGACGGAGGAATTGTGAAATGTTTGTTGTAAAGCTTGCAAGAGCTCTTAACTTTTTGCTGAACTGGCAGGTGGCCATACAACTGCAAACACTCTTCAGAAGTTTTCTTTTTTCCCCAGCATTGCTAAATGTACTCACTACCAAATGTGAAAAATAAATCTTTTGTGTGTGGAAGGAATTGTGGCAGACATATCTACTCTGTATGTAATTATCGTGACATCTCAGCGGAAACTGCTATAAAGCTTAAACAAGGATCTTGTATTCTCACTGGAAACACCCAAAACAGCACCTTGAAAGGTGTAGTAATAACCTCGACACCCAGAGCCATTTCTTGCACTTGCCATTCCTTTATCCTGGCTTTTGTGTAATGCAGTCTCAGCTGTCCTCTTCAAACGGATGTGGCCAACCATGCATGGTCATTGGGGAAGTGAAGTCACTCCCCCCAGTTTGATGGATGTCCAGCTATGATGAGATGTCTTGCATAATGAGAACAGTGATGCACAAGAAGGGTGGGGAGGCAAATTTGAACAGGAAGGGGGGTGCTGTACCCTGAACATGCGAAGTACTTTTAAAGCACTTTGTTCCTAATGCCCTTGACTGCCGGTATTGTCTACAATCTAAGAGTAGCTATGTTCATATGCTTCAGCTGTACCCAATTACCAGTTGGCATCCAGAGCAGCAGGTGAGCTCTGTGGAACAATGCACCTTCTGTTCTTCTTGAATAGAGTCAGTCAGGTTACAGTTATCCATGCTCTTGGACATCCAGGTTAGACTACTACAACCCGTTGTATGTGGGGCAGCCTTTGGACACTGTTCAGAAGTTTTCAGTGGGTTCAGAAGACAAGTGCTCGTATGTTAACTGGAACATGTTGTTTGGAACATACGTACTTCAATTATGTTGTGTTTTTTTTAAAGAAGTCACTGACTTCTGGTCAGTTTGTTTTTGTACACCCGCATTTTGACCTATAAAGTCATAAACCAACCTTCCCCCCCAACCTGATGCCCTCCAGATGTTATGCTTGACAATTATAATCATCCCTGACTTTGGCCATGCTAACATGCCTGATAGGAGTTGTAGTCCAAAAAATATGAAGGACACCAAGTTGGATACTCCCCAAAGTCAACGCCTGTGGTATCTAAATGAACTCCTACTCTCATATGAACCTATCCGATTGTTCTGAGACCATCTTCAGAAAACACCTTGCTGCAGGCCCCTCTGCCTGCAGAGGTTAGGCAGGTAGTAATCAGAGCTAGTGGCCTTTCAGTAGTAGCAACCTCAGCCATGGATTCCCCCCCTCCCCCAAGGTATGTTCGAGACACCTAAAATTTAGGCACTTGATAGAAGATCTGCTTTTACTGCTGCTTCAACTTTTAGGTTGGCTGGATTTTAGTGCTGCTTTGTCACCTTTATGTATCAATTGCTGCCACTGCTTTGTATTTGTTGTGAAAAAGAGACTAAACGTACAGAAAAACTTTCTGACAGTAAGAGCTGTTCGACAGTGTAATGGACTCCCCCAGGAGGTTGTGGACTCTCCTACCTTGGAGGTTTTTAAGCAGAGGTTGGATGGCCATCTCTCATGGATACTTTAACTGAGATTCCCGCATTAGGGGGGATTGGACTAGATGACCCTTGAGGTATCTTCCAACTCTAAGATTCTATGAACTTCCTTTGAGAGCTTTTAGGTGGTAGGAAAGATGTTTTAAATAAACAAACAAGTTGCCCCCTTGAGGTTTCATTCCCTCGCCTTCTCAGGAGTTCTTGGGAGTGCCATCTCTGCATGGAGGGGAGATGCATGTTTCCTGTATTTGTTTACAAGATTTATACCCTTCCTTTCCATCAAATGATCCTCAAGGTGGCTTACAAGAAACAGGTACTAATGCATGGAAACCAAAGTCGTACAAGACGAGCAACCCTTAAATCTTCTAGCCAATTTATTGCTTTGTTGTTTAGTCATGTCTGACTCTTCGTGGCCCCATGGACCAGAGCACGCCAGGCACTCCTGTTTTCCACTGCCTCCCGCAGTGTTGGTAGCTTTGAGAACACTGTCCAATAGATGGGGCCAGACTGGGCTGCTGCTCCTTTGCTCTACGATGGATGGGGCTCAACTGGGCTTCCCCTTGCAATCGCATTGTTTCTTGAGCACAAAGGGACAGCCTCCCAGTGGTCCTTGTTCCCCTAGCTGGTGGCAGAGGCCAGAGTGTGCTTCTCTTCTGCTTCCTATTCCCAGAGCATGTTGACTAAGGTGCTTCTGCACACGACTGCAAAAGCATGAACGGCAAATGCAGTGTGCAGCTTGCCTGCTGCAGCTGGTGAGCTTGGTAACCACACCTACCTCAAAAGGCATGCAGGAAAGTCAATGAATCCAGGACACAACAGGCAGGGAAACATTCAACCATGTGCATGTGCAGTCAGGCAAGTGATCCTTGGTACAAGACAAGGAACATTGCAAGAGCACACAGGAGTGAGCCTATTTTAATCTGTGAAATGTTGACGAGTATACGTGTGACACCCACTGATCTTCTATTAACTTTAGAGTGCTTGCACCTTCACTGATATCTGATCTCTCCCACTTAGTGATGGCGCCACCATCTGCATTAGTTTGTCCAGACTTCATAATCAAAACATTGAGCATGTGCACATAAGCTCATGCGGCTGTGTGATGAGTGGGTGTTAAGGCCAATAGGCCAGACAAGGCTGAAGGCAATATGAGCGGCAGTGGGGTGGGAATTCCCTACAAGACAAACAAGACACATAAATCAGGTGGGGTGTGGACCAGATGCCTGGATGGAACAGCTGTAAAGGCTCCAAATATCAGTATTGTGTAAATGCAACAGTGATAGGGAAATGGTGCTGCAAGTCACTCACTCCCCTAGCCCCATTTCCATTAAGCTGCTTCATTGCAAGGCTCCACAATTTTTTGGCAGGCCTTAGGAGCTAAGCCAAAGGTTGTGGTTCCTGGAAAAAGTTGCCCTCTTTTTTTGTCACTGGCCTCACACAGAGCCTCCACTCTTTGTCAGGGACAAGATCCGGAGCTGGAAAAGAGGGCAAGAGGAGCTTGCCGATTTGCTCACTTCACAGTGCATCTCAGCCACTCCCCCACTCCCCCGCTGGATGACTGGTATCCTGCTGATATAGCTGGCTAAGCAAGTGAAGGTGCTCTGGATGCATTTCTAGTTCGACCAGTGAAGGCCCCCATCACTCCTTCCTGCTGTGGAGCATGGAAAACAACAACAGGGAGGTTGGTGGTTTAATCAGTGTGCTGCCGAGACACTTCATTTACCTTGGGAATTAAGTGGACAAGCAATTCCCTTCTTGTAGCTGGGGAAGAGGTAGGAATTCCACTGGAATGATCCAATCCACCTCTGCATCCCTAAAGCTCGGAACAAGAACTAGGGCATGCCATGTTTGCCAGAGAGCTGCAGCGAATAAACAGAAATGTGGAATGTTCAAATTCAGGTGTGATGTTCATGCTCACATTGCCCTGATTCCTATCTATCTTCAAACGACTGAAATATTGCCACACAAAGAACAGGCAGAGAAACCATCCTCCCATGTCTCAGACACCATGGCAGGTGCCTACTGGGGTATGTTGCAAAACCACATAGAAGGCGGCTTGCATTATATATGACTGGCAAATGTTTATGAGCAGTGAGAACTGTCTGGTGAAGGGAGCTGCCATGACACCTTCTCTAGAGACTTATCAGAAGAGCCTGGATAAAATCTTATAAGCAAGGGATATGTATGGGTACAGGTAGGCTTCCATGTACCAACATATGGGATTTAATGTGTAATGTGAGAATCACAACATTAATTGGCAAACAACAACTACAGGGCACTTCAAGGTCAGGTATCCATCCCATGCCCCCGAGTCAAGTTCCTTCTAACTACATGTTGTTGTTGTTCAGTCGTTTAGTCATGTCCGACTCTTCATGACCCCATGGACCAGAGCACGCCAGGCACTCCTGTCTTCCACTGCCTCCCGCAGCCATGTTGGTGGGTTCAAAAACACTGTCCAACCATCTCGTCCTCTGTCATCCCCTTCTCCTTGTGCCCTCAATCTTTCCCAACATCAGGGTCTTTTCCAAGGAGTCTTCTCATGAGGTGGCCAAAGTATTGGAGCCTCAGCTTCACGATCTGTCCTTCCAGTGAGCACTCAAGGCTGATTTCCTTCAGAATGGATAAGTTTGATCTTCTTGCAGTCCATGGGGCTCTCAAGAGTCTCCTCCAGCACCATAATTCAAAAGCATCAATTCTTCGGCGATCAGCCTTCTTTATGGTCCAGATCTCACTTCCATACATCACTACTGGGAAAACCATAGCTTTAACTATACGGACCTTTGTCGGCAAGGTGATGTCTCTGCTTTTTAAGATGCTGTCCAGGTTTGTCATTGCTTTTCTCCCAAGAAGCAGGTGTCTTTTAATTTCGTGACTGCTGTCACCACCTGCAGTGATCATGGAACCCAAGAAAGTAAAATCTCTCACTGCCTCCATTTCTTCCCCTTCTATTTGCCAGGAGGTGATGGGACCAGCGGCCATGATCTTAGTTTTTTTGATGTTGAGCTTCAGACCATATTTTGCGCTCTCCTCTTTCACCCTCATTAAAAGGTTCTTTAATTCCTCCTCACTTTCTGCCGTCAAGGTTGTGTCATCAACATATCTGAGGTTGTTGATATTTCCTCTGGCAATCTTAATTCCGGCTTGGGATTCATCCAGCCTTTCGCATGATGAATTCTGTGTATAAGTTAAATAAGCAGGGAGACAATATACAGCCTTGTCGTACTCCTTTCCCAATTTTGAACCAATCAGTTATTCCATGTCCAGTTCTAACTGTAGCTTCTTGTCCCACATAGAGATTTCTCAGGAGACAGATGAGATGATCAGGCACTCCCATTTCTTTAAGAACTTGCCATAGTTTGCTGTGGTCAACACAGTCAAATGCTTTTGCGTGGTCTAACTACATAGACTCTCCCAATGTCGCCAAGGTTGTTCATTCCCAAAATTTAGGTACCTATGGAACTCCCACCCACCCACCAAATACTGGAGATGGAGTATACCAAAAGCCATCAGTCTGCCACTGATGGGTTGGGACCCACTATTGAACCACAGCCTAATCTCAAGTAGCCTGAAACAGCAGCACAACCACTTTATGAATACATGGATACATATAATACATATAAACCACCCTATACAGAAAATCAATGGTTTGATTTACAGTTAGTAGTTCCTTCCAGACAGAAACATAGGGCTGCCACCAAAAGCTCATTGCCTAAACACTGCACTCCCCCCCACATCTGTCAGCTTTCCCAGATTATCCCATGCAGTCTTACCAAAAGTGTGCCACAAGCAAAACACAGGAGCCAACAAGAAACATTAGTACAAAGTGTTGCAAAGCTGGCGGCTCAAGCAAAATGCCAAAAGAAAAGCCAACGCAGAGGGCAAAAAAAGGCCAAGGTCACTGGCAACCTAGGATGAACAGCACTTTTCACCTAACGTTGTACATGATTTAGGGTTTGTTTAGTTTATGTATAGGCAATCTTAGCCATGGTGCTAGCCTACCCGGAGGAACAAACACAAGATAAGAAACTGCTGGAAGTGTTTAGTTTGCCTCAAGTGGTGTTTGTGTGTGCAGAGTGTCATTCGTGTTCTCTCTGTGCCCTGAGCATAGAGTTAGGCAAGTCAGGTGGAGACTGAAATAAACACAGGCTGAACTGCGCAGGCAGGTTTATCCTATAGGTGTGCGAAGTGCTGGTTTCAATTGGAAGGAACTTGTGCAATGTTCATTGTTAAGAGCCCGCCCAGTATTGAAAGACATGGCATTGAAAAGGTGACAGCCCTTGTCTAAGGAAAGTCTGTGGTCAAAGCACCAGGGTGTGTGAAAATAAACATGACCAGCAAGTAACAAATGTGCTCTAAATCCCATTAATGTTTTCCCTCCTGTCCGGCTTGTCCAACTCAGAAACCCGAAAGGAGCTCAAAGGGAGAGAAAGGGAAGACAGGAAAGGGAGAGTAGATGCAATTCAGCAGGGTGTTATTAAGCCATTTGCTTCTCTGCAGAGGCTTGGTATTTAGATGTGCACCATGCCTAGGGCAAGGGAGTTCCTGGAGAATTCTAGGACAAATGGGTCAGCAAGCACAGTAATTGACGTCTTGCTTGCAGCAGAAGCATCCCAACCTGTTAAGGGACTTCAATTCTGGAAGGCTTGGGTTAAAATCAAAGCTAAGTACATCCCAGAGTGAGGTTCCAACCCAAACCGGGAGTCTTGTTGTATCATCACTGAGGATGGAGAGAGCTAAACCCACACCTGATACTGGGCTCCATTTTAACTCCACAGTATGTGGTATTAACTATTGAAATGCCCCCTGTTGCGATGGCTTTGTGTGTGTGTGTGTGTGTGTGTGTGTGTGTGTGTGTGTCTAGATGGCCCATGGGAGAACTACCGCCATAACCACATGCAGGTTTTACTGCTCATGCAATTCTAGTCACCAAACATCAGGGCTGTGAGGCTGGCCTATGCTTAGTCACAGAGTGAAAGTGCAACGTGAAGTATGTTTGCTCAGAACTAAGACACACTGAATTCAGTGGGACTTACTCCCAAGCAATGGAGCCTAACAGAGCAATCCCTTGGTCTCAGTCAACTACACTGTACCTGCTTATGATAGTGTGAGGTCAGGGAACACGGTGGGTTCTTAGACTCTTGCAAACATGGCAGAGATTTCCTTTTGCAATCAGCTGCTCACAGGGTTCAGATTAAGCTTGCTCTTCCTCTGACACACTGCTGACGCCACCCATTTTCAGCCCTTCTGCCAGCATAATATCAAGCTGGTGTATCCCTAGTGCCATGCCGGGGTAAGCCTGAGGTCAGCATGACATTGCTAGTCCTGAGGACTTGCACCAAATCATGAAACACTCCAGTTGATGCAACTGGGAGCACAGGATTGAACCGTGAACGTCGTAGTAGAAGGCAAATGGGATGCCAGAAACTCCAGTAACGATTAAAGGATTGCTTCTCTAAATATATAACTAGTCCATAACTAATACTGGATTCTCAACTCATTTTGTGCTTATTTCTATCTTTTTAAATTAAAAAGCTGGTACTATCGCAAAATAAGTTAACAGCTTTATAAGATGTTCATTTAATGACAGCAATGTTCATTACAAGGGCTTTTAATTTTAATCTGGTGGTTTGGGGCTATAAAGGAAACTTTTGTATTTTTGTGTTTTGTATTTTTGTATGTTTTTGTTGTTTGTTAAAAAAAACCCACCTTAATAAATATGTTTTTAAAAAATAAAATAAAGGAAGCTTTTCAACTCCTTACTTTGGCCACAACCCTGTTCAAGGCTCCTCTCCTCAGCCCCCTTCTTCCCTATAAATGTAGAATCACATAAACTTGTTGTACATCTGGAAGCATGCAAATTTGGGTACTTTTAAAGAAGAACAAAATGCCATTAAAAAGGGCTGTTAAAAAGGAAATAATATCCCAAGAAGAAGGAACCAACTGAAAGATGGATAGGATGTGCAAAGGCTCGCAAAGCGTGAGCAAAAAAAGGAACAATACGTTAAACAGCAGACGAGGACAAGCTGTGCAAAAGACTTGTTCTGCAACAAGCGTGGCACCAGTACAGTTGAAGCACAGCCACTCCGTGCTGCCAAATGACACAAGACGCTTACATGGGACTCTTCCGTCTACCTGTCCGCAATCCAGCCATTTCAGAGATGCACACAAGCGAAATGCCTGGTGTTGTTCCCCCCCGCCGCCGCCCCCAGCACATGCTTCAATGTTTTCTCAAAGCTGGGGCTTGATACATGCATTCCTTTCCCTCAACAGTTAAACATTAAATAATGTTTCAGGTCTGAGATGTTCTAGAAAACTGTTATTGATCTAGCCAGGTTTCTGTACCACACCCGTCTATCTGAGCATCTCTCCTTTTGGGCTACTACATTCCTGGCCCACAGGTATGTGTGGGGAGTTGCACAAGATCACTCTTTCTCTTTCCACTCATTAGGCAAGCGATGCAAGCAAGAGCATTATTGATTAGTTTCACCTATCACTTTTAAAGGCCCTCTTAAAAGAGTTTTATAGTTGGGTGCTCCATGAAGGTGGGAAGAGCTGGACTAAAGACAATGAGGTGGGAGGGATATCAGAGATTTCTGAACTAGGCATATGCTTTGTTGAATGGGTTCAATGGGCAGTTCCCGTTTGCAAACTCGGGGTCCTGCAGCACTGGTGCCAACATGCAGCAGACATCATATACTTGGCCTTAAAAAAAAAACCAAATTCATTGATGCACACCCTCACCAAGGATTTCAGAGTAAATTTAGGGATCATGGGTGCTTTTCTGTCTTCTCCTGGCACCCATGAAGCCTCTGAGCCCTCCCATTCATTGCCCCCTTGTTCATGAGGTGGTGGCAGTAGTTACTCCCTGCCCCCTCTGCCAAAACATGCATAGAGCTGAAGGAGGAAGTTGGAACAGCAATATTATTTCCCAATTCCTCTTTCAGTTCCCTGTGTTTTTCAAGGCTCACATAAAAGGCAGATTCACCTCATGCATCGAAAGCACATCCAATGCACACTTGAAGCACATGATTTCCCCAAAAGAATCATGGGAGCTGTAGTTTGCCTCCCCCCAGGGTTACAATTTCAATAAACCTTAAACTACAGTCCCCACGATTCTTTAAATGTATGCCATGGGCCTGCCCTAATTGTACTGAATCCAACTTTTACCAGATCCATGGAAACTGCAAAATGTAGGCTCATGTGGTTTATTACTTTGCCAGCTGAGGGTGGGGTTAATCCAGGAGAGGTAGGAAGGAAGTAACCAGGGTGATGGTGCCAATGGCAATTGATTTTAAAAAATCCAAATGTGCCCATGGACTTGAATAAATTGGTCATGTCTGTTATATCTGTAACCCAGACCCTATACCATTGCTTCTTGGTCATGAGATGTCACTGTTTCAGGATCAGCAGAGGTGTATTAACAGGTTTGCAAAACCAGCACCCACCAGGAACACAAACCTGGAGGGGTGCAAAAATCACCTATCAGACTATCAGATGCACCACCAAGATCAATCACTGGAGAAGCTTTCCATCCTTCTTCACCTTCTTCAGCACAATGGCATACGGTAAAGTGACTTTTTTTGGGGGGGAGGGAGGTGCCAATACAGCTCCTCGCCAAGGGCGCAAGGAACTGTAGGTATTCTGAGGATCAGTCACCGATGGCTGTAGAAACTGCTATGCATATGCAAGAAGGCACTCTCCGGTGCCAACAGGTTATAAGGGTGTTTCATGAAATACAATCCTAAACCACACCAGCATAGCTGACAGTCAACGAATTATTAATTTCAGTTTCAGATTAATGATGTAGAAGGGTACATGGATGCAGATCTACTTGCAAAGACCCTTTTACCATGCCCGCTTCTGAGTGAGAAGCAGTCAACAAACAGAAGGCCACACTGCCGTGTTACTCGTTACAAATACAGTATGACACCTATTGCATCTGTGACCCATATTTCTGTCTACCTCTTTCCCATGCCTCCCACAGAAACTGGGTTCTAGGGACAGCTATTTTTCTCTTGGGCTGACAGGCAGGCTCAGCAAGAAACCACCGCCTGGCACCATCTATCCCGATACCAATTAACACACACCTAGTAAATAGAGGAAAAAGGTTGCCCTCTGTCAAAATTGTTCTCTACACCCTTAAAGCCTTTAACAAAACACTGATGAGCAGCATTACTACATCTGCACATCACTGCCACCATAACCAGTTCCTCTCAATGCTAGAACATGCAAGCAACATTAATACATTCAAATCATATATCTTGGCAAAGTCACAAGAGCAAATTAGCAATGTTTATGTTTCAAACATTTTCGAATTTCTTTAGCATATATAAGTAGGTACACATTCATCTGCACACTCACACCCATGTGTTTCGGCAATTCATTCTCACTTTCATTCCCACCTTGTTCTGGATTTCTTAGTTGTATTTTTTTTTTTAGCCTAGTTAAACCGCCCCAACGTTTCCAGAAACTACACTTGACAATGGTCAAAACGCTTATTGGAAAATTCTGGTGACTCCAACATCTTTCTGTTACTGAATCTAGCTGAAGGATGGTCATGAAATTTCTTTAGAAAAGGGATGGGGAACTTCTGGCCCTGCAGAGGCCCAGTGTGCTTTCCTTTTTTTAAACCAAGCCATCAGGGCACTGTTAACTACACTGGGTGTAGCACATAACACGTTGAGAAATGTTTCCATGCCTCTGAAAGCAAGGATTCTTGTGGGTTTGAAGAGCATAAATAATAAATGGTGTGGCAGGAACAGCAATTAACTGGACACCAGCTCAGGCATCTATTCATATTTTTGTTGTTGCTGCAGCGGTCCAATGAAGGGAGCATCAAAGTGGTTAGAAGGGGGAACCCCAGTTGCTAGAAACCCTTTAGAAGTATGTATCTTTAGAAATTCTAAAAATAGTGCGCTCCTGTGGGGTTGCACACCTAAAACAGAGGGCAAAAGTGTTCCAACCCGCTAGGTGTCCTGCCTTATTTTGTGCTGTCATGCATCCACGACAAATGTCGGCAGTTTTCTTTTTTGACATGAGGAAAGGCCAAGAGCAATTTATGGGAATGGCTGAGAGAGCGAGTCAACGGCAGGTGGAAAATATGACCACATGTTTTAGTACACCCACGAGCCTCCATCCAGCAGCTTGCGCAAATGGGCACCTTCATGTGCTCAAGGGCCTCCTCATTCACAGCTAAAGGCAAATCCCATTGCATGCTAGAGCAGGGCCATGGTGTTCATTCTGATAATGTTTCCATTTCAGCTGTCTAGTGGACAGCATGTCCCTAGAAGATGTAAAAAATGTTTCCCCTCCAGCCAGCCCTCCCCATAGACTGGGAAGTCAGCCATGCCCCCGTCAGCCATAGCCCCCACCAGCCAGTGGTGTTCTTGTCAGCTCTGAACTTTGGGCAGGGAAATCAGAATGCAGGAAGACTGCACCAATGGATTTTCTAGCTCATAGCCAGGTGGGTTTGCTCTACACCTGATGCTAAATTAAATCCTGAAGCCTTAGACCAGGGTTTCCCAAACTTGGGTCTGCAGCTGTTGCCGGGCTACAAGTCCCATCATCCCTAGCTAGCAGGACAAGTAGTCAGGGAGGCTGGGAACTGTAGTCCAAAAACAGCTGGAGAAATCCTGCCTCAGACTCCAAACAGCAGGCATAAGTTTCTCCTCTTCCTTCTTGCCACTCTGACAGAAGAGAGAAACGCAGGTATGCTTCCGCCACTTGGCATCTGCTTCTGGAGGCAGAATGAATCTGCTGAATCAGCAACCAGGTGACTCAGTGGCCTTGTTCAGATGCAACAATGGGCTACTGTTCAGCGTTGCATGAGTGAGCCTCACAATTCATGCGACGTCTGCTCCTGCTCCCCCTCCTGTGGCATGGTCATGAAGAGAGAGTTGAAGCTTTTGCTTCCAGTTGCGATTAACTTCAGTTACATTGGACCATAAACTGTGGTTAATCTTCCAACTGTTTATTAAAACAAGCCAGCTTCATAAATCACAGCTTGAAGACGAGCTTGTTTATGTAAACCTGAAGAATTATCTGAAGAAGTGTGCATGCACACGAAAACTCATACCTATGACAAACTTAGTTGGTCTCTAAGGTGCTACTGGAAGGATTTTTTTTTATTTTGTTATGTAAACCATAGTTAAGACTGGCGGTGGTGGAGAACCTTTTCCAGCTTGAGGGCTTCATTCCCTTCTAGGCAACTTACCAAGTGACACATGCCTGGAGCAATAAATGTTAACTTACTTTCACATCCCTCTCTATCCTCGATCCAGGCAAACAAAAAGCACATCAGAGTTTAAAGACACCTTCTAGACAGGAGCAAGACCTCAACCTGTCTAAGGTCTCACAATGCTTCATCCTTGCGTTATTTCTGGAACTTATCCATCCATTTCTGTTAGTTACTTCAGGCAGAATGAAAAGTATCAGTTGTGTGTGTGTGTGTGTGTGTGTGTGTGTGTGTGTGTGAATCCATATGATTGAACAAAGTTTATTTTTACAACTACACACATACAGGAAAGGTGCTAAATTACCTTATGCACACAGGACTTTGCATTCAGGAAAAAGAGCTCAACTGTGGTTTTGTCCTTCAGGAAGGAAATGCTTTCAATGTAAAACCTAAAATAAAGAGGGAGAAAGTGGCTTTATATTACAGTACTTCCAGCTCTAAATGAATGGCAATCTGCTGGTTTGTGCTATAATAATGTGAACACCAGATTAAGGTGATGCTTCGATTGACTGTATGGAATAACCATGTGAGTGCTGTTCCACTAAAGTCCTGCTTTAGGGCTTCCCCTAGGCATCCGGTTGGCCACTGTGAAAACAGGATGCTGTTTTCAGTGGGCCACTGGCCTGATCTAGCAGGCTTTTCTTCCATTTTTATGTTCTTATGGTCTTTATGGTCACTCAAATATAGTGCAAAGAGGGCCAATGGGCCTGGTGCCTGAAGCCAGCTCCCTATAGAGCACTTCCTTGAGGATCCTGCCATCTTTCATTCTGTGGACACGATCAAGCCAGCGTAGATGTCGCTGAGACAGGAGTGTGAATATGCTGGGATTGTTATGGGTGTTTTAATATTGCTGTTACTATTGCTGTATATATGGGATGTTGTCTACAGAGAGCTGAGAACTCAGATGTCAAAGCAGAGCCATCACGTAAGAAGTTTCTTATCACCATAAAATGAACAATGCAAGTCAGAACCACAGACATACAAGGATGTGATAGACACATTTCCTGTGAACACATTTCCTGTGTTCCCTTCTTTGTGGGATATTGCTCTCATTATTCTGAAGAGCATGAGATGTTCATTATTAAGCTGCCTCTTCAGACCATTGCTATTTTAAAGAATATTTCATTAGCTGAAATGTAAAGGAGATAATACAAAGCCAATCTGTGGTATCTTTAGCACAGAAGGCTACTTTTAATTATTTGTGAGTTCATTGCCTTAGATCCCAAGATAAGTTAACTTAAGGTTTGTGGAAGGAAAGTTCTCTGTCCCCCGTCCCCCGCATTGAAAAGTCTCTCCGAAGGGTTGGGGGCCTTGCCTGAACAATGTGGGACGCAGCAGAGGTACCGCTGGAGAGGAAATATCACCCCAAGTTGGGCAGATTTTCTCAGTTTAAGCTATCTCACAGGGTTGTTATGAGAAGGAAATGGGGAGGTGTGTGGGAAGAAATGTATCCTGGCCTTGGAGAAAGGACATGATGCACACATAATAAAACAATACAGTGTAAGGTCATCTAACTAAAAACTAAGAAATTAATGAGTGGGTAGGTTTGTGTGTTGGAGGGCATGATTAGATTTATAGAAGCGAGAATTGGAAGCCTTGTGCAGGTAGGGATGCAGAACATTTGCAGTCCTGCAAGATATTCCTTGAAGGAAAAGTTCTCTTTAAAATCTGCATTGTGCGTGTGTGTGAGAGAGTATATATAGCACATTTTGAGTCATCTTACTGAGGTTTAAATAAAGAATTTAAAATGTGATGCAGCATGTTCTGTTAGGAAGTGATAGGCAAGTGTGACAAAGTTGCTCATACAAATGACACCACACACAAAAAACCCACAGGAACCAACTGGCTGCCTGTGTGTTGAAAATTAACTCATTTGCACACAGTAAACACTTCCGGGTCCGTCGCGTTCTTAAGCTGAAAATACGCGACCCGCAGCAAACGTAACCAGAGGTATGACTGTAATCATTACTCACCTGACAGCAAAAAACAAAGTCGCTGGACCAGGTTTCTTGGGCAGATCATGATCCAGAACTCTGTGATCTAACTGTAGCCAGATATTCTGACCTCTGGAGAAATAAAAAAGAACAACGCCCCCAAAGGGTTAGAGACAGGAAAAAGAAATGAAACTGGTTTGGTTCAGAGCAACAGAGGATGCATTTCAAAGGTATAATAATCTGCACATACTGCCGCCCCCCCCCCTTTACTGGGTTTTAAACAAACCATGAATCTTTAACTTTAAGCAACTTTAAAATATATATATGTATTGCTCTAACCACTACTGTTTTAACCACCAAACCCCATGGTGATGGTTGGGGTTGTTGTTGTTGGTTAGGACAGCATGCAATGCACACAAACTCATCCACACGCAAACATCTACCGTATTTTTTGCTCCGTAAGACACACTTTTTTCCTCCTAAAAAGTAAGAGGAAGTGTCTTGTGCGTCTTATGGAGCGAATGTGTGGTCCCTGGAGCCGAATTGCCCAGGGGTAAAAGGCAGATCATGCTTTTTTTTTAGAAAGAGCTAAATACTGACAAGAGGGGAAGAGAGTGTTGAAAGGAACCCACTCAGCAGATGATTGCAAGAGATTGGGGAGGGAGATAAGAGATGCTAGCTGCCTTCCCGGCCCGCCCAGGCCCCTTGCCCAGGCCTCAATTGTTGTCTGCAGAGGGAAGCTGTTTGTTTCCCCAGCGACATGTGACTGGCTGATTAGATTATCTGTCTGGAAACTGTAGAAATGGGTCCCTTTCCTTTCCTAGAGAAGCTGCAGAACTGTGAGTTGAACCCCATAAAAACAGGATTTTTTTTCCCTTGCAAGGTAAGCTCAATAACTTTGAGCTGATCTTCAAAAATGGAGCTTTCCCCCTTTGAAAAAGAAGCTTCCTCAAATACAGTATGCTGTATATTATACAGTGGTACCTCTACTTACGAATAACTCTACTTACGAATGGAGCTCCGTCCGCCATCTTGGATGCGGTTTAGATAGGATTTTTTCTACTTACGAATTTTTTGATAGGGTTGCTTCAACTTACGATTTTTTTCTCCCAATGCATTCCTATGGGATTCGACTTACAAATTTTTTCAACTTATGAATGTGCGTTCGGAACGCATTAAATTCGTAAGTAGAGGTACCACTGTATATACCAGAAGGTGGGTCATTATCAAAGGAGTCGCCTGCCACTTCACCAGCCCCAGTTCCTCTGCATTAAGAAATCAAGCATGACAGCAGGAAAAAGCCAATTGTTCTAAGCAACCATTATTTATACTTCCCACAGCCAACGTGGCTTCTAATAGGTTTGCAATAGAATCTGTGCAGAAGGAATAGCCCGGCAGATAGGAAGGACTCATTTGCAAGCAAAATGTACTATTAACCACCAGGTCACTGCCTATAGAGGGTCTGAGTCACTAAGTCCTTGCCACAAGCACAGTTTGCCCTGTGGATTTTACAGGAGAGAAAGTGGTGTCATCCCTCCACCATGTGGACTGCGTTAGAAAACTGAGAGATAAAGTTCTAATTGAAAAGAGCTCGTTTGCCCTCTGGTGGTTGCTAAATTCATACACAAAAAAGCAACTAAATGGAGAATCACATTGACATGAGCTTTCAAGCTCCCTATAACTTGTCAAAGCAAAAGCTGCTTTGTTTTGTAAGGATAACACTAGCCCAAGACATTTTGCTGCCTGAGGCAAAGAAGAAGGTGGTCCTTGTACAGAAGCTGGCTGAATTAGAAACTGAATCTGGTGATGAGATAATGTAACTGAGGGCAATAGGCTGGTGTAAGGGGTGCATGAAAGGTCATGAATCACCCACAGCTCTGTCTTCCAACTGAGAGGAACAACCAAGTGGCTGCAGCCACTGCCCCACAGCATATGCCATCTGAGCCGATTGCCTCATGCTGCTCAACGGTAGGGCTGGCCCTGGATACCAGTCATTTCTGTAAAACTTAAGAAGTTATTTTTGCAAGATCACTGGGTGGAAATGCTACTGGGCAGGAGGCTGGAAGTGAGAAAAGTATCACCACAGAAACAGCCTGTCCCCCCCCCAAAAAAACCAGAACACCTGAAAATAGAATCCCAAAAGGTATTTATAAAAAGAAAACATTTTCCAATGGTGGAAAAGACAAAAGACGTATAAACAGAGACAATTAAAAATCCCCCCACCCTCCGCCTCTATTTTCCAGGAAGGCTTTCCCAAGTGTGAAATGTTCTTCCAAAAATATACTGATGACAACACAGAAATCTTCAGGGAGATTTAACAAGGGTGATAATATGCAGCAACAGGAAGCCCAGCACTCGTGTAACAGAAAGCATAGGCTCACATGTTAGCAAAAGGGTAGGAGTGCAGCTTTCTGAGATGGGAATGCTGGAGATGGGCGTTTAACCCTTTCCCTGATCACTGTTTCCCTGCTCCAAATTGCAACTCACACCACTTCCCACCACTACAAATTTCCACCTGAATCATGGAGAGGCAAACATACATTTTGAATCTTGGGTGAGAGGAGAGAGAGATAGAGAGCTGGAGTGGAGAAGTGACAAATAGGAAGTACATTAAGTACAGTACTCTCTTATACTACCATTTGTCCCCACCAAGTCCCTAAGAAGCTGTAAAACGTCTGAAACAGGTGAATAATATAGACTTCTGCACCCACAGGAAGAATATCTGATGCTGCCTTTCTAGATGCATTTTGAAGCTACACAACTGCAACAAGAGTAACTGTGTAATAAAAGATTTCATTCCTTACACATATACAGGTGATGTAGTGATGTATGGAAGTGAGAGCTGGACCATAAAGAAGGCTGATCGGTGAAGAATTGATGCTTTTGAATTATGGTGCTGGAGGAGACTCTTGAGAGTCCCATGGACTGCAAGAAGATGAAACCTATCCATTCTTAAGTAAATCAGCCCAGAGTGCTCACTGGAAGGACAGATCCTGAAGCTGAGGCTCCAATACTTTGGCCACCTCATGAGAAGAGAAGACGCCCTGGAAAAGACCCTGATGCTGGGAAAGAGTGAGGGCACAAGGAGAAGGGGACGACAGAGGACGAGATGGTTGGGCAGTGTTCTCGAAGCTACCAACATGAGTCTGACCAAACTGCAGGAGGCAGTGGAAGACAGGAGTGCCTGGCGTGCTATGGTCCATGGGGTCACAAAGAGTCGGACACAACTAAACGACTGAACAACAAATATACAGGTGAAACTCGGAAAATTAGAATATCGTCGAATAAGTGCATTTATTTCAGTAATGCAACTTATTATTTTTTATTTTTCTTTTAGTTTGCTTTCTTTTGGAAATTCCACTGTAATAAAACAAATAGTTACAATAATACAAAAATAAACAAAATTAAACATCACTACCTGTATTACATTTCATTAATTACATTCCGTTTATAATTGACCCGCCTAACGACAAATAATTACAATTACAACAAATAAAGGCTTGACATATCTTGTTTTGCATGCCATGCATCTATCTCATATATTGGTTTCACCTTTTAACTTGTATTACTGAAATAAATGCACTTTTCGACGATATTCTAATTTTCCGAGTTTCACCTGTACACTCCAGGTTTTGTTTTGTTTTTACTCCATTTTAGGACTCTTCACACATCTGACAACTCATGATAAACCATAATTTTTAAAAAAGAAAGACGCTGCAGTACCGTTATCACATTGTAAAAGCGTGCCTTAAAACCAAAAGAAATTAGCTGGCTGAAGAAAGCAGACAGAAGGGAGATCAGTCTGGTTTCCAGTAGTGAAAAGGCCATGGTGCTGTATCCCTACGCACTGTACTTCAGAAAGCTGGGGGGACACAGCAGGACCTCCCTCAATGAACTAAGCACACATGCATGGTTATGTTACACTGGAGAAAGCAATTCCAAATACCATCATACCTCGGGTTGCGATCCGTGCGGGAGGCACGTTCGCAACCCACAGCATTCAAAACCCACAGCACTGCGTCTGTGCACACACGTGACGCAATTTGGCACTTCTGCGCATGCGCATGCACAAGCATCGAAGCCCGGAAGTAACCCGTTCCGGTACTTCCCGGTTCGGCGCGGAGTACAACCTGCAGCATTTGCAACTCAAGATATGACTGTATACCCTTGTCCAGCGGCAATCAGTATTGTTGGACTTCAACTCCCATAATCCCTGGCTGCATTTGACAGGAGCTGCAGTTCAAGGACAACAGCAGCAGGAGGGCACCATTGGGCTACCTGTACCCTAGTCCCAAATCATGTACTGCATGATGGCATCTTCAGCTGATGTTTCAGAAGACGGTCCCAACTATTTACCAAAGTCTGGAGGAAGTAATGTCTGTGATTTTTCAAAATATTCTTTGGTCTATGGACAATTTCTCTGTACAGTGCCTTTTTCACTGGAGTTAATATTTGTTAAGCATGTGGTTGGATTCTGCTTTAACTCATGAGTCTGTTGGTGGCCTCCTGCTACAGGAAACTTGCACATTGGGCTATTTTCTTGGCCAATCCCCAGAAGTCAGTTAATTGTGGAAATGAAACAGACACGGACAAAGCAAAGGTGCAGCAAATGGAAAGCTATTATTGGCTATGTTATTACCCAACAATTAGAAAAATCTTTTTTTGAAGAAGCCAATCATCATTCATTGGCAACTACCGGTAGCTCAAAACAGTGGTTTACAAAATGCCTCCATAAACTTACGTATCATCTATGAATGTTATCCCAAAATACTCCTTTTCTTTGAGGTTGAAATGGGAAGCCACCAGATCCAACAATTCCCGTGACAAGAGCTTGGGCTATTGAAGAGAATGATATGGATTAGATGGCATTCTTGCGTTCTGTACATAACAAGCTGTATTTGAACCAGGGCTATAGACAAGCGAACCTTACAGGTCATGGAACCTTTGTTTTCTGCTTTTACCCCCAACAGCTCTCTGTGCAAACAGAAAATGTGTGTTAAGACCACCTCCCCTTCTTGTACAAATATATCTACTTCTGCAGCCATGGTGCATGATGATTTTTAATGTTTGCTGTAGACCAACTGAAATCAATGGACCTTTAGTGTGACAAAGTGATTTTTTTTTGCACGCGATGATACAAGATACATTATATCAACAAAACTTCTTACCTATGTTACAAATTCTCTTCTATCTCGATATTATAGGGGATGGGCAAAACCGGAGAGATTCCTAGGATGTTGCC
Source organism: Zootoca vivipara (assembly GCF_965207765.1). Classification (NCBI taxonomy): domain Eukaryota; kingdom Metazoa; phylum Chordata; class Lepidosauria; order Squamata; family Lacertidae; genus Zootoca; species Zootoca vivipara. The sequence goes on along the minus strand of NC_142584.1, from coordinate 94,957,601 downwards.
ATACACCAGACTATCAGACTCCATCTAGTCCAGTACTCACAGCTCTGACTTGCAGCAGCTCTCCAGGGTCTCTGAAGAGCCATAAGCTCAGTGGTACTCTACTACATCTGTCTTGGATGCAGGAGGTCTCAGGTCAACCCCTAGCATCTCCAGGTAGGGCTGGGAGAGACTGCTGCCTGAAACCCTGGAGAACCACTGCCAGTCAGGGTAGACAATATTGAGCTAGAGGGATCAATGGTCTGACTTGGCATAAGCTTCCGATGTTCCCATGACAACAATGAGCCTGTGTGTGGGAGTGCATATAGAAACATATGGCTTTGGTGTGGCTGAACCATAACCTACTGTACAGTTGTTCCTCCACCCACCTTTTGCCTCTGGTCCCGCCCACCACTGACTTACAGCTCCTTGAAAGTTGCTCATGAGGGAATGCAACCCTCACTGGAAAAGAGCTTCTCCCACTAACTTAAAGACTAAAATCCATACAGATAATCTACCTACCGGTACCTGTCAAGGAATTGTTGCGGCTACTCTCGAGTAAAGACACTCCAGTCCACTCTGTCTTTCAGAGTTTTATTGTGCATATTATTTACAGTGCAGAGATATCAGAAAACATGACTGCCTAGTCCGATTCAGAACCTGGCAATGGCTTCCTTCGTGTCTTGGACCAGCATAAAAGCCTGGGCACCCCAAAGCGCCTCCCCCTAGCCTAGGCTTTGACACGTCTGAGAGCCCTCTCTCTCTCCACCCCGCTCCATTCCTCATTCCCTCCTCCTGACCCGCTGCTAGTGCTGTCACTGGGCGAAGTGCTGGTCAGGATGACTGGGAGAGGGTCCCTGTAGGGAGTCCCCCTGACACTACCTTTAAAATATCAAAGCATCATTATCTTCATCATCAAGCAGTGGCTCATGTGAAACTGGCAGTGAGACACTATATCCATGTGTACTCAAAAGCAACTCCCACTGAATCCAACGAGACTTACTACCAGGTAAATGTATACAGGTTGCAAGTTACAGCATAATGCTCACCTGGCTGAGGTAGGTATTTGGCCCCCACACAGCAGGGCTTTTCAACTAGTGCATCCCCAGCTTTTAAAAAGCAAGTACCATCTTAGAGCCATTGATAGAGACCACTGAACTGGAGAGGCTGGTATAAAGCAGTACTGAAATGATATAATGATGCCAGAAATGCAGGTGTCTCACCTGAACCAGCAGCTCCAACTTCCTGTCATCCAGAAGCTGTACCTGACAGTGTCTCCCTTCTGTCATCTGCAAAGTGAAAGAAGCATAATTAGAAGTAGAATGGACTCTTGGCATTTCAAATAATTGGAATAACTGTCCTTCAGTTACTGCTAAGGCTGGAGACCTATACCAGGCACAGGAAATCTCTGGTTCATGGGCCAAATTAAGTCTACCACAGATCTAGTTTGGTCCATTAGACTGCTATTCTCCAACCACGCTCACCAGGCCCCACACACCTGTCATTATACATTATTTTCTTCTGTTTACTCTGTTATTTTGTCACCAGTGAAGGCCCACCTGAAAGATTTTCAAAGCACACTCTCAGGCATTCCACTGAGTTAGTTTGGGTGGTTTGGATGACTTATGAAATGTTTAACTCTTTTTCATCCAATAACCATTCCTGACTGAAATAAAACAAGGTGTTTCCTAAGCAAGAATCAGTACAGCCTACACTGCACAATTCTATCCACACTTACATATGTAGATATTCTCCTGAAATGCGAGACTAAAAATTTACCATTGGGGTCTGACTTCCATAACATTTCCTACATGAACTTCCATCATAAAATCAAAAAGACTTTATTAACCAAACCTGCTACCTTAGGCACTTACTAGGGAGTAAGTCCCATTCTGTTTCAAGGAAACTAAGAACACTGTCTTGTCACAGGTCAGATTATTTCATCTGTCTAGTATTGGCAACGTCTCTCCAGGATTCTGAGAATGGTCTTACCATCTGCTACCTGATATTTTTTAGGCTATCCTCTCTCCCATAACCATTGAGTAAAAATACATGTGATCTGGCTGCCCATCTCTTAATACGCTTAATATGCAGAGATGGTGAACCTGTGGCCCTACAGATGATGTTGGATTCCTACCCCCACCAGCCTGGAAATTGTCATGGATGATGGGAATTGTAGTCCAGCAACATCTGGAGGTCCACAGGTCCACCATACCTGCTGTCGTGAGACGGATCTGCAGCCTTTGTTTGGTGGGTATACGTGTTTTTAAGTTCAACACCCTAATTTCTAGAAGGACTCCATTAACTGAAGATTTGAAGGGGAAATCTTAGACTATCTAAAATTTCAGCACTATGTTTTAACCATGGCTGGCTGGGTTGTGAGCTGGTAGATTAATGAAGGGTCCCAGAAGACATACATGTGCTGGTTGCTACAATGGCTGACTGGGGAACTTCGTAAGGTCAAAAGAAAAGGGAACAAAACACAGCGTAACTCCTTTTTGCTTCCTCCTGCTCTGATGGAGAACAAAGGTTCTTTCTTCAACTTTTACAAGACCAAAATAGTACACGACACAAAATGTTAAAAGTTGAATTTTCTGTCAAGGCAAAACATTAGTGGCTACAGATTCCACGTGTCAAATGCCACAATAATTGAAGAATGTTTTATTTCAAAGTGACTGTCAGGAAAAGCTGAAAAAAAGAACAATTTCTCCACAATGTAAGCTCCGTTTCCCTTCTGAAACCTCAGAAATTTGGAATAAAACCTGCAGGATATTTCTGCTACTCCTCCACAGGAGCAGCATCCTCTTGATGCACAAAAACATGCTGTTAGAGGCAATATTTTTAGATCCCAACGTGTCATCAAGTTATATGTGTCACCAAGTTATACACCCAACATATTTAGATGCTATATAAACAGGAAGCTTTTTTTTAACCAAAAAAAGAGAGCGCCTAATTTAGGAAGTGAAAAAGCAGGGACAAACCTATCTTTCTAAATACAGAATAACTTTGTAGCAAGGAGGTCTTTAACGAAGGTATTTCCAAACTACATAGCCTTGATTTGCTCTTTGCCTAGAACCGAGATTTTATTTCCTCCAAGACAAAACACATTTGTTTTGGCATGTAACACCTGTCACCCTCCTCTTCTATTACAGGATTATATTTTAAAGTTGCAAAAGTAGATGCATTTTTTTAAAAAAGAAAGGGATAAAAAAACCCAAGAACGGGTGCTTTCATTTTCAATCCATCTGCAGACTCTCAGGTTGTTAGCAGCAACCTATCAGCAGCTCCACCCCCCCATCAAAAAAAGAGGTGAATGTATGTGCACCTGCTATTTGAAAACAACTTTTGAAGCCCCATGTCTTTTAAATAATCTGTTTCAGAGGTCTTACTGCCTTTAGATATGATGCAACCAGACACAGGGCCTTTTCGATAGTGGCACCTTAGTTGTGAAATACTCTCCTTAGTTGCACTTGACCAGTACCAAGAGACCACAAGGGCCATCCAGTCCAACCCCCTGCCAAGCAGGAAACACTATCAAATACAGTGGTACTATTACTTCCCTTGATCTAGATGCTATACTCCTATTGATGCAGCCCAGAATTGCATTGGCTTTTTTAGCTGCTGCATCACACTGTTGACTCATGTCAAGTTTGTGGTCTACCAAGACTCCTAGAGCCTTTTCACATGTACTGCTCACATGTATTTGCCTGACCTTTCAATAGATGATCAGTTTTATTTGAGCTGTTCTTTTTCTGTTTTTTTTTTACATTTTTAAACATTTATTGTTCTATTTAAATTTGTTACATTTTTTAAAAAATTGCTTGTTCTCTTGGAAACTTAAGTCAAAAGGTAGAAAATGCTGCGCCTTAAATAAGACCTTTTCCAGATAAAGAATGCTGTAAAAGTTTGGCTCAGACCTACATCTTGTTTGTATGTGCATATTTAGTTACTTTAACACAGCTTCAAGACTACAGTATGGCTGAAAGCAGATACCAAAATGCATGAGCTAGTTTTGTTGGAATTATTTCCAATATAGCTCAAAAGGTTTATAGGTTTGAAGGGAGGATTTTATACATATTTGATTTAAATTTCCAAAAGATTATAATATGATCCTTTCCTTTTTAAAACATCCAGAAGGAATCTCCCCCAATTCTCCAGCCGTTTTAGCTAAACTAGCTAAGCTTCTTGTGGAATGTCTCTCTGATTTAAGAGTGGTTTATCTCATATTAGCTTAATCCTGTTACCAGATGAATGAACATAAACCTTGGTTAATTCACTCTTAATTGAAAAGGAAAAGTGTCTGTGTAGAGTTGTGCAACTGTTACAAAACTGGATTAAACCTCAGTATCTCATTATAGTTGATTCACATAACCAAAATTCTACCACTTGCCAATGGCAGAATGCAGCGGGGGAGGGATCTAAGAAGCCACATTTTAATCAGGTGGTCTTGAATACAAAGGAAATGACCTGTCAGTTCATGTCATAAAGTAATGACTAACTAGCCTGAATCCCATGTTGCTAACTAGCTTGAATCCCATGTGGCTAATTGACATTGGGGAGGGGATGCAAATTTGCCCATTTCTGCCCCGAGACAGTTAATTTTTCAAATATTGATTGAAGAAAATCTGCAATGTAACGTTTGAGTTCCAATGGACTGAAAATGCAAATCAGTCAAAACAGACGGATTGATCAATACTATACTCCCTGAAGACCCTGCCCAAACCTACCCTGGTGTGAATCGGCAGTGTTAAAGTGAGTCCCAAAGTACATGTTGTTATAAGCAGTGCTTGGCTCCTCTTCCTCTCACTATGTACCAGTAATGTAAGGAAGCCACTTGCCATGCTATCACTGCACTCAGCATTTCCTAAGCCTATCAGCGTCCAGTAGGAGAGTCAGGCCCCCATACAGCAATGTTTAAGCTCCACCTACAGTCCAGGGTAGGCTCAGTTCAATTTCTAGACTAGAGGAAGGAGTCAAAGACTCCAAAGGCAGGTAATGTAACCAAAGGAAGGCAAGAAGTCAAGTTCCCAAAAGCTACCAATAGTAGCATAATTCTGGAAAGAGACTGGGTTTCAACGGAGAGCAGTACCAGAGAAGGGAGTACAGCAGTCCCTCTGTCAGGCATTCTTCTTCAATAAAACCAGTAGTAGATGGCACGATGGAACAGGTTTGTTTACCTGACCCCCTGGCAAATGAGTCCCTGCTGCTTGCCAGGAGGGGCAGGAGAGGCAGCAGGGAGGGCAGTGTGGTGTAAACTAACTGAGAGGAGTACTGTACTGGGTTGTCTCCACTGACGTGTTTGCACCACGAGTCATAGCAGAATGGAAACAAATAGACCCGGTTTCACTGCTGGTCTTAATTCACCTCCTGGCAGCATCACAGAATCATAAACTACTAAGCACATCAAAACTGTATACTACGGTGATAAATGTTTTGGAATATTTTTGGAGATGTAATAAAAATTATTATTTTTATATAAAAAGTTGACGTGTGAGTCCCAGAAGGCTCAGGAATGGGGGTAGATGGTGCACTGATGGAGATCTGTGGGAGGACGAAACAAAGACTACACCAATTTGCAAGCCCTGTTCTTAACTTGGTGGCTGTGGGAACTGGATGCAATGGCAGGGGTGGGAGGGTATGCAGAAAGCAAGACAGGAAATCAGATAGGGAAGCAGAAAGATGTGGGGTGGGGAGGAAGACTGGTAGTGGTTGTGCTTATGGTCACACCAGGTTAGAAAGAACTAGTGGATTTCCAAGCATGGGGCCCCATAGTGTAAGATGGGAGAGTGCTGCTACTTCTTCACTAAGCAACCCCAAGTGGCTGACCAGGCGGGGAACTAGCGCAAAGCTTAAGGGGCTCAATCCCAGCTGATGCCAACATCTACAAAACCAGATGTTGAGAAAGAAGAATAAACTGCCTGGGACCTGAAGACTGCCAAAAGGCGGGATAAGGTGGCTGCAGAAATAAAATTGAGGTGGTCTTCTGCTGGACCCCATCGTTGTTCTCCCAGGGAAAGCAGCAGTCTATGAAAAGCATTTGAAGCTTAATGCCTTTTGGCTGATGTTTCCATCGTCGTTTCGGCTGCGCAGTGTTAACTTTGGCAGGGTCTCAGTGCTACTTTGGGACAGTTTCAAAACTATTCAGAGAAAGCTTAGTTTTGATTCTGGTGCAGTATTTTTCGGTCTATGTATAGAAGGGTTTGTTTTTAACAAAACAAAAAACAAAAAAAGAGGAGGGAGGGAGGGGAAACTGCTTGGCTCCTGCAGAGCATCAACTGACTTTCATATAATCTCCACCAGCTGAGCCAGTAAAAAAAAAAATAGAAAAACTGGCATGGTCACAATCACAAAGCATTCCCCACCCTGAGAGAGGAAGGCACAGCGCCATTGCGTATTCATCGGGGCTCTATGCACACTGCATTCCCTGCCTATGAAGAACGCTCCCAGCCACCACACACACAGACAGAGACACCAAATTCCACACCAAGGTGACCCAAGTGTTGTGCCAAGGAAATCAAGTGCATATATTTGCCTTTTCTGCATAACTTTTATTCTGTTTCAAAGTACAAAGTTTTAAAAGGCTGCCATATTTTTTGGGGAAGGGCTCCATGAACTGTTGGGATTTGGAGCGATTTGACAGGTAGCTCTTTGGGGTGAAGTCAGCCATAAACAAATGATAAAGAATCATGCAAGCAGGGCTTCCCCTCCCTTCAGCCGGAACTCGCTGGAATTCAGTTCCAGCACCTCTCAAGTGGGAGCACCATGGCCATTTTAAGAGAACAAGGAAGGTGCTCATGGTGAGTTCTGGTACCTCTTTTTCTAGAAAAATAGCACTGCACGTAAGGCCAGCAACCCACCTCTCTAGCACCTAAGATTATTTTTCCTATTACACTGTTCTGTAGCCCCCACATATTTAAAATGCTCTGCCGTCTGTCAGCTGGCACCATGGCTTCGACAGGCAAATATCTACTGCACCCCAATGAAGATGGAAGCATGGGCATGGCAGATGACATGGTAAGTAGATGAGGGGAAAGGTTCTAAACGCTAACAACAACAACAACAACAACAACTTTGCCATTTATATTTGTCCCAGCCACTCAACCCACAAAACCAGGCCCCTTAGCTCCAGGAAACTGCAAATCAAATACTAGTTCTTTGTGGTCTCAAAGGAAACCATCTTCGTCTTCCCCTTGGGGGCTTCTGAAATTTTGCCGGACATTTGTGAATTTTTTTCACTGTGGCTGTAAGGACTAGAAATTTTGTTTCCCTGAATGAAAGCTGGAATTGTTGTATTCTGCAAGAGTTGCCATACTTCTGGAATTTCCTGAACATAGCCAGTATTCAGCCCCCATAAACAGTGTCCAGGCAAAAATCGCTGAAATGTCCGGAAAAATCAGGACATATGGCAGCCCATGTTGGTAGTGTAGATTTTGGCAAAAAAAAAAAATTAAAGCAGCTCCAAAACTCACCCTCTCTTTTTTCTTTTCTTTTTTAGACTTTGCCAAAAAAAAAAGAGCTCATAAATTTTCACTTTTGGAAATACGCAACCCTATATTCTGCAAACAAAGCACAGAAAAGAAATGAATACCACACACATCACATTATATCACATCACACAGACACACACCCCTCAACTACAAGAATATAATTAGAAGCCTGATAGGATAGCTCTAAATACTGAGCCAGTGAAATACTTTGTGTACATCTGCTTTCCTTGGTAGTAGTGCTGCAAATTAATTAAAGCTTGTGCTCGGCACACTCTTCCCATACAGGTGGTTTTGCCTGGTTACTAGGGCTTGCTGGTTGTACTGCAAGCCATAGTAACCAGGCAAAAGCTCATGAGCATGTTTTGTTCCAGGATCTTGCGTAGAGTTATTGCTAAATCTCCTGGGTAATGACATGAGATTGGATAATTCCTGTAGTAACAAGGTGGCAGCCCTAGTTATATTTGCTGATGACAGGCGGTAAGACAGAGCCAGGAATTAAGTAACCGTCCTGGGAGTGTGAGACCATGAGCTGCCTTTCCATAATTTCTATTGATTCCAAACCTTTAGCAGATCACTTAACCCTGCCTCTACTTAAATTGCTGTATCTTCATAATGAACCGCATAGACACTAAACTTTCCACATCAGAGTTTTGCACCAATTATAATTCATGTTTTGCTAAAGTGTTTTGCTAACTCTATACAGACACTAATTGCTTATGCTTCTTCGTGCTTTCTATTGCTGACACCCCAAAGCCTGTATTAGGAGTATCTGATATGGGGAACATTCTTAGGGCATTGATGATGATGATGATGATGATGCAGTGTTTATCTTTCTGAAGCAGTTCCCACCTGTAAACTAGAGCTACACTGTTATTTCCCCTACAGATTCATCTCTCAAAATTAGTCAAGGGATTATAATGCTATCTGTTGGACTAGAAGAGTTTTAATTTGGCTTAATTTGGATCATCTTGGCAGCTGCATCTTGATGGTCTGGTATGGCACTTTCCTTGTCTTTCACACATGCACACTGAGAAAGATGCAAATGGATCTGACAGGACTGAACTTTCATGACTCATTTCAACCTTTCAATAAGGGTGTGGATCAAAGGGCCCTTTCTAAGAGGCTGCTAATGAGCTCAGTGCCTGCCACGCACCTCCCAGTGCCAAGCATTGCATCAGATGAAATGGGGGACAAGGGAAGAGCAGATCTCACTCAGGAGACGTTGAACGGTTACAGAATGAAAAGAGGCATCTGTATCTTTGGAATAGTTCTTATCTTCCCATAACCTCATGTAAAATTATTCTCCCCTGAAGAGTTCCAACACCGTAAGATGTGCAAACACACTGAATCTGTGAGACCAGAAAGTATGACCTGAGTGATGACTGGGACTAAGAGGGATGAAACTTTTTCATAAGGTAACAAACCAAGTGCTTGCAACAATAGCGATAAATACTGTACTCAGAGCAAACACAGAAACACCTCTACACTCCATGTACATCAACAGTTAGAATCCCAGAATTGTAGAGTTGGAAGGGACCACAGGGTCATCTAGTCCAACCCCCTGCAATGCAGGAACCTCTTGCCCATCGTGGGACTCGAACCCACAATCCTCAGATTAAGAGTCTCAGGCTCTACCGACTATCCTCCCTCCCATGTTCTAGAAGAGGAATCAAGCATGATCTTCACGTTGAGCTTGCAATTATTGTCTAATATGCAATACCATTCTTTGCAGCAGTTTTACTCTGAAGTTATTTAATCAAGGCCACTTTACAACAACCAGCACAATAATGTGCCTCAGAAATAGAAATTCATATAAATTTATCTTACCTCCGGGGACGAGGGTGGCGCTGTGGGTTAAACCACTGAGCCTAGGGCTTGCCGATCAGAAGGTCAGCGGTTTGAATCCCCACGATGGGGTGAGCTCCCGTTGCTCGGTCACAGCTCCTGCCCACCTAGCAGTTCAAAAGCACGTCAAAGTGCAAGTAGATAAATAGGTGCTGCTCCAGCAGGAAGATCAACGGTGTTTCCATGCGCTGCTCTGGTTTCGCCAGAAGCGGGTTAGTCGTGCTGGCCACATAACCCAGAAGCTGTACGCTGGCTCCCTCGACCAGTAAAGCGAGATGAGTGCCGCAGAGTCATCTGCGACTGGACCTAATGGTCAGGGGTCCCTTTACCTTTACCTATCTTACCCCCAAACCACACACTCTGGTAGGTTTTAAAGGGCTGCATGAAGTGCAGAAGGTACAATGCAAAGAGCGAGAGCGTTCCCCCACCTAAATAAAAGCTATTTGGAGCAGAGACTCACACAGTCCCAGACTTTCTTCCGTTGCCATGTAATCTCTAGGAAATGACCTTACTGTTTGTTGCTTTGATTACAGATTGAGAAACAAAAGCTTTCCCCAGTGAGCAAGGCGGCACGAGATATTAAAGATTTGTACAGAATGGGAGGCAATCAAACTTGAGAACTTTTATTGTTAAGATGTCCCGTTGCAATAGTTATTTGCCCCTTATCATTTCCAGCCTCACCTCCCCCCCAAAAAAAAACAACCTCAAAAACCAAACTCTCCCTATAACTCCAGTGCGAATCACTATGCGGGTTTGATGCAAATACAAGGCTCCCAAATGAACACTTCTCCTCATGCAGCAAGTATGTACATCAGGGGTGGCTAGTTTGTGGGCCTCCAAATGTTGTTGTAGTACAACTCCCATCATCCCTGACCATTGGTCATGGTGGCTAGGACTGATGGGAATTGGAGTCCAGCAGCAACTGGAGGGGCAAAGTTTAGCCACCCCGGTGCAAGTGTATCCACTCCTAAGCAACATCAGGCAGAAGCAGTGTTCAGCCCAAACTGTGGAGAGCTCATGGGCAAGAAGCTCTTAGAGGGCTCCCATCGCTCAGGAGGTGCTCTTCCTCATCACTGCCATTTCGCTTGCTCTGTCCCTCTAGCATCAATCGGCACAACCTCCCCAAAGGGAGATCATAAAGAAAGTGGAGGGTGTTGCTCCATCTATACATCCATTGTGTGTTCAAAATGTACAAGGGAACAGGTCGCAATAGTAAGGAGCAAGAGCAGCTGGGTGGAGATGCTCAGAGGTTGGCGGTGCAAGCCTCTAGGTTCACATTTGCAGGATTCACATATGTATGCACAATTGCTCGATGCTTGAGGAGCATCCAAACACCACAAATTTCATAGCTGAATGCGAGGGGGGCAGGGTCATGCCTATGGGGCTCTGTCCCATTCCCCACATGCATTTGGTACAAGTTCCTAAAGACCCCGTGCACATACACACAATTGAGAGAGCCCTGCTTTTCTAGGGCTCTCGGTTGGACAGGAAGAGGGACAGAGCAAATTCAATTCATGCATCTGCTGCTTCTTTCAAAACTTATTGATATGGCATGTTATTATCCGATTCCCCCTTGGGTAGTTATTTAGTTGTTCATAATCTTAATAGCACAGAGCCACCAAAAAGGAGACACTTCTGATATTTCCTGTTGTTTGCTTAGTAATTTAATTATTTTATTATTTATACCCTGCCTAGGGCCGGCTTACCCATAGGCGTTAGGGGTGCGGGGCACCTGGGCGCTGGGCTCTCAGGGGTGCCAGGCCAAGAGTCCAGGGCCTGAGAGTTGGAGTCCGGGGAAGAGCCGTCCTGTTGGAGTGCCATGGCAGGCTCTTCTGCTGCGGGTAGCTCTCCACTGCAAGTTTGGAGGCAAGCGAGGCATCGAGGCGCTGAGGCTGCCGGCCGGCTCCGCCCTCCTGTGTGCCTGGGATTGGTGTAGGGCTGTGGAGAGGCCCACCCAGAGAGCACTGCCAACCTGACAAGGCGCCTAGCCTAGTGCCACCCCTCGCACTCCTCTGTGCCCTGCTCTGCCCTGCCTGCGTGCCTCGATGGCTGACCCAGAGCACACTGCCCCCCCCAAAAAGGTCGACAACTCTGGGCAACGTGGGGTGGGGGCTGCCGGATGGATTTTTGCACCCCAACACCGCATATGCCCTGACCCCGCCCATCTGGCTGGGTTGCCCCAGCCACTTTGATTATGTCAGGCATCCCCAAACTTTGGCCCTCCAGATGTTTTGGACTACAATTCCCACCTTCCCCGATCACTGGTCCTTTTAGCTAGGGATCATGGGAGTTGTAGGCCAAAACATCTGGAGGGCCGCAGTTTCGGGATGCCTGGATTATGTTATATGAATTGCATATAAAACTGCAGTGTAGTAATAACAATTTTAGATCAGGACTGTTCCTCTTACAGGGATCAGCAACGAAAGTATTGGTTCACTTCTCTTTGTTCCAAATCAAAATAGGGAGAGATTAACTCACGGACTTTCAACAATACTGAACCATCTATTTCAGCTGTCACCCAGAATCAATGAATGATATGACTTTTAATCAACTAATTAATTAGTTAAACCTGCATACATTTACCTGTCAACAAAACCATTCCCTCCTATGTGAAAGAAATTTTGCCTGAGTACTAGTATTCAAAATAATAACATTTTTTAAAAAGTTGTCCATCATCAGCAGGGGCAGATATTTTAAAATATGCTGTTCAATTATTCTGACCAATCAATCAACTAATAATTGCATACAATAATGATAATAATTATTATTATACTTATTGAATATGATAACCAAATATTTCTAAGTACATGCAACTCCAACATTCAATACCTGCAAATTGTTATTCTAACTCTCATTACATCTAGTTCCAGGAGAAGCGGCATTCTGTCAGACACATTCAACCTACTTTGCCAGCTAATGGGCAGTAGTTTTAGAAATCTCCCTGCCTCCTCTGAACAAACACTGGTTTCCTCTCCTAGAACCAAAATGGAAAATACATGTGCAATAAATGTGCCACCTGTGCAGAGGAAACAATAATAATTTTTTTTAAAAAAGAACAAACATCAAGCCCACACCAAAAAGAGGCCAGCTCTAAGCTATATACAAGTTAAATCTTCACCAGCTGAGCATAGCAGTTCAGGCATGGGATGTACTAAAAACAAATGACAAAAAAACACTCATTGGGAATTATGGGAGCTATCTGAAGGCCCAGAGAAAATAAGGGCAGCTTGTGAATGCCAGTTGACATGACTACTAAAACAAATGCAAGCTACCAACAAAGCAAGGAATGGATCTTGGAAAGAAATGGAATGGAATACAGGGGTAGAGCACATCAATACGGAGAGATGGTGAGGAATGACAGACCTTAAGAGACTGCAATGATGGCTCTTAAGACTGGGATGACAGCTTCGAGACTGGATGCAACTGGGTTCTGAGGAAACTTATAGTGCTCTGCAGGTGCTGGCAATCAGCAGATTGTTGGTTCTTGCAAAGGCATAAAACTCTGCAGACTAATCCCACTTCTTGCAAGAAGGTGTGTCTTTATCTGCTGCACACCTGGCATTACATATAAAGTCAGGTGTAGAGTATGGATGTGTGGCTTGGCCAAAACAGCCTTGCACCAGGCCTACTCAGGCCTGCAGGCCAGAGAGGTTCCCCACCTCTGCTATACAGTGGAACCTCGGTTTATGAACACCTCGGTTTATGAATTTTCAGTTTACGAACGCCGCGGACCCATCTGGAATGGATTAATTCACTTTCCATTACTTTCAATGGGAAAGTTCACTTCAGTTTATGAACAGACTTCCAGAACCAATTACACCCATGCTTCGGGTTAAGTACGCTTCAGGTTGAGTTCTCCCCGGACCCGTCTGGAATGGATTAATCCACTTTCCATTACTTTCAATGGGAAAGTTTGCTTCAGTTTATGAACGCTTCAGTGTAAGTACTCCGCGGACCGTCTGGAACAGATTAATCCACTTTCCATTACTTTCACTGGGAAAGTTCGCTCCAGTTTATGAACACTTCAGTTTATGAACAGACTTCCAGAACCAATTGTGTTCATAAACTGAGCTACCACTGTATACTAATGAAAGATTTCCCAAACTTGGGTCTCCAGCTATTGTTAGACTACAACTCCCATCATCCCTGACCACTGGTCCTGCTAGCTAGGGATAATGGGGGTTGTAGTCCAACAACAGCTGGAGACCCAAGTTTGGGAAACCCTGTACTAATGCTAAGAAAATTGATATTCAAAAGCTCAGCTCTATCTTGCACTTTTAGTACTACTGAAAGTGGTAATCCCATGTGTTATGGTAGAGGACTTTTGAGTATGTACCAGATATTACAAAACATCCACAAACCTCTTGAGTTCAGATTATACTTGGCCATGAATCTTGCTAGCTGACCTTGGGATAGCTAGACTCCTGACTATTGGGCTCATAGCGGCTGGGAGTGACATGAACTGCAGTCTAGCAACATCTTAGGGCACAGGTTCCACACCCCAATGTATATAATCATAGAATCATAGAGTTGGAAGAGACTACAAGGGCCATCCAGTCCAACCCCCTGCCAAGCAGGAAACACCATCAAAGCATTCTTGACATATGCCTGTCAAGCCTCTGCTTAAAGACCTCCAAAGGAGACTCCACCACACTCCTTGGTAGCAAACTCCACTGCCAAACAGCTCTTACTGTCAGGAGGTTCTTCCTAATGTTTAGGTGAAATCTTCTTTCTTGTAGTTTGAATCCATTGCTCCGTGTCTGCTTCTCTGGAGCAGCAGAAAACAATCTTTCTCCCTCCTCCATATGACATCCTTTTATATATTTGAACATGGCTATCATATCACCCCTTAACCTTCTCTTCTCCAGGCTAAACATACCCAGCTCCCTAAGCCGTTCCTCATAAGGCATCGTTTCCAGGCCTTTGACCATTTTGGTTGCCCTCTTCTGGACACGTTCCCGCTTGTCAGTATCCTTCTTGAACTGTGGTGCCCAGAACTGGACACAGTACTCCAGGTGAGGTCTGACCAGAGCAGAATACAGTGGTACTATTACTTCCCTTGATCTAATGAATTCATAGGTGTAACAGAAACGTTCAAAGCTAAGTGCTAGATGGGAATTGGTCTGCCTCCTGTCTCCAAACACATCCTTTGTTTTCACAAGTGATCAAACACTGGAACAAACACGGGCAGAAATGGGCAAACTGCCTTGCTTCATATTCATTTTTCATTTGGAGGGAATCACTTCTCTCCCAATTAAGACTATGACCTTTGCCTGCTCAGCAGAGTACCATATTTACCAGGGTTGTGCTGGACAGGGAAAACTTGCCCCATGTGAACATAAGAACAGCCTGCTGGATCAGGTGAATGGCCTAATCCATCTAATCCAGCATCCTCTTCTCACAGTGGCCAACCAGATACTTATAGCAAGCCCCAAAGCAGAACCCGAGTACAACAGCACCGTCCCTGTCCCCCCCTGCAGTTTCTGGTATTCAGAAACATACTGCCTTCAACAGTGGAGGCAAAACATGTGTAGTTTTGCTTCCACTGTTTGGCCTACATGTGTAGGCCATGTGTAGTTCTAAGGCTTGGCAAGAACTGTTGCGTTTGGAGTTTAAATAAGTAGCATAAAGCAGGGATAAGTGTGGGGAACAAAACAGTAATCAAGAAACAGAGGAAAAAGGATGAGCAACAGATGGCAGTGTAGAGAGACCTGAAATGATGCAGAGCATCATGCTGGGGGTACAGTGAGAAAAGGGGGTGATATGGGGTGCAGTCAGACCAGTAAACAAGGGAAAGGAGGAGGTAGCTGAGAGGTGGAGATATAGAGAGACCTGTAGGGGGCAAACAGAGAAAATGGGAAAGGTGCAGGAGGACCAGGAATTATTTGGGACACCTAAAGAAAATAGGTTAAAAGAAAACACTGAATTGAAACTGAAACAAAATGCCCTTCTTCGGATAACAGCAAACAATGCAGTCCTCTTAGAGGAGGGAATGCAAATGTAGCCTTCAGAGAGGTTTCAGTTGTCCCCCCCTACCCCACCCGCAAGAATCTCAGGTGAATTATTAGTCAATGAGAACACAATGCCATCTCTGTTCCATCCACTTCTAACAGACTCAGCCTTTTTCTCAGATAATCTATGAATTCCCTCAGCATCACCTTGTGGCTCTCCCCTGCCCTGACATGCTCCCCCACTTACTCCTACGTGATCCTCTGATCCTGTGCCCTACTTCTTGTGTGTATTAACAAATGAACTGGCTGAGCGGGAGATTTGCCAGAAGCCCTCCTACACAGCAGGTAAGAAGACTAGGCAGACATCAGAAGCTCAGGCAGGGGAAATGCAAACTGGAGTACTATTGCTTGTTAGGGAATTCCACCTGGAAAACTGTTTGGAAGGGTGAAATATTTCAGAGAATTAAGGGACAAGTCCACAGGCCAGCAGAAGCAATAGCACTAGTCCTGCTCACTCCCAACCAGCTGATAAGCAGTGCTAAGGCAGAATGCACAGTAAAGAAGTGTGGTGTGGATATTATTTATTTATATTTCATTTATTAATCACTTCCCATGAAACACCCTGAAGCTATTAACAATAAAACATCAGCAACAAAAGCATACATATAAACGCATCTAGTCCAATGTAGACAAAGACTGGCAATGAAGTAATTTTAGCAATTAACAGATAAAAGGAAGTACCATTATGTAAATGACCAACCAAGACTCCCTGTGCTATACAATCATCAGGGAAGACCAATCTAGGTCTACAATGTGCAAGAACCCAATGTTTCCATGGTGTTCCATACATACTCATCCTTCTCTTTCACTAACCAAGTCAGTAAATTAGAACCATGTTCCAAAGTAGTGAGCAGTTTTTGCTTGCCTTTTCGCTGCCCTTCTTTCAGGTGTCCATTTTTTTAACCAAAGTGATATTCCAGATCAGCTGATACCAACAGCTCTGTCCGGGCATTCTGCTCATGGTTAACATGTACTTCCTACTCTAGCAGGAAGTGGAGTCATGCCGAATAATCCCTCCCCTAAGTGTCCACACAAATGGAAAATAAATGTCACAAGGGAGGGAGGGAGTCCTCGTGTATATAGGCTTCCATGCAATTTGGAACTAAGCCTATACACACAAAGACTTCCCTCTTCCTCCAGACATTGGAATTCTATCTGTGGATGCCAGGGGGATGGACTCACTTCTTGCCCATCTGTTGATTTTAGTAGAATGCACAAATAGGGCTAACATGCTACAGATAAGTCTGCCCTCAACTTCCAGTTTCTGGTTATTGCTAGGTAAGCTGCTGCTAGCATAAAAGGCAATAATTATTTGTATGGCACATTTTTGTTAGGTCCTTCAGAGTGAGATAGCAAAGCTATTTTAAGTTACGTTGCACTTTCGGGCGCATTGCTGCGCTACATTCTTCAAAGGTTTTTTTCTACCACAATCTTTCCACTAGATCACATTGCCATCTCACATGGAACCTGGCATTGTACTTTCTCACTAACAATGTGGGTTTAACCTCCCTGCCAACTTTTTGCAAGCAAATCAGGATGAGTGCTCAAATAAACTGGTTTACTGGAAGCGACCTTACTTCCAAAGTATGTGTAGGCTTGCCATGTAAGACAACAAAACCCCAAGTATGAAACCATAAGGGAGCTGATGAATCTGAAATCATAGAATTGTAGAGTTGGAAGGGACCCTGAGGGTCATCTAGTCCAACCATCTGCAATGCAGGAATCGCAACTGGAGCGTCCATGACAGATGGTCAATGAACCAATGAACATACAATTCACATTTGTTGTTGTTGTTTAGTCGTTTAGTCGTGTCCAACTCTTCGTGACCCCATGGACCATAGCACGCCAGGCACTCCTGTCTTGCACTGCCTCCTGCAGTTTGGTCAAACTCATGTTCGTAGCTTCGAGAACACTGTCCAACCATCTCGTCCTCTGTCGTCCCCTTCTCCTAGTGCCCTCAATCTTTCCCAACATCAGGGTCTTTTCCAAGGATTGTTCTAGGCCCAGTGAAATAGCCACATCTTCACTGCTTACACAAAAGGCAGATGAAGCCTCTTTGGGATGCAATGACTGGGAAGGCTTGTCTCTAGTGTGCACTGCCTGCACACTAGAGGTGGAGGAACACAAACAAAGGGCCTCTGGTGTTCATCTGACCAAAAGGGCTGATTCATGTGGGAGGAGGTGGCTTAGAAAATACTAACGCTGTTGATTTTCTACAGCCAGCCAGATTAGACAGCTGGATGCTGCAGCATCTGTGCCATCATTACCATAAACAAAAAGAGAGATGTTGTGCCAGCCAAGGATACAAAAGGAAGCTTATTGACACAGCAGGTCATGGTGACGAAGCCCCATGTCTGCTATTCTAGCCGTGGTGTCTGGCTGACCATGACTGCCACTTCGTGCTTTAACTGTTGGTACCTCAGAAATGGAAAAACCAGCTTGTTTACAGCTACAGCTAAAAATTGTTGCAGAGCAGATTTCTAATTTATTTTTTGGACATAATGCATTGGCCATTCAGAGATCCAACAGTAAGCCTTGCTACAATATTTTAAGTGGAAGCTAAGCACATGGCAACCAAATTGATCACTGTGTGCTTGGCCTCCTCTAAGGGGTTACCATCCAAACTGTGGCAAGCACCAAAGCCCCCAGTTCAACCCATATATCACAACACTTATTATGAATGCCTGCCAGTATCTGGCTGTTGTTGGACTACAACTCCCATCGTCCCTAGCTAGCAGGACCAGTATGATGGGGGGTTGTAGTCCAGCAAGCGCTAAAGACCCAAGTTTGAGAAATACAGTACTTTGTTTCAGGAACTGTTTAACAGTGGAACAGACCCCCTCAGGAGGTTGTGGACTCTCCTTCATTGCAGGGTTTAAAAGCAAAAGCTGGATAGGTTGTGGATGTTTCAGTTGAGATCCCTGCATTGCAGGGGGTTGGACTAGATGATCCTCAGAGGACCTTACAACTCTACAATTCTATGAACTCACTATTGGCATATGTCCTAGTAAATGTCCTAGTTACTTAGTCATCTTTGGGCCCAAGTCATCTTTGGGCCCAAGATCCTAGGGATTTCTGAGAATGTTATCCAAGGAAAAAGTTGTTCTCCCCTGGTCAAGCAACAAAATGATGAGATAATGCTCTGGTAGGTGCTTCGCAATGTTATTTGTTTTCCCAACACCTAATGAACATAATAAATGTTCTCATCTGAGAAATGACATATTTCTCCTGGAAAATAAAATCAAAATAAAAGAGTAAAGGCACAAACAAGGAGCTAACCCAAACGTTGAGGCAAACTTTACAGATCTGAATAAGCAATTGGTTTGCATGCATAGGAAGTGTGCATGCATAGGAAGCAGAAGATAATGTACCCCAGCACTGACAGCATTATCCTCTTTGCAATCAGCGACAATGTGCCATCTGTACAGGAGATCAGTGGAATTACCAATGACTAATTATGACATGGTAGTCTTCCTTGTTACAACTTGGCATTAAGGTTCAGCATAATTGGGATACTGAATGATGCAGTAATATTTTGAAGCCGAGTGCTGCTTTTTTAAAAGCTACTAAACAAAGATCCAGGAAGTTTGAAGTTCAATTTATACTAAAGCTTTATGCTTGAACTTGGAACAGGAACTGTCTCAACTTCTGAAGGATTTCTACTTGATTAGTGTCATTTGCATGGCATATCTCATAATATGCTTAACATTCAGGAGTAATTCCAAGAATCCAGGGGCAACTGTATTGCATCCCAGTCCTGAAGCTGACCAGTTACTATAGTTTCTTGCGAAGCTCACAAAGCAGGATAAAAATGTGGAAATCCAGGAACTATTTCATGGTGAGGGAAATGCTTCCTATGATGTCGTTAGAAGCTCAACATGTTCCTGATTGGCTAAAAATTGAGGAAACCCCCCCTTTTTAAAAAAGTGTCCATACTGGAGAGCGGAAAACTAAACAGGTGGTACATGACACACACAATTAGAGGGATTATGACTTGCCTTAACCCTCTCCTTTGCTTCCAAAATGTTTGACACATGTATCGGTACATCTGTGTTTGATGCTTAAGTAATATATTGCTTTGGTATGTAGAGTGGGCAGAGCTGCTGGTGGGGGCATACCAACGACTTACGACTTTGATGATATTCAGAGTATCTGTTTCTTTCCTCCTCGAGGAAAAAAAAAGCAGCACAGCTTAGACTTGAAATTTGTTTTCTCATTACTCACTGCAAGACAATGATAACTGTCCAGAAATTGTGGCTAATTCAGGATTCACTGGCTTGCCTACTGATGGAACACCTTTAAGCATTATGAAGTCCAGCATGTGAATGAGCTTCCAGTTCTCTTCTTCAATGCCTTGAGTCCAAGATACTAAGAGAAGATTTCTTCCTTTTATTATAATTTTCCCCAACATACTGTCCTATAGAAGTTTTGGACTACAACTCCCATCATCTTTGTTGGCTGGCCAGGCTGGCCTGAAGCAATGGGAATTGTTACCCCAAACATCTGGAGGGCAACAGATTGGGGAAGGCTGTTACATAGTTTGGTTGTTAGTTGCCCAAATATATTTGTGGCCGAAGTCAACTTCATCAGATCCATCACTCCTGATAATCCATGAAAGCTTGTGGAATAATACACTTGCTAGCCTCTAAATTGCTAGTACTGCCCCTTCCCCACTCTGCAAGCCCTACGTGCCAGGACCTAGAAAGTACCTTAAGAATTGACTCTGCAGAGAACTGTTGCTGGTCAGCTGAAATTAGGGCATGTTGAACTATGGTTTCCTACTCTGAATAGCCAATATAGGGGACAGCTATAAATGGAAGGAAATAAATACTAGAAAACCATATTCATTTTCTATGAAGATAAAAATATTCACCAACTTTCTTAAGGTGGTTCTTTAAAAATACTTTTCAAACGCTTCATCCACTGCTTGTGAAACCTAACATATCTTGCGAACGACGTCAGCAGAGAAATATATTACATAAATGCACAGTGCATAAGGGAGCACTGTTTTTAAATTGGCCCATGCAGTGCCATGAAGGAAATGAGATGAAATTCATAGTCTGGAAATGAAATCTGTCCAGAAATGGGGAAGGAGGGGCAATGCAAAACATCATTTTATTCAGTCTAACCATCACCACCCAAAAGCAAACTGAAGTGGAAATATGCACATATGAGAGTAGTTTTTAGGCAGCTGAATGAGCAAAGAAAGTTTAACCATAAATTAGGACTTACTTGATTTACTTTCATTATTTCAGAATGTGTTCTAATGATTTCTAATGATTCGTTCACCAAAGGAAAAGAAAATCATGGACCGTCAGAGAAGATGGCAAACGCCACTTCATTGTTATTATTTTTTTTAAAAGAGAGCTATCGTAATGCCCAAACTTTTTTTTGATCCGCTTGGAAACTCTCTGGCACTAAAGTTTGGACACAGATGTGGAAAGAAAGCATAGGAGTATTCCTAGCTGTGCAGTTTCCATACCTGCGCTTAAAAAGTGAGCATGTGCAATTGAGAAAGTAAGGTCTGAGAAAAGACAGTCCATGAATATTATAGGACGGTAAATAAGTAATAATTAGAAGGTCACCGATTCTCAGAAATTGGTCTCTTCTTCACTTCCCCCAACCCCACAAATTAGTGCTCAACTCACCTCAGCTCTTCCCTGTACAAAAAAAGCTCTGCTTCCAACCATGCAAAATGGTGTGATCCCAGAAAATGGATGGCACCTCTCACTTTTCATTATTCATTATTAGCCTTGACTACAACAGCAATCCTTACTGAATGTGCCTCTGTTGGCAAGGGATAGGGGACCTTGGCAAATCTTAGCGGGGAGGGTCTCTAGGCTCCGCTAGTCCCTCTCTTTCAGGGTCCATGTCAGAGGATGCAGCAAGACTTGGAAGGTTTTATCCAACTCCACATCTTCCTTTCAAAACAAAGGATACTCAAATTGTAATGCCTATAGAACAATAGAGAGGGAAGGGCCCATGTGTCTAGCTGAACCGGTGCCTGAACTCACCTCCAAAGGTGATTCCACAAGGCCTACAGACTGAGGTACCTTTCTAATTAGGCAATTCTTTGCACTTAACCAATAGTTAATGTTAATCAATCAAACACTTGCCTCAATATAGCTTACAACCTATTGGACATGGGCTTGTACATTATCCCATGTGCGTATGAGGTTCCAAATACTTGGAAACTGTCAGCATTTGCTAATTAGCAAGAGGCAGAAAGATCAACACAAATGCACAACACAAACACTCAAGACTGCAAGCCCTACAGAACTCACTGGAGCTTGATTCGAAATTGGGATCAAGTTGTAAGACACTGCAGCATTGGTAAATTAGGGATCCCCCCCCCACACACATAAAGCATTCCCAACTGCTGCAAAGACCTTCTAATTAGTTCACTCCAAATTACACATATAGATGAAATGATTTCAAGAAGGGGAGTTCACCTTGAAATAAAGGAGGCATCTAAGTGGAATTCAACAGAAAATTATTATAGCAGCAGCAGCTAAGGGGGCTAAGACAGACTTTGCAGACATCCTATCTGAACTAACAGCTATGTCAGAATTTTAGGTCGGAACCTAAAGTCTTGAAAGTCAAAGAGTAAACTAGCCTTTAACATTCATTCGCCCCATTACCCAACATCTCATATTGGGTGTTTCAAAGCTAACAATTTCTCTCTTCCATCTGGAAAAGGAATTGTAAAGACCTTCCCTTTTTTGTGTGCAATATCATTTTGGAAAATTAATCAAGGGTGGGGTGGCAGAGGAAATGTTAATGGTGCAGCTGTCCAAGCTAACGGAGTCTGAATTACAGGAAGCAGAAATTGCCTATTTCTCTCTTTATTCCTCTTTCACAAGTTAGGTCTCGAGCAAATGTGTGCACACTGCCAAGCTTATGTACTGTGCTTAAGTACTTTGTCAGCAGTTTCTCCACCTGACCTAGAAGAAACAACCTTCCTGGTTTCAGAATATGCTCCCTCCACCGCTCTCTACAGAACACCAGTTCCATTTCAACAACTTTAGGTCAGCCATCACCCAATCTAAAGCTGTTCAGGCAGACAGTCTCCCTGCTGCCTCATTAATCTTCTGCAGTGACATCCCACAAATGGGGTACTTTATGTAGCCTGCCCCAGATTAATCCAACAGGAAGACCTCTTGGAAAAAACACACTATTTCACTGTATACAGAAGAACTATATTGTTATTGTGCTGTGCATGGTCACTCTCCCAAAGGGACTGTAACATGGTTGTAAAGGACGTTTATTTGCCTGCAGGAAAAGCTACAGCTGAAGGATATCAGATCTTCTTCTTCTTTGGCGATCACTCATAGCCAAGTAAGATTGTCTTCCATAAACACGGTTTTAACAATGGGTCCGTAAGTGACTGTGGAGGCCAATTCTGGATCCACACGTCCTTCCACAGTGGGGACGTTGGTTTCCAGGTGGGACTTGATCACGGTGTGGATTTGCCAAGTGTGCCTTCCTCTTAGCACGTTTCTCCCTTGCGTCCTGAGTTTCTTCAAAGCCCATGACACCTTTGGTAAAGGCTGTTCTCCAACTGGAGTGCTCGCAGGCCAGTGTTTCCCAGTTGTCAGTGTCTATACTACATTTTTAAAGATTTGCCTTGAGACAGTCTTTAAACCTCTTTTGTTGACCACCAGCATTACGCTTTCCACTTTTAAGTTCGGAATAGTTGCTTTGGAAGACGATCATCAGGCATTCGCACAACATGACCAGTCCAATGAAGTTGAGATAATAGCACTGTGTAGGACTACTGACTGAGATCGTGGAGATCCACTTTGGGTGAAGAGAAACAATCCTGAGCCAGATGCACCAGTGGTATGTCTCCCCAGTGGTAGACTAACTCAGTGTAAGGTAGACAATGGGCTAACTCAGTGTAAGGTAGCGTCATATGTTCATATACACACCAAGGCATCTTCCCACTTGCAGCCACCAACCTTCCTTGCTGCTGATCTTATTTCTGTCCTGTTACTCGCCAACACTTTCTATCCTTGCCAGTACCAATGTTTCAGATTTGATCAGGGCAAAATATTAAGGATGTATGGGCTGCACTGAGCGTGACACCAGACTGGTGAGCGAGGGATTTGAACCTCCCACTTCCCAAAGAAAGCAACATTACCAACCCTCCACACTCCTGCTCATCAATGGAATCAGTATTAAACTGCAAAGGTAAAGGGACCCCTGACCATTAGGTCCAGTCACGGACGACTCTGGGGTTGTGGTGCTCATCTCGCTTTATTGGCCGAGGGAGCCGTCGTACAGCTTCCGGGTCATGTGGCCAGCATGACTAAGCCACTTCTGGCAAACCAAAGCAGAGCATGAAAACGCCGTTTACCTTCCCAGCGGAGCGGTACCTATTTATCTACTTGCACTTTGACGTGCTTTCGAACTGCTAGGTTGTCAGGAGATTAAACTGTAGAGTCGCCCAAAAAAACAAAATAAGGACAATTGTGTCCTAAGCACGTTAAATAAACTATAGAAATTTGAGGAACTAACTCTTATGGGGAACACTGTTTTCCCTAAAGATGCCTGAAGGCTTCCAAAGTTGAGGAACTCCCCGCAGCACTCATACGAGGAAAGGTTGGCATCTATTTGAGTCTTGAGGTAAAAATGACCTTCTAAACAAGAGGATAACATTCCTGGAGTCTTCTAAGCTCCAGGCTTTATTTGGGAGTCTGGCCAAATCCTAATACTATTAGTATTAGCTCTTATTGACTTGCAAAGGACCCTGCCAGGATTGCAAAGACCCTGTGTGCCAACTCTTCATCAGCACCTTCCAATGCAGATTTCTGAGGACATGCTGCTCTGTTTTGTATGGAGCACATAAGAAAAAGTTTGAGGTCGCGCCACTATTCTTTCTAGACAGAAATAAGCATTCTGTTTGCCAAAATTGGGTAAAAAGATATAGGGACCTTGTTTTATGTCAGGCCCTCCTGACTACAACTCCCAATGTCTTAGACTACTGGCCATGCCGGTGGGAGCTGATGGTGGCCAGGAGTCCAAAAACATCTGGAGGGCTACCAGTTCCTTGCCCCAGGCTGGAAGCATGCATGTCTTTTGGTACCACATTTGAACAAGCCAGAGTGGTACTCTGATTGAAGCATCTTAAGAGTGATTCTAACTGCATTTAGGAACACTGCATGATTAGGGTAGTCATGTATCCTACTTTATAGAGGGCAGCTCTTTAATTAAACAGCAGAGGATTCTGCTCTATTTTGAAGTGTCTTCCATTTGAAAGGCTGCCCATCCAAGTGTGGCTTAAAGGTAAAGGACCATAAGCAGATATTGCGAAGGTCTTACAGTTAGCACCTTAGCAGCAGACTGAGCAAGCACAGGTCACCTAGGCATAGCTTTCCCAATTATTGGGGATTATTTGCTGTATTTATATTTAAATTTGTCCATGGAGTTTTCTTGGCAGGGATACTGGAGTGGCTTGCCAGTTCCTTCTCCAGGTGGATCACGTTTAGTCAAAACTCTCCACTATGACCTGTCCATCTTGGGTAGCCCTGCATGGCATAGCTCATGGCTTCTCTGAGTTATTCAAGCCCCTTCGCCACGACAAGGCATTGATCCATGAAGGGGACAAGATGGTTGGACAGTGTTCTCGAAGCTACGAACATGAGTTTGACCAAAATGCGGGAGGCAGTGCAAGACAGGAGTGCCTGGCGTGCTATGGTCCATGGGGTCATGAAGAGTCGGTCACGACTAAACGACTAAACAACAACATATTTAAATTGTATAAATTATTTCTAAAATTTGCATCTATACATATGATCAATGTATGCAATTCTTATGCAAATTAGTTTCTCTTTATTTGGCTATGTGCCTATTGCAGTCTAGGTTCCTAATCAAAGGGAGTATTCTAATTGTATTTGCCAGAGCACTATTAATCAATTTGTGTATCGCTTCCCATAAAACACCTCAAAGCAATTTGGCAAAAAGAAACATCAACTTACTACTGTATATACATATATATCTCCAATACAAGTACAGTACAGACTCCACTTAAGTGGATTGTTGGAGAAGGAAGTTGTTGCTTGTTGCTGAAAAGATAAAAGACAACACCTGTCTGATTTACAATGGGAGAGAGTTCCAAATATGGTTCTAATCTTGCAGATCTTCAAACTCCACTTGTAGAAGTTGGGAAAACAGGAGCATGGATTGATTGTTATGTAGGGGGGCATTGAGGGCTGAGCTGGCATGCACACTCCCACATCCATACAAATAGCAGAACAGGGCTCTTTTTACACATCTATGGAACCATACCTTCTGAGTGAAGCTGATCCCACTAGTATCCCGAAACACCTGTGGATATGCTACCAGTCATAAGGCACAATACTCGGCTAGGTTGACAAATAGTCTGACCTGGTATAAAGCAGCAGTACAGATTTGGCTACCTGGGAACAATCCCCCCCCCCAATGTTCGTCTCAAGGAAGACGAACTCTGAACTAGGTTGGGAACTGGGTCATTTCTCATCACATAGTAAGAAGAATAGCTCAAAACAACAGATTCCCTACTCATTATCTTCTGTGAAGCTAGGAAGTTCAGGACAAAATGAATACATGTTGGATTCTAAAAGAGTTCTAATATTCAAGAATGAGAGTGAAAAGAGTATACAACAAAAATAGTCCCAAACTGAGCTGTCCTCTACAAGGAGGCAGGGTTGAAAATGTGATACTTGGGCAAAAAGGCCAGGGATACACTTCAGGGCAAGGGAGGACAGGGGGCCACAAAAGGGACCAAATTTCAGAACAAGCTCATAGCTGCCACTGCCACGTTGTTCCAACACCACCTAACCTGCCACTATCCCGTCAACAGATCCTGTGGAGGGTGGTTGTGGGAGGAACCACACACATACAATTTAGCTTCACTTGCAGTCGTGTAAGAAACGGGGCAGAATTCATCAACCTGGAACCCTACTGTTCATGTGTTTGCTAAGCATATGCATTAAGCCACAATGACTTAATGGCCCAGAGTGCTTTTTACCAGCTCCAACTGCTATGCCAGCTGTGATGGTTCCTGGAGCAAAACAGCCTGGCCATAGTGGTCCATGCACAAGCAACCTCAAGACTTGACCACTGCCACATGCTTTATGTGGGACTGCCCTTGTATCTGATCTGGGAGATAAACTAATATGCAGAATTCAGCAGCCACACTGCTCACGGGGGAAGGTTACTGGTTGCAAGAGCACTGCACTGGTTGCTCATTTGCTCCTGAGCCAAGTTCAGTGTTCTTGTGTTTATTCACAAAGCCCTAAACAGGTTGGGCCCAAAGAATGTAAGAACTGTCTGATCAACAAGCTCCTCTGATGGACACTTCTGCGGTTCGTCTGACCCCTGAGGTTCAGTTATAGGTAGGTAGCCGTGTTGGTCTGACGTAGTCGAAACATTTTTTTAAAAAAATCCTTCCAGTAGCACCTTAGAGACCAACTAAGTTTGTCATCTAGAGCTTTCGTGTGCATGCACACTTCTTCAGATAGGTTCAGCTGGTCTTGACTAGGGACCAAGCCTTCAATGGACCAAGCCTACATTCATTACTTTACCCACTTTTGCCCCTGGACCTGCCCAACTGCACGTGGCACCCCCAAAAAGGTGACTACAGGGGAATGCGGGCCTCAGGCTGAAAAAGGTTCCCTACTCCTGGTGTACACAGAATCATAGAGTTGGAAGGGGACCGAAAAGGTCATTTAGTTCAACTGCCTGCAATACAGGAAACTTTTTGTCCAACATGGGGTTCGAACCCACAACCCTAAGATTCAGAGTCTCATGCTCTATTATAAGGAACAAAGGCTAATCAGCTGGATGCCCTAGTCCAACTGAAATTCAAGGGCATGAGCCAGCTTTGTAAGGCCACAGAAGGTCACATTACACATATTGTACATTAAGTACTATAATCTCAAGAGATCCTTTGCTGAACCACCCATGCGTTCCCTTTCAATATCACACGCATATGCATGCACGCAAATTCACAACAGCAGGCGGAGTATTTCAAAACGATTCTCCTGTCACATGAAACAGCTCTTTTGCATGGAAATTGCACAGAGCAGTTGGGGAGAGTAAGAAGCCTTGCACCTAATGCCTTGTGGACTTTTTTTTTACAGAGAATGCAGATAACAACAACAATTGTGTTAGCTTTAAAATAATTACAGTAGAGTATATGCCATTGCACTGCAGCGCTTCCAGGTATCTGCTGGATTTTTGTCCGACTACCAAACCAAGTATTAAATGGGGTGGAGAGAGGAAAGAGTTATCAGAAGAACACATTTCAATATTTATACCTCTCCCAATCCAATATACAACCAAATTACCAGCATAAGGGCCCGTAAATAATCACTGCGGAAACAGAGTCATAGCTGTCAAGTTCTCCCTTTTTTAAAGGGAAATTCCCTTATGCTGAATAGGCTTCCTCGCGAGAAAAGGGAAAACTTGACAGCTATGAACAGAGTAAATGTGGGATCATGAATAAGTTTCATGCCCAATGCATGCTCTGTCTGCTTGCTTGATGGACGTGAAGGGCAGGCACTGAATTAACCCCATTGGATTTAAAAGCATGTGGTGGCAGCGAGGGCTGTCCTTTCGAAAGGCATAGGGATGGAAAGGGCGATCAATCTCAATTAGCAATTTTAAACACCGTTGGAGGGCACTTTGCCCAGCAAAAGTTTCCAGAAACCACTACAATTTTAAAAAGTGTGTGTGTGTCCAAAGTCAATTAAGTCACGTGAAAACAGAAACACTGGCATCTCGGACTTCCACATTGCCAATCTTTCCAGGGACTATGAAAATATAAATTTGTGCCGCCTCTCATTCAATATTCATCCATCCATCCATCCAGAGCCCTGCTGGATCAGGCCGATGGCTTATCTAGTCCATCACCCTGTTCTCACACTGGCCAACCAGGTGCCTGTGGAAAACCAGTGAGCAGTACATGAGCGCAAGAGCCCTCTCCCCTCCTGTGGTTTCCAGCACCTGGTATTCAGATGCACAACTGGGAGCATAGCCACCATGGCTAGTTGTTTCTGATAGCCCTCCCCCTCCACAAATTTCTCTAATCCTCTCTCAAAGTCATCCATAGAATTGTAGACTCAGAAGGGATCCCGAGGGAAATCTAGTCCAACCCCCAGCAAAGCAGGAATATGCACACGGCCCCTACGGGGATCGAACCCACGACCCTTACATTATCAGCACCACGCTCTAACCGACTGAGCTAACTGACCGAGTTGGTGGCCATCGCTGGCTCACTGTGGCAGAGAGTTCCATAGTTCGAAGCAGATATGCCTACCAACAAAGCCTCAAAAGGGTTTATATAAAAAGAAGGATAAAACAGTAACATTTTCAGCAACTTGATTTTTTAAAAAATAAGAGCCAACCAAAAGCTAACTATTATCTCGTGCATCTATAGAAAGCATACAGCACGGGTGTCAAACTCAAGGCCCGGGGGCCAAATCCGGCCCGCCAGACCTCGTCATGTGGCCCGCCGAGCGCCCCAGCCAGCGGGACCCAGCAGCGGGACCTTGCTGCTGAAGCGCCGCACCGACAAAGCGCCGACAAACAGCTGGGGCCTGGGGGGGGGTAGAAAGGCGGCTGGAGCAGCACTGCGTGGAGTGCCCCGAGCCACAGCCTCCTCCTCCTGCCACGGCTCGGCGCCTGGAAACGGCTGCTGCTGCTGAAGCACAGACAAAGCACCCAGCAGCGCTGCGTGGAGGAGGAGGATTCAAAGTGCTACAGAGCACTGCTGCGTCCCAAAGGCTCAGCACTCTCCGTACGGTGCTGCCAGGCACCGACCCGACAAGCCGCCGCCTCCTCCTCCTCTTGCCTCACCTCCTCCTCCTCCTGCCGCGGCTTAGCCTCATGAACGTGAGCTCAGCAGCGGCTCAGCCTCATGGATGTGCAACTCTGAGGCTTTACGCACGTCTGCTAAAACGGACACCCGCTGCCTCACGCTGCACGGGAAATACTTTTTGCCCCTGGGTCCCTTCACGCTCTTTTCTGGCGCTGAATCAAGGCGGCAACCCCCCCTTCCCTTTCTTTCTTCCTCTCTCTCGTTCTTATTCTTTCTTTCCCTCTCCTTCCTTCCTTCTTTATCTCTGTCTTCTCTCTTTCTTTTTCTCTCCTTCTTTATTCCTTCTTTCCTACTCTTCTTTCTCTCCCCTCTTTCCTTCCTCTCTCCCTCCTGCTCCCTCTTTTCTTTCTTTCTTTCTTTCTTTCTTCCTTTCTTCCTTTCTTCCTTCTGTCCTTCCCATCTTTCTTCCTCTCCCTCATTCTTATTCTTTCTTTCCCTCTCTACTTCCTTCCTTCTTTCTCCCTTTCCGTCTTCTCTCCCTCTTTCTTTTTCTTTCCTTCTTTATTCCCTTCCTTCTTTCCTACTCTTCTTTCTCTCCCCTCTTTCCTTCCTTCCTTCCTCTCTCCCTCCCACTCCCTCTTTTCTTCCTTCCTTCCTTCCTCCCTCCCCTCCCCTCCCTCTCCCTCTCCTCAGAAACATAGGATGCTGCTTTATACTTCTGGCCCTTAAACCCTGGAACCAGGAGAGCAGCTCCAGTGAGTCAACCTCAGCCAGTCCCTTTGGTGAAGGGTGGTGGCTCACTGGCAGAACATCTGTCCTGCATGCAGAAGGACCCCAGCATCTCCAGGTACCAGTAGCTCTGCAAAGCTCCTGCATGAAACCCTAGCGAGCCTCCACCACCCAGTGCAGTTACCAAAAATCATTTTTCAATAAGTTGTACAATAATTGTACATTTGAATATCTACTTCCCATTATTCTGACTATGTTTCTGCTTTCAGAGCTAGTTATTACTTACATTATTACAAAAAAACCAGTAATAATTGAATGCAGTGACAATAATTTATGATAATAAAGAGTGGACACACCAAACTGCTGATGCGGCCCCCGATGAATTTGAGTTTGACACCCCTGGCATACAGGCTTCATCCAAGAGCATCCCACAGGTGAGTTGGTTAGGGCTGGTTGCACATAGGCTTTGTCCCCCCCCGTTTCTCCCCCCTTTTCTTTTAGGGCTATGCAATAAGAAGGAACAACCAAAGCACCTTTCCTTTTTACCTGATAGACGTCCCTTATCCCGCACCACGTCCTCAGCGCCTGGTGGCATCCCCTCACCCGCTGGGTGTACCACCTCCTCAGCGTCGACACTGTCAGGTTCCAGACGAAGCGACTCCCGCTGAAGAGCAGGTCCTCCACTCCGCACATGAACACCGAAGCCATGACTTTGCCACTTCAGAGGGGGACCTTCTCACTCTCTCTCTCTCAGGGCCACGCTTCTTCTTCTCCTCCTCCTCTCCCTTGCGCCTTGGCTCTCAGCAGTCCAGATAATAATAACAACAATAACAACAACAAGGCGCTCCTTCTGCTATTGCAGGCTCCTGCTACACCGCGCCGAGCAAGGATGAGGCGCGCTTCGCGGAGAGGCCGGGGGCCAGAGCCTCTCGCACAAACTCCTCATTCACGCGCCGCTTCCTGGGCAGACCTCCCAGACGCTGCCCCGGCGCGCCTTGAAGCCCAGCCAAGGGCTGAAGCCGAGGCGGCGGCGGCGGCGGCGGCAGCAGCGGTAGCTGCTCCACACAGCCCAGCCTTGTGTCCTTCTTAACAGCTTATATAAATCTCCGCTAAGCTTCAGCAGCTACCACTACGGGTTCTAATTAAAAGTTTAACCCGTTTTGTGAGCGGGGAGCGCGTCTCTTTTTCCCTCTCCCTCTCCCACACACGAGTAGCTTATCTGGATACTCCTGAGCTTGCTCCCCGCACGAGGAAAGGGAGAA
Organism: Zootoca vivipara; assembly: GCF_965207765.1. NCBI lineage: Eukaryota > Metazoa > Chordata > Lepidosauria > Squamata > Lacertidae > Zootoca > Zootoca vivipara. The sequence goes on along the minus strand of NC_142584.1, from coordinate 94,926,487 downwards.
AAGAGAGACCACAAACAATTCCTGTCAAGTACTGTACTTCCATCCAGACTCCGTTTCCCTCCTAAATGCTCTTAATAATATGGAAGCGCGCGCCTGCGCGCACCCACCCTCTCCAAGGAAAAAGCGTAGAAAAACACCTCATAAGCCACCTTCAATATTTTTTTTTTTTGGAGTTATAACGCTGTCACCGTTTTGTTCGGTCAGTTAATAAGAGGCCTGACATATTTATTTCCGTCTCTCTCACACAAAACTCGCAGAACTTTTGAAACCTAAAGCATCTTCTGCTTGTGGTTGTGAGGGGAATCTCCCTCACGCGCAGGAGAATACTGTAATACCTTAGTGAATGTTTCCTGCCCCCCGGACCCCTCCTCTCTCTGGTATTCCCTATTTTTAAACACACACACTCGGAGAAAGCCGCCTTGCTAGCTAAGAAAAATGAGCATCGATTTGGATTCTCCTCCGTTTAAACTGACGCTATAATCCTATTAAAACGCAGCATGCGGAGCACGAGAAAAACAAGAGCCGCCTCACGCAGGCTGAGCCCTTTCACCAGGCAGGCCACAAGTAAATAAACACTCTGTGAAATAATAGCCCACAAGAGAACCCCAGGTTTGCCTCGGTAGTTGGTATAAAATTAGGCTGCCAAAGCCCAGCCCTTCGGAGAATTAAACCGTTAATGCTAGACGGGAAGGAGGGGGGGGGGCGACGACTGCATTTCATTTTACAGGCCATTCCCTGTAAGGCTCTAAAGTGGGGAGGGCAGTTGTTAGATGCTGACAGGAGAGGAAGAAAAACTCATCTTTTTAAACGATTACCCGTGGGATTTGGAGTTTTCTAAGCTTTTGAGGTATTGGGGAGGGCGGGGCAAGACAGGGCTTTCCTTGAACCGTTTTCCTACCAAACAGTGAAAACAAACTGTTTAGGTTGCAATATAGACACAAAAAGTGAGGCGATAAGAGGAAGAGGAAGTGGCTGAGGAGGACCACAGTAGTGCAAGGCAGAATCAATTTGATTTTTGTTTGTTTGTTGCGTTTCTATCCCACTTTCTCTCCAAGGAGCTTCAGTGCACGGTTCTCCCCTGCCTCATCTAATCCCCAAAACAACAACCCTGTGAGGTAGGTTAGGCTGAGAGGCCGCGGCTGCCCCAAGGTCACCCAGTGAGCTTCATGCCCAAATGGGGATTATTAACTCTCAAGTCTTAGTCCGACGGTGTAACCATTACACTGCACTGGCTCTTGACAAAGAGGAGGGAGCTGGAATAGAAGCCTTAAGGAATGGATACTGTGTGGCACCATGCCACTTCCTAACATTCAGTCAAATTCCCTGCATATTTTTGGACACAAGTTCATTCCTTTGTGCACAAGAAGAAATAACTTGGCACTCCCTGCCTGTTGACACCAGCTAGGAACCTTCAATGTACTCTTCTCGACCTTGGCTTAAAACATTTTTGTTTAAGCCAACCCTATCCGGACATATAGAAGGCTGGCATGATGTTTGCATCCTTTTGCTTACTGTTGGTTTTAATTATCTTTTGAATGTTGTTTGAATGCATTGCAGGGGGTTGGGCTAGATGACCCTTAGGGTCCCTTCCAACTCCGATTCTATGAGATGCCTGTTTTTAACTGTCTTTCATTAACATTAATTTCTTTTTGTAAGCCACTTGAAATATTTTATTACAAGCAAGTGGATTTGACATCGTTCCGCAGGGCCTTCAAGATGGAGCTGTTCCGCCAGGCCTTTGGGCAGGATGCAGTTTGACTTACAGGTATTTTCCTTTGTATAAAACAAACCCGAAGGAGGCCCCCAGCCCGCTCACAGGCGTTTGTATGCTCAGTGGAAACAGTTGGTCCTGGCAAGTATTAACCACTCTCAGCTCCAACCTGTTAATTGCCACCTACCCAGATTTTAACTTGTCTGAATTAATTTTAAGATGTATTTTAATTAATTGATGTCTGTTTTTATGCATATTGTGTTGTTTATATGATGTTAGCCACTCTGAGTCCGGCCTCGGCTGGGGAGGATGGGATATGAAGCACCAAGGGAGCTTCAGACAGTACCCCTCCAACTCAGGGAAGATGGCTAGAACAGGGATTGTTGGTGGAGTTTCTGTACCTCCCTTCATGTGTTGATTTAAGTGTTCATTTATGTTGTGAACTGTCCTGAGATCTAATTTATTTTATAGTAATAAATAATAAATTAATAAGTCATATAGAAATGCCTAAATAGTGCTAGTTGCACACCTAGTTTCAAACTGGATGGGGTACTGCATGTTGAGATTCCTGCATTTTACAGGGGGGTGGGCTAGATGACCCTCGGGTACCTTGCAGCTCTACAATTCTGATTCTATGAAATATGAGATGAATTGTCACATTCTTAAATTTTAATGTGGATGCATTCCTAGAAACCTGGCTCTGCTTTCTAGGAATCAAGGTCCAAGGAAAAGAAAACCTATACAGAGGGCCAGAAAAACTTTATTATGTAAGTTGATGAGCACAACTAAAACCTATATTTGATTAACAGTGGCATATATAATTGTTTAATGCCTCAAATTTGCCTGTTACTTGTGCTATTTGTGTTTTCATTAAAATGCTACATTATATCTGATCATACTGGGAAAGGGAAACATTTATACAAATTTGGAATCAGCTGAATTAACACATGCCGGTAAGAAAACAGCAATAGTTTTACTGAAGGAGTGGTGACCTTATGCACCCCCAAATAAATACTGAGTTGAATCCAAAATACCCCTGGCATTTCCTTACATATAAATAAAAAAAGAGGCTGCTTCCCAAAATCACATTTTGAAGCCAAAGATACTTTCATGGAACACCTAACACATCAGAATGAAAAACTGGGCTAAAAAAAAGTCCGAGACTAATGCAAAGTTCTGCCTTTAGGCAACAGCAGCAGGAACAACAACAAATCAAATGCACAGAGATTGGATTGGTAGTGGTACATATGAAAAGGATCTTGGAATCGTAGTTATTGACAAGCTGGACATGAATCAGCTGTGTGATGCAGCTGCAAAAGAGGTAGATGCGTTTTTAGGCTGCATTAATAGAACCACTTCCATAGTGATGTATGGAAGTGAGAGCTGGACCATAAAGAAGGCTGATCGGCGAAGAATTGATGCTTTTGAATTATGGTGCTGGAGGAGACTCTTGAGAGTCCCGTGGACTGCAAGAAGACCAAACCTATCAATTCTGAAGGAAATCAGCCCTGAGTGCTCACTGGAAGGACAGATCCTGAAGCTGAGGCTCCAATACTTTGGCCACCTCATGAGAAGAGAAGACTCCCTGGAAAAGACCCTGATGTTGGGAAAGATGGAGGGCACTAGGAGAAGGGGATGTCAGAGGACGAGATGGTTGGACAGTGTTCTTGAAGCTACCAACATGAGTTTGACCAAGCTGCGGGAGGCAGTGCAAGACAGGAGTGCCTGGCGTGCTATGGTCCATGGGGTCACAAAGAGTCGGACACGACTAAATGACTAAACAACAACAATAGAACCACAGATTCAGGGCACGCCAAGAGTTCATCTAACCCAGCATCCTGTCCTCACAGTGGTCAAACGGATGCTTATGGGAAGCTCACAAGCAGGACCTGAGCTTAAGAGCCCTCTTTCCTCCTGTAGTTCCCTGCAACTGGTATTCAAAAGCACACTTCCTCCTTCTGTGGAGGCAGACCATCGCCAGCTTTGAGCCCAATTTGGTGATCCTGATCAGGCCCAGATTCGAGCTAGACCCAACCAGACCCTAAACTGATCTCTGGGGCCTTGCACAGCCCTACCTGTTATGGCCTTGACATACACCTTTATTAAACACGCAGCAAGCTGTGGTAGATACGGTAGAAGATGCAGGCAGAGAGTCTCTCCTACATCATTTCCTTCTTCCCCATTGCCCTGGGTGCTTAGTCACATGTTTAATACCGGTAGCTTCCCTGCTTTTGACTGCTCCAGATCACTCCAGGTAGACTCAATCCAATCTGATCTGAGGTCATCTGGGGGTGTCTTGAACCACTCTGGGCAGATCCCGGTTTCCATCTGGGATCAGGATATGTCCTGATTAGTAACCACGCTGAAGCTGGGAGACTAGAGAGGTGAGGATGGGCTTTTGGGTGTTTTTAGTTGGGTTTGCCAACCAGGAGGCCTCTTTCTGCCTGCCTATCATAGAAGCTGATGTTAGGTATTCCTACCAGCAAAGGGGGTCTGAAGCTAAATATGCACAGGACTGGTCTCTGAAGTTCTGTGTTCTAATCCCGAATTCTGGGGCTCTGTGCAAGTTGTAGCCCTTCATAATCAGTCAAATGCTTTTTTTTTAAGTACAAAGTCGTTGCAGTTCTTATCTCATTTATCCTCACACAACATTCCTGTGAAGTCAGCAAGGTGTCTAAAATCACAGAAAAGCACGGATTGGACTCTCTCAATCAGGCATCACAGCATAGCGTATCACAACCTAAAATGTTTTGTTTTGTTTTTGCCCAGCCTTCATTAAACTTTTTTTTAACATAACGATTGCTTCATAGAGCTTAGAATAATACCACAGAGGCTTGAACTTTATAGGCACCCCCCCCCAACAATTCGTTTATGAAACACTGCAATCATTTTTAATAGTCACACACAGAATAGTAACTATTTTAGTAATGGAACTCCAAGTCCCAAGCATTATTTCAACACTTATTATATTTAACCGTGCTTTTGCTCACTGAATTTCAACAGGAGTGCGAAAGAACATCTGCACTATGACAACTAAGATTCTCAAAAAAAAAAAAAGAACTAGCTAGCATATAAAAATACATACCACTTTATTGTACATAATAGCCCAAGCGTCTTTAAGCCAAAATATAAATCAGACAAAATGCAGGGGTTGGGGGGGGGGGCTTTGAGATATAATTTCAATTGTTTTAATTCTAGGGTCAACATATAATTGTTTTAAAAAGAATAAATAATATATATTTTCCACCCTGATGCTCTCAGCTCACATTTCCAAAGGTCAGTCCTGAATAATCTTTGCGCTTAGCAGTCATCAGCATACAAACAGCCAATAGTTTTGCAGGTGTTGATAAAAAAACCAAGGCTGGGAGTATTTAAGCAGAGACCAGGTGGCAATCTGCTATCAGAGGTGCTGCACTTGCATTGAGCAAGGGGTTGAACTAGTTGACCTCCAAGGACCCTTCCAATTGTCCAGTCCTTTGGTTTTCTATCCAGCCAAATCACTTCATATGGGGAATGACTTCCAAGAGTGCTCCTGCCTCTTCTCCCGCTAGGTACCTCCCAAATCTGCTCTGGGAGAGAAAGAAGGGAACTTCAGCTGCACTTGTGGAAGTTTTCTCCATACGGAGAATGTATACAACCTTAGGATTCTATCATTTTCAGCTTCCCCTCACCAGTCTGACATGATGCTCTGCTTCCCTTGCCATGCTATTAGATAGCTGCAACACTGTAAGGTCAGGCACCAGTGTTTCTGCTTTTAATCTATATTCTGGGATGCTGGTTAGAAAGAAATGCAAATTCCAAAAACACCTGGCTAATTTTTTTTTTTTGCCTTGGCTTTCCAAATGGTTCAGGAGGTGGTGACTGAGGTTAGAAAAGGGAGAATTAAATCTACCACTTTGAATTTTTGAATATGTCTTGCAGACATACCTGCTTTCAGTGTGAAGCATTTAAGAGTAGTCTACTAATGAGGAATGCCTGGGAGTCCCAGCCTGCTCAGCTTTGACACACACACACACACACACACTGGTATGATCAAATCACCTACTTGGGACTATTTTACAAAAAGGGAAGAAACTTCTGGTGATATTCTGAAGGCAAAGTGCGTTGAAAATGGACTGTGCTCAATTCTGTTGAAAGTGAGCGAGCGTCATTACACGTTATGTCATAAAGTGATATGTGAGTGAATAAGGAGGATGGAAAAGCATTAAAGTACAAGACAAAGGAGCATGCAACATAAGGAAAGGTTGAACATTTAAGTACAGAGAAAATTGTGTTAAATCCCAACTATAACCGATGTGAAAGGGAGGTTTTAAGGTAGAGTGTCCTCAAGCAGAATTCCTGGATGTTCAGGTGACGTACAAAGGGCATGGATTTTAGTGCAAAGAATCCCCACCCCACCTCTGGATTTCTGCAAAAGAGAAACCACAGAAACCTCTGGGTTTGGCAAAAGCTCAGACCACGAATATCAGGCATGTACGTAAAGTTTGTAAATAGACAAAGGAAAGAAGGAAGCGAAGAGAAATTGAATTAGGATTCTTAGGTAAAACTAACATACCTGTAGTCATTTTGGGTACTGGTACATTTTAGAGAGGATTATTTAGCTTTGATGGAGGTCACTCACCTCTTTCTACAGATCAGTCTTAAAAGGACTCTTGAGAGCAATGCTTCTCTGTGTCTCTCGTTAGAAGATGGACATCTTATACAAAACAGTAGGGGGAAAATAGTGGGATAATCAGAAGATGGCAAGGGCTTATTATAACCATATCTTTATTCTTCAGGGGAGAAAAAAAGGGCTGTCAATTGGAGACATGCCCTACTTTGAAAAGACCTGGAGAGAAACAGCTGCTACATATCATTTTTTTTCAGGCAGTTTGAACAAAAGACTAAGATCTTTAGCCAAGGAAAAATCTTGTAAGACACAAGTTCAAGGGGACTACACTTTAAAAATAACTCAGTGTGTTTCATTAAGTCTCGCAAAATAGTACAACTATAGAAGAGCAGTGAAAGACAGAACAAGAGATAGATGATAGATTAGATAGAGAGGGGGGAAGGAGAAGGAAAGGAAATGGATTCTAACTGAAGTCTGGTAATATTTTTAAGCTAACATTTGCAGGGAACAGAGGATGGAAGGCAGGAGACAATTGTTAAAAATCTGATCTGGGTATTTCATTAGTATAGAATCCGATGGAGAGGCAGATTAGACTGAAGTTCAGCACCCACCCACCCCAGCCACCCAATCCACCCCGGTTAAGATTGGCCATGGGGGGCACCAGGTACATACAGCTGTCTCCTCCCACACTTTGCTGCAATTTTGCATGGCCCTCCTCAGCATCTGCCTAATGGTATTCTGTTGCAGATTTGGGGTGCCATGAAGGGGCAAAATAGTGTTAGTATGTAACAATGTTATTCTTGTATTTTTAACTCAAATGATACAAAACGGTACTGTACCTGTGAGATTTTCTGCCTCGGGGCAAAAAAAAAACTTGGGCTTTGTTACTGTGCCATTTGTTGCACTGCCTCAGGCAGCAAAAAGTCTTGGTGGGCTGGCCTCTCTAGAAAAGTATGGTAATAAGATTCATGTGGCAACGCATGGCTAGCATAGTGTGCAAACACATTTAGATACCATACATTTTAAATTGTTAATCCTCTGCAGTTGGTGTCAAACCCTGAATTAGCTATTACATCCATTTGGGAGCAAAGAAAATTGGGGCACTAATACTTCATTCATCTTTAAACATTGTGACACGTTATTTCTTGATAAGCAGATTGTTTTACACTCTGAGCACAAAAGCAGGCCAGGTAGTTAACTAGCCTTAACGTACTCTAGTTCCATGTTCAATTGCATATATTGGAATACAAAATGGCCTTCCTGTGTTGGGTTACTTAGCCACCAGTGAGGCACAACAGCAGTTAAACCATCAGATCATTTGGCATCAAGGCTCAAATCACCAACCATCTCCCATGCACATCATTACCCCTAGAGTTCAGGTATATTATGAAAAGCCGACAGATCCTATCATTTGTTGAATAAAGTACATTCCCTTATCTCTCCATGTTTGCCAAGCCATTTCCCTTCCCTAAGTATTTTGGTGGAATTACCCTTGTTTTGAAGCCATCATGCAACAGCTTCCAAACACATTGCTCCTGTTCCTTAGAGTCCCCACCACCAACACCGCCCACTGCCTATGACAGGATGTAACACTTATGTGCTCACTCCCATTGATGCACATCATTATTGACACATTTCTTAGACAGAACGAAGTGCAAAAGAACCAGCCCAGGAGTTCTGCCTCATGAATGACTAAGAGGAAAACAGAACTCCTTATCAGTTAGATGGCTACTGTCTGCAGCACAATTTCTTGGTGCCCAGGACTGCCTGATACCGATGAGATCATAAGGAAGTGACATTTTCTCAGTGTGAATGGCACAAGCATGCACACTCTTCTTTGAAACAAAAGCAAGCTGCATAATACAGTAGGGGGGAAATGATCACTTCAGCCCAGCAAGACTGCTTATCAAACTTCTAGTCCAGATAAGAGTTCAGCTGATATGAGACATGTTTAAGTCCTGGGTGCAGAATCTCTGCAAAAAGGCTGCCCAATTCTTTCCTGAGTGTAATCCTCTCCTGCCATGGCAAAGAGAATAACACTCAGTGAAGGCACACTCTTCAACAGGCAAAGGTGCCTTCAGGCTTTCTTAACTGCCCAATAAGTACAGTTGTTTACTTGCTTTATAGAATTACAGAGTTGGGAGGGTTCCTAAGGCTCATCTAGTCCAGCCCCCTACAATGCAGGGGCTGAAGAATCCCTGGCAGATGGCCAGCCAACCTCTGTTTAAAAACCTCCAGAGTCTACCACTTCCTTCGTAGGCATTTTGTTCCACTGTTGCCAACAGCTCTTACTGTCAGGACCTTCTTCCTAATGTTCAGCCAGAATCTCCTTTCCTCTAATTTGAATCAATTGGCTCGGGTTCTACCCTGTGACAGCCCTTCAGTCATTTGAAGATGGCTATCGTATCACTCTTCCCTTCAGTAGAAACCTTGTACTCCACCCTTCCTGTGTATTTGCATCACATGGAGTGGCTGACAGCAATTAAAAACAAATATTCTGTTCTCGGGAATTCTGTAGCAAATATTCTGTTCTTGGGAACTCCCCTCCCTGTCGTATTTCTGCAGAATTGTAGAATATACACACTGCAACACATTTAGACTGCCTTCACAATATCAGTTCTGCTCTCACTGAAAAGTGAAGCCTGCATTTTATTTTATTTGGGGGGAGCATTTTATAGATGCACCAAAATTATCCTGAACTCTATCAAAAAAGTTACAAAATGCACTCCTAAGCAGATATTAGCATTGGCCATAAAATTCAGTGAAGCACACTTGAAATCGATTAGACTTACAGGACAACCCTCTGCATGCTTACTCAGAATCAAGTGCCACTATGCTCAATGGAGCTTGCTCCCTCATAAGTGAGTATAGGATTGAAGGTATAAAAAAGATTAATTGTGTTGTGGCAGCCATGTCCCTCCCCCTCCCTTGCCCTAAACAAAAGAAATTCAAACCATATGATGTGAGTTTGCTGACTGCTCTCAACTGAGTAGGGGTTGCAGTTTGCTGTTAATTTTCTAATCCCCCCCCAACTGCTTCCAGCTAATTTCTGGTTACGGGTTTCTCTGGCGATCTCTCTGATAAGTCACTGTGAAATAACCTCAAAGGGATTGACAACAGGAGATGATCCTACTGGGGGTCTTTTGTACCCAGTGGGGTACATCTGAGAGACCCAGGAGGTGCCCTTGGTATTTCGAAGAGGTATAAAATATCAAAGGGAGGTGAAAGCAGCCAGGTAATTATATCTGCACGAAGTATTTTCATGGCTGAAACAGAATACTGGAGCCCAAGAGCTAGCCTGAGTTTATTATCATTATTATTTTACATCTTCATTAATCTGTGGAAAGTGAATTGCAGAGTGATCTAAAATGATATGCAAAGAAAGGCTCCCCACTAGGAAGCTGATAGTAACCTCCCACCTGTTTTAATGACATTGTTTATCTGTATTGGAATTCTGAGATATTTCTTGTTCCAACACATTTATAACAGCCTCCCACAGCTTGGTGCCCTACAGATGTTGCCAGACTACAGTTCCTATAATCCCTGGCTATTGGCTCTGTTGGCTGGGGCTGATAGGACCTTTATTCCTAAATATATGGGCTGGCACGAAGTGGGGGGGTCACCAGCATAGCTAGGGGGGGCTGGGGAGTATGGACCACACTGGGCAACCACTGGCGAGAGCCAGTGTGGTGTAGTGGTTAAGAGTGGTAGACTCGTAATCTGGGGAACCGGGTTTGCGTCTCCGCTCCTCCACATGTAGCTGCTGAGTGACCTTGGGCTAGTCACACTTCTCTGAAGTCTCTCAGCCCCACTCAACTCATAGAGTGTTTGTTGTGGGGGAGGAAGGGAAAGGAGAATGTTAGCTGCTTTGAGACTCCTTCGGGTAGTGATAAAGTGGGATATCAAATCCAAACTACTACTACTACTACTACTACTACTACTACTACTACTACTCCTCTTCTTCTTCTTCTTCTTCTTCTTCTTCTTCTTCTTCTTCTTCTTCTTCTTCTTCTTCTTCTTCTTCTTCTTCTTCCCATAGGGCTGGCACTTACCGGGGGGGGCGGGGCTGCAGAGTGCCCAAGCCACACGTCCATCCTGGGAGTGACGTGGTGGCTCGGGTGCCTGCAGGTAACACACCACCTGAAAAAGCAGTATAGGGCTTGCATTTGTCTGCATATGAGAAGTGTGACGGAGGCAGAGCCTGAAAGGGCCTCAGTTCACTTCCAGTCCCCGTTGGAACAAGTTTCTCAGTAAGGTCACATCTACCATATGTTTAAAGTGCATGGCTTTCCCCAAAGAACCCTGGGGACTGTAGTTCGTTAAGGGTGCTGGGAATTGCAAATCTGCAAAGGCTACTACAGTTCTCATCATTCCCACGGAGCAACCATGTGCTTTAAATGTGTGTTGAATGTGGTTTAAATGTATGGAGTGGATATGACCTGAGTATTCTTCTTGGAGCTGTGACAACTCCAACCTTGCTGCATACGACCAGGAAAGGACAATTTGCCATTTTTGCTCTGCAACCTGCCAACTAAGGATAATATTTGATGCATCTAGTCTGCAATTTGCCTCAAGACTTTTTCTTATATTCACATTAAGACTGGAATATATTGGTAGGAAGTTTGGTCTGGTGTTTTTAGAAAAGGAAATTGTCAGTATATTTTGAACACGGTCAGAAAATGTCCACATTTTTCATCTCCCACGTGCAGTCAATGGCCTATGGTGATTATGAACTAATGCAGTTTTAAGACTAGTCATGGCACATAATTATCCTTTTTTCTTTTCTTTGTAAAACTAATAAGGTATTAGCACAATGCAAGTTTGACAGGCTAGCGGGGGGAAGTCAATAATGATTTAAGATCTGGAGAAGCAGTGAATCGATAGACATTGTTTATTACAGCAGATTAAAGTTGGCATAAATGTTCCTCCGATGTACAGCAAACATCTAGAAATCAGACCTCAGCATTATTGGGGGCATTTGACCACGGAAGAGAAAATGACTCAGCTTGCAAAGAGCAATTCAACACTCATCTCCATTCCATAGGGCTCTGAACTTTATTCAGCTATAGCATATTCATCAAAAAGTTTGAAAACATCTGTGGGAATGAGCAAATTAGAATATGGCAAAAAAATGTTTTATTGTGGATCGTCTTATTTTGAGATTTAATGGGTTGTAAACCGCTTTGAGGTGTTCTCTTTAAAATATGGTAGAAAAAAGTGGCATAGAAATGACATTACTGTAATAATAATAATAATAATAATAATAATAATAATAATAATAATAATAAATAAAAGCTTTGAGTCCTGCAGAATGGTTGAACATCTGAACACATGCACCCCGGTCCAGTACTCTGTCTACATGCTTTGTTCTTGCTAAGCTTGAATCATATTAATTTTTTTCTCAGGGCTACTTCGGTTAAAAATCAGACTGGAAATCTAGTGCAATGGAGTCTTCATTTAGCTTTCCACATTGTATGGATAGTAATGGTAGAAGCAGCATCAGCTTTCTACCACCCTAACTTATGCTTTCTCCAATTAGGAGTGCCAAGAGCTACAGCCAGCTCACTTAAAAATAGTGCTTACACAAAATGTTCCACCAGGAGATGGGTTTTCGAAAGTATTCAAGTGATTTGCTTTCCAGGGGGAATGAAACCCCTGCAATGATTAATCTCAGTGTGGGAAATGTCTGTGCTATCTCACTGATGGAGATAAATAGAGATGTGACCAGGGCAGCAATTATATGGAAATGGTTCCTATGACTGGTCCATAATTTCAGCCTTACCCAACTACCTCTTTGCTTCTTCCTTCGGCCCTTGAACCCACTTCTGCTTTCATTCTAATACACCCATTGCTTCTATACCCTCTCATCTTCCCATTCCCCGCCTCTTCCCCATCTGCTTTCCTCCATCTCTTTCTTTTCATCTCTTTCCTCTCAATGACCATTTCCAAATTGTTCCGATTTTCCATTTTCCTCACCCCAGTGCATTCATATGTTTCTTGTGCACCCCATTCAACTATTTAACTTGTACACTCCAGTACACAGCTGGTCAACCCTCTACTGCCCAGTTCAGAAGGATCCAACCTGATGCCCTCCATATGTTTTGGACCAGCCATAGCCAACATGACCAGTGGACAAGGCTGAGAGAGTTGTCATTCAAAATATCTAGAGGGTACCATATTGGCTACCTAGACTAGATCTTTCACACTGACATTTTCTCCTACCGGTAAATCATTGGATCATGTATCCTACAACAGAGCAGCGAGCTTCATTTCTATTATCTCTGAGCTTCTGTGAGATTGCAGCAGCTCAGCCAATGGCCCGAGAGTCCTCAAAGTTTGCAACTTGCCCTTCCCTCATATTTTTTCCTTAAAAACAATAGCCTCATTTCCCCCTACTTAAGAACAATAATACCAATGTGATTCTTTTGAGCAAAAATGGATGTGCTGTGTGCTTTAACTGGAACCTCAATTCATCTGTCTACAAATGTGGTAAATGCCCTAAAGTGGTATCTCCACTATGTGTGTGTATGTGAAATTTATTATTGTTGTTGTTTAATAAACTTGTATACTGTCCTTCAATGGAAATGATCAGGGAGGTTTACAATCAAAGCTATACACACCCATGTACAACAGCAAGTGGGTTGTTGTTGAAAGAGCTACATTACCCTAACATTACCACAGTTGTTCAGCGTTTTCCCTAACACACTAGGCAGGCAGAGGAAATGTGTATCTCAAAACTGAACTGTTCATAGAGAGTTGAGCTTCCTGCCATTCCAGGATCAAGGAAGGGGAAAGCAGGAAAGTCCCACCTCCAGATTCATTCATTTATTCTTCCTAAGATGGGTGGAGGGCAGGAACACAGGAACAACCAGATGTTAGATCTTTGACTCCCACTATGTGCTACTAAGGGCAAATGAAATGTTACATTGACGTGGGGTAATTGCATTGCCAATTTAGAACAATGCACACTAATGGGCAAAGACAATTTTAAAAAAAATTCTGCTGGGCAATGGACTGGCATCATCATCAGCCTTATCCAGTGGGAATTGTGACATTTGGAAATGTCGAAAAACAAACCCTCAAACCTGGACAGAACACACACACACACGCCAGTGAGAAAGGATGTTGGAGAAGGAAACTCTAGAGGTGGGGTGGTCAGCCCTGCCCATATTCGCTGTGGTAGTTTAGATGAGTCAGCCTAGAGAGAGGAAAGGAAGACATTGGAGCCACACCAAAAAGAAAGGAAAAGGGTAGAGGTGAAATCAAACTTACCCACCAGAATGATGAACAGACTGGTGAGAGTGGCATTCAAGAGAAAGCAACTTTTGGTACTGCACAAAATATGGGGGGTTTCAAAAGCTGTATATGACCTAGATTAATTTCCACTGATGTAATTCTCTATTTTTTGTTCTCCTGATGGTTTCTTGCAGGAGAATGATTTGCAGATGGATGGATGAGCTGCCTCCCTGGCAACAGTGTTGTCTCAGATGATGTTAGGAAATAGGAAGGGTCTACCTGTAATCCGTGATCGTTGCTTCATACAGGGACATTCAGCCCCCGCTGCCCCAGATAATCAGAAAAAGAAGATGGCTGTTGTACTCAAGGCAGACTGGTTTTCCTCTAGTGTCCTATACTTCTTAACTGTGACCCTAGAATTGTAGAGTTGGACCCTGAGGCTCATCTAGGTCCAACCCCTCCTGCAATGCAGGTGATCAATGACTAGGTCTTAGATTTCTTTCTTATTCAAAATAAAAAAATTCCTTCAGTAGCACCTTAAAGACCAACTAAGTTTTTATTTTGGTATGAGCTTTCGTGTGCATGCACACTTCGTCAGATACTCTTGAAACAGAAGAGCCAGACCCTTATGTATATACAGAGGGTGGGGGGTGGGTGGGAATAAGATTGTGCGAACTTATAGCTTTGTTTATTTGCCCATTTGATATGGAGCTGGCAAAAACATGTCTGAAAAGCATGGAACATTCAACATGTCTGCCTTGAGCCCTCCAACCCTTAAAAATTCTTCTAGCTCTTCATGAGAAAAGGCAACTGTGGTCCTGACATTCTGCCCACCCCCTTCCTCCACTTGTTGTGGTGGGCAAGATTCCAGCAGTGCCACACAGCAGATGTGGGGGGGGAGGGCAGGAAGGGGAAATGAATGGGTGGGAGAAAGCCACACCTACCTTCTTTCCTCTCGCATAGAGAGATTTAAAGCTATAGTAACAGTTCTCCAGGCTGCAACCGGGCAACTCTGCCTGTGACCTCTACAGCGGCTTGGGCATGCTTGGTGCTACCGGTACTACCCTAAATGTCACTAGAGCAAGAACCGAAGTGGAACTAAAGCCGCATAGCATCACATAGATATAGATAATATATACGTTTCAAAGTGTTGGTGTTGATCTTTAAAGCCCTTAATGGATTTGGCTCTGTACTCCTGAAGGAGCATCTCCACACACATTGTTCAGTCCGGCCACTGAGGTCTAGCTCCAAGGACCTTCTGGCTGTTCCCTCACTGCGAGAATTGAAGTTACAAGGAACCCGGCAGAGGGAACGCCCTCCCATCAGATGTCAAAGAGATAACCAATTGCATGGTTTTCAGAAGACATCTGAAGGCAGCCCTGTATCGGGACGCTTTTAACGTGTGGTGTTCTGTTGTGTTGCTGTTGTAGTGTTGTTGCATATACCCTATTGGGAGCATCCCAGTCAGGTGGGCAGGGTACAAAATAAATAAATAAACATAAACATATAAAGTAATATAATTCTTGATTGGTGACTGCAGAGCAAAAGGGACCAAACATTTAATCAAGAAAGGGCAGGCAAACGATGTAGTAGGCAGAGAAGGAGCAGGTGGGGGAAAGAATAAAAACGAACAGGGATTTAATAAGAGACTGTGAAGTCCAAATGCTTAGACTCGTTTTTGGAATCTGTGTTTATTGATCAAGTGTGCAGCCTGGACTCTTCCATACTTTAATTACTGAGATTTTCATATATATATTGCTATTACAATGAGCAACTTACACGGCCTGTCTGTTACTCAGGTCTGATCCTTCTTTTGCCAATAGATTGTAAAGGAACAACTGTTCTCCTTAGAGAGAACATAAGGTGAGCAGGGCCTGTCAGAGGAAGCCATTTGGAAAAGGAAGAGGATGTCTGGCAGCAAAGCACAAATGCTCATACAGGGGCCATTTAGGCAGCCATAGGAAGGCAGCCTGACACTTCAAAGTTCCTTGCTATTCACACAAGTGAGCCAAATGAATGACACCCATGGCTCTAGAGAAGCTGCTGCTACTAATAATAATAATAATAATAATAATAATTCATAAATTTATTTATACCCCGCCCATCTGGCCAGGTTTCCCCAGCCACACTGGGCAGCTCCCAACAGAATTTTAATAGCACGATAAAACATTCAAACATTAAAAACTTCCCTAAACAGAGTTGCCTTCAGATGTCTTCAAAAGTCAGATAGTTGTTTATTTCCTTCACATCTGAAGGGAGGATGTTCCACAGGACAGGCACCACTACCAAGAAGGCCCTCTGCCTGGTTCCCTCTAACTTCGCTTCTCTCAGTGAGGGAACCGCCAGAAGGCCCTCAGAGTTGGACCTCTGTGTCCAGGCTGAGCGATGGGGGTGGAGATGCTCCTTCAGGTAAACTGGGCCAAGCCCAGTTACTGTAGAAACTAAAGCACATCCACCAACAAAAGAAGAGTGGCAGATGAAACTGATGGACTATGCCGAGTTGGCAAAATTAACTAGGAAAATTCAGAACCAGCAAGACCAGACTTTCCTGAAAGACTGGAAGAAATTTATGATGTATTTGAAAGACAATTGTAATCAATTGACATCGCTTGTAGGGTTGCAAGAGCTTTTGTAAGGAGAACCATACGAATTATTACGAAAGAGGACTAAGAAGGAGTTCATGTAGGATATGGATTCTATAGCAATAACTATTAAAATAAAATGCAAAATCAGAAAGAAAGTCGAAGTTGACGGAAGTCTCAGGCTGTGATAGGCGAAGGTTGTTTGTTGTATAGGATGGGATGTTTGGAAAATATGTGCAAAAACCAATAAAAATTATATATATATATTTTAAAAAGAAACTAAAGAGCATCCAGAACTTCACATGGCTCATTGAAAAAGATGCAGGCTCCCCCTTATGAGAGGGAAGGAAATATTAGTATCCACATGTTGCACTTCAGAGATGCACATGGGGTGCTGGTCAGAAACTACATTACCCAGCAGGCCAATCCAGAGTCCAGCACAGGGGCAAATGGGCCATCCTCTCTATGGAGAGGACTGGTCCCTTTCTCCTCCGAATCTCTGTCCTTCTACACTAAACAGTGGTGACAGTTGTCTGGGCCATCAGTAAATGACAAGGGGGCACCCGAAAGAGATCCTGCTCTCTTACACGTGTATTACGTTAGCCTCAGGGTTGCCAAACCATTTGGAGCCTTATTAATGATGATACATTTATTCTTACTGTATTTCCCCCCCCCCCAAAAAATGGTCAAAATAACTCTTAAATAGATGGTTGAATATTTTCATTTACCTATGTTTGTTTTACAACTTTTTATCCATAATTGGTACAACACAGAACAAGTCTCTGATAGCCTTCAGGATGTCAAGAATAGGTTTCCCAAGGTAGACCACGTTCTGCAATATGATACATGGCTTTATTTTATTTTATTTTTATTACCCTGTGCCCTGAACAGGACAAGGAAGAGGAAAACAAAGCAGACTGAACATAAAATGAAGAACAACCCAATTTCCCGTAGTAAGGCTCTGCCATTTGGAATGCAATCGATATGTCTCCATCGTGGAATTATGCATCCGCCCTCCACTACATCACACTGCAGGATCACGCCATCTGTTACCTGGCCAGGTATCTCCTGGTGGCACTTGCTGCAAAGATTTGCAGTTATGTTCCTTTTAGCTCACCACTGAGATTATGAGAATGGATGGTTTTTGCCATTAGAGGCAGGGCACCTGTCACTAGCATACAAGACATTTGGGATGCTGCCTAGTGGCAAGTGGGTAACAGCTTAGTTATTCTCTGGCATATGGGATATAATGTGCATAATGCCAACTCTAATGAATAGTGCTTGATGGTGCTGCACGTCCAGAGAAGACTGCAGAAGCAAATTTTCCAGCCGTTTGTTTGTCAAGATGGAATGCATTAATACCAGCTGTTTCATTTCCAAGTAGTCGGTATTTCAATACTGTATATGATTGTTCCAGTGATGACTTTTTTGGTGTGTGTGTGTGTGTTCTTTTCAACCACAAGCAGGCAACCCCAACACCTCACCCCCACCAACCCATTCTTCTATCCCATCACAAATCTTTAATTCTCCTTGTTTTGTTTCCTCCTTATTTTCTGCAGCTTTAAAAAGCTTTTTAATGCTTTTTCTATCGGCTGGATGTATCTTGTTTTATAAATACAAATGGATTCACCACCCCCCTTCATTTTTTCCTGGTTCTACAGTTTTCAGAGTGGGATAAGGTTTTCTCTGAGCTGTCTGAGAACAAAATGGTAAGCCTGAGCCGTGTGTGTGTGTGTGTGTGTGTGTGTGTGTGTGTGTACATCACACACTAGCTTAAGAAAGGAATGGCTTTGTGGCTTTCCAGAGCATTAGCTGAATTGGTCTGTTATAATTTTTAATCCTCCGTATGCTTATTTTATAGTAGCCCCATCAAACCGAGTGACGTTTACTTCTGAGTACAGTCATAACTTGGAAGTCGAATGGAATCTGTTATGGAAGTCTGTTCAACTTCCAAAGCATTCAAAAACCAAAGTGCGGCTTCTGATTGGCTACAGGAAGCTCCTGCAGCCAATCGGAAGCCGCAGAAGCCCTGTTGAACATTTGGCTTCCAAAAGAACGTTCGAAAACCGAAACAGTCACTTCTGGGTTTCAAACGTTCAGGAGCCAAAATGCTCGAGAACTAGGCTGTTCAAAAACCAAGGTATGACTGCACATGAGAAGAGCTGTGCTGGATCAGACCACAAGCTCATCTAGTCCACAAAAGGGAACACTATCATCAGCGGCGGAGCTTTATGCTCTGTCACTGGGGGTGGAGAGCAGGTGTGCTGCCCCCAGTGACGTGGCGCGCGTTCTGGGGGCAGGACGCGTCGCGCACAGGGGCGGGACACACATTTTTGGGGCGGGGCGGGCAGCAGCGATGGCGCCCCTGGGATCGCGTCGCTCAGGGCGCACCGCCCCTATCTTCCTACGCCCCTGGCTATCAATGGCTACTAGCTATAACTCCCTCCAGTGAATAGCACTTGCTGGGAATCACAAGCAGGGACAGTACCGCTGCACTCAGATCCTGCTTGCAGACCTTCCATAGGCATCCGGCTGGCCACTGTGAGACAAGGATGAAAGCAAGATGGGCCTTCAGTCTAATCCAGCAGGGCTCTTCTTATGACTAAGGGCCCCTCCAGACTGTGAGTATACATTGCAACATATCACAGACACCATAATGGGGCATTCATACAGGACACATTGTTCTACTTTATTAGTTGTTCTGCAATAATCCCCCAGTGCTATTGCATTATTGCTGTCTGGAGGGGCAGTCTTGCACTTTAATGCAACAAAAAGGGAGCAATTAAAATAAACAGAACACTTGTAGTATAAAAAGTAACAGGATTTTATCAGGAAACTATGAGACATGCAAACTATGAGACATTGGAAACAAAGCAGTGCGCCTTTCCCCGAAACCTTTGCAGGCACAAACAGTATTGAAAGCAAGACTGCATTCAACCGCCCTAATGCCACCATCAAGCACAAATAATCATGAATGCACAATCAAGCACAAATAATCATGAATGCACAATGAAAAGGATGTGAACTGACCTAAAGACTGGTGTATGTAACACACTTTTAAAAACTACCTTGATCCTATTTTAAGATTTAAAAAATGTAGGAATGAAGTTGGCTGGAAGTTCTCTAAAATGGATACAGACAGTGGTCACTCTCCTTTTCAATAATTTCGGAATGAACTTCCATGTAAGAGTTAGAAAGGTCAGGTTTCAAGATGAGATGGCCTCATAGATGCTGCTAAATCCATTCCACTGAAGACCCATTCCATTCCATTCCGTGCAGGTGAGAAGCACAGCAGCCCACCAGAGGAGCTATTCTGTTCCTCGTGCTCCCTCTGGTGGTCATGCCACACAATTAAAATAGAAGAACCCAGATCTGTGGTGAGTGGGGCAGGATTGACATTTTTACAGAGAGTCTCCAAGGGTGAAAAGCAGAATGTGTACGTTAGGTGTAGTTCTGGAATTCTTTTTCCTTCTGGATTTTGGGGGGAAAAATGCAATAGAGCCGCTTAAGGATGCAATTTGAAATGAAAAAGCTAGCACCAATGATCCTTTTTCCTTGCACCCCTGTTACCCCCAGGTTCTTTGCCATCACTGGGAGGAAAAAACAACAACCAAATGCCTCTTAATCTCCTGCATTGGTCTTCTGCGCCAGACTGAGGTCTGCATTGCACAGTTTGTGCAGGGGAAAGACCAAAAGAGAAATCATTGACCTATGCATAATGTGTTGTTTCTTCCCTGGGACCAGCAGTGCAGAATGGACGTGGCCAGAGAGGTGCAAGGATGTGGAAGAGAGATGTGTATGATGCAGATATATCAGTGTCCCTTATTCTTTGCTCAACACCAGCTCAGTCAAACAATAATTTTAATTTGAAGTTAAAATGGGTTTTGGAACCTTTGCTCGACATCCGTATATTCCAGGGGTGATAATCTACAACAGCCAGCAGACCGAGTAGGGCAGTGAGGCGGACCTATGACACGCGTGTCAGACGTGACATGCAGAGCCCTCACTGCTGGCATGCGCCCCATCGGCCCATTCACGCTGTTGTTGTTGTTTTTCCCCCATTTGTTCTCCCACTCCTCCTACAGCTTGTCTCCACTGTTAAAACCCAGATTCTTTTTTGTTGTTGCTGTTGTTGTTGCTGCTGGTAGCCAGAGATTGGTTTTTTAACCCCTTCTGTGCTGCTTTTTTCTGGCGCTTTGGCAAACCATGATTGGGTGTAACAGCATTCATTTTTTAACCTGTTCTGTGCTGGTTTTTTTGGCGCTTTGGCAGACTATGTCGGTGCTGCGTGTTAGTTCCAGCGAAGGTATTATTCGTCATTTATTTCTGTTCTCTTTCCCCCCCCAAAAAAAGCGCAGCAGCTTTGGGGCATCCCCCCCAAAAAAAGCAAAGCAACTTTTTCACCCCCTCCAAAAAAAAACCTCCAAAACTTTGGTCATCAGCTCCCCTCAAAAAGCTCAACAACTCTGGGCACTTTGTGATAAATAAGGGTTTTTTGGTTTGGTTTGGTTAAATAATTAGTTTTTGGTTTATATACTGTATATTAATATACAGTTATATATTACAATTATACATTTTTGTTATTTAAACTATAAATATCGCAAAATTATGATTTTTTTCTCTCGAAGTGACACACCACCTGAGTTATGCTCAGTTTTTTGGTGAATTTTGACACACCAAGCTCAAAAGGTTGCCCATCACTGGAGTAGGGGAAACTTTTGTGCTGATTCCTACCTTTATCTCAGAGAACAGCCTCCTCTCTACTTGACCCTCACTGCAATGGTTTTCAGCCTTCCATTATTACATGAACACTTCTTCACCCTTCTCACTCCTTCCTCCCATCTTTTCCTGTATCCATCTTCCTGTAAGGAGAAGAAAAAAATGTCAAGGGCACATAAATTCCGTTCAGCAGAACAACCTTTTTCAACATGGTGCCGTCTAAATGCTTTGAACTACAACTCCCAGCATTCCCAGCTACCATGTGCATAGAAGTTGTAGTTCAAAACATCTGGAGCATGGGTAGGCAAACTAAGGCCTGGGGACTGGATCCGGCCCAATCGCCTTCTAAATCTGGCCCGTGGACAGTCCGGGAATCAGCGTGTTTTTACATGAGTAGAATGTGTGCTTTTATTTAAAATGCATTTCTGGGTTATTTGTGGGGCATAGGAATTCATTCATCTTTCCCCCCCAAAATATAGTCCGCCCCCCCCACAAGGTCTGAAAAAGTTTGCTGACCCATGATCTGGAGAGTACCAGGTTGTTGAAGGCTGAGGACTGTATCCAATAGTGAAGGCACTTGCAGAAAACACATTTTTGCAAGTTGTGGGAATGAGCTTCGTGTTGCTCATGAGCAAGTGGCATTCCAAGGAATTAATGGGGAACATCACCAAATGTTTCTGTTTGTGTTCTCACGACATTGATGTGGCCAGGCTGTCACATAATGCTCATGGGTAGCTTGAAAGAGCATATTCTGGGCTGTATTCAATGGTGGCTTTGCAGCTGGTGGAAAGCACTGACTTTTGCACAATTCTGGGCATCCAGATTTCACCAGTCTCGCCCTTCCCACCACTGCCTTACTAAGCTGCCCCTGAAGTTTGGGAAACCCTTTGATACCAATATGAGATATAGTGGCAGAGGGATGCAGCACGTAGCACTAAGGGAACTGATGGACCATCTTTGCTCTGCCAAGTGAACGAAGTGATAATTAGCATCAAGAATGAGGGGGAAAAATAAAGCAGAGGTGGGATACTGTTTTTGATAGGATTCCTAGTTCACACTAGCACCTTAAACGTTAACACTTCCTTGCAAGGTTGTTTGCGTTTTGAATTAATACCTAAAGGTTGCATTGCAGCTAAGGGAAGAGCTGCTGTTAAAATCTCAGCGTGTTTTACAGGTTGTACCCATGAATTCAGAAATAAGCAACGCTGAGTTCAATGGAATCTAACTATGCACAGGATTGCAGCCATGCCACCGTGTCTGATCAGGGAATGTGAAGGCAGGCCTCCTCAGCCAAATTTCAACCTGCAAACTACTTCACCAGCTCACTATTCTATGATGGGAATTTACCTACAACTGTCACCGTATATGAAATTAATTGCCATTGCAGAAGCTCACAGAAGAACCAATGTCCTTTAAATGGAAGCCAAATACAAACTAAATTAGCATTAGCCACCCCAGCCCATTGGAAACACAATCCCTTCATGATAAAGTCTGCAGAAAGGTCTCTGCTGACACCATTCAGCACAGATCTAAAACTAGGAAGGAATCTAGAAAATGGGGTTGTTTCACTGTGTGTATAACAGGACTGTAGAAATAACTGCTTCAAATGATGTAAAATTCAATCTACAGGGAAATCAGGAGGAAAGGGTCCTTATGGGGGCTAAAATGCATATAAATTGTAAAAACACGAATAAAACAAATGAAACGGATATGCCAAGATAAAATAAGTTCCACCCTGGAACAGGGCTGTAAACTTCCACTCTCTAGAGTTAATGGCAAATTTGTAGCTGAGTAAGAAATGGGGCCGAATATTTGATACGTGTCTGTTTTGAGGTGGTCATTTCCTCTGCCTAAATGGTCCATAGTAATAGAACGGCAGAAGTGGCCTGAAGCTCATATGTCCAAATTGCCTGCCACGAGGAATCTCAGGATTATTTCTACCAAAGCATGCAGAGTATATGATAGGAAAAAAGGGAGAGGGGAAAAGACTCCAGACACCAGTAGAAGGGGGCGGGGGAAGTGGAAGAAAATGAAAAAGAAGGAACGGTCTTTGATGAAGAAGGCAGATGGGCAAACAATCGCTGGTAAACAGTCTGGGACTTCTGTTCATAGTAATTAGGGAGACGCTCTAACGAAGTGGAGCCCTAACCAGGGACAAAGGATGGCAGAGCACAAGAGGTGGCATGTTTTGCATCAGCTATGCACCAGGGGGCAGAATATGCAAAACTACAATTTTACTAGTTTAAGCATGTTTTTTGCGTTTTTTGAAAAATGAAAGAAAGTGGGGGAAAGTTATGCGCAGGTTCGTCCTTTGCAACTATGCCCCAGGAGTTTGTAAATAAAAAAGGACGCATTCAATGTCAACTGAAAATTTATAACATCTCTGACAAATCTGTCCTTTTGTTTTCTTTCCGTTTCCAGTTCCTTCGTTGGGACACACATTACAAGCACACACTCAGCCTTTCTTTCTCAGCTGTGAGCATTAACACAATTGCTTTACAATAAATGACACTGACCCCTTCATGGATCACTGCCTTGTCGTGGCGAAGGGGCTTAAATAACTTAGAGAAGTTATGTTTTGACCAAACGTGATCCACCTAGAGAAGGAATTGGCAAGCCACTCCAGTATCCCTGCCAAGAAAACTCTATGGACAAAGACAACAGGCATATAAAAGTTATGACACTGGAAGATGAGCCCCTCAGGTCGGAAGGCGTCCAACATGCTACTGAGGAAGAGCGGAGGACAAGTACAAGTAGATTCAGAGCTGATGAAGCGGCTGGGCCAAAGCCGAAAGGACGCTCAGTTGCGGATATGCCTGGAAGCGAAAGGAAAGTCCGATGCTGTAAAGAAAAATATTGCATAGGAACCTGGAATGTAAGAACCATGGATAATGGTAAGCTGGATGTGGTGAAAAATGAGATGGCAAGAATAAATATTGACATCCTGGGCATCAGTGAACTAAAATGGAAGGGAATGGGTGAATTCAGTTCGGGTGACTATCATATCTACTACTGTGGGCAAGAATCCCGTAGAAGAAATGGAGTGGCCCTCATAGTCAACAAAAGAGTGGCAAAAGCTGTAATGGGATGCAATCTCAAAAATGACAGAATGATCTCGTTACGAATCCAAGGCAGACCTTTTAACATCACAGTAATCCAAGTTTATGCACCAACTACCGGTGCTGAAGAAAGTGAAATTGACCAGTTCTATGAAGACTTACAACACCTTCTAGAAATGACACCAAAGAAGGATGTTCTTCTCATTACAGGGGATTGGAATGCTAAAGTAGGGAATCAAGAGATAAAAGGAACAACTGGCAAGTTTGGCCTTAGAGTTCAAAATGAAGCAGGGCAAAGGCTAATAGAGTTCTGTCAAGAGAACAAGCTGGTCATCACAAACACTCTTTCCCAACAACACAAGAGATGACTCTACACATGGATATCACCAAATGGACAGCATCGAAATCAGATTGATTATATTCTCTGCAGCCAAAGATGGAGAAGCTCTATACAGTCAGCAAAAACAAGACCTGGAGCTGACTGTAACTCAGATCATCAGCTTCTTATAGCAAAATTCCAGCTTAAACTGAAGAAAGTAGGAAAAACCACTGGGCCAGTAAGATACAATCTAAATCAAATCCCTTATGAATACACAGTGGAAGTGAGGAACAAGTTTAAGGATTTAGATTTGGTGGACAGAGTGCCTGAAGAACTATGGATGGAGGCTCGTAACATTATACAGGAGGCAGCAACGAAAACCATCCCAAGGAAAAGGAAATGCAAGAAAGCAAAATGGCTGTCCAACGAGGCCTTACAAATAGCGGAGGAGAGGAGGCAAGCAAAATGCAAGGGAGATAGGGAAAGATACAGGAAACTGAATGCAGATTTCCAAAAAATAGCAAGGAGAGACAAGAGGGTCTTCTTAAATGAGCAATGCAAAGAAATAGAGGAAAACAATAGAATGGGGAAAACCAGAGATCTGTTCAAGAAAATTGGAGATATGAAAGGAACATTTCGTACAAAGATTACCATAATAAAGGACAAAAGTGGTAAGGACCTAACAGAAGCAGAAGACATCAAGAAGAGGTGGCAAGAATACACAGAGGAATTATACCAGAAAGATATGGAGGTCTCGTACACCTCAGGTAGTGTGGTTGCTGACCTTGAGCCAGACATCTTGGAGAGTGAAGTCAAATGGGCCTTAGAAAGCATTGCTAATAACAAGGCCAGTGGAAGTGATGATATTCCAGCTGAACTATTTAAAATTTTAAAAGATGATGCTGTTAAGGTGCTATACCCAATATGCCAGCAAGTTTGGAAAACTCAGCAATGGCCAGAGGATTGGAGAAGATCAGTCTACATCCCAATTCCAAAGAAGGGCAGTGCCAAAGAATGCTCCAACTACCGCACAATTGCGCTCATTTCACACGCTAGCAAGGTTATGCTTAAAATTCTACAAGGCAGGCTTAGGCAGTATGTGGACCGAGAACTCCCAGAAGTGCAAGCTGGATTTCGAAGGGGCAGAGGAACCAGAGACCAAATAGCAAACATGCGCTGGATTATGGAGAAAGCTAGAGAGTTCCAGAAAAACGTCTACTTCTGCTTCATTGACTATGCAAAAGCCTTTGACTGTGTCGACCACAGCAAACTATGGCAAGTTCTTAAAGAAATGGGAGTGCCTGATCACCTCATCTGTCTCCTGAGAAATCTCTATGTGGGACAAGAAGCTACAGTTAGAACTGGATATGGAACAACTGATTGGTTCAAAATTGGGAAAGGAGTACGACAAGGATGTATATTGTCTCCCTGCTTATTTAACTTATATGCAGAATTCATCATGCGAAAGGCTGGACTAGATGAATCCCAAGCCGGAATTAAGATTGCCGGAAGAAATATCAACAACCTCAGATATGCAGATGACACAACCTTGATGGCAGAAAGCGAGGAGGAATTAAAGAACCTTTTAATGAGGGTGAAAGAGGAGAGCGCAAAATATGGTCTGAAGCTCAACATCAAAAAAACCAAGATCATGGCCACTGGTCCCATCACCTCCTGGCAAATAGAAGGAGAAGAAATGGAGGCAGTGAGAGATTTTACTTTCTTGGGCTCCTTGATCACTGCAGATGGTGACAGCAGTCACGAAATTAAAAGACGCCTGCTTCTTGGGAGAAAAGCAATGACAAACCTAGACAGCATGTTAAAAAGCAGAGACATCACCTTGCCTACAAAGGTCCGTATAGTTAAAGCTATGGTTTTCCCAGTAGTGATGTATGGAAGTGAGAGCTGGACCATAAAGAAGGCTGATCGCCGAAGAATTGATGCTTTTGAATTATGGTGCTGGAGGAGACTCTTGAGAGTCCCATGGACTGCAAGAAGATCAAACCTATCCATTCTTAAGGAAATCAGCCCTGAGTGCTCACTGGAAGGACAGATCGTGAAGCTGAGGCTCCAATACTTTGGCCACCTCATGAGAAGAGAAGAATCCTTGGAAAAGACCTTGATGTTGGGAAAGATGGAGGGCACTAGGAGAAGGGGACGACAGAGGACGAGATGGTTGGACAGTGTTCTCGAAGCTACGAACATGAGTTTGACCAAACTGCGGGAGGCAGTGGAAGACAGGAGTGCCTGGCGTGCTATGGTCCATAGGGTCACGAAGAGTCGGACACGACTAAACGACTAAACAACAACAAAATGACACTGAATGTTAGATTATTTTCAGTGCCATCCTAGGCATGCTTGTTCAATGCGTCCGACTTCCTGGTAAGCATGTATAGTATAGCACTGCAGCCTAAACGACCCTGGACCAGACCATGAAGTAATATTTAGCAAGCACATCTAACAATTTCCTGCAACTGCAAAGCAACAATGAAATATAAACACGGGTAGCTCTGCAAGTCCCCCACTCCAGTGTCAGCCATGAACTCACTGGATTAGCCATTTTAGCCTTATCTGTAAATGCAGTTGTCACGCAGAGACTCGCTTAGTGATAATAGAACATCAAGTGATGATTTCTTCTATGGGAGTATCAACCACCACAGATCAAACATCACAAAAAAGACATACTCTCAGACTAAAGTGATGTTTCTATCTTGCTGAAGTTAAGCAGGTGTGGCTTTGGTCAGTGGCTGGATGGGTACCCCATGTAAGATAACTTACCTGGGAACCCCATGTAAGATAACTTGAGTTCCATTGCGGAAGAAAGGTGGGATGCATATGAAGCAAACAAACAAACAAACAAAGCAGAGTAGTCATAGCCAAATGCTTGCCAATTGATGCAGATTTCCATGTTTAGCCAAATCTGTCACGAAGTCAATGAGATGACTCTGATGCAATGCCAAACCATGGTTTGTTTCGATGGCTAAACCAGCAACATCTGAGAAACGATCTTTGAGTAGCTGTCAAACCAGGATCAGAAATTAGTTTGGCACCAGTTTGCAAACCATAGTTGGTTTGTAATTCCACCTGAACCAATCAGCCATGGACTGGGACATTTATTTTCATGCTGTTTGGGTGGCCTCCTGGAGTTCTCGAGGAAAGAAAGGGGAGACCACACAATCCATGGTTTGTCTATATGTTTGGAACACGAACTATGGTTTGTTGCCTAAACGATGGTCAGCAAAAAACATGGTTTGGCAATACAGCTGATCTAATCCATAGTAGTGTTACTGAATGATGTTCGTATATTGTGCAAATCGTCTCTTCCAATAGCTTCCTAAGTAGACAACAGTTAAGCAACTGCAGTATAGGTCAATTTACACCTAGTTTTAGAGTTAATACGAAGAATGCATTCCAACTTGCATTACAGTTGTGCATCTTTAGCATTGCATTGTGCCACAATCCTAAAAGCACTGCGCAGAGTTCAAAGGTTTGGCAATACTGTACAATTCATCACATAGCCATGCTGGCATTCCCTAATAAATTTGTGTGGCTTTATGATAAGAAGGAAGCATGATAGCTCAGTTGCTTAGAGTGTGGTGCTGTGAACACCAAGGCTGCAAGTTCGATCCCCAGAAGGGACAGCTACATATTCCCACATTGCAGGTTGGACTAGATGATCCTCAGGGTCCCTTTCAACTCTGATCTATGATTCTACGATCATCAACAACACCGAGGAAAAGCACCGAAAGCTCATTGATAAGCTATTGGCTCTGGTTTTATTTTCTGGCTCCCACCAAGCAAAAGTGATAAAAAAGGGAAACTGCAGAATTAAGTCATGCCTTATCTTGAATTAAGAACAATAGGTTTCACGCGGCGTTAATCCCAGCAATTCAGCTCCCCTTTAAATCACATGGGACATATATTGAGAAACAGGGCCATAATCCACTCTGACTGCCATCCCAAATCTTTGCCGAGCGAGACTTTGCCAGGTTTTAATAGCTTCTCACAGAAGTAATAATTTACAGCAGTAGGTAATCAAGAGACGTGTGGCAGAGGAGATGAGAAAATGGCATTACGCTGGTACTTTTATTCCAGTCAATTCTGTTTAACAGCTAGCCATCCTACCCCAGGCTCTGACCAGCCGCAATCATTCCTTCTAATAGCAAATGCAATTGGCGAGTGCTGACGGGATTGCAGCCAAAAAATGAGGCTGCTGAGAAGAGAGAAGAGAGGGTATTGAGGTGCTTAGAGAAAGCTGGAGGTTTGAAGAAGGGTGTAAAATATTTTTTTAAAGGAAGCCCACCGGGGCAGGGGGGCGGTGGAAGGGCTGTGGCAGTGGAGAGCATGCAGCAGGGGCAAAGGCAGGGGTGCAGGTAATAGCAGCCTGTGTGTCTGGGCAGTGGGAGAGCAGGTGCTGACTGCGGTGCCAAGGGAGCAACAGTGGCAGGGAGATAGGAAAACAGGCAGGCTTTTCTGGCTTGCGGTTGGCATGCCTGGGAACTCCTCTTTCCCCTCCTGCACAGATTAAGAAAATATGAATGGACCACACCGCACACAAAAGAGGTTTTAATGTGCCTTCCAGCAATTGTACCTGCTTCCTTCCACACACAAGATCTGCAGGAGCGGGGGAACTAAAGCAGCAGCAGCAGCAGCAGCAGCAAGCCATGTGTTCAGTCACTACAGGGGATATGTATAGACCATGGGTAGGCAAACTAAAGCCAGATCCAGCCCACTCGCCTTCTAAATCTGGCCCTCAGACAGTCCAGGAATCAACATGTTTTTACATGAGTAGAATGTGCCCTTTTATTTAAAATGCATCTCTGGGTTATTTGTGGGGCATAGGAATTCGTTAATTCCCCCCCCCCAAAAAATATATAGTCGCCCCCCAAGGACTGAGGGACAGTGGACCGGCCCCCTGGTATAGACTGCAGTTTACATTCAGGAAACCAATCCACTGCTGAAAAAGAATGCAACAGGCAGGCTCCGGAGTCTGCAATCCTAAACACAGGATGGAATTCAAAGAAGCGCTGAGCAAATAGCTCCGCCAGTGCAAGTATTTCTGCTTCCCTCTCCTTCCACTGCTATGGGGGTTCTCCCAACCGTCTCCCCCCAAACCCATTTAGAGGGGCAACGGGGAGAGGAGAGGAGGAATCCCTGTTGCACCAGCAGGATTAATTGCGCTGGCTCCCCCTTGCGCAACTATTTAGCAAGAGAATTCAGTTGGTACAACGTGAGACCCTTAATCTCAGGGTCACGGGTTCGAGTCCTACGTTGGGCAGAATGATTCCTGCACTGCAGGGGGTTGGACTAGATGACCCTCATGCATGACGCCTTCTGCAATTCTATGAATCTAGCTCAAATTTACTGGTGTGAGCACTGTGTCCTGTACTGAAGACATTGGGACCTAGGCCTGTGAACGCACTGTCAAAACCTGTTTGGCTTTGGTAGGTGAGGTTCAGCTGGGATGCAGTACGGTCTTGGAGGAAAATCCTAAAGTTTTCTATGACGGTGCATAAGTGCTGTTTGCACTTCTATTGTTTATTTGTTTTTTGAATACATTTCTTTCCCCAATCGTTCAACCCAGGTCCAGCCCCGAGGGCCTTCTGGCGGTTCCCTTGTTGTGAGAAGCGAAGTTACAGGGAACCAGGCAGAGGGCCTTCTTGGTAGTGGCACCCGCCCTGTGGAATGCCCTCCCATCAGATGTTAAAGAGAAAAACAACTACCAGACTTTTAGAAGACATCTGAAGGCAGCCCTGTTTAGAGAAGCTTTTAATGTTTAATAGATTATTATATTTTAATATTCTGTTGGAAGCCACCCAGAGTGGCTGGGGAAACCCAGCCCGATGGGTGGGGTATAAATGATAAATTGTTGTTGTTGTTGCTGCTGCTGCTATTTCCCACCCTTCACCATAAGGTGTTAGGGTGGGTTGGAAATATATATATATTAAGATAAATTAAAGCAATATACAATCAGAAGGGTAAGGTGGGCTCTAAAATATATTTACCTCAGGGTCCAGAAGTGCGTCTTCAGCATACAGCAAAAGCTATACAGGGCAGGGGCCAGAAACATCTCTGTGGGTGTGGCACCCAGATATCAGCATCACTCCGTGTCTCCTCTCTCAGTGACTCAGAGCTGAACTTGTGATCTACCTGCATCAAAACGTCCTGTGTGTGAGGTGAGGCCTGACGATGTGAAGGCTGTGTCAGAGGCGTTTTATCTCTTAGTGGCTCCTTCATACACTCAGTGCTGGATGATGCAGTCTCATAAATTAAGCACAGGTCTATGCCCAGTTTGCACGTGTTCTATATTTAATATGAGAGCAACGCATTAGCGATGGTGGCAATGCTCTGCCTTCACAGTTGGAGGCAGCAAGGTTTCTGGGTACCAGTTGCTGGAAAACCACAGGAGGGGAGAGGGCTTGAATCCTGCCTGCAGATTTCCCACAAGGCATCTGGTTGGCCACTTTGAGAACAGGATGCTGGACTCGATGGGCCATTGGCCTGATCCAGCAGGCTCTTTTTATGTCCGTAAAATGTACCTGAGGAGTTTTAGATGTTCTTAAAAGAAGAAGAGAAGAGTTTGGATTTGAGTTAACATTCTCCTTTCCCTTCCTCCCCCACAACAAACACTCTGTGAGGTGAGTGAGGCTGAGAGACTTCAGAGAAGTGTGACTAGCAAAAAGGTCACCCAGCAGCTGCATGGGGAAGCGAACGGGGAAGCGAACCCGATTCACCAGATTATGAGTCTACCGCTCTTAACCACTACACCACACTGGCTCTCTCTGACTGACCTTCCTTCCCAATCGTTACTAATGATAAAGCTACCCATATTACGATGGCCCACAAAATTGGAAAAAGAGGTGACAAAATAATGCTAGTGCATTCTTCAGTAAGGATAAGGGACACGTCATCCTTATGGAGGGGCACATTTTGGTTCATGCCTGCCAACATCCACAGAGAAATCCTTTGATATGAGATTCCACCATATCGTCATTTTAAAAAATAAACTTAAAAGAATGTATAGTGCCTATTCACCCAATTCTAGTGCTGTATGTCATAACCACGGCTGGAATTTTATATGCAAAATTTTGGAAAGGTACTTGCAAACCTAGTAAGCTGGATTTATTAAGGAGACTCTGGGATCAATTCAGTATTATAAAGTTAACTGCTATGCTTGGAGATAGAAAGATTTACTGAAGTTATAAATAGCTGGGACTTAGTGACCCAATATGTGAAAAAGGCCTAGTAATCTCATGAACAGGAATAGATTGTGTGTTTTATGATGTAACAAAGTCGTTCCTCTCCTTCCTGTACTGTGACCAGGTTGTGATGGATATTTAATAATATCTGAAATGGATCTATTTAATATCTATTTAGTATTATTAATCTAACTTTAAAATGACTTTAATGAATTGAGATCTTATGTAATGAACTAACATGTGAATAGAAACATATTTTACTATTGTGTATTTGACATTTTTAATATAGTCATTATATTTATTAGTATTTTATTGTATGCTATTGCGATTTTTAAAAGGGAGAAAAACCTCACCTCCAGTCCACACTTTCACATAAATTAACTCGAACACAACTTGAACAGCAAACGTCCTCAAGGTGATTAAATGCTTAGCTGCAGCAGAAGGGTTAATGGATGGTGAAATCTGAATGAGAGATGAGAGATGATCTGGGTGGAGTGAAAAAGGCCAGGCCATCCAGGCTGCGATGCAAAGCGGCAGAGAACAAGGTCAAAAGGAGGCTTTCTTCTTCTGAGACTACACAGGACTGGATATACTACATGGGAACAGCCAATCAATGCATGATAATAAAAACTAATGCTTGATCAGCTGCTAACAGATCTATACAGGGAAGATTTAAAAACCTATCAATGCAGAAATTAGGGGATAATATAGCACCATGCCCAGTTGCAGCAGAACATTAACTGAGAAGCCAGAGTATAGCCATCACAGCTAGTAGCCATCCAAGCCACACCCTTCTTTCAAAGCTATCCAAGCCACACACTTTTTCCTGTGGAAGTGAGTTCCACAGTTTAACTACGCACTGCACTTTCTTCTTGCTTTTTCACAGCTCTGTCTGGATCACCCCCCCAAAACTAAAAAGAAATGTGAAAAAGAGTTACAAATCACCATGATCAAACTCCAACCGATTAAAATCCTAGAACTTGGGGAATTAATAAAATGGGTATCAGCTCAGCCAGGGCCAGCGCATCCATTAAGGTGAACTAGGCAGTTGCCTAGGGCGCCAAAATGGAGGGGGCGCTGGCATGATGGGGAGCGCTGCTGGCTTTGCAGGACTCGCTCTGCCACGCGACCGCTGCGCCCTGACGCCACCTACCCGCGTTGAGAGTGGGTGGCAGGAGCGGTGCCGGTGCAGCCCAGGTTTGCCCGGAGCGCCAAGGGCAGCAGCATGTGGAGGACACGTGGGGCGAGAGCAGCCCTTTCCTGCGGATTTCCCGTGATTTCAGTTCAGCAAGTGGGTGCTAAAAGCCACAGAAAAACTGCCACCAGCATTGAAATGGATGGTCATACCAAATGTTGTGTGTGGGTATGGAACAATGAATGCTGCCAGTGAATGTTTTCCTGACGCAAACGAATGTGCATTTGAAATCCCAGCTTGGAATGTGTGTATCTGAAATGGAGATGGAGTGTTGAATGTTGCATTGTTTGACATAAGTTGTTTATTTTAAAGTTATTGTGACTTTTTATATTGGATCAGATTGTTACTATTAATGTTTGATGTTTTATTATGTTTTTATAACCACTTCTCCATTAAAAATATTGCCTATATTCTAACACTATCCTGCAGCCTGGGAGTCCCAGGCCCTTGTTTTCTGGTCTCAGTGTACTTCCACTCCGAGAGACAGGTAAGCAAAGTGAGGGTGTAAACCTGGGTACCCCACACTGATACCCAATTCTCTATCCCAACGCTATACAACGCTGTTCCCAATCTAGGAGTCAAATCCTCAGTTTTCAGAGCTAAACTAGATATGATGGGGCAGTTGATTTATGTGTCTGCCTTGTTTAAATGAAAAAGTTTAAATGAAAAACAGAGCAGAGGGGAAGGAAATCAAACCCACCGCCTCCCCTACTTTTCCTTTGCTGTGCTCCATGGTTTAAAACCAACTTCATCCCAGCCCAATTCCAGTCACAATTATATAGTTAATGGCTTAGGTTGCCTTTTAGGAAATACTTCTTCCCCCAGACATGGACCAATCGGGAGAGAAAATTCCGTAATGGAGTACAGTGTGGTTACATTGGGGAGGGGATGGGTTTTGCTTACTTTCCCCTGCATTCCTGCTCATGTATAGCAGGGGGTGGTAACCTGTGGGCCGTTGGGTGTTGTGGAATGACATTTCCCATCAGCCCCAGCCAGCCTCACCAATGGCCAGGGATGCTTCTGTCTGGAAGCCAACAACATATGGAGAGCCAAAGGTGAAGCACACCTGATGGAAAGGCTACCTCTACACACACAAACTACTGTATATGTGAACAGGGCAGATATATTGATAGTGTAAATGAGCCTGACCCGTCCCCTCAAGTCTGTCTCTAAAGTGAAGAGTTTCACGTCTTAAAAACTGAGCTGGCTTGTAAAAGAGAGCTCCCTGGAGTTTTGCTATTATACCAGTAATGGGCACATATCTCCACGTGGTCTACGGCGAACTATGAGCATTGGATTTCTGCACTGAGTTACTGTATGAAATAGAATCCCAGAGAAAATGGGCAATAATTATCAGACGTTTCTATTAAAAGCAAATTAAAAATCACAGCGATTGAGAAGGCAATCCAAAAGATTAAACATGTTACAAGATTATATTTGGAAATACTTTATCTTTTCTGGACAGAGCAAAGAGAGATTGAGCAGGAGTGACACAGTCATTGCCACAGTAAGTTTCCTGCCAATGATGCTTAGTTTTATTTATTAACTGTTGCATTCCAAAAAAAGCAGGAGGGGGGGGGGAGTACATTTACAAATAGCTGAGAAATGTCAGGACTGGGCAGGTTTCCAATAAGACCATGTGCAATAGATAAATGGTGCTGTTGGCAACTTGAAGGGGTCTTGACGCTCCTGAAGAAAGAACAGTAAGAAGATCACAGTACAAACGTATGCCTTTATATTGAATAATGTGAACAACCCTGAAACTTGCTTTTCTTTAATCTGATTTTCTTTTCTTTTTTGCTTTCATGCAGTGTGTTAACTTCTTAAAGCGTGGAGCCAAAGAACCACCACCACCAGCAGCAGCAGCAGCAGTAACAGCAGCAGATGCTACAGTACGTTCCATGATCCCTTGCAAAAATGCAAATGCCAGACTTCTCATAGTGAAGTGCCACAATGTAGTGGGGGTTGTAGTACAATGTGAGAAGCACGGTGAATAAAAAAGAATGAAACAAAAATTTAAAAAATTTTTTTTTAAAAAAAATCCTTCCAGTAGCACCTTAGAGACCAACTAAGTTTGTCATTGGTATGAGCTGTCATGTGCATGCACACTTCTTCAGATACCTGTAGCATGCACACGAAAACTCTAACCAATGACAAACTTGGTTGGTCTCTAAGGTGCTACTGGAAGAATTTTATTTATTTAATTTTGTTTCGACTACAACAGACCAACACGGCATATATGAGGCATATAAACTCACCATAAAAGAGTTTTTACACTCTTGTACTTGAAAAGAGCTTTTACACTCTTGTACTCTATTAAATTCCGTTAGCCAATTCCAAATATGAATACATGAATAATCAGCCAGCAATCCATCTCATATAACCTGCAGCAATCCTACAATCTGGAATGAATCCCTTTTTTAAAAAGTGTGTGACCTTGTATTCATCAACGGTGGCTGCAAAATTCTGCACTTGGCCTCCTCTTAGTTTAGTGCTGTTCAAAGGGTCGACATTAGCTCCACAATCCCATAAACCCCACAGAAGGCTGGTTGACAGACCTGTTTCAAAAAGGGCTCTTAAGCCCTTTTCTTTCAGAAGCAATAAATCCGTGTCTCCGCTGCCCTGCTGCAGACGGCAGCCCGGAAGATGGAATATTCTCCTATGGGAAAGCCAGCCAGCCAACCACTTCTACATATAGAAAAATGACAGAGAGAAAGCTAGGCTAGAACCCTTGACCCTAACATCTAATTTTCTATGTAGATGTATGTTAAGAAGAGGAGGAGGAGGAGGAGGAGGAGGAGGAGGAGGAGGAGGAAGAAGAAGAGGAAGAAGAGGAAGAAGAGGAAGAAGAGGAAGAAGAGGAAGAAGAAGAAGAAGAAGAAGAAGAAGAAGAAGAAGAAGAAGAAGAAGAAGAAGAAGAGTAGTAGTAGTAGTTTGGATTTGATATCCCACTTTATCACTACCCTAAGGAGTCTCAAAGGGGCTAACAATCTCCTTTCCCTTCCTCCCCCACAACAAACACTCTGAGAGGTGAGTGAAGAAGAAACCTTCAGTCACGTTGAGACGCTACTTGTTCACATTGGCTTGGCCTGGCCATAGAGTTACCACCTCCCTGAGAAATAGGCCTAATTATAGCAGTACTCAGGCTGCTGGTGACCTCGACCTCCTACTCAGCTTTAATGGCAAGTTTAGGGGTGGCCACTGTAGTGCACAGCAGGTGTTGTTGTACCCTGAGGTGTGTGTTGTATGGCAACCGTTTGAAACCTGTGGCCCTTGAGATGCTGCCAGGCTTCAGCTCCCATCACCCTCAGGCAGCAAAAGCCAACTGTCAGGGCTGACGGCAACTGTGGTTCAGTAATGTTCAGAGGACACCAAGCTGGCTATCCCAGCCTAGTTACTCTGTACCTCTGGTGGCGACTGGACTGCCGGTGAGCTAAAGGGAAACACATGAGGCCTAGGTTTCAACAGGTTTCATTTCCGTAATGCTAAAACACGGTTTAGCATTGTGTCTGAACTATTTTATTTTATTGTTTATACCCTGCATTTTTCCATAACGGGACTCAAGCCAGCTTACAGATAAAAACAAGAAAACATTGGGGGGGGGGAATACAATAATTAAAGAAAAACAATTAAACATTAATGGAATTGAAACTATATACATAAATAAAAATCTATTGGAAACGTACAAATTATTGCAATAAAAACAGCACAGCATTGGCCCTTTCATTAAAAGCAGTAAGTTCCCCCAAAAGCCTGTTGGAAGAAGAAAGTCTTCACCTGATAATGGAAGGACAAGGAAGGAGCCAGTCTGGCTTCTCCAGGGAGGGAGTTCCAGAGTCTGGGAGTAGCCACCGACCGAGAAGGCCCTTTGAACAGGGCCAAAGTATTCATCCACCTCCCAAATCAGGGTGGCAGACAATGATATTTGCATATATTGTGACAAATACCAGACCGTGCATGTGTGCCCACGTGCTCATGCGCACAATGTATGTGTGGGAGATTCTGTGGTGAAATGAAATGCTAAGCAAAGCCAAGCTAAGCTAAGTGGAGTTTGTGTGAGTGAGCTGCATCAAAGCTAATTTAAGTTCATATATTAAAAATTGAATTTGTAATATTGCAAACCAGGAGCACAATCTTCTTTATGTCTACTTAGAAGTTCGTTCCATTGTGTTCATGCCTTGCTGCATTGTGTTCCAACCATACTGCAGGCAAATATGCACAAATTGCATCAGTGTCTTTTTAGCTGATTTGCCTGCATCCAGGCAGATATTTGGAAATGAAATGTGCACTTCATTTGCTGATGTCATATTTGTGGATTTCACAATCTGCTTATCCAGATAAGTCCTGAATTATTTTACTTTAAATACTGGACACAATATGATCAAATATAACCAGTTTTAGCAAACGGCA
Source organism: Zootoca vivipara (assembly GCF_965207765.1). Lineage (NCBI taxonomy): Eukaryota > Metazoa > Chordata > Lepidosauria > Squamata > Lacertidae > Zootoca > Zootoca vivipara. The sequence goes on along the minus strand of NC_142584.1, from coordinate 94,889,448 downwards.
GCTGACCTTGGTAACTAAGGTGCCTGTTTTCACAAACCAAAGTGGCTCAAATATTCCCCACACATGCTGTGTGTGGAAGCTGATTCAACGGTATTTAACATACCTGCATATCATATTTCACATACCTCAGAGGTGGATATGTTAGGCCTTCTGCTACGTTAACAAAACTAGCTTTTTAAAAAACCAAGGTGATACCCTAAGTCAAACAGAAAATAAACTGAAATATAATTAAATAGGATACTTGTGCTTTGCACAGAAAATAATCCACAGGTGTGTGATGGGTAGCTCTATCAGTGAACCTACACAGCTATAAAAAACACTCTGCAAAAAAACCTGTTGTAAAGCTCCCAATTGAAAATATAATTGAGTTGAGATTTCAGCTCTACAGCGCCCTCTGGTGTCACAGTGTTACAATGCATTTATAACATTGTATTTTGACTAATGTAGCCGAGTCCAGGGTCTGCCCAGCTCATGAACCATCAATCTGAAAATGGCTCAAGACTCTGAGGAGGGTGGAGGCGAAATGCAGTGAAATGTACAAAGCAGCACAGCAAATGCTTCCTTGTCGCTAGAATCCTCCTTCCTCACTGTCTAGGGTTGGTGTATTTTCCCCTACCCCATTCTCACTGAACTGCAGTTCATGCAAATGATGTCAGGACTGTACCCCTAGGAAATAATTGCATGTCGGGTTGATGCTTCTAGCTCACCTAGAGGATTAATGGGACCTCATTCATTGCTCTTATATTTTCCTTTTCAAAAGCATTATCATGCTTCTGGCACATTTGCTCAAACGGTTTGGGAAGAAAGAGGCTGCACTGTGTGCGTGTGAGGTAGCCCCATCAACCAGCTCTTATTTTTCTAAAGAACAGTCCCTAAGAATCTATACGATGCCACTCGAGCTTCTAGTGATTTGTCTAAAGTGCATTTGCCCTCCCACTTTGCTGGAGAGTTGAGCAAGGTAGTAATTTATCCCTACTGCAGCATCTTGGACTTATTGAGAGCGGATAAAATAGTTAACCACGATGGGTTTAAAAAAAAATCAAAAAATCCCCCCACTCGCATTCACTTAGCTGGCGTAAGAGCTTGGCAGAATCACGTCCCTTTCTGCCAGACTCTCTGTTCTTCCTCCAATCGGCCCTCGTCCACGTACGGTTACTTGGCTTCACTCAATGGGCATGTTTCCAAAATCTAAACACCGCTGGCACTTGTTCTCAAGATAGAAATGTTACAGAGTTCTCACTGGCATCGATGCCAAAACAACTTCTAAAGTTACAAGACCGTGGGATGCTATCGGGATGGATGCAACAGATATCCCAGGCAAGCACATTTGTTGTTGTTTTTTTAAAAAGCAAACCACCAAAGCGAATCAAAATATAAGCAGAACTCTTACACTTGCAGGGACTATTTCAGTATATGCTATTCTTTCCCAGCATCCAGCTCAGACCTATGCTCATTTCCTTCTGCATTCAATGGGCAACGCTCTCAAATAACTAGAAGAACTGAAGTCCTGAGCGAGTGCCCCCTCCCTTACCAGCTTACCCCTGCTTGTAGGTCATCAGGTGCTTCTCTCCATTTCCTCTTTGCTGGAGGTGAAACAAGTAAAAAAACAGTGGGAGGGCCTTTCTTCAGTTGTTGCGATGCCCCCATTTGTGCAACGCCCCTCCCTGCAGTCGCTTGCTTGCCCCAATTATTTTCTTTCAAGCATCAGGCAAAAACTTTGTTCTATGCTCTCAGGTTTTGCAGTTTTGGGCATGAGAAGAGAAGACTCCCTGGAAAAGACCCTGATGCTGGGAAAGATGGAGGGCACTAGGAGAAGGGGACGACAGAGGACGAGATGGTTGGACAGTGTTCTCGAAGCTACCAACATGAGTCTGACCAAACTGCGGGAGGCAGTGGAAGGCAGGAGTGCCTGGCGTGCTCTGGTCCATGGGGTCACGAAGAGTCGGACATGACTAAACAACAAACAACAACGAGACCATTGATCCATAAAATGAAAGCAATAATCAATGTACTGTACTATAAAATAAATCAGGTCCTCCCTCAAAGAGGGCACATGTTGCAGTGAGACCTGGAAACCAACACCCTGTGTTGTGGGTGGGTAAAATTGGTCAGCCACAACACCCGACTGGTAGGTCCCTCGATGTTGGGTTCAATCTGGCCAATGGGGTGCAGTCCAAACGGATCGAGGGACCTATATATACCCATGCACGTGACCCAGAGCTTCCTCTTTCAGTGCGTGCGTTCGGAACACCCGCCCACCTCTCCCTACTTTCAGGGCTTTGTTGCGCTTGACCTTGCTATGCCACTGTGTGTCATCTGTCGTTGTGACAGGGGCACAGCAGGAATTTTCCCCACTTGACTGATTGGCTGGTGCTATTTGGGTTTCGCCTGCCACGTAGCAAATCGTCACAACTTGTAAGGCTGCGGATAGGCACTGGTTCAGGTGATAGATAGGGGTGGGAGAACGCTCTTGCCATCCCTATGTGAAGGGTATTCCGTTAAAGGAATCCAGGAACTCAAATGGTTTGATCAACCCCTGTGAGGGGGTTGTGCCTGTGCCTGAGTCCAAGGGGACATCTAGGTGGCGGACATAGCCTGTTCCCGGCTTTCCACCTATCAGATGTTCACCCTTGGCTGACCTACGTTGGTGCCCTGGGTCAGTGCTACTTGCAAGGTTGCAGGGAGCTAGTCAAACCAGAGCCTATGCAACCACTCACTTTCTGTAACAATAAAGTTGTGGCCTAAATTCTGCCAAAAACCAAACCAAAATTTGAGTCATGTGTGAATTTATTTAGGGGGAGATTTCTGGGTCTGAACACGCAAATAAGACAGTATTGTAGATGATAAAAATGAAAATTTATTTTTTCTTCTTCTTCCCTGCACCGATGATAATCATTGTTTGGATGGGGTTTTTTTATCCATCTCTGCAGTCACAATCAATCAATCAATCAATCAGTAGCTGAACTGGGTTCCACACAGTCACAAAAACAAATTAACTGAAAAAGCCTCAAAAACAAAACAAATGTGCCAAACTTAATCCAATTCGGAAGTCCGTTTGACTTCCAAAATGTTCGAAAACCAAGGCACAGCTTCTGATTGGTGCGGGTGCCCCGGAAACAATAGCCGACAACCACACTGGACGTTCGGCTTCCAAAAATTGTTCGAAAACTGGAACACTTACTTCCGGGTTTTCAGAGTTTGAGAACCAAGGCGTTTGAGAACCAAGGTAGCACTGTACTACCTTTCAGCTTATGGATGGTAAAGCCAAAGGCTACCACAGGGTTTTCCAAACTTGGGTCTCCAGCTGTTTTTGGACTACAACTCCCATCATTCCTAACTAGCAGGACCAGTGGTCAGGGATGGTGGAAACTCTAGTCCAAAAACAGCTGGAAACCCAAGTTCGGGGACACTGAGCTACCATATCATCAGACTGACTGGCTCCACCCCCTGTCAAATTTGGACCATCTTGATAAGGGTCTGGCCTATGTGCAGCAATTTCACTTTTCAGAACAGACCAAACAGGAAAAGATATCACGCTATCCATTACATCTTCAAGACATCTTACACTTCCTGGCTCACTTGCTGTTGCTTTTTGGTGCCTCCACTTTGCTCAAACACATGGTTCTTCAAGTGAAGAAAGGACTGGCTCAAAATGTGTTTATACAACAAAAATCTGGCTTCATAGAAAAGATCAAAGATGCTATGGAGACAGCTTTCAAGGACAGCCAGTGTGGCACAGTGGTTAAGAGGCTAAGACTAAGTCCTGGGTGACCAGGGTTCAAATCCTGGCTCAGACATGAAGTCCATGGGCCAGTCACTATCTTTCAGCCTAACCTAATGCACAAGATCGTGAGGACAAAACGGAGAGACACAAAACTGCATGACCTTGAGCTCCTTGGAGAATGTAATGGGTAAAAAAAAGCACAGGTGACCTAACCAGGAAACAAAACTGTGGCTAGGTGACTCAGGCTGCAACCCCCTATACACACCTAACCTGGGAGCTGCTCTCAATGAAACTTACTTTGGGGTACACATGCACAGATTATGTTGCTGTGCAGCTACTCGGGGCTCAAGCGCTGTCCATGCCAGCTGTCCCCACAGATTTTGAGAACAGCCAGAAACTTTAAGTCATTAGGGAAGGGTCACATTGCACAACGGTTGCGTTAGGATTTCTGCCACATGGGGCAACAGGAGCTCTTATTGTCAACGGGCAATGTCTTTTCTTTATGTTGGAGAATATGAAATTTTACTGAGCTTAATATGGTGAATTGCAAAGATTTAATGTGGCAATTTATTTGTAATGGATTAGTTCAAGGGTAGGCAAACTAAGGTCCGGGGGCCAGATCTGGCCTAATCGCCTTCTAAATCTGGCCCCTGGACGGTCCAGGAATCAGCGTGTTTTTACATGAGTAGAATGTGTCCTTTTATTTAAAATGCATCTCTGAGTAATTTGTGGTGCCTGCCTAGTGTTTTTTCATGAGTAGAATGTGTGCTTTTATTTAAAATGAATCTCTGGGTTATTTGTGGGGCATAGGAATTCGTTCACCCCCCCAAAAAAAATCTCCCCCCCCACACCATCTGAGGGACAGTGGACTGGCCCCCTGCTGAAAACATTTGCTGACCTGACCCCTGGATTAGTTCCTTCAACCTTTTGAATTTTAATACAGTCATACCTAGGTTTAAGTACGCTTCGGTTTGAGTACTTTCAGTTTAAGTATTCCGTGGACCTGTCTGGAACGGATTAATCCACTTTCCATTACTTTCAGTGGGAAAGTTCGCTTCAGGTTAAGTACGCTTCAGGTTAAGTACGACTTCCAGAACCCATTACACTCATACTTCGGGTTAAGTATGCTTCAGGTTGAGTACTCCGTGGACCCGTCTGGAACGGATTAATCCACTTTCCATTACTTTCAATGGGAAAGTTCGCTTCAGGTTAAGTACGCTTCAGGTTAAGTACGACTTCCAGAACCCATTACACTCATACTTTGGGTTAAGTACACTTCAGGTTGAGTACTCCGTGGACCCGTCTGGAACGGATTAATCCACTTTCCATTACTTTCAATGGGAAAGTTCGCTTCAGGTTAAGTACGCTTCAGGTTAAGTACTGACTTCCGGAACCAACTGTATACTTAAACTGAGGTACCACTGTATTTTAATCTTTATTACCGGGTATTATTATTATTATTATTATTATTATTATTATTATTATTATTTTAATGTGAAGATACATTTTGGTTCTTAAAGATTGTATTAGTTGTATACTTTTTCTGTAGTTGATATGGTGGTTGAAACGACAACAATAACTATGAGAGAACCTTATTGGTGAATTACATTGGTGGACAGAATTTTACAGGATTAGAATCCAGATGTGAGGCAAGGATCCAAGAGTGGCCAAGTTGCTGGTTTGAATACACTGCCTTACTTTTCACTGTTTACCTCACTACTACTACTAGTACTTCTTCTTCTTCTTCTTCTTCTTCTTCTTCTTCTTCTTCTTCTTCTTCTTCTTCTTCTTCTTCTTCTTCTTCTTCTTCTTCTTCTTGACATTCACTTTGATCTCTCTCTCCTTTTTTCTGGTGCTCCCACTTCTCTGCCCCAATTTTTGCCCACTCCAGCCTCAACTATCTACCATCTGCCTCTCTTTCTCCTCTTAACAGCTTACTCGAAAAATCCTCTCCTCTCCTCTGCCCAATGCTTGTGCTCTTGCTACCACGACATGCCCTAAGCCGCCCACATCAGTTTGGTGTTTGGATCTAATCCCTTCTGGATCTGAAGCACGTATACAGTATTACTTCCATGATTTAAGTAAAAGATGATTAATTTGGCCCTGCGCTTTTGACATACCAGATAAAGAAAAATCTAATTTTCTTTATCATGTGTGGCTCCTCAATGGATCAAAGACATTATTAATTTGATGAACATATCAACTCTCAAGGGAAAGGATCAACTTTTAAAAAATAATAAATCCCATAATTTATTATTAGGCTCCTGGCTCTGTGCCTTATTTCTAGGAAACTTAAGCAGACAAGCCTTGGGTTCATGAAGTTTTTCTGTTTTTCCATATTCATGAAAGCATCTTTAGGCCCCCCTTTAAATTCATCCCCAGCTAAGACAGTTAGTTACTGGCTTCTATCATATTGGAAAACCCAGCGCTCACTGTTCGTTAGGCATTAAATTAGAATCACGGGTGCATCCAACAGCAACTCCCCCGTCAACTCCGACTGTTGGGTCTGTGAGCTCAAAGAAAACATAACAGCTGGCTATCGATTGGCAGAGTATTGGTGCCCCTGGGGTAAAGGAAAGAGAACTCAAAAAACAAGATCTTGTCCCCCCAATTGTCTCGCCACATGGCGTGGAATTAATGCAGGTTATCCTTTTGAAAAAGAGAAAAGTACAGAAGTTGAAACTCATCAAAGGTAGCAGATTGCACACTTTTGTTCCACCCAGCCCTTGGGATATACATCAAGAGTGCTAATGCAATAGCCAACATATTTAATGTACGCGCACATTTGCAAACATCTATTTTACCAGCAACATGTACATGTTTGTGTGTGTGTCGCTCTTATATATTTGGATGCTCCTTCTCAGGAACGGTGAAAAGAGAATGGAGAGGGCTTGCTTTCTCATTTGCATGTCAATGTCCTGGTGCTTTCAGCTAAACCACAATTTTGTAGCAGCTGAATCATATTAATCAGACCAGCTTGTCCCTTTCTAGTTTCCAGTAATAAGAGACAGGTGGCTCGTCACAATGTAGTGAGGGTCTTTGAAAGGCAGCTTGCTCAGCAAACTGCTGGAGTGAGCGGTAATAATGTGGGCAATTAACATTCATGCTTCAGGACATATTGGGAAGGGAGGCATAAAAGGTAGGAAGGAATTTTACTACATGTACTGATGAAGAATTGGGCAGTTGTCGCTCAAGACTTTTTTTGAAGACATGCCGAAAACTTTTCAGCTAAGTGGTTTAAAATGGAAATTCACAAGCTACTTGATTTGCATGAGAATAGGAGCCACCAGCACGGTGCCCATGGCTGCAGGCGTGCCCTTGAATTCTTTCCACAAAGCTACAGTACTTGAGGGCCCCCTTTGTAATGAGACGGAAAGAGCGGTTCCCTTTTTCTCCCTTGTAAAGTATATAGAGTTGAAGGAGGAAGTTGGAAGAGTGACACTCTTTACAACTTCCTCTTTCAACTCTATGTGCTTTCCAAGACTCAGATTAATTCAACGGGATCCAACACATTTTGTCTTGCCTAAAATGGGAGTTGCCTGTACAGTGTAAAGAGCTGGGTGGGGATCTAAGTGTTTCAAATCCCATTGCAGTCACTGATTGATTCATTGTCTGACTGGAAACATGTCATGCTTTCTTAGCCTCCAGGGATGCCAACTTGAACAAAATATTGTGGGGGCCCAGGTAAGCCCCCCCCCCAACATAATCACATAACGTGGTGCACAGACACCATTTGAGTGGCAATGCCCATCAACTTTGGGGGGCAGCCCCCTCATATATTTTATTGTGGGGCAGAAGCCCCTGTGGCCCCTAGGAGTTGAGTCCTATGTTGGCCTCAGTTCCACATCTGTAAAAAAGGAAATGCCAGTATTCCCTCTTACAAGTGAGTTGTAAAAATGACTGCTGCACACAATATGGCTAAGCCATATTGAGGATAGTACTAACTTGGTTGATGTAACATCTAAGTAATACAGTGGAACCTTGGTTCTCAAACTTAATCCGTTCTGGAAGTCCGTTTGACTCCCGAAACCATTCGAAAACCAAGGCGCGCCTTCCAATTGGCTGCAGGAGCTTCCTGCACTCAAGGGGAAGCCTCGTCGGACGTTCGGCTTCTGAAAAACGTTCGAAAACCGGAACACTTACTTCCAGGTTTTCAGTGTTCTGGAGCCAATTTCTTCATCAACTAAGCCGTTCAAGAACCAAGGTATGACTGTACTCAAGTACTACACTGGACATGTATTACTTAAGTTCCACAAACATAGGTAATAAAAATCTGTCTAGCTGCTGTTAGAAACAGAATGTTGAACTTAGATGGACCTTGGTCTAAGCCAGCAAGGAAATTCTTAAGTGTGTGTGTGTATGGAAAGGAAAGGCCAGCACTGTATTTCATGTTGTAACCCTCAAACATAATATTCTTCTAAAGATACGTGATAATATTTATACCTGCTCCAGCAAACAAAGTGCATTTGCTTTAATAAAAGTAAACATAAAAAGAAAAGGTAGGTCAATTCAAACAAGGCAAGGTCAAAACTTTCCCATTGATCTAAAACTACTCACCTTGCTGGCAGATGGGAGTCTGATGTTTAATCAGGAATCACAGCATCATTGTTACCTTCTATAAGATGCTTATTGTAATTATGTATGGTATACACACACACACACAAAACCCACTCCCTCCATAGCTGACTTTTTGAAATGTGAATGACATTTGCAGTTCTTAAAGTAACACATAGATAGAAGTCCAGTCCAGTATGTTCAATAAATACTACTGTAAATTCAAATTCCTGTTTAGCCCTCTTCTTGTTAGGTAGCTTTGGAAATAAATAAGCATTTAAGCTTTGGTTCCTATCTGTAAAGCGGAAATTTGTGCAAGATGACCCAGACCCCTGTCTGCAATCCCGAAAATCCACTGCCAAGCAGCATAGGCAATGGACCTTAGTACTTAAGGCAGCTTATTATGTAAGAGCTCTGTGGGTTAACAAAAGAATGTTATAGAAATTATCAATATTAGTATCTCCACAGAAAACAGATCTCCAGAATAACAAAACCTTTTGTGTACAGACAGTGCTTTCCCTAATATTTGCAATGTTCATGAAGGTTTATGGTCTCTTTTTTTCTTTTTCTTGTCATAACAACTTTTTTGAATTAAGTCAAAATTATTCCCCTTTTATAAACAGGAAAAATGGAGGGCATTTTCACACATCACATTATTTAATCCAATTATCTAATGTATTATCTAATGTATAATTATTATTTAATCGAATTAATCTAATGTAGTGTCAAGTGTGGACGCAGCATACAAATTTGCAAACTTTTGTATCATACATATGCAGCGGCAGCCCACCCACGAGGCAGGTTATGGCAGCCACCTTGGGCAGGGGCATGCCAACCCCATGGCCAACCCACTGCCAGCAGCTTCTGGCAAGATCTCACAAGATCTCATGGGACACACAAGATCTCGTGAGATTTCAGTGTGGCCTTGCTAGAATCTGCCATCATCACCGCTGCTTTGCAGGTGCTGCTACGTGAGTCAAGTAATGGAGGTGGCAACGGGGAGTGGCAGGGCAGTGGCAGAAGTACCTTCCTGTCTCACCTCAGGCGGCAGAACAAGACGTACCGCCCCGGGAGAAGTAGCAGGAAACTGTAACTGCCTGCAGCTCCTGCTGAGTTTGGCACCAAATGTAATCAATAAATGGTCCTGAGGCTGAAAGATGGCTTGCCCATGAGAGATACATCTGTCAGAGACGCCTCTAGCCCATCCACTGACCATGCTTGCTGTTTTGACTTAAAGATGACTTAAAAGATGCAAACATGTAAGCCACAAGAATCCAAGTCCTCACTTCACCTTTTCTTAACATTTGCTGAATAAATCCAACTCATAGGACTGTGTCCAGAGAGAAATCACACAATGGCAAATCATTAGGAGCTACTAAGTAAGAGCAGATTAAAGTTCCAATAATGTGATATAGGGATACTGGGTGTTTCTTTCCTCAGAAACTAATACAAAACTTAGGGAAGTTTTGTATTAAAAGCCAAATAATGCAAAGCACTTCTCTTAAGAAAGTACACTTTGGGTTTACATGTAACGCAAGGAAACAACAGCTCCCCTTTCTACCCGCAATTCCCAAAAGCTCCTGCAGCTAGGCCCTGAAAACTATAAAATGCTTTTGTCCTCTCAGCGCTCAGGGAAGTGTAGTTAATCTCATTTCAGGGATCTGAAGGAAAGGAAGAGTAGGGGTCAGATTAATAAAGCCACGCAACAACTCTTTTCTCTGTGGTGTTTCCAGCAGCCCTGCTGCCTAGGCAAATTTGCAAACTCATCTGGCAAACAGCAACAACAATAATATTCCTCTAAAAGAAGGCACTCAGTGGGTGTCAGCAGGAAAACAGCTAGGCTACGTACGTGTGTGTGTGTGCGCGTGTGAGTGCCTAAGTGCTAGTGGAAGCTGTAGTTCTATGAGGAGAATAGAGGTGTCATAACAACTCTCAGCATCCTGAACATATTATTGTTATTTCATTTCGTTTCATTATTTATATGCCATCCAGGTGAAATCTATCGATTCTGGGTAAAGGTAAAGGTAAAGGGACCCCTGACAATTAGGTCCAGTCATGACCGACTCTGGGGTTGCGCGCTCATCTTGCATTATTGGCCGAGGGAGCCGGTGTATAGCTTCCAGGTCATGTGGCCAGCATGACAAAGCCGCTTCTGGCAAACCGGAGCAGCACATGGAAACACCGTTTACCTTCCCGCTGTAGCAGTCCCTATTTATCTACTTGCATTTTGACGTGCTTTCGAACTGCTAGGTTGGCAGGAGCTGGGACCAAGCAACGGGAGCTCACCCCCATCACAGGGATTCGAACCGCCGACCTTCTGATCAGCAAGCCCTAGGCTCAGTGATTTAACCACAGCGCCACCTGGGTCCCATCGATTCTGGGTAGCTTCCAGCAAAATATAAAACACACACACAGAAATCAAACATTAAAAACTTCCTTATGCTTCCCCATACAGGGCTGCCTTCAGATGTTTTCTAAAAGTAATATAGTTCTTTATCTCCTTGACATCTGCTGGGAGGGCAGGTGCCACTACCGAGAAGGCCCTGTGCTGGGTTCCCTGTAACTTCACTTCTTGCAGGGAGGGAACCGCCAGAAGGCCCTCGGCGCTGGACCTCAGTGTCCAGGCTGAACGGTGGGGGTGGAGACACTCTTTCAAACCACAGTTTCCAGGATTCTTTGACAGAAGCCACAACTGAAGTGGCATCATACTGTTTTAAACGTGGTCCCAATGAGTTCGGACCCTGGTTTGGTTGGCCCCCGTCAGGAAGCCTGTTGATCTGGAAAACTTCTCCAGGTGAGGCGCGACTGACATTATTTTAAGAGGAGCTATACCATGTACATCTGTACTCCTTCCCATGTCTATTGAATGAGGAGGTGTTGGTCTGTGACGGAGGCATGTGTCGAGGGCTGGGGCTCCTCTGTTCAGTCCCCTCTGGAGGGGGGCTATATAAATCCCTCTACGGAAAGCAGGCATGGGCAGAGGAGCACTTTCAAACAAGAGGCCCCCATCTACATGCCTCACCCACATTTTGCTCTTTCCTCCCCTGAGGCAGATCTGTTACAAGCTCCAATTTGGAATATTTATCCTAATCTGGAGGAAATCCAAAGTCTTCCGTCAGATTCATGTTAAGTTATGTAGAAAAACCCCAAAGCTGGGTGAAAATCCATTGAAGAATGATAATGCGTTCTCCTCCACCCCACCCTAGGGCATCTTCTTTTTATTTACAATTTGTAGAAGGCAATTAGAATTCAAATGTATCATCATTTATGAGTCCTTATGATCAGCAGCAAGACAGGGGCCTCTTTTTTTTGTAGCTCCTGCAATATTTCAACAATGCTGTTTAGAAGGATGGAGTCACACGCCCAAATCCTTTGCATCCCATTGCTACCTCCCCCCCCCCAGTAAATCTGGGCAATAGTTGGATCCAGCCTCCCAAACACTAGCATACAGAGAAAGCCTCTGTGATATAATATGAAGGGTTAAAAAAAAAACCCACCCTCATATGTTTTCATGCAACCGGGGTCATGGTTGTTTTTAAGTGTACAAAGTGGCTTAGATACTTGTGTGTCCTCTCTGTAACATAGGTCATGACCAGTCCCAAGCCCAGTGGGAATTCCCAGTGAGTGGGAATCTCCATCCATCAAACTGAAAACAGTCTTGCAGCATGACCCTAAACATGCCTACTCAGAAGTCAGCCCCTCGGTATTCAATAGAGCTTATTCCCAGGTATGTAAGATCAGGGTTGCAGCCGGAATCTGAAAAGAAGATCCACAGTATGCTCTCCAGCCATCGTGCAACAAAAAACTGTCAGATGGGGTGCCAATTTGAATGAAATATTGCGGGGGGGAGGTAAGTCCTGCCCCGCATAACCATAGCTGCCAAGTTATCCCTTTTTTTTAAGGGAAATTCCCTTATGCTGAATAGGCTTCCTCGTGAGAAAAGGGAAAACTTGGCAGCTATGGATAACTGATTGCATGACATGGTGCATGCACAACATTTGAATGGCAATGCCTATTGCCTTTTGGGGGGGCACCCCCTCAAATATTTTATTGCGGGGGCGAAAGCCCCGGCACCAATGCGTTGGCTGCTATGCTGTCAGGCGGGCATACCAGCAAATCAAACGGTACCCAACATCATATCGAAACCCGCAACCTCTGATTTACTTTTACTTTATTTTATTTATTACTAGTGAGGTTCTGGAAATATTACTGAATTGGGGTCGACCTATGTAAGCTGCAGAAGGCCACCTTCCTAAGCTCTGCTATATATCACCCCCGTTTCCAATAATGTGTAGTGTGACAAGTCAGTTCTTTTTTATGTAAGCCCATTGGGGTGAAAGGCCAAACCAATTCTTTTTATGCCCCAATGACACTCTCTCTCTCTCTCTCTCTCTCTCTCTCTATATATATATATATATATATACATAGTTTATTATTATTATTACAGTTGCCCTTCAATTGTACTGACTTGCAAGCTTCACCAGGCACTGTCCTTGGAATATGCTCAGAGTCACCTGGGTGCGGAAGACATGAAAGACTTCAAGTTTCTGGGAATATTCTTAAGGCCTCTTGGGGAAGCAACTTTTGCAAAAAGGAAAAACACACAGACACGCAAATGTATTATTTATGGCTGATGCCAATGCAGCTGCAAAAGGCGCTTTCATATTTAACCAAGCAGATATCCTGATGCAGCACAGCGTATCAATCATCTTTATATTCATACGCCATACAAAGATTGCAGTAGGGTAGCAATATTTCCCTCTAGGAACGCACTTCATGTGGCTGTTTTCACTGCCTGAATTACCCTTTGCCAGTCAACTTTGCAAATGCCCAGTTACAGCTTTGCAAACTTTGTGGCCATTACAGTGGTACCTCGACTTACAAACGACTCGACAACCGAATTTTTCGACTTACGAATGGGGCAAATGGCTGCGCGCTTACGAATTCCTCGACATCCGAACGGAAACCGCGGCGGTTTTAGATAGGGTTTTTTCGACTTACGAATTTTTAGATGGGGTTGCTTCGGCTTACGAATTTTTCCATTTCCAATGCATTCCTATAGGAAATCGCGTTTCCAATGGCGCTTTTCGACTTACGAAAGTGCCTTCGGAATGGATTAAATTCATAAGTCGAGGCACCACTGTATCAATATGGATCCGAACAGCTGCCCAAGGGACTTTTGGAGGGGAAAAGAGGGTAGTTGGGGGGAGTGCTTTTTTTCTAGAAAAATAGGGACCGGTACTCACCATGAAGCTGTTACAGTAAGTGCCACACTTTTTAACACCAAATAGAAGTGTTGCGTACCCCCTGGGGGAAAACAGTGCTGGTTGTGGGGAGTGGGGAGCAATACTTCTCCCTTCGGCTGGTTTCCCCCTGAAAATGACTCCCTCCCAATGTCTAAAGTTTGGGAGTTATTCCAGATGACATCCAGGCCATACATTTAGAGCACTCTTACCACTTTAATAGACATGGTTTCCACTTCAAAATCCAGTGAACTGTAGTTCATTATAGCTGCTGAGAGTTGTTAGGAGACCACTACAATTCCCAGCACTCTTAGTAAAACTACAGTTCCCATTTGGGGGGGGGCATTACTGTCAAAGTAATATGAGTGCTTTCAATGTCTGGTGTGGATTTGACCCCAAATAGCTAAACCTGGTCAGGAGGAACGCAGAATTAACATCAGTTTTAAAGAACTGAGATGGTGTCCAATGTTTAAGTCCTACTCAGAGCAGACCCATTGAATAGACATGACTAACTTAGGACCATTAATTTCAATGGATCTGCTCTGACCTTAGTTAACTACAACCCTTTTCCCGCTCTTTTTAAACAGATGTACAAGACTAATTAAGAAAACCAATTTACTCCTAATAACTGTTTTGAGAGCTTTATGCTTGCTTATAAAGTGTTTTGAAATGTCTCCCAAGGTGGCTAAATGATATTCACTTTAAAATACTGTAAATAAAGAAACAAAAATACGGCACGATCCTCTTGAGCCAGCAGAGATGCAATAAAATAAAGTAACCCAAAAATAAACATATTATATTTAATAATTACTATTATTTTTTCAGCACATCTGTATTGTCTATTTTTCATGCAATGGTCATTAAGAGGAAGGCTGGCGACGTCATGTTTTTATATTATTGTAAGTTACTTTGAGTTGCTTTTGTAAAGCAAACAAACAAATGTTTGTTGCAGGTACTGGGAGTGGTTAGCAGACCCCTATTCCCCTACAATTCGGAGAACTCCCTGGGAAGAGAGATTGATTGTTAAACCACTCTGGAAATTGCTCCAGCCTCACAGATCTATAATGTCAGTCAAATGGTGATGCAGAGATGAGGCCTTCTGCATCCATACCCTAGGATGGCCACTTTGACATTTGTCCTAATATTTCACAAAGGTCTGATCACATCAGTTGAATAATCCACTGAAATCTGGATAAACAGCTGCAGTACTAAGTTCCCAGTACAGTTTAGTTTTAGCCCGTAAGTTTAGAAATCAGAGGGCTAAGTGCTTCCCCCAATTTTCATGTATAAAGAAGTGCTTCTGGCTATCTTGGAAGTGAAGAAAGGTTTCAAAGGGGAACATCGACCCCAAAATACTTAAAAAGCAGGAAGACTGATAAAACAAATCCAAGCTCATTTCATTTCATGTTTTCAGGGTTAAAGCTGTACTGGCGTTTTGAGCCGTCCCAGCCAGCCAGAATTTTTAGCTGGTGAGATAGAGATGTTCCTCTTCCAAATATGCCCAAAATAGCTTCTTGAAAATAAAACAAGGCATCGAGTCAACTGTTTCTGGCTTGTGTAGTAGAGCACAGAAGTGAAAAATGTCCCCCAACTATGGCCTGGCAGCCGATACAATCATGCAAAATGTTAGGCTACGTAAACATAATCAACACATGTCAAGTCTCCGTTAATTCTGCTCCGATTCCAAAGTCATACTTGGTGCCAATCACTTTCTGTCTGTCGCACACCTACATTCTGAAACACAGGCATGTTGGAAAGTATCCTTGCTCTGATGAAGTGATGTTTTGTTTTGAACTTCATTACCCTAATTCCCGGGGGGCCGGGGGACAACAATGCCGCACAACTCAAATCATTGAGCTGGAGTACAAAAAAAACAGACGCCCCTCAAAATCAATATAGTGACATCACTTTACTCCAGTTGACAGTAAACCCCACACGGTGTCAATTATAGCACAGCAATATGCATGTTTATTCGGAGATGGGCTCCATGACCTAGTAAGCGCGCTGAGGATTGTATCCACAAGACCTCGCTGTGTTGCCAACACATCCCTGTCAAAGAAAGTGTTAGCTGTTTTTCCTTCCCATTGACTCCCGACAGTTTTAAAACATATTTCCATGCAGAGAACATCCTACTTTGGGCAAAGTTCTACTCACCAGATATGGAGGGCCTAGGGAAAGGAAATGCCTGAGCATGCTACCTTATAACTTCAACACAATGCATCTTTAAGGGGTTTTTCTAAAAACACAGGGTTTTTTAAATAGCCAGAGCAGGGGTAATTACAAATAGTCTCTCTCTTCTTTCCCATGCTGCTTGCTAATAATGGCACACCTCTTGGGTAAACATCAGTTGCAGGAATGCTCTCTAGGGCTCCTTCAGTTCACTTTGCTGTATTGCCTAACAAACAACATAAACCAGCAACCATCACCGTGCTGCTCCTGTTTTTGAGAAGACAAAGGAAAACGTGTGAACAAAAGGCAGAATCGTTGTTTTTTTCAATTCAAGAGGTAAGGTAAAGGTAAAGGGACCCCTGACCATTAGGTCCAGTCGTGACCGACTCTGGGGTTGCGGCGCTCAAATCGCGTTATTGGCCGAAGGAGCCAGCGTAAAGCTTCCAGGTCATGTGGCCAGCATGACAAAGCCGCTTCTGGCGAACCAGAGCAGCACACGGAAACACCGTTTACCTTCCCGCTGGAGTGGTACCTGTTTATCTACAGTACTTACACTTTGACGTGCTTTCGAACTGCTAGGTTGGCAGGAGCTAGGACCGAGCAACGGGAGCTCACCCTGTCGCGGGGATTCAAACCGCTGACCTTCTGATCAGCACGCCCTAGGCTCAGTGGTTTAACCCACAGCGCCACCTTAATACTAAACCCAAGTCTCATTTCAACCTGGAAGTTACCAAATCCCACTGTTCTTTTAATGGGCCAGCTCCCATGAAGACAAAAAGGATAGATTACTGGGGAAACCCAGCCAGATGGGCGGGGTATAAATAATATATGCATGTGGAGGAGCGGAGACGCAAACCCGGTTCACCAGATTACGAGTCTACCACTCTTAACCACTACACCACACTGGCTCTCACACAGCAGTATGTATAGAGCTGGAAATATGAAAGTTGCGGACAGGGCCGGCTCTAGGGGTAGGCTGGGTGGCACGGGGTGCCGGTCCGGCAGGGGGGCGTCACGTGACAGAGCCGCACGGAAGCTATGCTGCGCCCTGCGCCCGCCCACCAGCCACGACAAGAAACGGGGCGGAGCGGGGGCGCCAGAGCAATCTCCACACCACGGCGCCCGACATGGTTGAGACGGCCCTGGTTGCGGAACAGGACTAATAGCCCTGAAGCAGTTCCCTTTCCATGCGTGCAGTAAATGTGTGCCTTTAAGATAAGAATAGGGCTTTATTCTACGTGCCTTAATGTACCAAGAGAGTCGATTTGCAAGAACTTAGGAAGTTGCCTTATACCATTGATCTGTCTTTCTTTGCATCCTGAATTTGGGTGGAATCTACATACCCTGTGAAAATGCTTTTTAAAAGTTTTGAAAAATATATTGAATTTGCCATAGCATACTGTCGCCATCCAGTGTCACATTTGTATATTGCACTTTACAACACACTTAAAACGTTTTATTTGCAGCTGTATAGCTGAGTCCTTGGAAAGCATATATGAAGTGGCTTTCATTTTTTGAAATGTTTGGAAATCAAAAGAACCATAAGTTAAATCACTACCCAAAAGCATGTCATTTCTGAGAAAGCAAGAAATGGTGAGCATATAGACTGTGTAAAGCTTCACAATGTCCCAGAGTTTGGGGCTTGCTAAAAAGCAGTGCTGTGAAGAGATTCAGGAACAGAATAGGGAGGATTTAAAAGGCACAGATAGAAAAGCTGGCAATGGACCCCTCTTCTGAAAGGGGAAAGCATATGTATTTCTGTGTGTGTGGCAAAGGGCAAGCTAATACGGGAGATTCTCTATAGCTTCTCTTTTATGTGTGTTGAATCATTAAAACGATATAATCAGAAAGAAAGTCTCCTTGGGGAAACCAGGATTTCAGCTTGCTTGTGTTAAAGGGGGGGGGGAGTGCTTCAGCTGGAACAGAAATGGAAAGATAATATAATTGAGTGTCTCGGGTGAAAGGAGGCTTACACGAGGACCTCCCTAAGGATGTAAATCCTACAAACAGAGGTTCAAGATGATATCTCGCCGAGTGTGCTTGTCTTCCATTTAAGCCTTGTACGGTGGTTCCTTTATGAAATGTCTCTTTGGCCCTCGTGTGCTTAAGCAGAGAACAGGCCCATGGGCAAGAGAGAGATTTAAATAGTACCTGTTAATGTGGCTTCACTAGGCTCCTGACAGCGTTTGCAGCCAGGCTGTTTGAAGGATGGCTTCCACCCATACGAACTTGTGCAGGCCCTAAGATTAGCCTCGGAGACCCTGCATGTAGGTCAGGTCAGCTAGTAAGATTGAGTAGATGAGCGGGCGACAGAGACAGGGCCTTCTCTGTGCAACCCCATCCCAAAGAATATATGTTTGGCGCAACCTTTACTGGCTTTTAAGCAGGCCTCAAGAGGGAGGGACCCCTAGATTTTTGCCTGCCCGTTGTCATAACAGTTCTCAGGGCTGGCACCAGGTTTAACTCAGCTCCTGGGCAAGGTACCCTCTGATGATGTACCTGACAGTGGGGGTTTTCTGAGGGTACACAGTACTGGCACCCCCCCCCAAATGTTAAGTGTGGCACTTACTGTAATAACCTCATAGTGAGTACCAGCACCATTTTTCCTTTTTAAAAAAAGCTCAAAAAGCATTGTGTGCCTCTTGGGTGGGATTTCCAAATCTTACCGGGGTGGGGTTGGGGGTTGGGATAGGCAGTGTATAGAAGCAGCTCACCTCCAGATGACTGTACAGAGAACCTTGGTTCTAAAACTTAATCCAAAGCGTTCCAAAACCAAGGCGCGCTTTCCCATAGAATGTAATGCAAAACGGATTAATCCGTTCCAGACTTCTAAAAACAGCCCTTAAAACAGCAATTTAACATGCATTTTACTATTTAACG
Organism: Zootoca vivipara; assembly: GCF_965207765.1. NCBI lineage: Eukaryota > Metazoa > Chordata > Lepidosauria > Squamata > Lacertidae > Zootoca > Zootoca vivipara. The sequence continues at coordinate 94,870,878 of NC_142584.1, read as the reverse complement.
AGACCACTGATCCATAAAATGAAAGCAATAAACAATGTGCTGCCGTCACACAATCAATCAATCAATCAATCAGTAGCTGAACTGGGTTCCACACAGTCGCAAAAACAAAACCAAAAAAGCCGCAAAAACAAAACCACAAAATAAATAGCAAAATGAGACAGACCTCAGCGTAACACTCAAAACAGAAGTGTGGCACTCAAAAAAGGAGCACATTCGGCTTCCGAAGAAAGTTTGCAAACCGCAACACTTACTTCCGGGTTTGCAGTGTTTGAGTTCCAAGTTGTTTGAGTACCAAGGTGTTTGAGAACCAAGGTACCACTGTACTCCCTTCGTCAGGCTAATAATAATAATAATAATAATAATGCCACCCATTTTACTACAGCCATTGCTGTCTCAACCTTCTTTACACCTAAACCAATGTGCTCCATAGGGGGTGCGACTCAGAGACACTGGAGATAAGGGAGTGGGGGACTGCCACTAGTTTTCTTTACAGCACTGGGCCGATACTCTTCAGGGGGGGGCAGCGTTGGCCGTGGTGGGTGTAGGTCCTGGCATTGTCTCACCATGTCAGGTGCTGATGGTGGCTCTGACAAGTAGATGGAATCAAAGACAAGACAAGAGATTTCCATTCACCCACAGCTCAGCATGATGTAAATGTGTGTGGGTGGGGGGTGTTGCACTATGAATCCAGAACCAGATCAAACCTACAAGTGCCGTTCCGCTACCCTAGAAGAGCAAGCTAGCAAAGAGAAAATTAATTTGCTCATTAAAAAAAAAAAAGCCTCAGCCTTTTTACAGTTCAGTTGCAGAGTCTCCCTCCCGGCTGATATTTATATATTCTGCCCTAATAAATCGAAGAGGCCTTTAAAGGCCACTACCATAAACATCCTTTTGTTGCTAAATTCACATAAGTCACTTACTTGCTAGCACCTCCACTGGTCTAATTACTAAACACTGACCATGTGGAGTCTGTGTGTGCTCCACAAAAGTCAATAGTCCAGCAGGTCATGTAACTCTATGGCCAGGACTGTGTTTAAGCTGCGATTCTGCAGGAGTGCAGAAAAAGTGCAAAATGTTACAGGAGTTCAGGTTACTGAAAACATGAGCTTTCTTTCTTTCTTTCTTTCTTTCTTTCTTTCTTTCTTTCTTTCTAAAAAATCAAGTTTCTAGCCCTCATGGATGGGAATATATGCTTTAAAATGGATGGGCAAAGCCTACTGAAATTCTAGAAGCCAGATGGGTGGCTGAATTATTTCCTGTGGATAAAAACAGGAAATTCTTTATCTTTCCCTTGACCAGCAATACCAGAACATGTTCTGCCAATTAGGAAAAAGAGGCAAATTACAGTGGTACCTCGCAAGACGAATGCCCTACAATATGATTTTTGTGCAAGACGAATGCGTCTTGCGATCTGATGGTGACTCGCAAGATGAATTCATTTTGTGAAAAATTCATCTTGCGAATTGCGGTTTCCCATAGGAATGCATTGAAATTTAATTAATGCATTCCTATGGGCAAAAAAATAAATTTCAATGCATTCGTATGGGAAACTGTGATTCGCAAAACAAATTGACTTGCGGAACGAATTAAATTCGTCTTGCGAGGCACCACTGTATTGTTATTTGCATTGTTTCTGAAGATAGGGAAATCCAACATTTCTTGACACATAACTGGGCTACCCAGGTGCACAATTTTATTTTATTTTATTTATTTATTTATAGCAGCATACATTTGCCTGCATATGTTAGCCACATGCCTCACCACAACGATGTTGCAGTGGAAACATGACAAGAACATCCAGGTCCCCCCCCCCTTTGCTGGATGTTAACATCCATCCTCACCTTGGAGGTTCCCAAGAAACACACAATTGAAATTCTAGAGACAGTGGGCCATGCAGGGCAATTCCAGACCCCCCTGTTGTACAAGCAGAATGACTGAAAAATTAATGACTCCTGAGGCATAAAAATCAAACCATATCTAGTGGTGAGATGTGTTGGGTGTGGGCATGTTTTACTACTTTCTTTCGGGTCGCTGGTTTGAGAATGGTAGTAATTTAGACACTGTGATTTGGAGGCAAGTGGGCATTATAATTTAAAAACAAAAACGGCAGGCCACCATCACTTTTAATGGAAACGTTTCTTAAGGGTGTGAAGGCAAGTCCCCGTAGGAGGCGCATGTGATGCCAGCGACAAAATTGCTTTCATCCAGATCAGAGAGGAAGAAAGACTGATATGGAAACCTAAAGAAACGGAACTGAAAATAAATAACACTGCTAGGACGAGAGCGGGAGGGTGCGGAAGGTCAAAGAGGAGCATGTAGTAGAGATCTAATAATCGGCTTATAAGAGAAAAAAACGAGCAGGGCAAATTCATCACCAGAGGTAAGTGAATCAAATGAACTGTGTAAATATCTTGGTTATGAGATCCTGGTGTTACCCCAGCCAGTACAATAGGGAAGACTAACAGGTGCAGCAAGACGCACATAGATACTAACAGAGGAGTAGAGGGGGGGGGGACCTTAAAAAGAAGAATTGTTCATCCATTTCACCACGATCTGGCATAGTTAAAGAAAACCGCTGGGCCACTGCATGACTGTGAATCAAAGAAGCCAAGGCATCCATCATCTGCCTTAATTGCACAAAAGTTGCTTCGTCAGATTAAAGGTAAAAGGTAAAGGACCCCTGGATGGTTAAGTCCAGTCAAAGGGTCTTAAGCGCTCATCTCGCTTTCAGGCCAAGGGAGCCAGTGTTTGTCCACAGACTAAACCATTTCTGGTGCAATGAAACACCGTGACGAAAACCAGAGAGCACAGAAATGCTGTTTACCTTCCCACTGCAGTGGTACCTATTTATCTACTTGCACTGGCATGCTTTAGAACTGCTATGTTGGCAGGAGCTGGGACAGAGCAACAGGAGCTCACCCCACCGCGGTGATTTGAACCGCCGACCTTCTGATCAGCAAGCCCAAGAGGCTCAGTGGTTTAGACCACAGCGCCACCCACGTCCATCAGATGGTGGGGCCATGATGCTGTTCCAACGTAGGCTTCTGAATGATCTGCAACAGTTGCAGAAGTACAAAAATGAAAGTGGGTCGGGGGGCAGAATCCTTAGCAGGGGAAATCCTTCACACAAAAACAGCATGATGTGGTCTACGCATGCTCAGTGGCCACAGAAAGCTGAGCAACTGTGGGTGGTGGGGTTATCCTCTGCTCTCTCCATGCCTCTCCTGGTTCTGGGAGACCAACAGGGAGGGGAGTGTGTTGCAGCAGGAGGAGACACCCGTTCCTCTTCACCAGCCAGATTCATCTCTGTCTCTTGGCCTCCTTCCTCTCCTGCTTCAGCTTCTACCTACGGTTCTGGACTGCTCTCTGCCACAGATACACACACACACCCTACTCACTAAGCCCTTTTACCTCTTCAGCTTCCAACACCTCCTCCCAGTCTTCTCCCTCTGGCCACTCATTGTCGTCACACCACCACTCCCATGGCTCTAAGTCGTCTTCTCTTGGTGGTTCCCCAACTGGTTCTTCCCACCATTCTTCTGCGTCCGACCAGTCCATGCAGGGCCGTCTTAAGCAAATCCAGCGCCGTGGCGCAAAGGTCCTTCTGGCGCTCCCTCCCTTTCCCCAAGCTGCTCTCTCTCGCCCTGGCTCAGGGTCCCCAGCGCCAGCAGCCCAGGCTTCCCGCCGCCCCTCACCTGCTGTGCGGTATCCCACTGCCAGCCCAGGTCACACCGCCGACCCCTCTCCGCCCCAGCCAGGGCGTGGGCAGCTCCCCAGCTCCCGCCATCTCCCCGGCCTGGAGGCCGCGTGGCCCAGCGGCCGCCATCCTAACCGGAGGAAACAAGCATGAGCGGTGAATTTCGGGTCCCGCAGTGCGCCGCTTGTTCTCCGGCTGGCTGACCAGTTCACCGCTGCCTCTGCCTGCACTCCCAGTGGCCCGAAGAGCAGGAGGCGGTTGCCACGCCGCTGCCTGTGCCCCGGGAGTGGTGGTGGTAGTGGGGCGGCGGGCACCAGATGTGGAGGAGGCCCCTCAGGAGCTGTTCCCGCAGGTGACAGCGGCTCAGCGGGCAGTGGCTGAGGGGATTCCCGTGGGACGAAGGAGAGGAGGCGGCAGTGGAGCCATAGGGCTCAGACATCAGCTGTCTGGCAGGCGCAGCAGCGCCCCTGGTGGCCAGGCGCCCTGGCGCATTGCACCACCCAGCCCAGGCCTAGAGACAGCCCTGAGTCCATCACACCTGAGAAAGGTCAAGGCTGGCCGGCACCCTGAACAAGGGGAATATCCCACAACGCAAGATTTTGTTGCAGGTTCCACTTGTAAATGATAAACTAAGGCAGTTCTCAGTCTATTTTACATTAACAGAATCCTCCAAGGAAACATGGGAGTTCTACTTTTGCTAGCGTGTTGGGGATTCTCCCAACACTTCATAGAACTACAATGCCCTAGATGCCCTGGAGCAATCTGGGACTATAAAGGTGCAACCCTGATCACACTTTCTTGGAAACACCTGACACTGACATTAGGCAGGGAGTTTGCACCATGTGTTTAGCTTTTGGTAGCTATATTTGTCCAGCATAACATATGTAAACAGTTAACAAATATAATAAGGACACCCTACAGCTGTGGGGACACATTTTTGGCTTGGAATGTCTGTTGAAGTAGGAGTAAGTAGTATTACTACCACCAAAGGATGTTTGTAGCTTACCTAAGTGATCTAATTTTGAAATGCTGGTTTCAGCCCAAGGTGATGACCTCTGGCAGAAAGCTTGTATCATAGGATGGACTATATTTTTATGAGTGCAAAGCAACCTTGACAGAGCCATCCTTCCAGGCAATTTTATTTATCCCAAAAGCAGGAGTCTTGCAATAGGAGCAGAAGATTTGTGTTTAGTAAGGGATTTCCCCCTATGCACACACACACTCACTTCTTAAAATAATTTTTACTACCGAGCATTACAGCACAAGTTCTTGCATGCAGCTTAAACATCAGAGGGAATTCCTCCCTGCTATCCTCGACAGTTTGCAGTCATAAAAAGCAGCTTCTACACACTTTGTATTTCACTGTACTTGTAGCCAGGAAGCTGTGATAATAGACACTGCCTATGATCAGGTCCTATGTGCCAAGGAGCTAAATGAGTGTTTATGAGAGCAGTATAATCTGGAACTGGCAGCAAGGGAAACTACCCTGTCAAGGTGATTAAAGCAACTCTCTCTGGGACCAGTGCAGCTAAAGGCCTTTGCTGTCACACCTGAAAACACCTTTCCTCCAGGATTGAAAACTCAGTTGTTTTCAATTTGCAGCAGGAAATGATTATCCGCAACACATTACATGTGTTAAGACAGGGGTCAGCAACCTTTTTCAGCCATGGGCCGGTCCACCATCCCTCAGACCATGTGGTGGGCTGGACTATTTTTTTTGGGGGGGGGGGATGAACGAATTCCTATGCCCCACAAATAACCCAGAGATTCATTTTAAATAAAAGGACGCATTCTACTCATGTAAAAACACGCTGATTCCCTGACCGTCCGTGGGCCGGACTGAGAAGGCGATTGGGCCGCATCCGGCCCACGGGCCTGAGGTTTCCTACCCCTGTGTTAAGAGGATGCCCTTTCCCCCCTTATTTTTGGCAGTTGCATTTGATCTTAAGTCTGCAGCTGTTCCCAAGGACAGTGTGTTGTTCATAGAATCATAGAGTTGGAAGAGACCACAAGGGCCATCCAGTCCAACCCCCTGCCAAGCAGGAAACACCATCAAAGCATTCTTGACATATGCCTGTCAAGCCTCTGTTTAAAGACCTCCAAAGAAGGAGACTCCGCCACACTCCTTGGTAGCAAATTCCACTGCCGAACAGCTCTTACTGTCAGGAAGTTCTTCCTAATGTTTAGGTGTTGTTGTTGGGGGACAGGCGGTAAACATGATTTAAGAAAAAGTAGCCAGCGTAACAAATAAGTACAAGGCAGAAAAGTGTCTGGGAGTTAATGAAAAGGTAACACGCAGGGACCACGATCTTCATGCCCACCGTCATGGCAGAAGTTGCTTGTTCTGGTGTTTAGCTGCTACTGATGTGCGCTGAGGCATTTATGAGCTGGTTGACGACACAGCACAGGACTCTGTGGTCCCTGAGGGTTGTACCCCACTAAGTTCTGTGCAGCACTGCAATTAATGAACTCGAGTTAGTCATGCCTATTAACCTCAATGGGTCTCCATCGCTTCAGAGAGCAGGACTAGAAACAATGACTAGAAATGGCAGGGAAACAGATTTCAGCTAAGCATTCGGAGAAGCTTTCTATAAGTAAGAGTTGGTTAACAGAGGAGCAGTTTGCCATGGGATAAGGTAGGTTCTGTTTGACTGGAAGCTGGACAGCTCTCTTATCAGTCACCAGTAGTTGCATCGTGCATTCTTCGAAGTCCCTTCCAACTGGAGTATTCTTAATGCAATGTAAAAACAAAAACATTCTTAAAGACTAGTGCATTTATTATGGCATAAGCTTTTGTGGACCAGGTTCAATGCACTGTAGGAACCATCCCAAAGCTTTCTAGAATACACTGACTGGTCTAAAATGGAAAAAGTTGACTAACTGCTCCAAAGTATTGTTGATGTAGCTACAAGGCTCCCAGTACGTTTCTGAGCACAGTTCAAAGTGTTGGTGCTGACCTTTAAAGCCCTCGGTCCTCGGCCCAGTATACCTGAAGGAGCATCCCCACCCCCATCGTTCTGCCCGGACACTGAGGTCCAGTACCAAGCACCTTCTGGCAGTTCCCTCATTGCAAGAAGCCAAGTTGCAGGGAACCAGGCAGAGGGCCTTATCGGTGGTGGCACCCACCCTGTGGAACGCCCTCCCATCAGATGTCAAAGAGGAAAACAGCTACCAGATTTTTAGAAGACATCTGAAGGCAGCCCTGTTTAAGGAGGCTTTTAATGTTTAATAGATTATTTTATTTCATTTTTCTGTTGAAGGCCCCCAGAGTGGCTGGGGAAACCCAGCCAGATGGGCGGGGTATAAATAATAAATTATAATGATGATGATGATTATCTTCACCAGCCACATTTTTCCTGTACAATATGCAGGACAAGAAACATCCGTGGTCACTGACCACTGTATAAAACAGTGACACAAATATATCTATAGTGCCCTAGAAGTGAGAAACATGGAGGGGGTTTTGCTTTTGGTTTTGCTGGAGCAGAAGGCTAGAACCACATACGGTAGCATATCTTAGATTTTCTACTGCTTTTCTGCAGACTTAATTTTGCATGGCAGCGGGCAAAGGCACTTAAACGTTTCTAGCATTTGCTTAAGGGCAGAAAGGCTAACAGTATCTGATTTGAGGACCTTTGAGAAATTCCTCATTACTGGGAGGGGAAAAGATTGGATCTCCAAAAGAATGTTGGAAGAAAGTGTGAAATTGCAACCAGATTAGAATGTATTGGGCTGAAATAGCAGTGTTCACAGCTGAGCTAAAAGAACCGTTGTATGCATGATGAAGACAAAGTACCTGGAGCATTGCGTCCTCAGCTAGAAAGGAATGCCATGGGTGCTGCATTTTAAGATAAACAGGCTCCAAACTGTTCACAGGGCAAAACAACAACAGCAATAGGATAGTGGCTGGAATGCACAGTGCAGGAAGGAAATAATGAAGGCATTTTTAGCAGTGATAAAAGGGGCATAACAATAATTTTCAAACCTGTAGAAGGCTTCCACAGAGTGGGCCAAGATTACCAAAGGTCAGAAGGAAAAAACCTCCAGTTGTAGTGGTGACAAGGAACACCTTCTAGCACTGCCATCCAATAAGAAGACTGCAATCACTGTTAGATTTCAAACTGGGTAGTGATGGTCATCTGTGACTTTACATGGACTGTGACAAAGGCTGGATGGAAGAAACTGAAACATTACATGGGCATTTCATTCCACCACTTGATCAGAATCACTTGATGGAGACCAGAGGTGCAGTGGCTAATTCTTCTCCCCGCCGTTGCATCGCCATGCCTGGCCCTGCCACCCTCCATACATGGGAGGGAGAACATTTGCACTGGGAAGTCTATCATGCTCATGGAATCTCCTCCCCATGCAATTTAGAAACCTGCCTGCACAAAGGGGACACCATGGAGTGGGCAGCGGTAGGGTAGGGGCAGCGCTCACTCAACCTCCGGTCACTGATGTCACTGCTGCAGTGAGGTCCGTGTAATGCAAATGCACTGGCGGAGCCAATCCAGTGCTCCTGCTGGCGTGTTTGCACCACGACAACCTCACTGCCTCCCTCCTCTTCCAGTCCAGTACATATCAGCAACAGAGGGTGTAGGTCTGTGGAATGCTGCCACTCCAATCCATTGCCTTCTGCTGCTCACACTATCCTAAACTTGTAGGATATTTAGATCCATATATAAGAGCTTTAACAGAGGGGTAATTCCAGCAACTGCTTGCTGCAGGGAACTTTCTGTTTCCCTCAACTGCATCTGGCACTTTCACTGCAGGATTATGTTCCAACAGACTGGCTGTACCTGCATTTTTCACTACTGTTGTGCACACTTTTTTCTCCATAACAAAAGGTTTCGTCGAACACTAGAGGCGTAAAGAGATTTGCAAGAGGCAGAGTCCTACAACACAGAAGCGTTGCCTGCCCTTTTAAGACTCCCGGGCTGCAAGTACTAAAGTAATGTACATGTTGGCATACATTTTAATGGACCCCTGTGGCTTGATTAAGCTAAGAAACAGGATTCTGTTGCTGGTAGACAATTGCTTCTTAGGAAGCAATCCCAGTAGCTCAGTCTCTTGAGCCACGGAGGTATTCACATTGAAATTCTCTTCCTTTTAGCTCATAATTCAAACTTAGGCCCTGTCACATGCTGAAAGTACCTTCTCCGTGTCTCACTATTCAAGAAATGCATGCTGAATAGTGTTAGAGATACAAACCTGCCTAAGCAGTCTTTTTTAAAATAATAATAATAATGGTGGGTTGTACTCAGCAAAGTTGTCCCATTAGTCCATTTTGCTACCAAAGCAATATTCTATATATTGCTACCAAAGGAAGACTCTCTCTATATAAAGACTCTCTATATACAGTAAACAGGGTAAATACGTGAACAGAAGCATAAGTTTGCCACATTTGCTTTGAGTTTGGCTCTAATTCATTATACAGGGATAGAATCATGTTGTAATTATCCTTCCCTAAGCTATAGGGTTTTATTTGGAGTAGCACTATGGAGATGTGCTGGCAGTACAGGGATTTCTCCTTGCACAGAGGAAGGACATTCTCTCCAACCCCTGAGCACTCCCTAAATCTCTTCTGGGTTTCCCCCAAACCCTCTGGAACAGATTTGGGAATGGTGATGGGGCACAAGCAAGGAAGAGGAGATGGGTAGGGGAGGAAATCCCACTGTACTAGCACTAATCCCAGTGCCACCACAACTATTTGGTTGAAGAGCACATACAGGATTTGGTCTTCCCCGAGAAAGCCACACCCACAGGAGCATAGTTCCATTGTGAGGTGATAAAGGCACTTTAAAGTCTCTGAATAAAACCAAGCTAAAAACAGGAGCATTATAAATCATAAGATGAAAGGCAAGGAGAATGAGAGCCCATATATTAAGACAGATGGGGAGACCCTGGAATGCACCCTCTTCCCCTCCCCAATGTTTTAAATCTTTTAACTTAAAAGCCTTTTTTAAAAAAAAGGTGAAATGGGTCAGGAAAGAGTGGGCAGCATCTCTGGCAACTGCTGACCTACACCTTAAGCAAGCTGGCCTCATGCTTTGAGAACTATAGATGTTCTGATTGCAAAAGAAATGGGGTAAGTCATGCTGTGGCAGACAGGAAAGATGTTGCAATGCAGGGATGCATGCATTTCCTCTCTACTCCCCACCCCCCTTTTTATTCTGACACACCAAATATTGGCTACAGCTAGAGGCAGGATGTCAGCTAGAGAAACAATGGCCAGTGCCTTTAGAGCAAATCCTGTGTTCTCAGGGCCCTCAGTTGCGCAGAAAGTCAACAAAAAGCTAAGAATAACTAAGGGACCAACAGGAAGGTGAGAACAGCACATTCGTCTTTCCTCCCAGGCCCAGAATACCTGTCATCCTTTCCTTTTCCCTTCTTGGGACCACAGAGCATCATTTACCATGATAGACATAAACTGTGGAGGGGGGGGAGTCAAGATTGTGGCTCTTATGTACAATATATACATTGTTTTCTATGTCCCCACAAGGTGATATGACGTTCAGTGCTGAATTCTACCATCCATTCTTTCCTGCATTAGGAAAATGGGGATATGTCTGCAAAGCCAGTGTTCACAGCCCAATATTTCTCCCACGATTTTATGTGCAGATCACAGCATCTCGCTTCTGCTCACTTGCAATGTGACAATAACAGTAACTCGCCTGACAGTGTGAGGATGACGGAACTCAATCTCTGCCAACCTCCTTTCACGCTATGGAGGCAAGGCTAGACATGCTTGTTTGAGAGGGAACACCACTGAGTACTGTGATACCTGCATTTGACTGTTGGGGAAAGGGCTGTAATTCAGTGGCTTTGCATGCAGAAGGTTCCAGGTTCAATCCCTGGTGTCTCTAGGTAGGACTAGAAGAAACCCTCTCTTGAAATCCAGAAGATCCACCGCCAGTCAATACTACACAAGATGGACCAAGGATCTGACTCAGCAGAAGGCAGCTTCCTGTGCTCTGATGACTAAACATGCGTACGATCAACTTGCCTCAGTAGCAACCTCGTTCACATTTCCTAGGAAACCATGGGAGTTACTTCTGAATAAGCATTCTTAGGGTCAAGTTGCATAAGACAGGGAAGTGCAGATCAGGTACTCTTAACTGGAAGCCAATGCAGATTTACTTAGAAGAAGCAGATGACCCTCGAGGTCCTTTCCAACTCCACACTTCTGTGATTTTATTATTCTAAGTCTTGCTTTTTTTAATAGGGAAAGCTATAGCTTCACACAGGGGGACCCAGGTAGCGCTGTGGTTAAACCACTGAGCCTAGGGCTTGCTGATCACAAGGTCAGCGGTTCGAATCCCGGGTGAGTTCCCGTTGCTTGGTCCCAGCTCCTGCCAACCTAGCAGTTCGAAAGCACGTCAAAATGCAAGTAGATAAATAGGAACCGCTACAGCGGGAAGGTAAACGGTGTTTCCATGTGCTGCTCTGGTTTGCCACAAGCGGCTTTGTCATGCTGGCCACATGACCTGGAAGCTATACGCCGGCTCCCTCGGCCAATAATGCGAGATGAGCGCGCAACCCCAGAGTCGGTCACGACTGGACCTGATGGTCAGGGGTCCCTTTACCTTTATAGCTTCACACAACATGAGGATGAGCAGCAACGACTGGGAATGGTCACTATTCTGCTTTCCTCCTCTGTTGCATGCCAAGTGTGGGCCCTGAAAACTTTTACTTTTTAAACTAATCACAGGCCCCTGTAATATCCAAGTTCAGTTCAATTTTTTTATTTGAAAAGCAACCCGGATCTGAAATAGTATGGCAAAGAAAACAAGCCTTCTGCACCTTTAATACGGTAGTGGTGTAGAATATCTGAAATCTTTTCTTCTAGTACAGGAACAAGAGCCCTGGTCATCCTCATGGCTTATTTTCGTAGCAGGAAGAAATGAGTTGCTCCCACTAAACTTAATGGGCTTTACTTTTTGAGAATAGATCAGGCACCTCCAAACTTCGGCCCTCCAGATGTTTTGGCCTACAACTCCCATGATCCCTAGCTAACAGGGCCAGTGGTTGGGGAGTATGGGAATTTTAGTCCAAAACTTCTGGAGGGCTGAAGTTTGGGGATGCCTGCAATAGATAGATGGGCAGACAGATACTGTAGATAGAATCAGGCTGCAAATCACCAAATCTCCCTATTCACTGGGTTTGGAAAAGCTTTTCAGTAGCAAATCTAAATTCAGGCTCTGTCCTTTTCTGCTGGATAGAATCAAGCCACAGTGCGGGGAAATGGGGCATTTTTATCATTGTGTTGAATGAGGAGCACTAGGAGCCTTGATCATTGGAAGCTGTCTGACCCCTCCTTATACAGACTCCTGCTGGTTCTCTGGGTCAACCCAGCTCTGTCTGGTTAAGGAAGCTACAGCGCTATTTCCAGCACTAGCGAAACAAAACAAAACGGACAACAGGAAATTGTGCATTGCAGATGCAAATCAGCTGCTGCTGCCAAGCATTTTTGTTCACAGAAGATGCATGTGATGACCCTATGCACATTTACACAGGAGTAAGTCCCATGGAACTCAATAGGCCTTACTTCTGAGTTAAAAGCAAGAGCAGGCATCCCCAAACTGTGGTCCTCCAGATGTTTAGGCCTACAACTCCCATGATCCCTAGCTAACAGGACCAGTGGTCAGGGAATTGTAGTCCAAAACATCTGGAGGGCCGAAGTTTGGGGATGCCTGGCAAGAGGAATGTGTTCAGTGAGACACATGTTGAGGGAAGGGTACAGTCTTGGGTCCAGTCCCTGCTAGTCTTCTCTTCTGCAACAGCTCATAGATCCAGCAGTCCCATTTCCTGAGAGGCACAGCCTCCATGCAGGAAACAGCCATAATAGACAAAAGAAAGCATCGTTTATTCAGGCGGTGATGACCACTGGCTGAGATTGGTTGAAAAGGAGATAAGACCAATTAATCGAGGTTTAGAAAATCATTAGCTATTAACCATTTAAGGAAACTCCAGGTTCACAGCAGTATGTCACCTGGCTCCCATTTGCTAGGAAGCAATAGGTGAGGGCTGCTGGCTTCATGCCTTACTCATTGGCTTTCCAAAGGTATCTGTTTGTCTACTGTGAGAAGCAAGAATGCTGGATTAAATTGGGTCTGATCCAGAAGAGCTCTTCTGTAACCAAGCACAGCCCCAACTCTCTGTTTCTGGGCTCTATGAGAAAAGTAAAATGGCTGATAGGGCCGGAAGTGGGTCACCAGGTGAGGTGGAGCCACTATGCTCGGTTCCCAGCAGGTCGGCTGCTGTTGCTTACCAGGAAATGGGGAGAGGAGAGTTGGTGGGAAAGTTGCCATGGTGCAAACACACTGGATGGGGTTCAACCAGTGTTCAAAATCCCCCAGGGTGCCAGCTCCAATTGTGACCACATGGAGATCTCTGGGGTGTAGGGTTGCCAGACTCAATAGAGGACAGGACTTCTGTGGCTTTAATGGCCCTGTTTAATTTCCAAGCAAAGGGTCTCCTGGTTTCTCTTTAAGGTTTCCAGACTCAAAAGAGAGCAGGGCAATTAAAGGCACAGAAGTCCTGTCCTCTATTGAGTCTGGCAACCCTACTGGGGTGCCAGGTGGGCGACTGACATCTCCATCTGGCTGGCCCCTCCAGCTTTCTTAAGCAGGTAATCAGAAGAGCTTGTTTACTGCATTTATATCCCACCTTTTCCTCCAAGGAGCACCTGGTTCATCCCCCCCACCAGTTAATCCCTACAAGAACCCTGTAAGGAAGGTTAAGGGGCTCTGACTGGCCCAAGGTCACCCAGTAAGCTTTGAGTGGGAATCTGAACCTTGATCTCCCAGGTCTACCTAGTCGGACACTCTAACCACTACATCACACTGCCTTCTTAAGAGTACTTCTGTTGTGGGACAGCTACAGAAATTAAGTAGCTAAATAAATAAAAAGGGGGAAAGCAAAATGTCACTTAGAGAAAGAACTGAAATATTTTCCTTGAAACTTGCATTCGTTTTACTCTGGATTGCTTTATTTGATGTTTTAATGTGCTGTAAATGGCTTTAAGATTTTTTCCCTTTAAGATATAAAGCAGTACAGAAATGAAGTTAATAATAATAATAATAACAATAATTTTTTTAATTCCACTGCGGGGGAAATGGTGCCCAGACATTCCATTGCGGCCACCGTAACTTAGGTTTAAGGCGCCATTTGCCGATTAGCTTTCATATCTGAGTTTCTAACACTGTTCCCAGCAGGTAGGTTGCTGTTGTTTACCAGGAGATGCAGAGAGGAAAGGTGGTGGAGAAGCCAGCATGGTGCAAACTATACTGGGTGGGATTCAACTAAACTAGTCCCATGAATGGAAGCCATGAAGAAGTGCTTTTGCTTGTCCCATGGGGCTTTCCTTCTCCCCTCCCCACCCTCAGGAAGAACCCCTGGAACAATGGAAAGGGGGAATCGTTCCATCTGGAAAGCTGAAATTCTGAAGAATTCCTCCCGTTTGCACCGCGCTGACCTCCCTGCCTCGTCCGTCCACCTCTCCCTCCCAATAAGCAACAACAACTGAAATGCTAAGAATTTGGCATAGTGGCTCTGCCTCTCCCAGTGAGCTACTTCTGTGCTAGACCCAGCCACCTGGTACTTCTCAGAGCCATGGTCCTTTGCTGCTACCTAAGGCCACCAGTCCAGCGATAGAAGAGGTGGCCCACCAGAGGACACTTTGCCTGGAAGGGCTCCTTCAAACCTGGCGCCAGCCCTGAAAGTTAATAGCCCTAACAATGAAAATGTACAAGTCACCTTCTCCATTTGCTCCCAGCCGAGTACGCTCCCTCTGTTTGATTTCTAGCCTGGCCTTGCCAAAGTATTCCTCACACAATCCATCTGTTTGCAACTTTTCCATCTAGCATTTCAGCCATGCTTCTTCTTGAGGACTTGGCATGGTCGGGAAATGGCACCACATAGAAGAAAACCAAACACTGGCCTACGAGCTGTTGACAAGGATAAAGGAAATGACACAAGCAACTAGACAAAACAATTTGGGTTTGGAAAGGAAGCAGGATCTAAGCCATGGCTTTATTGACTTGCCACAGTACAATACAGTATTTTGAGGACTTGTAGTAACATCTGAACTTTAATATTCAGATATAAGAAAAAATGTGTTCATATATGTATGTGTGTGTGTGTGTGTGTGTGTGTGTGTAATCAGCATATTTCCGTGCAATTCAGCTAGACTACGAAAGTGCATCTGGCGCGAAAGGAGGAAAGGTTTCTTTACTGAGATGGGAGCAAAGAATTTAAATTTTCCAAAATACAGCTAAGACAATGAGGAAACATAAAAGATCTTAGTAGCACTTGCTTACTTTGTCCAGCATCAAAGCCGGAAAAAATGTTAAATTAAGAATAGTTTTGTCAATTCAAGCTGAACACACAATTTAAAAAAACCACAGAACATAAACAAAGCTGTTCTCCTAGTGTTCAAAGTGGAAAGACTTGGGATTAGCAGCAATCTGCTAATTAAAAGTCGTCAGATGAAGCTGCATGCCACAGTAGAGTAAACAATGTCTGGTGGAATAAACTTCTGTCTTGCACATTTTATAACCACACCACTCCTCCATGCTGAATGGGCAAATATCTAAAATCCAGTTTCATTTGTTACAAATACAACACTTGAATTCCGTGACTGGCTGTCATTGGTTAAAAGCAGCCATGGGGAGCAATTTGTGATCAGAGCCGCTGCACAAGGGAAAGGTTCGTTTTAACCCTTTCACTCCCTCCCCTCCCTCACTCCCGAAGCTGCTATTAACTATGAAACTCACTGTATCATCTCTCAGGCACTGGGTTAAGATATTTTCATTCTCTTAGGCATTTGAATGGATTGTATATTGAGTGCCAGATGGATGCTGTATTTCAAACTCAGCATGAAGTTTTCAATTCAATCCTATGTTGTTTGATGTTTAATAGTTTTGAGGTTTTTTTAACTGAAGGTAAGATGACCTAGCAGTTCAAAAGCACGTCAAATGCAAGTAGATAAATAGGTACTGCTCTGGCGGGAAGGTAAACGGCATTTCTGTGTGCTGCTCTGGTTTCGCCAGAAGCGGCTTAGACATGCTGGCCATTATGACTCAGAAAAACTGACTGTGGACAAACGCCGGCTCCCTTGGCCAGTAAAGGGAGATGAGCGCCACAACCCCAGAGTTGTCCGCGACTGGACCTAATGGTCAGGTGTCCCCTTACCTTTAAGATTACCCTGCACCATGAGGCTAAAGGGCCATCTCTCAATGGCCAACTAGATACCTCTGGGAAGCTCATGCACTGAACATTAGCACAATCACCCTCTTCTATCATCCCTAGCAAATGGTACACAGAAGAATGATAATGGAGGCAATGCAGCAATCACGAATAGGAACCATTGCTTATAAAATAATAGTTTTTAATTGTTTAATTAAATTGCATGTGATTATTTCGGTTATATAGACAGAGAGATAGGTGGTGTATGTGTTGCAAACAAATACATAAGGAGAATCCCACCTTTTTAACTGTAGCTAATGGGTAGAGACAACTGAAGTCAGGGAGAGATTGTACCCATCTCTCTTAGCACCACAGCCCCAAATCCAAACGCCTCTGTCCACAGGGAGGGAAGAGTTCTTCCACATCATGCCTAGGTTGACTCCTAGCAGCAAGATAACAAGATCCTCTTTTGATTTAGCACTTCTCCTTAATTAACATCATCCCTGCCCTGCTATACTATGCAATTGACAGCGGAAGCTTTTGATTATGAGTATTCAATGTGCAGTTATAAAGAGAGAGATTACCGGCACAGGGGGGGAATATTTGTCATTAACTGGTTTTATTTATCATATGGCACAGAGCCCAGCACCCTGATGGGGATGCAAATTGGATGAGTGGAAAGGGGGTGGTAACCTCACCTCCACAAGTGATTTGCATGGATCAGCTGAGCAGGGGGGGGGGGCTGTGTGCCTGTTTGTGTGCCTGCCTTTTGTGTGCTGTGGGGGGAAATGGGTGGCCATACTCGCCACTGGCTTGTGACCCACAGAGGATTGGCCAAGGGTGAAAAGGGGTGAGGAACCCTTACTGCAGATGAAAATTGGCACATCTTTTACAGAACCACCTTAGACTTATTCACATGACCATTTAAAAAATAGCATCCTAAACTGATTCACCTCCATGAGGGATCTGGATACGGCTACACATGTGAAAATCATAAATCAGTACCACTACTTTCTGGGAAAGGAAATGAATTGCATTCATCTGAAATGCCGCCATGTGCACAAACCTTTCCCGCAGTACAGGGCTAAATGTGGTTTCTTTTTTACCTGTCTCAGGTGCTGAGCAATATTGCTGCTTTAGTGGATGACAAAGCCTCTCCTTTCTAGGTTTGGCATGGCAAATGTGATCGTTTGTTGCTGTCCCACAATCTGATGTTTTAAAGGGGGAGGGGCTCATCTCCTCAAGGCTTGTAAAAACATGCATTCCACCTCTCCACCAAATGACATTGAGGCAGCTCATAACACAAAGTAGAAACTGAAAACATAAAAACCAGCCACATGAAACATCATAATAAAAGGCTGACCAATAAGCTTATGACTGGATGAGACTTGAATTTAAAGACTTTCTGTCTCGTAGCTCATATCTTTAAAAGTATTATACTACATGGCATCTAATATTAACCCCTTTTCTTCTGCAACATTGATCCAGGGTAATGTGATAAGATGGGGCCACATGGGAGGAATCCATGCTAGCGCTCCTCCCTATAAGAACTGCAGAGAAGACCCAACATATGACTAAAGGCTCTGTGACTGCCTAATAAAAGTGATTGAGCCAAAGTATGGACTCTGTTTGTCAACTCCAGACCGCCCCACTGTAAGCAGCAACCTAGATTTTTTTTTTTACTACAACCCAGATGAGGAGGAGTCACATCAATGGCATGGGAGACGTGGGTGTTGAGAACAAGATTAACATCATGGCCAGGCCCAAGCTGACAGCCCTTGAACCAAGGATGTCCGAATCATGGCTCCAGAGTCAACAGTCCCTAAGCCTGCTCTTCTAGGGCAGCTGTCTTTTGCACCGGGAATCCTACACTTTCAGTGCAGGCAATGAGCCTTGGGGGAATTAACCAAGACTGGGAGTGGTAGGCTCCAGGCCAGAGGACTGCCCTTTTAAGACCTTCCACTCTTCAGGTAAGAGGCAGAGCCTAGGACAGGTAATCTAACCCTGGAGGAATAAAATGGTTCAGTCTCAGAAATGGTCAAAACACTGTTGATTGCTTGGAGCTCTCCAAGGTCCTGTAATGGTACTCTATGTTGGTGCCCCAGGGTGCTAAAGCCCTACAAATTGCCATGGTGGTGGTGGTATTGAATGTGGGTTTCTAACCACCTATATCTATCTATCTATCATCTATCTATCTATCTATCTATCTATCTATCTATCTATCTATCTATCTATCTACTCTTTGTAATAGAGTTCCACTAAACTGCAAACAAAAAACACCTACTCAGTGTATTTTTCAAAAGAGCAATAGTTAGGAAGAGATCCAAAAGTTCCCACCGTGTACTACACAATAGATTCATACTTGATTATCTTCAATATTAAAAACCACTTCCCCTTCAAGAAGAAGGCAACAGGCATGTTACGCAAATCAAGGCTGGAAAACATTCATTCCCCCTTCCCAGGGTTTGCTGTGCAGCACTCACGACCACCTCCCACCTCCTCTCCCAAATGCAAGATTTTGCAGAAAAGGAAGGAAGCAAATAAAGTTACGAGCATGTTGTGAAAGTGTGTTGCTTGCATCACTTATTTTAAAAAGCTATTCAAGGCCTATTGAGAATCTGGTGCATTCATCAACAACTGGTATTAAGCCAAGAAAGAAAGTGGGTGATGTGCAGAAAGCAAGGTCATATATAGCCAGAAGTGACTTTTATATACAATGGTGCAACATTTAACCTCTGCTTTGTAAGAGTGTAAGGATGTACACACCACTGAGCTTTCATTAGACAGTAGTTTATGATCCTGCTATTCCAGAAAAGGGAAAGAATGTACAGTACTAGGTTATTCTCTGCTCCTATGCCTTTTCAAGTTCTCATTGTACTATATCAGGGATGGGGAATATGTGGCCTTCCAGATGTTGCTGGACATCAACTCCCATCATTCTTGACCAAGCTGGCTGGAGCTAATGGGAACTGGACTCCAACAACTTCTGGGGGGTAACAGGTTCCCCACCTCTGGCTATACATGCTTCTGCTTTTAATGAGATGTTTTATATTGTTGCTAAGGCCACTTATGCATCCTAATGGATCAATATTTCCCAAACTTGGGCCTCCAGTTGTTGTTGGACTACAATTCCCATCATCCCAAAACCAGTGGTCAGGGATGATGGGAATTGTAGTCCAAAAACAGCTGGAGGCCCAAGTTTGGGAAACCTTGTGATGGATGGAAAAACTGTGTATATTGACTTGCATTATAAATAAAACAATTAATTGGTACTATAGATCCTAACATGGAAAAAGGCTTTGCCTCCCTGGTCCCTAACTTGTAAAATGGGATTATCTGGCACAAATCAGCCTGAAAGGCACCACCTTTGAGTCCTTTGATTTGTAGAAGTTGACAACAGCTACTCTCACCCACAACCATTCCTTTAATTCTACTGTGCAAATCCTTACAATAGAGTCAGTACCTGGAACTACAGGTGGGGTGATGAACCCAAGAGCCACATTCTTTCTTGGGGAATTTTCTGAGGGCCATATCTCAGTGGGCAACAGGGCCAGGGGCAAAAGTGAGCGGAGAAATGAATGCAACATCTACGTCCGTACAGCAAGATGGTTTCTGTACATGCCTCTCTCTATTCTCCATCCAGGACAGCAAGAACCATTGCCAGCCAGGACACATTCCAGCCAGGCAAAAACATTCGAGGAAGATACGGAGAAAGACCAGTCATGGGCATGGCTGAGAAGAGAAGGTGTGCCCTGAGGACATTCTTGAGGGCCAGGGAAAGAATACTGCAGGAGTCTCCAAACTAAGGCCGGGGGCCGGATGCGGCCCGCGCGAGCCAATTGTGTGGCCCCCGATGACCCCCGCTGCTGACCGCTCTTACCGGCGTGCTGCGGTGCGGGTGCCCATCAAGTTGGGCACAAGCTATTTTATGTGCTGCGCCGCCCTGGAAGTGCACCAGAAAGGACATTTGCGCATGCACAGAAGTAATTTCCGGCGGCGCCCTGCGCCAGAAAAAGCAAGTGCACACACGTATGGGAGCGCATTCCCCCACCCTCCAGGCCCGCCGTGCGATCAGCGCCGGAGGAACCGGCCCGAAGCCAGGTAAGTTTGGGGACCCCTGGAATACTGAGGGCCATGTTAAGACTGCATAGCTTCTGCATCCCGGATTACACCATGACTCCCTCCCCACAGCCTCCTGTTGAGAGCATATTTCAGTTTCCAAGCTAGTTCCGAAAACTATTTTTTCTTCTACCCCATAATCACTAGACCAAAGGCTGGAAGCCTATACCAACACACCTTCCTTGGACTACTGCAATGCGCTCTACGTGGGGCTACCTTTGAAGGTGACCCGGAAACTGCAATTAATCCAGAATGCGGCAGCTAGACTGGTGACTGGGAGCAGCCGCCGAAACCACATAACACCAGTCCTGAGAGATCTACACTGGCTCCCAGTACGTTTCCGAGCACAATTCAAAGTGTTGGTACTGACCTTTAAAGCCCTAAACGGCCTCGGTCCTGTATACCTGAAGGAGTGTCTCCACCCCCACCATTCAGCCCGGACACTGAGATCCAGCACCGAGGGCCTTCTGGCAGTTCCCTCATTGCGAGAAGTGAGGTTACAGGGAACCAGACAGAGGGTCTTCTCGGTAGTGGCACCCGCCCTGTGGAACGCCCTCCCAGCAGATGTCAAGGCAATAAGTAACTATTCTACTTTCAGAAGACAGCTGAAGGCGGCCCTGTTTAGGGAAGTTTTTAGTGTTTGATGCTGTACTGTTTTTAATATTCGGTTGGAAGCCGCCCAGAGTGGCTGGGGAAACCCAGCCAGATGGGCGGGGTATAAATAATAAATTATTATTATAAATTATTATTATTTTTCCTGCAGCTTTAACAATACTAACCTTGTCTACTGAGAAGTAAGTCCTACCGAATTCAATGGGGCTTCCTCCCATGTAAGTGTGGTTAGGATCGAGGCCCCAGGAAACTGAATCATGTCCCCGTTTCCTGATTCTAAAAACCTTGCTTTTCACTAAGCTCTCTCTGATTGTGGGCATATTTGTTCTCAAAGCTCCAATTAGGCTTCCTGAACAAACTGTATATAAAATTAATTTGGCCATGACATTCCCTCCTATGAAGCAACTTTTGTGTGTGTGTGTTTTACCGTACAGTAGTAAAATTATGCATATAATCTCCAAAAAATATAAATTAAACAAACTTATCAGTCACCCACTTGGAGATGACCTTTTTTTTGTAATCCTAGTCAATCTGTAACTTCCCTGCCTGCAGTTATAGGGCACCGAGGAAGCAATGTTAAAAAATCTCAATTAGGTTGTATTTGGGCGGAGGCCAAGTCTCGCTTTGTCACAGTACTTGAAGATACATCGTTCCAATTTCTATTTTCATCTTTTGGAAATAAATTTTGTCACTCCTTTGCACTTGTTTATTTTTTAAAAATACACAAACAGAATCCCAGGGAAGTGGAGATGTGCAAACTTCTCCACATCCTTCTCCTTTTAAATTAATACTTTATCAGGCGTGCCATTTTTATTTTAACCAAACAGATGCAATTTATTTAGCGCCTATTCCCAGCGTCCTGCTTCTCCAGACTTTCAGCATTCACAATTACAATCGAAGCCATGATTGTTAAAGTAGAAGCTCCTTGTCCAGGGGCAAGAGATCACAGATTAGCGCAGGCCTCCAGAAGTTGCTAGACTACAAGTCCCATCATCCTTGACCATTAGCCATGCTGGCTGGCGGATGGTGGGACTCCAACAACATGGGGTGGGGTGGAGACGAGCCACATTGGCTACCCAGGTTGGCAGATGCCAGAGACAAACTACGAGTGAAATCCTGTCTTCTTGAAAGAAAGCCCTTGAAATTCACCTCCCAGTGTGTGTAGAATGACAGCCCTATACAGTGGTACCTCGGGTTACAAATGCTTCAGGTTACAAACTCCGCTAACCCAGAAATAGTATCTTGGGTTAAGAACTTTGCTTCAGGATGAGAACAGAAATCGTGCTCCGGCGCAGTGGCAGCAGGAGGCCCCATTAGCTAGTGGTGCTTCAGGTTAAGAACAGTTTCAGGTTAAGAACAGACCTCCGGAATGAAATAAGTTCTTAACTAGAGGTACCACTGTACTGGCTATAGGCAGGCACCCTTGCTGTAGTGTTGCAGACAACTGCCAAGAGCATTTTTATCTCAACATGCCCACCCAAACATATTATTTAGTTATTTACGCTCGTTTTAGAAGATTTACTGATAGTATGTGTTCTGTTGATAATTATCAACGAAAGCTCATGCCTATGACAAACTTAGTTGGTCTCTAAGGTGCTACTGGAAGGAATTTTTTATACTTACTATTTAACAGTTTTGTGGATTTAAACTGTTTTATTGATAGTTTTGTGTTAAAGCTATTCGTAAATCTGAACAAATAAATGCATCTAACACTTTTTTAAAAACTTATTATCAAATGAGGTAATGCATACTTTTCATTGCATAATGTAGTTCTAGGCTGTTGTCACTTATACTATAGTAAACGCCCCCCTCCCTATTTACAGTTTTCTTTGTGTACATAAAAAGCACTGGATACTTTTGCCACTGGGATTTTTTTTTGTCCCAGACAATGTTAAAGTATCAGTGATGGGGTGGTGTTTGTTTCCCCCCCCCTCAAAATGCCATTAAGTTTTTGAAACAAAAACAGATCAAGGAAAACAGGCAATTGCCCTTGGTTATGTCCAGGGACCCCACCAACAAACATTCTAATTTGCTTAGGTTAGTAAATTCTCTGAAAGAAGCATTCTGTGTCAAGTTTCTTTGCTTGAGCTGAAGATTTAAAAATCAATAATATGAAAAACCGGAAAAGGTCAAAAATTATGCTCTGCTAGGTTCTCTGGAGGAGTTTGGCCAACTGCTATATCAGCCCAGCATAGACAGAGGCAAATTTAGGGGAGGGTGGTTGGCAAAATCATTTATCAAGAGAGAGATTGTATCGGAGAATTTCTCTCCTCCTCCTCACAACTTGTAACTGTATTTTATCTGAAGAGATCAAGGAATCATTGTGGATGGTGAAACCACAAAGCAGGGCGGGGGAACACAAAACGATAATTGAAACCGCAGCATCTCATTGTGCTTTCAGGTCCCATTCTTGATTGTCATCTTTTTTCCAGGAGTGCTCAGCATTTCAGTGCACTCTTAAGTATTAGCGGTAACTCTTTTTTTTTTTTTTAAGTTTACGTCGTTCTATTTAACTCACAACAATTACTTTTTCCGAAGTAGAAAGCACCTTGGCAATATAATGCAAGGGGGAGCTGTTTCCTTATTTGCTTGGGTTCCGGCAGAAAGGGGATTTCTGTGACACTTATTAAAACAATGGAAAGTAAGGTAAGAGAGTAAACTAAGAAGCATCTTTTGAAGATTCCCGTATTTTTAATCATTCTTAAAGGGTGTTCATGTGTAGTCTGTGAATCACGGAGACTGCAATCCCACATAGTATTGAGTGCCACAGTGCAGACATAAAGCTTGCCATCTCTGTAAAAGATGAAGCCATAGTTTCATCCAAATGCTTTTTTATTTTGTATTTTTAAAAAGCTTCAACTAACAAACTGGTTCCGCTTCTGCATTCAATTATTTCAAATTACTGGCCTGGCTGATGCTCTGTTTAATTAGCGCCCAGATTGTGTACCCCCGTTTCTCTTTATCAGTTTAAATTAGAACAAAGTGGCAGGGAGCCATTCCATGGGGACTTAAACAAGGTTTGCAAATGTCTCTCTATTCATCATGCATCTGCCTCGCTCCACTTTTCATCTGCGCACCAAGCTTAATTCTCCTGGCTCAGTCAGGTGAGGGAGGCCAGAGTTGCTGGCCGAATCTCTCATTTGGCCAAAGCCCTCAGCAGAGACCAGCACAAGGTAGGAAGAAGAAGGAAAGAGAAAACACTGGTAGACATTAATATTTTCAGGCAATGGCAGTGAAACGGAAGCATGCCGAATGCAAGGGATCATCTGGTGATTATTATTATGTGGGCAATTTATATACTGCTTCATATTTCAAGGAAAAAAATCTCTAAGTGGCCTACAATAGCCTAGAAATAATCACAAACAAAAGTCAATTTCAAAAAAGAGAGTCATAAAACACCCACATTTGGAGCAGCACAGATAACAGATCAGATATCTACTTAAGCATCAATATAAAATGAGACAACTAAAATATGTTCCGTTTGCCAAATTCAACCAGTTTGAAGTTAGTAATAATATTTGGAAATAAATAAGAAAAGGTAAATTTAATCCTGCAATCCTATACCCACTTCCTGAGAGCAAGTACCATTGAACTCAATGGGACTTAGTTCCGAGCAAACATGTGGAGGCTTACACTGTAAGGCTGCAGTCCTATACACACTTACAAGGGAGTAAGTCCTGTTGGACACAATGGAACTTACTTCTGAGTATACATGAACAGGATTGCACTGTAATCTGAGGCGGCAAGAGCAAACGGGCGGGTAACTTCACTTCCTGCAGTGAGGGAACCACCAGAAGACCCTCAGAGGAGGACCTCAGTGTCATAGGCTTGTTGTAAGGATATATATTAAAGATGGTTAAATAGGTTTAAATGTGAAGGGTTGTGATTTGGGGTGAGCAGCTGTGGAATGCAATACTGAAGCGTGCTATGACCACACATGTGATTAGGAGAGAGATAGCACAGAAAAGCAAAAAGAAGGGAAATGGACACAGAAAACAATGCAGGAAGAGGGACTATTGCAGGAAACTGAGGGAGGAAACGCACAAAGGAAAGGCAGTACAACCAACGCCACAAAAAAGCTAGCCAGATCAGAACTTCAGTAAAGTCAGGATCTCATGTTGGTAGGTTTTATTTCTAGACCTGCTCAGCATCTGCAGACCCACAGAACACAATAGAGAAATAGCATGCAACCATTTGCACATCAGCACAGAGCAGGGACGCGGGTGGCACTGTGGGTTAAACCACAGAGCCTAGGGCTTGCTGATCAGAAGGTCGGCGGTTCGAATCCCCGCGATGGGGTGAGCTCCCGTTGCTCGGTCCCTGCTCCTGCCAACCTAGCAGTCTGAAAGCACGTCAGAGTACAACTAGATAAATAGGTACTGCTCTGGCGGGGAGGAAAACAGCGTTTCCATGTGCTGCTCTGGTTCGCCAGAAGCGGCATAGTCATGCTGGCCACATGACCCAGAAGCTGTCTGCAGACAAACGCTGGCTCCCTCGGCCTATAGAGCAAGACGAGCACCGCAACCCCAGAGTCGGTCACAAATGGACTTAACTGTCAGGGGTACCTTTACCTTTACCTTTACAGAGCAGCGCAGTTGGGCTTTAGCTTCCTTAGGGGGAAAGGTGGAAAACGTTGCTGTCAGAGGACTACTGCAGCTGTCTACTCAGAAGGTCTACTCATTGTGTTTCATAGTGCTTACTGCCTGTGCTGGACAGTGTGTGTGTGTGTAAAAACTTTCCTTGGACCACGTGTTTGTAGTCACTCACTTGTTACACATTAAGCAGGCACAATGTGTGTACTCCTGACTAAGTTGGTTATCAAGTACTTTTCAAAATCAACGTTCTTGTGCAGCACCATATCCACATACAGTCACAAGTATGTCCCAGTATAAGACTTATTCCCAAGTAAGTGTAGGTAATATTTCAGCCTAACGTTGCACACTTGTGTACACCTGGAAGTAAACTGAATTGAGTTCAAGGAGGCTAACCTAATAGACATTGCACTGAAAGGGAGTCTTTCATCACAGAGGGGTTAACATCTACGCATGTACACCCACATAGGAGTGTGTAGGTTGTTAGTTTCTCTACACTCTGTAGACCACCTGTGGCCCTTCCGATGTTGCTGGAATATACCCCCTATTATTCCTGAACCCTGGCTATGCTGCCTGGGGCTGATGGAAGTTGGAGCCACAGGTCCCCCCCATACCTGCTGTACAGGCTATAGAAAAGGGAGATGGTCTGCTGCCTGATCGTTTTGTCTTGCACGTTTTATTAGGCTTCAGGTAGAAATGTTTTTGAAGCCTTTTCAGGCTTAAATACTCCTTATTAAACAACTTTTTCAGAACTTCCTACGATGTGTATAACACCAAATATAATGCTTTCATTTTTTGGAAAAATGCTTGAATTTTCTGACCACAACTTAGCTTACACACTACTATAATTATTTATTAAGTTTAATAAAAAAAATTAAAATCTCCTCACATTGTGAGTGTAATTAAAGTGTAAGTAACCACTTTGATTATTCATCTTTTAAAAAATGGATTGTTTTTAATACAAACATAAGTAACAGGTGTGGGGAACTGTTGTCCAACAACCCCCCAGGGGGCACCACATCTGGTTAATAACCACACCTGGTTAATACAAATTGCAGGTGCCAAGCTCCTTCCTAAAAAGTGGCATTCTCCTTTCTATCACACACAGAAAGGATGTCTCTCCTAAGATTGTGCCTATCACTGAAACCACGTGGGCGCATCACCCAGAGAATAAAATACGTGTCTGCCTTCAGAAATACCATATTTTCCCAACTGCAAATTTAAAATGGATAGATTAGTCCATTACTCCACTGAAACTCATATAATCCATCCACCCATCAAAATCTCTTTAAAACACCCCCCCCCCATTTTTCTTTCTTTCTTTCTGATCTTTAATCTTGCCCAGCAAAATGGAACTCCAATGGGAAGCCAGGGCAGCACTACAGCACTTGTGAGCTCAGAGCATGTGGGGGTGGGGTGGGGAGGGGAAGCAGCCTCTGGGCATTTCCTACTCCTGATAAGAGAGAGCTTAAGTCCCACAGATAAGAGAATGTTCTTGGAAAGTTAACCCTGACTCTCTCTCTCTCTCTCTCTCTCTCTCTCATCCCTTTTACAAGTTTCCCCCCAAAAAACAAATCAGTTGAATGCTGGAAAGCTTGGAACTCTTAGAACGGGAGACGCCTCTACTCTTCCAGAGCCCAGATTTGCACCCAGGGAGCTGTCAAGGGAGTTCCTCTCTTCCTGCCTTCTTTTGACAGAAGCACCCCAAGCCAGAGAGGTCCCTGAAATCCGTGTCAGTGTCTGTCTGTGTGCATGAGAGACAGAGGATACCACAAGCCTTGCACCTGAATCTGCAATCCTCTTTGGACGCTTGTCTTATCATAACACACCTCTTGTGGGTTGAGCAACTGACAGCTTGAAGAGATTCCCTTCTAAGCAATCGCATCTGTCCTCATTCACCCCTCCCTGCCCCCACCTCTCCATCCCAAACCAAAGAATCCGGCTGGTCTGAACAAGTTCCCTCCATTCTACGTTTAAGTGCTCCTTCAATCCCAGCCTCGGGGCTCGAGTCCACATGCAGCTAAGTAACTCCTTTCCTGCTCAATGAAACATCTCTCGCTCGCTCTCCATTCACTCTTCACAGATCGCTCAGAAGAACAAAGCACAAGGGTTGTGTGCTTTGGTTGTTGGGCTGTTGTTGGTTTTTTTTTGCACGTTGCAAATAAAATAAAAAAGAGGGAAGGAGAGCTTTCACAAATCCAAAAGGAAAAAGGAGGGGGGAGGGGGGGAGAGAAAGGCAGGGAGGGGAAGCCACACATAATATGATAATCCACACGCCCAAACTTCCAGCCGGGCTCGAGTGTAGCCTCGGGGTCCCCGCAGCCAGACACCCTGCCCTAGTCTCTGAGCTTTGTTCCTGGGAACACCCAGACGCGGGGAAAACAGCCCGGAGGATTAGCTTTCGCTGGCTGGCTGGCAGGCAGGCAGGGAGAAAAACAGGCCGGCGAGCGAGGGAGCCTTCCTGCACCAACGCCGCCCTCCTGGCGCTGCTGGGCGTGAGCGCAGCCGAGGAAGCGTCGAGCGGGCAGCTTGTTGCGACTGACAATGGCTATTACTGGGGCTCCCGGCTTCCTGCTGCTGCTGCTGCGCTCTCTCTCTCTCTCTCTCTCTCTCTCTCTCTCTCTCTCTCTCTCTCTCTCTCTCTCTCTCTCTCTCTCTCTCTCTCTCTCTCTCTCTCTCTCTCTCTCTCCGCTGCAGATGGAGAGAGAGAGCACAAGGCACCCCATCCCTCTCCATACTCGCGGAGGGGCGCGCATTCAAAGACGAGACAACAATGCGTCCCTCTCGCCCGCTCCCCAAGACAGCGGGGAAAACGCGCCTACCTTTACGCTCTCGTCGCGGCTGCTCGCCTCGCGGCCAGGAGACGCGTCCGTCCCCACTGCAGGGGCAGGAACTCCGCCGGTGCCGCTGAGTTTCGCTTCCCTTCTGAGCAGCACGTGAGAAAGCGGGCTACTCCGCCCGCCGAAAGCCTCTCCCGCAACCTGGGCGACTTGGCTGGCTGCCGTGCTGATTTCCCGGGCGCTTCGCCTCTGCCGCCGGTCGCCCTCTCGCCTCGCTCGGCCGCTGCTTCGCCTATGCCCTGGCAGCCCGAGACGCCGCCGCCGCCGCGGATGCTGCTCCTGCACGCTCGGCGGAGATGGCACAGCCCTGCGCCAGAGAGAGAGAGAGAAAGGAGGGAAGGAAGGAGGGAGCGAGGGAGGGAGGGCTCTAGCGGCCGGGAAAGGGTCCCGCACGGCGCTCGGCGCCTGGCAGAAAGCGCCGCCGCCGAGGGAATAGGCGAGAGGCTCCCCGCGGCTCGCCAGGGGGAGGAGGAGCCCCACTCTCCTTCGCCCCGTCGATCTCCAGCAGCCTGGAAAGGCAAGTCTCGCCCACGTGCAAGTTGCGGACTTGAGCGAGGACTTGGACCGTCCGGAAGAAGCGCTGCGCTCAGACAACTTTCCGGTGGCCTCCGGTGAAACTTTTCCTTGGGATTGGGTCACACACGTGAAGGCAGGTGGTAGTCAGCTTGGTGGTTGCCTGCTCTCACCCCTAGACCATTGGCCATGCTGGGAGTTGGAGTCCAAAGACATCGGCGATGCATTATGGTGCAACTACCGTGTAGATTTCGCTGGACTACAACTCCCGTCAACCCCGACCATAGACCATGCTGGCAGAGTTTGATAGAAAAGGGGACTCCCAACATGTGGAAGGCACCGCATTGACTATCTCTGGGGGGGGGGGGGAGAGACATGCACACAGGCAGTACGCTAAATAGGCTCTGCTCACTTGCACCATACACAGTCCCCCACCCTGGTTGCGAACATCCCATACATTTAAAGCACCCACTCCTAAGATTCCTGGGAACTGTAGTTTGCGTCCCACAGAGCTACATTTCCCAGCACCCACACAGTTCTCAGGATTCTTTAGCCATATGGTGTGTACATAGATTCTGACCACAAGTGGGTTCACAGGTGCTCTGCTCAGAGATTCACATGAATGCAGGGATGTTGAGAGTCATAGAATCATAGAACTGCAATGCAGGAATCTTTAGCCCAACGTGGGGCTCGAGCACACAAGCCTGAAATTAAGAGTCTTATGCTCTACTACCAAGTTATTTGCAGCAGACATGGTCCCCCCTCAACAACCCTGCATAGAAAAGAAAGGTTCCACATCCCTGGCCTAACTGCTCTACCAAAGGTGGGATTTGGGGATGAAATTGAGGAGGACACTGTACAGCACTGTGAGTGCATTGTTCCCTTCCCAATATTCAGGGACATCCCACAGCTCACTGGTAGAACACATGCTTACAAGGCATCTCTTCCCATCTTCTGGTTGTTGTTGTTTAGTCATTTAGTTGTGTCCGCCTCTTCGTGACCCCATGGACCAGACCACGCCAGGCACTCCTGTCTTGCACTGCCTCCCGCAGTTTGGTCAAACTCATGTTCGTAGCTTCGAGAACACTGTCCAACCATCTCGTCCTCTGTCGTCCCCTTCTCCTTGTGCCCTCCATCGTTCCCAACATCAGGGTCTGTTCCAGGGAGTCTTCTCTTCTCATGAGGTGGCCAAAGTATTGGAGCCTCAGCTTCAGGATCTGTCCTTCCAGTGAGCACTCAGGGCTGATTTCCTTCAGAATGGATAGGCTTGATCTTCTTGCAGTCCATGGGACTCTCAAGAGTCTCCTCCAGCACCAGAATTCAAAAGCATCAATTCTTCGGCGATCAGCCTTCTTTATGCTCCAGCTCTCACTTCCATACATCACTACTGGGAAAAGTGGTAGGGAGTCCCAAACCTCTGGTAGGGAGTCCCAAACACTAGAGAACAATTGCTAGTCAGTGTGGACTGTAGACAGTACTACTGACCAATGGCCAGACCCAGTAGAAAATGACTTCCTAAGTTCCTGTGCAATGTTATCTTCCAAGCTGCCACACTTTGAGGAAGGATGGGGGGGAATCTAATAAATAAGAGATCAGGGGGTGTAAATGCATATGACTGTGAACAAGCATGGAAACATCCAGGTCCAAAGGGAGTCTGTTTCAACATGATGCCACCATGGGAATCCACAAGTAGGCAGTTGACTCCCATCCAGATCAACCTAATTCCCAGATTCCTAGATTCTCTTAGAAAGAGAGAGAACCTGATATATGAGATCATGTGGTGCAGCAATAAAACTGCTAGTACACTTGCAAAGCTAAGCAGGGTCTGGTATGGTTTCAACATGCTGAGATTTCTGCATTGCAGAGGCTTGTATTAGAGGGCTTTTGGGGTCCCTTCCAACTCTATGATTCAATGACACTAATTTTCTAATTTTTGTGTGAGGGATGTCATCTCTGTTCACGCATTCATTCTAATTGGAATGATACCTATTAAATACTGTCATGTGCTGTAAGGTAAGGAAAAGCCATTGCATGTCAAATACCGTCTAGCAGCTATCTGCCAGAAATGTACCGGTAGTTTTGTACACACTACTGTTATTGCTGCCTTTAGCAACAAATGGCATGTTCCTGCAGCTGCTACAGGCTGCGATGGCTTTGCGAGCAAGAATTTATGTCATTGAAGTACACTAAAGCCAAGGCAATTGTTCTTACCAGTAGGTTGTCTACACGCATCCTGTGACTGTCCACTCAGAAGTAAGGCTCCCTGAGTTCAATGCAACTGCTAGGTAAGTGTGCATACAGCTGTAATACTTGCCTGCAGTCCTAACCCCATTTACCTTGGGAGTGAGCCACACTGAATTCAATTAGACTTAATTCTGAGTAGACATGTTTAGGACTGCACAGCTAGAATGATCTGGCCAGGAATGTAACTTATCGTAGGGTGTGATCACATATAGTGGGATCATGTCCCTAAACACATACCCTACCAAAAGTACAATTCTGTACATCAGGCCGTAGCTATGTAGCAGAAGGAGAAGGGAAGGAGGGCCACTATCTACTTGGTTGAAAAGCCAGGCCTCTCTCTCCATCAATTGTCACCATGATGCAGCCAATCCATCAGGCTACAGCAGAGGAGGAAGGGAAGCAGGGCCACTCCATTCATTAAGCTGAAAGACCAGCAGCTTTTGGCTGTTTTGCTCCTTGAACTCGTTCCTTCCCTGCTAGTGACTGAGCTTGCTTTCCTCCTCCTCCCTCTTATTTATTTTCCTTTCGTGTTGCGCCTTTTAGAGCATAAACCTAAATTCAGGGACTGTCTCATTGTTGATCTCTGAGAGCTATTTTTTGCTGAAGAGCACGTTGAAAACCCTTCAGTTTTACAAGTGCGTCCATGTGCTCGACATTCTGCTGTTACATCACAAAGTAGTACTCAGTATTATTGGATAATAGTGCCATCTTTGATGTAGGAGTCAGTCGCTGAACAGTGTGCTGTGGATACACTGTGGTTATCAACTAGACTCCAGCAGATAAATGGTATGTTTGCAATGTGGGCATTTATTGTGGTATTCAGCTGCGAAATGATAGGTCTCAAATTTCCCAGTACTTATTATCTTGTCAGTCTGGCAAGTGAAAATTTAAGAAATAAGGCAGTACCAAGATGGTTATAAGGAGGACCACTACACGCATTATGATGGCTCTAGAGAAGGTTCTGGCTTCACTGGAGGCAGGGGCAGTCTTATAATAAACTTGAATGAAGGCAGAATTTTATCTTGATTCCACATTAGTTAACGTAATAGACAAGGAAAAGATCTGCAGCTCAGTGTTAGAGCATCTCCTTTGGATGCAGAAGGTCCCAGATTCAATCACTGGCATCTGTCTGAAACCCTGGCGAGCGGCTGCCAATCAGTGTGTACAATACTGAGCCAGATGGACCAATGGTCTGACTCGATATAAGGCAGCTTCCTATGTTCCTGTTTTCCAAAGTGTGGCCTGAAACAAAACATTACAGTGTGGAGTTCTCCTATTCAGCAAATTTGCAGACTTCTACTTTTAACTATGGATCACTATGAATGATTACTCTCATTTTACATACCCATGAAAAAGAGGGCATGTCCTGGAAAAAGAGGACAAATATGGCAACCCTATCTAGATTCTTAAAAGACTCAGGGAACAGGTGGATGGCACAAATTAGTACAAAGTGTGCATATAAAGTTGTACCTTGGTTTTCAAACAGCTTAGTTCTCGAACATTTTGGCTCCTGAATGCTGCAAACCCGGAAGTGACTGTTCCGGTTTGCGAACTATTTTTGGAAGCCGAACGTCCAATGGGGCTTCCATGGCTTCTGATTGGCTGCAGGAGCTTCCTGCAGCCAATCAGAAGCCACACTTCTGATTTCCGAATATTTTGGAAGTCAAATGGAATCTGTTCCATTCAACTTCCAAGGTAAAATTGTACTAATTTGTATAAATAAACTTTCAGAAGGAAATCAGCCCCATACACACACACACACACACACACACACACACACACACACACACACAAGGTTTTAAGAGGACGGGGGTTGTCCTGCTGCCAAAGACCAGGGACTTGGACCCTATGAGTCATCCCCACACAACTGCTACTTCAGACAGTCACTCAATAGCCAGTACAATATGTAGAGCTTCAAGGGGGGGAGGAGGTAGGAGGACCCTTATTGAAATCCACAAATAGCATCCTCCGGCTCCTCCCAATTTATCCCCCCTCCCAGTAGCCTTCAGCAGTAGCAAATGGGGTCTTCTGCTCCATCTCCCAATAATTTAAGTATTGACTATGTTGCTTAGATGCTGTAATGTGGAATGGAGGAGGAGGGGCAGGGGAGGATATAATCTGAATGGGGCTCCATGGAGATAGTTGGGTTTTCCCCTATTTTGAGTCAACCTTTTTCAGAAAATGGCCATCATCACACCCATGGCAGCATTGTTTGGAGGTACAGTGGTTCTCGAAGTTAATCTGTTCTGGAAGTCAGTTCGATTCCTGAAACGTTCGAAAACCAAGGCGCG
Source organism: Zootoca vivipara (assembly GCF_965207765.1). Taxonomy (NCBI): domain Eukaryota; kingdom Metazoa; phylum Chordata; class Lepidosauria; order Squamata; family Lacertidae; genus Zootoca; species Zootoca vivipara. Next base: position 94,837,781 of record NC_142584.1, on the reverse strand, counting down.
GCTTCCGATTGGCACAGGCGCCCCGGAAACAATAGCCGACAGCAGCATTGGACGTTCGGCCTCCGAAAAATGATCGAAAACCGGAACACTTCCTGTACTTCTGGGTTGTTCATCAACTAAGCCGTTCAAAAACCAAGGTTCCACTGTACTGAATTAGACGCTGGAGAGCCACCTGTCAGGGACGCTCCTTCAGGTATACAGATCCTCCTTACATGCAGCAGCATGTCATGGGGGGCAGTGGTAAGGGAACACTGAGCTGTATCAGTGGTGATGTGTGAGCTATTCATCTTAAAATATATGGATATGTGGCATTAAAAAATGGAAGCCATTGTGGGACGGGCAACGACTTGTATATGGGGCCAGCTAATCATAGTCCTAGTCTGTTGTCCTGGGGGGTGGGGAGGTCTTCCCATATTAACTGCAATTCCAAACTAGTAATCTAGGCAGAGAAAACCCAGAGCAGAGTGCCTTGGTTTTGCATTACTCCTTTCCTTTGGCACGGATAACCACATTTGGCAGATATTCCAATGGTATATACACGCTGGCATCCATTTGCCTTCCACAAATAATCTTCAATCAAAGTCAAAGGAGTAAGTGCCTTCTCTAAGTGGCTTCTAAAGGTCAGCCAAAATTTATAGCTGCTGAGATAAATACTCTTTATCTATTCCACTGCTATATTATTTTCAAATTTTAAAAGGGCTCTGTGAAAATATTTCTGGCATGGTCGGCCATATTTGAAAGAGATTTAGAGAGCTGTATTGTACAAAACAGCAAAATTATTTCTGCACAAAGCTTAATCTCTCTTGCCATTCTCACCAGTAACCTGAAGCTGCAAATCTCTGCAGAGGTATTCAGAAGTCCCCCATTGAATAAATTGGGACTGCTGCCAAATCATAAGCAGGCATAGGATTGGGCGGACAGCAATTCAATGGAGCGCAGTGTTAATATCTAAGCTGGAAGTGAAGCTGGTAATTTTCTTCTCTGGATATGAGAAAACTAGGGGCTGTGCCCCTGCTTGTTCTGCTCACCCACCCACCCCCAGCCATTCCCCCACCCCTAGAGCATTAACCCCTAGAGCAGATGACACGCAGTTCTCTATTTCCATTCCGTCAGAATCAGGAGAAGCTGGGAAAGTGGATCAGTGTCTGGAAGCAGTGACAAGATGAATGGGAACCAATAAATTGAGGCTGAATCATGAGAAGACCAAAGTGCTGTGGGTGTGTTCAGGAATTAGATGTACAGCCTGTTCTGGGAGGGGTCGCACCCCACGCTACCCCCCAGGAAAAGGTTGGTAATTTATGAGAACTTGGTGAGGTTTGTAACTTGTGAGCGGATTCCAGCTTTCCACTGGAGTATCAAGTGGCTTCAAGGAGTGCTTAGGTTGGTTCACCAGATATGGCCATTCCTGGGTCTAAGATAGCTTGGCTTCAGTTGCTCATGATCTGGTGACCTTCCACCTGGTCTACAGTAATGCGCTCTACACGGGGCTGCCCTTGAAGATGATCCAGATGTTATAACCAGTGCAGAATGTGGCTGCAAGGTGGATAAGTGGGGCAGCCCAATGCGATCGCATCTGTCATCAGTTGTGAGAGCATTGCACTGGCTGCCAGTGAGCTACTTGGCTCAATTCAAGGGAGCAAGGCCCTAAGTGACTTGGGACCCAAGTGCCTAAAAGAGTGCTTTCCCCAGTGTCAACCATCTCAGGTCCTACAATTGGCAGGGGAGGCCTGTTGGTGGTGCCACCACTGGGGGTTGCCTAGCTGCCATTGTCTCATGAGAAGGCCTTATAGGTGGTGGCTCCCTTTTTGTGGCATTTTTTTAAAAAATAGAAAAATCACATGCACAAACACACACACACACAAAATGTCTGTAGATTTCACCCCTGCCCCACCAAGGCAAAACCATATTTTTGGCAAATCAAATGTCATGTGGAAAAAGAAACTTATACACAGTGTTATTTTATTTTTTAAAGGAAAATGTGTGTGTGTTTATTTCACTCCTGATCCTAAAACACGTTTATAAGAGAAGGGAACTTCTGAAGGAGCCAGACTGAGTGCCTGTTCAGAAAATGTGTTTAAACCATTAACTCATACCACATCAAAGGTTTCTTTGGGACATCCAAGGGAAGTCTCTTTGTTACAAAGTAAGAAATAAATTAATCATAAATTGGCTAATACAATGCAGCATAAACATAAAATTGTAAGTACATTGAAACCAGTATCTTAATATATTCACACTCCTAATCTAAAGAAGACCCTAGGCTAAAAGGAAACAAAGCAGGCGAGCTTAAAACTTAATTTATGAACTCTGAACACAGGGACAGGAGCAAAGTTATACCTTTCTCAGCTTTTAATTAGCGTGATCCTGCATTTGAATGGAGGGAAGGAGTTCAGGATCCGAGGTTAGGACTGGGATTTTTAAGCCTGTGAGAGTTAAGCTCTCCCCTTCTAATCCAACAGGCAACCGGGCAATAGAGACCTTACCAATTCCTTGATCTGATGTTCAGCAAAACTTTAAAGCTGTTTCTTTGACAGCAATGTAAAGGTGTAAAGAGTCTTTGATGAGTGTGCCTATTTGTTGGCATCTGTCTGTCTCGAGAGATGGACGGAGAATGCATCCGAGGGTGAAGAAAAACCAGTGTTTGCAGCTCCGAAGTGACGTTCCCGGGGTGCAAGCCTGGGCAGTGTGTATGGAGGTCCTGGGCTGCCCAGATGACAAGACACAAACACCTGGCCTCACTGATGTGGACCAAAGGAAAGCAGAGCAATACATTTGGCACCAGCTTGGCTGCAGGAGTTGTTGGAAAGAGGTGTGCAAGGCACCATCCAACCATCTTAGGGACTCCACGCCAGATTTGTGTGGGGTTTACTCCATAGTCTTTTATTCTCCTGAAGATATCCACAAGCAGTGGTGGCGAACCTATGACACGCATGTCAGACGTGACACGCAGAGGCCTCACTGCTGGCACGCACCCCAGCAGCCCATTCACGCTGTTGTTGTTGTTTCTCCCCCCCCCCCAATTTGTTCTCCCGCTCCTCATGCTACAGCTTGTCTCCACCTGGATCCTTTGTTGTTGCTGCTGGTAGCCAGAGATTGGTTTTTTAACCTGTTCTGTGCTGGGTTTTTTGGCGCTTTGGCAGACTATGTCGGTGCTGTGTGTTAGTTCCAGTGAAGGTATTATTCATCATTTATTTCTGTTCTCTTTTTCCCCATCAAAAAAACGCAGCAGCTTTGGGGCATCCCCCCCCAAAAGCAAAGCAACTTTTGCACCCCCCAAAAAAACCTCCAAAACTTTGGTCAGCAGCTCCCCGCAAAAACCTCAACAACTTTTTTGGTTTGGTTTGGTTAAATAATTAGTTTTCGGTTTATTAAATACAGTTATATATTACAATTATACATTTTTGTTATTTAAACTATAAATATTGGGAAATTATGGTTTTTTTTCTCGAAGTGACACACCACCTGAGTTATGCTCGGTTTTTTTGGCGAATTACGACACACCAAGCTTAAAAGGTTGCACATCACTGTCCACAAGGAAGCAGAGGTTTAGGATCAGAGTTTTCCTTCTCCTAGATGGGCTACCTTCCCAGGCTGGTGAGCCCCATCTGCCCTTCACCTCCCTCTACAGCAAGTGGAAACCGGCTTCTTGACCATTGGGCCCAGTATTGGTCTTATCCACTCAATCTGCTGGAGCCTGTCTTCACATGCAGAAGAAGCCCCTAACTGACTGAGGGTCTGAGACCAATCGGCTACCCTCACCTGGTTAGCTGGCCTGTCGAAGCCGTTCCCAGGGTGTGGCCACTGTTGCATGCTGACAGCTTCTAGGAACCACAAGTGAAAGCTGAGTGCAAGGGGGGGGATGTGGACACACTACCCCAGAAGGAGCAATGTACCCCAGAGGTACTACTCTGATCCATGCTTATTAAACCATGCACAATCTGAAACTTAAATGGATTTTGGATCGTCCAGATGTGCGTGCAAAATGAGAGAATGTGCAAAAGGGGCATCAACAAATGCCTTTGAAATATTCAAGTCAGTATCTGTTCCACAGGATTATCACCATGCCTATGTGAGGTGAATAGTGCAAATTCCTACATTTGGGACAAACAAGTTTAATCTTACCAATTCCAAGTTGTCATAAATTAAACCTAAACAGGTACCCGTGTTTGTCTGGAGGCAAATACAACCCTGGGGGAACAGATAAACAGGTTTCCCTGGTAGCCAAATAGTTTATCAACAGACCCTCCTTGCTATCTCTGGAGTCAGGAAGTCTGAAGTGGCACCCTATGTCATAAACACAGTAAAGGTTGCAGAGGGCCTGATTTTTTTATATATATAACAAAAGCAAGACTGATGCCCTGATCTATTAAAACAAACCAGAGAAAAGTCAGGACAAGAGCAATTCCATATCAGAGTGTGACCCTGTGCACTGCCCTCAAGTCCACTGATATTCATGGGACTTAACACCTGAGTAAGTGTATAGATTGGGATACAGGTGGCACTGTGGTCTAAACCACGGAGCCTAGGGCTTGCTGATCAGAAGGTCGGTGGTTCGAATCCCCATGACAGGGTGAGCTCCCGTTTTTCGGTCCCAGCTCCTGCCCACCTAGCAGTCTGAAAGCATGTCAAAGTGCAAGTAGATAAATAGGTACCGCTCCGGTGGGAAGGTAAACAGCATTTCCATGCACTGCTCTGGTGCGGCAGAAGCGGCTTAGTCATGCTGGCCACATGACCCGGAAGCTGTCTGCGGACAAACACTGGCTCCCTCGGTCTATAGAGGGAGATGAGCGCCACAACCCCAGAGTTGTCTGCAACTGGACCTAACGGTCAGGGGTACCTTTACCTTTAAGTGTATAGAATTGAGTGTAACTATGTATGTTCTTAAATTTCCTTTTAGATTCTATTCCTGGGAATTTGAAATACAAAGATCCACCCCCTTTATAGAAACAATTTGGCTTGGGGCTGTCTTTTAGACATATCCCTCACAAAGCAGGTTGCATAAAATAACCATGAAGTACAAAAGAACAATACTGAAAACCTTCCAATTTACAAACAAAACGAAAAGCAGCACAAAGCCGCAATACATAACTCAGGTGCATTATATAAAGAAACCTACAAATACCTTAAAACAAGATCAGACCAGTAACACGAGGAACAAATGGTTCTAAAAGCCCAATAGACTCTGGGATGCCTGCCTTGTGGGAGCCCTTTCACAAAGACATCTTACCATTTACTGTGTTAGTTAGTTAGTTAGTTAGTTAGTTAGTTAGTTAGTTAGTTAGTTAGTTAGTTACTGGTTATAATGCTGGTGCTTCTGGTTTCTAATTTATCTTCGAAATATTGCCACGTCACTCCAAATTTTAAACAGCGGGTATGCCAGGATACAGGCTCAAATTTTGTTATCTGAAATTACAATGCAAAACTCACACTTTTCTGAGTTAACTGGGTTGCAAGTTAATTTTTTTCTGGAAACAATAAAATTAGTGGAAATTAGGGCTACCCTTCTCCTAGATTCCACTAGGCTTCCAGATGTGACTTTTACATCATGTGACAGAGCACTCCCAATACATTAGTTTTCTACAACCAGCTACAAGATTACATTTTTACCTAGGCATGCTGATGCTTCTATCTCTGGCTTTTTCAGTGGCTTGTTGGCCCTCAACTACCCGAGTTTGCTATTACCGTAGAGGGAATGATTGTTTCTGTTCATCCACTTTGCAGCACTCTCAGATCCTATTAATTAAAAAAAGAACTTTTCTCCCCTTCCTCTTCCACATGCCATTCTTCCCATCTTTATCCACCTTCTGTCACTCACAGTTGCCCTGCTTTTTATTATATTAACACACACCCTCCCTTTTCCTAGTAATTTGGAAGAATTAGCTTCTGCCTTATTTTCAACTCCTTTTCATACATTTTCTCTTGGCTTCTATAAGTTCAGGGCTCTTTATTCACATTCCGACTCATGGAGGCAAGTCCACTAGGATGAGTGGGGTACTGCCCCACCAAGCTCAGTCTGTCTACCGCCTTGCTAACAGCCAGCCTAAGCAGTAGCCCTGGCCGTCACCTTCCTTCTCCTTAGTCTCAAGGCTGCCTTTGTAGAATTCAGCAAGTAGGAGGATGGGAACAGAGCCAGAATCAATTAATAATAATAATAATTTATTATTTATATCCCGCCCATCTGGCCGGGTTCCCCCAGCCACTCTGGGCGGCTTCCAAAAAAACAAATTCTAAAATACAGAAATCCATCAAACATTAAAAGCTTCCCTAAACAGGGCTGCCTTGAGATGCCTTCTAAAGGTCTGGTAATTGTTCTCTTTGACCTCTAGTGGGAGGGCATTCCACAGGGTGGGTGCCACTACCGAGAAGGCCCTCTGCCTGGTTCCCTGTAACTTGGCTTCTCGTAATGAGGGAACCGCCAGAAGGCCCTCGGAGCTGGACCTCAGTGTCCGGGCAGAACGATGGGGGTGGAGACGCTCCTTCAGGTATACCGGACCGAGGCCGTTTAGGGCTTTAAAGGTCAACACCAACACTTTGAATTGTGCTCGGAAACGTACTGGGTTTAACCTGTCATTGGTTCTGGCGCCACCTACTGCTGGCCTCCTGCCTTCTGTGCGACCATTCCCTCTCGACACCAATCTCTACTGATTCCAATAAAACTGCAGGTTTGCTTTGTCCATCCTCATTGCTATCAGTATTTGCAGATGTCAGTTGGTGAGGGTAATTTAGGATGCCTCATCCTATACCGTTTTTTTTGTGTCCTCTGAATTGCCTCTAGTATATGTAGTCAAAACAAAATATAAAAAATCATTCCAGTAGCACCTTAGAGACCAACTACGTTGGTAACTGGTATGAGCTTTCGTGTGCAGGCACACTTTTGTGGAGTGTGCATGCACACGAAAGCTCATACCAATGACAAACGTAGTTGGTCTCTAAGGTGCTACTGGAAGGAATTTTTTGATTTTGTTTCGACTACGTCAGACCAACATGGCCACCTACCTGTAAGTAGTATATGTAAACAGTGCAATTCTGTTCATGTCTCCACAGAATTAACATCCGTTGAATTCAATGGGACTTAGTCCCAGGTAAGTGTTTACAGGAACGCAGACTGATTAGCCTTGCTAAGGCTGCAATCTTATGCACACCCGAATAAGCCCCACTGAATACAGTGGTGCTTACCTCTGAGTAAACACACACAGATTTGCATGATAAGGCACTGCATTCCCTTTTCCCTCTCCTTACTTACCGTAAGTTGCGACTCGCTGTTTTAAAGCTAAGAAGTTTCCTGTACGGCTGTGATAAGATCCAAGGACCAATGGCTGTGTGGTACAAACAGATTCTTCTGTAGCCACAGAGAGTAAGTATGATCAGCTCTTCTCTTTACCAAATCTAGGGGTACTTTCAAGCAGGGGCTTAATTTGCAAATGGGTCACTGAGATATTGGAAATGGGTCATTGGCAACATGTGTCCTGCCCCCCTGGCTTTATTGGATTTTCCCAAGAAAGGGAAAATCTGGATTAAGTGTGTGGGGGGACTAGGGGGTGGCATTTTCATACCAGTTGTATGTTGTGAGATCACTGCAAACAAAACAAAACCCCTTGCATGCATGAGGAGCACTGATCCCAAATTAAACACCCATCTGGAATTACCCTAAGAGTCTGAGATGATGCTCATCTACCTCCTTTTATAGAGAGTAAGATATTAGAAGCAAGTCTGGTGGAGGAAGAAGGTGGGGTGGGTGTGCAAGAGCTGCTTCCTCCGTCCAAACTTTGCGGGTAATTCTTTGGTTCCTTCCAAGCATAAGCTGGAGAAAATGAGTAAAAAGTATGCAGGATGCCAGTGGAATATTGCCAGTTGTAAACCTCCCCATTCAACAAGAGCTCTCAGGGCGGTAAAAACTTGATAGCACAATGCAAAAATGAAACACCAGCAATAAGACCACAATATTGTATCACAAGAATGCCTTCAGAAAACAACAGTGCAGTGGTCTTGTTCACCATCGTATGTTGAACAGAATGGATGTGCTTTCAGCAGGAGATGAAAGGATGTCAAGAAGGGGAAGAGTTTATCTCCAGTTGGGAGGCACTAGTGGTGGGTTGCCCCATTAGCTCAGTCCCTATCTGTCCACCAGTCCACATGGAGGCACTGGTTGTCAGCTTCCTCCTCCTTATCTCATTGTTGCCTTAGAGAACTCTGCAGGGAAGAAGATGGGGACAAAAGTAGAATCGCAGTTGGCTCCACATATCAGTGGCTCTGGCTCCCACCTCCTGTTGGCCTCCTGCCTTACCCCCACCAGCCCCAATGAACACCAGCCACCACTGACTGAAAGGGAATTCCACAGTCAGGGAGCCATGGGCAAGACAGCCCATGCACAGTCCTCCATAATTTCTGCATGGATTTAAGAAAGTCAGTCTTGAGACTTATCTCTTATTCCTATATCAGACTGGAAGAGACCCATTGTGGCCTGCCTTCTAATTTGTGGTGGTATTAATGCCTCTCTGATCAGCTTCATGCTTCTTTCCGCTCCAGCACCACACTAATGGCAATGCTGAACCAGTTTGTGAGTTATGAACCGGCAAACATCTGGAGGCAGTGAGGGGACGAATGCTTTCATGGCCCAAAGCATGCTCTTGTGCATGGTGCCATATGCATGGAAAGCCAGATGCAACGTGTGCTGTGAGTAGTCACTTGTAGTGTGAAATGAATTTCCTTTGATTGCATTAGTTAAATGTTCCATAACAATGAGAGGAGACTAGAGGAAGGTGCCTTTTGGTATGTTCTTGTGTAAAAGTGGGATTCTACCATTGAAATGCCTCCAGTTGAAGAGGATATTGAGCGGATATGGAACCAAATGCTAAGGACTTAAAAGACATGCAAGCTTTCAAGCTCCACATGACTTTTAATAAACTTTTATAGAGTGATAGCCAAATTAGGGGGATTTGGTGGATGGTAGAAAGAGGGTCAAGCGTTGATAGGCCTCTTTCCCATATCTTTCAGAGCATTGGTAGTGCAGACGTACAGTACAGAAGCTTCTTCTTGCAGACTTTAGGAGATATCACCCTCATCTGCCCCTCCCTCCCTCCCTCCCTCCCTTCCTTCTCTCTCTGCACACTATTGTGAGCCAGTGTGGTGTAGCCGTCTGAGTGTCAGACTACAACCTGGGAGACTTCGGTCCACATCCTCATTCAATCATGAAGCTCACTGGGTGACCTTGGGGCAATCACTGTCTCTCAAACTGACCTCACAATATTGTTGTGGGAATTAAATTAGGAAGGGGAGATTAAATTAAGAAGGGGAATTAAATTAGGGGAGCATGCTACTTTGAGCTCCTTGGGAAAAAGGGCAGGGTATAAATGTAAACAAACAAACAAACAAACAAACAAACACACACACACACACACACACACACACACATTTAAAGTATCCTCACACCACTTTAAACAGCCATGGCTCTCCTCCACCAAGAATCCTGGGAACTGCAGTATGGGATGCTGAGAGTTGTTAGCAGACACCTATTCCCTCGTGGAACTACGGTTTTTAGAGTTCCTTGGGAAGAGGGGTTGTTTGCTAAACCAGTCTGGGAATTGCAGCCCTGTGATCTCCTACCGGTAACGATTCTCTGTATAGTTCTCAGGATTCTTTGAGAGAATCCATGACCATTTGAAGTGGTATGATACCGCTCTAATTTAGAGTGGAGATGGGGCCCACCATTGCTGTTTTGTCATGGTGGTAACACCAATTCTCATGTGGACCCCACACACTTCGCATACACCAGTACCTGTTGGTGCTCCAGTCCTAGAGCAATGAACAAGGAGCATCTGTCATGGGCTCTGCTTGTGCTTTTACAAAAGGGATGGGGAAGCCAGTAGTCCTCCAGATGTTTTCAACTTCAGCTCCCAGCCAGCATGGCAGGGAAGATAGCAGTTGTAGTCCCAGGGGCATCCTGCCCCTAGAGGCAAGTGGCGCGGGGCACCAGGGTGCCAAGTTCTGGAGGGTGCCAGGGAAGAGGCGGAGGCTGGACACGGCGCCTCCTGGCATCAGCTCTCTGCCCTCACCTGCCTCCACTATGCCATGCCGAAGCAGCACCACACCCGGAGCCTCTTCCATTTTCCCTGCTGGAGGAGCCGCCCTCCAGCCGCTGTCCGCTTCCTCCAGCCCCGCAAAGCTGCCGGCAGCGCCGTCAAAAGGTCGGCAACTCTGGGAAATGGGGGGGCGCCGGAGGGATCTGTGCACCACGGCACTGGGGTATACTTAAGACGGCCCTGTGTAGTCCAGCAGTATCTGGAAGGTCACAAGTTCCTCCTCTCTGCCCTAGAGAGTGAAAAGATTCATTGTTACCTTACAATTCACTCCTTCCTGCCCAGACAACTTGTTTTGCAAGTGTCTCCAAGAGTTATCCCACTACAGGAAGATGAAGAAAGAGCAGCCACGAGTGGAAGAACTGTCTATTGCCCCTCCCCCAAGAAGATGGGCTTTGGACAACAGAGAAATGGATTGCGCAGGTATGTTTTGTCAAATGCTTTCATGAGATGGTGCTTCTCTTGAAAATATTTTGCCCGTATCTTTAGGGAGCTTGGGGGGTGGGGGTGGTGGCAGGGGGAGAGAAATAAAACTCATGTGTTCATAATTTCAAAAAGTCCCCCAAGGGAGCTGGCCTCTGGCAGCATGACTAAAATGGATGTTCTGGTTGAGAATGGGGCATTGCAGATGGAGGAATGGTAAAGAACAAAGCATCTTGGAAGCCCCTTGGTTATGCCTCTGGGGAGATAACCCCAGCCTGTCTCTGTCATCATTCTAGCATGAATAACTAGGAAACTAATTAACAGTGGATGCAAATAATGAACATCTGTGAAGCCAGACAGCTTTGCCCCAGGAAGACAGTGAGAGAGGACCCCAAAGCTGTGGGGTAAACTCCAGTGGTGTTTGACAAATGTTCTTTTTTCAAACGATTAAGCCAAGCTCTGGATTGACAATTAACTGCACTTTTGGAGAGACCCACATCGTTCTAATTTTGTTATCACGTCTCCTGCATATCAAACCCAAAAGACTGTACAAGAAGAAACAAAACTGTGCTCTAGGTCAATAATTCATTACACAGAAACATCATATAGCTCTTTGGGAGGACGTTTGTGGGGAAGGGCGATGGCAAAAAAAACCAGAGAACGAGAGGACTTGGAGTACACTGAAACTCATTGAGTGTGTAGCAATTTTTTAAAACATCAGCAACATCACTGCAGAAAAGTTCCAAGGGAGCACATTTTTGCATGCACAATACTTCGCATTTCAGTACAGTCATACCTCAGGATACGTCCGCTTCATGTTGCGTCTTTTCAGGTTAAGGATGCGCCGAACCCGGAAGTCCTGGAACGGGTTACTTCCCGGTTCGGTGCGTCTGTGACCTGCGCGCATGCACAGAAGTGATAAATTGTGCTTTGCGCATGCGCAGAAGCACCGTGTTGCGTCACATGCATGCGCAGATGTGGCGCTTCATGTTGCGGCCCTTTCATGTTGCAAACAGGCCGCCGGAACGGATCCCGTTTGCAACATGAGGTGCCACTGTATTTGTGCAGTGTTAAGTTTGGTCCATTAGAGTAACACTCACTGGGAGATCTTGGCCCAGACACTGCCTCTCAGCCTAAGTCACCTTACAGGGTTGTCATGAGGATAATATGGGGAGGAAGAGAACCATTTATGCCACCCTGAGCGACTTGGAAGGATGTGGGGGACACAAATGTAATAAAATAAATAAATATTCTTAGGTTAGTACTAGAACTTACTCAATCTTATTTCTGATATGGATTCCCCAAAGCAATTCATTTCATTTAACAGAGATGTAGAGGATGTATTCTGATCCGAGAAATAAATGCTGCATAGAGTTAAAAAGTAAATGTTCTTGTTGGCTAGTTTGGCATCATTCCTTTCCCCACTTGGCAGGCTTGAGGGCAGGCCCTCCAACATCCCACTGATCAAAATCAGGACACTTGAGTTTTTTAGGTCCTGAGCTCTTACTGGAGCCAGCTGACTGGCACCCAGAGCGCCAGACCAAAAAAAGGGGGTCATTTTAGGATCCAATCAGAAGCCAGGATGGCTTCTGTAATTCCAGGATGTCTTGCATATATCTGGGTGGTTGAGGGCTTAGCCCTGGTTAAGTGGTTGTAGGTTAAGTGAACGGTATCAGTCTCTCTCTGCAGATTGTCCAGTCATTTTTGCTTTTGGTATGAATAATAACCATATGCATTTGAAGATGATTTCAAAGAAAAATGCGAAGTCAAGAAAGGCGTTTTCATACACACTGTTGACCTCTCCCTTTAATGCACTTGAGAGGCTTGGCAGCTAGGTTTTTAAGTGCTGTTTAAGGCTGTTGTGGTTTAGTGTTTGGTAGACAAACTTTCATAAATTATATCCCTGTAAAAAAGAGTGTTTAGAGTTGATGTCAGGTAGTGTGGAATTATACCCTCAAGCCTTTATTAATCAAAGCAAATATACAGCCTTTTATGATGTTCCAGACAGGAAAGGTCAGAGATGTGGATTCAGCCCAATCCTACACAGAGGTACCTGGTGTTAAATACACAACCTGATTATAAACTCAAAACCATCATTCCTTGACTTCAGCTGGATATGCAGCAGTAAGACAATTTATCATGGGCTAATTAAAAGTGGATTACAGGTACAGAGGAGTCCGACCATTGATTCCATCTAGCTCAGTATTGTCTGCACTGACTTGCAGCTGTTCTTCAGGGTTTCCTACAGGAAACAGTACCAACCCTACCTTGTTGCATGGTTAATGAACACATTTGCATCCCATCCTTCCTCCAGAGAACTCATAGCAAGGTTCATGAGGTACTTTTTTATACTCACAACAGTGCTGTGCGGTAGTGTGTCTGGTCCAATGTCATTCAGCAGCCTTCATTGTGCATACACACAACCAAAACTAAAATACAGGTCACCGTCGTAAACTGCTTCTACCTTGTATTTTTGTTCAGTTTTTTCCCCTCCTGTTTTAAATAAAAATGAGCAGGCTCTTGAAATTGGGAGACAGACAGATAGCTAGAGTTAGCTTCAGTTTTATGGTGATTGTTCATTGTTTTATTGTTCCATTTTCAGTGGACTGTTTTTCTGTACAGTGGTACCTCGACTCACAAACGACTCGACAACCGAATTTTTCGACTTATGAATGGGGGTAATGGCCGCGCGCTTACGAATGTCTCGACATCCAGAAAAAAACCCGCAGCAGTTTTAGATAGGGATTTTTCAATAGGGTTGCTTCGATTTACGAATTTTTCCGTTTCCAATGCATTCCTATGGGAAACCGCGTTTCCAATGGCGTTTTTCGACTTACGAAGGTGCCTTTGGAACGGATTAAATTCGTAAGTCGAGGCACCACTGTACACCGCTTAGAGCTGCAATTAAGCAGTGTATAATTGTCTCAAATAAAGAAACATAGTTTCCATGAATTCTAATGGGTTGGCAACTTATTCAGAACCATAGTATGCCAGGCTTGCAATCTGCTCCCCTGATGTTGGATTTTGATTTTGTCGCCAGTGTTTCACACTTAGGAATCTAGCAGTAACTACCCAGCTTTCCACTCACCTTCCCAGCTCTTCCCAATCCAAGTCCAAACAAAAACCCACCGAAATAATTGGCACTTCCCAATGACAAGTGTATATAGAGATCTCCACAGTCCACCAGAAACACTAGTCTTGGCAATACTTAAAAACTGAGCCTGTGCCAGCTACACAAAATGCCCGCTGCCGATCTATCCTCATTTATTTATTAAAATGTCTATCAGTTGCAGCTATTTTTGAAGAGACTCTGGCTTTCTGAGGTTCTGACCTGGAGAGACTTTGTGGAGAGACTGAGAGCCAGTGTGGTGTAGTGGTTAAGAGCGGTAGACTCGTAATCTGGGGAACCGGGTTCACGTGTCCGCTCCTCCACATGCAGCTTCTGGGTGACCTTGGGCTAGTCACACTTTTCTGAAGTCTCTCAGCCCCACTCACCTCACAGAGTGTTTGTTGTGGGGGAGGAAGGGAAAGGAGAATGTTAGCTGCTTTGAGACTCCTTCGGGTAGTGATAAAGCGGGATATCAAATCCAAACTCTTCTTCTTTCTAGGCTTAGAAGGACCACAGCAAGTGAGGTTCAAAGGCCTTGATTTATATTCTGCGGCCCTTCAAAAACATTAACCCAACACTAATGAATCAGCTGGATCAGATGATATTGTCGTAGGAAGGCATGGATCACAGCTGGAAATCTTCACAATTTTGATGCACAAAAAGAGAACATCTGTATGGGATTTAGGGTGGCAATGTGTCCTCTTTTACAGAGTACAGGCCTCTTTTTGAAGGCATCCTTTATTTAAGCCTTCTTCAACCTTGGGTCACCAGATGCGACTACAACTCCCATAATCTGTGACCATGGGCTTAGTTGGCTGGGGATGTCTGGTCCCAGTCTAATTTTAAAAGCCCAAAGTGGGGTGGACAGGGGCCTTGAAGTCAACCATAAACATTAGTACTTGGACATCAGCCTGAGGAGGCACACGCAGGAGACCTGATCACACTCTTCTCCAGAATGATGAGATGTACTGTCTTTCTGCTTCAATTATAGTCCTTATCTCTAAACCAACATAAGCAAATTCTAATGCAAATTGGTGTTCTCTTTCATTGGCGATTCCCACCGTAAAAGGACTACAGTGGTACCTCTACTTACGAATTTAATTCGTTCCGAACGCACATTCGTAAGTCGAAAAAAATTGTAAGTCGAATCCCATAGGAATGCATTGGGAGAAAAAAATCGTAAGTCGAAGCAACCCTATCTAAAAATTCGTAAGTCGAAAAAATCCTATCTAAACCGCATCCAAGATGGCGGGCGGAGCTCCATTCGTAAGTAGAAACATTCGTAAGTAGAGTTATTCGTAAGTAGAGGTACCACTGTATATTTATTTGTGAAATATTTATGAAATAAATCCTTGGCTCAATTTCTAGGAATGTGTCTTTTGTAACAGGGATGTTAAGGAGCATGAGAAAGAAGTGTGTGCAGGTTCTCTCCTGACGCTGAAGCTGTAACAAATGCTTCCATTTAATATTAGCCGTCTTGGTGAGAAACAAGGCAAATGGCTCTTTTACACGTCTTGCGATCATGCGGTGGAGGAAAAAAGTTTAGTTTCTTTCATTGGCAAATAGCTAATGAGATTAGGCAAACAGAGAAACCTTTGCTTTAGCCTTTTGAATATTTAGTATGTTTGCACACTTTGGCAAAAGCAATATTTTTCTTTCTCTGTGGGTTTGTCTGCTGTTGTAAATACATATTGCGTGGCAAGGCATTCTCCCCCCCCCTTTCCCCAACCACTTCCCCCAACATGCCTCATTTCCCAGCCTCATTCACATTCATTTGCAAATTAATTAGTTTAAACAATCCTGCCCACACATCTTTTTCATTTCAGAGTCACAATGCACAGGTGACCTCTTTGGGCAGGTGCTTCAATCACATGGCACAAATAATTAACAATGAAGCTTGCGGGGCTCTCCCATTGAGAAAAGAAGATGGATTTGAAAGGGGGTTCCTTAATAACTTCATCACTCCCCTTCCCATTTCTCAAAAATCATAACTGAATTCAAAACTGTCCTAAAATGGATCCATAAACTTAACCTATATTGAAATATGAGGAAGTCAAATTCTATGAAATATGAGGAAGCCGAATTCCAGGCTTTGGAGGGGGCCCTGATAACTTTAAATCAGTGAAGAAGGACCCGGTGGCGCTTCATATGTTGTTGGATATATGGAATCAGCATGGCCCATGGGCCTTTGTAGCCCAACAACATCTGGAGAGTCGCACATCCCCCATCCCCGTTGCATATAAAGAAGTATTTTGCTACTAGGTTTGACAATTCTTAGCCGTATAGCTAAGACCGGGTCTTAATAACCTACTTTGAGCGTTTTAGAAGAGGACAATAATCTGAAGCTAAATTCCACATGTTTCAGATGTTTAGAGATGAGTTTTCAACAGCCTGGCCTTTTCCATATCACTTGGTGTTATGCCTGTACAGGGCACTGAATCATCCATCAAGGACATAAACGGTGCCTTTTTAATCAGTGGATGCCCTTGAGCTTCCTATTTCTGCACACCAGTTTGCTCATTTACTACTCTCTCCCCCCACATTGTCAATCTGTTATCCTCTATTTGCTCTGGCCATGGTTATGATGGAAGAATGCTTGTACTGGACTCAATTCAGTGAAACTGCAGTTACTGTATTGCACCTACTTAGTTTGCCATATTATATTGTCACTCTGTGTTTGTATGTGTGTGTGTGAATGTCACGGTCTCCAGCCTCAGACCCACAGGTCTGCATAAAATTTGCATACGCTTTGTGTTATATGCACATTTCTGTCCTTTTTTGCAGCTGAAGTGGAGGGCCCAAACGCTAAACCTAGGGATGGCGCTATGATGAGGCAGTGAGTGACATGTGAGTGACATGTGGCCTGCCCAGTACCTCCTATGCTAGCCTGCTTCCCTCAAGTGCAGTGGAAGACACTGTCCTTTCGGCAGGATTTGAGTAAGATTCAACTGCTAGTCCAAATGGAGAAGGGTGCCATCTTGCCCTTTGCCTCAGGCAGCAAAATGTCTTGAGCCAGCCCTGGCTAAACCTGTTGAACTCTGTCAGAAATTTTGCACCTGCTCACCTAGGAGTTGGCCCTATTGAACATTTACTACTGAGCAGACTTGCACACACATGTAAGTTAAATATGCAGTGAATCCTTAATGCCTCTTTACAAAGTTTTCGCAGTTTGCGGGGCCTGGAGAGCTCAGCTGGTTAGAGTGCGGTGCTGTGCCCAGTTCAAGATATTGGTGCTTTCCTTTAATTGGGGCCCAAATGTTTAAAGGAGAGCCTCCTCTCATACCAACATGGTTAATCCTTCTCCCATGCTCCATGTATGGAAGACATATATTACATGTGTACAAATAAACAAGAGAGACTTTTCTATGGTAATCCCACAACTATGGAACACCCTCTGCAATAAGGCTCCCCTAGTGAGGACTGACACTGGGTTAAAACTTCTTTATCTGCCCACTGCCCAGTCATTTTTAAAATAATGCATTTTCAACAAATTGAACAGTTTTATTCCTCTATGGTGGTTTAATATTTAATATTTTAGTATTTTATTGTAATTTTCCAATTCTTATGTGTATTACCCTGAAATACATTTTGGGAATAAAAGTGTAGTTTCTATTTATTTTATGGCCATTGTGAAGGAAAGATCTTTTATGTTGCCTTCCTGCATAAATAATAATTTATTCCTACACTGCTGCTTCGTGATAGCTGTGCGCTGAACCGCAGAAAATACTCTTCATTCCAGAAGTGACTGCAAAGCTAACGGATATTAGCATCAAATGTTGATCTATCTTTTTATCTGGTTGTAGCCGGCATTAGTCATACTCAGAGTAGACCCATTGAAATTAATCGGCATGACTAACTTAGGGTTATGAATTTCAGCGGGTCTGCTCTGAGTATAAATTAATTTGACGCAACCCCACAACCCATAAAACATATCCAGCTATCTGTTCTTTATGGAAATTTTTGAAATTAACACAAATTTCAGACCATTTCATTGGTGCGTTGTCCTTCTTTCTTGGAGGAAGTGATACATTCTGCAAAGAATGAGTGGCAAGTGTTTTTTATTAAAAAATGAGAGTAGACCGTTTGAAATGAATGAACATGACTAAGCTACTGTAGGTTCATTAATTTCAATGAGTGATGCTTAGTTGAACACTACGCAGATTTATGATAGTGCTGCTGGTTCATTGCTGCCCAAGGGTCATAGAAACATGTCTCGCAACACCTGTTGCTGGAGGACAATGGTGGGAGATGGATTTTGCCTATATGTTCTGCTATATGTGTGAGTGTCTGGAGGCAGTTGGAGGATGGATGGCGGCTAACAGATTGAGATTGAATCCTGACAAGACAGAAGTACTGTTTGTGGGGGACAGGAGGCGGGTGGGTGTGGAGGACTCCCTGGTCCTGAATGGGGTAACTGTGCCCCTGAAGGACCAGGTGCGCAGCCTGGGAGTCATTTTGGACTCACAGCTGTCCATGGAGGCACAGGTCAATTCTGTGTCCAGGGCAGCTGTTTATCAGCTTCATCTGGTATGCAGGCTGAGTCCCTACCTGCCCGCAGACTGTCTCACCAGAGTGGTGCATGCTCTAGTTATCTCTCGATTGGACTACTGCAATGCACTCTACGTGGGGCTACCTTTGAAGGTGACCCGGAAACTACAACTAACCCAGAATGCGGCAGCTAGACTGGGGACTGGGAGTGGCCGCCGAGACCACATAACACCGGTCCTGAAAGACCTACATTGGCTCCCAGTACGTTTCCGAGCACAATTCAAAGTGTTGGTGTTGACCTTCAAAACCCTAAACGGCCTCGGTCCAGTATACATGAAGGAGCGTCTCCACCCCCATCGTTCTGCCCGGACACTGAGGTCCAGCTCCGAGGGCCTTCTGGCGGTTCCCTCACTACGAGAAGCCAAGTTACAGGGAAGCAGGCAGAGGGCCTTCTCGGTAGTGGCACCCACCCTGTGGAATGCCCTCCCACCAGAGGTCAAAGAGAACAACAATTACCAGACCTTTAGAAGGCATCTCAAGGCAGCCCTGTTTAGGAAAGCTTTTAATGTTTGATTTCCATATTTTAATGTTTTGTTGGAAGCTGCCCAGAGTGGCTGGGGGAACCCAGCCAGATGGGCGGGGTATAAATAACAAATTATTATTATTATTATTATTATTATTATTATTATTATTATTATTATTATTATATTCCTATAGTTGGCAACTATAGGAAACTGGATGCTGAACTAGACAGGCTTTTAGCCTCATCCAGAAGGACTTTTCTTACACTGTTTGTTATTATACCTTTATGACTTGCAGTTAAATGCATAGCTTTTTTCTGTCTTAAGGCATAGCTGCCAAGTTTTCCCTTTTCTCACGAGGAAGCCTATTCAGCATAAGGGAATTTCCCTTAAAAAAGGGGAGATCTTGGCAGCTATGGTCTTAAGGATGTGCTGGATCAAGCCAAAGACCCAAGTCACAGTGGCGAAACAGGTGCCTGTGGGAAACCCACGAGCAGGAACTGATTGAAACAGCATTCTCCCCACTTGTGATCCCCAGCAACTGGCACTTAGAGGAAAACTGCCTTTGACACTGGAGGGAGGAACACAGCCATCATGGCTAGTAGCCACTGATAGCCTCAACCTCCGTGAACTTGCCTCGTCTTCTTTTAAAACCATCCACTTGATGGCCATCTAGTGAGAGGGAGGTTGTATGGTAAAGGTAAAGGTAAAGGACCCCTGGACAGTTAAATCCAGTCAAAGGCATCTATAGGGTGTGGCGCTCATCTCACTTCAGGCTGAAGGAGCCAGCGTTTGTCCACAGACAGCTTTCCAGGTCATGTGGCCAGCATGACTAAACCGCTTCTGGCACAACAGAACACCATGATGGAAACGAGAATGCACAGAAACACCGTTTACCTTCCCACTGCAGCGGTACCTATTTATCTACTTGCACTGGTGTGCTTTCAAACTACTAGGTTGGCAGGAGCAGGGACAGAGCAACGGGAGATCAATCTGTCATGGGGATTCGAACAGCTGACCTTCTGATCAGCAGACCCAAGAGGCTCAGTGGTTTAGACCACAGTACCACTCGTGTACACATAAAAAGGTAAAGGTAAAGGGACCCCTGACCATTAGGTCCAGTCGTGACTGACTCTGGGGTTGCGCGCTCATCTCGCATTACACATATTACACATCTCGTGTACACATATACTGGCTTAAAATGCAGCTGGTTTGTTCCTGTCTGGATTGAAGGTTGCTTGGGAGGAAATGCATCAAAACACTGTATTTCATAATAAATATCAGAATAGATATAGATAGTGGCTAATGTCATGTGCACATGCTGTAGGGGCTCCTTGACGCAGAGTTAACAGGAGTGTGCAAACAGCCTAAATTCCGTAGTTTAATTGTGTGCTGTACATTTTAGTACTTCTTTCTGTTCTGAATCTTCCTACATCCCATGAAGATTGGATGGCCCAGAGATCTAGCATTTGTTGGAGTTTGTTAAATATATTGCGGCAGTGTTCAGAAAGAAATAATCTGCAAAGCAGGCAATTCTAAGCACAGGCTTTGAACGCAGCCAAGATGGAGTCAAGAAGTTAACGTTAGTCCATGCTGACTCATACGCACACTGAACTTTGAGAAGAAGCAGGAAGGAAGTAAATCCTGAAAGGAAATGTTCTACTTTGTTGTTGTTTAGTCGTTTAGTCATGTCCAACTCTTTGTGACCTCATAGACCAGAGCACACCAGGCACTCCTGTCTTGCACTGCCTCCTGCAGTTTGGTCAAACTCATGTTCGTAGCTTCGAGAACACTGTTCAACCATCTCGTCCTCTGTCGTCCCCTTCTTCTAGTGCCCTCCTGCTTTCCCAACATCAGGATCTTTTCCAAGGAGTCTACTCTTCTCATGAGGTGGCCAAAGTATTGGGGCCTCAGCTTCAGGATCTGTCCTTCTAGTGAGCACTCAGGGCTGATTTCCTTAAGAATGGATAGGTTTGATCTTCTTGCAGTCCATGGGACTCTCAAGAGTCTCCTCCAGCACCATAATTCAAAAGCATCAATTCTTTGGCGATCAGTTACTTAAAAGAGAAGCAATCGGTGAGGAGGAAAAGGTTGCCTTTCTCTCTGTCGCCCCACATCGGTTCAGGTAGCTTATTGCAAGCATTGCTGTTTTACTCCCAACATTGTTACAACATGCCGTTATGCGCAAACTAGAAAAAAGGAACAGTTTTCTCCCTATCTTATTTCTCCACACCATGCAAGACCTTATACACTTCCGTCATGTCTT
Source organism: Zootoca vivipara (assembly GCF_965207765.1). Lineage (NCBI taxonomy): Eukaryota > Metazoa > Chordata > Lepidosauria > Squamata > Lacertidae > Zootoca > Zootoca vivipara. The sequence continues at coordinate 94,816,898 of NC_142584.1, read as the reverse complement.
GCTGTTGGGTCTGATCAAAACGATTTGACCATTTCTGGCACACTTTCAAGCTGAAGCTGGCGAAACCCAACACCTCCTTCCAACTGAGTTGCCAACAGCTCGTCCCTGAACAGTTTGGGTACCCTCCAGAACAGCATGGGAGGTAGTGCAAGAGGCTGAAGTAGAAAATGGGCTCTTGTGAAAATTGCCTGTTTTGCTCTTCTGCTCACGGATGTGATGGATGCAAGCCCCCTCGAACAATAAGACAGGAGATAACTTTGGTTAAAGATATGTGCATTGAGCACGCCATCTGATAAAGTGATGCATTTACCATTTCTATGAGCAAACCATGGTGTCTCCGTTTATTGGCATGAAAACAGGACTGTAAAAAAGCTGAGGTGGTGTTTGGCAAAGGTTAAAAAGCCTGAAATTGGCTTCAAGGGAAGATCTATAAAACCTCGGCATTTGGCTTTTCAATGGATGGGGCCGTTGCTAATGTGAAAGATTTAGTAGGCAAGTCTTGGAGGACTGCTGAAATTGCTATGGCTAGGCATTCCTTGTAACGAGGACTAATAAGAAAAGTAGATTTTCCCCATGTTCACTGGAATGATTAAGCTCCGTCATTTGCGGCTGAGGTTTTATTTAAAGCTCCGTCACAAGCCATTGAGTTAGAAAAGCAGCAGTTCTATCATTTCACTTTAAAGCCATTCTTTTTTAAAACCGGGGGGGGGGGGAGAACTATTTCAAAATTGGATTATTTCAATTTTTGGCATTTTCCGGGTGCTAATTCCTCATAAAAGCAGTGCTTTATTAGGTGTGGTTCCCTGCTAAGCTTCTTACCCATGCTTCCCCCCACCCCACCCCATGGCTAACTACATTAAAGGTGCCTTTGAATGATTGAACCTGACATTGTGGACAATCTCATCTTTAGCGCTACACAATTATATGTTCAGATATGATTTAATTTGTGTCATTGCCAATTGATGTTGATGGCATGGAAGCGTTCAGCACCTGTAAAAATCACAGCCTCAAGAGATCTGCGTCAAGACAGCTTCTTTCTTTGTTTTGAAAACTAGTGGTGGGAATATTTGACACTCCTATTATATTTCAATTTTTTTAAAAAACTGAGCTATAAAAGGAAATTCATGATGCTCTCCCTCAACACACACACACACACACACACACAGAGAGAGAGAGAGAGAGAGAGAGAGAGGGAGAGGGAGAGGGAGAGGGAGAGAGGGAGAGAGACTTTATTTTTGGTGACTCAGAGATATCCATGAGACCAGACCAGCCATATGGAATGTTGAGCATTACCTAAGATATAAGAGTGACCATTCTTTCCAATTCATTGATAAGATTGGGATTGTGTGGCTATCATTCAAAAGGTAATGTGAAGGGTGTTATCATATGTATTGACACCCATCAAACTTAATAGGATTGATTTCTAAGAAGAGATGTGTAGGATTGTGCTGAAAACCTCATAAAGCAACACACATTGATAATGGAAAAACATAATGTTGGAGTTCAATCAGTTTTGGGAACACTTTCACAATAGTTATTACAAATGGATCTTTCTCTCTGGGGTAAAGTTATGGGAAGGGTAGTTGGTTCTGTATGTTAGAAACAAAAGTCAGCTGTGGATGATTGGCCAGCATTTGTAACATCACCAATACATACTCTCCAATTTTCACAGCAGTTTTACAACCAAATGTTACAATTGTTTCCATTTTGGGGGGCGGAAACACATCCCTGGCTATTGAGTCCCATGTTGGACAAGGCTAATTGGAGTTGGAGACCAACAGCATCTGGGGCAGAGGGAACTGTGTTGGCTATGCCTGTACTAGAATCTAATTAATGAGTTGCATGAATTAAGCCCTGTTTGAGCAGGTGCAGAACTCTTTGATCTCCTCCCACATATATGACAACTCAGCTTACAGCGTAGATATGTATGGTTTCACAGCTTCCACTATTTTCAAATGTTTCCTGCAATAATGAAGACTAGAAACCTTATTTTTAAAAAGGTTAGCCCGATTTGATATTAGGAGTTATGCTTTATGTAAGGAATACACAGGCTATGAATCTTTAATCTGCCTGAATGTTAAAGTATAAGGGATTATGTTCCAGCAGCACACATCTCTGTGCGATGCCTTTATATTTCGGGCTGTAAAGGTTTCTACCTTTGACTCCTGAGATCATTATTTTTGTCCCTGGTGTGGTGCATTATGCATTTATAAAGCAAAGGCCAGAATTTGATGCGTGACTCCTCCTTGTTACAGGAGTGATCCCATCAAAATGTCTCGCGGGGAATGGGATATGGTGGCTGTTCTGTGCCACTTAATGAAATCGGTCCATTTTGCGAAGCTTTTAATTGAATTGAAGTTGTCAGCTCACGTATCCCTGGAACAGCAAGGAGCCCAAACATGTTAATCAGAAAGGTCTGCCATGGTAATTTGTCTGTTGCTCACAACACGATAGCCTGCAATCAGTGTTGTAGTTGATAGGCTAGTGAAAGGCAGTTTTGGCTTACAGCATCATTTTACACTTCCCTGCCTTGTCAAATCAAATGTCAAAAAATTATAAAAGAGAAAGCCAGGGACGCAAGATTTGCAACCCACCCAGTCTATGCATAACTTGTCCATGTCGGTGACAGATCATTCAACTGTTCTAATTTATTCTAGCCTGCTAACTTTAGGGCAAATTTTATATTTAAATTACATTTTTCATACAGGCGGGTATATTTTATATGCACGCTTGACGTACAAAGGGAGCACTATAGATGAGTAATGGGATGGCAGAAATAAAAAATGAGCACACTTGTCACAGCAGTGGCCCATTGCTGCTGCTTTTAAAAAATGTAATATGAAAAGCATCTGCAAGGCTAATTTTAAAATAAATGTCCCCGCTTTCCACAATGAGGCTTTTTGACATGTATACCAACAGCTACCAGTTTTGAGACATGCACTGTGCTATTAAGACAAATTGTCGGTGGTATTTTACTAGCAGGGCTGACTGGTGTAATTATTAGAGTTCCCTTGTCCCTTGAGTCTAAGATACGAACAGGGCCAGCTCTACGTAGACCCCCGGTGGCGCAGGGCACCATAGCGCTGGCCCGCCAGGAGGGCGCCGCGAGCTGCGCCCGCCCGCTGGCTGGCGCGCTGCGCAGCTGCGCGCGGCACCCACCTGCCCACCGCGCTGGGAAATGGGGCGGGAGGGCGCCGGAGAGAACACGCTGTGCCTGCCTGCCCGTCCGCCGCGCAGCAGCGCCGCACCCACCCGCCCACCGCGCTGGGAAACGGGGCGGAAGGGTGCTGGAGAGATCCGGCGCACCATGGCGACAGGGGAGCTTAAGACGGCGCTGGATACGAATAAAATCCACGTTAAAAATTACACCAATAAGAATTGCGATACACAATGCTGAGCTGTTTATTTATATGTTGCCTTTCCGCACTAAACACTTTCCAAAGCACCATACAATAAACATTAACTTATTCTCAAAATACATAACGTGGGGTTTTTTGGGGGGGGGGAGGTGGAGATGTGATAAAACATAAATTCAAATAAGATAAAATCAACAATTCAATAATTCAATAATTTGGAAGGATAAATCCAGTATTACAATAGTTTATGCCTTGAAACCAAGGATTTGCTGACAGGCACGTCCTGTAAATGGAGTTCTGCTAATAAGGTAAAGGTAAAGGACCCCTGGACGGTTAAGTCCAATCAAAGGCGACTATGGGGTTGCGGCGCTCATCTCGCTTTCAGGCTGAGGGAGCTGGCGTGCACAGACAGCTTTCCAGGTCATATGGCCAGCACGACTAAACCACTTTAGTCGTGGCAGGGACACCGTGACAGAAACCAGAGCGCACGGAAACGCCGTTTACCTTCCTGCCACAGTGGTACCTACTTATCTACTCACACTGCCATGCTTTCGAACTGCTAAGTAGGCAGGAACTGGAACAGAGCAACGGGAGCTCACCCCGTCTTGAGGATTCAAACCGCCAACCTTCTGATTGGCAAGCCCAAGAGGCTCAGTGGTTTAGACCACAGCGCCACCTTTAGTTCTGCTAATGGGGCTCTCCCATCAACAGAAGGATGGCTGGTTTTCCCCACTGATCTCTCCATGTCCCCTAAAGAAACAGTTCCAGAGGCTTTAAGAGCACCATGAGAAGCAGTGCAAGGGCCTGCAGGGGAAGGGGGAGACTGGTGAAAAATGCCACCCTGGCCCCATATTCCAGTGTGAACTTCCTATGGTTCCCAGGAGCCCTTCTGTTTTGTTCCAGTTAGGATCCAAGCCAATGAAAAAACCGGCTACAAAGATGCAGGGGGCTACAACCAAAAACAAAGCACAGAAGAATAAAGCCAGCCCCTACTGGCAGTGTGAGTCGTGCTGCACTCTGAGGGCCCACAGCATTCCTGGCTTAGATATCGTTCAGGGCGGGTGGGGTCTTATCACCAGGTGAGATGGTCCACAGCGAACTCCTTTGTCTCTGGTGGCAACAAAAGGGAAGCACCTGGGAGGGCAATGGTGGTAAGTCTGCCTCCACAGAGCTGCCATCCTGTTGATTAACACAACGGCTGCATTATTAACAATGCAGCAGCAGCAACAACGGTGTCCCAGGGAAGCAGTCTTCCTGCCTTGCATTCACTAAAGAAGTTTCTCAAGAACATGGGGAAGAATTTCAACGGCACTCCTGTCCCTCTTTGGCACCCACTGCACTGAAGAAAAGATGTGGTGGTCCCGCTTGTTCTTGGCCAGTTGCCCAAGCCAGCTTCCAACTCTCTGTTCCTTTTCATCCAATTCATGTCGACGAAATGCTCCACTGCTTAGAATCTTTACAGGTGCCTTGCCTTGAGGGCTTAAGACGCAACCATCATAACCTCCAACATTCCTCAGATGAAAATAGGGACATTTCTCACTTACTCCCAAATGACCCTCCTTTTGCCTTGGAGCACAGCCTTTATGGCTAGTAGCCTTTGACAGCCCTCTCCTCCATGAATCTGCCTAATCCAGAGGTGGGGGGGCACTGGGCGTCACACCGCGGGGCCTGCAGTATGCCTGAGCCATGCGTCTCTCTGAGGGGGAGGCAGTGGGCGGACTGCCTGCAAGCTCCGTGCTGCTGTTTCGAGCTGCACAGGGCTTACGTCTGCCCACCGTCTCAGCCGCCCTACAGCTGAGGAGGAAGCTGTGGAGAGGCCCCACACAGCACACACAGCACACCCTGCCTTGGCTCGCCCTGCTCCCAAGGCAATTGCCTAGGGCGCGAAAATGGAGAGGGAGCTGGCGAGCCTGCCTCGCAAAACCCCCGCGCCACCGCCCTCCCAAGGCACGCGCTCGCACTCCTCCCGCCCATGGAGGGGACACCGCGAGCTCCTCAGCGGCTGCAGCGAGCGAGCGGTGGCAGCGCCCGTAGCTGAAGGTTTCAGCTACAGGCGCTGCCGCTGCTGCTGCCGCCGCTCGCTCACCGCCACCACCGAGGAGCCCCCAGCGTCCCCTCCACAGGCGGGAGGAGCGCGAGCCAAAAGGAGAGCTCAGTGCCCTCCCGCCTATGGAGGGGACGCCGAGAGCCCCCCAGCGGTGACTGCAGTGAGCGAGCGGTGGCAAGCGCCCGCAGCTGAAGCCTTCAGCTATGCCGCCGCCGCTCGCTCGCTCGCTGAGGAGCTCACAGCGTCGCCTCCTCCCACCAATGGAGGGGACGCAGGGGCATCAGCAGTGTTGTGCATGCGTCATGACCCGGGGGATGCCAGAAGTTGTTTTTGCCTAGGGCGCAAAAAGCCCTAGCACCGGCCCTGGCAGCATGCCCCACCCCCATGGACAGCTCGCTCCACCCCCAGCTGCAGGGCGCGTGCATCGCCCCAGGCACCCGAGTAGCTAGCTATGCCGCTGGCGGTGGCAGCCATGGAGAGGCCATGGACAGGCAACAGAATGCTTCCTTGCAGCCACCGCTGCCACAGCGTATCAGCAACAAACAGACAACGCGGTAATGTTAGCAAAGCAATGAAAAGGTAAACAACCGTGAAGTGCAAATATTTAAATGTATATGCACCAACAACCGCATATACAAAGAGATTCAAAAATGTGTACAAAATCTCATGCTCGAAGTCTTAAAAGTCCAGTATAAAGTGCAATAATCAAGTCCGATAATAACGTCAATAATAATAATAATAATAGCATCAATCTTTGAGAATTGTGAGCTTCGGTAGTCTTATTAAGCTTTTACACATGAACCTTAGAAAGAGTCCGCCCCCTGAGGAAACCATTCCTGTGAAACAGGGAAGAAGCTATCCGAACGCATGGGAAGAGATAAGGACATCCATGATACATCATAGCACTTTATTATCGGACTTGATTATTGCACTTTATACAGTACTGGACTTTTAAGACGTCGAGCATGGGATTTTGTACACATTTTTGAATCTCTTTGTATATGTGGAGATTGTTGGTGCATATACATTTAAATATTTGCACTTCATGGTTGTTTACTTTTTCACCACTGCCACAGCAGCTGACAAGTGCCGGCTCATCCTCCTCCCTCAGCTCGCACTGGTGGGGAAAATAGGGGCATTTTGGAATCAAATCAGAAAGCCAGATGGCATTTGTAATTCTGGGGTTGTCCCTGGAAAATAGGGACACTTGGAGAGTATGAAATATCCAACACTCAGTTCCACCCACCCCAGCTAGTTGAAAGGTGCTTCTGGGTCTGTCGTGCACAGACATACCTTTGGAGTACAGTGTAAAATGGCATATTAAAATTGCAATATGTCCTAAGGCCTAGAGGCAGAATGAAAGAACTATTGATTTATCCTCATACCTCTTGTAAAAGCTTGTTAAAAGTTGACTTAGAAGCAAAATCATAGATATATATCTAGTGACACTACCATAAAATCAAAAATACGCCGCAGTCTTTGAGTGGTCTAACTAACTATTCGCTAGTTGCATTTGGAAACCAATGAGATTATCACCTGCTCTCCGTGAGAGAGCTTTATTACAGAGGACTAATGTGACTCTGTTCCTTCACTCATTAGTATTCTACAGCAGTCGAGGATAAGTGCCATTAAAATGCGGCGCAACAGAGCATATCCAATAAAAAGTATCTCTGGTACATAAAATAAGTTCTATGAGTGTTTTTCAACTCAGCAACGTGGATTGTTATCAGTCACGTAGGAATAGAGAAAACTTAGGGCAGCACTTCAGGCATTGAATGTAGCAGACCCTGGTTCACGAAAGCTTAGGGCCTTAGGTCATTATAAATTACCGTATTGGCCCGAATATAAGCTGCACCCAAATATAAGCCATACTTTAAAATTGGAAAGGGGGGAGGGAAAAAAGGGGGAAAAATACCCAAATATAAGCCGCTCCATTCCTTGCTGCTCCTGACTGCATACTGGGGGGGGGGGAGAGCTGCACTGCGTTGCCGGCGGCCTTTCCTCTTCCTCGCTCTCTCCCTTCCCGGCCTTGGGGGAGAGGAGGGGGGACTACGCACAGGACAGATGCCGCTTTGCTGCTCTCCTGGCGCTGTTTGGCCCGTGCTCCTGGTTGCATACCGTAAGGTCGCGAATGTAAGCCACATTTTAACTTTTCATGTCGTAATTTGGGGGGAAAGTGAAGCTTATATTCAGGCCAATACGGTAATTTGTTCTGTTGTTGTTATTGTTCTAGGTAAAGGTAAAGGGACCCCTGACCATTAGGTCCAGTCGTGACCGACTCTGGGGTTGCGGCACTGATCTTGTGTTATTGGCCGAGGGAGCCGGCATACAGCTTCCAGGTCAGGTAGCCAGCATGACAAAGCCGCTTCTGGTGAACCAGATCAGCACATGGAAATGCCATTTACCTTCCTGCTGTAGTGGCACTTATTTATCTACTTGTGATTAACAGAAAGCTATTTGGATATATTTTATTGGTAGCATCAGTGCTTTTTTAAAGGGGGTACTGTAGTACCAGAACCTCTATTTCAGGCATCCCCAAACTTCGGCCCTCCAGATGTTTTGGACTACAATTCCCATCATCCCTGACCACTGGTCCTCTTAGCTAGGGATCATGGGGGTTGTAGGCCAAAACATCTGGAGGGCCGCAGTTTGGGGAAGCCTGCTCTATTTGTTGTTAAAAGGTGTGGCACTTACTTTAACAACTTCATGGTGAGTACCTATTTTTTCTAGCTAGCATCATTTTGATAGAGGATAGTACACAGAGGAGCCACAGGGGAGGAAAGGAATAAATAAATATCAGCCTATTGGCATTATTTGAACAAGAAGTTGCTTGTATCTCTATTCCTGGAGATGCCATGCACTGAAACAACCATCATTTTATACAAAGTACTTGCTAAGCCAATGTTGACCTGTGGCTTAATTTAGCAACAAGATTATTCAAGGAGAGATAATGTACTAAGAATAATAATAAAAAATCCACCTTTGTATGACAAGGAAACCCTGCCAATAATAAACTTGGCCAAGGAGCATGAAAAGCCAAATGGCTACATGGGAACTTAAATGAATTTCCCACAAAATGCACTGGTAACAGATGTGAGCATAACCATATAAGGAAACATTCAAGAAGTTGCTAACGAGTCACCCTAATATCACGTCTCAACTGTAAATAAAGAAATAATCACAGGGGCAGTAAAATAATATCTATACTAGAACGGAGCCTGGGAGTTTCCAAATTATGCAGAAGTCTTTCTCAGGCTGGATACTTAAAAGACGGAAAAAGTGTAAGGAGATATTTCAGGGAGAGGACATGACAATCCCCACCTGCAGCTTGTTTTGGTAATGATAGTAATGAGAAAACACACACACACACACACACAAACACACACACACACACACACACACACACACACACAGCCTGCTCCTAAGTACAGGAGAATCAGGCCTTCATTGAAGTTTATAGTGGGTGGATATTCTTTCCTCCAATACTTTGGCCACCTCATGAGAAGAGAAGACTCCCTGGAAAAGATCCTGATGTTGGGAAAGATTGAGGGCACTAGGAGAAGGGGACGACAGAGGATGAGATGGTTGGACAGTGTTCTCGAAGCTACGAACATGAGTTTGACCAAACTGCGAGAGGCAGTGGAAGACAGGAGTGCCTGGCGTGCTCTGGTCCATGGGGTCACGAAGAGTCAGACATGACTAAACAACAATTCTTTCCTCTGGGGCAGCTAACTCCAGTGAATACAACAGAATAGTGATTGGCAATTTGGAGCTTGACCAAACCAGAGTTTAGTGTGGGCCCCTTAAGGAAACTCTAGGCATAGAGACCTTAGCCTAAGTTGCTGACTCGGACAACTACACATGTGCACAACACCATTAAAGTGCAAAAAGCCTCTTCAGACACATAGGATATGCAGTATTTCTCTATTTTCTAGGCGTGTTTTAACTCCCCCGCTTTATTTTCCTCTTTTAGATTAGAGCACCTTATTTTTACAGGAGTGTGAATGCATTAGTCATAAGTGCTGACCCACATATCTCTTTATCTATTAATGTGCATCTAGCTCTCTGTGAACCGATCTTTCATGGAGATCTGTGGGTAAAAAATGTATTATTTGGCACACATTCGTGTAGTTGTTTCTCCACACGAAAGGACACGCCTCTCTAGGAAGCATGTTTCAAGGGACTCGTGTGCATGTGTGCACACACATGTTCTGTGGCATGTGTGTAACAAATACATATCTGGAAACATGCATCAAATGCACACTTTGGACAAATTTATGGAGGCTAAGGCTTTCAATGTTTACTGGCCAAGATGGGTACACTTAACTGCAGCTTTCTGGCATAGGTTTTCAGTAGGCATCTTCCTCCTAGACTTCCTGACTGCTACAGAACTTTCAGACTTCATGTGAAACATAAATAATATTTTAGTATTTATTCCGAACTCCTTTAAGACCCTTTGATGAGCTGAGGCAATGGTATAACATGTCTGTCTGTAACGTGTTTTATTTTAAAGAAACTGCAAAACACAGAGCTCCAGTTAGGACAAAACGGGGCGGCCCATGAGATGAAAACAGATACAGTATATGAAGAGTAAAGACTTATCTACAGCCAGAAAATAGGACTGTGCTGCTTTGGGACCCTGAAATGCCATGATATCAGGACCATGTTAAAGATACATATCTATGGGTGATGGTCAACTAAGCCATACTTAGTAGACCCATTGATTTCAGTAGATTTGCTCTATGACTAACACCCATGGATATCACCCATCATGCAAACAATGAAGATTCTTGCAACAATTTAAAGGCTGTCTATCGTATTGGCCTGAATATAAGCCTCACTTTCCCCAACCCACAGGGACGCGGGTGGCGCTGTGGGTTAAACCACAGAGCCTAGGGCTTGCCGATCAGAAGGTCGGCGGTTTGAATCCCCGCAACGGGGTGAGCTCCCATTGCTTGGTGCCTACTCCTGCCAACCTAGCTGTTTGAAAGCACGTCAAAGTGCAATTAGATAAATAGGTACCTCTCTGGCAGGAAGGTAAATGGCATTTCCGTGTGCTGCTCTAGTTCGCCAGAAGCAGCTTAATCATGCTAGCCACATGACCCAGAAGCTGTATGCTGGCTCCCTTGGCCAATAAAGTGAGATGAGTGCCGCAAACCCCAGAGTCGTCCGCGACTGGACCTAACGGTCAGGGGTCCCTTTACCTTGGATTATGAATTTTATTTGTTCCAGAGGTCCATTCTTAACCTGAAACCGTTCTTCTTCATTAAAAAAAAATAACTTTATTGACAATTTGCATAAAATACAGGATACAAAATACAAAGAAAGAAAAAAGAAAGAAAGATAAGAAAAAGATACATTATGAGATACATTACAAAAAAATCACTTCAAGTAGTAGATTAAAGCAGAGAAAATATGACAAGGTAAAGCTTTAATACATACAATACTTTCGCCGCTTTTCCACACATTTGTTCATTTGTTCTATACATTGGTATTCTGTCTTTTATTAATATCCTACTTTAATTTCTCCATATGTAAACTTATATTTTCACATGGTACTTCTTGTTTCCTGCAGGGTTAGTCTAGACACAACCATGTTTTTGTTCCCAGACCTAGTTTTCCTAAATATTCATTTAAACAATCCCATTGTTTCTGGACCTTGACCTTTGGTTTTTGCCAAACCTGAAACCTGAGGCACGCTTTCGCTCATGGGGCCCTCCCGCTGCTACCGCGCTGCCGGCGGGCGATTTCTGTCCTCATCCTGGGGCAAAGTTCGCAACCCGAGGTACTACCGGGTACTTCCGGGTTAGCAGAGTTTGTAACCCAAAGTGTTTGTAGCCCGAAGCGTCTTGTAACCTGAGGTACCACTATAATGGGATGAAATATGATTTGGCTGAATGACTACCATTCCCCTGAGAAACAAAGAATGGGTATGATCTATCCAAAAATAACAACCTTTAAGGTTCACTGGTTAGAGGAGAAGTTTGGTGCACATGAGACAGAATCGCAGAGGAGGGGCACTGGCAGCAGTGCTGGTTTCAAGGGAGAGCTTGCCAAAATCTCACAAGATCTTGGGGAGCACACAAGATCTCATGAGATTTTGGTGAGAACTCACAAGTTCTTGCTGGACGCTGCTGTTGTGAGTGCCGCTGCACAACCCTGGTAAGGGCAGGGGGGTTGGGGAGGCGCATTCCTGCTTTGTCTCAGGTGGCCGCACCACCCCTGCTTAATGCTCCCATTGAATTTAAATCTCAGCGTTTGAAATTAGGCAATTTCTTTACGTTTAGGGCTGCATGAAGCCCGAGTCTCCCTCCCCCACAACAAATTACATATCAGAGGCAGACTGTTGTTGTGTTGGTCAAAAGCATGGCAAGTATCCATGATTGTTTATATATTTTTGAAAATGCTGGTTCTGTGGGGAAATATATAAATCATCATGTACTGAAAGAGAATTATATGAAAATGATGTATCAGTGGTATATAACCCCGGTTCAATTAGCAAAATATATAGAACAAGATCTAATAAGTGTTGGAAACGTAAAGAAACAGAGGGTATGTTTTATCATATGTGGTGGAAATGTAAGATGAAAGGGAAATGATATATAATGAAATGAAGAAAATGTTAAAAACAACAACCCAGAAGCATTTTATTAGGTATTGTTGTTAAAAAGCGTGGCACTTACTTTAACAACTTCACGGAGAGTACCTATTTTTCTAGGAAAAAAAGCACTGGCTAGAAATTTGATGAGGTCCTAAGCTACTGAAGGTCATGGGGCCCCTTACATGTCCAGCTGTCCTTTGTCAACAACAAATGGTCACTGTTTTTTGTGTTGTATATATGCTACATGGTAATTGATGGACCTAATAGGTCCCATCACCTCCTGGCAAATAGAAGGGGAAGAAATGGAGGCAGTGAGAGATTTTACTTTCTTGGGCTCCTTGATCACTGCAGATGGTGACAGCAGTCACAAAATTAAAAGACGCCTGCTTCTTGGGAGAAAAGCAATGACAAACCTAGACAGCATCTTAAAAAGCAGAGACATCACCTTGCCGACAAAGGTTCGTATAGTTAAAGCTATGGTTTTCCCAGTAGTGATGTATGGAAGTGAGAGCTGGACCATAAAGAAGGCTGATCGCCGAAGAATTGATGCTTTTGAATTATGGTGCTGGAGGAGACTCTTGAGAGTCCCATGGACTGCAAGAAGATCAAACCTATCCATTCTGAAGGAAATCAGCCCTGAGTGCACCCTGGAAGGACAGATCGTGAAGCTGAGGCTCCAATACTTTGGCCACCTCATGAGAAGAGAAGAATCCTTGGAAAAGACCCTGATGTTGGGAAAGATTGAGGGCACTAGGAGAAGGGGACGACAGAGGACAAGATGGTTGGACAGTGTTCTAGAAGCTACGAACATGAGTTTGACCAAACTGCGGGAGGCAGTGGAAGACAGGAGTGCCTGGTGTGCTATGGTCCATGGGGTCACGAAGAGTCGGACACGACTAAACGACTAAACAACAACAACAATAGGTATCTAAAGCCATTTGCACAAGTTGGCATGCAACCAGTCCATGCAGAATGTAGGCACCCTATATATAGAAATGAGCAAACCAGTGATATTTTAGGGAGCAGGCTAGCGGAGGGGGGGCATTACTTACATCATAGGAGCCTACACGACACAAAACACTTGCTGTATGTAGGTGTTGTATAGGTTTTATTTTATTTGTTTTTTTATCTTATATATTGGAAATGTGCATCCAGTTTCCCTCCCCCCCCTATAAATTTGTTGGGTGGCCCCAAGAGAGTGGGGCCCTAAGCTATAGCTTCTTGTTTAGCTTATACGTAAATCCGACACTGACAATGAGCAAGGAAAATGTGAGCTGCCCCACCTGGTAGGAAACAGTGTCTAACTACTCATGGGCAGAGCTTGAGCAGCTATAAGTAGATAAAAGTGTAGCCCTCAGGATTTCTCCCGGACAGTGTGGACCAACGTCGGCAAAACTGTCCTTAAACAGAGCTTGAATTGTAGTGTAGAAAACAGGCTGCTGGGAAACATCTAACTGATGTTTCGATGCAAACCGCAATACTGCTAAAGATAATTTTACTTCCTCTCAAAATAATTGTTATAAATGAAATGCTCCTGAAACGCAACCTTTCCTTTTTCTTTGAAGTTTCTGCTCTTGAAGAACCAGAGTCAATCCTAGACCTGCACCGCCACCTGCTGATGGAATTGCCAAATAGCAACTGTCTTCTTTCACTTGGCTGAATATCAAGCAACACTAAGCCACTTCGAGGCTGCAATCTCTTATGCACACTTTCGTGTGAGAGATTCCCACTGTGCACAATGGGATGTACTCCTGTGCATAAGATGGTGCTGCAAGCTTCGTGGATTTCAGAAGAAGACATCGGCACGTGCTCCGACCTTTCCTGCTGCAAACAATCTGCCCCAATTCTCTACACAGTCATAATGCACTCAGATAACTTGGGCCCGGACTCGGTATACTCTGTGGCCCTCCAGATGTTGCTGGACTAGAACTCCCACTATCCCAGTACACCTGAGTTTGATGAGAACTGGAATCCAACAACATCAGGAGGGTTTTCTAGCCCAGGTTTGGACTCTGGGCCTTAGGGCCTCCTCTTTAGATGGCAAAGGGTATGACTTCCTCAGCCCTGCTGCATCTGAGGGCCGCTCTGCTCAAATAGGGCTCTGGATTTCTGCCCCCAAGCCCTGCCCTGAGACATAGCCCCCAAAGAATGCATGAATTGGCTTTCCTTTCTGGTTTAGACCAACACTCTTCCATTCTGTCTCCGACAGCAGTGAGAGAGACATCATAGAATCATAGAGTTAGAAGAGACCACAAGGGCCATCCAGTCCAACCCCCTGCCAAGCAGGAAACACCATCAAAGCATTCTTGACATATGCCTGTCAAGCATCCGCTTAAAGACCTCCAAAGAAGGAGACTCCACCACACTCCTTGGCAGCAAATTCCACTGTTGAACCTCTCTTACTGTCAGGAAGTTCTTCCTAATGTTTAGGTGGAATCTTCTTTCTTGGAGTTTGAATCCATTGCTCCGTGTCCGCTTCTCTGGAGCAGCAGGAAACAACCTTTCTCCCTCCTCTATATGACATCCTTTTATATATTTGAACATGGCTATCATATCACCCCTTAACCTTCTCTTCTCCAGGCTAAACATACCCAGCTCCCTAAGTTGTTCCTCATAAGGCATCGTTTCCAGGCCTTTGACCATTTTGGTTGCCCCCTTCTGGACACGTTCCAGCTTGTCAGTATCCTTCTTGAACTGTGGTGCCCAGAACTGGACACAGTACTCCAGGTGAGGTCTGAGCAGAGCAGAATACAGTGGTACTATTACTTCCCTTGATCTAGATGCTATACTCCTATTGACGCAGCCCAGAATTGCATTGGCTTTTTTAGCTGCTGCCTCACACTGTTGACTCATGTCAAGTCTGTGGTCTACCAAGACTCCTAGATCATTTTCACATGTACTGCTCTCAAGCCAGGTGTCTCCCATCCTGTATTTGTGCCTTTCAATTTTTTTGCCCAAGTGTAGTACTTTACATTTCTCCTTGTTAAAATTCATTTTATTTGTTTGGCCCAGTTGTCTAATCTGTTAAGGTCATTTTGAAGTGTGATCCTCTCCTCTGGGGTATTAGCCACCCCTCCCAATTTGGTGTCATCTGCAAACTTGCTCACGATGCCCTCAAGCCCATCATCCAAGTCATTGATAAAGATGTTGAATAAGACTGGAATAAGACTCAGAGAGATGTCTCTGAGAAGCTCACAATGAAGAGCGTGAGTGGACATTATACTGGAGATGGGGGGCGGGTTATTGGCTTGGTTTGTTCTTGTCCTCATTATGTTACGTTCATTATGTTATTCTTGTTTTCACTAGGTTCCTATTTCATTTTGTGTTTTTATCTTGCGTTTTTATGCCGTGGACCACTCTGAGAGCTTCAGGTGAAGCTTGGCAGAGAAATTTAATAAATAACCCTAATCCTAATATCTCATCTTTGTACTGAGCATCTGAAACTCAGAGAATATTGCCCTTGAACACAGAGTTTCTATTTGCCCGTCGTGTCTAAGTAGGAATGGTAGATCAATCTTCCCCAAAGCCATCTTTGTTGGGCACCACCACTGAATCTTGTGGTGATGGAGTCCAACACAAACTATGCAGTGTGTGATGAAATATAACTTTTAAGAGCTGGAAGGGACCTTGGAGGACATTTAGCCAATCCCCAGCTGGATCCAGGATGGAACTACAGCATCCTTGAAAGATAAGTGGTCCAGCCCCTGCTTAAACACCCTCAGTGAATAAGAGATTGCCACCTCCCAAGGGAGTCTAACATCCTCATGTGATTTAAACCTCAAAGGGGATTAAAAAGCCTGAATCGGACTAACATTGCCCTTCGATTTGGGCTTCCTTTGGCAGGGAGGAATGTGCTGCCAATGTCTCCCCCATCACTCCATTTTTAGGATGCAGCACCCTAAGCAAAATTCATACATATGGTAGAAAAATATATATTCATGTGCTTAAATTTACCTTACCTGCTGTGCCACATTGCCCAATTTCCTACTGGCTCTGCCTAGCAAGTGCAGGCAAACTGTTTCCCATCACTCTGTATGAAAGGGAAATCTTTCCTGGCTAACTTTTTGCATGCCATGCTGCATGGCAACCTTAAAGTATGTGGATAGTGCCACTATATAGTTTCGTCACTAGGTGGTGCTGGTTTTAATTGTAACTGGGTGGAGTCAGGAGTCTCCTGTCCATTCTGTACTTCTTGGAAAGATAATCAAGTTCGGGTCTAGCATCCTTGCTGATACTGCTAGAGAATTCTAAATAAAATTTGAAAAGTCTGAAGAGGGAGCACAGAGATGCATTAAGACTCCTCATGGGGTTCTGAAATATACTCGGAGTCAAGAGTGAATTTCATGCTCTTTATTCAGCTCATAGTCATCAAGGAGGAGAAGAGAAGACGAAGCCGAATGGCTCTTTTCCCAAAACCATCTGCTTATATACATTATTTACACAATGGGCCTTGCGTGATTGGCTACTTCAGGGCTACACCTGTGGGCCAATTATATTGTGGATTGACTTTTGCCTGCAGCCTGATTGGCTGCTCCTACAGGCCAATCAGGTAGCAGATTCACTTCTGCCAGCCGCCTGATTGGCTGCTCCAGCAGGCCAATCAGGTTGCGGATTCACTTCCACCTGGAGTTGGATTGGGTAGCTCCCGCTGATTCTGAATCCTATTGTTCTAGGATTCAGCTCAGTACATAACAGGTTCTAAAATACAGCATGAACGAGAAACTGCAGATTTAGTATAGCAAACAAGCGCACCTCAGTTTTTACTGTTTTGCCTGGGGGTGTTTCTAAACAGCATGTGATTAAAACATGCCATATGCTCTGCAGTTTTGCATTGCTTTTTGGGTGCCCATGATTCTCTATGAATCAACTACACAGGGATATGGGGAAGTCAGAAGCCAGCAAAAGGGGAAGCTGACATTTCACTTATTTGCAGAGTTTGTTTGTTTCTTCACACAAGACCCATTTTGCTCATGTCATGTCCCTGGGGATTAGCGTTTGTTGTCAATGCTCAAAAACGTTTCAACAGATGACCAAATTGTGTCAAAAATACATACACTTTTAAAATAAAAGAAGCAGTTAAAACAAACCCCAAATTTATATATCTGTGGGACAGCGTGGTGCACCGGACAATAAAAATGTAACTTAATGGGTGGGTTCAAAGTAGCACTAGAGAGAATGTTCTGTCAGAGCAAGGATTTCTTCTGCGTGATGAAATGTTTCTCCCCTTCCTCCCCCTGTGCCATCTAAATCTGTTCTGGGGGTGGTTTGGGACACATGTGGGGGAAGTACAAAGGGGAAATCTCATTGCAATAGTGCTAATCCTCCCACATTTGGAGTTATTTTCCTGATTCTCAGTTACAGGCCATATAGAATCTCTCTCTCTCTCTCTCTCTCTCTCTCTCTCTCTCTCTCTCTCTCTCTCTCTCTCTCTCTCTCGCACACACACACACACACCCTCTTAATGCTTTGGTAATCTTGTAAGAAAACACTGCAAATCCTCAATAAAGAAGTAAAAATAAAAATAGACCCATGTGTCTGTGGATTCAATGGTAGGAGTATTCACATGTTATATCCAGCGAGTGTGCGATCTGTGTACACAAATAGTTGAACTGTACACTCATACGTTTTAACATTCATCAAGTGTGCCGTCTGTATACCTGAGATGCACAAATCAACTGTTGTACATGCTTCCACACAAGCACTTGTGTACATATAGAGGCAGCTTGCCCATGTGCTCCGTGTAACACGTGGACAAGCCTGTATTATAATAATAATAATAATAATAATAATAATAATAATAATAATAATTGCTGAAAAAAGGAAGCACAGAGTGTTTATGCTTCCTGTCCCCATGGCACTTCTTCCGCATCCAAAACCATTCTCAGTCTTTCTGAGGGAGCGCTGGGGACCACAGCATCCTGCCTCATCTTGCGGAAAGAAAATAAACTCAAGACTGTATGTGTGAGGAAGATGGTCTAAATGTGCCACAACCAAAGCACTTGAATAGAAGATGAAAAATGATATTCAGAAAAATATATTCTTCCAGGGAAAAAACACCCAGAGAGTCTGGGTGGTGTAGTAACTGGAATGTATCCCAGGTTTTAAATCCCCACTCAGCCATGAAGCTCAGGAGGCCTCCCCTTGTCTCTCGGCCTAATTTACCTCACGGTATTCTTGTGAGGATAAAATGGGGAGGCATGAAACATATATGGTGCCTTAAAAAAAAGAGAACTAGTGTATTATTTTCCTTCATTCTCATAAAAATATTTAAAAAACACATTGAACCACAACAAACACAATTAACATTCCCCCTCCTCATACAAATACCCAAATAATATTTCATATAAAACAAAGGAAGTTCAAAAGAATTCAAAAAATATTTTTTTTAACCACTTGATGAAAGGTAATATGGTGTGCGCCTTTAAAAGTCAGAATTATTTTCTTTTCCCTCCACCATGTAATTGGAGGAAAGGTGGGATGGTAATGATAATAATTCTTATTATTCCCTATCAGCCATGACACTAGGTCTTACTCTTATTATTCTTATTATTAATATTCTGGAGCACAATCAGATTTGTTAATGGCTGGTTTGCAATAATTTCTTGAGCATGTGGCATTCTCCTCAAGTTAAACTAAATGCATTGCCCTTATTTGCTGTGTTGTTGTGGAAGTGCAAGCAATTGTACTGTGTATAAATAGTTGTAAGAGGACAAATAAAAACCCATTTGTTTTATTTACTTCACACCCAAGCCAAATGAAGAATGCGTTTTGGGAAGATTTCCACCTCACCTATGCAATGGAATTTTCAGGTACTAATTTAGATCCAAGTGTTGTTGGTGTTAGAATGACACAGGGGTGCGCTTTCCCCCCTTTTTAAAATTAAAGCTATGAATAGACTGTTTGAAAATAGAACTCTAGAGGGTGATAGGAATAAATCTCATTCAAATGACTGCTGGCGACTTGGTGCTGCTGTGTTGCATTGGGCAATTACCGTAGCTTTACCGTTGAGAATGCAAAACGAATTCCTAATTTTGCACCGAGCTAGGAAATACAGTGGCACCCCGAAACCGGAACACTTTTAAACTCAAACGTTTTGGCCCCCAAACGATCGAAAGCCGAAAGTGATTGTTCCAGTTTTCAAACGTTCTTTGGAATCCGAATGTCTGACGCTGCTTCTGTGGCTTCCAATTGGCTGCAGGAGCTTCCTGCAGCCAATCAGAAGCCACACCTTGGTTTCCAGATTCCGTTTGACTTCCAAGGTACCACTGTACTTAAGACAAAAAGGCAGTTTCTTCAACTGCCTATAGGGGGAGGTGTCTTATTTCTGATTTGAGAGCTTCTGCCTTGGTCCAAGTCCCCAACCTGTAGTCCCCAAGATATTGCTGGACTATAATTCCCATTATCCCTGACCTTTGACCATGCTAGTTGGGGCTGATGGGAGCTGGAGTCCAATCTGGAGAGCCATAGGTTGCCCAGGCCTGGCCTAACCATTGCAACATGCCAGTTCTGTTCTGAACGGGTGATTGCTGATTTTAAAGGAGATCTCTTTCCACCTTAGCTCTGGGCCCAGTCTCTTGCCGCTACTCCTTCCAGATCACCTCTCTTCTCCTCTTTCTTCTCGTCCTTATGATATAGCCCATTGTCAGTGAACATCTGGCCTACAGTAGGTCAACCAGGTTTGAGGGGTTGGCCTGCCACGCTGTTCAGGGCTTTCCGTGCTCACTTTTCTCAGGCTTGGTGCCATATGATGTCAGCTGTAGGAAGCTTCAAGAAGACACTTTATTTGCACTTGCAGATTGAATTTAAGTGGTGGCTGGCTCTTCCTTTGCAGCAAAAAAAGGAGACAAATCTTAAAAGTACAGGAACACTCTTTCTGGTCCCCACGCTTCCTTGAATTCAAGCAGAGGAGGCAAAGGATCTTCTTTACAGCCCCAGCCAGGGCCGTCCTCTCCATTTGGCTTAGTGGCGCGGTGCGCCAGGGCGCCTCCCCATCAGGGGCGCTGGGCTGGGGTGCCCAGCAGCCCTGCGTGCTGCTCATGTTCGAGGTGGCGAGTGAGGCGCTGCTGCTGAAGCAGCCTAGTTCTGCCGCTGCCCCTCCTCTGTCGCACTTGCAGGGGGCGGTCGACTGTATCCAACAGCGCCTAGCAAGCCCATCCAGGCGAGGGGATGTGGCGGGAGCAGCACCCGAAAGGGCTCCTCTCGGTGCGCTGTTCCTGCCACCCCCCCTCACAACAGCAGGCTTGCTAGCCTCCCTTCCAACGGCGCCTAGCAAGCGGGGGGGGGGAGGCGCCGGAGGGATTTTGCACCACGGTGCTGGATACCCTTAAGACGGCCCTGGCCCCAGCTCAACTTTTTTTATTCGCAAGGTGGAATAAATACTTGGAAGCATTAATCTGAAGGCTTTTTAAAGTATATTGAACCCTGTACTCCTACACAAACTTACCTGGGAGTAAGACCCACTGAAGTTAAAGCGTTTGCTACCAATATAGGATTGCACTGTGAATGTATTCTTTTTAACACAATTTCTTTTTTAAACAAAAATTTCTTTTTTAAACAAAATTTCTGTATCCCCCCCCCACGCTTTTTGTAAAGTGCCCTGGATGCAAACTTATCTTTTCACCAAATAAATATTGGGTATATTAATGGAAGCGAAGTCTGTTTAGGGGAGAACTAGTGGGGGGTTTAATGTTTTGGAGAGAAATGACTTTTGGAGGAAATCTCTCAGGGAAAGGAATGTTAGCAGAAAAGGATTTCGAGAAGAGAGGAAATGAGGTGAGGAATGATTTTTTGGGGGAAATTAATTGTTGGAAGGGGAAATGATTTGGCAGGAGGGTCTGGAAGGGAAATGTGTGATTATATATATATGTATTTCCTCCTGACTACATTCATTATGGAACAGCCAATGTGTCATTTGTTCCAGATCACTGTGTGCAGATCTGCCAAGAAATGCTGCAGAACCTCCTTTGAGATAAATAGTTGTACCTAACTGCCCATCCATAGTAGTAGAAGTTGTCTCTGGTGATGAATGGTGAATCTGTGATTGACAGTTACTTAGGCTTAGCTAGAATGGAAGCTAGAGGCACCTTCCTTGGAAAAACATGCTCATGAAAATATGTACATCAACAGAATATTTGCCTTGATCTCAACCAATCAGTGTCTTTTGTGACCAGCATGACGCAGTAGCTAAATCAGTAGTAACGAACAATTTGTACACGTGGAGTCCCTGGCAATAGAATGCAGTGATTTCTTCTGCAATGGCATCAAAGGAACAATCTTCTGTTTGGTAGATGAAAAGAGGCATTGTTCAGGTTTATTTTTTAAAAAAATAAATTACCTAGGAGCCAGATTACCTAGAGTTTCATCCCACCTCTGATACCAATTTTTTTTATGGCTCTTGGTGATTCATTTTGCTTCATTTCATTCTTCCTATAAAATCCCATCAGAATAATGTTTCTCTGCTTGCCAGGCTGAGGGTCTGTTTACACAACTGTTTTAAAAGAACTGATTTGCCAGTGGTTTAGCAAATCTTCACGTAACCTTGTGGGATTTAAAAAGTTATAGTAAAAAGATCATTTGTGACAAATAATGCTAGCCATACTCAAATAATTATAATTTTTGCAGGCAGTTTCTAACTGAGCCAGATCATTGGGCCATATAGCTTAGTTTTGCCAACACAGTCGTACCTTGGATCCTGAACACCTTGCGAGTCGAACGTTTTGGCTCCCAAACGCCGCAAATACGGAAGTGAGTGTTTCAGATTGCGAACGTTCTTTGGAACCCGAATCTCCGTCGCAGCTTCCGTGGCTTCTGATTGGCTGCAGGAGCTTTCTGCAACCAATCAGAAGCCGCGCCTTGGTTTCCTAACGTTCTGGAAGTTGAACAGACTTCCGGAATGGATTCCGTTCAACTTCCAAGGTATGACTGTAGTGGGTTTCAGATAGGGAACATTACCAGCCCTTCCTGGAGATGCCGGGGATTGAACCCGGGGATTGAACCCGGAACCTTTGGCAAACAAAACAGATGCAGATTACCCATAGCATCACAGTAAAAAAAAAATGGTAATTTTTATTCCTGTTTTAGAGCTTGAAGATCTGAAAGTGACTAACAATGATTCATGCATGCAATTCTATGCCCTGCTCCACCCCTTTAAAAGTCCATTTGCAGAAATGTGTGCGGCTAGCAGGCTTGCAGCTTGGAATAAATTGTGTGGAGGAGCCAGTTGTATGAAGTAGAGCCTCCTAGTCTTTAATTGACCAACTGCAATCACACAAACAAAGAAACTGAATCAACAGCCCCTGTATGGGGGACCAGCTCCAAAGACTGGCAATTCTTACCTGGGCATAGGTCTGTTAGCTGCCCTGAACATTTCCACAGGTGAGGGCTATAGGAAGCCAGGTTATTACAATTTTTAAGAATTTAAGAATTGCTGGATCAGGCCAAAGGCCCATTTAGTCCAGCACTCTGTTCTCAAGGTAGCCAACCAAACGCCCCCCCCCCAATTCCTAGCAATGAGGATTCACAGGCAAATCTAAATCTGGAAAAGATTGAACTCTAAACATGTGCAGACACTACTGTGTAATATTTCCAGGACTTCGCTATGACACTGATAGCAGGATTTAATTCTGAGCTGGAAGTGAGCCCAAACAATGATGAGTTAAGTGCACAGAGTATTTTCATTTATCAAGGTTGGCAATAAAATAAAACAAAATTGTTTGCTGAGACTTGTGAAACTGTTCAGAGGTGTGTGAGGTTTTTTGGGGTAGATGATGAAAGGTTATGACATAATAAATGTGTTAACGTTGAATTAACTTTTGTGATACCTTATTTCCTACATTCCCTTTGGGGGAAAGGCAGATCCTATTTTGAGAACTGCAGCAGGACCCCCTGCAACCACCTCGATCCAGACATCCCCCCTACCTCACCCCACATTCAGTATATGCGGGGAAGGATCCAATCTACAATACTTGCTTTCCATGGCAATTGGGGCTGCTTTTGATAGTTCTGGTTTTTTTGTTTAACTACCCCACTCGGATTCAGTCGTAATTGCATTTTGCTTACCGACTGGAAAGCTACCTAATTAAAAAAAAAAAGTATAAAGCAACCAGCACCTGCTGTAAGAAATGAAGTATTTCAAGTGACTCAGCAATAGCAGCATTTTTAGTTTTTTTTTTAATATAAAAAAATCCTGATTAGCCAGGTGTGTCCCTCCCAGGCAGGCAGTGAAAAGCTGTTGCCAGTACGAAGGTGTAATGCACACCTTGTGCTGCTGTGGAAATGAGGAATGAAACGAACATTTCAGGTCCTAGCTAATGAGGATAGAAAGAGAGAACCAGCATCTTGCTTTTGCGCCAGCTGCACTGTGTGACATAATGGCAACAACACAAGCAATTTCTATAATGCATTCGAATGCAATCGTGGAGATACTTTTGCCTTTGCAGCGGCTGCTGCATTCCTATGGAATATTTCAGGTGACGGTGCTTGGACTTACTGAATGTGGCAATCCAGATTTCGATTCGATAAAACTGCCCTCTGCTGAGTCAGACCATTGGTCTATCTGACCCAGTATTTTCTGCTTTACTGGTAGGATCTCTCTGCGTTGGGCAGGGCATGTAGCTGGGGAGGCCAAGGATGTGGGATGTTGCACATGCAGAGCACATAGAATCATAGAGTTGGAAGAGACCACAAGGGCCATCCAGTCCAACCCCCTGCCAAGCAGGAAACACCATCAAAGCATTCCTGACAGATGGCTGTCAAGCCTCCGCTTAAAGACCTCCAAAGAAGGAGACTCCACCACACTCCTTGGTAGCAAATTCCACTGCCGAACAGCTCTTACTGTCAGGAAGTTCTTCCTAATGTTTAGGTGGAATCTTCTTTCTTGTAGTTTGAATCCATTGCTCCGTGTCCGCTTCTCTGGAGCAGCAGAAAACAACCTTTGTACCTCCTCTATATGACTTCCTTTTATATGACATCCCTGGAACATGTAACGGGAGGTGAGGCTGATGGACCTGCTCATTCCCAGCCCAGAAAAGAAAACTAGGGACTCCAGCGGATATCTTGGATGTCAAGTGCTCCTGAATATTCCCATACCATTGTGGTTAGGATGGAATGTGTGGCAATATATGGCATGTTAGTGATACCGCATGCTTTGGTGATGGTGGTATTGCTAGCACGCTCCAGGCCAAGATGATCTGCCCTGCTTAATCATTTGCATAGAACTTACAGTTGTTTTTGGGGATCAGCCACAGGGTGAGGAAATGTATTAAACATTTCCTAAGGTTATGTTGGGACGCAGTGGGTTAAACCACAGAGCCCAAGGCTTGCTGATCAGAAGCTCGGCGGTTTGAATCCCTGCGATGGGGTGAGCTCCAGTTGCTTGGTCCTAGCTCCTGCCCACCTAGCAGTTCGAAAGCACATCAAAGTGCAAGTAGATAAATAGGTACCGCTACAGCGGGAAGGCAAACGGCGTTTCCGTGCGCTGCTCTGGTTCGCCAGAAGTAGCTTTGTCATGCTGGCCACATGACCTGGAAGCTACACGCTGGCTCCCTCGGCCAATAATGCGAGATGAGCGCCACAACCCTAGAGTCGGTCATGACTGGACCTAATGGTCAGGGGTCCCTTTACCTTTTCAAGATTATGTTAAATTCTCGCTGGCAACAGTTGTTCTCTGCAGTGCTTGATGGTAACGTAAACACCTGATGTCCCTAGAAGCTGAGACTATCCCTCTGCGCTCGTTTTCCTTTCGATTGTGCTTGGGGAAGTTTGTACTTGGCTGTTTCCTATTCGCTTGGGAGCCGGCATCCTTCCGCTTTCCACTGTGAGGTATCTGTGAGCTATCAGCAATCACGTCAGCAAGAATTAGTACAGCTCTGAGAATAGCACTGGGTAGCTCACACTATATTGGCAGAAGGCTGGTGTGAGGTTGCCTATTTGGCTGTGCGAGGCTCAGAACAAGATCCCATTCCTTCAGGACAAAGAAGGGGACAGAATAACGGTTTGCTGCTAGAAAAAGGCAAAGGGAAAGTGCTGTAAAGTGGCTAGATGCATTATGCTTTCACAGCACAGAGAGTATTGCAGTACATCTATCGTTAAATGAAAGAGTGTATTTGTTCTACCAGAAGGGAGATGCTGCGGAGCTGATATGTGCCATACAGGTGATCTGTACCTCTAGTTCTGTTTTACAATTTGTTGTTAGCGGTCCTGTTGTGACAGCTGAGATATAAATACACTCATAGAATCATAGAATTGGAAGAGACCACAAGGGCCATCCAGTCCAACCCCCTGCCAAGCAGGAAACACCATCAAAGCATTCTTGACTCCCATGGGTTGTTTCAACAAAAATGGTGTGGCTTAGTTAAAAAAACAACAGACCTCTTGCCTCCTTTGCATCTGGTCACCCTACGTTTGTTTCTTGTGAATGCTTGGCTGGCAAAGTTCTGTGTGACCCACACATATTGTCAGCTTACCAGGAGATGCAAAATCATGTTGGCAGACTGTAGGAGTGCTTGGAAGTAGAGATGGTTAAGAGGTAGAATAAAGTAATTTCCTTCTGAAGATGGTCCTGGGAGCCGGGAGGGATGGACCAGGTTTGGTGGCCATCTATTTTCCAGGCTAGGAAGGAGATTCCAACATAATATTTGCTCACAATCTGAGAACCACTTCCTGCCCGTGTTATACCTCTCTCCTAAATCTCAGAAAAACACAACGAACAAAAACAACACCCCCCAGTTTAAAAAGTCCATAGATTGTTTAAATAGCCAAAGGCCTGGGAGAATAGGAATGTATTTGTCTGGGGCCTAAAGATATGTAACGAAGGCACCAGGCGAGCTTCCCTGGGGAGAGCATTCCACAAATGGGGAAACACCGCAGAAAAGGCCTGTTCTCGTGTTGCCACCCTCTGGACCTCCCATGGAGAGGGCACATGAAAAAGGACCTCAGATGATCATCACAGGGTCTTGGCTGGTTCACATGTGGCTTTTTTTTTCAGCCAGAACTTGCCGAAACTCAGTTCCGGCACCTCTCAGGTGGGCACCATTGCCATTATAAGAGGATAAGGGAGGCCTTCATGGTGAGTTCCAGCACCTGTTTTTTCTAGAAAAATAGCACTGGGGAGAGGCAATGAGGTATTTTGGTCTTGAGCCATTTAAGGCTTTATAGGTCAAAAACCTGCACTTTGATGGAAGCTACTTGGCAGTCAGTGAAGTTGGGCCAGGATTGCTGTTATATGCTCAAAGTGTCTTGATCCATTAAGCAGCTTGGCTGCTGAATTCTGCACCAACTGAAGTTTCTGGACTGTCTTCAGAGGCAGCCCAACATATAATGCATTGCAGTAATGCTTACTTGAACACCACCCCCCTTGCGATACCCATAGGGTAACTCTCTCTCCCCTCTCCCCCCCCCCCCATGGTCAAAAAGATCTAGCAGGTCTATTCAGGGGCAGGCACATTTAATAAGCCACAGTTCCCAGGATTCTTTGGAGAGGAAGCCCTGACTGTTAAAGTGGGATAGGTATGATTTAAACATATGGTGTGGATGTGGCTTCCAAAGCTTCCTTTGCCCTGAATGTCCCATTATGCAACATTTGATGGCTGATGGCTACAAGAAACCCTAAATCTGGAAGACATCAGAAGTATGACAG
Source organism: Zootoca vivipara (assembly GCF_965207765.1). Classification (NCBI taxonomy): domain Eukaryota; kingdom Metazoa; phylum Chordata; class Lepidosauria; order Squamata; family Lacertidae; genus Zootoca; species Zootoca vivipara. The sequence goes on along the minus strand of NC_142584.1, from coordinate 94,790,259 downwards.
TGCCTCTATAAATGCATTTACCATATACAAGGCTACTGCAAAACACCCCCACGCACCATTTGCCTCTGGCACGGAAATGTTGAAATCACTTTAATAGGCTGCTTAGAAAACAGTGAAAAATAAAGCAATCTGCCTGCGACATTAACTGTGTGATATGGCTTACTGGAGAATTTGTTACCTGTGTGAGGTTTGCTCTTAAGTCTTACGTGGTGACTCGGTAGTTTAGTTTGGTCCTTCACCGGATGACCTGTTTATTGAGTGTCCATTTCGATTTACTTACACACAAAGCCTATGCAGGAGCTGTACAATGCCCAGTCATTACTGAGCATCCATACGGATTTGTTTGCAGGGAAGTTATAGGACACTGAGCATTCATCCTGATTTACTTGCGCAGGAGTCGTACGTCTTCCCATAAATCCATAGCTTATCCCACACATTTTAGTGTATTTCCTTGCTAATTTCATAACCAGTAAAGGTGGCTAATCCAGTTAATTTCACAAACCTAAATTGCAGGAAAGAAATTGCCCTGAAAAGCAGAAATGTATCGCCGCGTACAGTTTAACAATAGGTTCCTATTTATGCACTGAACCTATTTCTGGCACAAAATCGTTAACCTACACAAAGTATGCCTGTATGACTATTCTAATAAATCTCATGGGAAAGGAGTAGGAGCTAATAGCTACTTTGTTCCAATCTTTACAAAGGAGGTCCATTCCTATGGAACATTATATGATGCTGAAATTCACTATACAGTACTGAGGGTTTGGTTTTTTTGGTGGGGTGGGTAAGGGAGGTTGGGAATTAATCAGAACCTGGCTTTTGCCATCATATTCATGGCAAAATTTTTGAGATTCTCACATATCAACCATCTGCTTTTTACTCAGCAATGGTTTTTGACATCCAAAGTTTATGCAGCAGCAGTAAATATTTGACAGTATCTGAATGCCAGCATGCCGTCACAGCCAGTTTTTCAATGTCTGACAAGTATCACTCAACGTTTGATGATCGCCGACATGTGGCAATCAAGGACTGATGGTTTCTAACAGCTGGCTTGCCGTAGCCCTCGGTATTTGCCTGACATGTACCAGTTATCCTTGTGGTAGTTTTTCAACAGCTGACATGCAGAAGTTGTCGACATTAACAGTACCTGTCAGTTGCAGAAGGTGTCTGACAGGCAGCAGCAGTCAATATGTGACAATAGGAATACATTCAGAGAAGTGGAAGATAAAGAAAGCCACAAACACTGAAATGTTTACTCAGGCGAATCTCCGAATCATTTGCTACTGTATATGTGAACTCGCATAGAATGGAACAGGTCTCAGAATTTAAGATCCACTTTCCATTTATGTAAGTGGAAAGTTGCACAGAAATCCAAACCCCGTCACACTGATTGCAAAAAAGGGAAACTTCTCAGAAATAAGGGAATTAATTAAAATGGAAATAGTCAAGAGAAGTAAATGTCATTTGGAAGTTTTTTTTTAAGACTGATTATTTCACAGATGAGGAAAGGTGCAACAGTGGGTCCTGCTTTCAGAGTTCCCAGAAACTTCTGGTTAGTCTTTATGTGAAAACGAGATGCTAGATTAGATGGACCTTTGATCTAACCCAGCAAGAAATATATGCTCCTGTGGAGGAAAACATCTATAACCTCTTACCTTAATAAAGGAAAGACAAATTGATTTGATTCTATACTTCCAAAAGTTACGAGCAATTCAGTGTACAGAGAATCAGAGTGTACCAAGTGGTTAGGGGGTGGTCAACATGGATATATTAAGAACAAGCTGCACTCTTAATTTCCTTATTGGATAGAATTACCAGTTAAGTGTGTGCTTGTGTGTATGCGTGTGTGCGTGCGCGAAATCACTATTAGAGGAATGCACCAGCTTTGTGTGTACCCTGAATAATGAGGTGAATGAGATGATTCAGGACAGTCTTCACATTACCGATTGCACTATTAACAAGGAGAGCCAGTTAGGATTTTCGAACCAAGACTTGGGAGACCAGGGTTCGAATCCCCACTCAGCCATGAGGTGACCTTGGGCCAGTCACTGCCCCTTGGCCTACCTTACCTCACAGGATTGTGGTGGGGAATAAATCAGGAGGGGGAGAACTATCTGTGTCACCTTGAGCACCTACGTCGGGCAAGGGAGAAGGTGGAATATAAAAGGAAGGAAGGAAGGAAGGAAGGAAGGAAGGAAGGAAGGAAGGAAGGAAGGAAGGAAGGAAGGAAGGAAGGATCAGGTTTTTCCATAAAGTTAAACACTTAGGGCTATTCTTCCTCCCCAACCCCATGTCCCCACCCTCCCTGAGAAATAAAACCCAAACTGAATGAGAAATGCTCAAAGCCTGAGATGGGACAGGGTGCAAAAAGAAGGGAGAAGGTGGAGAGGCTGAGATATTTCATTTTCACTGACAGGTCTAGCTTTTAATCACAGCAAACTATTTCCCCAGCGCACCCTGGTCAAAGAGGTTTGGGGAAAGGAGCTTGGACTACTGCAATGCGCTCTACGTGGGGCTACCTTTGAAGGTGACCCAGAAACTACAACTAATCCAGAATGCAGCAGCTAGACTGAGGACTGGCGAGACCAGTCTTGAAATACCTACATTGTCTCCCAGTACATTTCCGAGCACAATTCAAAGTCTTGGCACTGACCTTTAAAGCCCTAAACGGCCTCAGCCCAGTATACCTGAAGGAGTGTCTCCACCCCCATCGTTCAGCGTGGACACTGAGGTCCAGCTCTGAGGGTCTTATGGCAGTTCCCTCACTGCGAGAAGTGAAGTTACAGGGAACCAGGCAGAGGACCTTCTTGGTAGTGGCGCCCGCCCTGTGGAACTCCCTCCCACCAGATGTCAATGAAATAAACAACTATCTGACTTTTAGAAGACATCTGAAGGCAGCCCTTTTTAGGGAAGTTTTTAATGTTTGATGTTTTATTCTGTTTAATATTCTGTTGGGAGCCGCCCAGAGTGGCTGGGGAAAGCCAGCCAGATGGGAGGGTATAAATAATGAATTACTATTATTATTATTATTAACACTTGGGTGGCCATTCGCCTCAGAACTTTGGCTGTGAGAGCAGGGGTGACACAGAGTGGTTCTGAAACATATCAGGTTGCTTCCAAATACAGATACGGCTATAGATCTGTTTACAGATACAAGGTGAATTGTTATGGTTGGTGCACACCTCTAATGCACACTGAATATTTTTAAACACCGAGTCATACCATTGGACCAACTGGCCCTTCTCAGACCTGTTGCCTCCCCATGAGACATTTTGGATCCGTGTGGTCATGAACTGAAGCTGGAATCTCCTGGCACACCACAGAGAGCATCCTAGCTAGTGAACTCATTCTCCACGTGTAGGTCCTTATGCAACCAAAATAGTGCCACCCACACGCAAGAGGAAGGTATCAGCAAGCCTGGGGAAACCCAAAGGTTTGCAGAGAAGTACAACAGTTGTGGGAAGGTGGTGAACTTAAGTGTGGGGTGGGGAGGGATGACTCCAAAGTACGTAGCTCAATAAAGATTTAGCATGATCAGCAGGCATGGAATGTTGACTGAAAGGGGGCGGAATGGAGTTTTGCGGCTGGCTGGAACACGGACCACGAATACCCCACAGTGCAAGCTTTTCTTACTGCTGAGCTCTGGTGATCATTCGCCAGAGCAAAAGGCTTTTCCTTGCAGTTGAATACATATGGATTTTAATACATAGTTGAATGCCACCCCAATCTCTGAGCAGTGCAAGATTCCAGGGTTCATGTTTCCTTCTGGAATGAGGCACAGCGGAGACTGCAGTGTCTTTAGGAGATATGGTTTTATTTACACATGTATACAACCTGAGCCCTCCAAAGCACCTTGTTTCTCCCATAGCCACAGTTTTGTATTCCAGCAGAGATCCAGCATGGCTCTCTCCCTTCCCCCTCCCTCCCTCTCTCTCTCTGCTTGCTGCTTGGCTTCAAAGCCCCCCAAATTCTACTTCAAACTCTGGCTTTGTCTGTTGAGGGAGGTCCCCCCACCCATTTGCCATCTCCCACTGAACCCCTTAATCCTTTGTTCTCTTAATGGACCATCACCCAGGCAATCACCCCAACACAGGAAGGTAGCCTAGCTTATATTTCAACACTTGCTGGGTCCAGGGGTTAGAAGGAGCTCAACTTATACCCACCCCAAAACTCATAACACTATTAAGATTTCATGAGGGTTCCCCACCATTTGACCCCATCCCATGTGACATGTTCCTAAGCGACAGACAGTTTGTCTGCAACACAGAAATGGGAAGCCAAGGGCAGCATGACTGCCTCGTGCTTCTTCTTCTCCCACCTCGGCTTATCACGTGGGAAGTGGGGCTTTTTTACATGTAAATAACCCGTCCCCACTTCCCACGTTTAAGCGCAGAAGCAGGGAGAGAAGAAGTGCTGAGTCACTCTCCCTGTTCTTTTTGTACTCTCCTCTTCTGCATGAACATATGAGGATGTGGGAGGTACATGGGGGACACTCCCCCTTGATAAAAATGTTGGCTATCTTGTCCAAGACCAAATCAAATGTGTTCCTCCACCCTCAGTTTCTTATATTTCTTTCTTCCTGGCTGTAGAGCATTGCATCTGAATTATTCTCTCTCTCTCTCTCTCTCTCTCTCCCCACCCCCTCCATGCCAAATGTTAACTAATGAATGATTGCAATGTTTAAAACTGGAAAGAGAACACTCATGTTGTATAATCAAAGATGACGGGCCTTTTCGTTGATGTTATGCAATCTGTTCCACCTGTGTTGTGGCTCATTTGTTTGGGGGAACTCCATAACATCTTGCACAGCCAAACTTAGTAGGTGGCTGCTGTTCCCTTTTGGAGGAGTCATAATTTCATTACCAAGTTGTACAAGACACATTGTCAAAGGCGAAGCTCTGGAAGCAGAATGCTATGTCGTCATCATCTCATTATGTGCCTGTTAGCACTTTGGGCTGCAAGCTGTTAACTATTAAATCATCGCCATCATCATAATGCTATTACATAGAAGGGTGAGCGCAGCGTGGTTGTGCCGTTGCATCATAACATTGTAGCCGATGCCACGAAGCATACCTAAAATATGGTAGACATATCCTTTTCCTGATATACAAAACAGTAAAGTGATATGGTTTGCTGAGGCAACATTCGTGGACAATTCATATATATTCAAGTTATTCCAAATGTATTGCTGCACACACTCCAATCTCTGAGGGTTTGATATCATTGGGGCGAAAGTCACTGGAGACGGTGGTATCTTTAGAACATAGGGTTTTATTTATTTACACATGTATACAACCCAAGCATACAGGGCAGTCTCGAGCAGGTCGGGTGCCCTGGCGCTGAGGGGCGGAGATCGCTCTGGCGCCCCCGCCCTCGCAGGGCGCAGCATGGTTTCCACACAGCTTTGCCGCGCAGCGCTCCGCCTACCAGCCCAGCGCCCTGGCACATTGCGCCACCGGGGCTCTACCTAGAGCCGGCCCTGCAAGCATAAGATGGAAGGACTCACAGCATTCACACCCCAACAGACCTTGCTTCCTCATTAGGTTTCTTTGGATTCAGCACAATGAACGAGTCAAGCCTCTGTGTCTTCTCACCTCCAGAGCTAGACAAAGGCTAGCTCCTGGCCTACAAGATGAGTTGGCCTCCAGCCAGATGAAAGTGCCTCACTAGGCAGTTGTTCCTATGGCAACACATCTGTACTTGACCAAGTCTTTAGCTATGTAAATGGATGCCTAACAGACCCATTTTGAATTATGGTGCTGGAGGAGACTCTTGAGAGTCCCATGGACGGCAAGAAGATCAAACCTATCCATTCTTAAGGAAATCAGCCCTGAGTGCTCACTGGAAGGACAGATCCTGAAGCTGAGGCTTCAATACTTTGGCCACCTCATGAGAATAATAATAATAATATTAATAATAATAATAATAATAATAATAATAATAATAATAATAATAATATTTTATTTATACCCCACCCTCCCCAGCCAAAGCCGGGATCAGAGCGGCTAACACCAGATATAAAACTAAAACACAGCTCAACAACAAGACTACATAGATCAAAATTAAATTAAAAATTAAAATGCAGCCTCATATAAAAGGGAAAAAGAAAGGGAAAATGGGGGAGGGAATCAGCTTGGCTCCAGGCCAAATGCCAGGCGAAACAACTCTGTCTTACAGGCCCTGCAGAAAGAAATCAGGTCCCGCAGGGCCCTGGTTTCAGGGGACAGAGTGTTCCACCAGGTTGGGGGCAGTGTTGAGAAGGCCCTGGTTCTAGTAGATGCTAATCTGATTTCCTTCGGGCCCGTGACCTCTAAGGTATTACTGTTTATGGACCTTAAGGTCCTCCGTGGGGCATACCAGGAGAGACGGTCCCTTAAGTACGAGGGTCCTAGGCCAAGAAGAGAAGACTCCCTAGAAAAGACCTTGATGCTGGGAGGAGAAGGGGACGACAGAGGATGAGATGGTTGGACAGTGTTCTCGAAGCTACGAACATGAGTTTGACCAAACTGCGGGAGGCAGTGGAAGACAGGAGTGCCTGGCGTGCTCTGGTCCATGGGGTCACGAAGAGTCGGACACGACTAAACGACTAAACAACAAAACAGACCCATTAGCAAAGAGACTTACTTGCCTACTTCAATAGTCTCCAACTACAAACTTACTGATAGAAATCACAGGCTTGATTGGGACCCAAAGACATTATCCATACCACCCCCCCAATCTTATAACTATTGATTTCTCAGCTATACAGAGCTGCCACTATCCAGTAATCCTCAAGGGTGGCAGCTATTATTTATTTTGACATTTTATGGAGTAACATGGTGTTACAGAACTGGGGGGGGGGGAAATGTCCCCCTAAACACTAAAATTAATAAATGCTAGGATTTTAGGTTATTTGTGATATGAAGGGAGAATATAAGCTGCAAAGGAATTCCCGGGTAGCCTGGTCAAACTAGGGCTGCTAAGAGAGCCATTGTGGATCGTTAACAGGATAATAATGGAACTTCTTGCCCTAGGACTGGTGATTTGGAATGTTGCCAGGAGTTGCCAGAAAGAGGTGTACAAGACACCATCCAACCGTTTTAGGGACTCCACTCCTAATTTTTGTAGGTTTTACTCCTTAGCCCTTTCTTCTCCCAAAGATATCCCGGAAGGCAGCGGAGACTGAGGATCAGAGTTTTCCTTCTCCTAGATGGGCTACCTTCCCAGGTTGACGAGCCCCATCTGCCCCTCAATTCCCTCTACAGCAAGTGCAGAAACCACTTAATTCACCATTGGACCCACTATTGGTCTCATCTACATGCTGGGGAAATCCCCAACTCACCGAGCGTTTGAGTCCCACTGGCTACCAGTTAGTTCAAGCGGCTTCCTGGGGCAGGGCTGCTGTCACATGCTGACAGGTTTTCAGAGGCACAGGTGAGAGCTGAATGCAAGGGGTGTGGCTTGAGAGCAGTACATGTGAAAAGGATCTAGGAGTCCTGGTAGACCACAAACTTGACATGAGTCAACAGTTCTGGTTACAGGTAGGTAGCCGTGTTGGTCTGGATCGAAGTAAAATAAAAAAATTCCTTCAGTAGCACCTTAAAGACCAACTAAGTTTTTATTTTGGTATGAGCTTTCGTGTGCATGCACACTTCTTCAGATCTGAAGAAGATCTGAAGGTGCTACTGAAGGAATTTTTTTATGAGTCAACAGTGTGATGCAGCAGCTAAAAAAGCCAATGCAATTCTGGGCTGCATCAATAGGAGCATAGCATCTAGATCAAGGGAAGTAATAGTACCACTGTATTCTGCTCTGGTCAGACCTCACCTGGAGTACTGTGTCCAGTTCTGGGCACCACAGTTCAAGAAGGATACTGACAAGCTGGAACGTGTCCAGAAGAGGGCAACCAAAAGGGTCAAAGGCCTGGAAACAATGCCTTATGAGGAATGGCTTAGGGAGCAGTAAAATGGTCAAAGGTATGTTTAGCCTGGAGAAGAGAAGGTTAAGGTGATATGATAGCCATGTTCAAATATATAAAAGGATGTCACATAGAGGAGGGAGAAAGGTTGTTTTCTGCTGCTCCAGAGAAGCGGACACGGAGCAATGGATTCAAACTCCAAGAAAGAAGCTTCCACCTAAACATTAGGAAGAACTTCCTGACAGTAAGAGCTGTTCGACAGTGGAATTTGCTGCCAAGGAGTGTGGTGAAGTCTCCTTCTTTGGAGGTCTTTAAGCAGAGGCTTGACAGACATATGTCAAGAATGCTTTGATGGTGTTTCCTGCTTGGCAGGGGGTTGGACTGGATGGCCCTTGTGGTCTCTTCCAACTCTATGATTCTATGAAATGTGGACAAGCTACCCCAGAAGAAGCACGATGTGTCCCCCCTCCAGAGGTACTACCCTACCCTAGCACCCCATACACCCCAGGTTTTGCAGCAATATCATCAAATATGCTCTTTATCTTTTGAACTATTTACATAGATGTAAATAGTTGGGGACACCACCATGAACATGGTTTAACCTGTTATGTTCTGTATTTCCTAGATTTCCTGCGTCCCCAGCCATTGCAACCGAAAGTCTGCTGTTATCTGCATGCATAGCTGCACCCCAGATTTTGTTTCTGGGCACAATAGAAGTGAGTAAGAATACTGGCATCTGGTTTTTTTATGCCTATTACACTCTTTATTATATCGAAGAACACAACAGTGGTGCAGAGCAAGTTGTTCGTTTTTCCCATTTTACAGTGGGCAGGGAGGGGCGAGGAGGAATTGAGACAGCACTGATGTGATTGGCCCCAAACCATGCAGCATTTAAAGAGCCAGTACACTGCTCCCACCCTACTCACCAGACCACACCTGCCCGATAAGGAAACTGTCTAAAATCAAACATTTGCACATGTCATATCCAAATATAAATTATCCCAGTGCAGGATATATTACATCATCTACTTTGTATTCAAAATAAGATTAGTCACTTTGGAGAGACACGGCCACATCACTAAAAAAGTTGTCCCTTGATGAAAACCAGGGGTGTTAAAAGAAAGAGAACTCTTCCCGAAATAAGCGGTTCCTTGAAAATGTTTGTAGAATATCTGAAGCATCATTGTAAACAGGTCAAAACATTAGCAGGGTTAGAGTAAAGTCAGCAGTATAAATTAACCAGAGATACGATATTTAAAAAATATGGAGTAATTAGAATTTGCAGAAGTAATAGATAATTAAAATGAACCATGGAAGGGGGAAGGGAAGTCAATGTATGGGTGCAATGGTTAATGTATGAATTTGAAAAGTAATTGAGAATTAAAAAGAAGTCGTTCCTCCCCCCATTGAATCATGACCTGCCTGGCTCTGTAACACATACCTCTCCAGAAGTCTGCTGCATAAAGTAGTGGTTTTTAAGTCTCAAAAGCACGTGGAAACCACTTCCTGTCATCTACTTATTCTGTCCCCTTACTCATTCCATATGTGTGTTGGATGCCTGTGACCCCATTTAGATACTCTGTGCTGTCTCAGTCTGTAGGATCAGCTTGCTTGGTATCATCTGTTCTGACTGGCAGCAGCTCTCCGGGGTCCTTGGTAGATGTCCTTCCCAGCCCTGATACCTGGGATCCTTTTGTAACTGGACATGCAGGCTATGGAATAATAGAATTGTAAAGTTGGAAGGGACCCTGAAGGTCATCCAGTTCAACCCCCCGCAAATGCAGGAATCTCAGCTAAAGCATCCATGACCAACCTCTGCCTCCAAACCTGCAATGTAATGTTAAAATATGTTAAACTGGAAGCTTTGTCCCTGCAAGGACACATGTGCACTGAGCTGGGTAGTTGGGAGTGCTTGTATGAGATGAAAAGGGGTTTTAAAAAGCTGTTTTGGGAGCAAGGATTTGAAAGAGGAATCAATATTTGACTGAATGGTTTTCTCTCTTAGGGTCCCCCCCACCCCACCCCGCTAATGTTCTGTTGTACTTCTGCAAACCTTGAGGCTTCCCCAGTCCTCCCTGTTTTGGGTGGATGGTGCCATTTTGGCTGCATAAGCAATGGCAATCACCTCTGGGGATCAGAAATTAGAGGGAGTAACTGCCAGTTTCTAGAACATGCACTACGGATCGTTTAACAGTCAGAGCAGGTGCATTTTTTGGATCACATTCCAGGTGCTTAGAAGGATCAATATGTTGTTGTTTAGTCGTTTAGTCGTGTCCGACTCTTCGTGACCCCATGGACCATAGCACGCCAGGCACTCCTGTCTTGCACTGCCTCCTGCAATTTGGTCAAACTCATGTTCGTAGCTTTGAGAACACTGTCCAACCATCTCGTCCTCTGTCGTCCCCTTCTCCTTGTGCCCTCAATCTTTCCCAACATCAGGGTCTTTTCCAGGGAGTCTTCTCTTCTCATGAGGTGGCCAAAGTATTGGATCAATATAGAATCCTACTTATCAAGAGAAAGCTTATCAAATAATGATGTGCATATAAACACTGTGTAGTGATACGGATGATTTTACCCTATTTCCACACATGGTCAGAAATCTGAAGAAGTGGAAGTGTGCTAAATTTTCCCTTGCCAGGAGGATCTAAACAAGTGGTTTGTTGAGCAAGAGGTGAAGTGCAAATTGTAGTTAGTTACTGTGATATGTGGTCATTCATATTTACCCAAAGAAGGATTAAAAGGGTGGTTTTGTTTATGCCTGAATAGGAGCATTCTGATCCTTGTTTGATTGTTAAATAGTTCATGATGATTATTCTGGATTAATCCAAAGTAAAAAAGAAGGAGTGAGCTTGTGATCTTTTAAATACTGTATGTCGACACACTGATCTATTTTCAGCAAGCAGGATTTAAGCTTCAAGCTATGCCAAATCTTTTCAGGAAAAAAAATCACCTGCAGCCTTTAGCCTGAGTTCACACTGCTGGAACTAGATAGCCATAAAAGATGGGGCAGAGGGGGGGGGGAGAGAACCACTTTGAGATTCCTTAGGGTAGTGATAAAGCGGGATATCAAATCCAAACTCTTCTTCTACAGGACAAAATTTACAGGCAGGCTTGGCCTGGATTGCAAGCCCATTACCATGGGGTTGAAAAATTCAGGCTAACATGCTAGTTGTTGTTGTTTAGTCGTTTAGTCGTGTCCGACTCTTTGTGACCCCATGGACCATAGCACGCATAACATGCTAGACATGGAACTAAATGACAGCAATCAATCCTCCAGTATTTCAAAACAGGCCTTTTGTAGCATGGTTGGGGAGGTGGTTACAAGTTTGCATTGGACTCCGTGCTTGGGCACTGAATAGCCTTTCTATTCCTAGGCTGGCCAACTTGCTGGGAAATGCATCTGGCCAGAGGACAGAAGCCCCGTTGAGCTCATGAAGCACCATTATTCAGTGTGTTCATGGATGCACTTGCGACAAAATAATACCCAAAAACGTTTCAGGATGGAGAGCTTTCCCACCCCCACCCCCCGTACGGCAGGTCTAAATGCGAACGAACCAGGGCTTTACCACGCCCCCTTTGCTGAGCAACCAACTTTCAGTGCGAACTACGCGATCAAAGCGCAGAGCAAGTGTTCACATCGCCATGTGGGAACGCTGCCAGGCAACCAGAAGTGTTTCCAGAGTGCAGACAGGCTTATTGAGCATGACTCCTTTATGAGCATGACTCCTGCTTGGCACACCTCACGAAAGCGAAGGTGCCTCCGAGCATTGTTATTGTTATTATTATTATTACCTGAGTTTATATACCGCCCTATACCCGGAGGTCGCAGGGCATGTTCAGAGCGCCTTGGCCTTGCCGGTGTGTGAACATGGACCAGCAGCCCGTAGTTTGTGGCGAATGCGAGGGCACGTCTGAGCACGTGCAGAGTGCAAGCACCTCGCGCCCTGCGAACGACGACCGCCGCCGCCAGCCTTGTTCGTGGGAACAAGGCCCGATACCCCGGCGGGCCTGAGCCCCGGCGCCTCCCGCGACCGAAGCGGGGCGCTGCCGCTGCCGCCGCCGCCGCCGTACCCTTGGCGAGCGGCTTTCTGCTGACATTGACAGGGTGCGCGCCGGTGCCTCTCCGCGCCCCGCCCTCCCGGGCCTTGCGTCACGGCCGCTCGGCCTTATGGAAGTCGTAGTGGGGCGGGCGATAGGGCTTGGTAGGCAGCGCCCCCGCGAAGAACTACAAATCCCAGGCGGCGCCGGGAGGAAGGTGTGCGCAGAGCTGTGCTGTGGGCAGAGCAGAGCAGAGCCCAGCCGAGTCCATCCAAGCCGGGAGTGTTGGGGCTGGAGAGCTGCTGGCTCTGAGAGCCGCGGGGCGCATAGACGGAGTGCAGGGCGCAGGCTGCGCTGCTCGGGACGGGCGCGGCTCGCCTCCCCCGCCTCTCCGTCCCTTCTTCGCTCCCTCGCCTTCCCGGAGACATGCAGGCGGAGTCGGGGATCGTGCCGGACTTCGAGGTCGGCGAGGAGTTCCACGAGGAGCCCAAGACGTACTATGAGCTGAAGAGCCAGCCGCTGAAGAACAGGTGAGCCGCCCCCCCCCCCCTGCGGTCCGGGACGCGATCCTCCGTCCGTCGCCACCCCCACCCTTTCCCTCCAACCGTATAGCCTACAGTATATAGTTATCTTCCTCTGCCCTTCTTCCCACAGCAGGACCGTCCAGCCTCTTCTCCCCACCCCCTCCCTGCGCCACTCTGGACTAAATCTGGAAGGGCGACCTGGCCCTGCTTGTGTGAACTCGAGGACGCGGGTGCAGATGCGCAGCCCATCTCTAACCTTTCTGAAGGAATTGCGGGTGGGAGAGTGCTAAAGCAACCGGGCGCCTTTTCTTTTTACCGCCCTAAGCCCCTCCTTTCTCCTTTCTCCTTCTCTCTGCAAATTCCCCGTTCCTCCCAACTTTCCTCTCTCTTGCACCTCATTCTGCCCTTTCCCCATCTTTCCGAGGCCCCCCTCCCCTTACAACGCCGTGTGTCCCCATACCACTCTCCCCACCCCGTCAAATAATCTCCTTTCGCTTCTCCCGGTCGAGGCGCCCTCGCCTTCTGCGCAGGACCTCCTGTCCCAGCTGTCATTCAAGCCTCTTGACCGAAGTGTTGTTGTTTGTTGTTGTTGTTTGCAAACCCGAGCCGTTGCCCGGTGTCAGGGAGCCCCCCTCCCTACGACCCCCTTCTCCTCTTCTGCCTCCGGGAAGAAAGAAGGAGAAACTTTCCCGCAGGACGACGACAACAACAACAACGCACACGCATGCTTCGCTCACTTGGCGGGTGGGGGAAATGACAGGTCGTCGTTTGCCCTCCGCCCCCTTTCCTGGCAGCGCTTGTGGAGAGTATCCCTCTCTGCCTCTGGCTCCACTTCTTTTGCTCCGACACCTCAGATCAGCTTGCATAGGCTCCCCCACCTCCCCTTTGGGTTGTCTTTTCTTTGCAAGGGGTGTGTGTGTGTAAGTAATGTGTGTGGGCTGGCATGGCTCTGCAGGGTGCCAAGGCGGAGGCGTCGGCGCACATTTCACTTAGGTGCGAGAAGCGTGCGTGGCAAAACAGACCGAGGGTGTCAGCAGCTCGTGAGCCCGCCTGCTTCCCCCCTCCCCACCCGCGTTGGGGCTATTTGCTGGTCTCTCTTTTGGAAGTGGGGTGGGGAGAGAAGAGGAGGAGGAGGAGAAAAGAGGGGAATGTTACAGAAGAAATATATACCCAGCAACTATGTGCCTGCTGTTTACTCCTGTGCTGCTGAATCAGGCTGTTTGTAAAAGTTTTTTTTGTTGCTAAATACATTGAAAGGAAACATCTTTTTACAGATTGAAGCTATATAAAGGCAGCCATTTAGCGAGTGGTTCCTGCCATAATAGCAGTTTTGTTTAGTGTGTGTTACTGTTTGGGCGAGGGAGGAGGGGCCAAGCCCTGTGGCTGGTATTATGTAAAGGGTATTGTTAGACCTTCTCACCAGAGGCATTATCTGGCCTTGACTAGGAGTTACAGACTTCCACTAATAGTTAGATGGGTATGAAGCAAAGCAGAGTGGAGAAGGAACGGCTCAACTCCCCACCCCCACCCCTTTTCCTTGTACTGAATGTCTCGGATTGGCTGATTCGGGCAGATTTTTGAATTGGAACGATTTTCTATATTGTTGAATTGTGAGCTTTCCATCCAGGAGTGGACATGTAAATAAACACTGTGGGGTGGTTTTTTTTTGGGGGGGGTTAAGGCAAGTTTCTGGAATGTTTCAGATGGATGGGCCAGATTGTATTATATGAGGATAATGAGCTAGAGCCATGAAACTAAATAGTGCTCTTTACATTCTTCCAAAGTATGCATTACACCGACTATTACATTTGTGCTCCGTGTAAATGTTGCTAACTCACGGCAGATTGAAAACTAGAAGCTCATGCACTTGCATTATAGGTAGATTCAAGTGCAAGTACTGTAAATATAAAGTCAAGAGTTTTAAAAACTCTCTTAGGATTGCTGCAAAGCGGAAATAAAAAGGGGCTGGTTGGTCAGCTTCTCTTTTTGTGCAGGTCCACAATATAACAGACCTTATATCTGGTCCATATTTAGATTTTCTACAGTTGCTGCTCCTATTCCTGTTACTCTGGTGTGGATGGAGGAATGTTTGTGGAACTGTTTTGTTTGGCATGATGGAGAGGAGCAACTTTCTATGGCATGGCTACATTCCGTACTGTGCCTGGGGGTATTAGAGGAAGGCCAGGCCAAGCTATGTTACTGGGGAGGGGGCAAACTTTTCCAGCTCAAGGGCGGCATTCCCTCCTGTGCAATCATGGGTACAGGGTACATTCCAGTGGCGGGTACAAAAGTGGTGTGACTTTTATCTCTGTACTGTTACACAAAAGCCACAGGTTTCTATACACACACGTTCTATCCAGGTAAGCAAGAGGTATTATCGTACTTACAAGGCACATTCTAGTCAGGCAAAGCATTCAAGGAAGGCATGCCCAGTTGGTAGTTTGAGTCCCATGTTGGGCAAAATATTCCTGCATTGTGTGTGTGGGGTTGGACTAGATGACCCTCGTGGTGCCTTCCAACTCTACAATTCTATAATTCTATGTCAGGCATATTCAAAGTCCGTTTCAGGGGCCTAATCCGGCCCACCGGTTGATTCAATCCGGCCCCCATGGTAGTATATGTCCTGGGGTAAAATCCTAAAAAAAGCTCACCAACTTCAATCCTAAAAAAAGCTCACAACAACTTTGGTTGGCCCTCATGCATGCTCACTTCATCAAATCTGGCCCTCTTTGAAAAAAGTTTTGGGCACCCTCTCTTTCCGATGTGTCACCACCTCTCCTTTCCCCACCCTTTTGATCCCGATTTGCATTGGGAAGTTTAAATCTGTTTGGTGCTATATGCGCGGATCAGGCCTATCTATGGCTTTCAAGTTTGGCTGTTTTGTTATCTCCCATCTCCCCTCCCTGTGCGTTTTACACCTGGCAATGTCAGTGTGGGTTTCAGAGTGGGTTCGAAGGGTAGCGTTAAGCCCCAGGGCATTACTTGGAGAGTGAAAGCAGTTTCCTCCAGACCAGTCTCCTGTAGCTATTGTGCCTAGAGGGATCTGGGACAGGAACTGCTCTGTGGACTTGCAGCCTAACCATCTTGGAGTTAACTTGGATAGGATTTCTGTGTAGATCTTGAATATGCAGGCCAGGAGGAGCCAGGAGAAGCGCTGTCAGCTACTCCACAACACTAAGCCAGACATGGACTATAACTCCCAGCAAGCCTAGCATGTGCAGCGTCTATGGCCAATGGTCGGGGTGATGTGAGTCAACACCTGAATGCCCTCTTGGCGGCTATCCCTGGCCTACCCTGACTGGCACAGCTCTTTGTGATTCTAGACAACAATATTTTCCAGCCTTACCTGGAGATGCTATGGATTGAATTTAGGACTTTTCGTGTGTGTACACAGAATGTGGTCTACTTCCGAACAACATTCCTTGAAGAAAGGTGGAACCTGTTTTTGTAATTGTGATCAATTTGCTGAAATTTAAATACATTATTATTATTACAGTGGTGCCTCACTAGACAAATGCCCTGTAAGATGCATTTTTCGCTTAATGAAGAGATTTTTCGAGCAGAGGTTGCCTCGCTAGATGAATTCATTTTGTGAAAAATTTGTCTAGCAAATCGCGGTTTCCCATAGGAATGCATTGAAATTCAATTAATGCGTTCCTATGGGCAAAAATATATATTAAAAATTCAATGCATTCCTATGGGATTCGCTAGACGAATTTTTCGCAAAATGAATTGACTCACAGAACGAATTAAATTCGTCTAGCGAGGCACCACTGTACATTCATATACCACCTTTATCTGGGGCAACCCAGTAGATGGGCAGGGTACAAATATTATTATTATTATTATTATTATTATTATTATTATTATTATTATTATTATTTGAACCACCCTGAGACCAGCAGGTATAGGGCAGTATATGAATTCAATAAATAAATTCAATACATAAATAAACAAATATACATTTTATTTTTCAATTTAACAACAATAATTCTACATAAAACAATACATACAGACAGACATACATATGGCTTTTGACTTCCCTCCTCCCCTTCCCTGGTTTCTTGTAAAATCATTTTCAAAACTCATTGCCCCCTTAAATAAATTATTAAAACAAAGTATTGAAATAAGTGAAATTTACTACCTTCTCTACGAACATGCATGTAAGAGCGCTATGAAAGGAGGGGGGCTGCCCTTTCAATTGCTTCCTTAATTAAAAGCTGTAGATAGATCTGTCGTGTTCGTGCTGCGCCTGTTTCCCATGGCTTCCTGTTGGATTATCTTGGATAATTCCCCACATATCACTAAACTATGTGCCAAATATTAGGTCCTTTGTAACCAAGGTGCGCCAGAGTGTTACATACTGTGTAAAAAAGAAGATTGGGAATGCTTTTTCTTCAAACTAAAATACTTTGTAATACTCCTACAGTATCCCTGGTCTTCCTTTGAAGGAGAGCGATTCTCATGCTGGAGGTTTTTTCTTTGACTGTGTGGTCTGGGGGTTGAGGTGGGGGAGAGGGACAATGAGGAAAGGAGGGCTGATTATGAATTTCATCCAGGCCATTGACTGGGGGGGGGGGCTACAATCGCTTGCTAATGTTGGGGACCTGTGATAAGAACTTAAGCTTCTTATTTTGTGAAACTTCCCTCTAAAGCCTGTAACTTCCTAAAGCAGGAATAGGGAATCTGTGGCCATGCGGATATCCTTGGAACTGTACTGCCCATCACCACCAGCCAGCATGGCCATTGGTCAGGGATGATGGGAGTTGTAGTCCTACATTTAGAGAGAGACAGTTCATCATCTGGAGGTGCCTATCACTGCCCAAAAGTCAACAAGAGAAATGTGATCTCAGCATGGCCGGCTCTAGGTAGACCCCCGGTGGCGCAGGGCACCACGGCGCCGGCCCGCCAGGAGGTTCGACGCGCAGCTGCGCCCGCCCGCCCACTGCGCTGGGAAACGGGGCGGGGCGCCGGAGGGATTCATCGCTCCACGGCGCCAGGGGCGCTTAAGACGGCCCTGGATTTCAGTATGACATATCCAAGTAATGAATAAGATGAGAACAGCAAAGCACTTTGTTTATTTAAAAAAAGTGCCATAGAAATTAATAATAATGATAAATATGGATCTTTTTTTTTTGTCAGCAGTCTCTAAATCTGATCTGAAAGCAAGCCAAGTCACTATGTTGTTTTTGTAATTACTAACTCTTTTGAAGTATTGCTGTTTCTGGGAGTACATTTTCAATTAAAAATTGGGTACCTGGGTTACACGAAACTCTTTGAGACAGCAATCTGCTCTCTTAACATTCTGAAAAGAGCCACACACACACACACACACTGATGCTGCTGTATAAATGGCAAATATTGCAGACTTGAATCAGGATAAATGCTGACTGACTTAATTTGGCAGTTGTTAAGTAGGCTCACTGTGGGAAACGAACAACTCGTCAGAGCTGTACTTTTCACCCACCCCTACCCCCATAATCTCAACTGCATTGGAAATTATTATGAAAACACTTTATGTATTCATTTTATTAATCAACAAATTTCTATAAAGTTTTTTCTTGGTGTTCAAAGCAGTTTACTTCAAAATAATAAAACACATCAGGACAAAATCAGTGCTGCAAACAACATCAATACAGCACATTGCTGTTTCCCATAAGAATCTGGTTTGCAAGAGACAGGGACCTGGGCTCGGTGAAACTCTGGTCTTCTCTTAATCTTTTTAGGATTCTAGCGAAGCATTGCAGGAGACTTTAAAGTTCCCTGTTTTCAGAACTAAGGGTGTGTCTCTCTTTATCTGAGCTATTCTCACAGTAGGACAGGAATGGAGAACCTGCTTGCTGGTCTCCAACTCACATCAGCCCCAGCCAACATGGCCAATGGCCAGGGGTTCTGCCCTTGCGCAGGTCAGCAGAATCAAATAGCTAATAGTTCCAGGGATGCAGCCACTGACACTTGTGCTTTGTTTGAGTATGAGAGCATCAGTTGATTTTCAACTGCCCACTCATACAGCCATGTTCGGGGCTGAAACCTGCATATTCAGTGTCAGTAACATTTAACAATGAGGAATATTTTTTTTTGTTGTTCAAGGTTTTTTCTTGCTAGAGTTTTGCCTATCTTTCCTTTTGCCTTTCAGAAGCTGCACTTGAACTATTGTTTACTGATGGCTTTATTCTGGGGATTGGAGTGCTTGTAAACATGACATAACTGAAGCGTAGCCAATGGCTAAAGGGGCTTAGCGGTGGGCCATCTTAGCCAGGCATGCTTCCATGGGGAGAGCATTCAAGAAACAGGAGGCCACCACTGAAAAGGACCATTCTTGTTTTGTACACAGCATCTGCATCTCCCTTGGTGAAGCCACACAAAGAAAGACCAGGGCCTCAAAGGATGAAAAGCAATGACCATGCTGGTCCTGAGCTTTATAAGGCTTTATAGCAGGGACGTAGCCAGGATCAAAATTAGGGGGGGCAAGGGGCGGGGCCAAGGCACGGGGGGAGGGGCCACAGTGGGGCAAGGAAAGCCATGGTCGTTCAGGGGTGAGGGGGCACCAGGATCAGGCTGAAATCGGGCTGCTCCGACCCCCTCCTCCCCCTCCGCGATCGGCAGGGGCGAGGGGGCGCCAGGATCAGCCCGAAATCGGGCTGTTCTGATCCCCTCCTCCCCCTCCGGATCGCCAGGGCGGGTGGAGGGAAAGCTGGCTTTCCCTCCACCCGCCCCACAGCCAGCAAGGGAGAAGGGAGACGTCCCTTCTAGCCAGCTGGCTGTGGTGCAGGTGGAGGGAAAGCCCCAGAGCCGCACAAAGCATTTGGCTGGCTTTCCCTCCACCCGCCCCACAGCCAGCCGGCTAGAAGGGACGTCTCCCTTCTCCCTGGCTGGCTGTAGCGCGGGTGGAGGGAAAGCCCCAGAGCCGCGCAAAGCTGGCTGGCTTTCCTTCCACCCGCCCCACAGCCAGCTGTCTCCCTTCTCCCTGGCTGGCTGTGGCGCGGGTGGAGGGAAAGCCAGCCAAATGCTTTGCGCGGCTCTGGGGCTTTCCCTCCACCCGCCCCACAGCCAGCCAGGGGGAAGGGAGGCGGCGGGCAGCTGGGCAGGCTGGCCACCAGTGGCCCTGCTTCTAGGGGGGCAACTGCCCCCTCCTGCCCCCCTGCCTATGCCCATGCTTTATAGGTCAATTTAATTAGTTGGTTTTTGTCATACTCTTTACTCCCCTGTTCCCCAGTAGCCAGAATTACAGTTTTCTATTGCTTTCAGCATGATATATTATTGCTGTCTTCAGCATGGGCATACCCATCTATTGATAGTGCAAAGTGTTGCAGGGCTTCTGCAAAAATCTAAAGTACCTCAGCCAGTGTAACACAGAAGAGGATTACATCTTAATATATTTAACTCATTTATCAATACTAAACTCTTTCCCTCTCCCTTTCTTGGACACAAATTGTAAGGGCTTCACCAGAGTTCCAGATTATCTACCGTTTTTATTCTTTCTAACTAAATGTTTTTATTTTTCTTCAGTCTTGTAGTACAATATAGTTCTTATTTTCGTTGTGAATATGTTTTTGTGTGCCCAGAAGCAGATTCATGTAACACTGATATGAAGCTCCGATCAGCACATACAATTGGTTCAATACTGAATTCTAAAACATTGCCTATCAGTTTTTCAGAAATTAAAAACAATCTGTTTGAGAATATGATTTGTGAGAAGGTGAAGTACCATCTTTCATACTTGGATGTTTAAGTCTTGAAGTATCCTTAATATAAAGCGGCTCTATCCCAACAGAAAGACCTTGATAGAGAGTCTTTTTCTATCCATTCTGGAGTCTACTTCTTCATTCATTATCTTCTGCAAAATCTAATATTCATAGTGTTAGGAATTCGTGGGTGATAGACCACTGTGATCACCGGATCAAACAAATGTCAGAATTTAATTGATACTTTGAGTGTTATAACTGGGAAATAGCAAAACTCATGTGTATTAGACTCATGTGTATTAGGCCAGACCAGTGAGTATTAAGCTGTGTGCTAGACAATGATGACCCTCTGGAATCAGCATGTATTAAGCCAGGCTGGCTTCCCATGTGAAGTGATAACCTGGGAATGTGGCATTAAGAAGAACACAAAGCATCAAAGGGGTGAGGCCCCCTTCACTCTACAGATAAAGGTGAAGGTTAGAGAAATGGAGAAGGAGTGATGTGACAGAGACGCCAAGCAGCTGGCAGGGCATGATGGTGGATGACTGTTTGAATCCAAGGCTGTGCCTAGGGAGGAGGCAAGACCCTCTTGGAATGTAATGCTGGGAACCCCTCTGTCGTAGGCGCAGGTTGTATATATGTGTAAATAAGCCATATATCATAAAGACACCACTGTCTCTGCTGTACCTCTTTTCCAAAAGGAAACAAGGACCTTGGGTAGATGCCCCTGGAATTCCCTGCAATCTCGCACTGCTGTGGAGATTGGGGTGGTATGCAATAATAGTTTAAGATCACTAATGAAAAGTTCTATCCTTAAAAAGTAACAACAGAAGTAGAAGTTGTTCTGTGAAGTTCTGATTAAAATTAGCAATAGAAGAGTCCCAAATATGTCTAAATGTGATCTTTCAACAATTACGGGCTCTGAAACTTAACCAGGCTATTCTAAATTGCTTTACTATGTTAGTGATTAGATTTCATAGAATTGCCAATTATTGGCAATGATTGAAACAAAAATAACATCTTTGGCAATACATTCATCTTAACAGCTGCAATACGGCCCAACAAAGACAATTTCAAATTCGACCATATTCCTAAATCTCTCTTAATTTGATGGATTGCTTTAAAGATTGGCAAAAGGTGCTCTCGAAATTTATATGGCAGGGAAAAAAACCCAGGATCAAATATAAGATTTTAACTGATAGTAAAGAAAGAGGGGTTTTTTCCCTGCCGGATCTAAAGATTTATTATGAAGCGGCTACATTTTGCTGGATGAAAGAATGGTTTATGCTGGAAAATACTGATGTATTAGATTTGGAAGGCTTTGATAATGCATTTGGTTGGCATGCATATCTGTGGTATGACAAGGTGAAGGTTCACAAAGGCTTTAAGAATCATATAATTAGAAAATCATTGTATAATGTTTGGATTAGGTATAAAGATCTATTAGAAAGAAAAACACCTAAATGGATTTCACCGTTGGAGGCCAAAGCACATAAAAGATTGAATATGGAAACCAGTTGGTTAAAATATAGGGATATGCTGATAGAAGAAGGAGACCAATTTAAGTTAAAAACATATGAACAGTTGAAGAATAAGCTTGATGATTGTCTCCAATATCATCAGATTAATGAAGTATTTAAATTGGATAGGAAACTTGGTTTTCAATCAGAGAAGTCAAAGTTGGAAACAGAATTGTTAGAACCAAAAACAAAAATACTTTCCAGAATGTATAAGTTATTGCTTGAGTGGCATACGAAAGATGAGCAAACAAAGAATGTCATGATACTGTGGGCAAAGGATGTGGGACATAATATCTTGATGGAAGATTGGGAAAAATTATGGAAACAGAATGTGAAATTTACTGCGTGTAATCTTTTAAGAGAAAATATAATGAAAATGATGTATAGATGATATCTTACACCAGTAAAATTAGCCAAGATTTATCATAATCAAGATAATAAATGTTGGAAATGTAAGAAAGAGGAAGGATCCTTTTATCATATGTGGTGGACTTTCCCAGTAGTAAGGGATTTCTGGGAGAAGATTTATAATGAATTAAAGAGAGTGTTTAAAAACACATTTATTAAGAAACCAGAATCCTTTCTATTGGGTATAGTTGGAAAAGAGATTCCCAAGAAAAATGTTAATTTCTTTATGTATGCTACAACGGCGGCAAGGGTATTATTAGCTAAGAACTGGAAGACCCAAGAATTACCAACAGTGGATGATTGGCAAATGAAAATGATGGAGTACATGGAACTGGCTGAGATGACCGGGAAAATACGCGACCGGGGAGAAGAAGCGACTGAAGAAGAGTGGAAAGATTTTAAAGTTTATCTAAAAAAGTATGGTAAAATTGTATATTAAGATTAAATTTAGAAGTTTATAGAAACTACGGGTTTAAGTATTATGTTAAGTAAATTGATGTATGAGAGAATTGAAATTGTAAAGAGTTTTAAATAATGAATTGGAAATTGCTAAAGATGAACGAGAAATGAACCGCAGATAGAGGGAACTCGAGGAAGTCCCCTCTAATAATGTTAAGGGGAAAGGATTATAGTCTTTGGATTTTTGTGTTGTTGTTTTGTTTTGTTATTCTTATAATGTTTTCTTTTGTTATTTTTGTTTGTATTTGTTGTGTTAAAGTGCTGTGTTTTCTTTTCTGTAAAATTAATAAAAATTATTTTTTAAAAAAGATTTCATAGAATTGCATTTGTTAAGAATTTGATCTAATGTGATTCCCCCCAATACACACACACACACACACACACACACACACACACACACACACACACACAATGATGATTATTTTTTAAAGCAGCCTTGCTGGAGTCTCTTCCTCTTGAGTAGTTTTGCACTGCAGTTTGACCAGGCTACTGTTTATATCTGTTCCAGTTGTGCAAGAAGTGGAAAATATCCTTTATTTAGAACAGGTCACATGTGCTTTATATTGAGGAACAGAGCTACTGTACAGTGTAACAAAATGTGTCTTCGTAAAGGAACAGAAGCAAAAGCTGAGCCCCCCTCCCAAATCCCTTGTTAACATTTAACGTTGTTATAATGAACTCTTTTTGAATGCAATAGTTGGGCAGAAGGGCAATTAATGAGAAACTTTCTGCCTTAGTCACATTAAACAGAAGTGGTGGCCTATATCTTCAGCGGCAATAAAATGATGCCTAAAGTGAGCACTCCAGAGCTTCATGGTGTCTAGGAAAATGAATTTCTCTAGATATATGCTGCGGTTACAAAGAATAATGTTTGCCATCACATTTCCTCTGCTGCTGCTTTCCTTCTGAATTCAGGGATTGAAAATGTTCTTCGCCTGAGAACTTTTAATGCTCTGCAAGTGGGAAACTGGAATACATGGCTTCTCAAATATACCCTGATGAATGAGTAGCAAGTAATGTTGGGTGGTGAGACTAGAATGCAGTAAGGCGGGAGGCATCTTATCACAGGGCCTGTCTAGTCTGGGTTTTTTTTGGCAGATATATTCTGCAACATGTTTATTGACACAGTAATAGTGCATTAGTAGTACTGTATATTTATAAGGGACAGTCCACACATTCTTTATTATTATTATTATTATTATTATTATTATTATTATTATTCCACACCATGGGCGTACGCAGGGGGGAGCAGGAGGGGGCAGTCCCCCCCCCTAGAAGCAGGGCCGCTGGCCAGCCTGCCCCGCTGCCCGGTGCCGTCTCCCTTCTCCCTGGCTGGCTGTGGGGCGGGTGGAGGGAAAGCCCCAGAGCCGCGCAAAGCGTTTGGCTGGCTTTCCCTCCGCCCGCCCCACAGCCAGCTGGCTAGAGGATGTCTCCCTTCTCACTGGCTGTGGGGTGGGTGGAGGGAAAGCCAGCCAAACGCTTTGCGTCGATCGCGGAGGGGGAGGAGGGGATCGGAACAGCCCAATTTTGGGCTGATCCTGGCGCCCCCTCGCCCCTGCCGGTTGAGGAGGGGGAGGAGGGGGTCGGAGCAGCCCGATTTTGGGCTGATCCTGGTGCCCCCTCGCCCCTGAACGACCATGGCTTTCCTTGCCCCACTGTGGCCCCTCTCCTCTTGTGCCTTGGCCTCGTCCCTTGCCCCCCCTAATTTTGATCCTGGCTACGCCCCTGTTCCCCACCTTTCCCCCTGACAGGGACTCAAGGCAGCTTGCAGATAAAATATTAAAAAAAACCTCCCTACAATCATTAAACAACAATTAAATGTTAATAGAAATAAAACTACATATAAATATAAAAAATCTATTAAAAACATACCAATGATTACAATAAAAGCATCACAGTCCTTTCATTAAAAGCAGTCAGTTCCCCAAAAACCTGTTGGAAGGAGAAGATCTTCCCCCTGCTGGACAACAGTGGTTCTGTAATGCTTTGCCGATGTTACTACATTATTGATGTTTGGAGAAGCCACTCTTGCCACTATAGTACAAGAGTTGTAAACAAGAACATGAGTGGTATAAAAGGTTACAGGATTTCAGCAGGAAGGACGTGCACCGGTTGGAAATGAAGCGGCCTGTCTGCCCTTAAACCTTTTGCAGGCACAAGCAATACTGCAAGCATAGCTGCCCATCATGAGCACAAATAATAATGAGTGCACAGTGAAAAAAGCATGTATGGAGAGGCCCACAGTGCAGGTGGGGGGGGGGCCCTGGTGGTTTCACATTCCCCACCCTTTCACACACTTTTAGCAGCAGGCAGGGCGACCGGGTTCCAGCACCCTCACCTTCCAAAGGAAGCTCTGTCCCTGGAACTTCTCATTGCTCAGACCAAGGGCTGCAGGACAAGATGACGTGATCCAAAGAACTGAGGCAGAAGGAGGGGGAACTCAAAGAAGCTTGTGCTTCCTCCTCCATGGCTTGAAGAATCACAAGATCAGTGATTAGAAATATTGCCTCTTCCTTGATAGCCCCCCCTCCACCCTGATGTTACAGAGTAGATCACTCATGTGCTTGTGAGCTGGCTGCAGAACTGTGTCTCCCAGCTCCAAGCAGAAGTATTTTGTGTGTGGCGCTCTCCAGGGTCTGTTACAGAATCATGGCTTTTGTGTGTGGGTGTGTATATTGCAGGAAGGGGAGGGGTGGCCTTCTTAAGCCCAAGAGCCATGTGGTGGTTTAGGTTGCATGGCAGTGGGAAAGGTTGGAGCCAGCAGTGGGTGAAGCCATTCTCCCACTCATTGGGAGAATGCATTTTGGGGGGAGAGGATTAGCAGCCACACACCCATGTGCTATCCTGCCCATGCACATTCTTCTTCCTCTTGGCCTGCCAAGCGGTGGGTTCGTGGGCTGAGTGAGCATGGTTGGGCGCCTGGCACCTGGGCGAGGGCCATGCTCCATTCTGCCTTTCGCAGTAGCGCTGCAAAATCCAGCAGCAACGGCAGGAAATGTTCAGGTGCCACAGGGACGCGGGTGGCGCTGTGGGTTAAACCACAGAGCCTAGGGTTTGTTGATCAGAAAGTCGGTGGTTTGAATCCCCACGACGGGGTGAGCTCCCGTTGCTCGGTCCCAGCTCCTGCCAACCTAGCAGTTCAAAAGCACGTCAAAGTGCAAGTAGATAAATAGGTACCGCTCCAGCGGGAAGGCAAATGCCGTTTCTGTGTGCTGCTCTGGTTTGCCAGAAGCGGCTTTGTCATGCTGGCCACATGACCCGGAAGCTGCACGACAGCTCCCTCGGCCAATAACGTGAGATGAGCACCGCAACCCCAGAGTCGGTAAAAACTGGACCTAATGGTCAGGGGTCCCTTTACCTTTACCTTTATCATTTGCAAAATCATCGGTTAGAAGGATACAATGGTGAAATCCTTCTAAACAGAACAGAACCACACTTGGGATATCTGTACAAGGGGTGGGGTGGGGTAAGGGACTAGCACATATCCAAAGTGTGGCTTCCTTCTCTATATTATTCTAAATAGAATAATAGATGAACTGTAGATGAATTACAGTGTGCAAAAGGCAGTAGTGGTTTTCTACCAGTGGTGATTCAAAGGGATGGACCTCTACCAGTGCCACCTACCTCTTTAGTCTGGGCAGCAGATTATTGTTAGGGAAAAAGGTGTGGGAGTTAGTAATAGTTTCATTCATGTTGCTGAATGCCCCAAGGAGCGCAACTGTGTAATGTTCAATTGTCCCTAATCAGCATAGTTCAGTTATTGCTTCATAACAGTGCCTGCTACCCTTAAGAATATCTGCTTCTAATATCCCCTTTTCAGTTTCTTAAGCATCCACTCACTTTAAAACAATTTCTTTCCTTTGGGCCTCTGACATAGCTTATTATTGTTGTGGTTATTTTTAATCCAGAAACTTTGCTAGGTTTTCTTCACATCTCCCTGCATTTCCAGTTGCTCTTCTCTCTCTCTCTCTCTCTCAACCTGTCCATCAAGCATGGAGAGCTTGACTAATTCCACATGTCAATTACCACTTCCGGCATGAGTCAACATAAGTGCTTGTTGTGGTGATTGCTTCATTTAAATGTTGATCATAAGGGAATTGCATTCAGTGCACATGCCCTCTTTGGGTACAGCCTTGTGATGGTTTATGCACATACAGTGGTACCTCGGGTTACAAACACCTCGGGTATCTCGTGTTAAGAACTTTACCTCAGGATGAGAACAGAAATTGTGTGGCGGCAGCAGGAGGCTCCATTAGCTAAAGTGGTACCTCAGGTTAAGAATGGTTTCAGGTTAAGAATGGACCTCCGGAGCGAATTAAGTTCGTAACCAGAAGTACCACTGTATATATACAGTGTATATGCGCATGCGTAGGATAAAATTCAAGAATTTTAACCCTACTTTTGTGTGTCTGGTCTATATCCAGTGAAGTTGTCCTGTTCATGCCAGCACATCTGCAAAACAAGACTTCCCCCCCAAACCTCCAGAATTTTAGTGGAACCCCCAGAATAGATGGGGGGGGCACAGAGTGGTGTCGGGGATGGGTAAATTCTTATAGTAACAGGACAACTTTGCTGGGTACAGGGCTTTGTGGCTTTTAGCCCATTATTTATTTCTGATGGTGAATTGCTTCCCATGAGACTTCTTAAAGCAATATTGTTGTTGTTGTTGTTTAGTCGTTTAGTCGTGTCCGACTCTTCGTGACCCCATGGACCAGAGCACGCCAGGCACTCCTGTCTTCCACTGCCTCCCGCAGTTTTGTCAAACTCATGTTCGTAGCTTCGAGAACACTGTCCAACCATCTCGTCCTCTGTCATCCCCTTCTCCTAGTGCCCTCCATCCTTCCCAACATCAGGGTCTTTTCCAGGGAGTCTTCTCTTCTCATGAGGTGGCCAAAGTATTGGAGCCTTAGCTTCAGGATCTGTCCTTCCAGTGAGCACTTGGGGCTGATTTCCTTCAGAATGGATAGGTTTGATCTTCTTGCAGTCCATGGGACTCTCAAGAGTCTCCTCCAGCAATATATAACAATAATAATAACAAAAAGCCAGCAAAAACACATGCAAAACAATGGCAAATTTAAAACAGGTATAGGCTGGGATATATATATATATATATATATATATATATATATATATATATATATATATTACTGAAACAAGCACCTGAAAAGGACCACAGAGGCAGCACCTTTCTGATATGTAATGGGACGGGCGTTCCAAGGTTTGGTGCTGCCACAATGAAGATCCAATTCCCCCCATCAGATGGAAAGGAGCTCTTGATAAGATGATGCCTGCAGGAGCCCCTCTTCTCTTCTTTTATTGGGAAGTTTTTTTTTTTAATGTTTGACATTTTATTATGCTTTCATATGTGCTGGAAGCCACCCAGAGTGGCTGGGGAAACCCAGCCAGATGGGTGGGATATAAATCTAATAACAATAACAAATGTGAATATTTTGTTTGTTCTTTTGGTAAAGTGACCCGGGAACATGATAGAAAGATGGTTATGGAAATGGGGAGTGTGCTTAAATAACTAAAAGTTGTTCTTTAATAACCTGAAAAAAGACGATTAAAACAAAAACCCTGTTCAGAGTGTGTGAGGGAGAGGGAGGGAGGCGGGAAGGAAAGCAGAATACCTGGTTGGTTCAAGACATGGTGCAGACAGAAGGTCTTCAAATCTTGTCAAGTTGTCCGATTGTTGCTGCCTTACTGTTAACAGTGATTGAAACTGGAAGCGGATTATTGGGGGGGGGGCGCTCTTTGGGGAAGTTTGATACTGGTGCACAAAACTTATAGGAAGCTTTAATGAGACTTGAGAAAACCCTGATTCACTGGTTCACAGCTCTTTTCTGCCACCTCAGTGAGGCAAGACAGCTATAAATCTGGCTTCCTCAGGCTATTAGGCTTTGTTTACGGCCACACTGAATCATCCTAAGAACTAGATAAAGAAACCTCAGACGATAAATATAGAGCGTAGAGCATAAAGCAGCTGAACAAAATGCGGATGTAAGCATATCCAGATTTCAAAACCCAAAGGGCGTGCACACCCCTTCTTCTCAAAAAAAAGAGGTGACATGGTCATGTCATTTAGAAGGGGAGCTCTGTACAGAGTGGGTCGGGTTGCTAGATATACTGTGGCTTGCTCAGATTCAATGCCGAACATTTCTCAGTGTTACAAGAATGAGCCTGGTGCTTTATCTCTCTCCCTTCCTCCTGTGCAGCCGCAAAGAAGGAGTTTAACAGCTTTTTCCTTCCATCTTTGATTAGGTGCAGCTGGTCTCGATGTCCAAACACGGGTGGGTAAACTCCGCTTAATCGTAGCTTTGGTTTGTTACGAGAAGCCAACTTCACCCAACTCAGGAAGAACTTCCTGACAGTAAGAGCTGTTCGGCAGTGGAATTTGCTACCAAGGAGTGTGGTGGAGTCTCCTTCTTTGGAGGTCTTTAAGCAGAGGCTTGACAGGCATATGTCAAGAATGCTTTGATGGTGTTTCCTGCTTGGCAGGGGGTTGGACTGGATGACCCTTGTGGTCTCTTCCAATTCTATGATTCTATGATTCTAAGAGGTTTTGACAATTTATTTGTTAAATAAAAAAACAAGTTGAAAAAGTAGCCATAGTTTTTATAAAGGAGGAGGAGCTCTCTTCAGGTATTCACCCTGGACATACGAGGGGGAAAGTGTGAAGAGGGATAGGGACATGCCTACAAATGATTGTTTGTTGAGGCTACATTAGCTTCTCAGGCGTTTGGCATGGAACTGTAAGGACAAAAGCATACACAGGGTTGGGGGCATGTATGTCGGTTCCACCCCCAATACCTTGGGTTACAAACACCTCAGGTTACAAACACTTCGGGTTACAGACTCCCCTAACCCGGAAATAGTACCTCGGGTTAAGAACTTTACCTCAGGATGAGAACAGAAATTGTGCACCGGTGGCACGGCGGCAGCAGAAGGCCCCATTAGCTAAAGTGGTACCTCAGGTTAAGAACAGTTTCGGGTTCAGAACGGACCTCCGGAATGAATTAAGTTCGTAACCAGAGGTACCACTGTATTTCCATGCATGCTTACTTTATCCTGCACCCCACCTTTGTATATTTGGTGCAGAGGGCTGAAGGCAGCCTTTAAGTACATTTGCCCAGTTGCGCATTTGGCTCTTCATTAGGAGCTATACTTCTACATGGTTTATTTTGTTATTTGCATTCCTATTCCGCCTTTTCCTCCAAGGAGCTCAAGGTTGGCATACATGGTTTCCGCCCCTCCTCGTGTAACCCATAGCTGCCAAGTTATCCGCTTTTTAAGGGATTTTCCCTTATGCTGAATAGGCTTCCTCGCGAGAAAAGGGAAAACTTGGCAGCTATGGTGTAACCCCCATGACAACCCTGCGAGGTTGGTTAGGAGGAGGCTTGTGAGCATATTCAGGCAAAGGTGTTATCAAACCCTCTTCAGGCTTTCGTGCTAAGTTTGCAAAAGGTCGGGAGTGCAGCTGGCAAACCTGCATAGATACATCGCAGGTGGAGCACACACATCCATATCCCTTTACAGTAATTCTATGATTCTTCAGTCTTCACATGTCTATGTTAAATCCCCGAAGAGGGCTAGGGGTGTCTCAGGAAACCATAGTTAACACTAACAATTGTTTAATGTTTGGATAACAGGTTAACCCCACTAAATATAAAGGATCTCTCCCCTCAACCCTCCCACCCCCCAGGAAACTGCAACTCTCAGCCAAAGAGGGGAGATCTAATTTCTCTGATCTAAACATGGATCCCCTGTGTATTCCCCCCCCCACACTGTTCTCCAGTTTAAGCACATTGTTGATTGCTTTGCCTCTGTTTAAAATTAACATTCAGCGTTGATTCATTTTGTTTTAAAGCTATGTGCATTGAGGTCTGTGCAACTTGTATGGGGAAGTGATTATATTGTTCTTTTGTGTGTGTGTCTGAATCCGATAGTCCAGCTGTGCCTGGAACACAGAGCTCCGGGGTCATTGCCTGTTGTTAATAATTACTGAAACTAGCAAATGTATTTTTGATTTCTCTTACTCTTTTAGTTTATTTATTGTTCAAAAAAATGTATATGCCGTCCAATCAGCCTAGCTTCAGCTTTGTTAACAATGCTTTCAATTAATACTAATGATTAGCACAATAAAGCCCAAACTGGTAAGCAGCAGAATAAAAAGATTAAATTATGCAAAAAGCAGAATACCTTCTACCATGGAATAAGACCAAATTTCGGGTATCACTTGAAAAAGTCTCTGCCTGGTTCTGAAAATGAATGAGTGATAGGTAGACTCCTGGAAATGGGATGCAAGGTCTGAAAAGACCCTCTCTCCCATCTCTCTTATTATTAGACCCCCTTTGTAATGCTCTATTTTGAAATCTTTAAGATAATGTTAGTTTCTTGTTAGCTCTGTTGATTTGATTGCATACTTTATGTTTCACTTGCTTCAGCAGTGTTTTATTCTGGATGGTTTTATTCAATGTTTTGATGTGTTGTAAACTGAGAGTTTTTATTTACAATATAAAGTGGCCTAGAAATGAAATGAATAAATAAATAAATAAATAAAAATAATATCTACAAACTCTAAGAAACTTAAGATCCACATTGTAAGTTCATCCATCTCTAAATGGGCTAAAGTACAAGCAGGATTAGGTCCAAAAGCTAAAAATACAAATGTAAATTGCCTGATAATGGGTGCGGATAAGACATTCGTCCTATATATATATATATATATATATATATATATATATATATGTCCCTCTAGTAGACTGACTCATCTCTCCTTGTGGAGCAAGCAAGAAAGCATATCTGGTGAAAAGTGTGTCTCTGCCTTTGGTGAGTAAATAATCAAATGAGAAATGACTTGATTCCCTTCAATAGCAAGAAGATTCCTACAGACAGAGTTAGGTTGTTTCCATTGGCCTTCCAAAAGTGGTGGAAAGGGGATGTAGGGAGGATGCTATGGGGCCCACATAGTTTGGGAGGTTAAAAATAGCTGTGTAATTAATGTGTGAAGTGTCATCGTGAGCACATGGCTTTGACAAGCATGAGTCACCTTATAGGATTGCATTTAAACTTGGTAATGACTTCCCCTTGGCTTCCTCGGTTGTTGTGGAAGTTATGATAACCTCTGAAATGTAAACTTCATAATCTGTTGCTTAAGTTGCTTCACCTGTTGCAGGTGGAGTTTGCAGTATGCTCTATAGTTTAATGAATTTCTGGATCGGAGTCAACAACAGTTTTATTGCTCTTGTAGTTAGGACCTACCGCTAGCTCTCCATACAGAGTACTGGCCAGAGGTTTCTGTTTCTCCCTGGCACACTTGTTCAAGAGGAAAATGTGGAGGTGCCAAATAACTTCCTAGCATGCTGCATGTACCAGAGATAGCAGACTACTGAGTTTGCAGTTGGGTTCAAAATTTCCTCTTTGTGGCAGAAGCCCTGTGCCTTTAATGGCTGCATGATGGACAGAGCTTCAAATGGTTCACCTTATCATGATTTCCGCTTGCATGAAAAATGGCACAGTTTACCCCGGAAAGCCAGTTGCTGGAGATCGACAACAGGGGGACCTTGTGATCTTCCTGCAGGCATCACTTATTTTTGTAACTATGGTTCAGTTGCTGATGTTCTGCTGTTTTAATGTGGGTGTTTGCTCTCCACGGTGGTGAACCAGATGCTTCTGAGAAGCCCATCAGCTAGACCTGAACACAATGGCAATTGTCCTTTCATGTTTCTCAGCATCTTGTATTCAGAGGGAAATTGTCCCTTGAACCGAGAGAGAGAGAGAGAGAGAGAGAGAGAGAGAGAGAGAGAGAGAGAGAGAGAGAGAATATGTAGCTATCATGACTTGCACCCACTGATTGCTTTAAAATGAGCTTAGAAAAATTCAAAGAAGATAAATAAAACTTAGTTTTATCTTCCTTGAATTTTTCTGTCTCTAATGAGCGTAGCAGTGAATCAAATGCTAGCAGAACATTGCCTCATCGCGTGCTGACACCTCACCCTCTTCCTGCTCTGATTAGGGAGAATTAGTAACATGCCCTGCAGCCAGGAGCCTGGGATGGGAAGCTCCCTTCCCAGGCACCTGTTAGTAAGGTAGATCAGGAAAGCATGGAAGGATTGGGCGGGGAAGGCAAGACTGACAACTTGAAACGTTCCATCGCTCAATTCACTTGTGAAGGTGAGCTCTGGTTTCTGTGAATGTATCGCGCGAGCTCTCTGTTTTATAGCTGTCTTCGTTGTTTTGAAGGTATGTAACCTCTCAGCTTGTCGCTGTATTTATTGTAGTCCTGTTCCGGACGCATTTAAATGGAAAGAGTCTCTTGAATTGTCTTGGCATCAAACTGAAATCTGATTTATATAAATCCTCTTTCTCTATATGTTACCTGTGAACCAAGGTACTTTCATCCGATTACAAGGATGTATGCTTTGTTCAACATGAATGTCAACGGAGAGAAAAAGGAGGAAGGCCTGAGGTGTCCCTAATTGTTTCCAGGGTATTATAATGCTTCTGAGCTTTGCTGTACTTGTTATAGCCAGTCTGGGTAGAAATGCAGTATATGGCTATAGTATGCCTTTTGTTTCTAACAGCCCCTGCATTTTCTTATGGAGGTATATTGCAGTGGGTTATGTTTATCTCAAATATGTATAATGCTTGCTGACTTTAATATGGTGTAAACTTAGCACGGATGGAGACCCTGTGTCCCTCCAGACCTCTCTTCATATGAACCTACCTGGCCCCTGAGATCATCTCCTGAGGCCCTTCGTCTTGTGCCTCCTCTACAAGAGGTCCAGAGGATGGCAACATGAGAAAGGGCCTTTTCTGCAGTGGCTCCCTGCTTGTGGAATGCTCTTCCGAAGGCAGCTTGCCTTCATTACGTATCTTTAGGTACCAGGCGAAAATGTTTCTCTTTAACCAGACCTTTGGCTACAGTAGTTCCATGGCCTTTCAAATGTGTTTGTGGGAAGGGATTTGTTTGTTTTTGTTTTATTATGTATTTTTATGTTGTGAATCTCCCTGTGATCTTTGGATGAAGAGCAGTATACCAATTTAATTAATAGTAATAGGGATGTGGGTGGTGCTGTGGTCTAAACCACAGAGCCTAGGGCTTGCCGATCAGAAGGTTGGTGGTTCGAATCCCCGCGATGGGGTGAGCTCCCGTTGCTCGGTCCCAGCTCCTGCCCACCTAGCAGTTCGAAAGCATGTCAAAGGGCAAGTAGATAAATAGGTACCACTTCGGTGGGAAGGTAAAATGTGTTTCCATGCGCTGCTCTGGTTCACCAGAAGCGGCTTAGTCACGCTGGCCACATGACCTGGAAGCTGTCTGTGGACAAACGTCGGCTCCCTCAGCCTATAGAGCGAGATGAGCGCGCAACCCAAGTCGTCCACAACTGGACCTAACGGTCAGGGCTACCTTTACCCTTAATAGTAATAATAGTACTGTAATGTTGCTGGACTCCCACTCTCATCAGCGTCAGCTGGCATGAGCAGTGGTTAGGAGTTATGGGAGTTGTAGTCCAGTAACAACTGGAATTGATGCTTTTGAATTATGGTGCTGGAGGAGACTCTTGAGAGTCCCATGGACTGCTAGAAGATCAAACCTATCCATTCTTAAGGAAATCAGCCCTGAGTGCTCCCTGGAAGGACAGATCGTGAAGCTGAGGCTCCAATACTTTGGCCACCTCATGAGAAGAGAAGAATCCTTGGAAAAGACCCTGATGTTGGGAAAGATGGAGGGCACTAGGAGAAGGGGACGACAGAGGACGAGATGGTTGGACAGTGTTCTCGAAGCTACGAACATGAGTTTGACCAAACTGCGGGAGGCAGTGCAAGACAGGAGTGCCTGGCGTGCTATGGTCCATGGGGTCACGAAGAGTCGGACACGACTAAACGACTAAACAACAACAACATCTGGAGGGTCACAGGTTTCCTAGACTTGGTGTAGTAGAGAAAGCACAAAAGAGGAAAGTTAATGAGAGGTTTTCAGCACAACCTCTGGCTTCAAACAAAATAAAATCTCATACTATTTGGGGCATATCTTAAGTGTAGCACTATTAAGAGATGTATGAATGTACTGTGTCTCATAGAACCATTAAATTTTGATTTATTAAAATATTTAAATGCATTTATAAACTCTATAATATGTTTAAAAAGCTCTATGTGGTGTAGACGGTTAGTTGGTGTGGTTATGTGGAGGCCTTCTGAAGATAGATTTGGGTCAATCACTTTAAATCCAGTTCAGAACCAATCACAATAGTGCACCAATAAATGTAAGCTAGACAGCAGAAAGGAAAACTGGTTTGGTTCCCCCCTCCCCACCTAATCAGTGGACTCCTTCTGTGAGGTAGGTTTCTTGTGTTGGTGAATGGTTGTAAAATCTACCTCTGAGCTTGATCGATAGGGAAAGGGAAAGCTGGATTAGTTTAGTCAGTAGAGCATGAGACTCTTAATCTCAGGGTTGCGGGTATGGGCAAAAGATTCCTGCATTGCAGGGGGTTGGACTAGATGACCCTAATGGTTCCTTCCATCTCTACAATTCTGTGATTCTATGATATGCCAGCAGCTGCAAACCAATCTGAATAATGCAATATCTAATGGTCTTTAAAAGTGTTTGGGTTTCATAGTTGCTGTATGCAACTTTTGTTTGGTGTCTGCTTTGAGTGGTGTGGCGTTCTGAAGGCTATTGCCAAATGGCTTTTTTTGCTGTCCTAGTGAGAACAAAAATATGGTGGGCTCAGCACTTGCACTTTGATTTTTCACTTTTTTTCGAAAATTCCATCCTCTGCAACATGTTCGCTTACTGTTTTCTATGGAATGAGAGAAACCATTTGGACATTTCCTGCCTCACCCCACCCTGATTTTTGGCTAACAGGCCATGTTTTGTTCTGTCATCATATTTAATTTCCAAATCTGTGAAAAGGAGCATAAGCCCAAAGGTTGGTCTGTTTTCTGGAGCACTAGAAGCAACTTGCAGGCTTTACAGGCTCTAAATTTGGGGAATAATCATATCCCTTGCTTTTTGCATACAGAATCTATTTAGTTTGGGGGGGGGAATAATAATCTGGCTGTAGAATAGGAACGGGGAGCCTACTGTGAAATTGGGGGCAAGTTTTAAACACAGGAGTTGCTAAACAAAAACAAAATGACTAGGGCAGGCATAGGCAAACTCGGCCCTCCAGATGTTTTGGGACTACAACTCCGATGATCCCTAGCTAACAGGACCAGTGGTCAGGGATAATGGGAGTTGTAGTCCCAAAACATTTGGAAGGCTGAGTTTGCCTATGCCTGGTCTAGGGTGACAGTGGAGAAATTGAAGATCAGTTTATTTCCTCTTTTTTTATTTAAATGACACGCACACCCAAAAATTGTAGAGAACTTGCCTTCCTATATGATTGTTTTTTCTACTGTCAGATCAACGGTCCTTTTAGCCCAGACTGGTAGATGCTGACCAAGTCGCAGGGCAGGGGTTGAGACCTGAGATCCTGCAAACGTGGAGATGCCAGGGATGGCTCCTTTTTATGCATGCAAAGCAGGTTGTAGGCTGCACCTGCCATGACCTAGCTCAGGGAACTGGATCTTGAAGAGATAACCCTGTCCCTAGGTATCTGTATACACTCCTTAGAAACGCAGTTCCACACCCCGTGGGCCAGAGGAAAGAAGGCTTCATTGGATTTCTGTGAGTAACTTTTGAGAATCAAACCTTTTAGGTTCCTGGTTTTGAAACTTGGTGTGCCTGGGTTTCTATTTCTTTGGCAATAGAAGGTAGGAGGCAGATTGTTACTGAATCACCTGGTTCAACTCAAGGTGTCTGTTCTCCTGATTTCATGTGGTGTTGGGAAAAGCTAAACAGTTCTTACTTCATATTCAGTGTCTGGTGTCTTGCCTATTTGTAAAATGGGCAAGGAAGTTTCTCCCAGGTCCAGTTAGGAGTGGCAGTGTGTTTCCTTTCTCTGCAAAAGCATACCACTTAGCTTGCTTCTTTGGCACAGTTTATGAAACACAGGGAAGATAATGTAGTCATTAAGACAATACTTGCCTATCCAACTTGTTGTTGGTAGCTTTGGAACGCTGTCTGCTTTACGTACTCTGCACCTTACGCAGAAAAAGAGCATACCATAAATGTTTTGCTAGCAGTTCACTGAAGTGAGATGCTTTGGATTCACCAACAACTGTGGCTGTGTTCCCATAGCTTTCTCCAGAGAGTGGTGGAATTGATGGTCAGGTTGAGGACCTTGTCTTCTGTACAGTGTACAGTGTATATGTAAACCCTGTGCCCCTTGTGTGGAAGACCATGCTGCCAAGTCCTCACAAAGAATGCTTTTAAGGATATCAATATATTTTGCTTGGAGAAGAGAAGTTGAAGACACCATCTTCTAATATTTCAAGGACTAAGACCTGGACCAAGGGCTTCAAATTTCAAGAAGGAATGCTGTAGTTAAACATTAGGAAGAGCTAATGACAAGGG
Organism: Zootoca vivipara; assembly: GCF_965207765.1. NCBI lineage: Eukaryota > Metazoa > Chordata > Lepidosauria > Squamata > Lacertidae > Zootoca > Zootoca vivipara. The sequence goes on along the minus strand of NC_142584.1, from coordinate 94,753,270 downwards.
AACAGGCAGCTTTGAAAGGTGATGGACACTTTCAAAATATGTTTTTAAGCAGAGGCTGGAATGATGGACATTGATCAGGGCTGCACATTTCCTGCATCAGCAAGATGTGCAACCTTTGTGGTCCCTTGTCACTCTATGAACTGTTGAACGTGTTCTTGGCTTTTCTAGTTCTTCCAATATGGGGTGCGGAATGGGAAGCCATTTTTGGCTATGGATGTTTTGAGCTCTGTATACTTCAGGGTGCTTTGCAGTGGGTGGATGAGAGATGTTCAGGATTGGTGTGTTGTTGTTTTTTAAGGCATGGCCTCACTCCTGAGGTTCTCTTTTGTTTACATTTTTGTGGAGTGACTTGTCCTTGTGGTTGCAACAGTGGAGCTGAGGCTCCTGCTAGGTGTTAATGTCTGGAGCCCAAAGGCAAAATAGCAGTATGAGAATATAGCCATATAAAGAAGAGCCAAAGACTCATCTAATCCAGCTTCATGTTCCCACCATAGCCAAGCAGATGCTTGTGGAAAGGCCGCGAGCAGGGCCTCCGTTGGCAGTTCTGGAGGAAGGTAAGTGTTGTTATTCAACTGTCTTTCTTTTCTTGTCTGTGCAACGTACTTCCTTTCTTTAAGTCCCCAATCACCAGCCCCTATCTATTCTGTAGATACAAGGGCAAAGGGATGCCCATGTTTCTGTAGACACGAGGGAAAAGTGATGTGGTCCCATGTTGCACACCTTATCAAGTAAACTGTGCTCCCTTCTTGGGGTTTATATGCTAGTGCTGCTGCTGTTGGCTCCTGAACTGGAGGCGCATGTTCTGATGTTCATTGGGAAGGGTCTGTAGGTGTCTCCACTGATGGAATAAAAGTGGCACTGTTTTTACTTAAGCATGGCTGTTATGTACTGAGCTGAATCCTAGAACAATAGGATTCAGAATCAGCAGTCTGATTGGTCCGTAGGAGCTACCCAATCCAACTCCAGGTGGAAGTGAATCCACAACCTGATTGGGCTGCAGGAGTAGCCAATCAGGCGGCTGGTAGAAGTGAATCCGCAACCTGATTGGCCTGTAGGAGCAGCCAATCAGGCTGCAGGCAGAAGTCAATCCACAACCTGATTGGCCCACAGTTGTAGCCCTGAAGTAGCCAATCACGCAAGGCCCATTGTGTAAATAATGTATATAAGCAGATGGTTTTGGGAAAAGAGCCATTTCTTCTCTTCTTCTCCTTGATGACTATGAGCTGAATAAAGAGCATGAAATTCACTCTCGACTCCGAGTATATTTCAATGGCGTTACTGCGTTGTATGTAGTGGAACTGACTTCTGAGCCTAAACCTAAGTGTCGCTGCTCTTCCCAGCTCTTCTTCAACTCTCATTATTTTTGCTCCTTTCTGTGTACTATTGGTATTGTGTTACTGTTCCATCAACGGTACCCAACACCAGGATAACATTATGTTCAGCCAGTGCAATGGAATGCCTTTGGAATTCTATTCCCTGCCCAGCAGGTGCATCTCGATGACAGGCTCTCAGTGTTAGCAGGGTATGCTCAGAAGAACAAATACATGCTTCTGCGATTGCTGCTCCATTGCCTTTGCAATTATTATTATTCATGATACAGTATTAGCTTTCTGACATCATAATGCAGAGGTGTTAATGAAAGTACTCGAGCTCTCTGAGCGAGCACTAACTTGTCTGTGTTAATGGATCTCAATAGTGTGTGTGTGTGTGTGTGTGTGTGTATGTCTATTGCACATAAGCCACAGCAGCATTTCTGTAGCACGGCTGAAATGACTTGACAATATAACGTAAGTGTAGCCTTTGGCTTTTTGTATTGCATATTAAGCCTTTATTTCCTTATGAGAGGTACACTCCTTTTGTAAATGGGGAGCCAAGTTTTCATAAAGAATGTTTTCATACTTCCATCTCATGCTATAAATCCAAGCAAGGGAGGAACTCATAAGGCTTTAGGCAAGTTTGTATGCCAGCTCTTAAACTCCATATCCTCTCACTATAAGGACCCTGATGGCTTGTTCTGTAACTATTATTCAGTTTTAGGCAGCATGTAAATAATAAAAATAAATGAAAATGAAACTGCCCCCTTCAAGGCGTGATCATGCAGTGGCCATTGACCTGTTGCTGCCCCCAAGGTTATATGCCTTCTCTTGACCCAGCCCTTCATATCAATGCATTAGTCATGGGTTAACGCTGTAGCCAGTGTTCGAAACGCCCATTGTTCTAGGCGCATTTTGCGATGGGATTTCATTAGTGCGGGATGTTTCTGAGCTCTGGGTGCAGTACTGCGCCTAAGATTTCAGATTAAAACTGCAGAGTTGAAGCAAAGGAGGACCCTTTTCTGCCTCCCCACTTCCATCTACTCTCTGAAGACTGGAGAATAGACCTTCTGAGGAATATTTGGGGGGTGGGCAGGGGAAGGACTAGACCATGTGAAAAAGGAAAACAATATTTTAGCTAAATAAAAAAAATTCCTTCAGTAGCACCTTAAAGACCAACTAAGTTTTTATTTTGGTATGAGCTTTCGTGTGCATGCACACTTCTTCAGATACAGTGAAATGGAAGTTTCCAGGCACTTATGTAGAGAAGGGGTGGGGAGGGGTGGGGATGGGGAGGGGGGATCACTCAGAAGGGTGGTGGAAATGGGTGATTGACTGACTGATAGCTGTTGATGACCGCAAACGACTGCAAATGGTTTTGCATGAAAAAGCAAGGGTTGAGATGGCTGAAGATCGCTTATCATGTATAATGAGATAAGAATCCGATATCTCTGTTCAAACCAGGTCCCTCCATGGTTTTGAGCTTTGGTGATAAGTTGCAATTCAGCAACTTCTCTTTCCAGTCTATTTCTGAAATTCTTTTGTAGTAAGACAGCTACTTTGAGATCTTGTATAGACCTGTTGCTGCCCCCAAGGTTATATGCCTTCTAGTTCATTCATTTTCAGGTTTGTATTCTTCTTATTAGAAAGTGTGCCTAGACATTCCATTGTTGTGCCCGTAACCTAGGTTTAAGGTTCCATTTAGCTCCTAGCTTTCGCATCTCAGTTTTTAACACTGCCTGTAGCTCAGTGAGCGTGTATACTTTACATGCACTGGGTCTCTCTGGTTCAATTCTCATTTGGCCCTGTTCAATCCTGAATTCAATCCCAGGACTCTCCACCTCTGTTCTTCTGAAGTTGTGATTATGCATTTTTACAGTTTGTACGGGTTGGTTGACTGTGATAAATATTGGATTTGCTGCATACAGAACAACACAGGTAACAAGCTAAGAGCTAACAATTTTGGAGGTAAAATAAAAAAATTCCTTCAGTAGCACCTTAAAGACCAACTAAGTTTATATTTTGGTATGAGCTTTCGTGTGCATGCACACTTCTTCAGATACACGCACACGAAAGCTCATACCAAAATATAAACTTAGTTGGTCTTTAAGGTGCTACTGAAGGAATTTTTTTATTTTGCTTCGACTCAGACCAACACGGCTACCTACCTGTAACTAGAATTTTGGAGGTCTAAGAGATATGGCCACATCCAGATAGACTGCCACCTTAATAATAATTATAATAATATTTATACCCATCCCATCTGGCTGGGTTGCATGCAAAGCACCGAAAAATGACTTATTCCTCAAAGTGTTTAGAAGAGTGACTGCATTGTCTTTTCGCAGGCCACTTTTTCTGAAGTTTTTGAGGCTTCCAGATTTTGCTTTTTTCTGTTAATAGTATCTGATATTGAGGTGGTAGTGGTGGTTTTAATGTATATCTTGAGCATGTTAAGAAATATTTTCAACAATGATCTATTAAAAAAAGCTGTGTCATTAGCCCTAATCTTCCTTTTTGATCATTAAGTCTTCTGGTTTTGTTTTTTTTGACAGTCTGACGGGGGAAATCCTTCCACCCTTTCCCCCCCTTCAAGGTAGGCCACACAATGGAAGCATCACCTTCAGGCAGGACTTCATCACTGTAGGAACGCTAACTCTCTGCAGCACTTGACTTAATGCAATTAGGTTCTCAACCTTTGCATTGCTTTAGGCTTTTTAAATTAAGAGTTTTGCTCTCACCTTTATAAACCTGCTGTAGTAATTAGCCTGCCTTTTTATATTAGGTACCAGATTGGTGTGTCAAATCTAATCTCGTGAGAATTAAAACATGAAAGCCTTTGGAGATGAGACAGAGTCACAGAGAGGATATGTGGCCTCTGGTGCAGAGTGGTCAGAAATGAAGAGGGTTTTTTCCCCAAGTGACTATTAATGACAGCCAGAACAGACTTTTATTTGATAACATCCTATCTCATTTTTGCACCATTTCATGGTATTTGGAAGCAAGCTAAATAAAGGAGATGGAAACTGAAGAGGTATTGGCACACCATCTTCAGACTTCGACATCCAGAATCATATTATTAGTAAATGAGGTCGGACTCGCCTGGGGGTTGTTGGGGCGGTGTCTGTAGGTGCTCTTGCACCCATACAGGTCTTTCCTGGTGCCTTCTGGGTCCCTTCCCCACTGAAATTGGGCTTAAAAGAACTTTTTGATCGTAGCAAGTAGAAAATGTGATGTGCCCTTTGTTGCAATATGTGTTTGGTGCCCATGACAATACTGTATCCAGTTTGCAAATGTGCCCCCAGGCTCAAACTTTTTGATGACACCAGTGTATGTTAGACTCACTGGGTTACTTTGGGCAGTCATAATTTTTCAGCCATAGTTACTTCACAGCCCATTATTATTATTATTATTATTATTATTAATTTTATTATTCACTACTTTTATTTTTACTTGTGTCACATTGCCACTCACATCAGTTCTGCCCCCCCCCAAAATCCTGCTCCCCTAACGAAATTCCTGGCTACACTCATGCTGAAAGCCCTCCCTAAAAATTTATGTCAACTTGATTCCAGTATTTCAAGTTTTTTTTTTAAGGCATCATGATATCAATATGCTGTCTGCCCACTAGGGGCGGTTAAGTCTGCTTATTCATGCTTCTCAGCAGGTGGTGCCAAAATACTTAGCATGCTATGTCACTGTCTGCATTTTCCTCCAGAACAATTAAATCTGAATCTAAAAAATGTTTCAACACAGTGGGACAGAGATCATAGTGTTGCACACTCCAGAATTGTGTTGGTTGAAGATAATTTGTGGCTGAAGAGTTTATTGCTGGCATATAATAAAGCCCTAAACAACTTGGGACCAGCTTTCCCCATTCTGTCTCTGGTTGATCTCTCAGGACTCCCAGTAAGGTCTTGCTGACTATACCACAGTTGGCAGGATGCTATCTTGCACCTTCTTGAAAGTAGGGCTTCTCAGTAGCAGCACCCACTCTCTGTTTTACCCTCCCATGTGCTGTTTGTAAGATTCATCACAGTGCTCTGTTCTGTTGTTTTCTGATATTTTACTTAATGTTCTATTTTTATTCTTTAATGTTGTATGTAAAAGGTAAAGGGACCCCTGACCATTCGGTCCAGTCATGACAGACTCTGGGGTTGCGGCGCTCATCTCGTGTTATTGGCCGAGGGAGCCGGCGTACAGCTTCCAGGTCACATGGCCAGCATGACAAAGCCGCTTCTGGTGAACCAGAGCAGCACACGGAAACACCGTTTACCTTCCCACTTGTAGCGGTACCTATTTATCTACTTAAACTTTGACTTGCTTTCGAACTGCTAGGTTGGCAGGAGCAGGGACTGAGCAACGGGAGCTCACTCCTTTGCGGGGATTCGAACCGGCAAGCCCTAGGCTCTGTGGTTTAACCCACAGCGCCACCCGCTTCCCTAATGTTGTATGTACACATGTGTTTAATGGTCATTTCTGTTTTATATGTACCGTTTTGGCTCTAGGAGGGGGAATAGAGGTCTCCTAACAACTGTCGGAACCCTTAACACACTACAGCCCCCAGGTTTATTTGGGGGAAGCAATGACTGCTTAAAGTGGCATCACAGTGCTGTAAATGTATGTTGTGAATGGTGGACTGCAACTTCCATCATTCCAGACCATTGGCTGGTGCTGATGGAAGTTGGAGTCCAACAACATCTGGAGGTCCCTGCAACTGGAAGCTACTTGTGCATTTAGTATGTGGTACAGATCTAGCTTTGATATATTTCAAAACTGCTAGCTTTGGTATATTTCAAAACTGCGTTGGCAGAGCTATTAGAACTTATATCAAAGCAAGAATGCTTGCGTCCTTTTTCTTTTTAAAACCAACCTAACTTGGATGAAATACACTTCCTGTACACTTCCTGTGTACTCGATTCACATTGCCAGAATTTAGTGTAGGCTTTTATACGCCTGTTGTCTTTGTCCATGGAGTTTTCTTGGCAGGGATACTGGAGTGGCTTGCCAGTTCCTTCTCCAGGTGGATCACGTTTAGTCAAAACTCTCCACTATGACCTGTCCATCTTGGGTGGCCCTGCATGGCATAGCTCATAGCATCTCTGAGTTATTCAAGCCCCTTCGCCACGACAAGGCATTGATCCAAATAGAAGGGGAAGAAATGGAGGCAGTGAGAGATTTTACTTTCTTGGGCTCCTTGATCACTGCAGATGGTGACAGGAAGCACGAAATTAAAAGACACCTGCTTCTTGGGGAAAAAGCAATGACAAACCTAGACAGCATCTTACAAAGCAGAGACATCACCTTGCCGACAAAGGTCCGTATAGTTAAAGCTATGGTTTTCCCGGTAGTGATGTATGGAAGTGAGAGCTGGACCATAAAGAAGGCTGATCGCCGAAGAATTGATGCTTTTGAATTATGGTGCTGGAGGAGACTCTCGAGAGTCCCATGGACTGCAAGAAGATCAAACCTATCCATTCTTCAGGAAATAAGCCCTGAGTGCTCACTGGAAGGACAGATCGTGAAGCTGAGGCTCCAATACTTTGGCCACCTCATGAGAAGAGAAGACTCCCTGGAAAAGACCCTGATGTTGGGAAAGATTGAGGGCACAAGGAGAAGGGGACGACAGAGGATGAGATGGTTGGACAGTGTTCTTGAAGCTACGAACATGAGTTTGACCAAACTGCGGGAGGCAGTGGAAGACAGGAGTGCCTGGCGTGCTCTGGTCCATGGGGTCACGAAGAGTCGGACACGACTAAACGACTAAACAACAACAAAGTGTAGGCTTGGTGTGAATCAACAACTAAAGAAAACTGGTAAGCTGAGGGAAACCCAGCCAGATGGGCGGGGTATGAATATCATCATCATCATCATCATCATCATCATCATCATCATCATCATCAAATTATAAAGTCTCTGAGGCAGTTTGATTGGCTCATCATTGGATATATGTATTCAAGAAAGGAGAAGGTAGCATTCATCTATGTGTATCAGGATTGGGCACCTTCTACTTTGTGGACCCACTACCCAGGTCCACCAACTAGAGCAAGGTGCAAGATAGTGGCTTGGGGTGGGCACAACATACTTTCAGAATTAAGGAGCAGGGCACCTTGTGAGCACATGCCCAATCCAGGAATTTGTTTTCAGTATCAGAACTGAGCTCACAGTCCTGCCCCACTGCTTTTCCTCCAACCTTTCTCTAGCTCAGCAACCTCATTTATAACGGGATTCCTCCCCTTCTTGCTGCTGTGGAATAGGGATCAGAAAGCCTTGCTGATCTATTGCAAACCACCTGGAGATCTATTGGTGATCTGCCTTAGTGCTCACCCCAATTCATATCACTTGCATCACATTCTCATTCTCACACATCGCGTTCTTTTGGAGAGGCGGTCCATTGTCATAGCTGCCTTGCCAACACTCTTGTCCAGCTCCTCCATTGTCTTGCAAGACAGACGGGTACCAAACAACAACAACAACACCTGAGCCTGGGGGTGGCTGGCAGAGACATTCTACTCTTTGCAGGGAATTATTGTTGGGGAGGTTTGCAGCTCGTTTCACTTCAGCCAACACAAGGAACCCCCACGGGATGGGAAGGCTCAATGGGGAGGCTGCTATCATATCATAGCTGTCAACCACCGGATTTGAAGATAAGGAATCCAATGGGGCTGTCAACTCCCGGATATGAAAGTAAGGGTGCTGAATAAGGGAATTTCCCACAAAAAAGGGAAAGTTGACAGCACTGTATCCTATCCTGTGAATTCATGGGAAGTGGCATTACCAGGGTCCTTTCATCCACATGACAGGAAACCTTTCAGTGGTGAGTTACAAGCTGCTGAAATGGCACACAGGGAAGGTGTAACTGGGGTTGAGGAATGTGCACCTTATAACCTAACTCCCACCCTCCATGGGCTTGTCACAAGGAGAGAGCCTCCTCTGGCAGCCTAAAAGAATAGTAGTCAACACAGCGTCTGTGGCTGCCTGCTTATTTTTTCTTCCTTGTTCTATGGCTTCTGCTGTCCTGGCCACCAATTCTTCCCTTAGATAGCCTCATAATGTGTTCTGATTTTTCTCGTATCCCAGCCTCTGCTGGATATCTGATGGCTTTCCTCCCCTCCTTTCCAGCCACCCAGAAAAACAACATAACTCTAATTAATGAGAAGTAAATAGCACTAAAGCACAGCTGTACCATAGTTTTGCCAGGATGAAACATGCTAACGTGAGTCTTGTGGTCATAGCTGCCAAGTTATCCCTTTTTTAAAGGGATTTTCCCTTATGCTGAATAGGCTTCCTCGCGAGAAAAGGGAAAACTTGGCAGCTATGCTTGTGGTCTTTCTTCTGTGTACCAGAAGCAGTGCTGCAGGAGAGGGCAGTTTTCGCTGCAGTTGTGGGAATTAAATTGACATGTGCTCCATGTCTAATGGAAGATGCTACGCAAAATTTGACCTGTTCTCCCCAATTCTTTCTCAATTGGCTCTTAAATAGCTTTTTTATTTAGACCTTGAACAGGGAACGCCTCAGAGCTAGGCTAATGAATCATTCAAATAACTCTAATGTGTTGGCAGGTCCTTGCCAACCTGTTTCACATTCTGTTCTCCCGCCATGAATTAAAGAAACGATGGAAACAGCACTTGCAAAAGTCTGTCCATGGGTATGAAAACTGATATACAGCTTTCCTGCAATCCAGCCTTGGTGGGTTTTGCTGTTGGGCAGTTACATCATAAACTACATTGCAACTCAGAATGTCTCATTTCAGGTGATGGGAACTCAATACATGCTTTGGGGGCAATTCTTTGGTAAACGAGCAAACAGAATCTTGTTTTGGGGAAAAGATGTGCATACTTTCCCCTATGGGACAGGCATTAGTCATTACATTCACAGTTGTTATGGCTATTTGTTTCAATTTGGCACTTGTCTAGGTAGCTCCTGCCAACATTGTCACTTAATATGGTCTTTTACATGCAAGACGAGAATTATTACTACTTGTCCAAGTAGTATTTTTAGCTACTGCCCGTGATGCTATCTTACATTTTCTTTGGCTAAGAGAGGCTATTTCAAAGGAGAGGTTCTAATATTCCAGTTCAGGCATAATGTCCCTGGCTTAATAGTTTATTAAGTTGGCTGCAAGCATTGAGTTTGCTAACCTCTGCCTTGGCACTTTCTTGACCTACACCCTACAGCACACTTTGCTTCATTGACTCTGATGTGTTTAAACCACAGTTTCCCATTTTTGGATGGAACAGGGGAACGGCAGCTTAAACAGTTCATCTTTGATTAAACTGTGAGTTTAAGACAACCCATAATCTAAAACTATGGTTTGCTCCTGGCTCGTTCTAGCACTATAGCTTAAACAAACGACAATTTGCAGAATTTCAGTATATCCCAGGGAACTGTGGTTAGTTTAAAACAGGAGTGGATGCCCCCAATCCCCTCCTGGTATATGAATGAGAGGAAGGGGAAGAACATGTGCCTGAGGTTCACGACAGTCAAGGCACAAAGTGGGAAGCTACATTTGATCTGGTACTTTGTCTTATTTGTTTATATATAACTATCAATCTGAAAAGGGTTCTGCAGCTGGCCAGTTCCCTTTTATAATTCAAAGACTTGAGAAGTGAAGGTTGGGTGCATGGCGTAGTAGACAATGGAGAAAGGGTATAGGAAGCTGCCTTGTACCAGATATGATCATTTGTCCATCTAGCCCATTAGTGTCTACTTAGAATGACCATGGCTGTCCAGGGTCTTGGGCAACTGCTACTTAATCCTTTTGCCTGGCCATGCCAGTGGCTGAATCTGAGACCTTGTGCAAATTGTGTGCTCCCCTACTAAATTATGTCCCCATCTCTATAACCATAACCGTGTCAGGGAGATGCGAGACAAAATGCCTTTCTCAAGGTCACCCCATGGAACCCCATGGCTGCGTGAGAACTTGAGCTCATCTCTATCCAGTCTAAATCCACTATGCCACACTAGAAGCAGAAGCTCAGTGCATTGGTAGCAGACACTTGATAATGCACGAACCTTTCATCCCTGTGCCACGTCTGTCTGCTTCATTCATGGTGCTGTTAAGAATGCCAAATACAGTATTACACCACCTGCCTTCACCTTCTGCGTCAGGTCACTGAGTTGTTGCTGTTGCTGTTGTTTTGCTTGCTGATGCAGTTATTCTCTTTCCTTTCTTGCCCTGATTTTTCTGGGATCTGACTACTCACTTAGGGAAAATGCTAATGCTAGATTTTATGTGCATCTGTCTCGGAGAGGATTGGTGCCTCCTGGCTTCTACGAATTTGAAATATTATGTCAAGCCCAGTCTGCACAGAGCTGGTCTCCGGGCATGCTGCTGCTTTTTATAGTACTGTGTTTGAACCATCTGAGATCCACTTACCAAATGTATTCCTTTTCTGTCTTCTGCTTTATCCTTTGAAAATGGTGTTACTTGCTCAGTTCTCTCCCCCCCCCCCCTGCATTTTGCTATGCGATGGCTTTCTCCATCAGATGGGTCCTTCCCCAATTATACAGTTGAACTGAATGGTCATCCAAGCATGTTTCGCAACCCCACCTTGTTTTATAATCTGCAATAGTGACTTAAAAAAAATAAATCTGGGTTGTGAGTGTTCCTGCGCCAACAAAAGCAGAAGTTTGGAACCAAAGGAAGTAGAATACTGCTGTTGGAGTCATTTGTAGGCAAATCTTTTAACACATCTGCATCTGTGATTCAGAACAATCAAAAAATTTCCACTGAGAATTGGAATGGCACAGAAACCATGGAAAGAAAGAAGGCTGTGGCAAAGGAACCACTAGGAGTATCCATGCCAGAAAGAATAGAGTGTATTAATGCCTCACTTCTGACTTCTGCAAATCTTGCCCAGCCTTGCTCCTTCCCACACCTCCCATCATTTATTAGCAACTGCAAGGACAGATGTTTTTTTAAATTGAGTGCCTACCAGATTTAGATCTCTCACTTGCCTGCTGCCACAGATAGAACAAAATCAAAGGGGAATCAGAATCTAAATTGTGTAGATTTGAATAAGCTTTTGAGAACAAATGCAGCTTAGAGTTAGGGGGTGCTGTAGCCACAAGTGCACATTTGGTTTGCACCCACAGTGCTCGAAACATGTCTATGCTAATTGTAGTTGTACTGTGAAAAAAGAACAAAAATGTGCTCTGGTACATGGATGACTTGTCAAATAATTGTTACAGGTAGGTAGCCGTGTTGCTCAGACGTAGTCGAAACAAAAAATAAAAATTTTTTCCTTCTACTAGCACCTTAGAGACCAACTAAGTTTGTCATAGGTATGAGCTTTCGTGTGCATGCACACTTCTTCAGATACTACTACTTCTGAAGTGTGCATGCACACGAAAGCTCATACCTATGACAAACTTAGTTGGTCTCTAAGGTGCTACTAGAAGGATTTTTTTTAATTTTTTGTCAAATAATGTTAGTTATGCCATCGGAGTATCACAACACATTGCCCTCCAAATGTTGTACTACAAATTCCTTCACCCCTGGCCATTGGCCATAGTGGATGGACCTGATGGGAGTTGCAGTTAAAAACATCTGGAGGCCAACAGGTTGAGGAAGATTGCCTTATACCAGGGGCCACTTTGGACATCACATTTTGTTTTTCAATTTGAGCTCCTTCCGGCCTTTGCCAATATACCTCTTCAGAACCCACTGCAGCAAGTGGAACCTTGGGATTGGGATAAAGCCAGAGCCTCAAAGGAATCTCTCAGGAATAAACAATAGCAAAACCTGCCACCTTTTGATAATCCACCCATGAACCTTTCTCACAATTCTGGGTTTTTGTTTTTGTTTTGGCAGGTTTGCTATGTCATGATAGTCTGCTGCCTTCATTTCCATGTGCTGCAATGTCAGAAAGGGAGAGAATCAAAGCTGCGGTCCAAGTCCCTCTCTAAATTTAGACATCCTTAAAAGTTTCAGAGGGGAAAATATCTTCAGTGCCTCCAAAGCTGGTTTTGAAATCGAAGGAAATATACTTGACGTTGCCAGATTTTGCAGTCATCCTGGAGGCTTGTGAAACACAGTTATGCCAAACATTTCAATCTGGGGATGTAACAAAGCTGTTGACATGTGCCTGGGTTATTGAAGGGTATTTCTGACTGTTGCCATGAGGACTGACAAAGCAGGGAACAAAAATATTGTTGCCTCTTTTTTTGCAAATAAAGGGTAGTCTTGCGCTGCTATCTTTCTGGCAGAACTCTGGAAGGGCGGCAGTAAATGCTGTGGTTACAACGGTTTCCACAGTGGTCTCTGAATGTCAGATGATATATATCTCTTCTGTTGCGAGCAATAGAAACCTATATTTCACCAGCATCTGTTTTGTTGGCGGAAGAGATGCCCAGCCTCTCTTAATGGTGTGCAGCCACAAATTCATGCACGTTGCAAGATTTGTGCCTAAAGTTGGTGGGTTGTTGTGCTGTGTTGTGCTTCGTTTTTCTTAGATCGGTCTATGCTACTGGAACACATCAGCCATGCAAAAAAGTTAATTATTAAGACGTGATAATAAGACAGTGGGGGAACCTCTGTTCAACAGTATCGTCCTGACTGCATGCCCTTCTTAACTTGGATTTATTTAAAGCCTCCCCCCCCCCAACCCTCAGGCTCTCAGAGCAGCTTACAAAGATAGGTAACAAGACAATCCCTGGCCTCAGTTTTGTAATCTGAAAGATATGACACAAAAGGAAAAGGGATTGGGAAGGAGGGTTGGGAGGGGAAGCAAACTCAGGCACTAATTCTTAGTTACAAAGTTCTTATAATGACCAGCTGGAGCAGAAAGAACTCGAAGAGAGGAGTCGAAAGTTGCCCATCTTTCAGCTGAGCGGCCCTGCTTCACTTATTCATTTATTTGCTGGATTTATATCCCCTCTTTTCAGCTCAAGGTGGCATACATGGTTCTCTAGGGAAGCAGGTGGCGCTGCCATCTAAACCACTAAGCCTCTTGGGCTTGCTGATCAGAAGGTTGGCAGTTCAAATCCGCACAACAGGGTGAGCTCCTGTTGCTCTGTCCCAGCTCCTGCTTACCTAGCAGTTCGAAATTATGCCAGTGCAAGTAGATAAATAGGTACCACTGCAGCAAGAAGGTAAACGGCGTTTACGTGCTCTCTGGTTTCCGTCGCAGTTTTCCGTTGCGCCAGAAGTGGTTTAGTCACGCTGGCCACATGACCCGGAAAGCTATCTGAGGACAAACGCCGGCTCCCTTGGCCTGAAAGCGAGATGAGTGCTGCAACCCCATAGTTGCCTTTGACTGGACATAACCATCCAGGGGTCCTTTACCTCCCCCTTTTACATGGTTCTTTCCCTTCCTCATTTATAGTCCCACAAACAATCTTGTATGGTAGGTTAGGCTGAGAGGCAGTGACTGGCCCAAAGTCATCCAGTGGGGATTTGAACCCTGGCCTCCCACAGTCTTAACCACTACACCACACTACCTTTCCTCTTCATCTGCTGAATGAGGTTGGAGTGGCAGCTTTTGCTGCTGGATGACAACTGAGGGAGATGAAAATTCTGCCGGAGCTGGCTTCTTGGTAGAGCTGGGTGGAGTTATCAGTCTCTCTCCTTACCAGCTTGTACTAACATGGAGGTGGGCTTTTCTAGTGGTGGCACCCGTGTTGTGGAATTTCCACTCTGGGTCCCAAAGACACATCTGTTTAAGCAAGTGTCGCCGTGAGTGGAACTTGTGGTTTTGTTGTTGTGCTATGTGTATTACTGTTTGATATTTATTATAGATTTTAATTAGGTATGTTTTAATGCCCCAATGGATTTGTTATTGTATATTTTCATTATGTATTGGTTTTTAGAGTTGTGAAACTGCCGTTTTGTCATATAAGCAGTGTACCAATTAATTAAAAATATGCATCGTCTAATCCTGCTTTTGCCATTTCCTAGGTCCTAGTACTAGCGATTCCTGTCATGGCCCTATACCCTGTTTTTCATAGAATCATAGAGTTGGAAGAGACCACAAGGCCCATCCAGTCCAACCCCCTGCCAAGCAGGAAACACCATCAGAGCATTTTAATAGTTCGTAAACACTTCTGGAAACTTAGGTTGTACCTCTTATTGAACACAGCTATGCAATGTATGCACCGTATTGTGAAAATATACAACTTACATTTTAGGTATGCCTTTGCACCAGAGTTGGTGGGGCTGTGCTTAAGAATCTCTGATACAGTGGTACCTCGAGTTACAAACGCCTCAGGTTACAAACGCTTCAGGTTGCAAACTCCGTTAACCTGGAAGAGTTACCTCGAGTTGAGAACTTTGCCCCAGGATGAGAACGGAAATTGTGTGCCGGCGGCAGCAAGAAAGTTAGTGAAAGCACGCCTTAGCTTCAGGTTAAGAACGGACCTCCGGAACGAATTAAGTTAGTAACTAGAGGTACCACTGTAATGGCAAATAGCGACCCCTCTGTTCTTCTAGGTTCTCCCCACCCCTTACCCCATTCTCCATTTCCTGTCCTTATTTTTCATCTTTGCTTTCAGAGTCGAAGCTTTAAAAGAATATTTTTTTAGAATAGGGCTTGCAGTATTTATGAGTGACTCACTGTTTGCTAAAGGTGGGGTCATATAGGCCAGTTCTGGAAATCTGATCCTCTCTCTGCCCCACAGCTGCCTGTTGTGTTAGGATCAGTACCCCAGAGATCCAGGTTTTCTTTCCCCTCATGGCTGAGGGATGTACACACACAAAAAAACGAATATTCAATTGTCCGTGTGAAACTTCCAGCAAAGTGCTTGGTGCCAAGGAAGACAGGCCCCTCCCCGGGGAGGGGGGGAGGGACAATCCATTGAGATTGCTTTCCTTTAAGTGATGATGGGTATTTGCTTAAGTTCAGAGGATTATTGGAATATTGGAAATACTGGGATTGTGGGAACCCATATCCAAAATACCCAACCTAATGTCTCTCGGGTTGGTTGCTTTGGCTGGAAGCTTTCGTACAGTGACCAAAATGTACTACTCCTTTGACCAGAACGCTAATCCCCTAGTATTTATTGGGGCAGAGTTTCAATTTTCATGCCAAAACATAGCACACACTAAGGTTGAATCTTTTGTTAAACTTCTCATCCAGACCACTAAACATGACAGCTTGGACGGGGCTATGCAGAAGCCTGCAAAGAGCAATTCTATTATTATTATTATTATTATTATTATTATTATTATTATTATTATTATTATTTTACTTCAAGGAACTGTGCAGTCTCTGAACGAACCTTCGCCCACAATTTCCCAAGCTTTGAGAGAAAGGCGGCAGTGGAATTCCTGACTTTGATACAGCTGAGGCTAAATTCCTACTCTCCACAAAGCCCTCTGAATGACCTGTCCCAGCCCTGTCTAGAGTTGCATAACTAAGTCATGAAGTTAAGGGTGCTTTGCTCATCTCCATGATAAATATACAGATGTGGCCTTTTGTAAAAATATACTGTATATTGCTGTAAAAAATATCGCTCTTTACGGTGGATGTGAGACTATCTGCATTTTGGGGCTACAGAAAGGAAGCCCCACTCCCACAATACTTATCCTACATTCTGATTCAGATTGGAATTGCATTTTTGTTGCATTGGTCCTTTGAGGAGCATCACGGCATTGAATATTCAGAAGACGGGAAAACCATACATTCTTGCTCAAAGCACGTTGCACGATATGTTTTCACTGTCTGATTTGCTTACTGATGTTGTGGATTTCATCTCACGCAACTGGTAGAGAAGTGTCTCTGTGTGTGTATGCAAAATGTGTATTTTTCTGCACGGTGTTTTGGACCACAAACTTCACAGCAGGGATCATTAAGACGCTCCCTGAAGGAGCGTCTCCACCTCCATCATTCAGCCCAGACACTGAGGTCCACTTCTGAGGGTCTTCTGGCAGTTCCCTCACTGTGAGAAGTGACGTTACAGGGAACCAGGCAGAGGGCCTTCTTGGTAGTGGTGCCCTCCCTGTGGAACGTCCTCCCACCAGATGTCAAGGAAATAAGCAACTATCTGACTTTTAGAAGCCCTGTTTAGGGAAGTTTTTTAATGTCTGTCATTTTATTATTTTGTATATTTTGCTAGAAGTCGCCCACAGTGGCTGGGGAAACTGCCAGATGGACAGGGCATAAACAATAAAATTTGTTATTATTATTTATTATATTTATGTGTAGCTGCTGTGTCCTTAGTAATATTGCCCTTTCTGCTTCTCTTACATATGTTCTGTTGAATCTGCAGTAAATATGAGCAGTCAAATAACTGGCCCTGTGTGCATGGTGGCTGGTACAACGGAGAACTCTGAAACTTAAGCTGTTTCTTTTAAAACATTAAAAAATTTTTTTACTTCATTTGTATCTTCTCCCCTGTCAAACAGCTACACTTACTGGCAAGATTAGGAACAGCAGCCTTTTCTTCCTGTTCACTGCCTTAGTCGTTGCAGCAAAAACAGCAGTGTCTTTATGACAGTGTAAAGACAAGGGGTGACCTCCAGCTAAATAATATTTGGAGCAGACCTGTTGAAACCAGTGGGCTTGATTTCATTCATTTCAGTGGGTCTCCTCTAAATATGATTTACTTGGCGGCAACCTCATGCCTTTAAGGCTACTTTGTTAGATGGGAGATTTCCTCTGGTCTACAAAGGCTTAGGTCATAGAATCGTAGAATCGTAGAGCTGGAAGGGTAATTTTGTCCAAACCCTGCAATGCAATGTGGGGCTTGAACCCTTGACCCCGAGATTAAGACTGAGCTATCCTAACTAGTCTTTAAGGTGCCACAAGGCTCTTTGTTGCATTTGCTACAGCAGACTAAAAAGGCTGCCCACCTGGAAATCGAGTTGTTGCAGTTCTTTGAAATGATAAATTTGTTCCTGTTCTTGTACTACTTGCTAAAAAAAACATGTTAACTGGCGGTGCCCCCCCCCAAATAACTATTCTGGCACAGAGCAATGTCCTATGGAAACTCTTTGCTATAGAACTTGTTTGCTGTTATCCCAGTGGCTTGAATCTGGAACTTCATCAGCAACAAACGATCATATCGGAAAGAAAGCCTAAGCTGCAAGGGCACTGATGTGTGTGTGAAAAGGAGAAATGTGTGTCCATGTTAAATGACTGAGCAGACAAACACAAATTATATCCTTTTGGTGAGCCCATTGATAGAAGAATGCTATCTCTGCATAGGATCAAATTAAATCTCGAATTGGGGTTTGCAATTTTGGGGGCCTGTGGGTACATTTGCAAACTGAGGAAGCTGTTGTGGGCACCGTATAAACACAGATGCACACAGACACTCTCCCTACTTCACTAGTAATTCCCCAAAGCTCACCAGTAGTTGGTTGCCATAGGAGGCTTCTTGCAAGCCAAATATATTTTTGCAGAGAGATGGGAGGATGTCGTGGGCACCTGGGAAGAAGTCCTTCATGGCACATGTTCTGCCAACATGGGCAACCCATGTCTTGCATATTTATTTTAAGCATTGATGCACTTATGGCCAATTTTAATTCAGCCTTTTTTGTAGTGGTTAGATAAGGTGAATGGCAAATGAAAGCTCATTTTATAATATTGTAACCTGCACATTCTTCAGCTGTGGGCACTTCTTCAGAAGGGTTCCAAGGCCCTCTCAAGTCTCATGCCATAACTTGTAAACTCCCCACTCTGAATTACTAGTTTTTAAAAAAATAAGTTTTCAGAGCCTGAGTTCCCATTCTTCTAAATCTCCCAACACCACAAGCTGGATTTTGCTTTGGGCTAGGTAATAGTAACACAGCTATTTGTAGGCTTGTGCTTTTTATGTATGGACACATCCACCTTGTTCCTTATTACGAAACACTGTCTGCATATCTGGGAGTCTCTTCGGCTTATGTTCCGTGCCTTTATGGGGAGCGCTCTGATGATTCTGAATTTGTGTATTTTGTTTTGCCTTTCTGGGGTGGAGTTCATTGCTCCCTGTCGAACTTCTGGTGCCTATGGAATATTTTAATATTCTTATTATTATGGCATACATTTTAACTGAAAACCTGATTTTATAATTTTAACAGATTTTTATTTTCATTGTATGGAGATTCTCATACGCTCCTTAGAGACAATTGTGAATTTAAGCGATATACAGTGGTACCTTGGTTCTTGAACAGAATGCATTCTGGGAGTCTGTTCGACCCCCAGAACCACTCAAAAACCAAGGTGTGGCTTCCGATTGGCTGCAGGAGCGTCCTGCAGCCAATTGGAAGCCACAGAAGCCACGCTGGATGTTCAGCTTCCGAAAATTGTTCAAAAATCCGGAACACTCACTTCCGGGTTTCGATGGTTTGGGAGCCGATTTGTTATGGAGCCAAGGCATTTGAGATCCAAGGTACAACTGTATAAATTGCAAAAAGAAGAAGAAAAGCCCAGATTATGCATTGTTTTAATAGGGCTCTAGGAAGAAAGACAATAATGAACCCTGAACCTTTTGTTCGTTTTTATTCTATGCAGATGAATCTTCCTTGTACTCTGCCTGTTTTACTGTTACAGTTTGTTGATGATAATAATAATAATAATAGAAATTTGTTTGTGTGTGTGTTTCTTCAGATTTTTAGCCTGTGGAAATGTACTCGGTTTACTTTTTAAAGAAGTTGCTAGAGGTGCTGAAATAGTGTTTTCCCCTAACATGGCTTAGGTTGGCTGACTTATTCCATGTACCTGAAATGTGTTTCCCGAATTTGAGGGCTTGAATCTAATTTGGTCTTGCCTGTTTCTGGTTGCTTTTTCAATGTGACAGAGAAAAACAAAACGTAGACAGCATCTTTGGCAGACATTAATAGTTTTTAAAAATCATTTTCAGCCTTCAGGGGCTCAAACTTAATTGTCCCAAAATCTGGATGGAATAGGATTTGTATAAAGGACTTTTGCATAACAAGGGAACCAATGGGCCACCCAGATCGATTCCTCTCTGGAATATCAGTAATAAGTAGGCATTCCAATGATAGTCTTGTTTACATGCTGCGGGCCCAAGATAATGATTTCAGATGTGAGCCGGGTACAAATTTCTCAATTTGAGATCAGGTACAAACCGGGTACAAATTTCTCAATTTGAGATCAGCCCTTCGGAGTAGTTTGCTTGATGTGAGTCATGCATTCCTCTTGAAGGCACCTTCCCCATTCCAACCCCCGTTTCTTTTAGCATGCCAGAAACATTTAGAGCAGGCATCCCCAAACTTCAGCCCTCCAGATGTTTTGGACTACAACCCCCATCTTCCCTGACCACTGGTCCTGTTAGCTAGGGATCATGGGAGCTGTAGGCCAAAACATCTGGAGGGCCGCAGTTTGGGGATGCCTGATTTAGAGCTTTGACTTATACTGGTAGTTTTGATTTCATGGATCTGGTACGGAAGAATTCAAATTATGAAGGGGGTGGGGAGCAAATTCATGCAAGCCAGGGTGTGGAGCTGTTCATTCTGCCACAGTCAACCAGCATTTTTAATAGTGGGGGGGGGAGGGGATGGGACACAAAAACCTATTTGCTGTTGCTGAAAAATTGGTAATTTTAAACTCTTGCTGAAAATGCAAAGTTGACGCTAGAGTTCTTTGGGGAAGGGGATTGAAAATAAAACCACCCATTTATCATAGTGCTGTTATACAAAACTATGGTGTGACCATGCTTGGAGTACTGGAGGCATAGGCAAACTCGGCCCTCAAATGTTTTGGGACTACAACTCCCATGATCCCTAGCTAACAGGACCAGTGGTCAGGGATGATGGGAATTGTAGTCCCAAAACATCTGGAGGGCCGAGTTTGCCTATGTCTGCAGTACTGCATACCGTTCTGGTTGCCTTACCTCAAAAAGGATATTGTAGAGCTTGAAAAAGTTCAGAGAGCAACCGAAATGATCGAGGAGTTGGAGCAAGAATATTAGAAAAGTTCAAGGAGGATAAGGTAGCCCAGATGACTATGTTCTACCTCAGGCTTCCCCAAATTTCAGCCCTCCAGATGTTTTGGATTACAATTCCCATCTTCCCCGACCACTGGTCCCGTTAGCTAGGGATCATGGGAGTTGTAGGCCAAAACATCTGGAGGGCCGCAGTTTGGGGATGCCTGTTCTACCTCCACCGTCAGAGGCGGCATGTCTTTGAATTGCAGTTGTTGGATAATGCAAGTGGGGAGAATGCTGTTGCACCCAGATCCTGCTTTTGCGGGTTTCCTATCGGCATCTGGCTGGCCACTGTGAAAACGGAATGCTGAACTAGGTAGGCCAGTGGCCTGATCCAGTCAATGGCTGTGGACAGATACAGGCAATGGGTTGTGTTGTATTGAACAAAGAGCTGCTGTGGCACATAACCTTGCCGCGACCCCCTAAGCCAGAGGTTTTCAACCTTGTTGAGTCCACGGCTCCCTTGACATTCTTTCTGCAGCAGCCCTGTGGGTCTCAGGAGCCTAGTTATGTTATGTCACCCTTTGCCTGCGGAGTTGGCAGCCTCTCACCCTTTTCTGAACACCCTCATTGTGGAGTGTTCCATCAGCCTCCTCTGCTTTCCCCTCTCCTTAGGAGTCCTCTGGGCAGCCGCTGCCGCGGCCACGGTCTCTGAGCTGCCCCCCCTTGCCCCAGAGAGAGGTGCCTCCTCACACTGCCCCAAAGGGGCCTGGGACTTGTCTGTCCATTCCCAAGAGCAAGGGCTGGCGGACTGGCTGGCTGGGCTCCCTCGCCCACTTGCTTGCTTACTCTGAGACCACCTCAGCTCCTGGCAACCAGCACCCCCTGGCCAGACCCAGAGGCACCATTCGCCTAGGGAGCTTGTAGGCAGGACTGCTGCAACAAACAGCTGTGCAAGCCTTTGGGGAGGCAGAGACACAAGAGGGCATCAGAGGAGGGAGGGAAGGAAAAAGGACAGAAGCCAGTGTTACCCGCGGCACCCCGGACATCATTCAAGGCACCCCAGGGTGCCACGGCACACTGGATGAAAACCACTGCCCTAAGCTAGTCTACTGCCCTGTGGTGCAGTGGAGAACACATTCAGTTTGTGCCTCTGTTCCCTTTATGAAAAAAACAACATGACCTACCTCCTAGGATTGCTGTGAGGAGGAGTAATGAACTTAGTGATCAGCTGGTGGTTGATCACAGGATTCTATAAAATGACACATTTGGTTTGTTTTAGTTGTTGTTGCTCCTATCCAGTTCCAGTTCAGCTAGCAGTTCCATGGTAGTATTGCTTAATAAAGTTTTGAAGAAATAGACTTGCAATAGCCATGGTACCCAAATTATACAGTTTAGGAGCACATGTTCCTGGGACATGTTGTACTACTGTACTTAAATTTTATGTTTTACATGCAAAAGTGCTGTGGCCAGGACATATAATTTCCTTTAGCAAAGGTTTCCATTAATAATCGCACTATTTAAGAATTCAAGGAGACACCATGGAACCTTGTTTCTCTTTTTAAATGGGTGGATAATTTTGTTTCTCAGTGGAGGATGGGCCTATATGTTGGGAAGTCCCCTTGTTAGAAACTCTGCATCATCGAGGGTGCTCTATACTCTTACTCAATTAAGAGTTTGTATCTGGGCTGTAGAGACAAATATAGCTTGCATGTGTAATTAAGGGGAAATGTGTGTCAGGCTGGGTCCCAGACAGACCTTTTAAGAGACAGTAATGGAAATGCTACCTAATAAAGAGCACAGCACATGGAAAACATGAACCAACGATTTATTATTGACCCGTGTAGCTGGAGAGTATGGCTGCATGGATTGGCTAGGTGCTACAAAACTCTATGGTATTAAGCCGACTTTTCAGACCACCCAGAACTGTGAGATCTTTCATTGGAGAGGAGGATTCCCTTCCCTTCCACAAAGAGAAATGTGGACTTATTCTGCCCCCTGCCCCCACAATTGGAAATGAAACTATATAGGAGAGTTGCTTCTTCTGGAATTTGGTTGGAAGATCACCTGCCCAAATTAGGGTGATACAATTAAATTGGAATCCAGCAGTGGCTCATAGGGCAGGGTAGCTTATTGGGATGGAGTAGAGGAAGGTGGTGGCAAGTTGAGAGAGCCCCATAGATTCATGCACACCGCTGAGAGCTTTTCTCATCCCATCATTGTCTGTGCCACTTCTAGGAGGATGCTACTGTTGGCTCTCTTTTCATTTCTTATGAGCCATTCGTCTAGCGAGGCAACCTCCACTCGAAAAATCCTTTCGTTAAGCGGAAATTTCGTTAAGCGAGGCACCACTGTATTTTTATTTTGGTTCTGATGTTCCCATTTGTTTTTGTGTGTCATCCCCTTGCCCCGCTGTGCAGACTGCATGTGAATTGATTTTAATTGTGTATTTGCTTCAATTACAATAATTGCAATTGATCCAAGTGACCGTTTGACAGATTATTGGATTCATTCGTATTCTTTTTTCCCTTTTTAAAAATGAACATAAAACGAGTCTGATAAGATATTTTCAGAACTTAATGCATTTGGGTCATGGTGAATTCACAGAATTTGGGTTTCTGAAGATTTGAAGGTGACCTGGAAACTACAATTAATCCAGAATGCGGCAGCTAGACTGGTGACTCGGAGCAGCCGCCGAGACAACATAACACCGGTACATTGGCTCCCAGTACAATTGGCTCCAAGCACAATTCAAAGTGTTGGTGCTGACCTTTAAAGCCCTAAACAGCCTCTGTCCAGTATACTTGAAGGAGCGTCTCCACCCCCATCGTTCTGCCCGGACACTGAGGTCCAGTACTGAGGGCGTTCTGGCGGTTCCCTCGCTACAAGAAGCCAAGTTATCTCCTGCTTGGACTACTGCAAGCCAAGTTATCTCCCACTTGGACTACTGCAATGCGCTCTACGTGGGGCTACCTTTGAAGGTGACCCGGAAACTACAACTAATCCAGAATGCGGCTGCTAGACTGGTGACTGGGAGCGGCCGCCGAGACCACATAACACCGGTCTTGAAAGATCTACATTGGCTCCCAGTACATTTCCGAGCACAGTTCAAAGTGTTGGTGCTGACCTTTAAAGCCCTAAATGGCCATAGTCTAGGATACCTGAAGGAGTGTCTCCACTCCCATCGTTCTGCCCGGACACTGAGGTCCAGTACCGAGGGCCTTCTGGCGGTTCCCTCGTTGCGAGAAGCCAAGTTGCAGGGAACCAGGCAGAGGGCCTTCTCGGTGGTGGCACCCGCCCTGTGGAACGCCCTCCCATCAGATGTCAAAGAAAAAAACAGCTACCAGATTTTTAGAAGACATCTGAAGGCAGCCCTGTTTAGGGAAGCTTTTAATGTCTGAAGGATTTCTGTATTTTAATATTTTGTTGGAAGCCGCCCAGAGTGGCTGGGGGAACCCAGCCAGATGGGCGGGGTATAAATAATAAATTATTATTATATTATAAGCTGCAGTATTACACCCACTTACTTGGCAGCAAGGTTAATTGAAATGGAATAATTGCTTCTGACTGGAAAGAAGATGGCACCCTGATGCATGGAGTCTTTTGAGATAATGTATGTGAAAGGCAACAGTTCAGAGGTAGAGCACATGCTAGGCATGTAGAAGCACCGCCAGTTTCAATTCCTGGCACCCCCAGGGAGAGCTAGAAAAACAATACCGAAACCTTGAAGAGCTCCTGCCAGCCATTGTAGACAGCACTGAGCTAGGTGGTTTGACTCAATATACTGCTGCATCTTATATTTCTAGCTCCTGTTATTGCTCTTGTTGTAAGCTGGAAACTTAATTTTTGTATACTGTAAACCTGTCTTATGTGGGGTGAGACTGCAGAATCAGTTTTGTGCTCATGACCACCGATGTTTCATATTAGGTCTGTGTAACCTTCATAGGAATCTTAAAGCTGTGCTACAGGGGCCTAAATAGATTTAATGGTCATTCCCTGTTTTCGGTGAGGGGCGGGGTGGAACCCTGGAAACTATAAGTGAGGCAAAAGATTGCTAACGGAAGTTGGAGCATCCTCACCAAGCTAGGATGTAAAAGGACTGATTTGGGGGAAGCCCCACTTTTCATTGCCATATTTGGAACAAAATGCTATACTGTAGTTTTGAATTTTCACTTAAAGCGCTGTAACTTAAAGCTGCCGCTTACCCTACCCTTCATAACACAGGAGGAATGTTCAAATAGGCTGCCATGTTAACCTATTTCAGTCATGTCATCATCCCTGGTGTTTTGTTGCTGTTTTAAGTCTGAAAGCACCATACACGTCTAGCTTTTCCTATTTATGTCTCTGTCTTAGGACAGGGTTCTAAACCAGTTCACAACGATACAGCACTTCCCAAGTAAATTAGCTATCCCCCCCCCTCTCTCTATATTTGGTTAAAGAGTCAGCTTTGTCACTTTTAAGGACTGCGGCAGTTCTGTTGTGTGGTGATGGTTCTGGCATTTGCGGATGTTTACCTATATTGGAGGCTAGTAAGTTCTCTCCCTGGCTTGGAAGTATGAAACCCGTATGAATGATATACTTGAGCCATGCTTAGAGTTTTTGTTTTCTTTTTTCTTTCCCTAAAAATTATTAAAACAAAGCAAAACGTGGTAGTAGCATTTATTGGAGCCATGTTCTGGAAGCCTTGGCCCTTAATCTTAATATGGGTGTTGGGTGTGCACAATGTATCTGGTCAGAGGATCTCTCAGTATTCTCAAAATAAACTCAATTCATTCATATATATATTCTCACACACACACACACACACAGAGAGAGAGAGAGAGAGAGAGAGGGAGAGGGAGAGGGAGAGGGAGAGGGAGAGAGAGGTAGAACAATCATTTCTGCATAAGCTTAGAATGTGCATGACGAATGTGAATCCTGATATAAACCGATCTGCACCTTCCAGACTAATGCAGACCAGAGCTTTGTGGTGTGAATGCTCTGACATGGCTCAATGTGCATTTAGAAACGCATGTGTTGAGATTTGACATGCATCTTTAAATTCATAATGATATATTTGTGCAGATTGACTATATATACACACATATACAGTACATGTAGAAAAAGGGTTTGGGTGGACTTAACAGTGAAGACATGTGAAAGTGATACATAGATGGGAGATAGGCTGGTTCATCCATGCCTACTTTAGAAGCTATTACTGTACCTAGTTACAATGAATGCTTTCCTTTTTATAATTAAATGCCGTATGCAAAAAGGAGAGGTTTTTAATGGATTGGATTGTGCTACATGTTATATGTAAACACACCTAATAGTTGCTTAATGGCTACTTTACTGTTGGAAAAGCCTCTGTGTAAGGAAGTGGCTGGGAACTGAGAACAGGTGAGTCCATTTCTCCACCCACTTCTCTTCTTCCAACTACCCCATTCTAAAGCTGTTTCCCTTGTACAGTACATCTTTGCATCTAATGTGTAGTTTAATGGGAAATTAATCATGAACACCTGAAACTAAATGAAGCCAATAGTATACCATTGCCCTTGGTGATCAGCCAACTTTTTGAGTGTGCTCGGAGTGGAGGGAAATGCGTTTTCATAGAATCATGGAATTGCATAGTTGATAGGGCATCCAGTAAAAAAACCCTGCAAGGCAGGAATCTCAGCTAAAGCATCCATGACAGACGGCCACCCAAACTCTGCTGAAGAACTTCCAAAGAAGGAAAGTCCACCATTTCCCGAGGGAATCCATTCCACTGTCAAATAGCTCTTACTGTCAGAAAGGTTCACCTGATGTTTAGTCTGAGTCTCCTTTCTTGCTACTTGAAGCCATTGGTTCAATTCCTACCCCTCCAGTGATCCCCTCCTGTTTGGGAGATAACCCCACCCCACCCCACCCCAGTGTTTCATAAGCTTGGTAAGAATGATCGTGATCTTTAAAATCACCTATGGCAAGGTAGCCAAAGCGGTTTCCTCCAGATGTGATTGGATTATAATTGCCCCTCCCCATTGGGCCTATGGAAGTTGAAGTACGTACAACAACAGCAGGCTATTCACTGACCTAGGGAAATCAATAGTCAGGTTGGTGGGGGGGGGGGAGAAAAAAAGTTTTTAAAATTGGAAATGTTCATCTTCCAAAAACCCATTCTATTTCTTCATCTGAAGCAGCCATGCCTGTTTTTGTTTTTTTGGTATGGCAAACCAGGGCTTCAGTATGGCCTCATTACAGGTTCCCTCTTGAAGAGGCGAGCTCTCTAGAGCAGAGCTGAGGTAGCATCCTGGGCAAGCATTTAAACTTTAGACTTAATAAGCCACATTGCTGCAAATTATCGTAACCGGACAATCAGAGTGCATTTTCTGAAAAGTCTGTCGCGGTGCATGAATCACACTCTGCTTTTGTGTGAAGAGAGCTTTGCTCATGGTTTTCCAGTATCTCTCATCCTTACATTCTCATTTCATCCATCACTTTGAACACACACAATGCTATAACGTTTAGAGAGCTGTTCCTTTTCTGCATTTCCTCCTCCATTCTTCCTATAACAAATCAGGAAGCAGAGCCACTTTTGTTAAAAGCACATCCCTCTTCTTCAGTTAGGTTGTGGTCAAAATCAGGGGTGGGAACAGTTTGTGCATATAGGTGGCATGTTTCCTTTAAAACATTATTGTGATAAATCCCCAAGCTCTGATTCATTTTTTGCTTTTCCAGCATTGGGGGACTTTAAAGTGCAATTTGTGGTCACTGAGTGTGGATGCATGGCAAGCAGCAGAAATTATTTCAAAATTCTGCTAAAAACGTGGGTGAGTTTGCAACCTGAAGCAAGAATAAAAAACCAATCCACAAAAGTTAAAGCTGTGAATCAAACAGGAAATATTAAGCCTGTGTTTCTCTACAGATATTAGTGATACTGTACTTTTATGAGTTATGTGTGGTTATATGTGTTGGCATCCATCTGACTCGGGAGACAGTGGAGGAGTGCGCCATTGGTAGTGAAGTCAAACTGTTGGAAGGTTGCAGCACCTGCTGTGGCGATATGGGAGAGACATGTTTTGTTGCAGCTGGAGCAGATAAACGTCCAGTGATGATCTGCTTCTTTTCAAACACTTCCAGGATGCAAGCCAAGCAGTATGGTATATGCAAGCACTGCTGTCTTATAGAGGGCTTAATTTTGGGGGTGGGGATGGGGAGGAAAATTGTATTAAGTAAGATTGGAGGAAAGTAGTTAGGCCCTTTTACAGGAAGACATTTGCATTGCATTACCTCTGCTTTTAAAATGGTAAAAAGTGTTTGTTGAATTAGTTTTATTTTAAATCGTACTTGCACACCTGATATTTTGCATTACAGAAAGATGCACCAAAGCTGAAATGGCATTTTAAAAAATTCTTCTTCTTCTTTGGCGATCACTTGTAGTCGAGTAAGATTGTCTTTCATGAACACGATTTTAACAATGGGTCCGTAAGTGACCGTGGAGGCCAATTCTGGATCCACACGTCCTTCCACAGTGGGGACATTGGTTTCCAGGCGGGAGTTGATCACGGTGTGGATTTGCCAAGCGTACCTTCCTCTTAGCACATTTCTTCCTTGCATCCTGAGATCGAGTTTCTTCAAAGCCCGGTGTGGTTTACTATTTTGTTAATATGGGTTTCCGAGTCTTTCTTTGTCCAAGGATCAAATAGATAAGGCTTTGTGCTTTGGAAAAGAATATGTTGAGGTCTAATGCATACCTTCCAACATGTCTCCCACGAAAATAGGGACGTCCCATTCCACAATGATAATTTTACTATTTATACCCCACACATCTTACTGGGTTGCCCCAGCCACTCTGGACAGTTCCCAACACATAATAAAACATTAAACACTAAAAGCATAATAAAACTGAAATATACTCGGAGTCGAGAGTGAATTTCATGCTCTTTATTCAGCTCATATTCATCAAGGAGAAGAAGAGAAGACGAATGGCTCTTTTCCCAAAACCACCTGCTTATATACATTATTTACACAATGGGCCTTGCGTGATTGGCTACTTCAGGGCTACACCTGTGGGCCAATTATATTGTGGATTGACTTCTGCCTGCAGCCTGATTGGCTGCTCCTACAGGCCAATCAGGTAGCAGATTCACTTCTGCCAGCCGCCTGATTGGCTGCTCCAGCAGGCCAATCAGGTTGCGGATTCACTTCCACCTGGAGTTGGATTGGGTAGCTCCCGCTGATTCTGAATCCTATTGTTCTAGGATTCAGCTCAGTACATAACACCCCTCCCCTCTAAGTTCCAGTCCTGCCTGGGAAGTTGAATTCGTAGTCCCCAAGGTCTGCTGGCCGCCTCCGTGTGCGTTGTGGCCTGGGGTGTTCCTTGGTCAGGGGTTCTGGTTCTGGCTCGTGTTCCGAGGCTGCTGGCTGTGCCGGGGCTGTCTGGTCTGGCGCCACTGAACCATTAGGTTGTGACTCTGGTTCCGGTGTCCTTCCAGCCTCGGGGCGCCCCTCTGTGCCTACTGCTTCTGCTTCCCCTGCCCACCCCTCTCGCTCTACAGGCCTCACTGCCCTGCTGTCCCCTTGGGACCCCTCTGTCCCGCTCTCCTCCCGGGTTCCTCCTGGGAATCGTCGCCGTAGCTGGTCGCAGTGGCGGCGCCAACATTGCCCCCCTTCCGTTAGTACCTCGTACGACACGGGACCGGTCACCTTGGTGACTGTGGCGGGTACCCATGCTGGGCCTGCCCCAAAATTCTTCGCATACACTGGGTCCTGGGCCACAAATGTCCGGGGGTTCCTGCCTTTCCCCACCACTACCTCATCCTGAGCTCTGTCGGGGTGAAGTCGGTCCAGTCTAGTTGCAAGGCGCCGGCCCATGAGTAGTTCAGCTGGGCTCCGGCCCGTCGTTGTGCTTGGGGTGCTGTGCTGTGCTAGAAGAAATGCGGCAAGGCGGTATTCCCAGTCCCCTTGTGTTATGCGGCGGAGGCTGTCCTTGGTGGTCCGCACCATGCGCTCCGCTTGGCCATTGGTGGCAGGGTGGAATGGTGCTGAGCGGATGTGGCGGATGGCGTTCTGCGCTGTGAAGGTCTGGAACTCCTCTGACGTGAATGCGGTTCCATTGTCCGAGACGAGGGTGTCAGGGAGCCCGTGGGTTGCAAACAGCTTACGTAGTACCCGGATGGCTGCCGCCGTAGAAGTGGACGGTACCAGTGCGACCTCCAGCCATTTGGTGTAGGAATCCACCACTATGAAGAATGTTTTTCCCTGGAAGGGGCCAGCGAAGTCCACGTGCAAGCGTGACCATGGATGTCGGGCGGACTCCCAGGGCTGGACTGGGGCCCTT
Organism: Zootoca vivipara; assembly: GCF_965207765.1. NCBI lineage: Eukaryota > Metazoa > Chordata > Lepidosauria > Squamata > Lacertidae > Zootoca > Zootoca vivipara. Next base: position 94,723,849 of record NC_142584.1, on the reverse strand, counting down.
GGGGGATCCGGGCGGGATTCTTGGCAGGTCTGGCAGTGTTGGACCCAGGCCTCTATCTCTCTGTCAATCCCCGGCCACCACACATAACTCCTGGCAAGGGCCTTCATCCTCACTACCCCTGGGTGTGTCTCGTGTAGGGCTGTGAGGACCCTTTTGCGGAGGGGCTGGGGAACAACAACCCTGCTTCCCCATAACAGGCACCCCTTGTGGGCCGACAGTTCATGTTTGCGGTTTGTGTAGCCAGCGAATTCTGGCCCGGGGCTGCTGCTGGGCCATCCTCGCCACACCCAGTCCAGGACCCGGGAGATGACCCTATCTTTTGTGGAATGGTGCGCAACTTCTTGTGCCTGAATGGGTCGGTCGGGAAGCAGCTCCAGGGTCATAACCTCTTGCGCAGGCGCTGGGTCGGGGCCTGTTTCTGGTAGTGGTAGCCTGCTGAGTGCGTCTGCGTGGCCCATCACCTTCCCAGGGCGGTGGATTAGTGCATACTGGTAGCCGGCAAGGAAAATTGACCACCTGAGGACACGTGGAGACAACACTTGGGGGGTCTGCTTCTCGGGGGCAAACAGGCCAAGCAACGGCTTGTGGTCAGTCACTATGGTAAAGGGCCGCCCGTACAAGAAATCATGGAATTTTTTTACGCCCTTCACGATTGCCAGACCCTCCTTGTCAATCTGTGAGTAGTTTCGTTCGGCTGCAGCAAGCGTCTGGGAGAAGTATGCCACCGGCACCTCTCTTCCATCCGGGAGTTGGTGTCCCAGGACAGCGCCGATGCCATAGGGAGAGGCGTCGCATGCCAGCACCACTGGCAGCCTCTCGTCGAAGTGTGCCAAGACCGAGTTCGAGACGAGCAAGTCCTTGACTGCCTGGAATGCGGCCCTTTGTCGCTGGCCCCACACCCAAGGGGCCCTTTTATCTAGGAGTCTGTGTAGGGGCTCCGCTACCGCTGCCTTATGGGGAAGGAAGGCATGGTAAAAGTTCAATAGTCCCAAGAATGACTGAAGTTCGGGCTTGCTCTTGGGCGCTGGGGCCTCACAAATGGCCCGTACCTTGTCACCGGTTGGATGGACCCCTTCTGCGTCCACCTTAAATCCCAGAAAGTCCACCTGCGGCACTCCCAGTAAACACTTTTCCCGCTTCACCTTGAGGCCCGCCGTCTGGAAACGGTGCAGGACGGAGCGGAGGCGGTCCTCAAATTCCTCTGGTGTGGGCCCGGCGATCAGTACATCATCGAAGAAGGGGGTGACGCCAGGAATCCCTTTAAGGAGAGAGTCCATTAGATTCTGGAATATGCCTGGTGCCACGCTAACGCCAAATTGCAGCCGCTTTACTCTGAATGCCCCTCTGTGCGTCACAATCGTCTGAGCCTCTGCTGTGGCTTCGTCCACAGGCAACTGTTGATACGCTTGGGCCAAGTCCAGTTTGCCAAAGATTTTTGACCCAGCCAGGGTGGCGAGGACATGGCTGACCACTGGCACTGGGTATGCATGAGCCGTGAGAGCCTTGTTTATGGTGCATTTGTAGTCTGCACAGATGCGGACCGAACCATTAGGCTTGACGGGTGTGACAATTGGAGTTTCCCAGGGGGCGTTGGGCACCGGCTCCAGCACTCCTTGCTCCACGAGCCGGTCCAATTCCTCGTCTATGCGGGGTTTCAGGGCAAACGGGACCCGGCGGGCCTTGTGCCTGATGGGTCGTACAGCGGGGTCTAGCTGTAGGGCAATGGGGGGTCCTGTATATCGTCCCAATGCCCCATCGAAAACCCCTGGAAACTCTTTGCATATGGCGTCCACGTCCACTTGTAAGCTAGTGCGGTTCACCCCGGTAACGGCTAGCCCCAGAGGTCCAAACCATGCCAGTCCCAGTAAGCTAACGTAGGGGCCCTTAACTACCAGCAAGTCCAATTGTTGCTTTCGCCCTCGATATTGCACCCTGAAGGTCCCCACCCCCATTGTAGGGACCTTACGTTTCTGGAAGTCCCGGAGGGTGAATGGGGCCGGCCTTAGTTTGGGACCCCCATTAGGGCACAGTTCCCTTAATGTTCGGGCCGAGATTATGGATAGAGTTGAACCCGTGTCCAGCTCCATGCGGCATGGGGCTCCCTCTATCTGTACCTCTATATAAATTTTCTCTGTGCTGGGATGGGGCAACTGGAATACCTGGTAGTCCGTGATCTCCGTCGAGTTGCCTTGGTGCATGGTGCCGTGTGACCTGGGGCTCCTGGGTCGGTCATCTGATGCTTGTTGACGGGTGAGTCGAGCCCGACACACCCGGGCGATGTGTCCCAATTTTCTGCACTGCCTGCACTCTGCGTTGCGGAAACGACAGGTCCTCCTCTCGTGGTTCTCCCCGCAGCTTGCACAGTTCCCTCCTTCTCGTCGAGGCTGCTGTGGTGTGTGTGCTGCTTGAGTGCACCGCTGTACTCGGTGTACTTCCTCCCTGTCAGATTCGGATTCGTCGGTGAGGTCTTCGTGGTAGACCCTCGGTTGGGATGGCGGGGCCGGTCGTGCCTCTTGCGTTGACCTCTCGGCGGCTTCGGTTGCCAGGGCTTCCTCCAGAGCAATCTGGAACGTGAGGTCTTTTTTGGCGTAGAGGCGTCGTTGCAACATCTCGTCCCTCAGGCCACCGACGAGGCGGTCACGAAGCATGTTCTCCAACTCTGAGAAGTTGCATAACCGGGCGGCTTGGCGGAGGGAGGTCACAAACCCAGTTATGGTTTCCCCCGGGGCTTGCCGCTTTGCGTAGAAGGCATTTCGGCAAGCTACCTCCGAGGGCTGTGGTGAAAAGTGCTCCTTCAGCCGTTCCATTATTGTTTTGTAAGAGACGGTAGCGACATCTCTAGGTGCAAGGAGAGCCCGGGCGATTTCAAACGTCTCCTCTCCACAGACGCTGAAGAATGTCGCCCTCTTCATGGCATCGTTGGTGACTTCTTTCGCTTGCAGGAGGAAGTTGAAACGGGCGGCGTACCCTTCCCAGTCTCCTGATGCTGGTTTGAATGGCAAGAAGCTGCTGTCGGTTGCCATTCTGGGTTCCTTGGGTCCTGGAGCTGAAGCCTGGATGCACGGTGCGATGCAGCGGTGCAGCAGGTGGCGGTGCTGCGGTGCAGTGCGTGGTGGCGGTCAGCTCAGCAGGATCCCATCCTCGTCGCCAGTGAAATATACTCGGAGTCGAGAGTGAATTTCATGCTCTTTATTCAGCTCATATTCATCAAGGAGAAGAAGAGAAGACGAATGGCTCTTTTCCCAAAACCACCTGCTTATATACATTATTTACACAATGGGCCTTGCGTGATTGGCTACTTCAGGGCTACACCTGTGGGCCAATTATATTGTGGATTGACTTCTGCCTGCAGCCTGATTGGCTGCTCCTACAGGCCAATCAGGTAGCAGATTCACTTCTGCCAGCCGCCTGATTGGCTGCTCCAGCAGGCCAATCAGGTTGCGGATTCACTTCCACCTGGAGTTGGATTGGGTAGCTCCCGCTGATTCTGAATCCTATTGTTCTAGGATTCCGCTCAGTACATAACAAAAACATTAAACACTAAAAAAACAAAAAACCTTCCCTATAAAGGATTGCCTTCAGACGGCTCAGGGATTGAATAACTCCACACCCTCCAGCATTTCTCCAACGAAAATAGGGGCATCTTAAGGAAAAAGGACATTCTGGGATCAAATCAGAAACTGGGACGGCTTCTTTAAATCAGGGACATCCCTGGAAAATAGGGACATTCGGAGGGTCTGCCAATTGTAAGAATGAAGGACAATTACTACCGGTAGCACTGAGTTTTCTGAGTTTTGTTGTTGTAAAGCAGCATGCATTAGTCATCTATTTTCGTTTTGCAGAAGTTCTCTCTTATAGTGGCAGAGGTTAAGGGGTGGGCAGTAGGAGAGAGAGAGCAGTTAGTAGAAGCTAGTGCTTAGTGAGACTTTACAGTGCAGATGCTGGAATTGGGCCATTGGAAACAGAACCACAGGGTCAGAGTGAAGCCTTGCTTGCTGGGTCCAAAGAATGGCTTCTCAGGGTAAGTTAGGAAAGAGTTGTATGCTGAGTTTGAAATTATTGCAGCAATCCTTAAAGCAGGCCTTTCCTTTATATCCCAGCATGCTGTATTTTGTGTTGTGTTTGTGCTTTCCTGTGCACAGGAGGGTTGTTTTTTTTTTTTAAAAAAAAAGACCTGACAGCTGGTTAATGACAATGTTTGTGATGGGAAATCTGTGCTACTTACAGGTCTATGAAATAAGTAATGTCCACCAGATTCTATGAAGCTATCATCTGGAAGACTCTAGATGATGGACCTTTTTTCAAGCCTAATTGCTAGAGTACCTCATGTACTACAATTTCCTTCCAAAAAAATCACCTCTTGGGGAGGCAGTCTTTGTGGAGATGCAACTGAATGGGGAAGGATTCACACCTCTCTCCCCATATGCTGAGATTTCCATTGTCTGAGATCACCTTCTTTTAGAAATTAGGTATAGGGGGAAACTTCCAGTGCTGTAGATGTGTGTGTGTGTGTGTGAGAGAGAGAGAGAGAGAGAGAGAGAGAATGAATGGTTGTGTTTTTGTATGAATGTGTGTGTGTGTGTGTGAGAGAGAGAGAGAGAGAGAGAATGAATGAATGAATGAATGGTTGTGTTTTTGTATGAATGTGTATGTGTGTGTGTGTGTGTGAGAGAGAGAGAGAATGAATGAATGAATGAATGGTTGTGTTTTTGTATGAAGTGTGTGTGTGTGTGTGAGAGAGAGAGAGAGAGAGAATGAATGAATGGTTGTGTTTTTGTATGAATGTGTGTGTGTGTGTGTGAGAGAGAGAGAGAGAGAGAGAGGGAGGGAGGGAGGGAGGGAGAGAGAGAGAGAGAGAGAGAGAGAGAGAGAGAGAGAGAGAGAGAGAGAGAGAGAGAGAGAGAGAGAGAGAGAGAGAGAGAATGAATGTGACACCACCTGTATTTTGCATTGCCCCAACCCTGAAATGTTAGCTCAGGGCCCACTGTGCTTTGTAAGAAAACAACAATAATTCTCATCCCTGACAAATAGGTAGAAAGTTTCACCACCACACAGGAAAAAGTATTTCTGGAAACATGCTGTTTAGAAACAAAAGTTTGTATGTATGCATTTCCCCTTGTATGTATGAAAAAATACTGATGTGTGGGTTTGGTTTATTCCCTTTAGTAGTTAAAAAGAATACTGTATCTTGCCATTAGGATCAACCCAAACTGAAGGGAAAAATAAGATGCCACCTGAGGCATAAATGGCCTTGGTTGCTAGAATGCTAGTTACCACCTGTGGCTGGTGGACGAACCATGCCCTTTCCTGGGCAGGGAGAGTTTGTCCACAGTGATCCATGCACTGGCAACATCTCATATGGATTACTTTGAGATTTTTTTTCTAATGCAAGAGGCTAAGAGACATGATTACATAAGTAAATAGAATGATATAACTGGCTATGTTTCACCTGCAGAATGGAAAATGGTAAGAGGAGGTCTGCTACATATAAGGGAGCAAAAATAAAATAAAATCTCTGTTGCGCCCAAGGACAGGACTACAGCTAAGGGACTTAAATCACAGAAAGGTAGATTTTGGTGGGATAGTAGCAGAAATGTCTTCATTTCCCCATATTTCTGCAAAACAGCTTAAAATGCACAGGCATGGCAGAGGCTGAGCAAACTAACCTCCACCCTTTCTAGAAACAGGAGTCGGTGCTGTAGAATTTTTTAATTTGCTTGTTTTCCTCTAAGGAACATGTTTTAATTTTCATAAAGCTGACTCGGTCAAAGTTAACTTTGGCAACAGTACGTGTTTGAACAGGATGTGGAACAGGGACTGAGGAATCTCAAAGAAAGATTCCTAAACATCTGAATGTTAATTCACAGCTATGGGATGTGCTAATGACATATTAATCCACTCGCTAAATATTATGTGTGTATTCAGGGTTTTATTTTGTTCCTTTTTTTTAACCAGCTGATGCTAAGGCCACATTCGCACTATACATTTAAAGCACTATGATGCCACTTTAAGAGTCGGCTTCCCCTGAACATTTCCGGAAGCTTTAGTCCAGGCTTCCTCAACCTCGCCCCTCCAGATGTTTCTGGCCTACAACTCCCATGATCCCTAGCTAGCAGGACCAGTGGTCAGGGATGATGGGAATTGTAGTCTCAAAACATCTGGAGGGCCGAGGTTGAGGAAGCCTGCTTTAGTCTGTTAGGTGTGCTGAGAGGAGTTAGGAAATGCTTGTTCCCCTTACACAGCCACAATTTCCAGAGTTCCCTGGGAAGAAGTATTGATTGTTAGACCACTATGGGATAGCGATGACACGCATCTTTGTTGACTTATCCACTACAATCCCAGACACCATCAGTTGGGAACCCATTACTGGTATCTATGAAATTAGGGTGGGGTGGGGTTTTTTTTTTACCCCAAAGTGCATTAGTTTACACTTGCTTGTAGCACCTCACAATCCATTTTGTTTTAACCACAATTTGGTGCCATCGGCAAACTTGTTTATCTCATCTACCTCGCTGCTCACCTCTAACTCTAAACATGTTAGTATTAAACACAGTGTGGTATTAAGTAACATTAGCCCTGTGTTGCACTGCAAGAAGCACTGTATTATGGAGCATAAAAGCAAACCCATAAAAATTTGCACTTGTGATACAGTACCTGTGGCACTAATAGCAATTGCTTCACAGCACTGTGCTATTACTGTTCCTTTAAAATCAGCACTACTGCCTGGAACTCGTATGAGAGGGATATTGGCCCCTTGTCCTCTGCCAATCTCTTCTGTTGTGTTTCCTTCCCAGCTTCCATTGGACTCCCTTCACAATATCTGTTACCGTAGATCATAGGAGCCAACTCCAGGGGGCTGTGGGTGCTTGAGCACCCCCAATAATGTAATTGTGGGGGGCGGGCATGCACAAAGTCAATGAAAAAAGCCAGCAGATGACAGCGGTGCTTCATCTGAGAGAGAAGCAGTCCAGTCAGCTTCTGTAGGGAACTGTAGGGAGAGGCAGAGCTCCTCTCCATGGTAAAGGGGGCCTTGCTGGCTGTGGATAGGAGGAAGAGGAGTCACGGCCGCCGCAACACGGATGTGTGATTTCATGTGCACATGCCTGTGTGTGACATCACCCGCCCGCGTTGCAGTGGCCGGCACCCACAATCCTGAGGGTGAGATGGCGCCTCTGCTATGTTTCATAAATTGCAATGCAGAACTGTGGCATTCTCCCTCTCCCTGCCAATCCCCTCTGTTGTATTCCCTATTCTTGCTCCCCGAAAACTGGTAGATAAAATAATCAGTAAAAATAGTGTAGATAGCCCTTTAACAACTGCACATCTCCTTTTAACTCACACCAGGTCTTTAAAGGATCAGTAAATGAGAAACTGCAGTGACTAAAGTAACAGGGGGGGGGGGAGTCTGCTGCCGGTAACTTGCGGTAAAGGAACAGAGAGCTAGCAGAGAAAGTGGAATGTTACTTGCCCTAAGGGAGTTGCAAATTGCAATTGGGTGGTGTGAAGTAATGAATAAAAACAATTGCAAGAGAGCATCTCTTGTTCCATAAGATTATGAGTTTGTACTCCCTATCGACTTCTTTTGAAACAAGCTATCTTCCGAGGAAATCTTAAACTTCAGCAAGCTCGATTTAAATAGAAATTAATAACTATTTATTTTGCAAGTGGTGTAACATCTCATGCTTCCAGATGTTTGAGTTTCAGTTAATACTTGTCCAAGCATGACACCCAGAAGACTAACAGAACCACCCAAACACTAATCAAATACTGAATCAATACGGGATGTTAGGTTATGTTTTAAAATGTGTGGCTTATTATACTATTGTTGCTGACTTTGTGTGTTAATCTCTGTTTTGATACAGTTTAATGTTTTATAGGATTATTCTGCTGTTGTTGATGTAAGATTTTTGGGAATTGTGGTTTTGAATGAGTTTTTAATTGATCCATAGAATCATAGAATTGTAGAGTTGGAAGGGATCCTGACGGTCATCTAGTCCAACCCCCTGCAATGCAGGAATCTCAACTAAGCATCCAGTACAGATGGCCTGCTTAAAAACCTCCATGAAAGGAGACTCAGCCACCTTCTGAGGGGCTCCATTTCACCGTCAAAAAGCTCTTACTGTCAGACAGTTCTTCCTGGTGTTTAGTCAGAATCTCCTTTTTTCCCTAAAAAAATGTTTAGGGGTACTCTCATTTTCCTTCTCCTATTGAATACTGCCCATCAATGAAGCCAAACTTAGATTCACAAAATGTTTAGGGGTATGCATAGCCCTGCATCCCCCCCAGAAAAAAGCACTACTTGTATCCATTCGTTTGAGTCCTTCTCCCATGTGACTTCCCTTGACATACTTGAAGATGGCTATCATATCTCCTCTCAGTCTCCTCTTTTCCAGGCTAAACATACCCAGTTCCCCCAATCATTCCTCATAAGGCTTGGTTTCCAGATCTTTTATCATTTTGGTCGCCCTCCTCTGTACACATTCCAGCTTGTTGATATCCTTAAATTGTGCCCAGAACTGGACACAGTACTCAAAAAGCAGAATAGAGCGGTGCGATCTGGATGCTATATTTCTGTTGATGCAACCTAGAACAGCATTAGCTTTTTTTTTTTTTGCTGGCGCATCACACTGTGTAGTCAGGTTAAGCCTGTGGTCTACTAAGATCCCTAGATCCTTTTCACATATTGCCCAGAGAACTTTAGTTACTGCTAAATGTCATAATTAAAAAAATGATGGGTGTTAGTATGTGTGCATTAATAAAGCAGATGTCCAACAAATTGATTTACCCTATGATTATTTTTGTTATTCCGTGGCAGCTGGGAGTGTCAATTTATTTATTTATGATTTCGTAGCAATTTATCATGAATGTACTGTATGTACAAACTAACCACATAACCATGCAAACAATAACAGAACTGAAATATACTTGGATTTGAGAGTGAATTTCATGCTCTTTATTCAGCTCGTAGTCATCAAGGAGAAGAAGAGAAGAATGGCTCTTTCCCCAAAACCATCTGCTTATACACATTATTTACACAATGGGCCTTGCGTGATTGGCTACTTCAGGGCTACACCTGTAGGCCAATCAGGTTGTGGATTGACTTCTGCCAGCAGCCTGATTGGCTGCTCCTGCAGGCCAATCAGGTTGCTGATTCACTTCCACCTGGAGTTGGATTGGGTGGCTCCTGCGGACCAATCAGACTGCTGATTCTGGATCTATATAGCCCATCTACAACAAGGAATGAGTCATGGGATGAATGAGTCAGAGACCCTGACCAAAGGCCTTCTACCTCCTCTATTCAGTTGTACCTTGGATCCCGAACGCCTTAGTACTCAGATGTTTTGGCTCCCGAACACCACAAACCCGGAAGTGATTGTTCTGGTTTGCGAACGTTCTTTGGCACCCAAACGTCTGACGGGGCTTCCAATTGGCTGCAGGAGCTTCCTTCTGGTGGGCCGAGTTTGAATAAGCCTGACTCAAATACTTCAGTAGTACCCATTGTAGTAGTTAAAAATCTTTTGTCAGGATAACTCGCATTAGGACCTCAAGCTTTTTCTTAACTTTTTTTTGAAGGTTGCTCTTTTGGCTTATTTTGATGCTATCCCCCCCTTTGGTATTTCAGTGTAATTCATAATGCTCTTTATGACACCACCACCAGAAGATGCCCCTAGGAATATCTGACGCAGGCATAAATATCTCACCAGGGATGGGCGTCCCTGGAGGCATCCATTTCTTGGCATGCATGGAAACTCTTAAAGTCATCAAGAGCTTCCACATGAAAAGCAGCACTGTACATCGAATTCCCTTCCATAGGCTGGGATCAGTGCCAGATTTACGTATAATAGCTTAGAGCCCCACTCTCTTGGGGGCCCCAAAAGTTTAAAGGGAAAAAAACTGGATGCACATTTCCAAAATATAAGTTAAAAAACTACATACAGCAACAGTGTTTTGTGTTGTGTAGGCTCCTATGATGTAAGTCATGGGCCCCCAATCATTTTAAGTTAGAGCTTAATAATTATTTCACTATTAATATACTTCTTCTTAATTGTATTTCAGTTGAAAAATTCCTTTGATAAAATACATATTTTGTTATGTGTAAATGGCTTTAGATACCTTTTAGGTCCATAAATTAGGTAAAGGGACCCTGACCATTAGGTCCAGTTGCAGACGACTGGGGTTGCGGCACTCATCTTGCTTTACTGGCCAAGGGAGCCGGCGTACGGCTTCTGGGTCATGTGGCCAGTATGACTAAACCGCTTCTGGCAAACCAGAGCAGTGCACGGAAACGCCGTTTACCTTCCCGCCGGAGTGGTACCTGTTTATCTACTTGCACTTCATGCTTTTGAACTGCTAGGTTGGCAGGAGCAGGGACTGAGCAATGGGAGCTCACCCCGTTGCAGGGATTCGAACCGCTGACCTTCTGATCGGCAAGCCCTAGGCTCTGTGGTTTAACCCACAGTGCCACCCGCGTCCCTTTTAGGTCCATAAATTACCATGCAGCATATATTCAACACAAAAAAACAGCGACAATTTGTAGTTGACAAAGGACAGCTGGACATATAAAGGGCCCCATTACCTTCAGTAGCTTAGGGCCTCATCAAACCTTAATTCGGCCCTGGCTGGGATGCAAGCAATTAGGGGGGGGGGCCCTAGCCTTCACATATTATGATGATTTTTTTTTGTTTTAGAGCAAATTCTTTAGTTGCAGTATAAATCAAGTGTACGGTATATTTCCTCTTCCTTCGTCCGACTGTTGTTTTTCAAGATTTTATTGCCTGCTAAAAATACTTTTATTATCATTCTTGTATAATTCAAACTAGGTACATGATATGCTAGCGGGACAGAACACCCTCTAGCAAGATGCAAAGACGCTTTCTCTTTCTCCTCCTCCTCCTCCTCCTCCTCCAAAGGTCAGGTTCGCAAGTCACAGCTACCCTCCTAGCGATTTACGTAGCAGCTAACGCAAATTCGCCACGGCTCTGGCAAAGCTATATAAGGGGGAACAATTTCTCCAGTGTTTAGGCCACAAAAAGGCTTTTCATCATCGCCATATGCGAATTGTTCCAACTATGCCTTCATTTTAAAAACAACTAAAGAAGTAAAAACAATTCCGTGTAGACTGTTGCACTCCACCCTGGGGGGAAGCAGGAGAAGGCTCATTGAAATCCATCATTTTCAGGCCCCTTCACCCCCCCCTTTGGAAACCAAGTGACAAAAAGCATATTTAGAGCTGATCCATCATGTGGCTGCAGTAGTAGCGGTAGTAACGCTGGTTTTGCAACTTAACTAAACCGGTTGAACTAGCACCATTGTGGATAGTGTTGGCTGAAAGGCTGCACTGGTTCCTTCATCGTGGGAAAAGGAGAGGTGGTGGGAAGCTCTACCGCTCAGCCTGGAGGGCATCATTTGTGCTTACGTGGATGCTGCTTTTAGACTTCCGTCTAATGTTATCGCAAATATCCAAATGATGTGTCGTAAGCACTCCCAAGTTAGGTAAACTATGATGCTCCCACTTGTAGAGGAAGCTGTGGGATCACAACTCCCATCATTCCTCATCACTGTGCTGGGGGTGATGGGAGTTGGGACTCCAATAATGTCTGTGGCGGGGGCACAATTTCCTCACCACGGCTTTAAAGATTAGATTGCCACAGTAGCCCCAGGCTGTTCCCCCCACTTTCCTCCACCCCCAGCTCTGAAGGGTTGTCACCAAACTACACTTTGAGGCTAGAAAGAGATTTCCAACTATCAAAGTATTTTCTTACAGCCCTCTCTGTTCATTTACCATAATCAAGGAGGCAATACCATAATTCCTCTAAATGGGCCAGGCACTGGACTGCCAGTTGATGCTGTACGATGATCCAGTCTGATTAGATATCCGCTCATTTCATATGAACCAAGAGTCCTTATTTTCGCCTTAAAGAGTTTTTGGAGCATGCAGAGCAAAAGTTTCTGATAGCCTAGTGCTGCGCTTCTTATGGCCCTCTACCAAAATAGCGAGGAACAGACCCTTCTTGAAAATAAAGAGAAACAAGCGGTAGGATATACAAACCTCTTGTGTGTGCGTATTGCCCAGTTCATTTCAGTGGAAATTTCAGTAGCCTTTGCTATGTATGCCCAATGAAAATGGCCAGCTGTGTTTCAGATAACAGGACAGACACCCAGTGCTTTTAATGATGATGATGGTGATGATGATGATGATAATGTTTAGGGGTACTCTCATTTTCCTACTCATGTTGAAATACTGCCCCCCAATGAGGCCAAACTTAGATTCACAAGATGTTTGGGCGTATGCGTACCCCTGCGTACCTCCAGGAAAAAAAGCACTGAATGCATCCATGATCAGACGTCTCAACCTTGTTTTAACTTAAAGCTGCAGGGAACTTTGATTCTGGACCACATCTGTGGCACTGGGGAGAAAGGCGTTTTCTAACCCTTTCCTGATTGAAGTTGCCTTCTGGAAAAGCTGTCATTAGTTCCAGCAGGGGGTAAATGAGAATCACGATGCCAGTACCTGACTTGTTTTGCCTAACTGCGACTCGCCACAGTTTCAGAGAAGCAGTTTCAATTTGTACCCACTTCCCTGTTTGCATTGTCCTTACATAGTTGGGCATATGTTTGAGTAAACATGAGCAGGCTCCCTGTAACTGATTTAGTGTGGTGTGGACTTTCATGTTTTTGTCGGCTTTGTGCATTATGCTGAGGATGGGTTTGCATGTGTGTATTGATACAGATATATAGATACTCTGTTGGAAATGCAGTGGAAGATAAAACAAACGACACTTTTCTTAAAAACGAAAGATAACAGCAATCCAAAAATGTATTCTAACAGCTGTAGTAATAAATGCATGATGTAACTGTTTGCTGGAAACATCAAAGTATGAATGAAAGAGAATGGCTATAAAACGCAATGGATGCTAATTGCTTTGAAGAGAACAGTACCACTCTCAATGAGTCAATATAATCCCTGCAACAGAATGTGAAAAGTTCTAATTTTGGGTGGGCCTCTGAGGCTTTAAGGCCCTTGAAGGTACTCCAAGACAAATCTATACATTCTTTCCTGGTGCTCTTTTCATTATTGGTCGTTTCTGATTTGCGCAGAGCTAAATTGGACCCAGGTGGCGCTGTGGTTAAACCACAGAGCCTAGAGCTTGCCGATCAGAAGGTTGGCGGTTCGAATCCCTGTGAAGGGGTGAGCTCCCATTGCTTGGTCCCAGCTCCTGCCAACCTAGCAGTTCGAAAGCACGTCAAAATGCAAGTAGATAAATAGGAACCGCTATAGCGGGAAGGTAAACGGCGTTTCCGTGCGCTGCTCTGGTTTGCCAGAAGCGGCTTCGTCATGCTGGCCACATGACTTGGAAGCTATACGCCGGCTCCCTCGGCCAATAATGTGAGATGAGCGCGCAACCCCAGAGTCGGTCACGACTGGACCTAATGGTCAGGGGTCCCTTTACCTTTACCTTAAATTGGCAATATAGAATATAAACAGTGCCATATAAAATGATGATAAACTTCTGGCTAAAAAAGCTTTTTTAGTACGTCTTGCTGTTCTGTTCAGGTAGCCTTTGAAGAAATGGACAATCACTCTTGGAAAAAGGCTTCCTTCTTCCCTAGCAGTGACATTAGGCTTTTCTGAACTGTACGTAAAAACTATGGGGAGGAAGCATGCTTTAAAAAAGGCCTTTGAAGCAGAGATTGTATGATATATCCCTTCAGATGGAACGAGCGACCACATCGGTTTATGAAACAGCACCATTGTTTGAGAATTTCCTTTGCATTAAAAAAAAGATAACCTTATTATTTTAAGGACTTGCATAAATTAAAAGACAGGGTGGCCTTTACTAAAGCTCTTTTAATTCTGATGCATTCCGTTGTTTTAGCAAGGAATGTTCAAGAGTATGCCATACTTTGAATGTACCTGTCCTTGTGGTTTAAACTGATATATTTTAAATATTATAGTATTGTATTCTTTATACAGTATACTGGTAAGTCATTGAGAAAGCAATACTGAGTCTATACTAGTTACAGGTAGGTAGCCGTGTTGGTCTGACGTAGTTGAAACAAAATAAAAAATTCCTCCCAGTAGCATCTTAGAGTCTCTAAGGTGCTACTGGAAGGAATTTTTTATTTTATTTTGTTGAGTCTATACTGTTTGTGCTGGGTGAATTTTCTATTTTCAATAACTGATTAAAGGAGACAGTACTTGAGAGGCAGATTTAGAAGTTTGTTTTATTCATTCAGGCTTTATTCAGGTTTGCATACATTCATACATCTTCTTCCCATTTTATCTTAACATTGCATTTTAATATTTGTTAAAAGAGGAACACTCTTTCCTTTTAAAAAGCGGCAGGCTGTGATCTGCCAGGGAAATACAGCATTTCAAGCTTATTTATGTTGTAGCTTATCTGGGTCTGAGTTAACTTCTGTTGATGCTGTGTTATTTCATCCTGTTCATCAAATCCCTTGTAATAAGGCTGTTTTACAACCAGATTCTTCTCTGTCCCCCTCCAGCCATGACAACATTTCTCCCCCACACCAACAAATTTAGTGTCACAGGCACTAAAATACACCAAGTTAATTTGGGCTTGGCAACAGGATTATATTGTACAGATTTCTGTTTGATTATAAGGGAGTCATTTATTTTATATAAGGTTCTTTGAAATTTGGCAGCCCCACCTACTGAGGAAGGTTGGCTACTTCCTTGGCCTAGAGAAGTGAAAGAATAGACTTCTCCTACTTTGCCAAGACCCTCCAGAGTATAGATTGGGGATACAAATAATTATTGATGTTTGCAAGAACACTCAAGATTCATTAACCAACAAACGAGGGTATAGCTTAATACAGCATTTCCACAAAATGCAGTGAGATCCGCAGCCATGTCGCAATGAATGGGCTACCATAAATTAAACTGGGTTCTTAAAAGCACTGCTTGCAGGAATTGTGAGAACAAAACCCCAGTGTCTTGTGTGAAAATTGTGCCGGTATCTATTTGGTCTTGCTACACTGAAGCACAGGTGAATGCAGTAAAATGCAGACATGTGTTTTTCAGATGCTATCTCTCTTTCACCCACGTTGCTAAAGACAATTGAATTTTAAGAAATAGTAGTGTCTTCTTACAATTGATTTGTAAGAAATAGTAGTGTACGCTTAGGTGCTTCACACCTGCTGTGTCACTGTATGGTCTGGATGACTGACATCTTTGGGTCTCTTTCTTTATGGTGAGATAGATAGATGATAGAGGAGAGATCTCTCTCTCACACACACCATAAAGAATATATATATATATATATATATATATATATATATATATATATATATATATATAGTTGTTGTTTAGTCATTTAGTCGTATCCGACTCTTCGTGACCCCATGGACCAGAGCATGCCAGTCTTGCACTGCCTCCCGCAGTTTGGTCAAACTCATGTTGGTAGCTTTGAGAACACTGTCCAACCATCTCGTCCTCTGTCGTCCCCTTCTCCTTGTGCCCTCAATCTTTCCCAGCATCAGGGTCTTTTCCAGGGAGTCTTCTCTTCTCGTGAGGTGGCCAAAGTATTGGAGCCTCAGCTTCAGGATCTGTCCTTCCAGTGAGCACTCAGGGCTGATTTCCTTAAGAATGGATAGGTTTATATATAAATATATAATGGATATATATATATATATATATAATCACCATATTTTTTATGGAGAGAGAGAGAGAGAGAGAGAGAGAGAGAGAGAGAGAGAGAGAGAGATCTATCATCTATCTATCTATCTATCTATCTATCTATCTATCTATCTATCTATCTATCTATATCTATCCATCCATCTATCTAGGTACTGTATCTATCATCTATCTATCATCTATCATCTATCTCACCATAAAGAAAGAGACCCAAAGTCATCCAGATCATATGGTGCTATATATTGTGCAGTAGCTCAGGAGAACAAAACAAGCAGCTGAAATAGTGTCTTGTCTTCAGCCGGATGCCTTCTCACTTCTACAAGTTCCTTCGCTTTCTCTCCCCAAGCCAACATCTTCCTCCACTGGTAAAACAAAGTGTTCTCTCTCCCTTGCATGCTCTCTCTCTCTCTCTCTCTCTCTCTCTCTCTCTCTCTCTCTCTCTCTCTCTCTCTCTCTCTCTCTCATATTATTCAGGTAGGTGCTGGATTAAACAGGTCTGCTAATGCAGAGACACCAGGGCACCATTTCAGCACTGAGCTCTGTTTGGATTGGAGTTGCCAAGGGCTCTATCAAGAGCCACCCCTAGTGACACATCAGTGCCAGGACTTGGTTTGACTTTGACTCTTCTCCAAGGGCTTTGCAGAGCACCTTAAACAGGAAGGGGGGGAAGATGGAAGCTCTTAGAATCCCGGTGTTCATTCCTTGCTCCTTTCAAAGCCGCTATCTGTAAGTGACACTTCATTTGAGGGGGGCAAAGAGCTCTCTGTTTTAACATGGTGATAAGTTTATATATATATATGTATGTACATACACATAAAAAAAGAACATTATGCGAGATTAAACCTACTGTGCTGCTTCAGCTTCTTGCTATCTAAAAGCCACAGCAGCAGTGTCTGCCTGAGCAAGATAATGATAATAACTTAAAATGCGGAGAACAGATAAGTGATATATCTTTTTCGTGGCTTTCTTGTTGTTAAAGTAATACGAATTTACAGCCCAGACAAAACACTGGATTTGAAAGTCCACATTGTGGACTTTCTGATGTCAAATGCATCTCCTTTAGGAGTTGTGTGAATCTGTATTTTCTGGATGAGGAAGACTACAGAATAATACAGTTTTATTTTTAATTTGAAATATTTTTAGCTGTTAAATCTTTTTTCCTTAAGAACACAATTGCAGCTGGCATTGCTTTGTTGCAGTTAGCATATCTATCATCACTGGTGTAACAGACAAAAAGTAAAGCAGTGGCACATTTCATTATGAGGTTTGGCAGCAGAGGAGCCCCAGACTCTTAGGGTCTGATCTTCAGGGCTCTCTATCCAGTGCTGCTCTTGAACCACCTTCTGTGGTTCAAGAAATATATTTCTGAGTGGTAGCTCAATGTATGGGGCTGTAAAAGCAGTGGGGGAAACAGCAAATTGTTGGTGGATCACTTACTAGTCAGTAGGAAAGTACTCTCCTACAGGTCTGGCTAGTAGGAATTTTTCAGCGGTTGCTTGTTGTGCACCTCTTGGTGAAACATATCCCACCAGTCCCGAAAAGAGAATGAAGCATTCAAGCAAATCAACCTGCAGTGTTTTATTGAATGGCGACTCGGGCAAAAAACAAACCAAACCCACACTTCCAGAGTTTAATAATTATTTAGTGAACATTCTTGGGTCATGAGGAAGGCTCTCATTAGAGTAGCAAAAGCTTTATTGCTTAGCAGCTTGTGAATGTGTGTTTTAAAGGCAGGAAGGAGGGGAAATGGAAAAATACTAAATGCTTGCAATTGTTTAGCAGATGGTAGATTATTATTTTTTAATAGCTTTAAACTTGATCACCATGGGAGCATTCACAGGGTGTTGTGAGTGTGTGACTGTGCATGCACACATAAACACACTGGTTGGTTACACAAACTGGATTCGTCACCAAAGGTTCAACTGATACACTGGCACCACGTTTGCAAAATTTAACAATTCCAAAGTACAGATGCGCTTTCACTTATGCAAGATTAAATGTGCTGCCTTCAGCTGTACTTGAGGGTCGATTTCAAAAAATTCCGCTGGAAACGTACATTTGTGCCATGTGTAGATGGCAGTATTGAATCAGTAGCTCATGTGCTTCTAGCTTGCGCTCCTTATAAATATTTGAGGAGTGAGGTTATTACCACTCTACACACATATAAAAAAAAGCTGTGAAAATGCTTTTTTATAAAACGTTTTGAAAAAAATACATTGAATTTGGCATAGCGCACTATCGGCATCTAGTGTCACATTTGTATAACTGCACATTACAACACATTTAAAACATTTTATTTGCAGCTGTATAGCTGAGTCACAGGTCCCTCAACCGTTGCTCCTGTGTCCTTTCTTCTAGCAGATCGAGATAATCAGGTGACAGCAAAAACTGCAAAAAGGGGGGAATTAGAATAAGTTTTATTATTTTATTATTGATGTAAACCTCTGGAATGTATTTTGTATAGTTAAGTTTTTACCTCCATCTTCAGTACATTTTAATTTTATTTCATTGCTATGGCTAGTGGCTGATGCAAATAAAGATTCTTCTGATTCTGATCAATGGTTCAAAGTTGGCTTGTCTTGAAACTTGAGAGAGTTTGTCTTGAAACTTGAGAGAGTTTGTCTCAGGTCAATATTCTAGGATTGGATGACACATCAAGATGATGTGTTAGAGCAGAACCCTCCAGGGCAGATTTAGGGGATGGAGAGGTGAGGAAACACTGTTGCACCTGCAGATTTCATTCTCTGCATGCAACAACATAGAATTGTAGAATTGAAATGGTCAACTTGTCCAACCCCTGCAAAGCAAGATCAGAGCTAAATGGCAGGTGACCATTCAACCATTCAACTCTCTAGTGAAGGAGAGTTTGCCACCTTCTGAGGTATTCTATTCCACTGTTGAACAGCTCTTACTGTTAGAAAGTTCTTCCTAATGTTTAGTTGGAATCTCCTTTCATGTAATTTGAATTGGCTTGGGTCCTACCCTCTGGTGCAGGAGGAGACAAGCTTGCGCTGTCTTCCATGTGACAACCCTTTAGATATTTGAAGATGGCTAACATATCACTTAAGTCTGCTCTTCTCTGTGCTAATCATACCCCACTCCCTCAACCGGTCTTCATAAGGCTTGGTTGGTTTCTAGACCCTTGATCATCTTGGTTGCCCTCCTCTGTACACGTTCTAGCCCAGGGGTCCCCAAACTTAACCGGTTTTGGGCCGGTTCCTCCGGCGCCGATCTCGTGGCGGGCCGGAGGGTGGGGGAACGTGCTCCCATACGTGCGCACACTTGGCTTTTTCTGGCGCAGGGCGTCACCAGAAATGACGTCTGTGCATGCACAGACGTCATTTCTGGTGCACTTCTGGGTCGGCGTGGCACATAAAATAGCTTGTGCACAACTTAATGGGCAACCGCACTGGGGCACGCCGGTAAGAGCGGGCAGCAGCGGGGGTCGTCGGGGGCCACACAATTGGCTCGCGCGGGCCGCATCCGGCCCCCGGGCCTTAGTTTGGAGACCCCTGTTCTAGCCTTTCAATATTCTTCTTAAACTGTGGTGCCCAGAACTGAACACAGTAGTCCAGGTGTGGTCTGACCAAGACAGAAGACAGTGAAATAAGCCTAGAATAACATTAGTTTTTAGTTTTTAATTTTTGCTGTGGCATCACACTGTTGATTCATACTAAGCTTGTTGGATTCTGTTCAAAGTTCTTCCAGTGTGAAACTATTCTCTGCAATTGACATGTATTAAAACTAGCATATAAACTGTACAAGCCCACATGAATGCTCTTCCATCACACTTCATGACATGAAACAAAATTCAGCAAAATTTTCCTGCTGCTGGAGGATGACCTCTTGTTTGTCATAAGCAGCCTAGCAAGTGACTATTTACACACAAGCTCATTTTCATTTTTTGGGGAAACAGATGGGTTGTAACATGCCAAACATTATAAACATAATAAAAAGTATCACTACTAACTAGGGATGGATCAGTCTTAATTTCATCTCTTTCTGTATCAGTTTGTGATTTATTGATTTCTGTATCAGTTTGTGATTTATTTCTTTTTTAAAAGTGAAAATTCATTAGCAGTTTAGTACAGATTTCTCTGAGACCACACACACACATTTTTGCATATACAGTGATGCCTTGCAAGACGAGATTAATTCGTTCCATGAGTCGCTTCGTCTTGCAATAATTTCGTCTTGCGAAGCGCGGTTTGCCGCAGCCAAAAAAAAAAGCAACACATTCAAGGAGGGGAGATTTAAGCAGTCTCTCCCAAATCTACCTTCCTCTGCTCAGGCTTGCAGAATGCTCAAGCTCCTCTTGCTTAAGAAGGAAAGTGGAGAAAAGAATTATAGAGTTCTCATCTTATCATTGGGTAGTTTGATATGGATTCCTTCACTCACAAAGTAGATTGTTTATATGATGCAGAAGGTTTAATCAACCCTAAACAAATTCAAATTGGTTGGATTTAACTGCATTCAACTATGCTATGGTTTTTCACTGGAACATAGTCTGAACTCTTAATTTTACCTGGATTTCACCCCCTCCCTGTGTGTGGACTGTATGTAACCGCAGCCCATTTCCATCCCAACAAATATGAATCAGTTAGCAGATACGTTAAAAGTTTTTTACTTCACTTACCACTGGACTTCTTAGACAGCTGCCTTTAATCAGAAGATTATTTAGGCTGTGTTATGCTGTTCCCAGACACTTAAAACATTTGTCTGGTGTCTCATTTTGGCTGAATAATGCTGCTTCATTAATTTTAGCGAGAGGGATGCATTGCTCAGCTCTTGAAAGCTCTCTTATTACTATTTCAACTTGCCCTTCACCATCAGTTCACAATTTTGTCCTCCTCCTACCTTTAGTGAAACAGCAGTGACTAAACACTCAGGCAGAATTTATCTTAAGTGTGTTTGATAAGTTGCTTACCTGAAAAAACCCCAACAGAGTTCAATTGAAGGCACCATATTGATGTCTACTAGGTAGCTGAGATACGTTCTTTCAGTTTGGGCTACAGCAGGAGAGCCATCACTTTATTCGTCCCATTCAAGGTTATATCCTTGATCTTTTGCACGTGGAGATGAACAGGGCTTCCAAGATGCAGCTGTACTGGTGCACCATGCTTGCAGAACAGAACTCTTCCCCAGTGCCACTTGTTTGACTACGAATCAGTTGTTCATATTTTCCTGTTTGAAGCATAAATGGCAAAAGCTTTGGGAACTCGAAGCAGTAGCCTGAAGATTAGTTTTAGATTAGCTGGATATTTGGGGGTGGGGGGTAGCGAGGAACAGAAGGGCACATTTTAATCCTTTCATCCCTTCACATTCCAAACTAATCTAGTTCTTTCGTACGCTAGATGTAACAATAGACATCTCTATAGTAGTGCATCAAGCTAAATAGGTTCAAACACACACACACACACACACACACACACACACACACACACACACACCTGCAAGCAACACAGAGATAAATCTTCCTTAGTGAAAGCATTCGGCTTTTGATCAGAGCTAGGAATGCAATTCAGACCTGTACTTGATTGGTTTTTGTGTTAATTTTCAAACACCTTCTTTGGGGGCAGGAGGTTTACATTAGTGTCTCAACTATGACAGACTTGCTTTCTTGTAACCATGGCTGGAAGGTTTAAGAACTTCAAGAGTTCACATCTGCATGCTTTTTAATTTACTCAGACATGGGGTGGGGGACGACGATGTCTCTGTCTCTGTCTCTGTCTCTCTCTTTCTTTTTGACTAACTTGAAGGCTGCAGTATAACCCCCAGATGAAAGGAAAAGTGAGTGGAATATGTAATTGCAGAGTAGATACTTTTAGAAGAACCTGCCACCCCAATAATTATTCTTTATTTCTAGGGCACATTATATACTTTTTAAAAGAAGCGGACAGATCTTTTACTAGTGCAATGCAGTATTTCCTGAGATTCATCATTGCTTCTTGTCTTTTGTGTCCCCTCCCCCCCAGTTTAGCCAGTAGCAGGTGCTATAGATCAGTATAATTCTGTGGTGTTACTATAATGCTTAATGTCAGAGGGTTTGATTGACATGAGAGTCCCAAGCAAAGGCCAAGCCCTGCTAGTTCTCTAGCAAGCCTGTTACTGCTATGGCTTTCTTTACCCAAATATTGGCAAAAGGTTCGATGCATAATGCAGATGGCATTTTTTTAATATATAATTGATCTATTAATTTCAAACTTAAAGTCTCTATTTTTTTTTCTGGCCAGGAGATTATACAATGCGAGTGTGCAGCTTTTATTAGAGCATATGAATACAGTCCCGGTTTATGCGAATCTGTTTCGCTTGCCAAAGGAGGCCTGGCTTGAACCGGGAATGTTTTAGCCCAAAATTAATTTTTGAGGTGGGTGGAGCAGTGCCGGAGGGACTGTTGGCAGTAGCTGGAAAATGGAATGGGAACGGAATGTCTCTCCGCTTTGGAGTTTCACACCTAATGAATGCTCTTTATGCCCGCGTGGTAACGGAATACTCCACATTATGTGCATGAATAAAAGCAACATTATGCTTATCTCAAATTCTGTCTGTGCTAAATCTGCTTCTGACTCTTTCCTTACTACCAAAGATGAGCAGAACATTTTATAATCAACTTAGTCTCTTCCCCCATTGCCAGTTTACTCTCCAGGTCTGTGATTTTGATGATGAGAGGCATGTGTGCTCAGGCACATGCACTTATGTGTGTTAAAACAGTTGCATAATACAGACTTTTGCATGCACGGAAGATCTTGAAATAAGTGCAACCTCCAGTCAGAATACAAGGTCCTAAGAATGTGTTGCAACCTGTTGCCCCTGGTTTAGCATATGTCTGTCTGACTATCTAGATTTTTTTTCTTTTTTCTTTAGTCCTGGAGGCTTCAGGCAGCACTTTGAGTTGGGTGGCGCTGTGGGGACCCAGGTGGCGCTGTGGTTAAACCACTGAGCCTAGGGCTTGCTGACCAGAAGGTCAGCGGTTCGAATCCCTGTGACGGGGTGAGCTCCCGTTGCTTGGTCCCAGCTCCTGCCAACCTAGCAGTTCGAAAGCACGTCAAAATGCAAGTAGATAAATAGGAACCGCTACAGCGGGAAGGTAAATGGTGTTTCCATGTGCTGCTCTGGTTTGCCAGAAGCGTCTTTGTCATGCTGGCCACATGACCTGGAAGCTATACGCCGGCTCCCTCGGCCAATAATGCGAGATGAGCGCGCAACCCCAGAGTCGGTCACGACTGGACCTAATGGTCAGGGGTCCCTTTACCTTTACCTTTACAGTTGGCCCGCCACTTATGCAAGGTTCTGGGGCTTTGTGCACAAAAGCAAAATAGTGGGAAACCCCACCCCCCACAAGGTGAAGGGTTGTGTGTTGGGCTCTGTAAAGATTGTGGGACACACCCAGAGCCCTTGCACCTTCTTCCCAGATCCCGGTAAGCAAGGAAAACCCAATGGGTGTACAGGTAGAATCCTAAAATTGTAGAGTTGGGAGGAATCTAGTCCAGCCCTCTGCAATGGAGGAGCATGCAGCTGTCCCATACGGAGATTGAACCTGCAACCTTATAATATTAATAATAATTTTATTATTTATACCCCACCCACCTGTCTGGGTTCCCCCAGCCACTCTGGGCGGCTTCCAACAGAAAAATGAAATAAAATAATCTATTAAACATTAAAAGCCTCCCTAAACAGGGCTGCCTTCAGATGTCTTCTAAAAATCTGGTAGCTGTTTTTCTCTTTGACATCTGATGGGAGGGCGTTCCACAGGGCGGGCACCAACACCGAGAAGGCCCTCTGCCTGGTTCCCTGCAACTTGGCTTCTCGCAATGAGGGAACCGCCAGAAGGCCCTCGGTACTGGACCTCAGTGTCTGGAGGGTGGAGACGCTCCTTCAGGTATTCTGGACCGAGGCATATATTAAAACACAGTAAAACATCAAGCATTGAAAACTACCTGGTACAGGGGTGCCTTCAGATGTCTTCTAAAAGTTTTGTGGTTCTTTATCTCCTTGGCATCTAAAGGGAGGGTGTTCCACAGGGAGGGTGCCATGACCTTGGCATTATCAGCACCACACTCTAGCCAAGTGAGTAATGTGAGGAAAATAAATAATTGGAGAGCGGGCAATGGTGGGTTTTCCCCACTTTCCATTTATTTATTTATCCATCCATCCATCCATCCACACACACACACACACGCCCCACAAATTAAGGTTGTGATCATGCATGTATAGTGAGCGTACGTTGTGGGCCCACCATACTACAAAACACACACTTAACAGAGAGATTAACAATCATAAAATCTTACATGTAGAGTTAAAAACCCAAGGCCTCTTGCGCATTGATGCTTGCCGCTAATCACCAGCCTCAAGAACTACAGCGCATAACTCAGCATGTGCAGAGTATTCTGACAAATCCCAAATCCTGAACTGAAGTGGGGCACCTTAGAGGGATTCTGCGCTTGTCCAAGGTGAAGCAGGGTTGGTTCAAGGGGCCCCAATTCTGAAGTTTGTCGGGATCCATCTTTTCGGAAGGGGGCTAACACACCTTTCAATTTAATACCATTCTGCCAAAGTTATAGATGGTTCTTTTATGTATTTATTCATTAAAAGATGCCTAGCAAAATATTTTTGGGCTTGTTTGTGTGTAATTTGGCAGGCTGTCAGGGCTATTATGCCTGTAAATTAAATCCAGTTCTGTGAAAAAGAGGGTGGGGGGGAGACGGGAAGTGGCAGCTGTTTTTTTATTTCCCCATAATACTAGTTAATGGGGTAAGTAGAAAGGTTCATTTTAACAAAGCGGATTCAGACACAGAACCTGATCCAAATCGGGCAGGTTCTAAAAATTATTTGGACTGCAGCTTACTGGTTTTTTTGAAGTGCCAAATCTGGATCGAGATAGAATGCTGGTGCAGAGCCATCTTTCCCATACGGCTTAGTGGTTCGTTACGCCAGGACGCCTGCCTCTCAGGGGTGCCCCAGCGAGTGAGGGAGCTGCGCGGCTTTGCTGGCAGCCTCCCCTTTCCCTGCATGCCTGCCAGCTGCTCCCCATCAACCATATGGCTGGCGGGCGTGCAGCTTGCCTCCCAAGCCTCTGCGGGAGGAGAGCGATCCCTGCAGAGGCTTAGGATGGAAACTTGTGTTGTTGTTGTTTAGTCGTTTAGTCGTGTCCGCCTCTTCGTGACCCCATGGACCAGAGCACCCCAGGCACTCCTGTCTTCCACTGCCTCCCGCAGTTTGGTCAAACTCATGTTCGTAGCTTCGAGAACACTGTCCAACCATCTTGTCCTCTGGCGTCCCCTTCTCCTAGTGCCCTCAATCTTTCCCAACATCAGGGTCTTTTCCAGGGAGTCTTCTCTTCTCATGAGGTGGCCAAAGTATTGGAGCCTCAGCTTCACGATCTGTCCTTCCAGGGAGCACTCAGGGCTGATTTCCTTCAGAATGGATAGGTTTGATCTTCTTGCAGTCCATGGGACTCTCAAGAGTCTCCTCCAGCACCATAATTCAAAAGCATCAATTCTTCGGCGATCAGCCTTCTTTATGGTCCAGCTCTCACTTCCATACATCACTACTAGGATGGAAGCTGCGCCCCTCCAACTATATGGCTGGCGGGCCTGCAGCTTCCCTTCCAAGCCTCTGCGGGGATTGCTCTCCTGCACATGACTGGCAGTGCGCAGCTTCACCCACCCCCCACTATCCATGATAATTTGGGGGCGCTGAGCGGATATTTGCACCCCGGCGCCGCATCTGCTAATGACTGGTGCCCATTCTTTCTCAGTTTTTGGAGTTTGAGTCATCAGAGGATACCAGCACCTAGTGTAGCAACTACCACCAATGCATCTATATGTGCACAATGCTTTAACTTGGAGCAATGATGGTACTATTTACGCCTGAAAAATAACAGAATAATAGAATTACATTTGGAGCCGATAACCCTTTGCTGAAGACTGCTGCCCCATTGAACTTGTTGTGATTGACTTCTGTGTAAACCTGCTTTAGGGATCATGTAGGAAAAAAGGAGACGTAAGCAAGGTTCAGTTTTTGGACAAGTTTAGCGCAATCAATAAAGCAGGAGACTCTGAATCTCAGGGTCGTGGGTTTGAGCAGCACGTTGGGCAAAAGATTCCTGCATTTCAGGGGATGTGATGTGATTCTATGAAAGGGTGCCGAGAGTCACCTAATCCAACACCCTGCAATGCAGGAATCTCAGCTAAAACATCCATGACAGGTGGCCATCCAACCTCTGCTTAAGAACCTCTCCAATGAAGAAGAGGCTATTCCACTGACAGTAGAATGTGAAATCTGGTAGTATTTACCTGCAATTTATGGAAGGGCATTGGGTATTCAGTTGGCCGAAACCACCTAAACATCAGTTTGGGAAGTGTTGAAGCTAGTTTCCATATTATTATATTTACCTTATATATTATATATTAACCTTATGAGAGCTAAATTCCTTTAGATTTCATAAGGTGATATCATGCTGTTTGCCCACTAATGGAAGGAACCTGACAGCAGAATGGGGAGCAGGGCCAGTTTTTACCATTGCAGCCCCCTTCTCCTCTCTCTAAATTTGCTTTGGTAAAGGTAAAGGTAAATGGACCCCTGACCATTAATGGTCCAATTGCGGACAACTCTGGGGTTGCGGTGCTCATCTTGCTTTACTGGCCGAGGGACCCGGCGTACAGCTTCCAGGTAATGTGGCCAGCATGACTAAGCCGCTTCTGGCGAACCAGAACAGCACACGGAAACACTGTTTACCTTCCCGCTATAGTGGTACCTATTTATCTACTTGCACTTTGACATGCTTTTGAACTGCTAGGTTGGCAGGAGCTGGGACCGAGCAACAGAAGCTCACCCCGTTGGAGGGATTCGAACCGCCAACCTTCTGATCAGCAAGCCCTAGGCTCTGTGGTTTAACCCACAGCGCCACTTGCGTCCCTTTTAAAAATTTGCTCTGGAGCATTCTGGTTCTGATGTTACAGGTTTGGGACTTTTGCTGCCTAGACTCTTGAATTTTCCTTTCATACTCTATGTTTAAATGTTTTGGAGGTTGTCCTTGGACAAGTGATCAGTTTATGAATCTTTCAAGGTGCAACAGTCAAAATGTTAGATTACTGTTACAGTATTTATTTATTAACTTTGCAAAACTGCCTCAATGTGTCACATTCTTACAGTCCTGAAGTTGTTATTTAAAACACAGATTTTTGAAAGGGAGTATGGTAGGGTTTGAAATTGCTTGAGGAAGATCTGCAACTGCATTATACAGTGGTACCTCTACTGACGAATAACTCTACTTACGAATGTTTCTACTTACGAACAGAGCTCCGTCCGCCATCTTGGATGCGGTTTAGATAGGATTTTTTCTACTTACAAATCTTTAGATAGGGTTGCTTCGACTTACAATTTTTTTCTCCCAATGCATTCCTATGGGATTTGACTTACAAAATTTTTCGACTTACGAATGTGCGTTCGGAACGCATTAAATTCGTAAGTAGAGGTACCACTGTACTGTATTGCTGAACTTGAGCAGTTTGAAGTAATGGTGAACAGCTAGGCCAGCCTTTCTCAACCTTGGGCCTACAGATGTTGTTGTACTACAACTCACATCTTCCCTAGCTAGCAGGACCAGTGGGCAGGGGTGATGGGAGTTGTAGTCCAACACCCAAGGTTGGGAAAGGCTGAGATAGGTGATGGTGCTAGATTTGTCACTCTGTAGACATTAGCGTAAAATTAAGCAACACATTTATCTCCCCACCCTGGGCTGCATACAAGAAGATGGTACTTGTTGAAGGATTTGTGTAGCATTCTCTGTTCCAATTCTTTCCTTTTGATGAAAATCAGTAGCTTGTTTACCTAAGGTATGAACTTTCCCACTAAAAAGATGAGGATTCCCTGTGATGCATTGTAGGATATGAGAACACTTCGCCCTTAATTGAAAGTATTCCCTTTTCTCTGTGAGTATCACAGTCAATGACTTCTCTTGAGCAGCTAATTAGTGCGATTATTCCGCAGCTGCATTAGTTTCACCGCAAAGGTTTTTTCTCTTGTTTTATCAAAAGGATCAGTCTCCCTGGGAATGTTTCAACCTGACAGGCCTGAAACAGCAAGATGGTCATCATTCTCCACCCCTACCCCCATCCTTTTGGGCGGCTGGATGTTGGAGAGAAAAAAAAAATAGTTCAGTCTGAAATGTGGGTTTAAACCTTTTTTTGGTCTTAAAATGCTCACATTTCAAACTACAGGTTATTGACGTGAAGAATGAAAATACGCTTATTTAGATATTGGTAATGTACAGCTCTGGATGTTATTTGGGGAGGACGAGACTTTGCTCTGTTTATCCATCTTTTATGCCTAGTGGGGCACTCTTAACAATTTCTATCCCTATTTTGGGGTTTTCTCAAAACATACACATCTTTTCCCTCCTAGAAATGAATCCTAATTTGTTTTCAGTAGCAAAATCTATAGGGAAAGAATCCATGAAGGTCCTTAATATTACCTACCTTTGCTGAGAAATTTGTATGGTTCTCTGGGAGTGATTACTGATTAAAAGGGAACCATAGGATGAACTTCATTTTTTGCTCACCTAATGTTCACTTTTGAAAACTTCCTTATTTAAATTTCTATTTTAATTGCATGTGTGTAGATATATATATATTAGGGGTGGGCAAGATATCGATATTTTGTCTCTTATCGGTATGAACTCCAGACTGCAATAAAGGTTTCTCATACACACAGAGAGAAAGAGAGAGAGGGAGGTTGAGAGAGGCATAAAGTCAAACCTTGGTTGTTGAACGTAATCCGTTCTGGAAGCCCGTTCGGCTTCCAAAATGTTCGACACCCAAGGCATGGCTTCCGATTGGCTGCAGGAGCTTCCTGCATTCAAGCGGAAGCCATGCCAGATGTTTGGCTTCTGAAAAACATTTTGAAACCATAACACTTACTTCCGGGTTTGCGGCATTTGGGAGCCGAAATGTTCCAAAAAGGGAGGCATTTGGGAACCAAGGATTGACTGTAGGCTTAAACTCACTTTCAAGTTCAGTATATTGGGATTGTATGGTCCTAGGATTGTGTTGTTGTTAAAGAAGTATCTGAAGGTAAAAAAAAAAAATGCTTATGGAGATTGGCCATGATACAGAAATACACGCAGAGTCCATGTGCAGAATAATAATAATAAAATAATAATAATAATAATAATAATAATAATAATAATAAAGCAGTTTCCATGTTTGTCATTTTATCAGCTGTAAGGATGCATTTCTGTCTCACTATGTGAAATCAATCAAAACAAGGGACCCAGAACTGTAATTTAGGGTGCAGTCCTATACCCAATTTCCTTTGAAATCAAACCCTTTTTTGAGTATATATGTATAGGATTGCACAGTTGATTGGATTGTCTGGAAACGGTTAGCTCCACCACCAGACTTTTTGACAAAAAGGAACCTTTTTCAAAAGGAGAGAAAAAGGAAACTTATTTATATATATGTCATGGATGCTTTAGCTGAGATTCCTGCATCGCAGAGGGTTGGGCTGGATAGTTCTCAAGGTCCCTTCCAATTCTACAATGCTAATGATTCTGTGATACATGCACCTAAACTATAGTGGTTATAAAACCATTTGAATGCTTACCACGCAGCAGTATTTAACTATGCATATCAGAGCTGTGCGTTAAGTTTTGAACGATGCATTCAGAGTTGCACTTGAAAGGGAAAGGTATGAATTTTATATAATCAGGCTGCTAAGATCCACTGACAGAGCAACTAGTTAAAAATCTCAGCCCGTGCTATATATGCTTTGACAAAGATTCCCTTCCCCTGGCTCGTGTGCTCTCCCCCACCCCCAGTGCAAGTCTCCCGAGTCCAGCCAATGTCATTGATGAGTAATGGAACTATCTGTGTCCTCTGGTGTTTCCCCCCCAGCAGCTCTGAGCACCCTGGAGCTTCGAAGCCCCCGCTAAGCTCCTCCAGTATGACATCACGGATTTTGCTACGACAGCAGCTCATGCGTGAGCAGATGCAGGAGCAGGAGCGCCGAGAGCAGCAACAGAAACAGCAAGCAGCCCAGTTCATGCAGCAGAGAGTGGCGCTGAGTCAGACACCAGCCATCAACGTCAGCCTCCCAGCCAGTCTCCCTCCTGCTACTCAAGTGCCAATGGAAGTCCTCAAGGTAAGCGAAGTTTCCAACGTGGGGCTCTGGAGCTCCATTAAAAGGGTTGTCTCTCTCTATACAATTAGCACGAGTGTTTCTAAAAGTGTTTCACCTATAACAGTGCGATCCATTTCATCGCCCGTCCCCCTTTTGCAGCTGCTGTGCTTTTTCCAGGTAAGTCTAACCTGGGCCGGTAAATGAAAGCTACGTTTTAGAAAAAGAAAAGCATTGAAGAACAAAGGGTGAGTTTTTCTTCAGTTGAAAGAAATGGATGTGAAACACAACGGTTTTAAAAACTGCCCCCCAAATTTCAGACATTTAAAAAAGAAGGACTTACCTGAATTCTTGCATTTTCGGATTTCCTGGTTTCTGTGGAATAAGTGTTAAGAAAAAAATAGCTTTGTTCAGAAACTTAGGAAAGATCCCACACAAAGGATTGTTTCAGAAAGCCTTAATCTGGAATACGGTCTTTTGCTGTTTGCCACTAGTAATCCTTTTTTGCTCAAATGACTTCATTTCTTTTTGTAGCTTTTGTGCTCCTTCCTCGTCCAGTGTCCTAATTACTGGGGAGAATCTGTATCTGTAACAGACAAAAATGCAGACTTCTTCACTTCACCGCAGTTGGGTTAGACCAGCTACCGCAGAGTAGCGTAATTACTTTTAAGCAACACTCAGAATTTGAAAATAATTTATGTAACTCCAAAATTCAGGAGATGCTGCAATTGGATGTCAGTTTCATCCCCCTGCTTTAGCACCTGCGACATATATAAATCGTATTTCCCCCACTTAAATTGGTGGTTGGGTTATTTTCACTGCTCTCTGTCCACATGTGTGCTGCAATAGAGCAGCGCCTATGGCTCTCCAACAATATGGTGAATTGGGCACTTTAAAAGTAAAGCTTAGTTTGCAAATGCAGAGAGACTACTTCAGTTAAAGCAGGGGGTGGAGCAACCTATGGCTCTCCCATCAGCCCCAGCAAGTATCATTAGTGGCCAGGCATGATGGGAGTTGTAGTGTAGCACCATCTGGAACGCACGGGTACTCCACCCCCAACTTAAAGCATATTAACAAATATTAGCAATGGCTGTTGTGGTGGCATTGGTTATGTTAGGTGTCTAAGCAAGGTCACAGGTGAATTTGCAGGAGTCGACCCTACATGTCTTTGTAGAATTAGGTCTGAGAAGGTGGCTGCACAGGATCATATATTCTTGGAATGTAAGATGTGTGGGATAAGATTTAGATGGAATGCAAGGCAAGATCATGGGCTAGAAAACCCAAGGGGCCAAGACCCCATAGAACAGGCACCCCCAAACTGCGGCCCTCCAGATGTTATGGCCTACAACTCCCATGATCCCTAGCTAACAGGACCAATGGTCGAGGGAGATGGGAATTGTAGTCCAAAACATCTGGAGGGCCGAAGTTTGGGGGTGCCTGCCATAGAACAATATGTATTGCATCTAATACACAACCTGATCTTTTGTCTTGTTCCTTGTTGGCTAAAGCACTTATACCATTTTGAGAGGGTTTTGTCATATTTTGTGATCTCGGATGAAAGTAAATGACTCCATTGAAAATAAATGGGCATGTGGATATATGAAGCGGCCGCATTCTGAGGCAGACCTTTGCCAATTCTGCTCACTGATAGGGGGATCCACAAAATGTGCCCCATTTTGTAAGCCAGGGATCACCAACAGGCAAACTTGGAATTTTGAGGGAGTGTTGTGACTGCTCTGAAAAAATTCTGCCCTAGAGGGTGTCCATTCACAAAATGGCTACTTCCCTAATAAATTAATATAATAAATGAAGCTGTTTTATATAGTGTCAAACCATAGGTCAGTGTTGCACTCCACAGGGTCCCCAGAGACAAAAAAAATTCCAGTCTTGCTATCCAAAACCCTTTAACTGGAGAAGCCAGATATTGGATCGGGGACTTGTTGCATGTAGGGCATGAGCTTGACCATCGATTTCCATTCCATGTATGGGCTGTGTCTGTTTCTTGTAGTGAAGTGACGGCAACTAATGATCTATTTATTAATTATTTATTTATGAGATTTGTATGCCACCCTTCATCAAAAGATCTCGGATAAAAACAAGAAAATAAGTAAAACAAAAACAGCCAAACAATAGCCCCCCTAGAGCATGAGTCTGAAATGAAAACTTTTAGAGGGTGTGAATATTTTTGTGCATAAGTGAACAACAGTGCATGGGATTTAAAGCTTTGCAGTTCATTTGTTTAGAGTTGGAAAATAGTTACCATAAAGTCTTTGTGCAGAAGCTATAATTAGACGCTTTAGATTAATGTAGGTTTTAATTCTATGCCGTAAAATCCTGCGGTTAATCCTTGAACTCTCTTGAATTCAGCAGGGGCCTGGCTGTCAGTTCTGATCCGAAATGGTTTGTCATCTCTTTCTCCATCAGTCTGATCTTGACTATGACAGATCTTATGCCAAAGTAGGGACTGAAAGAAATGTTGTAAATTCTTGCTGAGTAAGAGTAAATTGTAACTGACGAGACCACCAAGTGATTTGTCTATCCAATAAGCAATATGTCCACCCAGCATGAATTTAATATTGAAATACTACAGGGGAGGTCCTATGCATGTCTACCAAGAAATAAGTCCTATTGAATTCAATAGAACTTGCTTCCAGGTAATCCTGTGCGCTGGATTGTATCCTATGCAACTAGAAAGCAGTGCTAATTTATGGACATGTGCAATTTAGAATTAGATCTGAGCCAAAATGTTTTCCTAATTTTATCTCCCTAGTTTACAGGCTCCAGAACGTAGGGCTCTTTCTGCTCTTTGGGAAGGATACAAAAGGTGGTGAAATTTGCAGCGAACTCATCAGTAGCAATGATGCACCACAACATTGCTATAGGTGGCTGCTGCCACCATGTTTCCTTTTCATGGATTACTGGCGTGAGCATTCCTGAGGACAATTATTCCTGCCCTCACTCTGAGAATCCTGAGATTGTAACCTCCAGCCACTAAGATGTTGGGGAGCACAATTGCAGCTCCCAAATTTTGAAACAGATGGGGGCTGCAATAGACAAGATAATATGGGGTTTGGGGGGGTCATATTTCACTCCCCAAGGTCCACCATAGTTTGAACTTAATAATTATTTTAATAGAATTTCATATCGGCTCTAATTCTAATAATTACAATGAAAATCTTCGCAAGAGGCAGGATTGCTGCAAGGTGGGAGCTGAGTCTGAGAGGGTGGGGCTTCATCATTTGAACTGGGGACTTCCTAGCCAAGACATTTTGGCGCCTGAGGCGGACCCCAAAATGATACCTTCCTCCCTGGTGGGGAAGAAAGGGTGAAGGAAGATCTACATCAGAAACAAAGGAGGAAAGAAAGATGGACATCAGGATCTGCTACCCTGGTGGATCCTGGTGCCCGAGGCAGTTTCCTCATTTTGTCTCATGGGTGGGCCGGCCCTGTTCCTGGATCATAACCTTAGCCACTGTATAGCTGAATTAATTAACACACTCTGAAAGTCAAGTGAGATCAAATGTTAATGCCTAGTTCCTCCAACAAAAAGTATGTGTTCCAACAGTGTGATAGGAATCTGGTTTTGAAACCCAAAGGGTGAACAGTTTGTGAGGGCCCAAGAGTAACATAATGAGTTAGATTGCTGCAGCTAAGCTGCATATCTTGTCTTTGTGTATGTAATGTTAATATATTAAGTTAGTGCTGCATGCAGTTTTAAAAAATGAATTTCCCAAATTCATTTAGGAAACTAAATTCCCTATGCTAAACTAGAATTGTTATCAGTGGAGGAAGTTAGAAAATATGGAAAACCCTTTCCAGTTACCGTGTATTCCCACCCAGTAGTCTCCTTATCACATGTCAAATAGTTTTGCTGCCATAAACACTAGAAACTTGACTTTTGAAACTGGAGAACTTCTGAAAATGTCAAGAAGGTCTTATGGATCTTGCAGCTGAAGTTTCTTAGGGCCACAAATTGCTTGCATCATCTGGAACTACCTGTTCTGCGTACCCCTTCACTATGGGTGAAAACCAGTGTTTGGAACAACTTGATCCAGCAGAAGTGTCCACTTACATGGATGGAGATGAGGAGATGAAAAACAAACTAACTAACGCTGTGTTGTCATGGCTGAATTCTGAATCAGGGATGTCTGGGCTAGGGAAAGGGGGCTGCTGGTATTTGAGTTTGCATTTTTATTTTCTGGTTAGTGGATGGAAGTATTGTATGGTGGTTTGTAGCAGAGCACCTGCTTTTCAACCAGAAGGTCCCAGGTTCAGTCCCCAGCATCTCCAGGTAGGACTGGAAGAGGCCCCGATCGGAAACCCTGGAGAAGCCATTGCCGGTCAGTGTAGACCACTGATGGCCAAACCTGGCCCTCCAGCTGTTTTGGGACTTCAATTCCCATCATTCCTGTCCACTGGTCCTGTTAGCGAGGGATGATGGGAGTTGTAGTCCCAAAACATCTGGAGGGCCAAGTTTGGCCATCACTGGTGTAGACAGTCATGAGCTCGATGGACTCGTTACTGTGTGACTCAGTATAAGACAGCTTCCTATGTTCCTATATTGGTGTGGTTTTGGGTGGAGGTTTTTGTTTGTTTGTCTGTCACCATGCTGCCAATTTAGTTATCGCTGTTATGGAATGGGGGCTGTTACTTATTTTTGTTTTTTAACATGCCGTCTGAAATGTTTTCATTTGATTCCCCCCCCCTATTGTATTTATGCATATGTCCTTCAATCATAGCTGCCAAGTTTTCCCTTTTCTCACGAGGAAGCCTATTCAGCATAAGGGGAAATCCCTTAAAAAAAGGGATAACTTGGCAGCTATGCCTTCAATGTCAGTTGCTTGGGGACTGCTTAGGTGACTAGTAAGTTTAACAACAGCAGCAACATTTGCTGATTTGCACTGTGACCTGCTCCTCAGATCTTTTTTCGGAGGTTTGCTGTGGAACCAGTGTGAAAGGTGCCATGGGGTGCTGGGAAAATTGTCTGCTTTCCTCTTACATTAGCCGGCACTTCTGCTGGATCAAGAGCCACTCTGCAAGTGGAGTGGCAGCGGGAGGTTTCATGTATAGCACATCATGGTCATTCTCCTGTCCTTTGCTTCTTTGCTTGCAGCACATCATGGCATCTTAGTCGTCCTTGTAATGTATAATGCAGGTTACTACCATGTTTCTGTAGAGCAAGTGTGCGCAGAGTGTGTACAGCCTAGCTTTCCTGTCTCTGGGATTCATACAATTAATGCCGGCCTAGGTTTACCATGGTCTCACCCTGGAAGACATGCTTTGCAAGCAGAAGGTCCCAGCTTCAGTTCCAGCTTTGGATGTCCCCTGTCTGAAACCCTGGCAAGCTTCTGCCAGTCAGTGTAGTCAAATACCAAGCTACGTGGGACAATGGCCTGATTTGATACCAGGGAGAGTTACTGAGCACAGATTAGCTATATCTTCACTGGTAAGAGGTTGTGTGTGTGTGTGTGTGTGTGTGTGTGTGTGTACACACACACACACACACACACACACACACATGTGCTCTTGCTTTGTAAATTTAAAAAAAGCCCACAAATGGATAGTTAACAAATGGATAGTTGTTGTTTAGTCGTGTCCGACTCTTCCTGACCCCATGGACCAGAGCACGCCAGGCACTCCTGTCTTCCACTGCCTCCCGCAGATTGGTCAAACTCATGTTTGTAGCTTCGAGAACACTGTCCAACCATCTCGTCCTCTGTCGTCCCCTTCTCCTTGTGCCCTCCATCCTTCCCAGCATCAGGGTCTTTTCCAGGGAGTCGTCTTCTCTTCTCATGAGGTGGCCAAAGTATTGGAGCCTCAGCTTCAGGATCTGTCCTTCCAGTGAGCACTCGGGGCTGATTTCCTTCAGAATGGAGAGGTTTGATCTTCTTGCAGTCCATGGGACTCTCAAGAGTCTCCTCCAGCCTTCTTTATGGTCCAGATCTCACTTCCATACATTACTACTGGGAAAACCATAGCTTTAACTATACGGACCTTTGTTGGCAATGTGATATCTCTGCTTTTTAAGATGCTGTCTAGGTTTATCATTGCTTTTCTCCCAAGAAGCAGACGTCTTTTACTTTCGTGACTGCTGTCACCATCTGCAGTTATCATGGACGCAATAAAGTAAAATCTCTCACTGCCTCCATTTCTATTTGCCAGGAGGTGATGGGACCAGTGGCCATGATCTTAGTTTTTTGATGTTGAACTTCAGACCATATTTTGCGCTCTCCTCTTTCACCCTCATTAAAAGGTGGATAAACAAATAATTATGAATAATGAAATGTAGATGTTGAAGGAGTGCCCAGCGCACCCTTGGCTTACAGCTATAAGGTGAACTTGGACTTGGATTTTTACAAAGTTGAAATCTTTCTCTCTCTTTTTAACTGAGAACATTTTCAAAAATGTGTGTAAGGAGGGAAGCTTTCTCCCCTTCAGGCCCCAGGCTGTGGCTCCTGTGCCAGAATGTCTTCAGTTGTGATCCCTGCTGGTGCTTTTTTTTAAATATAAAAAAGCACTGTTCTGTTTTGAAAGACAGAAGATTAGCAAAGAGATTTGTGAGCTGCCTTAAATCTCATCAGGAAACAAATTAATGTCTCTATCAACTTTGGGACTGTTTGGTAGGAAAACCTGACTTTATCCCAGTTTCAGAGGTGGTTACATCACGCCAAGAATGCAAGCATGTGGAACGTAGTGTCCCCCCACTTTGAAAAAAAAAAAGATATGCAGGGATTATGGAAAGGTATGTTAATGAGGCTATGCTATGCCAGCTAGAGTATTTATAGAGAATGCTGTTCTACAACTAGCAACACTGTGCCAAGAACAAGGTGCACACACATACACATTTGATTTTCCACTGGCTTCTCATTCCTGTTGAAACCCCCAGTATGGTCTGGGGGACCAAGACATGATACAAAGAAGGTGCAAATTTCTTACCTTTCCAGGGACTATTTCCATTGGGTTAGAAGTCAGGAGTTCCAAACCCTGTTCCCAGCTCTCAAATCAGTGCAGTGCAATAGGCTATGCGATGGATACCTTAGCCCAGTCGGCCCCATTCATCCAAGCCCTGATGACTGCCTACTGTCTACAGCAGGCATGGCCAAACTTTGCCCTCCAGCTGTTTTGGGACTACAATTCCCACCATCCCTGACCACTGGTCCTGTTGGCTAGGGATGATGGGAGCTGTAGTCCAAAAACAGCTGGAGGGCCAAGTTTGGCCATGCCTGGTCTACAGGCTTATTGTTTACCTGATACTGCTCTTAACGTACTTTATAACACAATGAAGTACAAGCCCGTATCCTATGCGAAGCTCTGTGCTGAGAATGGTTTGCTAATCAACACCCATTGTACATATTGTGCAAATGGTTAAATTGTTCAGTTCCGGTGTCAATATTTCAAACTCTGATCATTTCAAATAGGGTCAGTACGTTAAAATGAGTCCCAGTTGAGAGATGCCCAATACTTAATTCAGAAATGTGTAGAATGCTTCCCTTGAGGCACCACTCCTTCTTATGAGGAGGTCCGAAGAGAATTGCCAGGTTCTTGAGAAAGACACCAGTAATCATCTGTGTCAGATCCTTAAGCAGCCTCAATATAACTGTAGAGTACAGTAGAACCTTGGTTCTTGAACTTAATCCATTCCGGGAGTCCGCTCGACTCCCGAAACGGTTTGATAACCAAGGTGCATCTTCCGATTGGCTGCAGGAGCTTCCAGACATCTAGCTTCTGAAAAAGTTTGCAAACTGGAACACTCACTTCCGGGTTTGCGGTGTTTGGGAGCCGATTTGTTAGGGAGTCAAACTGTCCGAGTACCAAGGTACCACTGTACTGAACTGGAGGCACAATCAGTGGGACTTTGCGTTGAAATTTCTCTGTTGGGAGCAGCTAGAGAGCAAAACAGAGCCAGGCATATCTAAGACTTTTGATGGTGGTGATATTTATTTATGCCCCACCTTTTTCCCTGACAGGGAGCCAAAGCGGTTTACAGATAAAAATGAGAACAGCTTGTTGCTGTGCTGAAATAACACTGGAGCAGGTTGTTAACAAAATCTGGCTAATGGGGAGTTATTTATTTCGGAGGAGGCCTGCGTGCTTCTGCTCTTAATAGCAAAACAGGCTTCTTCCTTCAGTAACAAAAGCAGAAGAACTGGGGGGATTGTGCAAGGAGCGCCATGTGACGGGAACAGCCAGGGGTGAAGCGAAAATGGGTGTGTCTGTTGGCATGACAAAAAAACATGGACAACTCATGTGGGGCCCAACTGGCAGGCAGAGGGCTGGTGACAATGTGTCATCGGCAAATAGCATTTGAAACTCTCTGCAGCGTCCTAAACAGTTGGACTATTGATTTCAGAAAAAAAAACACATTTCCAAGGGATCCCAGCAGGGCAGCATAGATATCTCATTAAACATGAAATGATATTTCTGAACACCCGGCTTTCCTCTTGTTTCTCAAAAATTGAGAGCTGCTAATGGAAATAGAGCATTAGTTGGGTTGTATTTGCCCCACTGTCACGATCCTTGAAAATGATGTTAGAAGCTACTAGAATGCTCTGGAAAGACTGCTGTGTTTGGAACTGGAATTGAAATTGCTCACATATCATGTATCTCAATACTGTAATTGTGAGTCCTTATTCTACAAAGCCGATATAGTTCATGATCTTCAAAATCTATTTTTTTTTTCATATTTCACTTGTCCCTCAAGTTGCTCAGAATATGGTATATGTGGTCATCTCCCTTTAATCCTCACAACAGCCCTGTGAAGTAGGCTAGAGTGACAGGCCCAAATATCACTCACTGTGTTTTGTGGCTGAGTAGGGATTCGTTTTGGATTTCCCTCAGCTCCAGTCCAGCCCTCTAACCACTACCCACACTGCCTCTTAAAACTAAATGCAACTCGGATATCCTCTGCTTCTACATCTTCTTTTTAATTATTATTATTTTTCAGATAGCTGGCTTGGGGAGCATTATTTTCTTCGGAGCTTAACCTGTAGAATGACTGGATTGAAAGTGACAAGCCAGAGACATTCCTGCCATTCAGGAGAGGCTTAAGGAATTTCTTATTGGCTAAATTACAAATATGTAGCATTTTGCCCAGTACTACATGGCGATTTCAGCCTGCTTGACCGTGACAAGATTAGCGTTCTCGCTCTCTACCCCCACCCCCCTTCGTAATGGTTGTGTAAAAAAGAAAAAGAAAAGAAAAGATTAAGTTGTACCAGGCAGAGATGCAGAAAGTGTGTAAAACCCAGGTCTTTACCTTGAATGATTCTCTCTTTCATTCATTTGGTGCCTTAATTAGCCCCCATGTCCTTTAACCTCCTGAGAAATAAATAAGAGGTTAGATTTGGGTGGGGTGGGGGAGAGGGATCAAGACACACACTGATTTTACCACACACCACTAGATAATACATCAAGGAATGTTTGCAATTAGCCCAACCTCTCCCATTTCAACTTCATTTCATAAAATTGGCTGCTTTAAAATAATGACCGCTCAACTGTGATTGAGGTGTTTCATAGGCATAGCTGAGCTCTTAAACAAAAACAATATTACAGTGCATTTATAAACCAGACTTTAGTGCTGCTAAATTCTCCCTATATTCTTTTGGATCATTACCCCCTCTCTGTGTTTTGTGGTCTTTATTTCTCTTCTCTTCTTCTACACCAGAAATGGGAAACCTTTGGCCTTCCCGGGATGCAACTCTCATCATCTCAGATTTCTGACCATGTGTGGTATGGCTGATGGGAATTGGACAATTCTCCAGTTGGAGAGACATAGAAAGTGGAGTCCTCGCTTAATCACTATTGGGACCTGTAGTTTTTAATTGTAGTTTCCTGTCCTGGCCTCCTTGAGGACAGAAAACCAATCAATAAATAAAACCTGTTCATAAATAATCTAGAATTGGGGATGAGCAGTGAGGTGGCTAAGTTTGCTGACAATACTTAGTTGTTCGGGCTCATTAAAACAGGACGTTTGACAGCTTCTACCTAGGCAATGAAGTACTTTCCCCACCCAAGCTGGCCACTGAATCCCCTTGACCAGGAAGGTACATAAAACGGCTTCTTGTCCCAGTCGAGCCTTTTGCCCAAGCAGCACTCTCTTCCTGTGCATTATAAAAAAAGTCCTCATGAAAAATTGCCACCATTTTGGTGCAAGCTTCTCCAAATATAGACATTTTTCTATATCATCTTTGCAACCAGCTTTTCCTAATGTAATACACTTTTGTATGCTATTTTTGCTAATATATGCATTTTTATACAGAGTAATCATTAGTTCTCTAATAACAACCAACGAGGTGCCAAAACATGCATGTATTAGGGCCTAATATGTGCCCTTTTGGGCTTCTTTTTTCTTTTGCAAACTTCATTGCAAAATTGGGAAAAGTACAAATCTCAAAAGGATAGCTGTGTTTTGGTTTCAAATATTGTTTTGGCAAGTTCAAATTAGGTTGGCTCACATTAAAATGCTCCCCTGCCCTTGTCCCTAGAGCCTAGATGACCTTAAAATAAACAAAACAAAACACTGAAAAGTGTGCATCACAGCAATTTGAGTTGTGAAACTCTGTTATGTAGGCACCTTTGCTCTCAAAGGCACATTAACACATTAACTTTTGGTCTGTAGTCAGTCTAGGACTTGTTAGGTCATGCAAAGCCTCTCTTGAATACCAGACAATAGTATTTCCTGAAGTAGTCAGCAGATGGCGATAGCGCTTCCAAGAGATGC
Organism: Zootoca vivipara; assembly: GCF_965207765.1. Lineage (NCBI taxonomy): Eukaryota > Metazoa > Chordata > Lepidosauria > Squamata > Lacertidae > Zootoca > Zootoca vivipara. The sequence continues at coordinate 94,683,353 of NC_142584.1, read as the reverse complement.
TGTTTCTTAACACTGCTAATTTGATTTATTAAGTGTCTTGAAACGTAGCATTTCCCACTCACTGCCAATAAAAAAGATAAAAGCATTTTAGGAAGCGCTTTTACACTTTTCTTTTTTTACTGTTTTGGTTCTGCATTTTGATATCTGTTACGATAGGACAAAAAGCAAACTGCATGCTTAAAACATGAAATGAAAGTGACAGGTGGCCAGTGATGCTTTTGTTGCTCTGTAATACAGCTGAGGATTTTTAAAGTTTTGGAGTTTTTTTGTTGACAGGCTTTAACAGTTTCACCACTGAGTTATTTTGTGTGTATAAAAAATAAAAAGTTTCAAAGCATGCAGCCCCAATGCACATGTATAAAGTATATACTTAAATATCTTTATAAAGTACAGTGGAACCTCGGTTTATGAACACCTCAGTTTACGAATTTTCGGTTTACGAACGCCACAGACCCATCTGGAACGGATTAATCCACTTTCCATTACTTTCAATGGGAAAGTTCGCTTCAGTTTATGAACGCTTCAGTTTAAGTACTCCGCGGACCGTCTGGAACAGATTAATCCACTTTCCATTACTTTCAATGGGAAAGTTCACTTCAGTTTATGAACGCTTCAGTTTATGAACAGACTTCCGGAACCAATTGTGTTCATAAACCGAGGTACCACTGTACTATAAAGTATGCAGCCCCAATGTGCTATATTGCAAACAATGTGTTACTTGGCCAGTGATGTGGAGTTTTCGGAAAATTCGCAAATGAGGGGAATTTTGTGTAGGAAAAAATTCAGGTTGTGATGGAAGTTGTTCCGATGCCCTGGAGAGGGATTTTAAGTTAGCATGTTTATTCTACATGTATTTAGTAAACAAAACTAAAAAAATTGAAGCTGCCAAGCTTGCCACATTATTTTCATTTGCTGTCCATTCATTATTATGAAATGCAGGTGGTTGTGGTTTTTTCGAATGGAAAAATAAAGCACTGGAAAAAATTCTGTATATGCATGGTGTAGTGGTTAGAGTGCTAGACTAGGACCTGGGAGACCAGTCAGTCAGGGTCAGCCTGACCTGAGAATTGTGATGAGGATAAAATGAGGAGAAATGTGTTCTCCACCTTGAGCTCCTTGGAGGAAAGATGGGGTGTAAATGCAACAAACCAACCAACCAAAATAAAACAAAACATGACTGTCAGATTTGTAGAAAGTTGCTGGGATGAGGAGAGCTCCTTAGGACTGGGGACAGCTCTTTTGTATGCCACACTAAACGGCCTCTTCGCCTCTTGATCATAGCCTTGTGGTGCATTTTCTTTCCTTGCTGCTTTCGGAATGCACTGGTACAAGTCATCTTGCCATTGCATAACTTTTCATATCTTTAGGATTGATGTACCAGCAGTTCCACAGTGTGCTTTTCAAATCTTTATCTCCTGCATACACTCAGCGGTCAGTTGATTAGTCATTTATGCTCATCAGCGTGTTTTTCCATGTAGAAGACGCCCCCATGTTTAAGACGCCCCCTATTTTGGGGGACTGAAATTTAAGAAAATGGGGGGAGATGGGACAGAGTTGTTGAGCTTTTTAAAGGGGGCGGGGTTGCCAAAAATGGCTCATCGCAAAATCCGCCTCTCGTCTGTTCCCTCGCCGGCAGAAGCTGCCAATCGCCCGCCCTATTGCCGTAGCGACAGCCAATCAACACCAGCCCTTGATGCAGCCACCAATAACACGCCCAATAGCCGCTGACAGCCATGTCAGCAACCAGTCAAACGTCCACCCTCTTCACTATCCATGTACAGTGGTACCTCGCAAGACGAATGCCTCGCGCAACGAAAAACTCGCAAGGTGAAAGGGATTCGCGATATATTTTTTTTGTGACCCGCAAGACAAATTTTTCTATGGCCGCGCTTTGCAAGACAATTTTTTTGCAATTTTTGTTTGTTTTAAATCGTACAACCGTTAATACCTGCAAGACGAAATTTTCGCAATACGAAACGACTCGCGGAACGAATTAATTTCGTTTTGCGAGGCATCACTGTATAAGACGGCCCTCACTTTTTAGCACAATTTTTAAAGAAAAAACTAGTCTTATACATGGGAAACTACGGTATCTCATTTCTAGATGCATTTCCACGGCTAGAAAGTTTTGTACAGTTACACCAAACGTAACAGGATAATTAAAAGCAACAACCTCAAAAGCAGATTGTTTCCTTCAAAGAGATTAAATACAATGTTGAGGGGGGGGGGGTTAGGGCTGAAGGAAAAGGACATGGTAGATAGTTAAAAAACCAAAAAAGCAAACAACCCCTCCCCTAAAAAAACCTTTGTTTTATACTTATTTGACAGTGATCTCCTCAAGCCCAGTGGGGCTTACTATTTGAGTAACCTGCACAGGATTGGGAATTTTAACTAGAGGAAGCCAGGGTGAAAATTATTATTAAGTAACTATAGGGACCCAGGTGGCGCTGTGGGTTAAACCACTGAGCCTAGGGCTTGCTGATCAGAAGGTCGGTGGTTCGAATCCCTGTGACGGGGTGAGCTCCCGTTGCTTGGTCCCAGCTTCTGCCAACCTAGCAGTTCGAAAGCACGTCAAAGTGCAAGTAGATAAATAGGTACCGCTACAGCGGGAAGGTAAACGGCATTTCCATGTGCTGCTCTGGTTTGCCAGAAGCGGCTTTGTCATGCTGGCCACATGACCTGGAAGCTATACGCTGGCTCCCTCGGCCAATAATGTGAGATGAGCGCCGCAACCCCAGAGTCAGTCACGACTGGACCTAATGGTCAGGGGTCCCATTACCTTTTAACTATAAGTATGACTATAAGTAACTATAATTAACTATGCAACCTTTAGAAGACATCTGAAGGCAGCCCTGTATAGGGACGTTTTTAATGTTTAATGTTTTATTATGTTTTTGTATATGCTGGAAACACCCCAGAGTGTCTGGGGCCACCCAGTCAGACGGGTGGGATGCAGATAATAAAAATATTTATTGTTATTATTTAAATTTGTATACCACTCTTCATCCGTAGATCTCGGGGCGGTTCACAACATAAAAATACAAAATAAAAACACTAAATAAATATACATAATAGGAACAAAACAACAACAACAATACCCCCCCCCTCCGTGTTCCTACATACACATTTAAAAGGGCATTGATTGGATGTCAGCCAGCCAAAGGACTGGCTAAAGAGGAGTTGTTGCCTGGTGCCTAAAAGTGTATAATGAAGATGCCAGCAGAACCTCCACAGGGAGAGCATTCCACGAATGGGGACCCACTGCAGAAAAGGCCTGTTCTGGTGTTGCCACCCTTCAGAGTGGGAGCCTTTATTCTGGATAACTCTGCAGCTCTGCATTGGTTCTGGCTCCACCCACCATTGGCATGAAGCTTCTGACAGAACACCCCTGAGAGACTGCTACCCTGATAGAAAAACTACAGTGGCACCTCCGGTTGCGAACGTTCTGGATCCCGAGATTTTCGCAACCCGAGGAGAAGCACTAGACCGCTTCTGCACATACGCGCATGGCGAAACTCTTCTGGGTTTGCTGCTTTCGCAACCTGAAGTTTACGTTACCCTTGGGTAACGTAACAAGAGGTGCTGTATTGTCCTTGTTCAACCCATCAAATGTAATGTAGCCCTTGACAGATTTTTCTCTGTGTTTGTTTCCCCCCCCCATCCCTAGTTTAAAACACCCAATGTTTCTTTGTTGAATTGTCAGAGTGAGTCTAGAAAGTGTTGTGTCTAGTAAGTAATATATGAAAAACTTGTCATTGAGGGCAGGGGAGGGGGAGGCAAGCATGTGGCTGCTCAATGATGTAAAGCTGAAGACCGATCCTTTGTACTATTTAAAAAAGTTCACTTAGGCTAGAAGACCTTGGAAGACCCTAAAGCTGCCATTAGCGGTGGGGGTGGGGAAGAAATAGCTTCTGACGGCAACTTTTTTTTATTGACTTCTGTGTCTTGTCTTGAAAAGGAGCATATTGAAGGGTTCTTCTGTGTGCTTTAAACAAACCGAGATATAAAAGCGATGGAGGTTCCCCCCCCCCCCGGACTGCCGTTGGGCAATCTACTTTACGTTTGTAAGCTTCTCTAGTTCAGCTGCTGCTGCTGTTTTCTAGCTATTCTGAGGATGCTACAGCCCTAAAGACTGTGATCCTTTGACATCATTGAAACCGATCCCATTTTTGCTAAAATCCAGGTGTCCTAAAAACATATATAAATTCAGAACTTTGTACTATGAATAGAGAGGCTTCGTTTAGAATGCTGTGCCCTTACTCTTTTTTATATATATATAGTAATTGTGGAGTGTTTCAAATGGGGTGATGAAGATATAATGGGAAAAATGGGTTTGCATATCAGCTTAGTTAGAAGAGGGATGAGTTTTCTATTTTGTTATTTTTGACTTTCCGAAATGGTGGTTGTTGTTGGCATCTCTCTGTCGTGGGAAACAATGGAGTGGGTCTCTGGTGGTGAAGTCAAACCGCTAGAGAATCACAGCGCCTGCTGTGGCTGCAGAGACGCAGCTGCCCCCTGCTTTGTTTTTGCTGTGTTAGCAGCACCCAAGTGAACTCTCTGGGGCGCAAGCCTGGGCAGTTGGCATGGAGGTCCTGGGCTACCCAGAAGACAAGGCCTTGCTGATGTGGTCCAAAGGAAAGCAGAGCAATAGGTTTTGCAGCAGCTTGACTGCAGGTGTTGCTAGAAGGTGGCATACAAGAGTCTTAGGGACTCCATTCTGGATTTATGTAGGGTTTACTCCTTAGTCTTTTCTTCTCCCAAAGATATCATGCAAGGCACTGAAAGTTTAGGATCAGAGTTTTCCTTCTCCTAGATGGGCTGCCCTTTCAGGTTGAAGAGCCCCATCTGCCCCTCACTTCCCACTTCAGCACGTGCAGAAACGGTTGTTGAACCTGCTATTGGTCTCTTCCACTCAATCCACCAGAGCCTGTCTTCGCATGCAGGGGAAATCCCTAACTCACTGAGGGTTTGAGACCCACCAGCTACCCTCACCTGGTTTAGCAGTTGAAACTGTTTCCTGGGGTGTGGCAGCTGTTGCATGCTGACAGCTTCTAGGAGCCACAGGTGAGAACAGAGTGCAGGGTGGGGACCAAAGGTGGACAACCCCCCCCCCAGAAGAAGCACAACGTGTTGCCCACCAGAGGTAGTACCCTTCCCCTAACACCCCATACAGACATTTTTATTATTATTATTACTATTATTATTATTCATTTCATTTCTATACTGCTTTTTATTTTTAAGGGGAAGAAATCCAAACAGTTTACAACCTACTTTAAAATATTAAATGAAACAATTCAGAATAAAACATTGCCGAGGAAAGTCAAATATAAAGTGTACATTCAAGGCAACATAATTAACAGGAAACTAAAACATTATGCTTTAAAACCAGCTGTATTGGTTGCCAGTTTGTTTCAAGGCCCGATTCAAAGTGCTCACATTGGTGTTAAAATCCCTAAATGACTTAGACCCCCAATATCTGAAAGACCCACCACCTTCGCTATGTTGTTGTTGTTCTTTAGTTGTTTAGTCATGTCTGACACTTCATGACCCCATGGACCAGAGCACGCCAGGCACTCCTGTCTTCCACTGCCTCCCGCAGTTTGGTCAGACTCATGTTTATAGCTTCAAGAACACTGTCCAGCCATCTCATCCTCTGGAGTCCCCTTCTCCTTGTGCCCTCCATCTTTCCCAACATCAGGGTCTTTTCCAGGGAGTCTTCTCTTCTCATGAGGTGGCCAAAGTATTGTAGCCTCAACTTCAGGATCTGTCCTTCCAGTGAGCACCTTCGCTATAGGCACTCTTGAATGTTAAGATCAGCAGAGGTAAAAATAAAAAAATTCCTTCAGTAGCACCTTAAAGACCAACTAAGTTTTTATTTTGGTATGAGCTTTCGTGTGCATGCACACTTCTTCAGATACAGTGAAATGGAAGTTTCCAGGCACTTATGTAGAGAAGGGGTGGGGAGGGGTGGGGATGGGGAGGGGGGATCACTCAGAAGGGTGGTGGAAATGGGTGATTGACTGACTGATAGCTGTTGATGACCGGAAACGACTGCAAATGGTTTTGCATGAAAAAGCAAGGGTGGAGATGGCTGAAGATCGCTTATCATGTATAATGAGATAAGAACCCGATATCTCTGTTCAAACCATGAACAGAGATATCGGGTTCTTATCTCATTATACATGATAAGCGATCTTCAGCCATCTCCACCCTTGCTTTTTCATGCAAAACCATTTGCAGTCGTTTCCGGTCATCAACAGCTATCAGTCAGTCAATCACCCATTTCCACCACCCTTCTGAGTGATCCCCCCTCCCCATCCCCACCCCTCCCCACCCCTTCTCTACATAAGTGCCTGGAAACTTCCATTTCACTGTATCTGAAGAAGTGTGCATGCACACGAAAGCTCATACCAAAATAAAAACTTAGTTGGTCTTTAAGGTGCTACTGAAGGAATTTTTTTATTTTTACTTCGATCCAGACCAACACGGCTACCTACCTGTAATCAGCAGAGGTGGTCCTCTTGGTAGTTCCGCTGTCCTCAGAATTTCAGGTGATAATTACCTGAGAAGAGGGCATTCTGTGTGGTAGCACTTCATTATACAGTTTTTGTTGTGTGATGAAAACACACCTGTCTGCCCCAACCTTTGACACCAGAGATAGGTGTCTTATGGACTCACTGTATTCTTGTGTTGTTTTTTAACTGCTTTTAATATTGCATTTTAGATTGTTATTACAAGACCTGGGACCTACTGCTGAAGGGCAATGACCAAATAAATAAATAACATTGATGCATTTGGCAGCAAAAGTTAATAAACTGGATTTCATATCAGCTTGAACCAATTTACCTGAAACAACAAAGAGTCTTAAAGACTAACCATTTATTATGGCACAAGTGTTTGTGGACTGCAGCCTGCTTCATCTGACATATGAAGTATTTAGTATCCTTGATTTATTTTGAAGTGCTATCTCATTCAGGATAACAGCTCATGCATCTGATGAAGTGGACTGTGATCCTTAATATTTCATGGCGTAATAAGGCTCCCATGTCTTTCCTGTAAGAAACTAATGCCTGGGAATGAATTCTCTTTGGCAGCAGCATTCTACTTCATTTGGGTGGGAATGGCGTTTGCATGTGTTCCGGTTTCCATCACAGTGTTCCATTGCACCAGAAGCAGTTTAGTCCTGCTGGCCACATGACCCGGAAAGCCGTCTGTCGACAAACACCGGCTCCCTCGGCCTGTAAAGCGAGATGAGCGCCGCAACCCCAGAGTCGTCTGCGACTGGACTTAATTGCCAGGGGCCCTTTACCTTTTTACCTACCTCATTTACCTCTCAGCCGCCTTTTATTGCTCTCCTGACTAAACAGTCCGTGTAATTATTCTAGTTTCTCTTGTTGTGTTTGTTCCAATAAGAATTAATTATTCCAGATTGAAACTAGAAGCTATTTTAAATGAGATGCTGCTCATTTAAGCCTGTGCCCTTAATTCCCCATCTTTGAAATTCTCTTGTGTTAGTATGATATGCTTGGCTTAAAACTGAAATCAATGGAAACCTCTTTACTCTCACCCTCAGAAATGTGACCAAATGTCTTACTTAGGGGTTTAATGTCAGCAAGGCATCCAAGTTGCTTTATATTCAGAATCACACGAGCAAGCGTGTAATGAGGATTTCCTCCTACTTAAGAGGTTCCTGGCTGTTAACAGCAAAGTGAGAAGTCGCTGTTTTGTTTGCTTGTGCTAGAAAGTCAAACACACACAGAGAGAAATCTAGTTGAAGTCTAAAAATTCATCAGCCATCCTTTGAAAAACAAGCTCTGGTTTCCTTCCTACTGAATTAATATCAAAACATATCCTACATACTGTAATATGATCTTCTCACATAACACCTTTTGCAAAACTGCCTTCAGTAATTTCTCAGTTCACTTTACTAAACCTTTCTTTTAGTAATGGTTTGGAACATCACTCTGACATATTTTGTTCTCAGCTATGACTTGTGGGCTGTATTGTCAGAGCATACATAGGAAACATTCACACAACAAGGAAAAATGACTCTGTTTATTTTAGTGACTTGCTGTCTTTTTTTGATGGAATTGCAAACTTGGTGGATCAGGGAAATGCTGTGGACATAGTGTATCTTGATTTCAGTAAGGCTTTTGACAAAGTCCCCCATGATATTCTCATACGGAAGCTGGCAAAGTGTGGGCTGAACAAGGTAACTGTTAGGTGGATTTGTAGCTGGTTCACTGACAGAACCCAAAGAGTAACCAACCATAAATGGTACCTCATCATCCTGGAAAAAAGTGGCAAGTGGGGTGCCGCAGGGCTCTTTCTTGGGCCCTTTGTTGTTCAACATCTTTATAAATTACTTGGATGAAGGAATTGAGGGGATGCTCATCAAATTTGCAGGCGACACCAAACTGGGAGGGGTAGCTAATGCCGCAGAAGACAGAATCAGAATTCAAAATGTCATCAACAGATTGGAGAACTGGGCGCAAGCTAACAAAATGAAATTCAATAGGGATAAATGTAAGTTTCTGCAGTTTGGCAGGAAGAACCAGACGCACAAATATAGGATGGGGGACACCTGGCTTACTACCAGTACATGTGAAATGAATCTAGGGGTCTTACGAGGAATGTTTGAAGGAGCTGGGCATGTTTAGCCTGGAAAAAAGGAGACTGAGAGGAGATATGATAGCCATCTTCAAATATCTTAAGGGCTGTCACGTGGAGGAGGGAGCATGCTTGCTTCTCCTGCTCTGGAGGGTAGGACTCGAGGCAATGTCTTCAAGTTACAAGGAGATTGTAAACATTTGGAAAAGCTTTCTGACAGTAAGAGCTGCTCAGCAGTGGGACAGACTCCCATGAGAGGTGGTGGACTCTCCTTCCTTGGAGGTTTTTAAGCAGAGGTTGGATGGCCATCTGTCCTGGATGCTTTAGCTGAGATTCCTGCTTTGCAGGGGGTTGGACTAGATGACTCTTGGGGTCCCTTCCAACTCTTAAGATTCTATTATTCTACTGTGAAATTATGGATCAGCTTTATTTCCTGGTGTACAAGAGGTCATTTTACTGTTGTTTTAATTGTCATGATACACAAATCCCTCAGGCCTCATATGGGAATTTGAACAGCTATTAAGGGAACTTTTTCATAGTATGTCAGCAATACATGCAGTTTACCGTGCTGAGTAGGTTTAGAGGGTTTTTTCCTGCAAGTCCAATTGCAGTCATTAACAGTCGTTAACAGTCATCAACAGGTTTACCACTCCTATCAGCCAATCACCCATTCCCACCACCCTTCTGAGTAATACCCCTCCCCACCCTCTGACTATACATAAGGGTCTGGTGACTTCTGTTTCAGTGTATCTGGAGAAGTGTGCATGCACACGAAAGCTCATACCGGCAATGACAAACTTAGTTGGTCTCTAAGGTGCTACTGGAAGGATTTTTTAAATTTTGTTTTGACTACGTCAGACCAACCCGGCTACCTACCTGTAACTAGAGGGTTTTTGTTTGTAGGACTGAGGTGAAACCTAAAGGGAACATATTTCTCCACCTCCATGAATCACACCCCTCCCTATGTTGGCAATTGTTTTGGCAGTAAAATGAGGCAAAAAATTGTCACCTATTCAGAGTAAGTACAGGAAATATTGCCCTCAGTTTGATTTGGTTTCATGATGCTGTCATACCATCAATTCCAGCTAGGTAATAACATGGTGTTGTCACACTGCTTGTATTATTACTCATTGGCTGGGTTCATTTTATGAAGATGACCTGGCTGTTGTTTTCTAACAATAACAACTCCGTACCCATAGGGCAGAAAAAGAGGCAGGAACAAGAAGTAACCAAGGAGAATTGTGAAATAACCACCCTGAAGCCCCTTCGTAGACATCAAGGTGTTGCTCATATATCACAGATGGGACAATGTAAAATTCAAAATGGTGACTTAATAATTTATCTCTGCTGGGGACTTCCGGCGAGGAAAAATGGCGGGCGCCACGGCGCCACGGAGCTCCTGAAGGCGGCCGAAGTGTTTGCGCTGCCCAAACGGCTCCTGAGCCGCCGAGATCGCCGCTGCTGTCGCGTGAGTGCCGAGGGGTGTCCAGTGGACTGGCCGAGAGATCGCCCCCCCACTCTAGCGCACGCGGCAGATTAAAATCGAGGGCGCCCGACCGACCGTCAACTGTTAATTAGGTGGAACCCCAGAGCCCAGAGGCCTGGGATTTCCCACCTTGCGACACGCCGGGACCTCAAACAGAAAAGAAAGAAAAGGAGCCATTAACAGCCCCGACCTTTTTGCTGTCGCTGCCGCCACCACTGCCATCGCGCTAGATCTGAAGAGGGAGAAGAGCCCCTTGGAAAGTGGAGCCCCGGACCTGCCATCCTTCCTCCCTGCTGCTGCTGCGCTGCCGCACCGAGGTCGCCCAGCTGCTCGGAGCCCCGGGTCCGGGGAGACCCAAGGGCTAGCGGGGGGTGCGGGGGGAAGGAGAGAGGTCCTAACATAGCTGTCCCGTCGCCGAGCAGCCGCCGCTACCGCCGCTACAGCTGCCGATACCCGGGAGAGGTAGGACGGACTGAGGCCGCGAGGTGACACGCAACTAGGCCTAGGCCCGACCTGAGCCCACTTTCCCGCCGTCTAGCGTGCCAGGAGCCCAGAGGGAGGCCCATTGGAAAGGCCTCGATTTTCCTATATTTTTCAATATATTTTTTTTTTCTCTCTCTATATATAATATATATATAGTATTGGTTTTTTTAAACAATATATATATATATAATAATAATAATTTATTTTATTTTTTGATTGAATTATTTTTTTAAAAAATTTTTTTTAAAAAAAGATAAATAAATAAATATTTTTTTTTCCTAGATTTTATTTGTAATATATATTTAAATATTTTTATAAGTTATATATATACTTCTCTTTTCTCCTTTTTCCCCTTTTTATAAAAAATTTTTTCCCCTATAAAAATAATAAATAGAAATATATAATTTTTTCCTTCTCTTCCCCCCCTTTTTTTTTAAAAAAATATATTATTATTATTAATAATAATTTATTTAATTGTTTTCTTTAACCTATATCTTAGTATTATTACCATTTACCCCCTCCACCTTCCACCCACTCTTTGCATACACTTCAATCCTTTAAAAAATAACAAAACAAAGACAATACCAACGTCTTCTCCCCCCCCAAGTTCCCAGTCCTTTTACTACGTTTTTACCTTTTTAAAGCTGTTGTTCTACCCTTCCTAACCTTTTTTACCTTAGCTTCATATTATTCCTTCTTCTTCACTGCATAATACTCCTTAAAACCCTCCCCAGACACTTAACCCTCCCTACATAGCCTCTCCTTATTTTTACCTTCCATTCCACTTGTTACTTCCCACCCCCACCTTTGTCTTCTGTTCTTTCTCTCTCTTTCCTTTTCGGTCCCTTCTCCCCCCCCTTTCTTTTCTTTTCTTTTCTTTTTTTCTTTTTAAATCGAACCCCTACATCTAGTCTGTTTATCAACTTGTCTCCAATAGGGAAACCTTTCCTCCCATCTATCACCTCCCTCTACAACAAACACCCCTATTTTACCTTTATCTTATTCCCCTCATTCCAATACATAAACCTTCCCCTTAAACCCCTTCCCAGTCACTCAATTTCCCCTTTAATCATCTCTTCCCTATCTCCCCCTCCTACCTCACTTCTCACCCCCCCCACCCCTACTCTTGCTTTATACCTTCTTTGCTTGCTGGAGTGCTCTTTTGCTCGTCTCTGAATTGAACCCCCCCCTTTCTTCTTTTTTCTTTCTTTTCCCCACCTGTTTGTTTGTCTGCTCTCACCTGTTTTTTGTTTTTTGTTTTTTGTCTATCTGTCCATTGGTCTACCCGCCTCTCTGAGTACCTGACCACCGCTTTGACAGCACTGTTGAGGCGAACACGACAACCTCAGAGAAGTCTTTATAACATTGCCAAGGCATGACACAAATGATTGCCTAAACTGAACGCTCTGCAGAAGCCACCAGTCAACAACGCCTGATTAATCCATTATCCAACACCCAGAAACCATCATCGCCATAACTTCTAATCGCAACACGTCCCACTCCAAGAGAATGCCAAACAAACCTCAAACCAAAAACGTCAAGGAGATGAAGGTGTCACCAACTAAAAAGATGACAAAAAACACTGAGACCGCAACACCTCCTCAAAATGATGAAATATTACAACACCTAAGAGAAATGGAAGAGAGGATGACAAGTAAATTGGAAGCTGCAGTGGAAAACGCAACGACCCCTATACAGCTACTAATCAGCAATCTTACCTCCAGAGTGGAAGCTCTAGAAAAGAAGAATCAACTGCAAGAAAGAACAATAGAGCAATACCGGGATGAAACCACACGCATGAATGAGAAATTGTGCGAACTGGAAAGAGAAAACGAAGAACTGAGAATTAAACAAGCAGACATCGAAGACCGAAACAGACGCTGCAATATCCGCTTCCGCAACTTCCCAGAAAAAGCTGAGGAGAAAAGCCCAGCAGACCTAATTGTGAGCTGGTTGAAAGATACAATCCCAAATCTGACACTCGAGGTATCCGATCTGGAAAGGGCACACAGAGCTCTAAAACCTCTGCCAAAACCTGGTGCCCACCCAAGAGACATCATAGTGTGCTTTTCACGCTACAGAAAAAAGGAGGAGATATGGAACAGCCTCAGGAACTCAACCAACCTCCGATACAAAGACAATTCCATATTGGTCCTGCAAGATCTATCCCAGGACACCCTAAATCGGAGGAAAAGCCTACGTCCGTACACTCAGCTTCTTCAGCAGAAAGGGATTCGGTACCGTTGGGGCTTTCCCTTCCGTCTCATCGTGGCAACCGATACAACACAATACATGGCTACCAACGAAACGGAAACCCAACAACTATTGAGGAACCTTGGGCTCGACCCTCCATCGAACCAGCAACAGAAAGACTTACCAAGTGACAGCCGAGATCAAGAAAATGGAACAACAGTACATGAATGGATGGAAGTAAAGAGGGGAAAGAGACAACAGAAGCAATACGTCAAGACTCGCCGATTCAATCATCTACCATCGCGCACAAAATCATTCTACCGAACATTCTCCACAGGACGCCAAACCATGATCAACCGACCCAAAACATCACTGAAGAACAACCCTACTACTACTACTGCTACTACAACAACAACCATAGCTGAATGAGGCAACTGGAAAACATCTCGAACTGCAAGACTGGTGATTCCCCTCCCCCCCTCCCCATAGGCCTTGAACATAACTAACATCATCAATATCCCCCCCAACACCACCCCTCCATAGAACCTACCCCCATCCCAACCCCACCCCAACACCAGTCCAGATAACCTCAATCACATTCCCCATCAACCACAACTTATATCTCCAGTATCCCTTTCATACCAAACAAGAGAAAAACAACTCCCCCAACATCCATAACACAACTCACTATCAGGCTAAAACATGATACCTATTCAACAACATGGTGGCACCAGAGCGCGCCAACACATACACACACTCTAACACATCAGTGATGTTGCTATTAACATTGGCAACATTGCTCACGAACCTTATACCTGACGCTACCATTATAAAACCACTCTACACTGTCTCGCTGATCACCCCCTGTCACAAACGACAAAGGGGAAGGCCTGTCCTTGAGTACAGCCCTTCACATCAGCCGAGACCAAGGACCAACCGGCTAATCGCCAAAAGGTCCAAAATACCCCAAACGAACACCTATATAACTACATATAGGAAACCCTCTATAACTTACCTCCCACTCTTTAACCCGATTCTAATTCTGATCCCATTGAACCCCCACCTGCCACATCATAAGTCAGCGCAACTCCAATGGTTCAATACACGACACGAAGTGAGGGACATAGGACAACCCAAACGGGTTGGCAAGGAACCATCCTACAGAATAAATAAACAAGATGGCTAGCTTAAAAGCAATCACACTAAATGTGAGGGGGCTGGGAAACCCAATCAAGAGAAAACGTATCACCTCATACATAAATACCATGAAACCACACATCACCTTCCTACAAGAAATACACAACCCACCCAAAGGGAACAAACTCCTGAATGACCCTCGTTTTAGTCAACAATGGGTAGCACAAGGCTCAGGAAAGGCCCGCGGAGTAGCTGTAATAATTAGTAGGGACTTAAATTTCAACGCCACAACAGTCCTAAAGGACAAAAAAGGTAGATTCATTTTCATTAAAGGAATACTAGATGGCAAAATTAAACTGACAATCGGCTCATTATATGGCCCTAACTCGAGACAACTTGAATTCTTTCAAAAAACACTAAACAAGTTCCTTTCTTTCTCTGAGGGGGAAGCAATTCTAGGAGGCGACCTTAACTTAAATATTAAGGGCATAACTTTGGAAAACACACATCCTGTAAACTCACAGGCAACCCTCCTCAACCCTCCCTCCCAAACAACTAAGGCTTCTTACAAGTTACTAAAAATGTTAAAAAACAGGGGTCTTTATGACATTTGGGGCGAACACAACCCGGGAGACATCACCCACACATTCCAGTCCGGACGTCATGGTACAACGTCCAGACTGGACAGCATCCTGCTCACACAGGGTCTGATCCCCTTGGTAGAATCAACAAACATAGGCAGCATCAAAATCACAGATCATGCCCCAGTAGAAGTCACTGTTAAAATAGGTGAAGAAACGCAAACTACTCCATCATGGTCTTTCAGTCCCATTCTAACCACAAACACCCAAATTAGAGCAAGTATCACAAAAACTCTCCAAAACTATTTTAAGGAGAATGATGTAGACAATATAAATACCCCCCTCTTATGGGACGCTATGAAAGCGGTGACCAGAGGAGTTTGCATAAAAGAGAAAGCACTCCTTAAAAAACAAACCTCTTCAAAAATTAACAAAATAGAACAAGACATCACTGCCCTCTCATCACGTTACAAACAAACAGGTTCCAAAAAACTACTTAAACTTCTAGAACAAAAGAGAAGAGAATTAGACTCCTTAGAAATCAACAAAACAATGATCAATATTTTATATTCTAAACAGCGCTTCTATGAGTATGAAGGGAAAAACTCCAGACTATTAGCAAATAGATGCAGGAAAAAAGCACTTAAAACAAGAATACACTGCATCGCCAAAAAAGACGGCAACGTGACATTTTCCCCGAAAGAAATAACCTCTGAATTTGCAGAATTCTACTCCAATCTGTACACTTCTCACAACCCAACTGAGGAGGGAATTAGAAAATTCCTGGCAGAACTGACCATGCCCACCTTAACCAACGAGGAACAGGAATTTATGGACAGCCCTATCACCCCTGAGGAAATAGATACGGTCCTTAAAAACTTGAAACCACATAAAGCCCCGGGCCCAGACGGCTTCACGGCAGAATTCTATAAAATATTCAAAGAACCCCTGATGCCCTACATGATACGCCTATTCAATGATATCATGAAAGGGGGGCTCATTCCCAAAACATGGAATCAATCTAAAATAGTCTCCATCCCAAAACCATTAAAGGACAACCTCAAAGTAGAATCTTACCGCCCAATTTCATTAATAAATCAGGATTACAAGATATTCACATCAATATTGGCCAATCGTTTAAAAATCTTTCTAGGCAATTTAATAGTCCCAGACCAGACTGGCTTCGTCCCTGGTCGCAATATTACAGACCCCATCAGGAAACTACTAAACTTAATCAACCACAGTAAGGCAACTAAACTTCCACTGACAATTATGTCCCTAGATATCCTCAAAGCTTTTGATTGCTTGGAGTGGAAATACTTATTAGCAGTACTAACTAACATGAAATTTGGCCCCAACTTCCTACAAATCCTCAAACAAATATATTCCCAAGCCTCAGCAAAATGCAGAATTAATAATATGGACTCAAACACCATAGCAATTCAAAGAGGCACAAAACAAGGATGCCCGCTGTCTCCATTCCTATTCATCCTAGCCTTGGAGCCCCTAGCAATCCGAATCCGAGCAGCCACAGACATCAAGGGAGTGGAAATAAAAGGCAAAAATTATAAATTAGGGCTCTTTGCAGATGACCTGATGGTCACAACATCAGACCCATTAAATACAGCAACCTCCCTAATCAGAGAACTCAACACATTTGCAATGGTGTCGGGCCTACAGGTAAACTTTGGAAAATCAGAAGCCATGTGCTTCAACACCCCTCCCCATATCCAAAAAGAACTTACTAATATCACCAAAATAAAACTTTGTCATACCAAATTCAGATATCTAGGGGTACAAATAACCAAGAACCTCAATAAATTATACCTCCATAATTACAAGCCCATGTGGCGACAAATAAACAAAGACCTAAAGAAATGGGACAGTATGAGTTTCACTCTTTCAGACAGAATAGCCATCGTCAAAATGGTCACCCTCCCAAAACTGACATACTTATTCCAAACCCTCCCAATCTGGATCCCCCCAACCCAACTTCGCAAATGGCAGGGAAAATTACATTCTTTTATTTTCTCACATAAAAAACCAAGGATTGGCACCAAATACCTTCACCTCCCCACCTCAGTAGGAGGATGGGGAATCCCCAACATAGAAACATACTACAACGCCAACCAAATACGCCATATAATCCCATATATACTACAAGACGAGACAAAACAATGGGTACATCTGGAGAGGGACTCAATTGAAAATATCTGCACCACAGCATATCCATTTCTCCCAAACAAATTAAGGAAGATTCCCACAACACTCAACAGATACACACAAACCATGTTCAAAGCATGGAAAGCAGAAACTAGTAAACTATCTCCATCCCCATCCCCATTAATTCCCCTGGCTTACCATCCCTTGTTCCATCATGCAGCACAAAACCTCCAGATGAAGACCTGGCAAACCAAAGGTTTACATCGCTTAATAGACTTTTATAAAGACAACAAACCTTTGTCACCACAAGAAATACAAGACAAACTAGAAGACATCCCAATGTCCTGGTTAGCACAACATCAACTACATGCCTTTCTGAACAATCCAACTGTAAAACCAGCAGCAACTAGACCCCTGACAGCTTTCGAAAGCCTCCTCCAATTGCCAAAAGGACACGGAAAAGGGATGGTATCTGCAATTTACAAGATACTGATTCAGAATCCCATAGATCCCCTGGACAAGATAAAACGACAATGGGAGGATGACATAGGATATGAAATCAACCCTACCCAATGGACTAAAATGTGGTCGAAACCCCCTTTCAAATCTATATCAATGAAAAGAAAAGAACTCTCATTGAAACTAACTCACAGATGGTACCTGACTCCACGAAAATTATCACTAATACGATCAGGAATCTCATCAAAATGTTGGAGAGGATGCACTTCCACAGGCACGTACCTCCACATGTGGTGGGAGTGCCCTAAAATTCAATCATTCTGGAAGATATCCATGCAAGAAATTTGTAACATAACTAAGCAAGTGCTAGAAATTACCCCAGAATTGGTTTTACTAAATATCTTTCAAGATAACAACGCTCACGCAAATCATAAAGAACTTATAATCCATCTGTTGTCAGCAACCAGAAGCATCATAGCCAGGCACTGGAGGGACTTATCGGGAGTGGGCTTGGACCAATGGTACCAAGTTGTATGGGAAACAGCCCTGCTAGAAAAACTGACCAGTAAGCTGAAACTGACACGGGGACAAACAGAAGAAGACACCTTCACCCCAGTATGGTTCCCCTTCATCACTTATACAACCCAACAGGACAATGACAAACACTTACCGTCAGCATACAAATCAATATGGCTAACTTGATCAAAACACCCTCCCTCCCCACTCACGCAAGAAATTAAGGATCATCACAGCCAACCATAAACAAACAACCACATTCTAAGACACATCCTGACCTCTCTCACCAACAAAGAAGCACGAACAAACAACAGAGAACCTGCACAAACGACGCTGACGCCGAACCCCTACACATATCAAGAAAAACAGAAACATCGGCAATCCACCACACCCAACTCCCCATCCCACCTACCTCTTTCCCCCCCTTTCCCCCCTTCCTCATAATGTCTCAACAAGTTAAAAATTGATGTGTAAAAATGATGCATGAAAAAAAAACAAACGAGACATTGCACTACCTTTGTAACCTAAGAAAATCTTTAATAAAAATAATTATTTAAACCCAAAAAAAAAAAAAAAAAAATAATAATTTATCTCTGCTTCCCTCTACGTGGAAACCTCTGTTCTGTAGCAGCTCATTCATGAATTCAAGCCATTATCTCATGAGATTAGCTGCTGTTGAAAATAAAGGCCTGCAAAGCAACGTACTTGTCACATTTCTTCGCTTTATTAAGCAACGATGCAATGTACAAAACAAGACTTTACAGTTGAAAATAGATTCTGCTCAATCGTTATTCAAAAACATTTACTCCAGTATCTAGTAAAGAGAGGTGAATTTTTTAAGTGGCTCAGTTCTGCTTTGCCTGACCCTCAGTTGAACTATTGCTTTTAACTTGACTTTTTTAGTCTCCACTTGGGCAAAAAAAAGGAATCGGCCATTCCTTGCTTGACGGAATTTGGGAGATTCCAGAACACAGCACACAGTATGCTAGCTGCCACAAACATAGATCATTCAAAAACTGATCTGTAACTGTGTACAGCCAGTAATTTCTTTAGTTAGCAATATGGGTCAACTGATAGATCACACCTTGTCATTTCAAGAATTATTTTGAGAGCTTGGTTTCTGGTATTTAATAAAAATCCATAATAACCCCCAAAGATAAGGAAAAAACTGTATCTGGGAATCACATTACGTGCTAAATTAAATTTCATCATTTTCTCTCTTCTTCTTTGAAGAAACAAAACAAAATCAATCTGGGCAGACTGCAAGATGAAGGTGAAAAACTTGTGTGGGCAAAAGGTTGCTTGCTTGGTTGTGACCTGTCTCAAAAAAGAAGTCTCTGGGGCACAATGGAGCAAGGCAGTCTGGTAGCTGCAGGACAGTGCAACTTGTTCCAACTCAGTCTAGAACTGGACTTATTCCTCCAGGACCAGATCGCTTCTCCCAGTCTCCGTCCCTTCCTTGAGGTGGATAAGACCTTACAGGTTGGGCCTCTGGTGTGGAGACAATTCCTTCCAGCCTGCAGTGATGGGACGACATATCTGCATCATAGCTGTCAACTTCTGGATTGGAAAATAAGGGCCCCAGCGGCGCGGCACCGGAAGTCGCTTCTGCGCATGTCCAGACATGCACAGAAGTGATTTTCGGTGCCCAGACATGGGCAGAGCGGCGATATCTGGCAGCACTCGGCAAATGAGCGAGCAGCCAGCCGCCAAGCGAGGCGTTTTACCGGGCGGCGGCTGGCTGCTCACTTGTGGGGGGGCCGGGCGCTGAGCCATCAGGGAGGGAGAGGAGCTGCTTCATTTGAAATCCAATAAATTTATGGGATATCGAACAATCCGGGGTTGCGGCGGGAAACGAATTTAATTCCAGGGGTTTCCCGCCAAAAGCAGGAGGGTTGACAGCTATGATCAGCATCTGGCCTCTGCTGTGCAAGCCAGTTGTTGCTCAGAGTCTCCAAGGCTGGTTCAAGGGTGCCTGACTCGGTTGTCGGTGCAGGCCCTGATCCTTGGGCCCGACTCATGTTGTAGCACTTCTGCCTCCAGTGTTGCTGTTTTGACGGATCTGACATGCCCTTCAGAAATGGAGTGTTTTTTCACATGTAAGGGTGACGATCCAGCTGGGAAAGTTAGTTAGCATGGTTTTGAAAAATGACTAAAGGTTTAGAGCAGGCTTCCCCAAACTCGGCCCTCCAGATGTTTTGGGACTACAATTCCCATCATCCCTGACCACTGGTCCTGTTAGCTAGGGATGGTGGGAGTTGTAGTACCAAAACATCTCTAGCAGCCTGCCCAGGCTGATCCTGGCTTTAGTGAGGGGTGGGAGGAAGCAGAACTCCATTTTCTATAGGCCAACTGACTTAAGCCAGTGAAGTTGAGTGCTGCTTCACTCCCTTTAACCCTTTTGCAATGTGTTTTCCTGTTTATTTACTATATTTCCATGATGCAGGTTCTTCTGAGGCTGTTATTTCATTCAGCAGATGAAACAGATCGGCTGAGTTTCCATGAAGGTGACTGCGATAATCCTGCACTTAGTGCTTGATCATCAAGTTCAGCGATGTATCCAAAAGTATTTTATTATAATTCAGTGGGCTCAGTATGCACATAAATAACATCACAGCTCATTTAAGCAGAGAAATAAAACCAAGCAATTCAGTAGGAAACCATTGCACATGTTCGCCGTAAAATACCGGTAGCATTTTTTAAAAAAATAAAAAGGTAATCTCTTAATGATTATGTTAATCGTGTGATAAAATGAAAGCCTTTAAATTGTTTTTTGTGCTACTGCTTATCCAACCTTCTCGGTATTGATGCTGACATAAAAGCTATTACAGGCTGCAGACAACGAAGGGTAGATTCTGGCTTGCTTTATTTTTATTATTAACTATGATGATGTCTAATAGCTAAAGTCATTTAAGTGGCACAAAACTGTTTTGAATTAACAAAATCTCCCATTCTTTGCCAAATTGTTCCCGTGGCACTTAATATTCACTGCAAAAGCATGTAGCGTGAAAACATGGTCATACTGATAAAACAAGTGCTCTTTTGTGCTGTGGACAGTACTGGAAAAAATAAAATAAAAATGCTGTATTAATAACTATAATGGTGCCTTTTATTATTCAAATGCACATGGATTATTTTGTCTCTGGGTGGCTACCTGATCCTAAAAAGCATCTCAAAGCAGCATTTTGTTGTTGTTTAGTCGTTTAGTCGTGTCCGACTCTTCGTGACCCCAAGCAGCATTAGTTCTTCCTTATTGTGTGATGCTGCACAATGTGGTGACTGTTGTTGTTGCACCATCCAGATCCTAATATGGAGAGTAGCTGATTGGTTTAGGGTATTGTTGTAGTAATGAGTTTGTTGTAGGGTATGGTTATAGTTATGAGTTTGTGCCTTGACTCCCCTACATTCCTGGGTCTAGTGGGTGTTGGAGTTTAATCAGTGCTTGGAGTGTTAAGATGGACTGCTAGACACTGAATTTAACAGTGTCAAAATACAGGCCAAACCAGGAAATCGCCTGGGAGAAGAGCTGCCATCTCCGCATGATCCAGGGCAGGCTGAGAGAGTCCTGAAGGAGCGTCTCCAACCCCATCATTCAGCCCGGACACTGAGATCCAGCACCGAGGGCCTTCTGGCGGTTCCCTCATTGCGAGAAGTGAGGTTACAGGGAACCAGACAGAGGGCCTTCTCGGTAGTGGCACCCGTCCTGTGGAACGCCCTCCCAGCAGATGTCAAGGCAATAAGTAACTATTTTACTTTTAGAAGACAACTGAAGGCGGCCCTGTTTAGGGAAGTTTTTAATGTCTAAAGCTGTACTGTTTTAATATTCGGTTGGAAGCCGCCCAGAGAGGCTGGGAGAAACCCAGCCAGATGGGCGGGGTATAAATAATAATAATAATAATAATAATAATAATAATAATAATAATATATTATTATTATTATTATTATTATTATTATTATTATTATTATTATTTAAAGCATTTGCCATCCAAGGAACCTGACATCCTTTCCTCCACCTCGCCATCAGATTTTTGATCTGAGCCAGAGAAGAATTTGGTTTCTGAAAGCTTTTTCTTTCGAAGTGAACTTCTACGAACCCCCGGAGTTCTTTTTCTGAGCCTTTATTAGAAGACCTTAGATGGCGCTCCTAAAAGTTAGAACCAGGTGCCCTTCAGATTTGGAGACTCTTAATTGTATCCAGAGCTGCACTTGTCTACTTATGCAACGGGGCATGCCTTTCCTCTCCTCTCCCCATCTGCACCCTCAAAATCTGCTCTGGAGGGTCTGTCAACCCTCTGATTTTAAGGTGTGTGGCGGGCTTGCAAGGGAGAGAATGGGAACGTTCCTTTGCTCAGGCCGAAGTCTAGCAAAACAGCAACATTGGATACTGCCTACCTATAGTCATGAAATTCTACTCAATATTGATCCAGAGCAGATTCCAACGTATAGTTAGCAGAGTAAAAACTTAAACGCGTTGCAGGATTCCCCCCAAAATAGACCAGAGGCAATTGTACTTCATCCAGCAGAGCTTTACTGCTACTGAAAGCAAAATGAGCATAATGGTCACAAATCCAATACATTCAGGATTGGCACTGTCCATAAGAAATCCAGTTGTAGCCGACTTACATTTACAATCACTTATAATAAGACTAAACTTTAACATGGAACACCACACCGGAAGGAAGAGAGATAGAAAGAGAAAATGAGGACCCAGGCTCCTTCTGGCCTGATTATTATAGTCAGCATGACCTTGATAGAAGAGATGACGGATCCATTTTAAGCCAGCTGTACTCAGCTTCTCTGAAGGAATAACCCAAACATCATGAACCTTGTGCTTGCTTCTTTCACAGAGAAGCGTCCAGAACCCTCTTGAATTAAGTAGAATAGGAAAGATCTCTACACATAGGATCAATACTTTCTGTACTAAGAAATGCAAACTGGCCAGGACCATGAATTGTTAGACTGGTCAGCAAGCATGGAGTCAAAACTACAAGGCCATTTAGAGGCTTCCTTTCTGCATTTTTTGAAACTAAAAGCCACTTTAATGTGGGTTAAAGCCTTGTTTCGCAGTCCTGTTTCCGGACTGAGTTCCGTCTCACTGACTGGACTGGTTTTCCAGTGAAATTGGCCTAACCCTAAAGGCACAGCATAGTTCATGAAATGTTTTTAGTTGATGTGGGTTGGTGGGGCTTGTGTTTTGGCATCATTAATTGTTAGAAACCTAAATTTTTAACCTTTTCTTTTATATCCCATGACATTTTGAAACAAAAGTTCCATTGAAATGAGAGCAAAGGCTAAAAAAGTATTTGATTTATATATTTATATATATAATCGCAACCCCCAGTTCCTAGGGCAATATTAATAGGAACAAAAGATCATTATTATAAACATCCTCCCTTTGAATACTTGTCTTACTTGAAATCTGGTATGTTTTTCTGACCATGTTTGCCACTATTAGCTAAATTACATATGAAGAAAGAGACTTGGTTGGGTTTTAAGAAGTGAGGGTTTTCCTCACTTTGGTTTATAGGTACATCTATCAAAATAATTGTCTTGATTTTTTTTAGAATTGGGGGGGGGGTCATCTATTCCCTTATAGAAAGTAGAGGCAGAACATCACTTGCTGATTCAAAAATATAGGGTTAATTCTAAATAGTGCTATACTCCTAGCGCCAGGAAACAATTTATATCTGAAGAAGTGTGCATGCACATGAGAGCTCATACCAATGACAAACTTAGTTGGTCTCTAAGGTGCTACTGGAAGGAATTTTTCTAATTAGTTATTTCATTTTAATTTGTTTTAGTCTGTTCTGCGGTGGTTTTAACTTTTGAAATAAAGTCACAATAAAGCACTCCCAATACCTGCTCAGTACAGCACACTTTTAATACACGTTGAGCTGGTTTTTGTGAATTTTCACATTTACAGTTGAATGAGACTGGCTTATGTTGCACCCTGGAGATCTCTGCACCCACAGGGAGTTGGATTCTGTGGCTGAAGTGCTCAATGCATGCTAAAGAAAATGCTTTAAATGTTCCCCTCGCTCTTAGAAGAAAACGTTCTCGTGATCTTTGATTTTCCAGATAATTTGACTCCTGTGGAATTAAGTAGGCTACTCATGTAAAAAAAGTGTAGAAATAATGCAAACAAAGCCAAAACACAATTTTAGTAGAGTTCTATCAGCACCTTTTGGGTATGCTACCATGTATGGCAAGTATCTTTTTAAAGAGTGGAATTCTGCTAACACAGAATAAGGTGAGCTCTGTCCTAGCTCTCCACGGTTTCCAGTGGTGTCCTGAACGGGTCACGCAAGTTAAATGTGCACGAATCGCGATCCTACCGTAGCCGCATTCTGTACAGAGTAAGACTGCAGTTAGCCCAACAAACCATTGTGGAAACTCAGAGACGGCTAGCACCGTCCGAGAGAAGGTTGCAGCGTTCCCTAGCCGTAGCGTGCATAGTGGACAGACTCGCCTAGTGGTTTTCCCGCAGTGTCGTCTTTAGCAGCAGACACACAACAAGTAATGGCACTGCCAAAGAAAAATCCCATTGTCTGCTAGTATGACTGGAACGAAAGCTGAATGGCAAATTGGCCCTAAGCAAACTATCAATCTGACTTTGATAACCCATCACTTTAAAAGGCCCTTTCATGTTTATGAAAAAGCATGACGTCAAAAGCCATGGAAAAAAAACATGAATCCCAAAAATGTCAGGCTTAAACTTGCACAGCCTCCAAAAAAGCCCCCTGTGTGAACGGTTTCTCTACATGCATAACTAATTAGTTTAGGTTGTTATAAGCCTGAGCTGTTATACCCTAGTTGCTTGTACAGTACCATTTTGGGGATAACTTGTTTACAGTGCGTCCGTGGATGAGCCTTTGAACTGGAGTAGGAGAAAATAAAAGGAAAGCTGCCAAACTGGTTGTCTAGTTTTCTAGGAGTATATAAATGTCATGCTGGAAATGCTTGAGTATAATCATTACCAGGTGAGTTACCTTATTTATTTATTTTTAAAAAAATCTCTGCACAGTTGCATATGCCTAAACCCAGTTACTTCCTTGGGGCTATGGGTACATGCATACCCTCGTGCATTATAATGTTTGTAATCTTAGAGTTATAGCCAATTAAATAAGATCCAGACCTCTTGAAATTAATGGACATGACTCACCTAGGTTTGTTGATTTCAGTGGGTCTACTTGGAGTGTGACTTCATTCGATACAACTTTTACCGTACAGTAGAATAGTAAGGGAGCCATAATAGGCTTTTTCCTATTTGTGCCTATATAATTTATTTAATGGAATGAGCATTTCCGTTGTGTTTCGCTTTTTTGTTCAGCTGAAAGCCAACATAAACAGTTGAATCATATAAAGCCCATTTTAAAGTGATTGAGCGTAAGTCTCTGCATATACATGGCGCGGTTACTATATGAGCTTTAATGTTTGTTAAGTTCATTTTTCTACTATAAGGACCAACATAAATAATTGTGGATAAGTCAAATATTTCTTGTGTTCCTTGTCAACAAATTTTTCTATTAATGTCTTAAGTGTGTTGCTGCTTCATACAAATTTTGTCTACTTTCCAGCAATTTGAGGAAGGAAAGTTGTACTTTCTAGTTGACTTAATTCATCTTCATTTTCCTGGTACCTAAGTTCAATACGTTGCTGACATTCTGAAATTCTTACTTCGTAGGATTCCGCCTGTCATCTTTTGCGAAACCCGCCTTTAATTTGTATTATAAACGATGTGTTTGCCTTCGTTTACATGCATTTCTTTTTAACATCTGAACTTGCAAATGAGCTGTATTTTCAAGCGCAACCTAAGAATTTTCAGCGCTTGATAAACCAGTGCCAGATGAATGTACAGAAATGGATGTTGAAATGATGCACACTAACTAGGCGCCACTACCTTTTTTATTATGCGTTTGCAGGTGCAGACTCACCTGGAAAACCCTACCAAGTACCACATCCAACAAGCTCAACGGCAGCAAGTCAAGCAGTACCTCTCTACTACATTAGGAAACAAGCACACCAACCAGGCTCTAAGCTTACCGTGCCCAAATCAGCCAGGGGATCATATTATACCGCCTGGCACAGGAAGCAGTGCACCAAACAGCCCGATGGCCATGCTTACGCTCAACTCCAACTGTGAAAAGGAGGTAAGGAAGACCTTGCATTTTCTATTCGTGTTATCATCCCTCCTCCATCTAAACATATTTATTTTATTTCAAAAGAATTTTGTTGTTTTTTTGAACAGCATGTAATAAAATAAAACATAACACAACAAATAACAATAAACAATAAGAACAACTACAACGAAAATACAGATAAAAAACAAAAAGCAAAATTTCATTAACTTGACATCTAGCCTAATCATTGTAATGTGACTTCCTCGGATCCTCCTTGCTGCGATTCGCTGCTAACCATATTTAACAATTTCTAATTCATAATCCTTTTATCTTATTATTTATTTATACATATTCTTATTTATACTAACCATTATTCATCATATTTTCATCTTTGCCTTTATCTCAAATCCTTTCCCTAAGCTACAGCATTGACTAAAATAAAATAATATTTATTTACTAAAATAAACATATTTATTTTATAGCAGAGGTTCACACACCGTGCATCCTGATTTATTTCAAATGCTCCCACTTCACTCCTTCCGCTTAGCGTTACATTGAAACCAGGAACCACGACTTGTTTCACTCAAAGCAACCATGGTTTGTACACCTGGAACAAACACTAAGCAAGTGATCATTCTTTGTTGCTCCCGCTCACGCAAGGGGAGGAGTTAAGCAGGAGCCTTCTGTGTATTCCTCACGATGCGTGAATGCTACTTTTTAATTTACTGTGTTAACAGCTGATTATGCAACTCGTTTTTTAAGAAGGCAGAACAAGTCACGGTGTTAATGTGAACGCGTCTGGAGTAAAAAATATGCATTGCTTAACAACAACAAAAAACCTGTGCCAACCCTTAGCGGAATTGTTTAGATTTTCTTTGTGTTCTTTTAGTATACACTGTGTGGAAGGATGCAACTGACCTTTTAGCATACAATGTCCTTCTTGTTTCTTTCAAAACTTTCTGGGATAAATGTTATTGTGACTCAGGGTGGATTCCGATGGCATGATCCCACCACACAGTGACATTTTTGAATTGCCTGCCAGGGCACATACTTGGAACATAAGAAAAGACTTGTTATGTGGGACTGTGGGACTGTAGAGAATGACATCCTATTTTATACAGTGACTAACCAGATTTTCTGTTGTTCATCTCTCATGAACTAGCAATCATTGGCATGCTTCCTCCAAACACAGAGATTCCATTTAGCTGTTTGCTGATAGGGAGGGAGCGGCCAATTAATTTGGTTTGCATTTTTAAGCGAACTTCCCGAACAAATTCATAAACTGAAAAATCGCTATCCTTTGAAATTTGCTTCTGTAATACTGTACATCATTCGGTTTTAAAAAATTATTTTCAAAAATTCTTGTGTTAGGGGCAAGGGTACACAAAAAAATGCCTACAAAATTCATTAAATCGTGGGGAACTGCTTCCAAATATGCCAAAATCTATATTGCAATGTGTACAAATCATTTTAGTTTGTGATTTTTGGAATGTGAGATATAGGAATGCAAAGCATGCAAGGAATCTGCTTTTGTAATGATAAATATTACAACTAATTTTTACTCAGAGTAGACCCTATGGCGCTAAATTAGTCATATTCATTAATTCCAATGGGTCTGCTCTGAG
This sequence comes from Zootoca vivipara, assembly GCF_965207765.1. NCBI lineage: Eukaryota > Metazoa > Chordata > Lepidosauria > Squamata > Lacertidae > Zootoca > Zootoca vivipara. The sequence goes on along the minus strand of NC_142584.1, from coordinate 94,655,980 downwards.
TAGGACTAGCATTAGTTAAATAAATGATATTTATTTATATATGAGAAATAAATGTGTGTGGGTTGTTGTTTTTTAAAAAGGTGTATATTAAGAGAAGCGCACATGAAATCATGTACAAGTTTTTGGGTGGGCTGTTTTTTTAAAAAACAACAACACCAACGTGAAGAAATGGGATGAATGAAGTTAAGAAAAACGGGGAACAGTGTAGCTAAACCTGACAAATCCATTCATCCCTACCCTCTAATAATCCTACCATATCTTCTTCAAATTTCTCTTATCCCCTATTGAAACAAACTAAGCCAATGGTAATTTCTGCATCTTATATTGGCAAATTCTGTGAGTTAATTATGACATGCCAAAGTATTTTGCATATGGTTATTATAGTTTTGATGCTTGCAAACCACTCTGGAATCTATCCTCGTTGAATGCATATAAATGTAAATAAATGATATCGTCTGGTTGTTAGTTTCATGAGGTGACCCAGCATTCTAATTTCATGATAATTACCCACTAATTTCATGATAATTACCCACTAATGCGCCAGTGTCTATGTGGACTGCCATATATTCCTTAACTTGCTGCTTGGTATGTCCAACCATTCCATAATAATAATAATAATAATAATAATAATAATAATAATAATAAATTTATACCCCGCCCATCTGGCTGGGTTTCCCCAGCCACTCTGGGCGGCTTCCAACAGAAAATAGAATAAAATAATCGATTAAACATTAAAAGCCTCCCTTTTTACACACACCCATTGCTTTTAACTATTAAAATCTGTTTTAAATACTCGATTGTTGCCAACCTTCTGTACTAACGACTGCTTGCTTATTTAACATTGCTTCCCTATATTATCGTTTTCATTTCATGGATCTGTATGCTACTGGTCCAAATATTTTAATATAAAAACATTTTAAAACCCTGTAACGCATCAAATGACATACCATTAATAACAGAAGCAGCAAAGCACATTTCACTTTTTCTAATCCAGTTCCATCACCCACCCACTGCCCCACTGGAACAGAAGCCCTTATGTGAACAAAAAATAATAATATTTTTTTTAGAGGCCACCTAAATGATAGCATGGAAGGGGCCGATCCTCTTTCTCAGGGCAGTGAGTTTCACAACGGTGGGGCCACCATGGAAAAGGCCAGATTCCTCAGGCCTTTCTGTCTCCCTGGGTGATCTTCACTCTGTGGCAGCCCTTTGAATAACTTGGTATGAAGCTAAATAAGGCTTGAAGAGTCTAGAACAGCACTGTAAAGCCAACTTGGCTGGATGCTGTTGGTGCCTCCTGTGGGAGCAAGTTCCATAGCTTAACTATATAAGCTACATTAATAAGTACTTCCTTATTATCTGTCTCTGCACTTGTGCATATTAGCCTATACCTGAGTTATTTTGTGGAACTGAACCAAAAGAAAAGGTAGATGTTGTGGGATTTAATTACTTTTTTTTCGGGGGGGGGGAGGATATTTGCTCTTAGGATTCCTCATTAACAGTGCAAGGAATCGGTGGGTGCATGAAGGAGAAACTTAGCAGAAGCTGCAGTCAAAATGAGCAACTAGCATGGAATTTAGATGAATGGTCTTAAACGACAAAACTTCCATTGGGTCACATTGTTGGCATCCTCCTGTCTCTGGAGACAATGGAGGAGTGCACCTTTGTGGGCGAAGTCTAACTGTTGGAAGGTTACAGCGCCTGCTGTGGCTGTAGAGACTGACACAAGAGACATGTATTGTTGCAGCTGGGACATATAAAGGCACCCAGTTGTGCTACGACAGATGCACAATGGAGTTTCTTCCCACTGCAATCATTCCTCCTCTGGTCACTGCTGTGGATGCACAACCTGACTGTCTGTCTCCAGGCACTAGGGTCGTCTGCAAGGGATTCCCATATGGCAGGGTTGATGTTGCCAGCCTTCATGTCACATTTAGGGCTGTGCATATTAATCCATTTCCACATAGCTGTAATTCATTCAGCACATAACTGGTACAGAGAATGGGAATAGCTTCTATATGTCAAGTCAATTGCAGAATTGGCATTCAGGGTGAGCCTGGATGGGCCTGGCCTACCTAGTTATTTTAAACTGTGGTTCAAAGTTCTCTAGTTATTATTCTGGCATTTAGTATGTTCATGACACCAGCCATTCTAAGGAAGACTGACCCCCTTAACTGTAAACCCTTGCACATGTCTAGCCTCTTCTCCTTACATTTCTCATTTTCCATGTTTACAGGGCTTTTATAAATTTGAAGAGCAAAGCAACAGGGTGGAGAATGAATGCCAGACTCTCAACACACATTCTCGAGCATCTTGCATGCAGGTACTAGTTGACAAAGGTGGCGCTGCGGTCTAAACCACTGAGCCTCTTGGGCTTGCCAATCAGAAGGTTGGTGGTTCGAATCTGCTCAGCGGTGGTGAGCTCCCATTGCTCTGTCCCAGCTTCTGTCAACCAGCAGTTTGAAAGCACACCAGTTCAAGTAGATACTGCTGTGGCGGGAAGGTAAACAGTGTTTCCGTGCGCCCTGGCACTCGTCATGGTGTTCCATTGCGCCGGAAGCGGTTTAATCATGCTGGCCACATGACCTGGAAAACTGTCTGTGGAAAACTCTGGCTTCCTTGGCCTGAAGTGAGATGAACGCCGCACTCTATAGTCTCCTTTGACTGGACTTAACCATCCAGGGGTCCTTTACCTTTACTAGTTGACAAAGGAGCTAGAAAAAGGATGGGATGCCCATTTTGCTAAGGGGGGATACAAAGTCTCCTTGCAATCAGAAATAACAGTGTCCATTTCAGACTCTCTTTTTTATGTTCACCGAAAAATGTGAAATGTGACTTTTGCAATCAAGCATAAAGCATGGACCATACTTATCGCAGTATGCTGTGAATTGGGTAAGGCTTCCTGCCAAACAAACCATCAGTGTCACTCTTGGGTTTTGTTGCTGTTACTGTGTAATGACTGAAATATCCCTCTTTGACTTCAGTATTTAGTGTCACATCTAGGAATGCCTGTAGGATTTCACCAATATACCTTTCGGTACAAGGGACTTGTTCCTTCTGCTACTCTATTTTAAAAGGACAAGGAGAAAACGGTGCATGTGGTTTTGACTCTGAACTTAAGGGTACAGTTCTCCCTTCCTTGTAGCTCTTCCTCCCCAGCCCCAGCCCCCTACACTGCCACCAGTGATGCAATTGATGCTCCAGCCACTGAATTAGGAGTAGCAAAAGGTCTGGGCACCTTTAGTGTTTCTCTCTTCACATTTGTAAATCACTAAGCCTCCTCTTGAACATAGTTCCTGTTTCTTACATGTCTCACCTTTCCATTACAGATGGATGATGTAATTGATGACATTATCAGTTTGGAGTCAAGTTATAATGAAGAAATCTTTGGTTTAATGGATCCTGCCCTACAAATAGCAAATACGGTACTTGTGTTTATATTCTGTGTTTTGGTGGGGTTTTTGTTTGTTTGTTTGTTTTGCTGTGGTATTATTCAACACCTCTATTTCAGAGTGCCTGTAAGGATGAAAGCAGAGTTTATTGGTTTGTTTAAATATGGCATGTTTTAACTAGCTGCCTTCCGCAGCTGAAATAGTAATCAGTAATTCATTCTAATGTAAAATAAAGAAGAATGCATGTTTATTGCAAGCAACCATGTGGTTGCAAAAGTTGGGAGCCCCTCCCCCTCCCCTGATCGGTAGCAAGATTCCAGGGGGTACCAGGCATTGACCCAGGGTCTCTGTTTCTTTGAGACTCGAGACACAGTGGAGACTGTTGTAGCTTTAAGAAATAGAATTTATTCACATATTTACACCTGAGTTTGGATGGTCATCTCAAAAGGGGCTTGTTCCCCATAGCTGTGCAGCACTTCAGCCCAAGGCATCTTCCCCAGCCTCCCTTCACCCAGTCTGCTAAGATGGTTCTCTCTTTCTCCTCCCACTCCTTCTTCTTCCCAGCACACCTTGCTAAAACACTCTGTTCCTGTCACCTCAAACACCCCCCCCCCACACACCTTGGCAACCTCTGTCTGCCCAGACCAGTGGATTTATCTTAAGAGGCCACCAACCCCTTTTGTCATGTTAATGAATTGGCTTATCCCTGGCTAGCTACGGTATGTGAAGATACCTGGGCTTTCTGATCCTAAACAGAATGCAACAGCACTTGGCTTAGTTTTAATTAGCCAGCCTTTGCTTGCTTCATGAATTTATGAGTTGGCTCAAATTTCAGCTCTTTACTGACCCTAGAGATTGTGGCGAGCTTGCTCCTCCCCATTCTTATAGCAATATTTATTTATTTGATAGAATTCTAGTGACTCTCTTGTAGCTCTCTGATCATAGGGCCGGTGTCTAGAACCAGTTTCTAGACACATCCTTGAAATCTGTGGCTTCCCCTTTGCCTGTTATTTTGGAAAGGTGCTATTTTGGAAATACTGTTGTTTTGGAAAGGATTTTGACAAGGCACTGCTTATTGCACACAAGGCCTTGATGACCTATTGACTAGGAATACTGGCCCTGTGTAGAAGGGACTGGATTCAAGAGTAAGGCCAAGTCTTGGTAAGTTTCATCCTCTAGAAACACACAGCCACAGTTCATGCGGTGTCTTTCCTGAAACAAGTTGTAATACCCAGGATAAGTTAACCTTGCTTCAGAAGTGCAGTGCCTTTCCCTAAGAGTTGTTTGCATTCTCGGTCTTAACATTTGCAGTGGTAAGATGTCTGGGCTCCTAAACAGGAGGTATGCAAAATCCCCACAGAGGAAGTAGCTTGCCTGCAGCCTATAAATAGTTCTATACTCAGAGAGAGAACAAAGATTCCGTTGTTTTGCAGCAAAGGTTTAGCCCCTGTTTGTTGCATTGCAAGCTGTGCTCAATTGCTACTCAAGCATTGACAGAGATCATTAAAGTGCCATTTACACTAGGAGCATGAAATGCAAGCATTATATACTTCTGCACTGGCCCTTCATCTCTGTCATAAATCTCATTTAAGGTCGCAAGTGGCTGCACGGAGACATCACAATAAACCATGTTTTTTTCATGAGTGGAACCAGACAAAGTTGGGGGGGGGGCTGCATAGGAGCCAGCTCATAGGGACCGAGTGGGCTTTGTCCTCCCCAATAAAATATTTGAGGGGGCCACACACACCCCCAAAGTTGATGGGCATTGCCATTGAAGTGGTGTGCGTGTACCACATCATGTGATCGAGTATTCAGGGTGGGGCTTGCCTGTCTCCTCCTCCAATATTTTATTCAAGTTGGCACTCTTGGGTGAGTGGAGATTGGAAACTTTCACTTTGGTTTTTGATTAACCATGGTTTAGTGTTATGCCGGAAACCTAAACTGTGGATAAGTTTAACTAGTGGTTTGCTGGAACCTGCCTTCCAATTTCCCCGGAACATCTATTCTCCTTCAAAAATTGCTTCTATTCCCCGTCTCTGTGCCTTTCTTTGGGCACTTTAGAATTCCTTTCCAATTTGGGTGGGTGCATGTTCGAGCTTGCCTTATTCTTGAGAGGTGGCTGTAGGTGGTGTTGGTGGTTTTCTTTTCATTGCTCTTCCTTATCCAAGAAAGCCCCTTTAATGTGACCCCTGTGCCTCAAGCCACTTAGAACCATTTAGACCTTTATAGAACAAACACAGCACATTGAATTGTGCCCAGAAACCCAAGGGAAGCCAGTGAAGTTTGCACTCTTGAGTCTGAGCAGCCCACTTTTAAGCTGTGTTTCTGGACCAGCTGCTGTTTCTGAGCATGCATCCAGTATCTCCTTATCCATACGTAGTATGTATCAGTGCTGGCTCAAAATGTTTTGTCGCCTGAGGCAAATCACAAATTGGCACCCACTAGGGAAGAGGAGACAATTGAAGTTCTACATCAGAAACAAGGAGGGGAATGAAGATATGCATGGGGATGTGCTGCCCCTATGGACCCTGCCACCTGAGCCGGTTGCCTTGCCTCATGGGAGGGCCGGCCCTAGTATGTGTCCCATGCAGAATTGCATTAGCAAGTGGCCAACAGTGCAAAAGGTTCTGGTTACAGGTAGGTAGCCGTGTTGGTCTGGGTCGAAGTAAAATAAAAAAATTCCTTTAGTAGCACCTTAAAGACCAACTAAGTTTTTATTTTGGTATGAGCTTTCGTGTGCATGCACACTTAGTATGCACTTAGTGTGCATGCACACGAAAGCTCATACCAAAATAAAAACTTAGTTGGTCTTTAAGGTGCTACTGAAGGAATTTTTTTATTTTAGTGCAAAAAGTGTTAGCCATCATTTTGCTTCAGCTCTCTGCATCCAAGGGAAATAATCTGTACCCTCGGTTGTCTTCCCCAGTTACCTGTCTCCGGCAATCTTGTGGACCTCTATGGCAATCAAGGCATGCCTCCCCCCGGACTCAACATCAGCAACTCTTGTCCTGCCAACCTTCCTAATATAAAAAGGGAACTCACAGGTAACTTAGAACAGTATGTTTCAAAATGTGCATTTTCCTATAAAGATGCTCCTAGGAACTTAAGAATTCTGCTGAACCTATAAATTACCGGTAATACATTTATACCAGGAACATTGGATGCTGAATCAGGCCAGTGGTTTACCTTGCTTAGTATGGCCTACTCTGACTGGCAGCAGCTCTCCAAAGTTTCTGTGTTTTCTAGCCTCACCTGGAGATGCCAGGTATTGAGCTACCTGCACGGAAAGCAAATGCTTTGCCACTGAGCTACAGCCCTTTTCAAATCAAAACCCTGCTGGACCGGACAGCTTGGTATCCTTTTCCCAGGTGTTAAAAGTGCTACAAGTCAGTTGGTGCTTTGAGTATACACATCGGGCACATTTTTAATCCATAATGTATGAAGCACCACAAGCATGCAGATGTCTATAAGCTGCGGATTCCAGCTTTTAAGAAGAACATTGGTTGCGATGGAAAAGAATTGGGCTGCTGCTTAATGTATATTTAAAAGGAGAAAAGACCACACATGTCAATTTATTTTAGGGTATCAAAGTACAAAGCATCTCAGGAGGCATCTCTTAAGTCCAAATCACTCGCCACAGGATGCTGTATAACAGACAGTGGACACTTAGGGGTGCCATCTACCAATCTGCCACAAAAGTGTACAGTGTACCTCGCAAGACGAATGCCCTGCAAGACGAATTTTTCACAAGATGAATTGACTCGCGGAACGAATTAAATTCATCTTGCGAGGCACCACTGTAATTGCAGTGGAAATGCAGAGAGCATGGTCAAGGAGAAGGAAATCTACTCATTAATCTTTTGGTGCAAGAAGAAGAATTAAGGGAATAAGGAGAAACTTTGATAAGAAAAGTTAATTTTGTTGTTGGGCTCGCTATGGCTGGCCTTAATGGTTGCCATTCATACTTCTGCCATTCATAGTGGTGGAAAGAATCGATGATTGTAGATCATTGAATCTGTGAAGACGGTGCTGGTCAAACCCATAGCAAATGGGTGGTTAGACGCTTGCCTTTTTAAATAATCTTTTAAGTTGCTCAAGGTTAGACCGTATCCCGAAGCAGTTCACATAGTGTACTCTGAAAATAAATGATCCTGTGTTGAAACGTGAAATGTCAAGTTCCCTCAGAAAGTTCATTGTACTAGTCACATTGTACCGAGCCGCAGTTGCATCTATGAATGGATGGGACAAGTCATGAGTGCAGAGTAGTGCTCCCATAATGTCTACCATTTGCTTAGTTTTATTTAACGAACGAAAAAATAACAAGACTCGCAGCAGGCAAAGATAATGCACCATTGTGTTGTATGCAGCCATCAGCAAGGAAGATGCTGCTTTTGTTCATTATTTTGTTTTTATAATAAAGGGCCCTGTATTGCCCTAACTTGGAACGTAAACTAAAAGGGGCCCACACAAAAGATGTACTATACATTTTGTGTGCCTGACCTTCATAAACTTGTTAACTCCTGCATATGTTGCCCTTTCCAGTTTGGTTTTCATATTTAGGCGCGAGAGATGTTGGCTTTATTTCCCTGCAGAAAGCAATGGCTTCCATGGAAAAGGACAACCGTTTTAATATCCCTGGTTTTACTGCTGTCTAAAGGGAAAGTGTTACTTAAATACCTTGCCCACTTGGAAAACTTATTCATCAATTACTAGTAGCCATGTGCCTGGCCCTGAAAGTTTATGTTCCAAACTTGTTAATCTTCCATCCTGCAGCAATATTTAGGATGGGGCATACTAAATAGTACTGCGTGATAATATGCTGTGATATTAAACAAGAAGAATTGCAAGGCCTTGTGCTGATGCTGCATGCAAAAAGTGCACGTGAAATGTGTGGATGTTTACTTGGCTTCACGCTGCCTTTCTTACATATCTCTAATTCTAATTACTTCGTTAACATGCATAGCATGTGTATTTCCAACAGAGTCAGAGGCGAGAGCGCTGGCCAAAGAGAGACAAAAGAAAGACAATCACAATTTGAGTAAGTTTCTTGTTTCTCATTATTTAATTTGTGAAAATGATGGCTTAATATTCACACATAATGTTCTGGAATTGCTTTTACCACACAGCCCCTATTGAAATAGGTTAGATTTGCCCTCTTCATTCCTGGATACTTTCAGATGAGTGTACATTGTAAGAACAGTGCTCATCAGCCATGCAGTTTTTGGTTTTGGGGTTGTTTTTTGCAGCAACAACATGACATACCTGCCTCTATTCTCCCCTACCCTTTAATTTAGATTTGCCCTTTCCAGGGAAAATCGGTTAAGTTCAAAATAACCAAAACTCTTTGCGTGACAAAGCTCCCAGAAATCCCCAAATAGCTCACAACTGACACGATATTTTAGGTTTGGGTTTTTGGCATTATTTTGGCCACAACTTTATTCAAAATACATTTTAATTCTGAGTGTTGGCTTAGGCTTTGGTTAATCCATCTGTCCACTCTAAGGGATAGGACTATTTCCATCTGACCCACGTTGGGTCAGGACCATTCCATCTGACCCATTTGGGTTAGGACCAGCTCCGACTTACCTAATGGTAGGTAAGTCAAGTAAACACCCCAAGGGATTGGAGGTACTGTTCACAGGCACTCTCCTCCCCCAAGGAATGTTCCCCAAGGCTCGGCTCTGTAATGGCCGCACCATCCTTGCCTATGGCAGGATGAATGGACTAGAGTCCCTGAGCCCCAGGATTCCTTTAACGGAATACTTCTATAAGGAGCAAGTAAGGGGGGTAGGCATTTTTATGCCATGCCCCTCCTATACCAATTTTTAATCAAAGCCTAACAGCCAACCTAACAAGTTGTGACAAGTTGCTTGTCAGTAGGCAAAAACCAAATGGCAACAGCCAATCAGCCAAGTGGCAAAAATCCTACTGGGCCCCTGAATACAGGAGACCCCCGCGAACGGGCAAGTAGTGTCGACTAAGCCTAAAGAAGAAGCAGCGGGCGGGTGGGAGATTCGAAGGCTTGCCGAGAGTGAGGAAAAACGAAAGTAACATGGACGTTAAGTAAAAGGCTGCTGTCAATCAAAGTCTGTGGCACGCCCCATGACTCAGCCTAACTACAGCCCACCCCCTCCCAGATTTCTTTTGAGCTCGTCTGCAACCCCCACTACACTTTAGGAGTGTAATGGGCTTTGTAGATTAGGCCCCCATCTAGAAACAAAACTCACCCATTTCTGCAGGGTTTGTGCAGTTGAAATTCCAGTGCCTTGTACTTTGCGCAATTTTTGGTCATCAAAGTGCCTTGCTGAAGACGATGTGATTCTGAAGGATCTTCAGATGCAAGTCACAGAAGTCTTAGATCGGGCATCCACAAACTGCGGCCCTCCAGGTGTTTTGGCCTACAACTCCCTAGCTAACAGGACCAGTGGTCAGGGATGATGGGAATTGTAGTCCAAAACATCTGGAGGGCCGAAGTTTGGGGATGCCTGCCTTAGATGCTACCTAGAGATCCTTGAAGAATTTGGATGCAAACTGACCTCACAGATTTGTGTGCAAATCAGACCTTGGCAAACCACTGGGGCTCATACTTCAAATGTCCCAACACAGTTCTCAGCTCAAAAACAATATCAATAGTGAGGATTCTTGCAGAAACATGGCATAACAGACCTGGGCTTGGATCGATAATTCCTCCGATTTCCACTCATAGGAGGCTTCTGCAGGAAGAGGAAATGAGATATTATTTTTGTCCTCCCTCCCTCCCTCCCTCCCTCCCTCCCTCCCACAACATCCTGTGCTTCTCTGGGAATTCTCAGTAACAGTATAGGAGGGGCTATGGGGCACTATAGAGGAGGGGATTATCAGTGAACTGCATCCTCCTTTCCTCATGTTGGATCTCAGTCATTTCTAGGAATGGAAACAGCCCTTCAATTCATGGGATGGACACCAACCTCCTGTCTGGGAAAACAGAATTTGATAGGACCAAGTTTGAATTTAGACGATGCTTGGTGATGTGTAATCTTACCAGAAAAGAGGTTTTGTGGTTTGGGAAAATATTGGGTATGTGGCCAAAGCAAAACAAGATTAGTCTTGTTCATCTTTAGTCATAGATTTAAAACCAGTAAAGGATAACAACCATGTGTTAGTAAGTTCTAAAAGATTTCCTCTAATGCCCTTCCTAGGTCACTCAGATTAATCAGCAGAACTTTCCACTAACTTCCAATGGGGGAGTTGGATGATGTGCTTGGAAAACAGATGTGGCCTCAGACTTTTGTGGCAATTAAAAAAAGAGCAGAATGAGGTTTCCTCCTTTCTTCCTGCTCTTTAATCAATGCATCTCTAAGTCCCATCTCTACTTATGTAAAATTCTTATATCTGCAGTTGTATTTTGCAAGATATTTTTGACAATTATGTTACCTTTTGCACTGCCATTGATTACTAATTTGTGTTGATTCCTTAAAAGTTGAACGAAGACGGCGATTCAATATTAACGATCGTATAAAAGAACTTGGCACTTTGATACCCAAGTCGAATGACCCGTAAGTACTGTCAATGTCCTAGAACGAGTTATCAAATGCGCGCGCGGGGTGTGTGTGTGAAATTCTTTTGAGAAATTTGTGGGTGTTCCTTCTACGTAGAAGCTCTGGAATACTGTTGTGACATAGGGCAGCTTGGGTGCATTTAATCCAACTGCATTGCCAGTTCCACATACATATTCTATGAACTTGTTTAACTATAAACATAACCTGGAGTCCTCAAAACTACAGGCAAAGGCAACATCCGGCATCCAACAAAATAGTGGATAGTAATCAACGTTTTGCTCAGAGTAGAGCTATTGAAATTAATGGACCCAGGGGCGTAGCAAGGCACCGTGACACCCGGGGCAGCAAATTGCCATGCCCCCAGGGGATCCGCATTGCTACGTAACAACATATGCATCGCTAGGTAGAGGGGGATCGCAACCCCCCCGCGAATTCAAAACAGAACCTAAACGGAGCGTCCAGGCTCCAGGTAGATAGCCCACTAGTGCAGCACACCCGCCGCACCAGTGGGCTATCTGCCTGGAGCCTGGGCGCTCCATTTAGAAGTCGCAGGGGGGCGATCCCCCTCTACCTAGCACACATGCACCAGTGGGCTATCTGCCTGGGCGCTCCGTTTAGGCTCCGTTTAGAAGTCGATGCTGCACATGCGTGCTAGGTAGCCACCTGCGTCCCCCTAAAAGCAATGTAGGTCCGCCTAAAAGAACAGAAGGTGACTTTCCAATGAGAAAACATTGATTAGCCCCACTTCCCAGCAAAAACAAAACAAAACAAAACAAAAAGGCTTTGTATTATGTTGTTTGAGTGCAAACCTATTAAATCCTCATTTTTTTAAAAAAAAGAAAAGATGGATTACACTAAAATGGAGCATATTAATGTAAATGCATTTTCTGTATTACAAATGTTTCTCTCCCCACCCCCCAATTCCCTCAATGCTGCTTCTTTACAGATTTGATTATTCACATTCCATCTTGCAGGGACATGCGTTGGAATAAGGGAACTATTTTAAAGGCCTCTGTGGACTACATCCGCAAGTTGCAAAGAGAACAGCAACGTACAAAAGAACTAGAGAACAGACAAAAGAAACTGGAACATGCCAACAGGCACCTTTTGCTCAGAATACAGGTTTGCTGATTAATGCATAAATATAACGGAGCTTTAGATGTGTGTGTGTTTTCCAGATTGCCCCCTTAATATCAGTCTGCCCAGAAACAGCAATCATAAGAACATAAGAGCTGCATTCAAATGATCATATTTCAGGCAATATGTTGTTGTTGTTTAGTCGTGTTCGAGTCTTCGTGACCCCATGGACAGAGCACGCCAGGCACTCTTGTCTTGCACTGCCTCCCGCAGTTTGGTCAAACTCATGTTGGTAGCTTCGAGAACACTGTCTAACCATCTTGTCCTCTGTCGTCCCCTTCTCCTAGTGCCCTCCATCTTTCCCAACATCAGGGTCTTTTCCAGGGAGTCTTCTCTTCTCATGAGGTGGCCAAAGTATTGGAGCCTCAGCTTCAGGATCTGTCCTTCCAGTGAGCACTCAGGGCTGATTTCCTTCAGAATGGATAGGCAATATAGGACGAGCCTTTTGCTTGTGCATGCACCTCTTTCTCCTCTCCCATTGTGACGCACCAGAATGAAATGAAGACGTTTCAATTAACCATAGTTTCCTGTTTCGTCCAAACTGGAAACGATGGTCACCACTTTCAGAACAAGCCAGGGGTTGAGCCACAAAGGCTCTCACATGGTTAAGACAAGTTATGACCATCCAGGTGCAATCAGTAAGGCAACATGGAAATACTGTAGTTTCCAGAAGGCAGAATATGTGCTTTCTAAATGGATACAGTATTCAGGACTAGCCCTAAAATTTCCTCACGCCTTATTGGACTACCCCAGCCAGCATGGCCTGTGGTCAGGAATGATGGGGATTGGCAAGAGTGCCAGTTTGGCCATGGTTGCCTGGGGCCATGGGTGCCATGCAGTATGCATGGCCCTGATGCTGAAATTTGTGGGTGCCCAGCCCCTTCATGGGGAATTTTGTGGGTGCTTGGGCACCCAGGGCTCCAGTGAGCTGGCACCTATGGGGGTTGGAGTTTGACAACATCTGGAGGGCACTACATTAAAGATACGGAACATCTTAATAAACCACGAACACATAAAGCAGAATCCTTGCGGGAAAAAGTTGCCCTGCTGAATGATTTCATAAAAAAAAGAGGGTTTAGATAGAACTGTGGTTCAGGGGAAGACAGCAACTTCAGTGAAGGGGCGTTTCCCTCATTCCCACTTCCTCTCGCATGCACTGTGCTCTGTAACCAAGCAGATAGAAGTCATGGCCTCATTCTCTGCGACACCAGGCTCCCTATACCTGAACGGTAAAGGAGGTTGTGGATTATTTATTTACATTTTGTTTATATATTAAACATGCTTAGGCTCATCCTTCTTCTACCTAGAGATCAGAATGGGCTACAATGCAATACGAATGGGTGGACCTGTCAGTTTTGGTCTCTCTCCATTTTTCCCACATCAGTTGGTCATTTAAAGCACACACACACACACACACACCCTCATGAAAATTCATCAGCCTTTTTGTGCCTCTTTTCTCCTGATAGGCACATTTTTGTATACAGCTCTGCCTAATATATACAAATTTTGGCAAAACGGCTTCTCTAATAAACTGGATGTTTGTATGTTGTTTTCACTATATATGCGTATCCAGGCACATATTACCCCAGTACTGTATATGCATATATATATATATATATTGTACACATTACTTGGCACTGCAAAATTTAGAGAAAGGCAAATTTCGAAGGGTGACTGTGGTTTGGTTTGTGCATCATTTTGCAAAGTGTGACTTAGGTAGATCTGAACAGAACATCTCCCCCATTTGTATCACAAAAGTGTTAGGAACATAATAAAAAAAAGCAATAGTGTGCATATTGGCTCCACTTTGAGGCCATCGTGTCAAACTGTAACGCAGAAGGTTGAATCCAACCAAGACATTGTGGAAGCAACTTCCTCTCCCTCCAAGCCTCCCTATCTCAAGCTCTCATCTAGAGGGTTGTGGTCGCATCCAGTGGAGATTTCAGGGGCAGGCACACAGGAGGAGCAGAGGAAGGGCAAGTTGCATTGTGTGGTCATTCCACTTGTGCCATGACTTTGTAGAGTGGAGCTCAGAGAATGCAGCAGTAAGCAACAGTGGTGAATAGCCACTGGCAACATGGCAAACCTTTGCAAAGTCCTTTTTCAGCAGAGTGAAACTTACACAACGAAAATTGCAAATATCAGTGCAATTATCCGCTTCTAGGGACAGTTTTGTGTTTGTGTGGTAGTCTGGTTCCCAGCCTCTCCCACCACAGAGCAGGTATTTTAAAACAAGCAGATACATTAAACATAACATGATGTCAGGGACTGGACTGAGGAGGAATGGTTGGACCCCCCCCCTCCTTCCTGAACCTTCCCGAGAAGAGGAATTACAACAGTGGTTTGCAGAAGGTCATAGTTCAGAGGCTGCAGAGGGGAGGCACTGGGAAATATTAGGAGAGCAGCAGGAAGAAGAAGCACCAGGGGAGAGACAGCTGACAGACTCAGTGATTTTAGAAAGCATTCCTGATCCATGTCCTCATCCCAGGACCTGGTGTGCTTTGAGAGTAGTAGAACAGAAAGCTCAGAGGCAGAAAGCACACATAAGCAGGGATGATGTAGAATAGTAGAGATTCCCTGAAGCCTGACACATGGATTTACTGCAGGGGTCAGCAACCTTTTCCAGCCGTGAGCTGGTCCACCGTCTCTCAGACCATGTGGTGGGCCGGACTATATTTTGAAAAAAATAATGAACGAATTCCTATGCCCCACAAATAACCCAGAGATGCATTTTAAATAAAAGCATACATTCTACTCATGTAAAAACACCAGACAGGCCCCACAAATAACCCAGAGATGCATTTTAAATAAAAGGACACATTCTACTCATGTAAAAACATGCTGATCCACAGATCGTCCATGGGCCGGATTGAGAAGGTGAATGGGCCGCATCCGGCCCCTGGGCCTTAGGTTGCCTACCCCTGATTGAATGTAACATATACATTCACCCTAGGTCTATTTTGCAGGGAAGTGTCCATTTCCATAATTAATAATTATTCTTCAAACATGTTTATTGTGTTTGAGAATAATTATAATAAGAATAATTGTTTTTCAAACACGTTTATTGTTCTGTGTGGTTCTCTACAACAGGAACTTGAGATGCAGGCTCGAGCACACGGACTCTCTATCGTGCCGTCCACAGGCCTTTGTTCGCCAGAGATGGTGAACCGGCTCATCAAGCAGGAGCCGGCCGTCGACAACTGCAGCCAAGAGGTCCTGCAGCGCCATCCCGACCTGTCTTGCACAACCACTCTCGACCTTACCGACGGCACCATCACTTTCAATGACAGCCTGGCCAATGTGACTGAGTCAGCTGCTGGCACTTATGCTGTCCCTACGAAAATGGGCTCCAAACTGGAAGACATCTTGATGGACGATACCCTCTCTCCCGTCGGGGTGACCGACCCCCTCCTTTCCTCGTTGTCTCCCGGGGCGTCGAAAACAAGTAGCCGAAGGAGCAGCGTGAGCATGGAGGAATCTGACCACACTTGCTAGTGAATGCAAATTAGAAAGGCTCTTCGTGGACTTCTTTGTTTCTTGATCAGTAGATTAAGTAATTTGCTCTGTTTTCTTAATAACTATCTTTTAATATAAATCTTCAAATAGCCCAGTGTATGTGACTTTTTTAAATGTTTGCAGAGACTTGTATATTTTAAAACTACCAATGCTTCCAAAGTATTGTACTGCATCTGTGAACCAGATTCGCCAAGAGCTCCAAAGTGAGCTCATGTCTACTTGAAAGCAATAGAGTTAGACTGATCGCCAAGTCCATGATCCACAAAAGGTGAAACTTCCTGTATAACTGTAAATGATGCCCATTGACGTGGAAATGAAACGTAGAAGAATGTAAAGAAACCAAAAAAAGGACTAGCTTTGTAAAACTATTTTTTTTGTGTTGACTTAATAGTGCCTCCTTTTAAAGATACAGTACTTGTTAATCCAATTTAATCTTTCCCAAGGCATTAAATATAATATGTATGTCAGCGGGTCACCTGTACAAAAACTAACTCACGGTGATCTCGAACAAAGTACAAGCTAGAATGAAGGAGGGAGAGACACAGAGAGATATTCAATGACATTGACATGTGGTTATTTTTGTTCTGGTCTCCAGTGAGTGGACAACCTCCTAAATCATGGTTCAGTTTTTGGTTTTTTTTAGAAATCACTTTTAATCATGGCAAGAAATCTATACTGGTATTTTAACAATGCAAGACTGGTGAATATTTCAAGCTCTTAACAAAACAAAAAACTTAGTACCTTCTGTCAATTGGATATAACCAATTGGATTTTGTTTTTGTTTTTTAAATTGCATTGTACAGTTACCTGATTTGCATGAATTTTTCACTTTTTTTCATTCTGAGTACATTTGTATTTTATTTGTAAGAAAATGCCTCTAGTTATCACAATGATTTTGTTTTTAACATTTTAAAACCCCGCAAAGGGGGTTGTTCTGCATTCTCTGTACACACTTCAGAGTAAGCTTTTGTGCAGGTTCCTGTCTTTTCAAGAGTGGTTTTGTGACTATTTTATATATTACAGTCTCACTTGGAAGAAATGTTTTGACACCGACAGAGCTTTAAACCATAGTACAGATTTAGGTCTAGTTAACAAGACGATGCCCTGTATAAAAAAAAAGGAAAAAGGAAAAAAAATTCCCAAACTTAACATATTTATTTTTAGTGATACAGGACAAATAGAAATATGCTTGAGAAACACGGTTGCTATATCCTTTAGTGCGCTGTTAGATTTTTTCAGGTTGAAAGAGGATTTTACTATATCTGCAGGTATTAACTGTTACTTGATCCCAACGTTGTCAAGTTTAACCATGCAACAGTGTTGTCGTGAGAGCATGTTCTGTGCATTATCTACTCCAGCGTAGTCCTATGCAATAACAGTAGTGATACTTGTATGATTGTCATGCCTAAATATTTATACAGTGGTTGTGTGGTCTTACCAGTGGAGAAAGTGATTGGCTTCCTGCCCTAGCAGCCACCCAGCTGACTTGCAAATGGCAGGGAAGCATATCTCATTCAGAGTGAAGTGCCTTAAATTTAGCCGTAGTCTCCATGAACTAGCACTGACTGAAGTGTGTGACCTAAGACCGTTTGGGAGGAGGGGATTGCTGATGGTGGCTGATGGGTGGGGCACAGTGCTCGTGACGTGAAGCAAGAGCACCCGAATCTTTCACCCAAGCCTGTGCGAATTCTGACACTATTTCCAGACGTCTTGGACCTTTTCTGCTCCAGCTTTGTTTCTGTGCTTTGGAAACCTGAGCTATAGGCAGCTGGTGATTCTTCAGAACGCTAGGATGAAAGCATGGCGACGATCAGGATACGTTAAGTCTCAAAAGGAAACAGCTGCTGTATAGTTTGGTTAAGCATCTGTGAAACCACTAAGGCCAAATCGTGCTCCTTTGTAAGTGCACCACTAAACTTGGGGGAGCAAGACCTGGGCCTCATCTTTGCAATGCCAAGAATCCATATAGACCCGTCTTCCCTAAGCTGGCTCCCTCCAGATGTTTTGGACTACAACTTGCATCAACCAGCACGGAGTTGTAGTCTAAAACACCTGGGGTGCACCAGATTGGGAAAGGCTATTGTAGACAAAAAAAGAGAGGAATAATCAGATGTGGGAACTCTGGTTTGAAGGAACAGGAAGGCATTTTCTCCTAACCTCAAAATATCTTCCAACTCAATAATTGCATGTGGTAGAATTTGACTATTATCTGGCCAGCGATAATGGTCACAGATGACTGTTAATGTAGGAGTCCAAATTTGAACTGCCTTAGTGCTGACAGCGCAATCCTAACCATGCCTGCTTGGAAGTAAATCCAACTGAATGGGGCTTACTCCCAGGTAAGCGTGGTTGGGATTGCAGTGCTAGCTTTCGCAGCGAGTTAAGAACCCCGATCTGTAGCTTGACCTGGTCAAGTGGGTGTTTGGCCCATCATTAGCAATGTGGTGCAAGTTACAGCTCATGAAAGGTCTGTTGCCATCTACAAGCGATGGAGTACTTGTAGTCTTCTAGATGTTCCAGCTCCCATCTTACTGGACCTCGAGCCATGCTAAAGGAGCTAGAATCTAAGAACCATAGCTGCCAAGTTATCCCTTTTTTTTAAGGGAAATTCCATTATGCTGAATAGGCTTCCTCGCGAGAAAAGGGAAAACTTGGCAGCTATGCTAAGACCACCTGGAGGACTGCAGATTCCCAGTCCCTGGGGCATACTAGCAGCTGGAAGCTAGTTAGAATTTCAGTGTGGAAAGGAAGCTTATTTTCGCCCCCGAAATGGGAGAACTGGGTTCAAATTTTATCCCAGCTATAGTCTGCTTCAGTGAAGTCTTGATCCTTAACAATGCAAATGGCCTGTATCTTTAGAAGTAAAAAGTAGAGAACTACAGCTGTGTGCACCCTGTACATATTAGCTTTTCTAGATCTTGGCTTCTTTTTTTTACTTCAATGGAAACCATGTAAAATATGCACATTAGGCAAGCTTACATATTTGCTTGTTTTGCACAATCTATTATGTTTCATTTGTCATTGGGACAAGGTGTCTACTTTAAGTGGACGCGTTGAAGCTCAGACCTACCCCCATCCCTGCTCCTCACGACACTGGACATCCTTTCTCAGGCTTCAGGCATTATTTATTTTTTCACACTGTCAAGCCTGTCTTTGCACAGCAAGGACTAGAAACTTGCTTTTAACAACGATAACAGCAGCAGCCTAAGATTTTTTTAGGATGCTTTGTATCATGTTTAGGTACCATATTCTGTGATTGCAAATACAAAGCCCTGATTATAGTAGTGATAACAAATGAGACATAGCACAACTGTTCAGTTAAGAAAAGCTTTTTTGCCAGGGTTCAACTCAGCGGTGTTTTTGGATCAAAAAATAAAATTGAATCCTACTCTGTGACTGAATTGCAAGCGTGCTTTGCCATGGCACACTGGGAAATGCAAACTTCCTACTTTAGGTCTCTCTTGGATCAGATTTATGGCTCATTTCAGCTGGATCATGCATTTCCAAAAATCCCTTGGGCTTTCTCAACATTGCACGTCAACATTCTCCCTTGGTTACTTTGTTTTTTTCCTCTCCTCAAATTATGTTTGGAGCCCCTCTGTCTTTAAGGTGGAGTTTTCATATCACCCACATCAAAATCTCTTGGAGTGAGTAGGACTTCCAGAATTGCAAGCTTGGAATTAAGGCCTTGAATGAAGCCGTTTTATTTGTTTTATTCCGAACCAAGAGCTGCAGTACTGATAGGCCTTAAAGTGTGGTGCTTCTACAGGGGAAGAGATGCTGGGGACACTTGCTAGGTGGTAGGAAATCATGGGAGTGTGTGTGGCTGCTCTGACATTTCTTCAAACCACAATAATTACACAAGTCCAGATGCCAAAACTGGGGAGCGAGTCATGATACGGCTAGCTAGGTACACGGAGTACCAAGCAATTTTAACTGTTGCCAAAACCATGCAAGACATATTAGTGCCATGAACATGTTCCTTACTACTTTTAGATAGATAGATGATAGATAGATAGATAGATAGATAGATAGATAGATAGATAGATAAAGCAATATTAACTCTGATGCCTATAAAGCCTTTAGGAAGCATATATGGAGAAAAATAAAGCAAAGCACAAAATAATGCACTTACCATTTTTATTTTTATTTTTTTGGACATAAAATGCACTGGTGAAAAATGGAAATTGATGGTATCAAAGGCCTCTGTATCTTGAAAAAGTGACATAAATGACTGCCTCTTGTTCTGGATGCTTAGTACCATGCTGTTAGTGATCTTTTCACCTGCTGTCGGCCACAGCAATAAGTTGTGTATGGTCCATCGCACTGTAAATTATGGATCGATATTAATGTTAGCCAATTAAATAATTCGAACTGTTCCTAATAGATGGATTAAAGTGTTTGGTTTTTCGCACAACGGCTACATAATTTGTGCACGGTGCAAATGAAATGCTTAGCGTTGTGTGGACCTATGGACTGTGTTTCCAGCTTTGTGTGAGTTTGCGTGACAAATGATAGCATCGGGCTGAAGAAGGAGGGACCGGCTGTGTTCCTGCACCATCTCCCCTGTGACTTCTTGACATTGTCTCTTGGGCATCCATTTAAAACGGAGTCTTCCCTTGGATCCATTTAACTGACAACTCAGCACACCGTACAGAATCTTTCTCTCACAATCCTTTTTATTTATAATATTTGAATGCAGTATATGCTGGTGACGCTTTTAAAGTTCACACTTGAGTTTACGGTGTGTGAGTGTGCTAGCCTTCTGCCTAAGCAGCTGCTCACACCCCTCCCACTCCCAAATTATCCAGACCCCCCTCAAGTGTCCTGATTTAGTCGGGACATCACAGATTGGCAGAAGCCGCCCCAGCTTCTCTTCCCAATCATGAATGTCCCTCGCACTGGTCATGCCAGAGTGAGGGACTGAAAGACAGGAGGCGGCTGGCCTGCTAGAAGGTCGGCCCAGCCTGCAATGCTTTTCCCGACATGGCACAGGCTGGGTGGTGTGGAGGAGGATAGCTAGACAAAGGTAGGAGGGGGGGGTGACCGAGGAAGGGGTTGGTGGCAGGGAGAGGACGAGGGACAGGGTCAGTAGGTTGGGGGCTGCTCCAAATTGCCCTCCCAAAATGTTGGGGGGGGGCAGGGTATGAATTATCCCATTGTTTCAAGTACCCAGACTGAATTCAGTTGGGCTTACTTCTGAGTAAACAAATGAAGCCTTGCACTGCATGTTGTAGAAAGTTGGATTGCTTTGGTGCAGAGTGGAGAAAGCAGCAAGACTTGAAAACATGCCCAGTTTAACCCTCAATGCATTGCGACAGTATCATAGTCTTCTCCCCTTCCCTGAAGTGCTGCTTGATTTGCATGGAGATAGAGACAAGGCCTTTCCACATTTTATTTTCTTGAACTGCAGGGTTTTTCCACTGCTTCGTGTTTGTTGTTGTTTAGTCGTTTAGTCGTGTCCGACTCTTCATGACCCTCCGTGTTTAGCAGCTTCCAAATCCTTCCCAGACCACCCTCTGCTCACCAGCTCTGCTTTGAAACGCCAAATGGTTTTACCTGCCCAGAATGGGTCCTTGAACTCTGCTAATACGGTACCTCATGCATTTTGGGGATGGAGGATAGCTGTGTGTGTGTGTGTGTGTGTGTGTGTGTGTGTGTGTGTGTGTGTGGATTGTTGTTGTTGTTTAGTCGTTTAGTCGTGTCCTACTCTTCGTGACCCCATGAACCATAGCACGCCAGGCACTCCTGTCTTGCACTGCCTCCCGCAGTTTGGTCAAACTAATGTTCGTAGCTTCGAGAACACTGTCCAACCATCTCGTCCTGTGTCGTCCCCTTCTCCTAGTGCCCCCAATCTTTCCCAACTGTAAAGGCAATAATTTTAGCCTACTGTAAAAAGGCAATAATTTTAACCCATTGCTCTTGTCAACCTTTGCTGTGGCCCTGGCTGCCACTTGGATGTGGCCCTCACAAGGCTGCCCAGAAGAGAATGTGGCTCTCAGGCTGCACAAAGTTTCCCACTTCTGAAGTCTACCACAGGGATGAGCAAACTTTTTCAGCAGGGGGCCAGTCCACTGTCCCTCAGACCTTGTGGGGGGCCGGACTATATTTTTTTTGGGGGGGGATGAACGAATTCCTATGCCCCACGAATAACCCGGTGATGCATTTTAAATAAAAGGACACATTCTACTCATGTAAAAACACACTGATTCCCAGACCTTCCACGGGCTGGATTGAGAAGGCGACTGGGCCAGATTCGGCCTCTGGGCCTTAGTTTGCCTACCCATGGTCTACAATGTCCAGATGCAAGAGGGCAGGGCTGCTGCTCTTATAACAGTTGTGTAGAAGAGGGGTGCAGGTTTCTGCAGGTGCCAGCTTGTCCCCTTTTTGCATCAGGCCACCCTATCCCTGAATCTCCTGGGATAAAGAGCTCCTAGACACAGAGACATGCTCAAGAACAACAAAAATAAATCATTCAAGGATCCAGGTTACCCAGTTTGTTGAGGGTTCCTCGTGTAACTTCATGCCAACACTTGAATCCTAAAGTAATTTCTAATACTTGAGTGCACTAGAATTACCTCAAATAATTGTGTACACCGTTGAAATGCACCGGAATTGCAGTTTCATAGATGTGATTCCAAAACTGAAATTGAGTCTGCCTAAAAATAAGAAAGCCTTCTTGCTGCTAATGCACATTTTATTTGCTTCACGTAGGTTTATTTGCGCCATCTGGTGGGCTCAGGCCAGTATTACAGATGCACGGTGCAAAATGTTGGGCAAAGTGAGAAATGTGTACAACCTTTTTAACCGTATGAAATACATCCAGGAGACCCAAATCTTGGCTTAGAAACCGCTCGTTTTTATGGGTTTGAAAAAGCCCCATGGCACAAACCAACTGCCATCTTCCAGAGCGCCTTATAAGATAGAGAAACATAATTCTTCACAATTTTGTTCCACTAAACAACTAGTGGAAACTAGTGTTGGCTGTGTAATCTAACACCGACTACTGATACAATTCTATTCAAACCAATACACAATTTAAAATGTCATCACCTTGCTAGGAGGACATTTAAAAATAAACTGTGAAATAGGCACACAAACTTGAATTGGGTCATTTGAGTAGAACAATGAGCAGTATGTCGAGTACATATGAGCAGTAGGTTGGTGACTTCTGACTTAAATGGTGGCTGCATATGTAACAGCGCAATATAGCAAGCATCTGAGTTCATTCAGAGTGCTAAATCCCTCCACATCATCAGATATGAGTGTATCAGAGAAGGCCAGGTTGAACCAGCTGGTTTCTCATTTCATTTACCTGCCTTTTCCTCCCAGAGGAATGCCCAAGGCCACGAACTGGAAAAAAAGTAAATTCTACTCTGCCCATGGTTTTTGAGAAATGGCTGCTACAATCAGACAAACATTAGCAATCTGGGGCAACCAGAATTGGAGGTCTTAGTTCCTGGAATTAGTTCCTCAGACCGGTGGTCGCTAGTGAGCCATGGAACTGGTAGGGAGCAAGGCAGGGAAACCAATAGTGGGTGGAGCCAGAGCCCAGAGCCATTGACAGACAGAGCCAGGAATAGACCCGAAGGAGTGGTAATGTGTACTACTTAAGTCTTTATTGATTGCTTGGTTGCAGTCGTGTGTCCCACATTTTCTCCAAGGAGTTCGAGGTGAGGTCATAGCTGCCAAGTTATCCCTTTTTTACAGGGATTTTCCCTTATGCTGAATAGGCTTCCTCGCGAGAAAAGGGAAAACTTGGCAGCTATGGGTGAGGTCCACGGTTCTCCCCGCTTCTCATTTAATCCCCATAATAACCCTGTGAGCTAGGTGAGGCTGAGAAGCAGCCCGAGGTAAGCTTCTTGGCCAAGTGGGGATTTGAACCCTGGCCTCTCAGGTTGTAGTTTGACAATCCACACACTGGCTCTCTACTTGGAGAAAGGACGCAAATTTTCACAATACGCACAGCTCAAGGTACAACCAAGCTTTTATTGGCGGGAAGTCAGACGGGAAGTAGGAATGACTGTGGGTGGCAGGTAACTGACATGCCTGGGGCTTTAGTTGAAGGTAGATCTGTGTTCGCAGGCTTGGCCCAGCACGCCGGGTTTGTTATTTCTGTTGCACGTTACAGCTTTGCATAATTTCTCTGACAAATGCAGAACTAATGTGACACCCACACACCACATTAGATTAGTTCCATATGATCAGTTCTAATCCAATGAAGACCCACTGAAATTCATGTTGCTCTAATGCGAATCGTGATTTAATACTCCAATTTGTAAGTACTTTTGTCTGGGTGTATCATGTCATTTGCATCACCGGCAGCCTCGGCTCAAGACAGACAGCGGCTGAACACTGAGCACAAAACTGCCTGATTCATATCTGGCTGGAAGAAAGGTGTATGGGGGTGGTGGTTTTTGACAACCCCCCTCTCTCCTTGACGGCTTAAAAGCTACTCTAGGGGTTGGGGACCGCCCCCGCCCCTTGAACAGTGTGGGAGAGGCTAGAGCTGCAACATGAAAATTCCACCTAAACATTAGGAAGAACTTCCTGACAGTAAGAGCTGTTCGGCAGTGGAATTTGCTGCCAAGGAGTGTGGTGGAGTCTCCTTCTTTGGAGGTCTTTAAGCAGAGGCTTGACAGCCATCTGTCAGGAATGCTTTGATGGTGTTTCCTGCTTGGCAGGGGGTTGGACTGGATGGCCCTTGTGGTCTCTTCCAACTCTATGATTCTATGATTCTATGAAAGGCCCAATTTCTAGTCCAGACCGAGAGCACACGTGGGAAGTCTAGCAGTGCCCTGTCTGAGGAGCACAGTTGACTGCTATGGATATATGGAATGAGGCACTCCCTTAAGGTAATCTGATTTATACCTGATTTTATCCACTCTGCCTTGTCCCTGGGCTCTGTTCCCCCTCTCTGTGCTATTGGGAAGACTTCACACCACCCTCCCTGCACCCATCCTCTCCCCATAGGCTCATTTCAGCATTTTAGCAGGAGAAGTGCGAAGGTGCCCCTATCTGGGGGCTTAGGTTTCAAGCCAAGAAAGGAGCAGGCCTCCACCCTCCATCCCTGCTGAACTACTTCAGACTTATGGCAGACTTGGTTGAACCTCCCCATCTCTCCTCCTTCCCTCCAGAGAAAGGTAGAATCTCAAATCTCAGTAGCATTTCAGGCTGAAAAGTCAACAGGAGTAATAAGATAGTCTGCTTCCTTAATAGTCTCAGACGAGTTTGTCAAATGAACTCCTTAAAACCTCAGACGACCTTTGGAGATTTAATGAAAGCTACAAAATGCAATACAGTACAATGCACATAAGAAGCAACATTCGTGGAGTGAGAGAAATGCATACAATCAGCCACCTGACTCTCGTATCTCAGCATGTTAAAAGAAGCTCATCAGAAAAAAGTGCCACAAACATAGCTCAGGCTGCTTGCTCTCTTTACTTTGAAGTGCATAAGCTACCAAATGCAGGAGGGGCCTGTACGCATTTTCTATTCGAATCACCAGTTACAGAAAAACACAACAAAATGCCTCGAAATGGAAATGCTTCCTTACTACAAATTCAGATTAATCGCATTCCTCAGGGCAAATCTGGAATCCCAAGTTGACAAGCCGCCTGTTAGATGTCAAACTTTTCCTCCTGAAGACTTGGATGGTGAATTGGATTGAACTGAATAGCAATTCACATAATAACTCTGAGATAGACTGTGAGGTGTAGAACAAAAATTTGGAAGAAAGACAGCAAAAAACTATAAATGAAAAGAAAAGATGGAGTCTACGTTGCTAATCTAAAAATATTCTTTAACTAATTAGTTCTTCAGTTGATGGTCTGTTGTGAAAGTTTGGGAGTGGCCCAAGCAGTATCCAGTGAGTAGAGAATTTTTTTGCCAATTCTGTCATATGTGAACCAGGAAGACGGCCTGGGGCAGGTAGATGACATGGTTCTTTCCATGCTATTGGCATTGCTTCTCTCAGGAAGTCTCCCCATTTAACCTGATCAGCAGGGCCGGCTCTAGGTAGACCCCCGGTGGTGCGGTGTGTGAGGGTGCCGGGCCGGTAGGCAGGGTGCCGCGCGGCTTTGCCACGCGGAAACCATGCTGCGCCCTGCGAGGGCGGGGGCGCCGGAGCGATCTCCGCCCCTCAGCACCAGGGCGCGCAACCTGCTCGAGACTGCCCTGCTGATCAGGTGTCCCCATCTGATCAGATGCAAGCAACCATGCTACAGAGATAGTATAAGGGTTAGTCCTGTGAGCCAGCTTGGAGAAGGAGGAAGGAGGAGTGGCTGGTGGTATTTCATCCTGGATTCATGTTGTTTGCCATACTTCATGTAGATAGGTATTGGGATTTTGCCAAATGGTTGGTCCTTCAAAGGTGCCCATTGGCTGTTTATCTGAATTCCCAATTTACCTGTTGCTCTGGTGGAGATTTATTGTTTTCATCTGCTTCCATTGTATTCATGCTTCTGCAGAGATGTTTTTGCACTCACTGGTCCAGAGAATGTAAGCCCTCTCCAGGGTTTCCTCACTGACGTCATTGAATATATCTGGAAAGCAAAAGTTCTAATCAGTAATCCAAAGTAGTACCAAACTAAGATTTGTACAGTTATCTAGTTTCTTTTTGTTTCTGGTAAATTGAGCAGTTGTTTTGTTTTTAAATTCTCTATTTGTGGTGTGAGTGTGTGCATTTTTGCCCTGAGTAAACGTTTTGTGAATGCTTAATTGACCATACGATATATGTCATTATTTAATCCATGGTCTGCAGCTAAGTTTGTTCACTTCCTTGAGTGCTGCTTGGCTATGTGTGCATTTTGTGTTCTGTCCGTGGATACACTGGTGATCCTTGGACTCTCCTCAGTATTGCCCACTGTGGTTAAATGTCTTCTGAATGCTTAGTTACAGGTAGGTAGCCGTGTTGGTCTGCCGTAGTCAAAACAAAATAAAAAAATTCCTCCCCGAAGCACCTTAGAGACCAACTAAGTTTGTCATTGGTATGAGCTTTCATGTGCATGCACGAAATACTTCTTCATGTATCTGAAGATACTTCTTCATGTATCTGAAGAAGTGTGCATGCACATGAAAGCTCACACCAATGACAAACTTAGTTGGTCTCTAAGGTGCTACTGGAAGGAATTTTTTTATTTTGTTTCTGAATGCTTACTTCCTTTAAAAAAATCAGAGAGCTATGCGTGTGACTTGATGGGCAGTCTGCAAATAGACCTGTCCTGTTTACATCTTTGTAATCACTCTTAGTTCTTGCTTTGTGCTCGTGACAGGGTTCTGTTAGGTAGAGCTAAGGTGGCTTCAGGGGTGGGTGCTATCACTTGATGGCAAGGGACTCGCAACCATCTGCAGTGCTTGTACATATTTGAACAGGCATGGGGAACCTGTGCTCCTCCTTTTCTACAACTTCATCATCCCTGATCATTGGCCATCCTGGCTGAGGCTAATAGGAGTTGGGACCCGGAGAGCCACAGGATCCCTGTTGCTGTCTTAGATGAAGAAAGCATTTTCTGTCAGCTGTTCTTTCAGATTGCCCACTATCAGAATTTTGTCTTTCCAGACTTGGTAACCTTAATACCAAGCAAGTGTGCACAGGGTTGGAGCCTAAGTCTGGTTTTGTAATGGGAATTACACATGCTGCTTAAATGTTCTTGATACCCGCTAAGCTTTACAAAGGGAATTAGTCAACCCTAATGCAATTACTTGAAGTTGCCTGTTTAATTACATCTTGGAGGTTGTGTAATAATTCTGGTGGTTGTATAATATCTGAAGGAAATGCTTTGCCATAGTTTATTAAAAGGTTGTAATTAAAAGGGAAACCCAATTAAAACTATAAGCATGGAACTGCCAATTGTGTGACAAGCATGCTAATGTATCATCCTACATCCCTTTTGTGGGGTTGCAATGGTTGAGACTTCAGGTGCGGAGGTTTCTCCCCCACCCCCACCCCACCATTTCCCTCTTCCCACAAACACTGCCAGTGTAAAAAAGAAGAAGAACCAAGATTAGAACTCTGTTGGAACTGCTCTGGAGTGAGTAGTTTCAAGACTGCAATCAGAGGTCCAGGAGAAAAGGTATGGCAAGAGCCTGTTCTTATATTTGCTAAATGCATGAATGAACACATAGTGCAGAGCACCGAAAAGTTCCTTGTGAGCAGGGCTGGCTCCAGGTTTGAGAGGGCTTCTTCTGGGGGGGGGGCCTTTCCTCCCTCATTTGGCATGTGTGGGTGGTGCTGGGCCCACACGTTCTCTATGTTGACCCAGGCACATCCTGGATGGAAGATATCGGTGAGACATCTACTCTACCAACTATCTATCTATCTATCTATCTATTTATCTATCATCTATGTATCTATCATATCTCTCTCTCTCTCTCTCTCTCTCTCTCTCTCTCTCTCTCTCTCTCTCTCTCTCTCTCTCTCTCTCTCTCTCTCATCTATCTATCTATTTTACACATTGCTTTTCACTCTGTTGCTCCACATCCTGAGCCTTTAGGATGGTCTGGACTTCAGAATGAAAAGCAAACAATATTGTGTTTTAGAAAGAAGCACCACCCCATTCTCAGCTTGGCCTTAAAGCGGATGGCCCCAGCAATGACGCACCTGCTGTTCCTAGTCCAGTTGGAAGAGGCATTCTCATGTGCCCACCGCTGTGCTTCAATCTTTCCGTCAAGGCCTTTTTGATAAGATGCCATGTGCATTTCTTGTGCCACACCGGAAGCTCCAAAGCGATCATGCACTGAATGATTTGAGCCTTCTCGCTGTCACTCAAAAACCCCTTCACGTGGGACAGGTAAGTCATGAAAGCCATATCAATATTCACAGCTTCTCCATGCATCAGCGTTGGTAAAACTCTCTGAAATGAAGGACGCACAAGCATTTATTATACCGTATAGATAGCATATACGCAGGTAGTGCTATTGTCTAAACCACAGCCTAGGACTTGCCGATCAGAAGGTCAGCGATTTGAATCCCCGCAACGGCGTGAGCTCCCGTTGCTCGGTCCCTGCTCCTGCCAACCCAGCAGTTTGAAAGCACGTCAAAGTGCAAGTAGATAAATAGATACCGCTCCGGTGGGAAGGTAAACGGCATTTCCATGTGCTGCTCTGGTTCACCAGAAGCGGCTTAGTCATGCTGGCCACATGACCTGGAAGCTGTCTGCAGATAAACGCCGGCTCCCTCGGCCTATAGAGCAAGATGAGCACGCAACCCCAGAGTTGTCCGCGACTGGACTTAATGGTCAGTGGTATCTTTACCTTTATAGCATATCAATATTGTTGTGAGATTGGGAATTTAAACAGGAGAGGTTTCATGGGGCAAGAAGGATTGCAATAATTCTTTGATAACTTAGGGGCAACATTGTTAGATATGTAATGTCTCAAGGAGGAGAGGAAATGGTCAGAGAATATGACTCACCCATATTCCCTCCCCTTGCCAGGGGGACATGGCAAGCTAGAGAGTGAAGAACAAAAAAATGCAGTTGTGATCTGGAGAAGGTGACTCTCAGAGTGTTGAGTTTGGACTCTGTAAGCTAGCAATGTTTGAGGGCTATGTGTCATCTCTCTGGAGATTTGATGTGCGAACAGTGGACTTGCCTATTGGTGTGTTTAACCTGTGTCTCCACCTATGCTCAATCTGTACATTTGTAAATAAGCCCAAACATGTCAAAATGCCATAAACCTCCTTCCAAAGGAAACCAATGTTTGTGATATTAAGGGAGAAGGCAGGAAATGCTAACCCAGCCCCCTGTCAAACACCTCACATGATGATTGCATGTATGGGGAATAGTGCACCAGGGAGGCAAAGGGGGGATCTTTTCACCTGGCAAGCAGAAATCCTTGCGCTTACAGGACAGTCATAATAGTTTGTGACACTAAATTTCATCCAATGGCATCACACACTTCCGGGTACAAGTAGTGATATGTCACAAGCTGAAAATGCGGAAGCATGCAATTAAGATATTATTATTGTAAGCCCATTGGGTGGAAAGACGGGATAGAAATGTTCTTCAACAATAAATATGACATCTCCTCCTCACCATTTCCAGTTCTGGGCTTATAAGGTGGCCAAAATCAACCAGCCTGTTCAGATCATCTTCCCACAGATTTGGGGCAAGCTCTTCCAGCATGGTTTCTATGGCAGTTCTGGTTATCTTCAGTGCAGAGTCACCATGGTCAACTAAGCCGCTGTGCGACTGGAACTTGGTATCCAGTAAGAATTTCCCATGACTTTTCAGCAAGTCAAACAGGCCCTTGTGTTTCATTAGTGCCATCTTGAACAGAAAGAAAGAAAGAAGGGTTGCAGTCGACTGAATGAGGGTTGTACAATAATGCCAGGAAGAAGCTTGCTTTCAAAGCATGGACCTCACACTGTAGACATAAAAGAAGAGACTGAGTAGATCTCAGAGATGATCATATGGAATCTGAGCAGCTTTAGCATGCACATGAAGTTGATATTTTGGGAGTGAAAGTCAGTCACAGGAGAAAAGGAAGCAATAGTTTTGTTCTGTAGAAGTTTCACCCAAAAAGACCACATAATAGATGTGGCACATGAGCCACAAGAGAAGACAGGTGTTTCATAAGGAGTGCATGCAGTGAAAGCTATTGTTAAAATAATAATAATAGTGCTCTCTGTGTAACAGCTGACATGCAGTGATCCATGAAAGTGAAAGGAGTGGGTTTTGTGGGGAGACTCTGAAGATAAGCAGTGAATGCAGGAAGGGAGAAGATGTTTCCAGTACAAGGAACAGGATATAATAGAAAGGTAGCAGCACTGAGAGTGACTCTGGGTATGCAAGAATTGGGGAAGACAAGATCAGGAAGACTTGTGCCATAGCTAAGTGGTACAATGCATAGTTGGCATGCTTAAGGTTCTAAATTTAATCCCTGGCATGCCCAGGCAAAGAAGCCCAGGTAAGAAGGCTGGGAAAGACCCAAGCCTGAAGCCTTGGATTGCTATTGCCAAGTAGTTGATGGGGTGGGGGATACTCACCTGTCCTCCTGTCACCTGCATCAGTGGTGCTTACTGGGAGGTAGAGGGGGAGCGAAAAGACAGTGGGGAAGTTGTTGCAATGCAAACACACTAGGGGAGCCAACCTGGTGTTTCTGCTGGTGTGTTTGCACCACACCAACCTCCCTGCTGCCTCTCCCTTCCTTGTATACCTCCTAGAAAGCAGCAGCAATGTGCATGATGGGAGGTCAGGTGAGCACCCCCACTGTTACCAGTCAGAAAACATTGGGCTAAAGAGACAACCAATCAGTATAAGGCAGTTTCACGGGACTACACATTCCCATGCGTAGAGGAATGTGCACAGGAAGGGGTGAAAGGTGTTGTAAGTACCCCTTTAGGAGTTGCAGAGAGATGCAGAAACAATAAATGACAGGGGCCTGTCCTTCCAGATTCCTCTTGAAGAGCCACATAGCAAAAATCACCGCGAGACAAACAAACAAACAAACAAACAAACAAACAAACAGGGAGCATCCGTGGAAATGAGCTTGCAAGGAGCAGAGAGAGCGTGAAAGCAGTTGGTGAAAGTGAGGAAGGAGTCTCTGCAGCAAAACCACCATACCTTTAAAATTTCCCCAAGTCCATTGGAGATGTGCTGGCGGGGGACTGTTTTGAGGAAGGCTCTGTCAAGGAAAGTGGCAACAGGAGGAACGTAGCTCCCGAGCTTGTTTTTGCACTGAAGGAAATTGACGCCGTTCTTTGCTCCAACGCTGGCATCCACGTAGGACAGGAGGGTGGTGGGGACACGAATGTAAGGGGTGCGCCTCCTGTAAAGCGATGCTGCCAGCCCCACAATATCCAGGCATGCCCCTCCTCCAATTGCTATAATAGGCTCAGCACGCCTGTCGATGCCAAAGATTTGCACTTCCTGCAAGATATCAAGCACCAAATCCATGGATTTGGTCTCTTCCGTGGTGGGCAGGGAAAGGATTTTACACTGAACCAAGTTTGCTTCAAAATATTCTCTGACTGTGGTGCCATACAAGTCGTCGACTGTCTTATCGATTACAATGAAACGCCTCTGGGCCTCTTTGTTGTGAAGGGCTCTCTCCAGTTCCTTTGGATCTCTGATGTGCCCATACAGCAATGTCTTGTTGGAGGGATCCAGGAGACCTCGTGTTTCCACCACCTTATAGCAAAGGTAGATAGGTGCTTCCACTGTCCAGGATATCTCTCCATCTGAGACAGTTTCAGATCTGTTGGGAATTATGAGGGGGGGGGGGGTGAGTCGTATGGGATGGATATGCATTACTTTTGTCTACGGCTGAGCCAAAATGCCCTCCACAGTTTTCATTCTCACATTTGCTCGTGAAAGGCAGAGTCCATTTGATGGAGACCCTGCTGGAAATCAGACCCACTCTCATCTTCAGTGACAGCAGCATCATTTCCTTTTAATATTTTTGAAAAGCTATTCTCGCTGCCCTCTCACTGCTGCCTGGGAGCTCTTCCTGGTAGAGAGGCCCCTCCTCTGGCTGCCATTTTCTCTCCCTTGGAATGCATCTAGCATTATGAAACATCTAGATGTGGTGTCCCTTCCTTTTGGGAGGGGGGGTGAACAAATGAGGGTTGCCATTCCCCCCCCCCCATAAGCTCTCTTAGATCTCTCTTCTCTCCTCAGTCTTCTGCATTTTGCCCTCTCCTTTGCTAATTCTTTCTGTGGCTTTTCTAAAGCCTTGGGTTCTCTCTTTTTCTTTCCGTGGGGTGTACAAAATCACGTACAGAGGAAGTAACATCATTCCCAGGGGTACACTGAGGAGAACAAAATGGTAACCTCTAGCTACCATGAAAAGAAATACCTGATTTACCACAGCCACAAGTTGTAAGAAGACACCCGCCCCCGCCCCCCCATTCCCCTCACAGAGCTACAATTCTCAGAGTGGTTTAACAATCAATCCCTCTTCCCAGGGAACTCTGGGAATCGTAACTCTGTGAGGGGAATTAGAATTACCTACAGGGCCATCTCAAGCGTGCCGCACGCCCTGGCGCTGTGATCGCTCCAGCGCCCCCGCTCCGCCCCGTTTCTTGGGGCCCCGCGCCACCCAGCCTACACCTAGAGCCAGCCCTGATTACCTAATAATTCTCAGCACCCTTAGCAAGCAAGAGTTCCTCCAGCATTCTTTGGGGGAAGCCATGTTTGTTTAAAGTGGTCTGCCTTAAATGTGTACCGCTGATGGGGCCTCAGTGTGATCTTAATTTTTTTTCCTTTCCATTTTTCAGTTCGAATGTAGCACTTTCTGAACTCTATGTCTTTTTCTGTCGCCATGCAGGGCAACAAAAGAAGGTGCCAACTTTTTAAAAGGCTGGAGTCAAGCAGCAGCTGGAAAGGAATGATTTGTTTTCTTTTGAATTTAGCATCTCAGTTTGTTTGTTTTTTGTTTTTTGGGGTTTTAAAATAAGCTGTATTTAAATTTAGTTTAAAATACATTCAGCACATACTCAAAAGAGTACAAACATACCAAACAGACACTAATATACAAATAATAATATACAAAATCATATATAAAAACTAATAATGAAATGATCTAATCATAAGAGTAATCATCTGGTGATGTAAATAATAATAAACGAAATCATAAATATTCTCAAAAATGCATAAACCATAAGAAAAAAGGAAAAGGAAAAGGAAAAAGGAATTTAGCATCTCCGTTTTTTTATGCCTTGCTCCTGATGCTGTGTGTTGTCAGATGATGGACAGGTG
This sequence comes from Zootoca vivipara, assembly GCF_965207765.1. Classification (NCBI taxonomy): domain Eukaryota; kingdom Metazoa; phylum Chordata; class Lepidosauria; order Squamata; family Lacertidae; genus Zootoca; species Zootoca vivipara. The sequence continues at coordinate 94,622,695 of NC_142584.1, read as the reverse complement.
AGCAGGGTTTGGGCTAAACCATGTCACAAGACCAACTGGGGAGGCCTAGGTGGGCCTGATTAGGTGCAGTGTAGTGGTTAGTGTGTCAGACTTGGAAGTGGAGAGACACACTTAAGAACCCAGCAGTGAAATTCACTGAGTGGCTGTGAGCCAGTCACCACCTCTCAGACTTCCTTACCTTGCAAGGTTGTTGTGAGCATAAAATTGCAAGTTGGCGGGGAAGGAGGGAATCAAACACATTATTTCTGTCATAAGTTCTGTGCAGCAGTCAAAGAATCTCTGTACAGTAGTTCACTCACACTGTTGCTGGCAAGGTTATACGAACAGCTTCATTGCACCGCGAGAACCTGCCAGCTCCACAGTGGCTCAGAATGAACAGGAACCGAAGCATGTTTCTACCTTTGTAAAATGCAGCCTAAAAATCTGTAACCGTTGATGGTCTACATCGAAACTCATCTTGATTCTACAAATATGATTATGATCTTTACACAACTGCAAATATTGTGGATATCTGCAATATGTGAAGTAATACATGGTTAATATTTAATGGTCACAAATGTGTTCTATTGCAAGAAGAAGGAGATTGTCCCACTCAAAGGTTAATTAACTGGAGAGATGACTTTCCTGCACAGAAAGCAACGTTTGTCCTTAGGGGAAAACTTGTCAGAGATTCACCCATCTGTGACTTTCACCCCCCTTTAATGTTGCTGCAGGATGCAAACTTCACTTGAAGTTTATGACAAATGCATTATGCTTTTTGATCAAGCTGATGGTTTTTAGTATCACTGTATTTGTTTTCCCCCATCTCTGGAGTTCATTACCCGTGTCTGTGAATTTGGAAATGTCTGCCATCGAAAAGCCCTTCTCTGTTCAATTCCCAACCCCTCCTCCAACCCCAATCAAATTCCATTTTAGCTCAAAAGACTTTCCAAGCATTAGAGAAAGCTTCGGCACAACAATGAGAGAGCCAACATCATTAAGTCATGCCACTGCAGTCTCCTTTTTTTGTGCCTCGATACTTATGCTCAGCCAAAACTGGGTTGTTTCTTATTCTGACTAGGCTGCAGATCTTGCCACAGGCTGCTTCAACCCTGTTGAATTCAAAGGGTTGTCTCCAACTTCAGCCATAGCCAGATGGCTAAGAGACCTATGTAAAGCCTTGAAGGATAAATAGCTAACCGCTTATTACACAGTTGTTTGAGGACCTTACCACCCTGGCTACACTAAAGCATATTACATACCGTATAGGCATCAATATTGCATGGATACCTACTCAGACACATGGAGGGTTTATAATGTATGTTTAATTTTAATATTTGTGTGCTGAAGGCCAGTGTATTCACAGTGTGAGCTGGTGACGGCCTACCCATATTATCAGCATTGTTATTTTGTTTCTTTCCATTTCTCTCTCTTCTTTAATTGTATTTTATCTTTTATCCTTTTCCTTGTTAAATTTGCAAATACAATTTTTAAAAAAATAAAAATATCAACAAGAAGAAAACCCAGTACAATACTTACATTGAACCTAGGGAGACTTCCTTCTGAGTAAACATGCCTAGGATTGGGTTGCATGTCAATATTGAAATTGAAATTGAAAGCTTAGCAATGACACTCGCCAGGACAATATATGAGAACAAATAATCTAGGCATCGACATCTAATACCTCCATGCTTTCCCATTCCAGAGACCATGAATGATTACTTAACCCAAATAAGAGGAATAGTGTCTCTGTTGCTGCCCGTTTTATTATGTTTTAATATTTTGCTGGAAGCTGCCCAGAGTATCTGGGGAAACCCAGCCAGATGGGCAGGGTATAAACAATAAAATTATTAGTAGTAGTAACCTCATCTACTTACATTTTAGCCTGGGAGACCACGATCTCATTCTCAGCATCATGAATGATTTCATCTTTCTTGATTCGGCACCAAGTATTTTTGACCCGCACTAGCTGGAAGTCTGTTTGCTTGGAACCCTGTGTTCCAGATTTCGTATCAGCCAAGAAGACCTCTTTGGACTGTGGCATGGTTGCAATGTCTAGTTCAAGAGGTGTCTGGTAAGAGGGGGACTTGCTGTTTGCTTATAAAAGCTCCACGGGGACCATAGTTTGGAATGGGAGGTGTTCCTCACCTGATGGAGTGAAAAGATTGGGCTGGGGGGTGGGGGGAATTACAAAACTATCATTACTTAATCTGTACACATGAAAGAGGGGTGGTCACATCACCCAGACCTGCGTGCTCACGTGTGCGCGCACACACATACAGTGAAAATGCGGAGCCTAGGGTTGTATAACTCAATAGTTTTATAATGATCCAAAAGTACAATTAGAGTGCACAAATTAACTTCCTACAGGAGGCCCTGCAACGAAACGGCAGTGATTAATGTTGAATCATTTCTATGCCATAAAAAGGAGGATTCCAGGAATTTATCTCAACTTCCTGACCCTTTTGATTATAACACAACTTTATGTAAGCCTCGAACATATTTGAGATACAGCCAAATACAGTAATATTGTTCTTACTGGATACTTAGGCCCTGTTGAATTGTGTGTTTTGTTTTTGTTTTTATGGGCTTCTGTGCTCCTGTTTTGTGGGCTTTGTGTTTTTTAAACATATAGTTTGTTTTATATTGAGGGGTTCTAGAGATTTTTTTTATAAAAAATATTAAGCTGCTTATGAATGCAGTAAAATACTGTAAATGCATGAGATCATCTTCAAGACAATTCTCAATCTCTGTTTTCCCCTCATCTCTGTCACATTTGTAACTCACTTGTCTTTAGTGCAGCCCAGAGTAATGCACCTCTGCCCCCCCACCTCATTTTATTGGTGTAACAGCCCAATGAAATAGACATGGCTGAAACATTACTAATTGCCTCAAGGTCATGCAAGGCCATGTCTAAGCAGTGATTTGAGGGCAGTTCTTCCCATCCAAATTTCAGCACTATCCGCTATGATGCCACGTTGTCTTCTAGTCCGAAGCATCTCAGAAAACAAAGTGTGTTTTTAAAATATTCAGTCTTCCATTCTAATCTAGAGTTAAGAGTGATCAGGCCTCCTGCATGATTTCTCTCCCCCATAAAGGTAAAGGTAAAGGGACCCCTGACCATTAGGTCAAGTCGTGACCGATTCTGGGGTTGCGGCGCTCAACTCCAGTTATTGAGATGGGCCAGCATGACAAAGCCGCTTCTGGCGAACCACAGCAGCACACCGAAACGCTGTTGACCTTCCCGCTGTAGCGGTACCTATTTATCTACTTGCACTTTGACGTGCTTTCGAACTGCTAGGTTGGCAGGAGCTGGGACCGAGCAACGGGAGCTCATCCCGTCGCAGGGATTCGAACTGCCGACCTTCTGATCGGCAAGCCCTAGGCTCTGTGGTTTAACCCACAGTGCCACCAGCGTCCCATACTCTCTCCCCCATACAAGTATGCAATATATTTCCAGACACAGAACATGGGCCACCTTCCCAAAGCCCTGGGGTTGCCAATGTGGTACCTTGGGCGGAATACTGCCCTTGAGGACAGTATTTGAACCCCATTCATACTCCCCTTTATCATGAAATGGTGAGGGTGGTTATCTTTGCCCCTTCCTCTGAACAATACACAGAGCGGAAGCAGGCCTTTTTTTTCAGCCAGAACTTGCTGCAACTCACTTCCAGCACCTCTCAGCTGGTGCCGTTGCCATTATAAGAGAAAAGGGAAGCTTTCATGGTGAGTTCCAGCAGCTCTTTTTCTAGAAAAATAGCACTGAGTGAAAGGAGGAAGTCCAAAGAGTGACACTCTTTGTCACTTCCTCTTTCAGCTTTGTGGGCTTTTCAAGGCACACCCCAAATGACTTAATAATAATAATACAATTATTATTTGTACCCCACCCATTTGACTGGGTTGCCCCAGCCACCCTGGGTGGTTTCCAACATATATAAAAGCACAGTAAAATATCAAACATTAAAAACCTCCCAATACAGGGCTGCCTTTAGATGTTTTCTGAAAGTCAGATAGTTGTTCATTTCCTTGACATCTGATAGGAAGGTGTTCCACAGGGAGGGGGCCACTGCAGAGAAGGTCCTGTGTATGGTTCCCTGTAAGTTCACTTCTCACAGTAAGGGAATCACCAGATGACCCTTGGAGGAGGACCTCAAGGTTGAGGCTGAATGATGGGGTTGGAGACGCTCCTTCAGGTATACAGGGCAGAAACTGTTTAGGGATTTAAAAGTCAGCACCAACACTTTGAATTGTGCTCTGAAACGTACTGGGAACCAATGTAGGTCTTTCAGGGCTGGTGTTATGTGGTCCCAGTGGCCACTCCTAGTCACCAGTCTAGCTGCTGCTAACCTTTTTACTGTAATCTCTGACATATCCCTTACACATTTTTGATTGGAAACATCAATGGCAAAACACTGTCTCATTGCAGGCATCTAGAGGCCCTGGAAGAAGCCCTCCCAAAGGGCCAGTACTGAAGCACATTCAACATTTAAATCTGCTAAATACTAAATAACTCTGTAACTGGTGAAATTATTAGAAAAGGAAAACTTAATATTTTCTCCCAATGAGGACATTCATTATAGTCTGAAAAGAAAGTGTTGCATAAAAGACCTTAAAGGCAAAAAGGGGAGGTGTAATATTGTATTTTTATGTCATTGTAGCCTTTCCTGGGACCTTACTTTGAAGGATGGGTGAGAAAGCCTAATCCGAAACTCTTACAAGCGACCCATCAGATTCCAACTGTAATTAATCTGCATGTCCTGCCTCATGACGCCCAGCATAATGGTCTCATTTTGCATTCCAGGCACACATCTCGTTCAATGAGGGTCCCCTCTCCAAGAGCGACTTATATCAGCTTATATAAAACAAACAAGCACATGTGCTGCTGCTGCTGCTGCCGCCGTGTGATTCTGTCAGAAGTCCTTATGCTCCTTAGCCAAAGAGCAATTTTTTAAAAATGCCCCAGGGCGGCAGAAAGTTTTGCTGATCTTGCACCTCAGCCAAGTCGTTCTGTAAGAGGGCCCACAGGCTCCAACGTGCTGGCATAATTGGCCCTGCCCGTCACGTGGACAAAAAGATATGCACCCCTCCCTAGCTCTGCAAAACTGATCTCGTACAATCAGCAGCAACATCTCCAGAAGCTTGGGTGAATGGTACCACAATGCCACACTTTGCAGGTAACCCTTCCCATCTTTACTACTGAGCAACTTCATTGTGTTTCACTTTTTCTTTTTCGAGAGGTGTCTTTCAACCTCAAAGTTGGGTCTGCATCACGAAAGGGGGCGGGAGAAGACATTTTGTTGTGACCTTAAGTTGGTTGAACTGTTTATTTTATTTGAAGCCTTGTTGTTTTGTTTTGGTTTGTTTCTCTGTCCAGGAGTGATGGGAAAGGATGGCGTTGGTGACTGGGAGGAGATGAGTGTATTGGTAACAGTGCCTTTCCCCTGGCCATGATTTTAAACTGTTGTTATTTGTCCGTCTTTTAACCGTTATTTGCAGTCACAGACTTTGATATAGTTGGTGGTTGTTTTAGGTAAGGGCAGGGCCTGACAAGTACCCGGGTGATCAAAAGTGGGAAAAGTAATTCTTGGTTCATTGCGGCTGCTAGAGGGTTGTAGGGTGTTGGAGGTAAGACTAGCTATGTAAGGAGAGGGGCTTTAGACATTTGGAAGCTATTGCCCTTTTCTGGTCCTTCTCCCACCCAACAAGATTTAGGCTCTTATGTTATCCAGTTCTCCTTCCTAATTGCGTTTTATTTATTTATTGCTTGTAAAAATATCCACATACCACTGTATCATAAACTGTCTGATCCATATACCACTGTATCATAATTTACAACTACATAAAAACATAAAACCAGACAATAAATCATAAAAAGTTTAGAGCAAGGGAAAAATAAAAAAAGAAATTAGAAACAAACATCAATAGACCATTGTATGTGTGTGCTGAATCTGAATACTAGGTCATCCCATAATAAAACATCAGTGATCCACAATTTGATTGTGGATGAAGCAGCAGCCCAAGTCTGTATCACTGACACCTTCAGGGGGCGGGCAGGGGGGCAGGAGGCTGACCTGACCCAGGTATGCCTATTTGGGTCCTTAGTATTTTGTTGATAGGGATGCTGGTGGCGCTGTGGTCTAAACCACTGAGCCTCTTGGGCTTGCCGATCAGAAGGTTGGCAGTTCGGATTCCTGCGATGGAGTGAGCTCCTGTTGTTCTGTCTTAGCTCCTGCCAACCTAACAGTTCGAAAGCATACCAGTGCAAGTACAGTGGTACCTCGGGTTACAGACACTTTGGGTTACGCATTTTCAGGTTGCATACCATGGGAAACCCAGAAGTAGTCCTGCCAACCTAGCAGTTCGAAAGCACATCAAAGTGCAAGTAGATAAATAGGTACTGCTTCGGCGGGAAGGTAAACAGCGTTTGATAGAATCATAGAATCATAGACCACAAGGGCCATCCAGTCCAACACCCTGTCAAGCAGGAAACACCATCAAAGCATTCTTGACATATGCCTGTCAAGCCTCTGCTTAAAGACCTCCAAAGAAGGAGACTCCACCACACTCCTTGGTAGCAAATTCCACTGCCGAACAGCTCTTACTGTCAGGAAGTTCTTCCTAACGTTTAGGTGGAATCTTCTTTCTTGTAGTTTGAATCCATTGCTCCGTGTCCGCTTCTCTGGAGCAGCATAAAACAACCTTTCTCCCTCCTCTATATGGCATCCTTTTATATATTTGAACATGGCTATCATATCACCCCTTAACCTTCTCTTCTCCAGGCTAAACATACCCAGCTCCCTAAGCCGTTCCTCATAAGGCATCGTTTCCAGGCCTTTGACCATTTTGGTTGCCCTCTTCTGGACATGTTCCAGCTTGTCAGTATCCTTCTTGAACTGTGGTGCCCAGAACTGGACACAGTACTCCAGGTGAGGTCTGACCAGAGCGGAATACAGTGGTACTATTACTTCCCTTGATCTAGATGGAAGGTTCTTACGTGCGCTGCTCTGGTTTCGCTAGAAGCGGCTTAGTCATGCTGGCCACATGACCTGGAAAAATTGTCTGCGGACAAACGTCGTAAAGCGAGATGAGCACTGCAACCCCAGAGTCATTCGCGACTGGACTTAACTGTCAGGGGTTCTTTACCTTGAATACTAAAAGTAAATGCACCTTGGGATTTTTGCAAGAAATATTTCATGTTGGGGAAATATGACTTTGTGACAAAGATTGCTGATAAAACATTACCGCCTAAAAGATTTGTAATAAAACATTGTTTTCTCTTAGAATGTCCTCTAGTCTTCATTGCTCTGGGGGTATGAATATTATACATTCATGCTTTATATTCCATGTACTGTCAGAAATCTGAATTGCTAACATTTATTGCATGGTTGTGTCACTCTTGTTTGAATAATAGCTTACGACTTCCAAGATGCTCCTAGTTATTGCAAAAGAGCTGTCTTCTGAAACAAGCTAGACATGATCTCCCCTCTCAAAACAACTGAATGCACCTGATAATGTACCTTTCAGGGCTTGTAAATAGATATATTAACAAATGTCTGCATAAATTCTTGTCTAGATAAGGTCCCATTTGAACACGTTGTCTGGGGATGCCTCAGTGGCTCATTTTTATGGGCTTGCATAAAGAAATGCGTCGGTGTTGTCTAGTGTTAGGATGTGGTGCCCTATTGACTTCTGCACGTGTAATGTCCATTATGAATGCCATATCGAATATATAAATGCCATGTTCACTTCTGATCCTATTATGTAGTCAAGCATGATGCTCGACAGTCATCATTCCCACACCAAGTTAGAGACCTGCATTTGGTGTTATAACCCATAAGGGTGGAGTTGGGTTATAAAACTACAGATGCCAAGGCCATAATTCACGGGCAGCAAGGCACGGCTAGCAATTAAGTGTGCTTTTGTAGGTAAATTATGTAAATCACTGACTTTAAATTATGTAAATCACTGACTTTAAAGGTGGCCCTGTTCTTCTTTCCTTTTTTTAAATTGAAACTTAGAAAATGTCAATCCACAATAGGTAAACCCATATTATTTTGCCAACTGCTTTCTACAAATCTTTTTTTTCCCTGCAAAAATCACACCAAGTTTTTCGTCTTCATCACCATCACCCGTAGGTGACTGAGCAATGGAGATGTCTCACAGATTTTCATTTTAAAACCTCTTGCCTTCGGTCTTTTGTTTTAGAATTATCCGTTGGGGCTGTAGTTGAGAACCTCAAGAAAGCGAGAGAGATAGCACATGGTCACCCTGGAATTCCTGAAGAGCTAGGATGTTACTTGCAGAAAGCTCTTGATGCAGCAGGAGAATTGGACCTTTGCTTGACAACAGAGGCATGTTCTAACAGGTAACACATTTATCATCTGGCTGTGACAGAAGGCGAGTCTAATTATCTAGTGCTACCTTCTCTACATTGTGAATGTACTGTATAGTTCAATCTATTGTTATGCATTCGCTCTCTTACTGCCGTGAGTGGGACTATCACAAACGTTTTGATGGAAATCTGAAAAAAAACTCACCCCATTAATATTTCTTAATGGCCCATGAATGTTAGGTGATTTCTCTTCATGGCATCTAATTGTTAGAAAATGTTTTCTTGATAGTCTCTGTTGGGATTGTTTTGCAATGAGAGAAGAATCAGAGTTTGGTGAGAGGGACACTCCTGATCTACCCCTAGTAAAAAGGCTGGTGTGTTTGTGTGCATGCCTGTTTGTGTGTGAAGGAACAAAAGAAACAATTTTGGGATATTACAGCTTCCCTTCCATGCCAAATTGCAGCATTGAGAAGGGAGTTATATTCCTCAGTGCAAGCAAAATTTATTTAGGGGAGCTCACAATGACAAACTACGTAAATAATGAGGCATGCAAGTAAAATTGTTACTCATGTGCCTCTCAAGCCAAGCAATGGAGATCAGGAAAATATGGAGATCAGAAATTTTAATGGGTGAAGCATGGCTTTTATTTCAGTCTCTGAAAAAGTATGTAAAACAAATATGCAGTAGATGTGGGCCCACTCCAGTTATTCAATTATTTTAGGCTACAATATTATACAGGTTGCAATTGTAACCAGGTATACTATTGAATCGGGCTTACTCCCAGATACGTGGGGTTAGGATTTCAGCCTTATCTTGGGAATAAAACTCCATTAAACGCTTAGACACTTCTAAGATTGTGCTTTTAGATGCACCAGAGCTTGGGTCTTCAAATAACTTACCCTGTGAGCATTAATTAATCTGCTAACTAAATTGCTTTAGTAACTAAACTAATTAATTAAGCTAATTTTAGGTATCATTAATTCAGCAGCCTGACTGGGATTGTCATTATTCCTTTCTCAGCTATAACAATAATACCTGGGTTGCTAAATAGTTCCCATTTATCAGCATATATTCTGCTATGGGGGGAAGAGAAAAAAAAGTTTGTTCATTTCTTGGGAGCTACCAATGTGTAAACTGTTCCAGTCTGTAGGTTATGGGGAAACTGAGTGTTAGTTCTGTTGCTGAAATAATAGTCGGTAGTTGTCTGACTAACGCTTGCTGGTGATAATAGCTATACATTATCTTATTAAAGTTGTTCAAGCACTGGCGAGGGGCAGCAAAGAGGTTACCCGAAATGTCTTACTCTTCCAGTCTTGGAGTAGCTGAGCATATCTGTTATGGGCTATGAATTTTTTCTTATATTATGGAAGACTGTGTGTGGAGCGGAGCAGGAACAGATGATGTCTATTTCAAATGCTGGCCTGGAGGTATTCATACCTAAGCCTTCTGAGGTTCTGCTTTCTTCCACTGAGACAGACCTCATTTCTTTGAAAGGAGGAAGAATGCTTGGCTATTCGAACATTGCAGCTGATGTTGTGACCCCTTAAAAAAATAGCTGCATGGAGTGATACTAATTATCTACATTGATTGATTGATTGATTGATTGCATTTATGCCCAGCCTTTTTCTCCGACGACCTCAAGGTGGTGTACATGGTTCTTCCCCTCATTTATTCCCCACAACAACCCTGTGAGGTAGGTTAGTCAGAGATGCAGGCTGACACTCTAACCCATGACATCACACTAGCTCAGTGTGGAATAAATGCATGTAAAATGGTCAAGCACTGCCATTTAGGTGGCCAAAAACAACCAACTACACAAGATGGTTCTGCAATGCTCTCCTTCAGCAAGATGATCCCACAGAAATGTACAAACCACTGATCTAGAGCTTACATTTTCTTTGAGGGGTTCATCATTCTGATGTCTATTGTGCCTGGACAATGTACAGTACATGGGTGGCCATAGTCATATGAGAAGTGCCTTGCTGGATCATGCCGGAGTTTCATGCAACAACGTAGTATTGCTTAACAATAGCAAACTGGGTGGCTCTGAGAAGATTATAAGTAGGACTTGAAGATCATGGCCATCTTCTGTTACAGGAGTGGGGAGTCTTTGGCCCTCCAGATATTGCTGAACTACAACTCCCACCAGCCCTTGCAAGCATAGCCAATGGCCAGGGATGATGGATGTTCAGCAACATCTGGAGACCCAAAGGTTCCCCACACCTATTCTATTAGTTTTTTTATAATAATTTTTATTAGTTTTGCAAATATTTTAACATAACATTCAACATATATATAATATAGAAAGCATTTGGTTACAACAGCCTGAGACTTCCCTCCTCCTTGACTAATGGTTTCCCCACTTATTATCTAATACTGCATTTTGGGATTATAATTATGACTATTAAATCCTAATCTTAAATCAACAATTCTTAAATTATACTTTGCAATAACTGATAAAGTCTGCCTTACAAAACTTCTTGCAACCCTACTAGCTAAGTTAGTTGTTTGCGGTTGTCTTTCAAGTATTCTGTTAATTTATTCCAGTCTTTCAGGAAAGTCTGGTCTTGATGGTTCCGAATTTTCCATTAGTTTCTCCAACTCGGCATAATCCATTAGTTTCATCTGTCACTCCTCTTTCATTGGTGTCTCTTGTTGCTTCCATCGTTGGGCTAATGACATTCTTGCTGCAGTTGTTGCATACACACCTGTTCTATTAGTTGCTCCTGGCCCCTGAAAATCAGAAGTACCCATGAAGAGATCTGTCCTTCACAAATTTATCTAAAGCAAGCTAAGCTTGTGATCATCAACACATTTTGAGGTAGCAATTTTATTTTATTTTAAGCCTAGGGTCATAGCCTAAGGATTTCTTAGAAAGGAGTTTCCAATGAGTTGGTCCTGTTCTTCTTTTTCCATTTATTAGGACAACGTCATCCAAGGATTGCCTTTTGAATGTCCAATTCAGTGAAATGAAGGTCGAGACTAATGAAGAGCAGCTCTCAAGCTATGCAGAAGGTGAGTCCTTTGCATTATGAAATAACTAAGTTTTGCACATTGATAATGGAGTTTAGGCTTTGCAAAAAGGTAAAATCTGGTGAACTTGAACAAAGGCTTCATCTAATCCTATATATTTACTCACAAAGCATATTTGGAGTTCCAAATTCTGGGTAGAACCAAGGAACCATGAGATGCATACCTGCAAGCATAGAGATGTGACCACGTTTTATAATTTTGCACTAATTATTTATACCCAAGAGTAGACTAGCTTTATGCCAGTGTAGTTCACATTTATTACAATACCATGTAGTGTATAGGCTGCAACAACTATTTACTGTGTAATGTTGCAGACATCTAGTGAATGTTGTGAATGTTGTTGACTGGCTGACTGACTGACTGATTCATTCATTCATTCATTAAAATACTGAAATCCTGCCTTTCCATTTTCTGGATCTATAAGTTAGCTGGCTAATATTGAAAAAAACATTTCACATTATAATACACAATAAAAACTAAAACAAATAAACACAGCACCAACATCAAGCACGCGCAGCAGAATCAATAAAGCATAATAAAGAAAGCCCTATCCTCTTCATAAAAAGTGGGATAAATGGAGCAGGGAATTCAGGGAAGATCTCAATGTGTGGGAAGGTCCACTTGGAAGAAAATGGTCCTTAGTGTATCCCAGACCTAGACCATTTATGACAACCTTCTCCAACCTGGTGCCCTCTAGATGTTTGGGACTATAATTCCCATCCATCCATGATGGCTGGGGGTGATGGGAGTTTTAGTCTGAAACTTTTTGTTAAAACTAGTACTTTGAATTGGGTCCAGAAACCAAACTAGAAGCCAGTGTATTTAAAAGAAACATTTCGTTTGCACAGTTACCCACCTGGCGGCTGCATTCTGGAACAGTTGTAGTTCTGAAAATTCATTGAAAGCCACACCCTGCCTTCCGACTGGACTCATTGTATTATTGTTTCTATTGTTCTTTCACACACAGTTCCAAATTACTGTATTGCTTTCTTTGTTTTTATCAGATAACAAAAACATTATGTTTCTTATTTTACAAGAATCATTCTAGTTCTGCCAGGAGATGTTTATTATTACAATAGTTTTCCAGGTATTCTTTAAAGATTTCCAATTCTTTCTGTACTTTCTGTTTTGGATATCGGAAGTTAAATGTATTTATTTTATTTTAAAAATTCTTTTCTTTATTAACTTCTTTATTTTTTTTCTTCCTTTCTTACTTTTCTTCTCTTCTCACTTTTTCCTTTTAGTCACCTTTTTCTGCTAAGAAAGAGATAGATAAAGTTAAATATGACTAACTTTGACTAACTCGAAGCGATGTTTTGTAGTTTGTTAACTATTGTTAAAGATGGTCACCGGTAGCAAATAGTGAATTGATGTATTATTGTTGATTTATTGTTATTGTCAAATCTTAAATAAATTTACTAATAGTAAAAAAAAAACACCACACCCTGCCAAAAGTGTGTTATCATTGTCTAGTGGATGCCACCAAATCATGACTTACTTGTACAGTGGTACCTCGGTTTAAGTACACAATTGGTTCCAGAAGTCTGTACTTAACCTGAAGCAAACTTTCCCATTGAAAGTAATGGAAAGTGGATTAATCCGTTCCAGGCGGGTGTGCGGAGTACTTAAACTGAAAGTACTCAAACCGAAAGCGTACTTATACTGAGGTATGACTGTACTAACTTCTTTGTATTAAAAAAAGGGTAAAAATGGTGAACTAACAAGCTGGTGAAAAGCACCCTTGCCAACTGACCATTCTGGGTACTGCTTATGGCAACATCTAAACAGCAGTTTTGAAGGCGGTCAGTTGTATGGACCATACACAGCAGAAACCAGTTTTTGTACAATTGAGCCCAGAGTTCTCTTTCTCCTCCCATCCTATCCTTGCCACAAAAGGAGGCAATCATACACACTGGCAGACAAAGGTGGGGGTAGGGGGAGTGGTCTGCCCCGGGTGCCATCCTGGGGGAGTGACATCATGGCCGCCCCCGCCCCATGATGCTTGGTGCCTGCCACGCACCCCCAGGATGCTCGCTGCTCACGCTCCGGGACGTGCGCCGCTTGTTGCGCACCCGCCTGACACGCGCCATGCCCCTTGCAAGCGGCGCACCATGCCCCCTGGGACGTGCACCAGCCACACCCCCGAATGTACGCCACTCCCAGTGCCGGAGCAGGTAGCTCTGCCACTGATCCTGCAACCTGTAATGGTTGCACATTCTATGCAGTAGCATTCATACTTCAATTTTAGAAAATGGGTACTTTCCCCCAGATATTTCCATGATTTGCATCAACACTCTGAAAATTATAAGTATGCAGTCTCAGAGGAAGGCTTGCAATCCTATTACAGTCCATAGGTACTCTAACTTTTTGGTACCCCACAAAGAGATAACACATAATAGGTGTGCACACCCACAGGCTGAAGACAAGCTTCAACAAGCTTCCATGTATAAATTCAAAATCATGCAAATGGGAGATAGAGATGTGGAGATATAGGGTTGTATACAACATATTTTAATGGGCCTAAGTTACTCGTGTCCACTAATTTTAATGTGTCTACTCTGAGTAGGATTAACATTGGATCCAACCCATTGTTGCCATCACACCAGTAGCAACCTATTCTGTTCCTGAAGAATACACAATCCAAGCATTTGATATGAGTGAACAGCCTTTCCCCCTCAAGCCATCTTTACTTATTTTGCTGGCAGTAAGGATATTAAATTAATGAAGGAGGAGTCAAATTTTTATTCCTGCAAAAATCTTGGTGTTTTTATAGAGGATGATTTGTCAGGGATGAATACTGGTCCATTTCAGATTATTTCAACACTCAGTGCCTTTGCTCCTCTGTAAAGTTATTACACTAAATCGCCAGGTTCGTGCATCCCAGATGTTGCCATCTTTTGAGTAATACATCATTGAAACAAAGTGCCCTGGAAACGTATAGCAGGAATACATTGTTCAAAGGGCAGCAGCGATGATAAATCTCTTAAATGATGTTGCTGTCTAGGGATAATGACTTTAAGAGCAAATGCAAGGTAATCTCGTGATTCTCAAACCTCGCACCGACTTAACATGTCCCAGGAACATGATATGTGAAACATCTTGAAGCCTTTTTCACAGGGGCTAATATTCAAATATTCAGCAGTTCAGGCCCTGCTTTAGAACAATGCTAGCTGGCATTTATCAAGAAGGCTTTAACATTTTAAATGATTGCCTTTTACTTCCTTAAGCTCCATGTTGATGCTGTCACTTTGTGGTTATAGTCCCAATTCTGAAAATTTCTTGTGTCATCATTCTGTGTGTTCGCTTGCAATTTGAGTACGTCTTGAGTGAAGCTCTGGCCCCCAACTGCGCTGTAGATCGACAGGAATACCATGTTTAACAAACATGGCTTCTCCCCCACAAAAAAAAAAAATCCCTGGGAACCATAATTTATAACTTATAGAGGGGACTCCATAAGCCACGGAAGCACAATGACAAAATGTAAGTTACGGTAACAAAACAATCCACTTTTAGAAATTTACAACACAGGTCACAAGTTGCTCACCGCAAAGCAATATCTGTGAAAGCCCTACAGATCTGAACCATTTCAAAGCCTTTTTCACATACTAAGCACACATCCCACAATATTCCTCAAGACCTCCACCGCAAGGACTAGAAGAGTGTTTTGTTTTCATGGAAATTGCCAGTCTAAGAATCACAGCTCCCCCGCCGGCAGCTTCTAGTCAGTTTGTATAAATATAAGTCTTGGGCAATCAGTCAAAATACTTTGGACATTGCCAGTGGTACTTGTGTATGTGAAGTCAAAATGGTAGAAATGTGATGTATTTGCATCCTGTTTTCCTTTCTGCCCAGAGCAACTTCACAGGATGCTGGTGCGTATGACGGGAGCCAAAATGATTTTGATAATAGGAAGGCTAAAAGTCCCATCCATTTTGGCTATGGCTGAACTGGTGCCAGAAGATAGCAGCATAACCATATGTGCCACACAGCCCCATTTTGGAGAATCCAGCCAGGAGGCCTTTGATTTCTCAGCTCATGGCAACAAAATGAGGGCACAAATAGGACCAATAATGGACTCCTTGGAGGTACGGTTTTGCTTTAAGAACTGTTTGTTGAATCTTCGGTAAGTGACAAACACTGTTAATTATTGCAAAACTTCGCATACACCTGTATTCTAAATTCCCTTCCTGCTTCATTAGACCCACCTAAGGTTGACTCCATGAGCGAAGGTCATACAAATTAGACTAGGCTCATAAGATTACCCCACCCTTGCATTTAACAAGTTGCCTGGTGCAGAATACTGCTGCAAAATACTGGGGGGTCTTATCTGGGTGGGAGAGGGGGAAAATGTATGTATTAATCATCTTGCTCATGAGCCTCCAGGTGATTTACATAAAATGCAGGGAAGGAAAGAGGGAATCGGCCTTCTAGACCTTGACCTTCATACTAACCTGGAGTGGAATTAGGATCAGAAAGATGCATATTTTGTGGTCGTAAAGGTCACCTATCTGTGCTACACAGGGACGAAGGTTTGAGAGTCGAAAGGAAAAGGGCGCTATATGCTCCCCCCCCCCATCATCAGATTTCCCCATGCTGCTTGCCTTAAATCTGAACTCTTGAGTACTACTGTATATAGAAATATGGGAGGTGGGGAAGCATGTTCAGGGGGAGGATGTAAAGTTGTTGCCCCCCCCCAAAAAAACCCTCAGTACTTATCTTTGTAAGCAAAGCCAGTTGAAGGCATGAACTTCTCCTTGGGGCTAGGGATACACCTCAAGATTGAGTTGTTTCTTTCAATTATGCAGCAACTTGCATAATGACAAAACACAGGACTAGGCTTCTGGAGGGCTTGCTAGAGATCAGGCCTCCCAGTCAACCATACAGCTTGAAAAAGGCCAAACATCTCACTACCCAGCTGGGCTTCAGGTGACTCATATGCTCTTCCTCACTGCAGCTTCCTTTTGCATTATTTCTGCTGCCTTGCCTTTGGTTCTCAGTTAAATGGTCACAAGCTTCTCAGACTCTTTTTGTCACTGTGGGCTTGACAGGAAATAAATATGTACACCTCAATACAATGATGTTGGCAGATACACTAAGGGGGAGGGGGAAGAACGTTACAGATCACCTGCAATGGCGCAAGGTTTTAAAAATCCTTTTTGCTCCCTGCAAAGAGTGTGAAATTAATTGAATTGCTGTTGCTCTCTAGTGCTCATTCAGTGTAACTGACTGTGAATAAAAATATCTAGAGGCAAGCAAGAGTACATGCAGTGTGAAGATTAAAGGAGGGACCTGGATGGGAGCGAAGACATGAAAATGGAACCTTTAAAGGAGAGCGCTGAGGTTGATTTTCCAATGGCGTGGTGTAAACGGCCCTTGCAAAAGGCTAAGTGATCTAGATTGTCAAACGCGGCCAGAAGGCAGCACGTTTTCAATACCTCCAAAGTGGGGTTAAGTCGGAAAGAGTCAAAACTCTTTGTAGCACATTTTTAGCACTGCTGCTTTTCTCTCAGCCCTGAACATCCAGAATGAGGGAACAGAGATGGGGGGCAGGGGGAGAGAGAGGGAGAGAGACCAGGAAATGCCAAAAGAGGAATACATATATTGTCTATTAATTAACCACATGTCTTACCCGTGGTGGCCATTGTCCACCAAACACATTGCATTCAGGAATATCTCTCTCTCTCTCTCTCTCTCTCTCTCTCTCTCTCTCCCACACACACACACACACACACACACACACACACACTTTTGAGCTCTTGTTGTGATTGGTTCCACCTTGGACATAGATTACATCTGAGCTTTTGAAGGTCTTGTGGTAGTGGACCTTGCTGCAATCTGAACCACCTTTCATGCAGTTGGGCAGGGGGAAGAGGCTCCAGCCACATCCTTTTAGGTGGCAACCCTCTTCATATAGAAATTCAGCAGAATGCTCATAGGATCTCCTTGTTAGTAGTTGTGCATTGGATTGATGTAGCATTAGAGACAATATTTTCTGTCCCCCTATTGCCCCTTTCTGGTTTATCCCATGTCTGTGGTTAGCTTTCATTCATGATCATTAAGGCACTGAAGCTCCCGCAAACACAGAGTTAACTATTCTGTACATTGGAGCAAGCACATCATCTCTAGTGCAGAGAGGCTTTCTGGTGCCTGAAGGTGCGCCCATTCAAGGGAGAAAAAGGCTTCTTCAGACTGAAGATGAGCTGCAGTAAGCACTCTGAACTGGTTAGATGGGCCAAGAAGATTACAATACTGAATGAGGGATGGAGTTGCTCTGAGAGAGAGAGAGAGAGAGAGAGAGAGAGAGAGAGAGAGAGAGAGAGAGAGTAGAGCCATCTTCTCAAATAAGTGCCATATGGAGGTGCCTTATGTGTTCTGCCTGCTTGCCAGATTTGTTCCTTGCCAGTTTGTGTGTGTGGAGGGGAGGCTTGTTTAAGATGACAAAGCCAAATGACTGAAAAAGAATTCATCAGGTCGTAGAGGCAAATGAGGCCTAGGACGTTAAAGCAAAACTGAGGCAACTCTGGATAGACTGTGAAGAGGTGACGCAGGTGGCCTCTTCAGCCTGCTGAGGTGTGCTAACTGTTTTGGGGCAACTGCAAAAGGCTTCTTAGAATTCTTTACCTTTAAACCGGACTTGGGCCAGGCAACACTTTAAATAGAAGACTCCTTCAAGAGAACTGCCTGCCATAGTGTAGGACACATGACCACACTAGGTCTGGAACCAAGAGCAGGAGCCTTCTCTCTCCTTCTGTTGCTCAGCCCAAAGAAATAAGAAGCACCTGGAAGCTCTTGTATGGGCCTGTCCATAGGCGACTGCTCTGGCCAGCTTGTTCAAGATCTCTTTCTAGGATCATTAACACACGGTTGTCTTGCTGTTTGGGTTTTGGTGCTTATAGCTTTAAAAAAGAAGAAGTTAATACTGTACAAGGAATTATGTTTAGATGTTTATAATTATTATTTTTTGCTACCCTGGGCTTCTTTAAGAGAAGGGCAAGATATTAATTGATCAAATAGAGGCATATAGTGTTGGGCGCATAGGCCAAACAGTGCTATGGTGCCTAAGATAAGGCCATGTTTGTTTCTAGACTCTAGAAACAAGAGCAAAAAAAGAGGACGCCATGGTGGCCATTCAAAGCAAATAAATGCAATTTGTCTCAAATTTTATCCCTGAAAAAGAGGACACGGCAACCCTATGCAAGATAGCTTTACTAAATGGGGAATAAGAAAATGGTCTTCAAACAGACAAAGAAAGCCACTAGTATTTATTTATTTATTTATTTCACTTCTACCCCCCACATTTTTCTCCAAGGATTCATAGAATCATAGAATTGACGAGTTGGAAGGGACCCCGAGGGACATCTAGTCCAACCTCCTGCAGTGCAGGAATCCTACCCACAGGCATCACTGTGTGGGCTCGAACCACCAGTCTTCAGGTTGACAACCCTGGGAGGTAGGCTAGGTTGAGAGGCAGTGACTGGCCCAAGGTCACCCAGTGTGCTTGAAGTCTGAGTGGGGATTTGAACCATAGTCTGCTAGGTCCTAGTCCGAGACACTAACCACTACACCACACTGGTTGTGTATAAAAGATAGCATGGTGCAGAGGGAAGAGATGTGTCATTCCCAAAGAGAGCTAGGAAGATTCTGTCCCATTGCCAGCGCTAAAGCAAGATTCAGCTGCCAGTCTGTTTGGTTTCTGTACCTGAAATAGGAGAGGGCACTGTCTTATCCTTTGCTGCCTTAGGCATCAAAATGTTTCGGGCCAGCCCCTGTTGAGCTTATATGAGACTTGGCTACGTGGAGCTTTTCACTGCCTCGCATGGATGCGCCAATAAGCTAAAGCCAAAGATTTCCTGTGTTGATGCTTTGCAGAAGGTCAAAGGAGGCAAGCTCTAATTCATGCCGCAGATCATAGACTGAAGGATAGGGCAGCCCACAGTCTGCTTAGGTGCCCCAGTAGGGATTAGGGTACACAAGGCAGGGAATTAGCAGATGGTTGTGCACACAGGGCGGACCTACTCTCACACGTTCCCCAATCCCTTTGCAGATGCTGTTCTGAACAGCTGCCAAGCAAAATTATCCCATAGCTTCCTGCTGCACAGGCTCTGTCTGCTTGCTTGGATGCCGAGCAGAACATATGCGGCGGCCTTCCGTGAATGCTCTCCTTTCTCTTTAAGATACCCAGGCCTTGTTAAAGGAGCTGCTGATATAGCCACACTCTTGATATCTTGTGGCGGCCACAGGAATCTTGCGTTTCCTTTGCCTTGTGTCTTAATTCCTCGTCCATAAAGGGAGACAATTGCCTCATAATAAAAGGATAATGAGAATAAACATGACGACGACAACAACAACAACAACAAAACACTCAACGTTTTGAGTGTTTGATACCCCTCACATTGATTATGGCAGAAACCATACATTATTGTCCTGGTGACATGCTACAGGGTCCCCATCATGTAAGGCACCGTTGTAGCATGTTATTTATTTATCTAGCGGGTTTGGAACTTTTCCCTCACGCCCTCCAGGCTTATTATTATTTTCATGGAGGCGCAGTTTCAGATCGCTCCGTTTGAAAGCCTTAACCAGATAATACCGGGAAGTAATAAGGACGCATTTGCAAAAGCTGCTGGTAATTGCAGCGCCGCTGTGGACGTGCGCGAGGGACTTTGCTTCCTTTGTCATCCCCTCCTCTCGTTTCTTCGACAGGCTAGGTGAAGAGGTTGAAGCGCAGATCTCATTTCCCCCTGTTTGGCTGCTTGTGAAGTCTGCCAACAGAATCCACCTTGACAAAGTCAAGGACTCCACGTTTAATGTTGAGCTGAGTGAATAAATTATGCATGAAATTGTGTCGGAGTCTCTAGTGTGCAGAATTGCTCCTTTTGATATGAAAGGTTAATTCAGAAAGGAGTCCAAAATAGCTGGAAATTGTGGGGATAAGTGGATAGTATTCACTGTTGTGAGCTGTTATTACTAGAAATTGCATTCCCTCTCTAGCTTCCCCCGAGATTTAGCTTTGCCAGTGAATATAAACTGTACTCAATAGAATAGCATCCAGAAGCAACAAGAGTAGATGTCCACATACAGTAAAATATTCCAATGGTGTTTTTAAAAGGGCCGTGTGCTTCCCCCCAGGTATATTAGGTGCCCCTGGGGTAGCCAATGAGGTGCAACTCGCATCATCCCTGAGTATTGGCCATAGCTGATTGGACCTATAGCTCAACAGCATCTGTAGTGCACTTTCTTGGCTACCTGTGCTGTATCCTACTTATTCTACAGTGTAGAAGAATTAAAACCTCATTTAGGTCAAGAACAAGGTGCATCACTGGAAATCACCAAGGTGTACCAGCATCATACGAAGACAGACTCTGTACGTGTGGGCAACCGCAGGTGGAGGGCATCTTGCCCTATTAATATACTGCCCACTATACAGTACATTGGACCCTTTTTTCCTCTGGCAGCCAAAAAGATCAGAAAGAAGTCCCTGGACAATATAGCATTACTGAACTGTAAGGGAGATGCAGAGATCTAAATAGAGACTATTATTTGCGGCACGGCATCCCTTTATGTGTATTTATTTTTTATTCAGATTTGTCATGGCCAGTGGCTAGTATGAAAAAGTTATTGGTTTGAGTGCCAGTGGATTATGTGCCAGTGCCAGAAGGTTTGAAGTGCCTTCCCTTAGAATTCACCCTCTGTCTGTTCGTTTTAAAGGAAACCAGAGAGCCATGTTTGAAAGTGTCTGATTGGGCTGCTGGGCGAAGTCCAGATTCCAATTTGCATACTCAAAGCATGGCAGGTCTCTTTTCCCTAGGTGTCTCTGCAAAACCAGCTTGAGTGGCATTCTTGTCTTTGCACCAGCCACTGCCAGCCATTGTCAACTAGCAGTGCAGGGCAGGGTGAAGCCCACTGTGTATTAAGCTTGCGAAGCTTAGAAATGCTGGCTGGGGTCATGTTGATCCACAAAGTGAAAGTTGTAAGTACATGTCTAGACCTGACCAGAACTATCCGGCAGCTGGATTTTTATTTTAAAGCAAGCAGGCAAGACGTTTGCTTGTTTAAAAGCAAGGACACCTGACTTGTTTTGGCCTCGGGGCCAAATAACACATAGCTATGATGCTTCCTTTGACATGGTTGTAATATTTTTGATTCCAGGAGTTAGCAGCCGTGGGGAAAGATTTTGATATAGTCTTTATTGATGCCGATCAAAGGAACCCTGCAGAGTACTATCGCTTTGTCATGGAGAACCATTTGCTAAGGATGGATGGGACGCTCTGCATAGAGAACACCCTCATGAAAGGAGAGGCCTACCTGGAGAATACGGCAGATGAAAATGTATTAGGTGTCAAAAAACTGAATCAAGTAATTAATTCAGATCCTCGCATGGAGCAGGTTCGTGCGATACAATTAAGGGTGACATCAATATTATAATAGCTTTTTGCATGTTTCGGGGTGGAAGCGCCATGTTTGTTTAGGCGCTTCTGCTTGCTCCCTTCCATTTGACATAAACGTACTGATTATCTTTATATAAGCTTCCCTTGCTAATAGGAATATATTATAATCACATTAAGGTGAGGTGGGTGGTGACTGAGGACTGAGCCTTCTCTGTCTCGCTCCCTCCACCCCTGACTCTGAAGTGCTCTGCCTGGTGCCTTGGTGCCAGGTAAAAACAAATTTATTTGCCCGGGCCTTTTGATTTGGTATATGTGCTCTAGTTTTAAAAGTATGTTTGGTACTTTTAATGCTTATTCAAAGTATGCCTGCCGCTCTCTTTTGCTGTTACAGTGGTATCTCGGGTTACAGACATCTTGGGTTACAAACACTTTGGGTTACAGCCTCCGCTAACCTGGAAGTTTAGTACCTCGGGTTAAGAACTTTACCTCAGGATGAGAACAGAAATCGTGCGCCGGCGACACGGCGGCAGTGGGAGGCCCCATTAGCTAAAGTGGTGCCTCAGGTTAAGAACGGCTTCAGGTTAAGAACGGACCTGGAGCTGTCAATCTGGCTTTCCTCCATATCAGATAGTTATAGGCCTGTGAAATTGTATTGGATTTCTGGTGGGTCCCAGGGTTTTTCCTTGAGTCTGACACAGACAGGGTCTAATGCTGGTGCTTCTGGGCAAAAGAAGAATTTGAGAGAAAGGGTAAGTCTGGCAAAGAAATCAAGTGATTCCCTTGCTCATCATTGAGGGAATGTCCCTCATGCTGTCACTGGGCATCTTTCCACACTGTTCACAGGTGTGAAATAGGGAAGGAAGGAGCGAAGATAGGGAAAGAAGGGTGCTCTCTTGTCTCAAGTCAAGAGGAGACACAGGTGTGCTGTTGCCCAGCAGGGCTGCCTGCCTTAGACTCCAGGCACTTCAGGTAAACTCAGCACAGCTTTATGAGAGCCCTGCTTACTCCTAGGTCTCCAGGCTGACACTGCCTTCTTCCCCCCACTCACCTCTAATTTCCCTCTTCAAGCTGACAGAAGCCAGGCAACTGTGAAGTCTTGCATTCCAAGACCACAGACCCAGTTCAGACCAGCAGCAAACACACTAGTTTCACCACCAAGATATAAGAAAACCTTCCACTGATCCCTTTCAAAACTGGCGTTGCTGTATCTAAATGTTGTTTGATGAAGTAACAAGTGTTTCCTGAGACCACGGCGGGAGGGAAGGACCCCTGTTACTGGGAGAGGAAGGGGCGTTGTGAATGTTTTTGACACTCCTCTCTGCAATAGTTGCCATGACTGGGCTCAAAGTGGACGGATGAGGTTTTATCTGAAGTGTTTCATGAAGTGTGTTTTCATTTGTCAAGGTGGTCCTCCCTGTGGAAGGTGGCTTGATTCTTCTCCAAAGGAGTCGGATATGGGCCGATGAGGAGACTAACCTAGCAGTATGTATTTGCCTCTCTCTCAAAGGAATTTGTGTGCATTTCAAACTTGAAAGAAAGAAACAAAAAACCCAACAACATCTGTCTTGCCAGTTTCTCCCCTCATATCCTTGACTTGCTATTAAGGCTGGCCTCACACATTTGCATCCCTCCCAGTCAGAACTTTGCTCCCCCAGTTGATGGCCTTTGATTTTTAATTGGTATATGTTTTTTTATTATATATGTCTATAATCCTAAAACAATTTTGATAGTGTTGTGATATAGTGGCATATAATTTTTTTTTATAAACAAATGACACAAAACACGAAATAAAGTCAGACTTCCTAGCCAGCAATCCTGAGCCACACAGTCCTGAGTACCCAGTGGCCACTAATCATGATTGTGCCATATTATTATGTGATGGGATAGCACTAAGGAGTCTGCCTCCTAACAGCAGCATCGCTGTAACTAGATAGGACTGGGGAAGGGCAGTAGTGAAGTTGTAGCTGTGGGGGCACACCTGTGTGGTTGCAGTAGCCAGCTCCTGCCCATGCTCCCTTAGAAAACTGCTAGCATATGTGCAAAGCCAAGCCGGGTCTGGGCAGTTTCAAATTGGATTGGGGGGGGGGAGGAACCAACCAACCAATCGTCATAGCTGCCAAGTCTCCCGTTTTCCCCGGGAAATCCCCGTTTTTCCAGCTGTTCCTAGCTGAAAAAACGGATTTTTTTGTTTTCCCCCGGTTTATTCTGGCGCGGTGGCCATTTTGGAACTGGGCGGAGCATGCTCAGAAGCGACTTTTGATGCTGCTCTGCCCAGTTGGAACTGGGCAAAGCAGCATCAAAAGTCACTTCTGAGCATGCTCTGCCCAGTTCCAAAATGGCGGCAGCGCTACTTCCGGCCTGCTATTTCCGGCCCGGTCCCTTATTTCTCTGACAGCAACTTGGCAGGTAGGCCAATCGTATGTTGAGAGTCCTGCATCTCGAGGTCCCTTGTAACGCTACAGTTCTATGATTCTGGGACTGGCACTCAAGACACTTTCTCAAAACTCCAAATGTGCCCACTGCGTCAAAAAGGTTGTCAACCCCTACTATAGATGCATACAAGTTGTGTGTGTGCTCTATTCACAAGTTTGAGTGAGTGCATATATTGAAAGATTTTGGGCAGAAGGTAATGGAAACCAGTGCTCTTTTTCTTAAAAAACATCAATCAATCAATAAGCTTTATTTGCATAGCTGACAGCCATAGCAACAGAATACACGCAATATACAATTAAAAACAACATGGATAAAAGGATCAGTCATATGACTATGA
This sequence comes from Zootoca vivipara, assembly GCF_965207765.1. Lineage (NCBI taxonomy): Eukaryota > Metazoa > Chordata > Lepidosauria > Squamata > Lacertidae > Zootoca > Zootoca vivipara. The sequence goes on along the minus strand of NC_142584.1, from coordinate 94,598,193 downwards.
TTATCGTTTAAAAGATAGCCCTTAGTCTCATTGCACCCTCGATGAATCTGGCAACTTCTGTTGTTCTCAGGTCATTTTGATCTGATAGAAGAAAGAACAATGTGGCCTCATTTGGGCGGCCTGGGATAGTTATGAGTAGTGGTGTAATGAGATTGAGCCGCAAGTCTTTATAGAGGGGACATGACAGAAGGATGTGAGCCACTGTTTCCGCGTTGCCAATTCCACAGGGGCAGAGTCGTTTTTCCATTGGAATCTTTTGAAATCTGCCCTCGGGTACGGCGGAGGGCAGCACACCCAATCTGGCTAAAGTAAAAGCACGTCTGAATTTAGAGATGGTTAATTTAGCGCGCAACCCCAGAGTCGGTCACGACTGGACCTAATGGTCAGGGGTCCTTTTACCTTTACCTTAATTTATACAGATAGTGTGACAGGGGTTCCAGCTGGGAGGGGGGAAAGAAGGCAAACCAAGGGCAGGATTTCTTTGTGATGGCCAGATTGTTCTGTTGCTCAAGGTCCTTGAGGTGCTGTCCAATTAGCCTTTTTGCATTGGTAAGGCCCATCATAAGGAGCTGATGTGGATGGAGTCGGCAGGAAAGGAGTTTTTGGTGCACTAGTTTGGACCATGCACTTTTATGAGGGTCCTGTAGGACTAGGGGCAGTAGGCCGGACGGATTTAATGTTTAGGGATACTCTCATTTAGACTCAAGAAAATCACCATTTTATAGTTCAAGTCGGGAAAAATAAATACAGTAAATGGACAAAATACAAAGATTCACAAAATGTTTAGGGGTATGCGTACCCCTGCGTACACCCCCCCGGGGGGGGGGGAAGCACTGACGGAAACTATCAACAGAACTGTACAGAACAACCTAACATTTACAGAGCAAAATATCCTTTTGAATTATATGTCCAGCACATGGAACCTTACAAAAGGACAATATGAGAGAACTCTCTGTACCCTTACCACGGCAAAATGACTGATACTGACACATTGGAAAAGTAAAAATGGGGCTCCCTTCTATGATTGGATTGAAGACTTATACAAATTTGCAACATACGGACAAGTTGCACATAAACACAGGCTTGCCATGCATAAATTCAATGATATTTGGAATCCAATCTTGCAATCACTGTAATAGGTTAAGATCTGGTGAAGTACAATAACAACCTTGTAAAGGAAAAAGGAAAAAAAACCGCTTGAGTGAGTGCATAAAGTTTGGGAGAAGGGCACAATCCTGCTCCTCATTTAAATGTTGATTATCCATTGCAATTGTTGAGATAATTCTGATTACGCTTCCTGGGGGTTGGACTGGGGGTTGAATCCTTCCTAAAGCTTGCAGCAGCAAATGCAACTCTTTCTAAGCATGGGGAAATGTCCATGCTAGAAATCCACCTCTTATCCATATGGGGGCACTATGTATACACTCATTAACGGCGAAAGGCTTGCCGAGCTTCCTGATCGCAAGCTCTTTAAAGTGAGAGTGTGCCAGCTCATCTTTACATGTCACGCTTGCTTCCTTCGTGCCTCAGCGAACTCCTCTGTTTTGGTTACAAAAGGGTGTTGTGAAAGACGACGTGTTTTGGGGCCACCGTGGTCGCCGCATCCTCGACCGCCTGCAGCTGGACGGCAAAGTCGCCTATGTCACCGGAGGAGGCCAGGGGATCGGCCGAGCCTTTTGCCATGCGCTGGGGGAAGCAGGGGCGAAAGTAGCTGTGGCGGATCTGGTGCTTGCCAAAGCAGAGGCAGTAGCATGTGAGCTGAGGCTCAAAGGTATGAAACACAGATAGCAATAGGAGAACACCTGCTTTTCATGTTGAAGTTCCAGGTTCAATCCTTGGCCTCTCCAGGGGTGCAGCTAGAGCTGGGTTGGGGGCAAGGTCCCTATCCTATGGTCCCTAGCCAACGGCACCCAGAAACAGCAGGTGCAGAAGGCAGTAGCAAACAGGGAGGTTCGGCTGGTGCCTTCATTATACACCTTAAGCACCAGGTGAAAATGTTCCTCTTCAACCAGGCCTTTGGCTGATTGACATCCAATGGCCTTTTAAATGTGTTGTGGGAGGGGGAATTATTGGTTTGTTTATATTGTAATTTTATCTTGCAAACCCTCCTGGAATCTGCAGGTGAAGGGCAGGGCAGAAATTTAATAAAAAGCAGGGGCCCAGCTATGTAATTGGGTATATATGCTCACTTTAATATATTTTTTTTCTTCTGTTAAAAATATGGGTCATCCTTTCCTTGGAATAGTGCCTATTCCAAGTAAGTATGTTCTTAGCACCAGGGCAGTAGAAACAAACTCTTTACAGTTCTATGATTGAAGCGAGCTTAAAATGTGAAACAACAAATGTTCAGAGTAACTTTTTAAAAACAAACAGGCTTGGCTTTTGTTGCTGTTGTTGTTCTAACACAGAGTTTCCCAAACTTGGGCCGCCAGATGTTTTGGGACTACAATTCCCATCACTCCCGGCCACTGGTCCTGCTAGCTAGGGATGATGGGATTTGTAGTCCAAAAACAGCTGGAGACTCAAGTTTGGGAAACCCTGTTCTAATGTATCAGGATGTCCAGAAGTACCATAGTTGTAAAGCATGGTAGGAGGAAGGGAAATGCTGTGTGCTTCACAATTGAAGGGCCACCCAAAGAGCAGGAGCAGAAGACGATTAAATCCAGGGTCTAAATTCACCCAGTTGCACACTAGGCATCTCCAGACAGGACTGGGAGAGATCTGTGCCTGAAGCCCTGGACAACTGCTGCCAGTCAGTGTTAATTATGCTGAGCTAGATAGACCATTCCTCTGACAGTATAATTTTCTATGCCCCCAATGTTCTGGACACCATTCAGAACAATCATGCACTTTATTTATATATTACTTTTCTACTCTATTCTTTCTCCAAGGAGCTTTGGCTAGCATACATTGCTCCCCACTATTTTGTCCTCAAAACAGCCCTGTGAGGGAGAATAGCATATGAAACAGTGAGTGCCAAAGGTCACTGACCCAAATCCAACGCAACATCTTTTACACAACCCTGATTTTTAGCGTGTACCTGGACATCAACATTTTCTGTCAGCACTGGTTCCTGTAAATGCAATTCTATGGACCTTGTGTGGCCCACCAAGGCAAAGGCAGCCCAGCAGGCATTGCTTGTCTTGACGAACCTCTCATTGTCTTTGGCTAGAACATTTGTTAGCATGGACCAGCAATTGCCAGTAACATCTTTAGTCCGGGATGCAACAGTTCTGCTCTTGCCGTCTGCCGCCGTGAGCTCTCCCGGTGTCATTTGGCAAGTTTACATATTTCAGTTCCCAAGCATGGCTCTTGTACAAAGACGCTGTGTATGTTTCTTCTTAGAACAGCAGTGGAAAAGTCAAAGGTGGAATGTTCACAAGTGGGACGCTGCAACAAAATGTTGCGGTGCAGAGGGTTGCCAGTCAGTGTGCCAGCCACTCCAAACGACTCCATTCCGTTTCCCCAACTTCCGTCTGCTCTCCCCAACAGCTAGTTGATATATTGTGGCCCCTGAGATTGCTCAGTCCTCATTAGGTTATTATTATTATTATTATTATTATTATTATTATTATTATTATTATTATTGGCTCTCCCTTGCCCTCAAAGGTTTTGATCCCAAAGATTTTCTGTACTGCTGCAAACAGTCAGGTTTCTCCAAGGCTACATAAAGTGATGGCACTCACCTTGCAGGCGAGAGACTGGGGGTGGTGGGTGAATCCGTACATTTGGGGGGGGGGTGTGTGACCTGCAGCTTAAGAGATATTCCGTACAAGGGGATTGTTTTGAACAATAAAGCAAGTTCTCTAAAGCTACTGCCTCAACTCTTTGTTGGTAAACAAGGACCAACTTAGCTTAGCCGGATCCTTGTTGCCTAGCAGAGATGATTCAACCAGGAAAGCAAATTACCCTATATAGAATTCTTCATTGGGGTACTTGAAGGAAAAATAACATACAATGAGGCATGACTGACGGGAACAGAGGAGAGCAATCTTTTGTTAACCGGTTCTATATAATACACATCAATCAGCCAGCAAAAGAAGGTGTTCCATACAATAAATCATGTGTCAGCTGTGGCATTTAAGATTTTTCCCTAACAAAGTGGAGCCAAACAGCAGCTATTGCTCTCCCTGCTCTTTATGCTACCAGAGAACACATCCGCTGCATAGCCACAACAAATTAGGGCCAGTTCTGATCAAACACTGTCCAGGGCTTCATGTGCAAATTGTTACGGGCGCATCACACATGCTAAAATGGTTGCCGGATCAAAAATGCTGGCTCAGCTCCACTAGGCGGGCATTAATAAATCAGGTTGCTTCCCTGGGATCCAGACCTGCCAACTCTCTCATACGGAGAGGACACCTGATAGTAAGGGAGAGTCTCGGGCTTTGAAATTCAATCCGACCTTGCCTCTCTTCCCACACGCCTAGCCCAGTCAACACCATCTTCATTCAGGCTTTAAAAGCAATGTCATTAAAACCATTTTCCCAATACAGTGGTACCTCGCAAGACGAATGCCCTGCAAGATGAATTTTTCGCAAGACGAATGCGTCTTGCGATCTGATGGTGACTTGCAAGACAAATTTGTTTTGTGAAAAATTCGTCTTGCGAGTCGCGGTTTCCCATAGGAATGCATTGAAATTTAATTAATGCGTTCCTATGGGCAAAAAAAGAATTCCTATGGGAAACCGCGATTCGCAAGACGAATTTTTTGCAAAACAAATTGACTCACTGTAGTTTGCTTGCTCATGAAAATGAGCACCGAGAAGCTGCAGGGTTGGGTGATGGTGAAGGCAGACATTTGTGCAAGACTTCAGCTCCTTTACAAGGAAAACTCTGCAAGAAGACCTTGATGCTCCCATAGCTAGTGAAAGAGCATTGCTTGATAGCTGTCCTAGGGTTAGTCCTTGACTCCTCCAGTTATCTCAGCCACCAAAGGTGACGAAAGACCTACGGTAGAGAGTTGCCGCCCAACGGAGCTGAAAAGGATTGGGCCAGCTGGACCAGCAGTTGAACTTGGTTTAAGATTGGTTTCAAATATGTCTTCAGATGAAATCAATACAAGTAAATAAGGATTTAGGACAGCAATCTGATGCAGACTTACTTGGGAGTCAGCCCCATTCAATTCTGCAGGGCTTACTTCAGAGTAGACATAGAGAGGATGGTTATTCTTTCCTATAACAAGGCAAAAGTCTTGCTTTCCCATTCCAGTGTGGTCCATACCTTCTCTCTTTGCTCATCTCATTGTGGATAGAAGTGAACAACTGAAAATGAGGGAACTCTCTGAATCGAGAAAACTTGAACATATATATAGTTATATATGTTTTGTGTGTGTGTGTGTGTGTGTGTGTGTGTGTGTGTGTGTGTGTGTGTTAGCAGTGGCTCTTCGGCTTGTTTTAAATCTTCTAGTTGAAGCAAGGCAACACCAATTCTGGAAATTAGAAGAAATGCCTTGTGAGGTAGATTGGCTTTGGGAAACATGTAATATAATATTACTAAGATCCTTCAAAAAGTGCTCTTCTCCAAATTCTGCAGAGCAATTCTGCAGCCAAATAATGCTTATTTTGGGGTAAAGTGTGCATAAAAACGTACATCTTAGTAAAAACAACAAACATGCATTCTAGCAGTAGGGAATTTGCTTTTCAAAAAGATGTATATTAGGCAAAGCTGCATACAAAATGCATATATTAGGAGAAGCATACTCTAAAGCAGTTATGGGTTTTCTTGAGGGGAAAAGTATATATATATATATATATATATATATATATATATATATATATATATTCACAAACAGATGTGGAAATGTGGAGAATTGAAGGGGCAAAATGAGAAACTGAGTGAAATCAAAACTGACAGATTTTTCCACCTTAATCTAGAGGCCAACATAATGATAAGTGTATAGGAAAATGGTCCTATGCAAGATGTTTCAATACAATATTCAATTTTAGCTTTCAGGGTGGGGTGTTGTTACATTATAATTATGTTTACATTTTATTTATTTAATCAGTTGCATTTTCAAGACTATTGCTCTGTACCTGTGTTTTCTTTCTTTTTCTCTTTCCCATTCATCCCCACTCTTTCCTTTTTTCTAACTCTCTGTAGGAATATGTGAATTATCATCATCATCATCTTCAAAATGTGAACATTTCACCCTTTTAAGCCCTGCTTTAGTTTAACTAGCTCAATGTTGAAATGTGTTGTGGTTGGCCATTGGATCAGCTGCCCGGATCTGTGTTGATCAGGAAGCCAGACTTGCCAGTCTCTTCTTTTAAAAACCTGGAGCAGCTATATGCTTGTTACAGTTTGATAAGAATGAGCCAGTTTAATGATCTCAGAGCCCGACTTAGCTGGCTGACCCTAGAATGGGCGCAATATGCAACCAGCAAAATTATGATCAACTATAGGGCACTTTTGAGATGCACTTTTAAAATCCTTACCTAATTTTGTTCCTGCAACTACCCTGTGGGCCCCATTTTTCACAGGGGTCAATCGTGGATGATAAAGAGAAGGGTTTGAGCATGACCGACAGTAGCTCAGCCAGGATTTGGCTGTGGATTCAGCAAGCAGTTAATGCCTCAATACAACATTACCTCAATAAATCATGGTGGGGTCTGTGTTTGGCGGCAACTGTACCCAACCATATTCATAGTGGTTAGGTGTATTTACACGTACCTGGAAGCTGGGAAGCGAAATATAGCAAATACCTTGGGAAATGTAGCTGCCTTCTTTGTTTATTGTCAGAAAGGGGTGTGGGAGGGACAGGGGAGATACAGTTCACATGTAAATATGGACCTGCGAAATGCACAAACCGAAACATAGTTACAGGTAGGTAGCCGTGTTGGTCTGAGTCGAAGCAAAATAAAAAAAATTCCTTCAGTAGCACCTTAAAGACCAACTAAGTTTATATTTTGGTATGAGCTTTCGTGTGCATGCACACTTCTTCAGATACCTAACTCTCTGTATCTGAAGAAGTGTGCATGCACACGAAAGCTCATACCAAAATATAAACTTAGTTGGTCTTTAAGGTGCTACTGAAGGAATTTTTTTATTTAAACCGAAACATAGACGTTCTTTGACATTCACACTTCTCTGAATTTTGCAATGCAGAAATAGAGGGAGGCTGAAATTGTCAGATTCCACCATCCCCAGTCACGTGAAAGGCATTGTCCAGACTGAGCCTGCAAAAAGCAGGATAGCATGAGCAGAGAGCAGCAGCTGCCAAATGTAATTCCTGGCTGAAGGGTGGGCCAATTAATCCGACCCTCGTCCAGCTACGTTTCAAAAGTACCCTAAGAAAAAGTAAATGTCACTTCCCACATTGCAGTTTTCAAGACATAAGGGAAGTTCAGGGCTCCAACCCTGTTTCTAATAAATTGAAATAAGTGCAAATGGACAATCTGAATGGCATTCCCCCAACTTTTTCATTCGAACACAGAACCTGAAAGCTGCGAGTCTCCCTCTGGAATCGCAGCGTCCATAGCTCTGGTTCCTGAGGCAGCTGTGGGTACTGGCATTCTCAGATATATTTGCAGCCAAGAGACAACCCCCCGCCACACACACCACCAAATACAGTGAATTGCATTCTAAAATTGAAGAGGGGTGAGAAGGAGACACAAATTAAGATTTCAACAACCGACAGCAGCATCTCAAACGTATGAGTAGAAGAGTTGCAGTTGAAATCCTTTGCCAGTAGATGGCGGGGTGTTCAAAGCTTCGGCCAAAATCCAAAAGCCTTGCAAGGGCTTGATCATACATAGCCCTTTTGAAATGTTACTTTAAAAAACAACAACGCATACACTGTTGAAAATGGTTTTGCTTCTTTGAAAATTATGCACCTGCAAATTATTACCACTACTGTATTAATTGCAATGACACGCAGTAATTAAGAGGGTTGAAAGAGCAAACCGACGACGACGACATCAACAAAACCGCAAGCAAGTCAGATGTTTTCTGTTTGTTTTGCTTCTTCATTTAGGGATAAAAAGCATTGCTATAGCAGCAGACATAAGCAGACCAGGAGATGTGCAGAGGATGCTTGCTACGATCGTAGATAAGTGGGGCACAGTCCATATCGCATGTAACAATGCAGGGATCAACATGAATTCGCCAAGCGAAGCTACCTCCCTGGAAGAATGGGACAAAACTTTTAATGTGAATTTGCGAGGCTTGTTTTTGTGTTGCCAGGTGAGTATTGGACCCTGCAATGCTTTATATAAAACATGTTTCCCATTTTTAAGTGTTCAAAGCACTATTTATCAGAGATTTGCTAGCATGATCCCGGCTACTTTACAAGGTTCTAGCAATAATAATTTGCCGACACTATATTTACTAAGGCGTTTCCTGATGGAAGTTACGGTATATCTTGCAAATGAGTTGCTCGGATCTCAATTTTTCTTTGTGCACAATTGACATGTGAGGGCCCACTCTCTCTCACACACAGCCATCTGCTTTACATGGCTATAATGCTGTTTCCATGGGTGATCCTGGGTGGAATGTTTCTGTGATTTGTCTTCTGAAACTTCCCCTCAATAGCCAGTGCTTATCTTTCCGCTATACTTTCCTGATCTGCAGATGTGCAGGCAGTTTCTATACCTGTCTGCACAGGAAGTGTGCAAAAGAGCCCAAGATAAACATTAGGTAAAGGTAAAGCGGCCCCTGACCATCAGGTCCAGTCGTGTCTGACTCTGGGGTTGCAGCGCTCATCTCGCTCTATAGGCCGAGGGAGCCAGCGTTTGTCTGCAGACAGCTTCTGGGTCATGTGGCCAGCATGACAAAGCTGCTTCTGGCAAACCAGAGCAGTGCATGGAAATGCTGTTTACCTTCCCGCCGGAGCGGTCCCTATTTATCTACTTGCACTTTGATGTGCTTTCAAACTGCTAGGTGGGCAGGAGCTGGGACTGAGCAACGGGAGCTCACCCCATTGCAGGGATTCGAACCGCCTACCTTCTGATCAGCAAGCCCTAGACTCTGTGGTTTAACCCACAGCGCCACCTGGGTCCCTGAGAAACATTACCACCCATTAATTATCAGGTTTCTCAATGGGCACAATGGATGGTTGTGCTATTTTTTAGGGGTTTAATTTAAAAAAACCACACACATATTTTTGTAGTAATTTATTTATTTGATTTATTACATGCCCTAAGGTCTCAGGGTAGTTTAAAACAATTTTAAAAATAACATTAAAAACAGTTTATAACAAATTGCAGTCACAAGAATAGGACAGGTCATAAAAATATGCTTCTCAAGTGTCAAAGGCTAGGGAAAAGAGGAAAGAGATCTTGCACAAGTCTGATATTGAGCTGGATTGAAATTCTGATAAAATTGGTCATGCACAAGACCTCTGACTAATTTTTTTTTAAAGGTCCTGATGTATGCACCGCAACTACAGGCTGTTACCTTGTATTAACACAAGGCTAGCTTAGTCCAGGCTTCCTCAACCTCAGCCCTCCAGACGTTTTGAGACTACAATTCCCACCATCCCTGACCACTGGTCCTGTTACCTAGGAATCGTGGGAGTTGTAGGCCAAAACACCTGGAGGGCTGCAGGTGGGGATGCCTGGCTTAGTTGGTTAGAGCATGGTGCTGATAACACCCAAGGTTGCAAGTTTGATCCCCGCAAGGGACAGCTCTCCTCATGTGCCCTTCATCCTCTCCAGATTTGCTCTGGAGGGTTGCGGTAACCCCCAGAACAGATTTACAGGATGATTGAGGGAGAGGAAGGGAAAGTAGATTCCGTTGTATAGCCAGAAATCCGTGAGCTGACAGAATTACTTAATTGGATATCGACCACAATATTCAAGGCAGTCTCTCACAATGTGTTGAGATTTTGATAGAATAGCTCCTCCTGTCTGAGTGGCTGAAACTCTGAAATGCCTTCGGTATGTGGCAATTGGTGGAGGGAGGCATGCTTGCATCATTTGGGCCACTAGAAACAAAACGGCTGGCTGTGCTCAGGTGAGGCACAAGCAAAAATACGGATGTGACTATAGAGACCACTCACCAAAATGTCACCACCCAAAAATTGCTCTATTGTTACTTACCAGTTTTTCCAAGAGGAACTCTAGATTAAATGTTAAACAATTTTTTTAAAAAAAAATCAGGCCGGCATTGTGATGTTGATATCATGTGGACAATGCAAGAACGGCGCCGATTCCACAATAAACCTCCGTCTGGAATCGCCTCTTGTTAGCATTCAGTAATATCACAATCATCTCATTGGATCAGACTAGCCACCTAACCGTCACCATATTCTATCTACTAGAGCAGAAGCGTACAGAAGCACAGACCAGTAACAGAACATCCCCACTGCTCTGGCTCAGCTTCTGGAGGTTTTAAGATCTACAGTCCAAACTACAAACATAGAAAGCAAGGATTAGACATGTAAGGAATTGCCTTGGAACTCTCATTCAGAGATTGAAAACATTCAATGAAGAGCGGGTGATAAACACTTCTAATATGTTAATTAAATTAAACTATGGCTTTTCTGGATTTCTCTTTCCTAAATCCATGAGAATATCAAATTCAATATAAGAAAATATAAAACTAAGCATCAGTGGCAGCAATTTAGACAATCATTTTAGCACAATTTAAAATAACAGCCATATCAGAACTCAAAAACTCTCCCTTCAGGGCCAGCTCTTTTGAAAGGCTTTAATTATAAAAAGCAGACTTAAAGAGGTGTATTTTTTACATCCATTTAACACTTGGGAATGAGACCATGCACGGCTCAATGAGAAGGGAGTTCTACAGTCTGTCCCCTCCTCCCGAAAAGAGGGGGGGTGGCCCTTCAAATCATGTGTCCTACAAACATTTAGGATTTTTAAAGTCAAAACCAGCAAGTTGAATTGGGCTTGCAACCTGTGCAATGGGTACAGATTTATTTATTTTTTGTCAGGGGGATCCTTCATTCATCTTGCATTTACTATTGATACAAAAACTCAAGCTAATACATGGTGAGTCCTTTAAAAGAGGCCCTGTATTTTCATCATTGGTTCTAAGGAGTTAAAGCAGAGACCCCAAATTTGCTGACAGCTTTTGGGAGCCGCACTTTGGGAGTGCACTAAAATGGCTACGTAAACTTTCCTGCATTAACCATTTCCCCCATATCAAGTTTTTACATCAAGCACTTTAGAGAAGGGGAAAATTAGTTAGCACATAAACTCTTCTGAAAAGTGAGTACTAATTTATTATCATGTCATTATTAGCGGAATCACAAAAGGGGTCACTGGTCTTTCCTTTAATTTCTATCACAGGCTGCAGGCCGCATTATGCTGAATCAAGGATATGGGAAGATAATTAACACAGCATCTATGGCAAGTTTAATAGGTGAGTGATGAGAGCTAACAGTTGTGCTTCAGAATCCATATTTTAATTACTGCCGATGCTATTTGAATCAATTAAACCTGTATTGCGCAGAAGTAAATCACTGACATTTTGTATTAGGGAAAATGTACTACAAAAATTTTATTGATATCATTTTTCAACATTTATCTGTCCTCTCCATTTTAGAGCACTTATTACTCCTATAAGGAGGTGGGGTTAAAGCCCTCTAAAGCTGACAGACTTTATTATGTAAGAAAGGTGTTGGGTGTAATCTACATTCACCCTCAGAGTGAAAGGCATGTTAATCCTTTCACCATTTATAGAGTATCCTACAGGATTTAGCAGCTCTGTCAGGGAATGCTATATACAGGACTGGAACTCAAGTCCCTTGCCTTGGTTGGTGGATGTTTCCACCTCACGATGCACCCAGGAAGCTCACAGCCAATCTACCCATTATGCAGAATGATGTGGTAAATGGTAAATGGTAGGATTCTGAAATGTAGCACTTGAGGCTGCAGGTAGGGTAGGTATAGTTGTTGTTTTTAATATTAAAAGAAAGTTCTCCCATGTGAGAAGCTTCCTGCAAGAGTATGGAAGCTTCCTGCAGCCAATCGGAACCCGCGGAACCCACGTCGGATATTTGGGTTCCAAAGAATGTTCGCAACCTGGAACACTCACTTCCGGGTTTGCGGCGTTCGGGAGCCAAAAAGTTCGACTAGCAAGGCATTCGCCAAGCAAGGTACGACTGTAATAATAATAATAATAATAATAATAATAATAATAATAATAATAATACTTTAACACCCACTTTAAAGCTGACATGGTGGAATCCATAGTTCTACTACTCCATTCTATATAGTGGGGAGAACAGCCCCAACATACTGCAGGTGGGTATATGGAATTTGAGCTCTGATTGGTTTCCAGCATTGCTGCTCTGACAATTTGATATATCCTTAGGCCAGCTTCTGGTTCCAGAAGGAGAAGAGCTGTGGTTCAATGCTGTGGACATTTGTTTTGCATTCAGTAGGTACCAGATTTGACCCCCGACATCCCCGGGCAAGGCTAAAACCCAGGAGAGTCTCTGCCAATCAATGTGGACAATATTGAGCTAGATGGACCCAGTGGTCAGACTGCCTCCTGCCTTATTCTAGGTGTGACATGTGCAGGCTGTGCATCAGAGCTACCTCAGCTTTAGCTCTTATTGCCAAATTGGGCCACACTTGCCTCTGCTGATTCACACCCTTGTCTGTTCCCACCCTCTCCCCTCTTGCCTTGTCTATCCAGGCCCATTTGGCCTTGGAAGATGGTCTATGTTTGTTATTGGCAATGACCTTTCCGATCCCAGCCTTGGGCCCATGCCTGAGAGTGTACCCTTGTGTGCCAACTGGGCTCTCTTGCCTCTGCTTTAATACCAGTTGTTCTGTTTGATGCTTCTTGCCAACAGGTGTCCCCACTTGCGCTGTTGTATCAGCCACGTCGTCAAGAAGCCAATAAACTATTGCAACATATGGAACGAAATCCCAACTGCAGAGCTAATCTGGAAGGCAGTTACATGCTGGTGAACTGAGGCCCATGTAACAAAAATTGATCAATTACACAAATTAAGCGTAGCCCTTTAGGAATTTGTTTTATTGGTCTGGACATCTGTTGCAGGATTGTCCAAATCCAAAAATCAAATGGTGCCTGTGGGCTGCCAAGTTAGGCAAAAAAAGAAAGAGAGAGAGAGAGAGAGAGAGAGAGAAATCCAGTAGCTATAGAAGTGCAACTGAAAAGCTCGATATTAATATCATGTCCATCTGCTGAATGTTACATAAATATGCAGTCTTTTTATTTTCCTTGGGAATAACATTTATTTTTACTGTGCCCAGTTTGACATTCTATGACATTCTGTTCAGTTTATTACTTAGTAATTTTAACTGTTTCTTCAGGGGGGGAAATGCATTTATAATGTTGCTGTTAATTTTTTTTCCAAGTGCTTTTACCAGCTGTTTCACTTACGGTTTTTAATACCAGCGATGTCGCTCTTGCCCAAGTGCAAGGCATTTTTGCAAACAAAAAAAAGAATGTTATTTTTTAAAATAAGGGGAGGAAAATACTGGTCTCAGTTTAGGACAATAACAAGTCTTGTAGGGATTAAAGTAAAAAAATAAAAATGCATTCCCTGTATTGTTTATTGTTCAGTGGTAATGTACAATAAACCGTGATCTCTCCAATACCTGACCCAGAACACGTGATGAAAAGCGAAGGCTGAGGTCTACTGTAGAAGTCCTGTTTGAATCAATGGGGTTGTGATAGTTAGAGCTTGTTTCTGTGCCATCTCTCAGTCAAAAAGGTTCCCAAGGCAGCTCACAAAGGTTCACACGCGAGAATAAAATTCAAGGAGGGAAAATGTACTCTTCAAAAGTTTAAGACAACAAAATACAAACCTTTTTAATGTATTTTTTTAAAAAAAGACTAAAGTCCAAATAAAAATGTCAGAGAGAGCAGGAGTAAATCCTTAGGGAGCAGCTCCTCCTTGTAAGCGTCTCAGGAAGAGGGTAGGAGCAGGGCAGGTATAAAACAGTCTAGCACAGTCTCTTCCCAGCACCAATGTCTACAGGAATTAAGATTGCACAGCAGCACTGCTCAATGGCCTGTGCTACATGATACATGTGGCTAGCAGTTAGGTTATACCAATGGCTGAAAATGCACTGTGAATATAGATTACAATTGGATTGGTATAAGTAAGTGTTCCCTAAGTAAGGAGGAAAAGAATTGAGGGTGAGCTTTCCCACCAGATGTCAAAGAGAAAAACAACTACCAGACTTTTAGAGGACATAATCATGATGCTGACCGCATTACTCCAGTGTTGATATTCCTCATTCTCCTCCAAGGCTCGTTCATTTCTCAGGTTACAGAGTCTGTATGTGGATTGCCCTTTTGGATTTTAGGCTAGCCATGTTAAAGGCTGCTCACAGAGGACCATTAATTAATTAAATGTCGTTCGCAGAATGTCCAATTGGGCCCAGCAATGGTTCTGAGTCAGACCATTGATCCATGTAGACCCATACGGTCTTTCCCTAATTGGCAGCAACTCACTGGATCCGTCTCAGACATAATGATGCCACTGGACTTGTTTTCCCCCAGCGCTCACCTGATATATAAGTTGAACATTATGAAACCCAGAATTGTTCACCTGCATAGATCTTAACCTGAGCCAGAGAAGAATTCTCAGCTGGCTGCCGCTGATGGAAGCTCTAGTCCCCAACATCATCTGTGGGGCACCATGTTGACTACTAACTAGATTACTGAATAGCTTATGGGAAGTTTGGAAAAGGGAGAGAAGGAAAAGAAACAGTCTTTGGGAGCTAATTGCTAGAGATGGGAAAGTTAGTGCATCTAGAAAAGAATGCATAATGAATGGGCAGCATAAGAGTGTTATTCTTTAGGATATTCAGTGGCAGGACTACAAAACCATTACAGTGGTACCTTGAGTTAAGAACTTAATTCATTCTGGAGGTCCGTTCTTAACCAGATACTGTTCTTAACCTGAGGGACCACTTTAGCTAATGGGGCCTCCCGCTGCCGCCACACCGCCTTCGCACGATTTCTGTTCTTATCCTGAAGCAAAGTACCTGAGGTACTATTTCTGGGTTAGTGGAGTCTGTGACCTGAAGCGTCTGTAACCCAAGGTACCACTGTACATTTGGATTATAAAGGCGCGAGAGACTGTGTAATCTGTTTATTTACAAATATACAAGCAAAGCCTATTAGAAGCAAACTGACTCCTGAACACAAGCAGTACGAACACTGGTTCTACATCAGATTGATGGGGAAGGTGCTGAAGGGAATCAACTCAAGGAAGGCTACAGGGCCAGATGGAGTAGCTGGAAGGGTCTTGAGAGACTGCGCAGACCAACTAGCAGGAGTCTTCACTGGGATTTTAAATCGATCCCTAGCCCAGGCTACTGTCCCATCTTTCCTGAAGTCTTCTATTATTGTTCCAGTACCAAAAAAAATCTAATCCAGAGAATCTGAACGACTTTCGTCCAGTAGCACTCACACCCATAATTATGAAGTGCTTTGAAAAGCTGGTACGAAATTATGTCATTGCCTGCCTACCAGAGGGATTGGACACATTCCAATTTGCCTACAAAACGAAAAGATCAACAGAGGATGCCGTGGCGATTGCCCTCCAAGCTGTTCTTGCACATTTGGAGCAGCGGGGGAGCTATGCCAGACTGCTTTTTGTAGATTTCAGCTCGGCATTTAATACCATTCTACCGCGACGTCTGATGACTAAATTGGGAAATCTGGGGCTCCCGCTATCACTCTGTGGGTGGATACTGGACTTTCTTTCAGATTGCTCCCAGAGGATCCGGTTGGGCCCTTATATGTCTAATATGCTTAGGACTAACACAGGAACACCACAAGGATGTGTGCTTAGTCCGCTCCTTTATACTCTTTATACGTATGATTGTGTCGCTGCCCACCCTAGAAATAGGGTTGTCAAATTTGCAGACACAACCGTGGTCGGGCTCATCTCTGATAAGGAGGGTGAAACGGACTATAGAGATGAGGTGGAGCGGCTGACAGAGTGGTGCAGAGTTAATAACTTGCTCATAAATACAAAGAAAACAAAGGAGCTTGGGGTGGACTTCAGGAGACAGAAGAACAAGGTCTAGCCACTTTTGATTGATGGAATCTGTGTGGAGAGGGTAACAACGTTTAGATTTCTAGGCATTGAGTTACAGGAGGATCTGTCCTGGAGTGTTAATACAAGGGGGCTTGTGAAGAAGGCGCAGTAGAGACTGTATTTTTTGAGAATTTTAAGGAAAAACCACCTTCCACAAAAGCTGCTGCTTGCCTTCTATCACTGTGCCATACAGAGCGTGCCTACGTACGGTTTATGTGTGTGGTACGGAAGCTGTACTTCTCAGGATAGAGCAGGGCTGTGCAGGAATATTAAAATAGCAGAGAGCATTATTGGCTGCTCACTCTCCACCTTAGAACAAATCTACACCACCAGGTGCCATAGAAAAGCACTAGACATATCAAGAGATCCAACGCACCCTGGTCACCATTTCTTTGAGCTCCTGCCATCGGGATGGAGATATAGAACAATGCAGGCAAGAACGAGCCATCTCAGGAACAGTTTCTTCTCTAGAGCGATTTTGGCCTTAAATGGAAAGTCTGGACTTTGAAGTCAACTTATTTTACTTGTATTATATTTACTGTTTTTAATTAGGTTTTTGTAATTTTGGATTATGTGGAATGCTTTATCTGAGTGGATGTAGCAACCGAGTAATTTCGTTGTTCCCGCAAGGGGACAGTGACAATAAAGATATCTTATCTTAGATTCCTCAAGGAAGCAGTGGTACCCAGTACACTTCAGTTTTTAGCCAGAGCCTTCTAAAAAGGCTTAGCATTCTATCTCTGAGTCTCTCTAGGTGAAAGGTGTAGATTTCCAAAGCCATAAGGGAGAGAGTCACTAAGGACTTGCTAGTCAAGTCAAAGGCATCTGTAAAGTAGAAGATCTCACATGCATTTTAGACTCCATTCTATGAAAAGGAATCACGTTTAGACATTCACAATGTTTAAACATTCCATGTCAGGCCAACCTAAATAGCTTCTCGCTCTTATTAAGAGAGCAGCCTAGAAATGCTTCATGATGCATCTAGATCCATTGACCTCAAGAGAACTGAGGCTCGATCCCAGTCCTGCTCTCCCTTCCAAAAGGGTGGCCAGAGGCCCATCTCTTACTTTTGGGAGAACCCACGAACATAGGAAGAGCCTGCAGGATCAGGCCAGGGGACCTCCTAATTCAGCATCTTGTTCTCCTGGTCCCCACCCAGATGCCTGTGGGAAACCCAATGCAAGGGCCAAGCACAAGAACACTCTCCCCTCCTGTGGTTCCCAGAAACTGGTATTCAGAAGCATGCTGCCTCCAGCTCTGGAGGTAGAGCCTTGCCATCATAGTTAATAGTCACTGATAGTCTCATCCTTCATGAATTGGTCCAATCCTCTTTTAGTGCTGGCCATCACTGCCTCCTCCACCCATTGGTCATTTAGAGCAAAAGAGAGCAAGCGTACTCCATCTCCTATACGAGCACCCCTTCAGCTATTTCAAGATCAGGAATTCTGGGACGGCAAAACAGATTAGGGTAATATAGAGATGTTTTCAAACACCATTATTTTTCACGAGAATGGCAAAGCGGCACTCCTCTGAGCTGAAATGACATCTTCAGAGTAATCCACTGCTGCTGAAAAATCATTTCCAGAAACAATTTCCTGATATCATTGTTGCCATAATATGACTGGATTAGAGATCCTGCTAATAATATTAAAAGCACAAGAAGGGCATTTTCAGCACTGTGATTCATTTATCTCTTTTAGACTCTGCTCTGAAATGTTTAATTTAAAAGTACGTTTCTGCCTAAATTTGCAGCACTGGAAAGATCAGCACTGGAAACGAGCTCACTATTCAGCTGGAAAACAAGCAGCACTTTTAAAATTCAAGTTTGCAATAAATTCAAGCCCTTGGGTCCTGCTTGGGGGCAGTGGCTTCATGCTCCGGCACCGGGGGGGGGGGGCGGAGAGCAGACGGGGCTGGCACACACCCTGGGCCGTAGCGCGCTGCCTGCGGGGGCATGGCACCCAGCGCAGGTGGGGGGCAGCTGCGATGGCACCCCACTGGGATCACGCTGCCCGGGGCGGTGTGCTCCCCCTGCAGTCCTCTTCCTCCGCCAGTGCTTGGGGGCAACCTATAGGGATCTAGTTAGCTAATAAAAGAACAGAATGCTGAACTAGATTGGCATTTGGCCTGATCCAACAAGGCTTATTTTTATGTTCTGAATGTCATATCTCTGCAAGAGTGGGTTCTCAGATATCAATCCCGACAAAATACTACTCAAAAATACATGTAGTGTGCCACAAGTGTTGCTATGTGGAGTGCAGAGGTCAGGATTCCATCCTCTCCCTTTCATTCCCTTCATTTTCTGTTCCCTGGCTCAGCCAGTTTTAAATCCAGGGCCGGCCCACCCATTTGGAATAGTGAGGCCAATGCCTCAAGCAGCAGAAACCCTTGAGGAGGCAATGCTGTGGGTAGTCCCTGCCTGCCCCACCGCCTTAGGATTGGTGCTGATTTCGGGCAAGATCTCATCATCATCGCACGGGAGCTTGCAGAGTGCACGAGGTCTTGTGTGATTTGGGGGAAGATCTCACCCCAAACTGGCAAGATCACACCTAAAATCGGCACTGTCCCCAACCCCAACTCAGCCAGCAATTATGACAGCATCACGTGCTCATCCCAGGTGAGCCAAATCTGGCTGGGGCCTTGACCAGCATCAAACACTGCTTTAAAGGCTTGTTTTCCCTCTGCCAGGCTTAGGTAGAGCAGCAGCCGCTCTACTGCTGAAGAGGGTTTCGTATATCTGGTGTATCTTTACATTGCCTTAACCTGCACTGGCTTGCTTTATGCCCTTACATGGGATTTGGTGAGCTTTGCCTCTTTCACAGAGTGCCTGCTTATGTCTGAGCCACCTGCAAACTGTCAGTTTCTTTCTTTGTTTTTGAAGTCTGGCTTATTATTATTAATTATTATTATTATTATTATTATTATTATTATTATTATTATTATGTTTTTACCCCACCCATCTGACTGGGTTGCCCCACCCACTCTGGCACATTATATGGGGAATTATATGCAAACTACATCTCTTATTTATTTGTTTATTAGGAAAGATTTGTAAGACGTTTAATTAAAACATAAACAACCCTCTAAATGCATAAAACCATTAGCAGTAATACATAGATAAAATAGCATACATTACAATACAAGTCTAAATTATGTATTTGGGCAGCCTTCTTCAAATAAAAAAGTTTTCTAGATGGCATCTAAGACTGTTTAATATCGGTACCTGCAGAGAGTATAAAAAGTATGAAATAGTCAAACCACATGTGGTATTATATTTCTGCAGCGTTAAGGAATTAATCCTTAAGTATTTTTATAGGCATTGTTGTATATATTTACTTATGTGCTGGTTACTTGAGGAAAACCCGGGAGGTATATGTATGAAATATGTGTGTAATATTATATTTATAATGATACACATAATAATGCATATGATATGTTTGTATTTTTAAAGGACCCAGGGAGGAATAACTCCCTTGTAACTGAGATCAAGCAGTGAGATCAGAATTAGGAAAAGAATCCATGCAGGCCACCACAACATTGAGATTTCTGGAAAGTCCTACCCCTGAATTCAATCCTCATTAGGATGTTTTAGGGTATTCCCACCTCCAAAACCTCAAGATTCCTCCAAGTCTGCTGATATCTCATTCTTTTATGTTCACGATGCCATTTGGGCTATACAGTGGTACCTCGGGTTAAGAACTTAATTCGTTCAGGAGGTCCGTTCTTAACCTGAGGTACCACTTTAGATAATGGGGCCTCCCGCTGCTGCCGCACAATTTCTGTTCTCATCCTGAAGCAAAGTTCTTAACCCGAGGTACTATTTCTGGGTTAGCGGAGTCTGTACCCTGAAGCGTCTGTAACCCGAGGTACCACTGTATAAACAACGGCACTCCCAGCACAAGCATAAGAAATACTGTAGTGAGAATGATTTAAGCATGGCTGTTTCCCACAAAGTAGGCTGCCTTAGATCGGATCAGATTAACTGACTGTCTATGGCAGTACTGACCACTCTGACAAGCTGTGGTTCTCCAGGAACCCAGGCAGAATTCTTTCGCTTTACCTGCTATCTGATCCTTTCGACTAGAGATAGGATTTAGGACCTTCTGCATGGTCCTTCTTCCCAATTTGCAGTTTCGTACTGCAAACTGCACAGCTTGAAGCATGCACATCATCTCACTCAACAAGGAGAGATTTCCTTTCATAGCTTCCCCCCACCCTGACTGTATCACTGATAATAATTGATGTGGTGTAGGAGCAGACCTCCCAAATTTGCAATTTCTAAAACGACGCGCAAACGGAAACAAAACCGTCCTTTGAAATTTGCACGTCTCTGAATTTTGTGATGCGGTTTTCCGGACAAGTAATGTGTGCAAAAAATGTGTATGTTGCTGAAAAGAACATATAGAATGCATTATATTAGGGGAGATTGCTTATACAAATGTCAGGCAAAATTACCTACAGAAATGTGTATATTCATAGAATGCTGTTGAATGAGGATTTTAAAACAAACAAACAAATAAGGGATGCAGAAATGTGGAAAAGAGAACAGAACTTAAGACTGAAAACATGAGAAACTGGGAGAAATGGAAACTGACAAATTTGTCCATCCCTATAACAAACTGGTGTTCACATTTTATGCTGTCAAGGGTGGGATGAAGTAGGAAGAAGTCCCAAAAGTTTCTCCTATAAAATGTATGATAAGCACTGCAGGAAGCCACCTGATAGGTCTGTTCAGAATTAGAGGTCAGAGAACTGGCTGAATAAATAAATAAGTTTCTGGTTTTCTGAAAACAAAGAATCTCAGATGGGAAAGATGCAAAAGTGTTTGGCCCCTTTAAGCAAACATGCAGTAATTTATCATAAACAGGCATTTTTGGAAACTTCAGCAGGTGCTACTTTTGCAAGGGCGATGGGGTTAACTACCAAAGTTGTATGTAACTTGGATCTTGAGTAGAGTAATTAATCAAGAAATTAGATTCCTCTCCTCTTCTCCAGCCCACATGGAGTGCTGCTTGCCGGTATGCCAGACCAAACAACAGCAAAAAGAGGGAAAATATTTGTAATGAAAGCTTATTGAATAAATATGTTGGGTCTGTAAAAATGATTTCTCTGTTGTAAAGCAAAGGGATTCTTTTTTTAAAAAATCGTTATTAATCAAGTTTTATTATGCAGTGGAAAAAGGGAGGCAGCGGCTGGCTAGGATCACAGTCTTATGTCTATTTAAGTGATTTCAAGATGTGGTATGTTTTTACATGCTTTTGTACAATTCAGCAAAAACGTTCTTTTCCACCATGTTGATTTTAAGAAACCGGCAAGAAAGCAGGCAGGCAAGCAAGCAAAATACATGAATTGGAAGGATAAATCTGCTACAGCCTTTTAAATTGTTGTTTTACTAAGTTAGTTTATTTGGTCAAATTCTCCTGACTTTGTTATAGGACTGCTCCCAATTAAATGAAAACCACTCTGACATGCAGTAATAATTTAACTGTTGATTTGTGGGGCTTTTTTGTTTTGCTTTTTTTGTTTTGTATTTTGTTATTCTTTTTAGAAATAAAAAATCCTAAATCTTACCACACGTCCAACCATTTAAGTATATTATTATTATTATTATTACTGTAATTTAAAAAAAGACAAACTGAAAAAGAAAATTTGCAGAGTGTTTCGTGGCCTGATATGGAGCTTCTGGGGAATGTAGTGATGCTGGGATCTGGCTGAGCACTGTTAGAGATTATAGTTAAACTCCACGGACTTGTGACCTGTGGCAGAATTGTACCCACCCCAATAATTATCGAAATAACAATTAAACAAAAATACTTGTCATTCTGAAACTGATTTAATTGTTTTAGCTGAGTTGCAATGGTATGTTGCTCACCTGTGTATTATTCAAAACACTGCTGTTTTAAGCCACTGTTCTTAATTATTTTTATGACTGTTTTATTTAAGTTGCCTTGCAAGGAAGGGCTTAGCCCTAAAAGTCAGCAAAGATATACTGAAGCAAATGAATGAACGGCAGAATAAAATTGAGGGGAAGGGAATAAAAACAGCCCAGATGAAGAATAGATTACTAAAAAGGGTATTTCTGGGTGGGATGACTATTAAATAGTGGGTAGACGACACAGCGATTCTTCAAGAAGCTCTTTATTCGGAAGCCAGAACAGAACTGAACTGCATTGCCGAGCTGGTCTGCTTTTATAGAGGCTGGCTCAAACAATGTATCAAACATAATTCAAAGTTCCCTCCTAAAGTTCCCTCCTAAAACAACTGTCCAGGACCCGAGGGAAAACTATATACAGTACACTAATACATAACAATGACGTTCTGCACTTTGAAAAGTTCTGTAGGTGCATTAAAAAAAATGGGTCTAAAACACATCCTTGTCAACAAATTCATGTTAATTATGAAATTATGAAAAACCCTCTCAGGTTTTTTAAAAAATATTTTTCATAGATTCTGCCTGGTGGGGCCTAAACTCTGTTTTAAAATGGCTTGGTTGCTAAAAATAAGCTGTATTTTTGCAGGTGTATCAGCTTAAGGAAAGGGGCAAGGAGGAGGAGAATATACCAAAGTCGCTTGTAAGCGTGAACGTTATAATTAACAAAGCCGATCATTTTAGTTTCTGACTGACATGTGACATGTGTGCATTCCCCCCCCCCCACATCCAAAGCATCTAACCAGTCAAGTTGCTTTGAGAGATTGGCGGTTCCAGGACAGAAGTGTACCAATATCTGGATAAATGTCTGATCTTCTATAACAGGGGTCAGCAAACCTTTTCAGCAGGGGGCCGGTCCACTGTCCCTCATACCTTGGGGGGGGGCGGACTATATTTTCGAGAGAGAAAATGAACGAATTCCTATGCCCCACAAATAACCCAGAGATGTAATTTTAAATAAAAGGGCACATTCTATCGATGTAAAAACATGCTGACTTCCCGGACCGTCTGTGGGCTGGATTTAGAAGGTGATGGGGCCGGATCCACCACCCCCGGGCTTTAGTTTGCCTACCCATGTTCTATAATTTTGTGCTTGTTTTATATAGGTACCTTTTTATAGGTTGAGTTTTAATTTTAATAAGCATCCGCAGGTATAATAAGTTTTAGGCTGGCATGTGATACACACACTTACATGGGAATAATAAGTCTTACTGAACTCAGTGGCAGTTTGTTTTAAATAGCATATAGGTTTGCTATATGTAACACTAAAATGTAGGTACTTACGGGGATCCGTTCACAGTTGTTCCCTTTTCCTTATGTTGATCTAAAAGCCAGGATAATACAATGTATGCCTGCTTGTTTGCCAAACCTCTACAAATAACTGTTTCAGTTTTTATTTACTCTTTCTCTGTCAGGAAGTAATAACTAAATTTCTATGTCTCTCCCTTCCCAACCACCCAGTTCCTCACCCACAGAAGCAATTAGCTTACAATGCTTCGAAAGCCGGGGTTGTAAAGTTAACTCAGACGTTGGGGACGGAGTGGATTGATAGAGGAGTGAGAGTGAACTGCATTTCTCCGTAAGTAAAATGTAGGGGTTTTTTTGGGGGGGGGGGCGGAAGAGGAAATAAGGTGGCATGAATGTGGTAAAGTTCTCAAGTTAAGGAAATATAAGAAAGCAAAGTTGTTAGCTAGCAAAACTCCAGTTCCTTAAATAAGGGGGTGGGAATACTCTCAAGCATAACACAATTGCCAAGTGCACAGCGTAGCAAAAAGTCATCTCTATTGCTGTATATGTTCTGGGATTTTTGAAAAGATTATGCCATTTGATAACAGGTTTTCTAATTTTGTGAAGGGTGGTTTTTAACATTTCTTTTCCAGGTGAATTATTTCCTTGCTACTGTCCAAGTCTTATGTGGTGAAAAAAAGGTGTTTGACACTTAACAGACAATACTCCCCCCCCCTTCCAGTCCCCTCCCCCTTCTTTTTACCTCAGACAAATATACAGGCATTTTCGAAGGCATATCATTATACTACTATCATTGAAATTCCATTCAGCAGTAGCAATTACAGGACACCTCGGTATAATTTTTTGTTTTTTATGAAATATATTCATTATCAAATTGCATTTTACCTAATTTTTGAAGGCTTATAAAGGTGGGGATTTCTGAAAAGGAAAAATACAACACTGTGTGTGCTTGTGTGTGTGCGTGCATGTATGCCCATTTCTCTTCCACACTGGTTGCCTGAGCTGTGTGTGCCACACCACGTGCCCTAAGCTCGCCCTGTAGCCCTCCAGTATGTTGGAGGACATCGTCTTGTCATCAGTGTAAAGCAGGCACCCCCAAACTGCGGCCCTCCAGATGTTTTGGACTACAATTCCCATCTTCCCCGACCACTGGTCCTGCTAGCTAGGGATCATGGGAGTTGTAGGCCAAAACATCTGGAGGGCCACAGTTCGGGGATGCCTGGTGTAAAGTAAAATTTCAACTGTGACTCTGGTGGGCTTCTAGATATTTTTTGAGTAGGAGGGGCGCCATCTTCTTCTTTGCCTGAGGCAGGAAAAAGCCTTGGACTGTCCCCACAGGACAGCATCCACTGTCCGCCTTTTATTCTCCCAACATCCCCGTCAGATCAGGGGCGTAGCAATGAGGGAGCGGGGGACGGAGGCCCCCAGGCTCCACTCTGCGGGGGCCACCTCCACCGACAGCCGTGCTCCGCGAGTGGAGGAGCCCGGGCAGCAGCATACCCATACAGGGCTGAGGTTTGCTGGTGGCTCCACTGCGTAGCCATCTGATGGGAGGGTGTTCCACAGGGTGGGCGCCACTACCGAGAAGGCCCTCTGCCTGGTACTACTTCAAAACAAGGCCTGTTTAATTTTTTTATTGATTTGCCTGCATAGTTTTGGGCCACTTTCCCTTCTCAGAGGCCTTCAAAGCATCTAATACAGTGTATCAGAAACATAATAAACTATAAGATCAAATAATGTGGCCAATATGAATACAAATAATAGCACAAGGAGCTACAATACAACCCCCTACTTCAACATATAGCAGTGGGACAGAAAGAATATCTTTTTTTAAAAAATATTTTATTTTCAAATTTACAAACAACCTTCAAACAAATAATTTCCCCCCCATAAATTCCCATTGACTTCCTGCCTCCCCTTCATAGCTGCCAAGTTATCCCTTTTTTAAAGGGATTTTCCCTTATGCTGAATAGGCTTCCTCGTGAGAAAAGGGAAAACTTGGCAGCTATGCTCCCCTTTGTGGGTCCTTATGTTAATTTTTTCTCCTGCATCTTTTCTGTTAATCCAATTGTATTAAATCTCCATTACAACCATTGTCTAACATTTAACTACAAGCATCATTCCAATCCTACTAATAATTTTAATAGTTTGCAGTGATTTTAAAGGTAAATTATATATTTCCCCCCCTTTTTAAAATGTTCATCTTCCTGATTCCTAATTCTTCC
The DNA here is from genome assembly GCF_965207765.1 of Zootoca vivipara. Taxonomy (NCBI): domain Eukaryota; kingdom Metazoa; phylum Chordata; class Lepidosauria; order Squamata; family Lacertidae; genus Zootoca; species Zootoca vivipara. The sequence continues at coordinate 94,572,794 of NC_142584.1, read as the reverse complement.
GGTCAGTTTTGCCATTTCTGCATAGTCCCACCAGCTTAATCTGCCATTCTTCTCTGGTAGGCACTGTGTCTTCTTTCCATCTCTGTGCTAATATTATCCGGATACTAGGAGACAAAAAGAATATCAACCAGGACCAAACATCTGCAAATTTGGGGATTTTATTATAGGTCAACATGGCCACCTTCATGTGACTTGGAAAAACAACAACTGAAATGAGGTGTTCAACAGCAGAATCCTAAACTAGAGAAAGGGTTTTAAAGATAAGACTTCTGAGGGAACCTTCTTGGGCTCCATGATCACTGCACAGTCATGAGATTAAAAGATGCCTGCTTCTTGGGAGAAAAGCAATGACAAACCTAGACAGCATCTTAAAAAGCATAGACATCACCTTGCCGACAAAGGTCTGTATAGTTAAAGCTATAAAGAAGGGTGATCGCCAAAGAATTGATGCTTTTGAGTTATGGTGCTGGAGAGTCTTGAGAGTTCCATGGACTGCAAGAAGATCAAACCTATCCATTCTGAAGGAAGTCAGCCCTGAGTGCTCACTGGAAGGACAGATCGTGAAGCTGAGGCGTGAATACTTTGGCCACCTCATGAGAAGAGAAGACTCCCTGGAAAAGACCCTGATGTTGGGAAAGATGGAGGGCACAAGGAGAAGGGGACGACAGAGGACGAGATGGTTGGACAGTAGTCTCAAAGCTACCAACATGTGTCAGACCAAATTCCGGGAGGCAGTGCAAGACAGGAGTGCCTGGCGTCTATGGGGTCACGAAGAGTCGGACACGACTAACTGACTAAACGACAACAACAAGCACTTTGAAGTGATTAGCTTTTTTACCTTGGCTGTAATAGCTATATTGGCAGAAGCTTTGACACGTTTCACAGTTTTGTATTATCTAAGTGAATGTGTGAGCCCTGCATGCACTGTTCCCTATGTGTTACATTTTTTTAAAGCTCTACGGGGTTTTAGCAAGAAGCATACAGGCTCCAGCTCCACAAGGAAATGCGTTCCTGAACTATATTTTTTACAAGAGAATCCATATTTATAGCTGAGTCGGTGCCTAAGGCTTCCTTTAGTAATATCTAATTGCCAGAATTATTGCAGTGTGAAAGTGCTAATGCATATATCTTAACTAATGCATATCTGCTTGTGCATTTATGTTTTGTTTCCAGTTATGCATAAAACAACAGAAATGTCCTAATATATGGCACACAATTAGTGGTAGATATAGTGCAGGGATGGGGGAAGATAGGACAGGCTGATAAAGAGGAAAGCATGGGATCGCTTATACAACAATAGGGCCTCCCAAACTAAACGATCAGGGTGATGAGGAGGAGAATTAATTACTTATACCCCACCCATCTGACTGGCTTGCCCCAGCCACTCTGGGCAGCTTCCAACATAATCAAAAGCACAGCAAAACATAAAAAACTTCCTGATACAGGGCATAGCTGCCAAGTTTTCCCTTTTCTCGCGAGGAAGCCTATTCAGCATAAGGGAAAATCCCTTTAAAAAAGGGATAACTTGGCAGCTATGATACAGGGCTGCTTCAGATATCTTGGGAAAGTGCTTAAGCACATGGTCAGTTGTGCAGTTGCTGATCAGTTTGACATCGGATGGGAGGGCGTTCCACAGGGCGGGTGCCACTACCGAGAAGGCCTTTGTCTGGTTCCCTGTAACTACCGTAGGGTTGCCAGACTCAATAGAGGACAGGACTTCTGTACCTTTAATTGCCCTGCTCTCTTTTGAGTCTGGAAACCTTAAAGAGAAACCAGCAGACCCTTTGCTTGGAAATTAAACAAAGGGTCTGCTGGTTTCTCTTCAAGGTTTCCAGACACAAAAGAGAGCAGGGCAATTAAAGGCACAGAAGTCCTGTCCTCTATTGAGTCTGGCAACCCTACCTGTAACCTCATTTCTTGCAATGAAAGCACTGCCAGAAGGCCCTTGGAGCTGGACCTCGGTGTCCGGGCTTTCAAATGAGGGTGGAGACATCCCTTCAGTTATACAGGGCCGAAGCCATTTAGGACTTTAAAGGTCAGCACCAACACTTTGAATGTGGGTTTCCTAGGATCCCCAGAAGGGTGGGTGAGTGTGGCGTAAAGAGGATATTGTACGGTTTTTGTTTCACTTGGCAGTTAGCTTCAAAACCCAGAAAATTTGAGCCAGGGGCCCTCCAGATGTTAGTTTCGACTCCAACTCCCATCAGCATGGCAAGTGGTCAGGTATGATGGCCGTGGTAGTCCAACAACATCTGGAGGGATACAGGTCTCCCATTCCTGGTCTGAGAGGAATTGGCACCAGAGGGAAGAACCGAGCACAGCCCTATCACTTAAAGGCATCCCAATTAACCAGCATTACCATCCCCATTAAGCAACAGCAGTTGCTCTTAAATATCTCTGGGCTTATATGTAGTTTCTTGGGAGATGTCCCAGTTAAGTGGGTTTTTACTGATTAAACACTTCCTGAGTAATTGAAGTGTACTTAAATCATTCAAATTAATAACTCATCTGAAAGAAATCAACTTATACACAGATGGAATCCACACAAATGCACACACTTTGGGAGAAGAACTCTTGCAACCATTCTGAGGGAGCAGCTGATAAACAGGGCACTCAAAGACCAACATATCCACTGGCATAAAGTGTGGGATCGTTTGGGGGGCTACTTGAGTCTTATATCAACCCACGCTGCTGCCGTCAGCAGCAAAATGTCAGTTCCGCATCTCCCGTGAAGGGAACCTAGATAGTGTGATAAGCCATTGTTATGCAACAGCATTGCATTCCAGATGAGGCAGGGAATTAACGCCTTGGCACTTGTCACTGCTCAGAATGGTTAAGAGCCAACGCACATTTGCCTAAAAGGGTTTTTCCATCTCCAGCGTTAAATTGCCCATCTTGGCATCGAGCCTCTCCCAGAAGATGTGCAGTATACTGGGGCATATCTAATATTTGTATAAGAACCCAAAAGTGTGCTTACAGCCACTATGTTGTTGTTTGCTTATTTTAACAAACAAGAACCGTCCTAAATTATGCTGTCTTTAGAATAAAATGTTCAATTTCCTCCCACTGCCAGCATAATTAAACGAAAGGCCTAAGTTCCACTATGTAGTACCGTGCTCTATAATTTATGAATACAGTATCATAATTAACTTCAGAAATTTCAGTTTTGCTGGGTTTTATTTGCCTGGAGGCATTGGCTGCAGTGCTATCTACAGGACTTCTATATGCTCAGGAGGAAGCTGGTTGTTGTCCTGCTACTAAGGATGAAATTAAATTTTGTGTTTATTTTACTGAGAAATTAGTTAATTCACATATTTTGAACCAATGTGTGAACCAAACACAGCTATCCTTCAAAATTCATGCTTGTCTGAATTTTGTGAGGCAGTTCGACAACCAAACAATAAATACAGATATTCTATTCTATTCTAAAAATGCATATAGCAGTGAAAACAACGTATTAAAAGGCAGTATAAGAAGAATAACTGCTTGCAAAAATGGGTACATTTGTCAAAACTGCATACAAAAAATGTGTTTATTGGGAATAATTCACACTAAAATGCTGATGAACGTCCATGAGGATTTTTTTAAAAACAAAACCTTGTGGAAATGTGGAGAACTGAATTTAAGATTGGAAAAGGAGAAATTTAGAGGACTATAATGGACAGGTTTGACGATCCTTTTAGCCTATTAAATGGAGAGAGGTGGAAAGTTTCATTCAAGCAGTCCTACTTCATCCTATTTTGTTCCCTGGTGGAGAATCAATGAGAACTGCAAAGATATTACTGCAGAAACCTCCCGCTCAGGATTGTTTGTTGTGGGGAGAAGCTAAGCTTGCTCTCCCCTTCTCCCCACTATACACACTGCTGGGTTGACAGGCTTGTCAGAGATGACTGTGCCATTGGCCTTTCAGGTAGACATTCAGAGCCATACTCAGCAGAATTAATAGGAGCTCGTCCCCTTGATTCCAGAGTTTTAATCACTGCACACATATACACCCCACCAAATATCTCTTTGTGGATATTCCTCATTTGAATAAGCCCATTCTCCCCCCCCCTTTTTTAAAAAAAACCCTTTTGTTTGGTGAAAAGGTAAACAAACTAAGAGATCTATCTATTTGCTACGCAATCCATGTAGAAAGAGATGCTGCTTGGATCTGGTTTAAATGATCAAAGCCAGACTGTTTATCTAGTTTCTAATGAGTAGAAAATAAAATGATGTAGCATGAAGCCTAAGGCCACACCCTGCTAACATTTGCAAATAAAACTGGCACTGAATTATAATCAGAGCCTCACAGGAAATGCTTGAAAAAATGGGATTGATGTTGCTGGGTTTTTTTGCAGTCTCCAAATGTCTACTAAAAGTAAAATAAAATAATAGGGCTGGCCTTCTTTCGATCATCCGTCACTACCCCTAGAGAACCTAGCACATTCTGGTAATTATTATTATTGTTATTGCCATTATTATCAGCGTGACCCAAGCCTTGTATTGTTTCATATATATATTTGTGTGTGTGTGTGTGTGTGCATGTGTCTAATATATATGGGAGAAAATGATGTTGAGTAACAGCAAATGATAAGCCTGTTGATATTCTTTTGCAACTGAAAAATCAAATTGTTTTCGTAGAAAACATGTGCTAGAGTCAAGGGGTTGAGAAGACTGGGATAGGGAACTACTTAGGGAAAATAATATTGTGATTATAATATTACTTTGGAATGCAGGATAGTGCCAGAGGTCAATCGTGTTGCCCTTGTGTGGTATTATTTCTGAATAGCTATCCTGTTTATTGTCAGTTTCAGACTGAAAAGAAAGTAGGGTTGTGGAAGAGTGCCCCGGTTAAGCAAAAAAATTAAAACATTTTAAAACATGTCTATGAAAAAGAGAGCAAAGTCTGAACCACATCCATTAAACAATATCGTAAGAGTTTCTTTTAAAACAAAAGTACAAGGCGGGGGTTTCTCATTCCCAGAATTCAATGTTTCTAAACCCGGTTTCTTTGGAAGGATAAATTGGGATGAGGATGAAGTTTGAGAACAAAACGGCATTTCGAGACTTTGTTCATTTCATATTTATCACTAGCTTGTTTGCTAATTTTCATTTGCAAGAGGCAATTCTTCCAGCTAACTGGCTGCCTCAATGGGCCACTGATTTCTTTGAAGTGACAGTCTGTAAATATGCATAAAAAAGAGATGCAATTAGCGCGTGTGTGGTTCAGTGCAGTCTGATTTCATTGGCAAGTTTACCCACAGTGTTGATAAGCTACATTATCTAGAAAATTGGCCGCTGAAAAACAGCACCTCTGATTGCCAGCAAAGGTTCCAGATAACAGGGTGCTGAAGAGAAATATAATTGAGGTTGAATATGTTAACCAAGGTGTCACATGTTCCTTAGAAGCACTAATTTATCAGCATGTTGGAATTTTTATTAACATTTGGAATGCATTTCTACCACACTAATGAAGTGGAATTGGCAGCTCAGGTTTTAGTTATTGTCATTTCTGAGAAGTTAAATGTAATTTCTTGTTAGGCCCAGCTATGTAAATATATTTATACAGGGACTGGGGGGGGAGAGAATTATAACATTTCTCAAAATACAAATATGTTGTTAAGGAGGAGGGTGACAAATCAGTTATTGTTAAAGCCCTAAACACCCACCAAATGTTTATGGAGTGCTGTGGATTTTTTTTGGCATATATATATATCTTTTTGCAAACATTTCGTGATAAATTCTCTGTCATATTGCAGAGAAGGTGTCTAAACTGGAAGACATTAAGAGCCAATTCCTTCAAGCTTTTTCCTAACTGACAATTTATTCTCGGGAAAAGTCCTAGTGAACACGAACTTTTATTCTAATGATAGCATGTGAACCCCCAGCATTTGCTGAACATATTGCAAACTCCCCTTTCGCAGTGTCTCCTAATGAATAGAATAATTGCTATGTCCAGTTCCAAAAAAATCTATTTGTAGGTAAACGCTCGCCAGTCACTTTCAATTTAGATGATGTGATTGTTTGTGAGGCAAATCTTTCAATTGGGACGTTATGCTAAATAATGTATCGCTAATGTGGAAATAAATGAAGGACACAATGATGATACATAAAAACTATGTTAGAAAGACATTTAACGGGAATCATGTTTGAAGTTTCTGGTGGCTTTTAGCCAGGGAAGTTTGGAATCTTTCGCATCCTTCGTTTGAAAAGTACCTCCAGGGCTATTTTTGTATTGTTACAATTTTGTGCCGCAAAAGAACGAATGAACGAAAGAAAGAGAGAAAGAAAGAGAGAAAGAAGCCATAACAAGCCGGTTTGTGTCTTATATGTTTATACAGGGGGATTGTTGAAACACCGCTCATCCATTCTGAGGAGCTGAAACCTCTTGTGCAGTGCTGGCTCAGGGACATCCCCGCCGGAAGGCTGGCTCGAGTGACAGACTTGCAAGCTGCCGTAGTATACTTGGCATCTGAAGCTTCAGATTATATGACTGGCCACAACTTAGTCATTGAAGGAGGGCAAAGCTTATGGTAGAAAAGGGATGGAAATGCTCTTTCAATGCATGCGGAGGAATGACAGGCACACAGGAAAGACTCCCCTGGTCACATTGCAGTTCTGCACGAGTTATGAGTGTTCGGATTCTCTCCCCACGTTGTCGATTAATTCCTTCCTTCCAAAAATACAGCTTTTAATTTCCAAACTGCTATTTTAGACCCAATCTACAGCAGCTCTTGTCTTAACAAAAGTCAGCATGTGGAGGTTTGCTTATTTTAAAAAAATATGCCCTAGACTGAATGCACACACACACACACACACAGAGAGAGAGAGAGAGAGAGAGAGAGAGAGAGAGAGAGAGATTTTCCCACATTCAGTTCAGTGGAGTAAACAGATTGCCACTATGCAAATAATTTTGTACTTAAAAAAATTAAAATAAAGCAGGATCCTATATTTTAGCCAGCAGAGAAGACATCCTGTTGCCAGCTTGAATGTTGTGTTTGAATCTTTGCTAAATTACTGCTTCAATTAATCAAGAAAATTTGTTGATACTTCTACTGCAGCTGCAATGTCAAATATAGGGGGGGGGGAATTGCACAGGGCGGGGAAAGAGAAATGCTTGAAATGCTAAGTTATTCTTGCAGCAGAATTTTGTCTTGAGAAAGAAAACCTAGGATTGACAGTCAATGTTAGTCGGTTTGTGTTGTAGCCCCCCCACCCCAGCTTTAAATGGAAATGATTCCAGGAATTGCTCTAACAGGTGTTGGGATTGCATTCTGCATTGCAAAATTAAAATCACTTTATCTAATTAATTTTTGATATTGTCATTTGTTGTTTGCTCTGGTGGTGCTTCATGCTCAGACCACATTTTGTAAGCAGTGGCACGCTTTCCCTTACACCACAATGCGGAGATAGGCAGTGGAAGAACTGTGTGCTGTCTTCTGTCTTCTTGCCCAGTGTTGACCTGCACCCCATTTTAAAAAAATGCTGCACAAAGTTTGCATTTTAAATTCACATTTTAAAACATAGTAGCTCTCAAAACACACCTTTTAAAGTGTAGCTCTGGTTTTTGCAGGTGTGCTGAAAACTACAGCAAAACATTTAGGAAGGCTGATAGCTGGGGGGTAAACTAATTTCTAGTCCGGATTTCAGCCTAGGAAGTGAGGATGAGGTCGAATTAACAAAGCATCCTTACTTGTGATGCACCTGTAGGCTGGCAATAGCTCTTGAAATGGTGGGGAAAGCTGACCATCTGCAGGGTACAGTGGCCCTTCCATTGCCCTTTACTGCTGTAAATGTCGAGTTTATATTTTCTTAACATAAAGTGTTGTATATCTGAGAAATCTACAGATGCAATCCTATGCAAACCCCACCATTCATCTGGGATAATAATTTTTGCTCTCAGCAAATGCTGATATGGAGGGGGGCAAATGAGCTGTATTCGTAGCCTAATTTTCCACCCACCTTCTTGACTTTCTACTGCCCATCACAAGCTGAGTTGGCTGTTCTTCCTTCCCTGACCTGTTTCTTTTTCCAAACATTACAGTGTGGCCTCTGGAGTCAACAACCTCTTAGTAATTCCGCAAGTGGAACCATTAAAAACCTAAAGCTTTAATTGTTTTTCTGGGCTCACTAAACATTTTTCTGTGAGCCCCGTACACTTCCATCAAATTGTGTCATGCTTTGGAAAACTTGGTTTGATTCTCACATGACTGTGGCTGGCCTTTCATCCCAAGGTTAATGTACAAACAGGAGTGAACTCATCAGGAGTTCTTCCAACTAATTCTAGGGGGACTTGTATTACTGTGGCTGGACCTCTTGTGAACAGCTTGTTTTAGACCCTACCTAAGAGGGAAAAATAACAAACTTCAGCTAATTTGAAACATAAGCCACCATTTGCAATTGGCATAATAAGAAGAAAAAAACGCCTTATTTTTTTCCAGACCTAGTGGAAAGGCCATGGAGCAAGCAGACTGTGAACCAATCTTTTATGTCCAATAATGACTTCTCCAACTTTCAAACTGGAAACATCTGGGGCAAAATTATGATATGAATCACATTGTAGTCATAAGACCATATAATTTAGTCCTTCTGTCCAAATCAATGGTGCTTCTCCCTTCTCCACCGACAATATTGTTTGAGTATATACTTCTTCATAGTAATGGCAGGTAAAGTGGTATTGGTTAGTAATCTTTTGGACTAGCTCCCTGAGCTATAAATATGCCAACAGGTCTGTAATACTGCAGCATTTTCTGAACTAAGTAGAAACGATCGTAATGCGGTCTACAATGGGCTTCCAAATCCCCAAATCATGGCTTATAGATCATAAACCTTGGTGTTAAGGATCAACCTCATGGGTACAGGAGAGGGGCATACCCTCACCAATATGTCAGAGTAGCCTGGAAAATAATCAGTTCTCATTATGGAGGGATGTATGAATCGGGGTTCTCCAAAGCTCTACATTGGGATTGGTTCATTTTGGACTGGTGTTAATAATATGGAGTTACTGCTGATGACACCGAGTTGTTCCAAGGAAACTAGGCATTAAACTGTTAAAAGTGGTTCAGTGTAATCAAGCATGAAGTAATACACATTGGGGAGGGAGTAGAATTCCTTTCTTCACATATGCACTGATGTGCATTGAGCTATCCACCACAACCCCAACTGCTTCTTTAAGAAGGCTAAAGGGGCATTGGTTTGGCAGGGGGAATTTTCCTTTGTCCTTTCACAGTAAATGCTGTCATCTAGCACCAAGGGTTGAGCCAGCGTCTCACTATTTAGTTCTACTCTCTGCTTACTGTCCTTTACAGGATTTGTCCACTTACACACAGATATCTAATGGGAGTTTCCCCCAACCCCTGTCCAAGTCGTTTGAGATCAGTGTTTTAAGGATGTCACATGAATTCACTTGCAAAAGTGAACGCTCTTGTTCAACTGAATGTTAGCAAGAGTGAGGTGACTGAGAGGGCCTGGCTCCTCTTCCACAACCACCTTTTCCTTTCCTAGTCCCCAGGGCAAGCTAAAATAATACAACAATCAATAGCAGCAGGCAAAACAACAGAAATAAAACAGTGCAATTCAATGTTAAAGGTGTCGTGGGAAATAAAGAGCCTTTTGCCTGGCACTGAAAAGACATCTTTATAGGTGCCAGCTGAGCTGTTCCAGAAGGAATTCCAAAAGCTGGGTGTCACAACCAAGAAGTTTCTGTCTCATTCACCACCCATCTCACCTAAGGCTGGATGGTGCCAGAACTCACCACGAACCCTTGTTCTCTTATAATGGCAATGGTGCCCACCAGAGAGGTGCCAGAACTGAGTTCCAGCTGGAAAAAAGCCCTGCTTTTGTGGGGTGCAAGCAAAATTTACACTTCGCATTGATACAAGAAGTACCAGTCTATGGCCACAAAGATGCCACCAAAAAGTGAGTAAGTTTTTGAGTTCATCAGAGCTCTTTGCCAGTTGGTTGTTCAGTAAAACTGAGAGGGGATGTGGTAAAATGTAAAGGATTGCCTTACTCTGGGTTGCTGAAAGAAGATGACTTGATTACAGATATCAGGGTGCCTACATGACAGATTCATCTGTATTCCACGGTTTGTTTGTTTGTTTGTATTTACGAATTTACAAGACAAAGCAATACTCTGATCAGAGTTTGTTTTTTGCCAATTTTAAAAGCTGAATTCATGTATTAACCAAAATGCTATAGGATTTTCCAAATATTACCTCTAGGGGGAAACCTCAACCTGTCTATGTTCGTGTCAACTTGCTTTCTGGTTTTATCTATTCAACTTTTTTATATTGTATCTAAGTTCATACTTTTGATATTTCTAATTTTTTTTTAGCATTTATGTAGAACACCACATAATTGCAGAAAAGATAATAGTCACATACCCTAGGGTCTAGTGTACACTTATGTTAAAAGTACAGCTTTTATTGGCAACTAAAGTAATAACCTTTCCATGTCAAATTGCTTTAAATTAAACTTTTAAAAAAGTACTGCCTGATACCCACATTTAGTAATTGTCAAACATTAGCATAACATCAAATCCTAATGCTGCCTAAATCTTAGGTTTGAAAATAATTATTTACTTAGGTAAATTCTGTATTCAGAAGCATAACATTAGATTTAAGGGTAGGGGGGTAGGGGGAATAAAGCAGCCTCCTTGCATATGTAAAGAGCTGTATCCATAAACTTGACATGAAAGTGGGATTTAAACTTACGCCTACCTTAGAGAGAGAAAAGGAGGATATCTGCTTTATACCTAGATCATCCATCCATCAATGGCCACATTTAAAAACAAGTGTCAAGCTGACACCTTAGATGGCAGTAAGCATCCTGGGTGATGTTCTGTGATCCAGGACTCCTATCCCTTTTGCTAAGCAGTCACACGCAAGCCCAATTTCCAGCAGTTTTAGACACACTGAGATTGGGTGTGGATGGTGTGGATATACGTGTGTGCAAACCTGAGGGGAAATGGGCCAAGCCAACGTTTAATATGGATAAATTCCACTTCTCTTTTTTTAGCTCATTCCGTAAGAATAAGAGATTAACCTCTTTAAGATCGCGGCAGAGAAGGGAATGGGCAGAAGGAGGGCTTTGGCAGGGTGTACCCAGCGTTAGGGCCTGTTTGGTATCTGAAGGGAAATTCTAAAACCATTCCAGCACAGTCCTTCCCCAGTAATGGAGATATGAGGCCAGATGAAACTCTTCTCACTCAAGCTGCATCACGAAGGAATGTCAGCCTGTAATGGTACTTTTGGGACACACACACACACTCCCATTTCCATTTACAAGAAGGACCTTTGCTGCTTCCAACATATCTGTTTCCTTCTTCAATTTGGAAGCTCTTTCTGTTAACCCCTGATGTTTGAAGAGTTTGTGCAAATGGAGCTCTTGTTCCCATCCCACATAAAAGGCTTTTCAGTGACTGGGTGGTGCTGGTGGTGAGGAATCCTGAAGGGAGCAAGAGCTCATCAAGAAGTAAAAGGTAAAAGGCCCCTGGATGGTGAAGTCCAGTCAAAGGTGACTATGGGGTTGCGGCGCTCATCTTGCTTTCAGGCCGAGGGAGATGGCATTTGTCCACAGACAGCTTTCTGGGTCATGTGGCCAGCATGACTAAATCGCTTCTGGCACAACGGAACACTGTGATGGAAACCAGAGAGCATGGAAATGCCATTTACCTTCCTGCCACAGTGGTTCCTATTTATCTACTTGCACAGGCATGCTTTCAAACTGGCAGGAGCTGGGACAGAGCAACGGGAGCTCACCATGTTGCATGGATTCGAACCGCCGACCTTCTGATCGGCAAGCCCAAGAGACTCATTGGTTTAGACCAAAGCGCCACCTACATCCCTTTACAGAAAGGCAGGCCTTAATTTGCATCGGGGCTCATTGCTTTCAATGCCAAGGCATTGGACTGTATGGACAATAATACCCCAATCAAGTGCACAGGTCATTTCCCTTATGACTGATTGTGTCTCTAGCTAGGTCTGTGAAAAGCTTCTGCTTGAAACCCTGGAGAGCCACTGCCAGTCAGAGAAGACAATACTGAGCTATATGAGACAATGGTCTGACTCCATGTAAGGTTCTGACTGGCAGGGGTTCAAGCAGAGGCTTGAAAGAAGCTTGAGACAGATGCTTTGCTATGTGAAGTTAAGTACAGTCAGGTTACCTCGGGTTACAGACGCTTCAGCTTGAGTGTTTTCAGAGTTGCGCACCGCGCAAACCCGGAAGTACCTGAACGGGTTACTTCCGGGTTTCGGTGCTCGCGCATGTGCAGAAGTGCTAAATTGTGCTTTGCACATGCGCAGAAGCGACAAATTGCAACCCACGCATGCGCAGACGCAGCGCTGCGGGTTGCGAACACCGTGGATTGCGAACGTGCTTCCCGCATGGATCACGTTCGCAACCCAAGTGCCCACTGTACTCACGTCTGGGTCCCTTTTCTGAGCAATAGTAACTTGCCACCACCTAACTGGCAATCACAGACAGCTCAAAACAGTGCCAGCTCCAGGACTTAGGCATAGTGCAACCTGTGGATCTCCTCCCACTGATGGGACTAGAGTGGCCATGTGTCTTATGTTAGGATCGTCCTACTCTCGTGTAGGACCCTGGCAGAGACACATGCGTAACTGGCATGTTCTCTCCCTCCTGGTCGATCATTCGGGAGCTTCAAAAGCTTCAGCAAAAACAGATACAATGATTCATAGCAATAGGAACCATGAAACGGAGTGCATTCCTGGTAGATCAGGACAGTTGGAGCATATGCAAGCTAACACCCTGAGATAGCAAGAGCGTACCGAAATAAATGAGTGCAAGTCATGGGGATCTGGTTGTGGGAATCTACCTTTCAGAAGCTTACCTAGCCAGATGTTGGAAAACCGGTGATGGGCTGAAGATTGATTCTTGGTATAGCAGAGGATGGTCGATAGCATTGGCTGAGAAACGAACATGCCAGGTGAGAGCGGCAAAGGGCAAACACAATCCCTATTCCTTTTATAACATATGGCAAATGTTTATTGAATACACAAATTGTTCAGAGTGTGGCAGGAATCCACTCAGCACTCCTGGGAAAATGTACCATGATCTCTTAGAGTAATCAAATGAAACTTTAACACATGGCGTGATAAAAGTCTGTAATTTTATCAGGACAAGTTACCAGGCAGAGGGCCTTCTCGGTGGTGGCGCCCGCCCTGTGGAACGCCCTCCATCAGATGTCAAAGAGAAAAACAGCTACCAGATTTTTAGAAGACATCTGAAGGCAGCCCTGTTTAGGGAGGGCTTATTATTATTATTATTATTATTATTATTATTATTATTATTTGTTTACTGTTGTAACAATTGTTTTCTCAGAATTTATCTTCCGTACCATGAAAGTAAATAAAAACAGTATTAAAAAAGAAAAGAAAAAGAAACTTACCTGTGCTTTCCCAGTGGGTTTATTGGTGGTTGCCATGTCCTCTCCTGCATCGAAACTCCTGGTGCATCCTTTCAACCGTTGTCTGCAAATGTTTCTGAGGAGTTCAAATTTATCCTTTACAATTCCTATATTATTTGGGCCACATATATGCACCATGTGGTTTTACCATTCTCATTAACTGTATTGGCAGGGGTGGGTTTGTGTGTGTGTTGTTTGATAGGCTCTAACCGTTTCTAGAGGAGCTATTAAACTTGCAAATATGTAATTTTTCCTCACTTTAATAAGAATAAAAAACCCTGTTGTATTTTTTTTAAAAAAAACCAACCCAGTGGGCTTTTTTATAGAAACTTTGAGGAAATACAGATGTATAAACTGTGGCACAAATGATATATTGATGTGGAAGTGAGATTATTTGCTAGGGACTGTTCAGAATGCTTTAATTACACTTCTGATTAAAGCAATGTTTTATTAGAAAAGAACTGAAAGGAACATTTTAGACTCCTTCTTTATACATATCTTCATATTAAGAAGTAATTGCACTGTCTCTAGCTCCCAATTAGAAAGCACTCATTATACTTAATCCATACACATTTTGTTCCCAAACAGTGCACAAACTGTGGGACTCATTACTCTGAGATGTTGTAGTATGGTGCCATAATGTTGGAAGGCAAATGGTCCTGCAGACATATCCCTATTGGGTGGTGTCAGAGGGTCATCGTGGCTCCTCTAGAGTAACTCCGCTTGAGTCCAGTTTGTCTTTAAAGACTTTTATTGTGCATTGTATTTACAGTGCAGAGATAGCTTAAAACATGACCTCTCAGTCCAAACCAGAATTCGGCAATGGCGTACGTCTGTTCCTATGCCAGCAAAGTAGTCGGGGCACGCCAAAACGCCTCCCCCTTGACCTACGTCACGGTGCTCTCCTTAACTCTTGCACCGGAAGGAACGATGCCCTCTCAGTCTCCTCCTGGTCAAAGCGGTGCAATGGCTCTCCAGCATCCTGGAGCCCTTGCCTACATCTCTCCGCCCCCGAGCTTTCCCATTGTTCCTCACACTGATTTCTCTCTCCCTCTGAGTCTCCCCCCCCCCCGGCTGCTTGGCGAGGTGGACGTTAGGATGATGGGGGCTGGCTCCCTGTAGAGAGTCACCCTTACAGGTGGATACGGGTTTCTGTCTCTGTGGTCTGTGGAAAATCCCAGTGTTTTCATATCCTGTTGTGGTATGATGGGTGTAAGCTAGCCAGCTGCTGATTCACATACAGTATTCTGGTTCCTGATTAGCTAGGAAGCAAAGGTAATTTATTAAAGGGGGACAATTAGGCAACAATGGAGTTGACAGGGAAACTCATCTTGTTGGGTCTTAAGCACAACTAATTTTTTTGTGGGATTGAGCCTAGAAGGGGCCTTGGCCAACTCTACAAAGTTTGTTCTGCAGACTTCTAAGTACAATTAGTGGCTTGAATAGTTATGTTAAATGATTGCTTATCTTAGTCCTCGAGCGATTCTTTGCAGGGAACAGGGAAAATGTACTTTGAAAAACAAAACAAAAATTCAATATTAGGTGTAATTAAGCCTAGAGTGGAGAGACATTATGAACAGCACACTTCTTCTTAGTTTAATCCTCCACAAACAGAAATGCCGTGCAGAAAAGAACTGTGTTCCAGATCTTATCACTTAGTCCCTCTACTTCATTTTTAAAGGTGAAATATTTGTTCCCATAAACAACCACCGGGTTTTTCTTACTTAAAAACAGTTTAAAAGAAAAATACATACAATCACTTATTTAAATATATATTTATTGCCGCCACACAGCCTGTTTTCTCCATTTCCCTGTGCTGCTCTGCCTCCATGGCTGAAAGCAGTTTTGCTTCTGAATACCAGTTGCTGGAAACCACGGGAGGGGAGAGGGCTCTTCTTGTGCTCATGGTCTGCTCACTGGTTTCTCACAGCCACCTTGTTGACCCCTGTGAGAATAGGATGCTGGACTAGATGGGCTATTCATAGGAGCCAACTCCTAGGGGCCGAGGTGTCTTCAGCCTCTCCAATAAAATATTTGAGGGGGCTGGACCCCCACAAAGCTGATGGGCTTTACCATTCAGATGGTGTGGGTGAGCCCCACAATGTGATTGATTATGCAGTGCAGGGCTTAGCTGTGCCCCCCCTATTTTCTTCAAGTTGGCACCCCTGGGCTATTGGTCTGATCCAGCAGGCTCTTCTTATCAATGGGTGATACGGAACTACATTAACCAGCTTACTTTCTACATTGTTTTGAAATTGCTCTCTAAATTTCTGCTTCATTAAAAGATGTCAACTGAGATATCCATTCGCTCTTCTGCTGTTTTCACCATGATCCTACTCTCCAAAGAGGACTGATGCTACCGTAACTGCAGCCAGCTCCCACCAAATAGGGGCACCCCATTACAAATGACGACTGACGTGCGGTTGTGTAAATGATTCAAGGGCCAGCAGAACTGAGCCCAATCAGGAATGGATCGTGCTCACGGGGCTGCATCCAACTAAGCCTGACTCATTGCAAACCCATCAAAATTAATGGACTTGAGTTAGTCATGTCCATTACTTTCAATGAGTCTGCTGCACCGAGTAAGACTAACATTGATATAACTCACAGTCTGCAAATTATTTAGGAGTACTAGTATACTCATAATTGTGTTGCAGTAAAAAGTCTCGGTTATATAATGTTAGAATTTTAAGAACAATTTCATGTATTGTCGTTGGGAGCCGGTGCCTGATAGTATTACCTAAAAACTAAATAAGACTAAATAAAGACCTAAAAATATTTAAACTAAGTAAGATTTAAGTGTTCATTTCAGTGAATTCTCCAAAATCAAAATCAACAGTTCAAATGTGAACATTTCAAAATCTGCAACTTTCACAACAACAACAACAACAAATTTTTTTTTGGGGGGGGGAAGGCCATTTTTCAAATCTGAGCCAAATTTCCCATTGTAGTAAATTTTCAGGAAAACAGGCTTCTGGGAGCCCTCTCTCCTTGCTTCGGTATCCTGCCACTTGCTCCAAAGGCACATATTCTGCAAGGGGATCTGTGAAAAGATCTTCCTTCACCATGATGCACTCACTGCAGAGAAACTGCAGGTTGCCTGGAGATTATCATGATTATCTACATTTTACATGGGGAAAGGCCATAGCTCAGTGGCAGACCTTCTTCTTTCAGGACCGGCCCACTCATGAGGCAAGTTGAGGCGACCACTTCAGGCGGCAGTATCCACGGGGGCAGCAGATCGGAATGCACTGCATACTGCTGCTGCTGCTACAGTGGTCTTGATGGCAGTGACATGCTCCTTGGAGGCTGGATCTGCCTTATCCTTGGCAGCCTCCCACCAATTCCGCCTCTACAGCAGCCTCTCAGTGAATACACTGGGCTCTCCTAGGGTTTGCAGCTGCCGGGTGTGATTTAGAGAGGATCTCTTCCATCCCTCCACGATGGATTCTTAATCCCACTTCAACTGCTGGGTAAGGTTAAATTGATTTCCCCACCCTTGTTCCCAATGTAGATCTTCACTCAGCCCTCTGTCCCTTGTCAAGGCTGGAGGACACACCATTGTGTGGTTTGCCTCAGGTGTCAAAATGTCTTGGGCCAGCATTATCTCCTTTATATTTAGAGGAACACTGGTTCAAACCCCAGCGTTTGCAGGTAGGGTTAGGAATCTCCCTTGCCTAAAAACCATTGGATACTGCTGCCAGTACTAAACTAGGTGGTCCAAAAGTCTGAATCATTGCAGGACAACTTCCTATTAGTAGTTAACTTTTCGCTCTAGGGACCCAGGTGGCTCTGTGGGTTAAACCACTGAGCCTAGGGCTTGCTGATCAGAAGGTCGGCGGTTCGAATCCCTGTGACGGGGTGAGCTCCCGTTGCTCGGTCCCAGCTCCTGCCAACCTAGCAGTTCGAAAGCACATCAAAGTGCAAGTAGATAAATAGGAACCGCTACAGCGGGAAGGTAAACGGCGTTTCCGTGTGCTGCTCTGGTTCGCCAGAAGTGGCTTTGTCATGCTGGTCACATGACCTGGAAGCTATACACCGGCTCCCTCGGCCAATAATGCGAGATGAGCGCGCAACCCCAGAATCGGTCACGACTAGACCTAATGGTCAGGGGGTCCCTTTACCTTTACCTTTTCTCTCTATCTTAAAAATAGAGTATTTATATGTAAATTTGTCTCCTGTGTATCAATCTTTCTTTCTTTGAAAATGAACATTCTGTCCCCACTCCATCCCTTCTCTTTTCAGCCTGCTTACATTTTACTCTAGAGCTGAATAAAGTGCCCCTAGAATAGGCTGCATTCATTTCTCTATTTTAAAAAAATCTGCTGTAAAGTGATCTATTTATTTACATGAAAGAAAAGGATACCTCTTCCTAGCCACAATGTGCTTTCCACCAAACTTCCCCTGAAAGCTGGCGGCCTTTTCGTATTCATTCTCTTGTAATGGAGAAAGCAGTGTTGCTTCTTTCTGGTTGCTGGCAGATGAATGAACATCGCCCATGAATAAACCTGTTTGAATGACCGCTTGTATTTTGTTATGAAAGTGTATTTAAAGGTAGAAAGGAAACCCCCAAAGAGGAGCTCTGTAAGCTAGTGTAGAAAGCTCTCCCGACAAGAAAATGTGGGCCCTTTGGCAAAAGCACCTCACTACAAAGGCCAGCAGAAATATTCACAGAAACAGAAAGACTGCGTTCTCATTGAATGGTTTTTCTTCTCTAAACTGAGAAATTATTGTCTAAAAACAAACGATAATGCTCTGGCCTCTTTGGACTCGTGGGCACAACAACATATTGGGGAAAAGGTTGTGGATGCCACCTGCACAACGTCACCTTTTCTGCTGGCTGCAATAGAAGGCTTCTTTCAAGACTAATTTTAGCAGAGGAAGGAGACCTTGAGGGTGCCAGGGAAGGTATTTCCGGGCTCATATATATATATACACACCTGCAGGTGCCAAATTGCTGACCCCTGCTATGCACACTTACATTTTGAAGTTAATAGGACTCCCTTCTGAATAGACATGTGTAGGACTGTGTGATAGCATGTGATAGTCATGGGGAAGTTCTCCCAAATTCTCAAGAGTATCTCACGTACATTGCCTCAGTAACTTCCATGAACATCCTCTAAACCAGTCTGGATTTGCACTGTATATTAATGATGGGAGGCTTGAGTTGGCAGATGGTGAGTTCATGAATGAGCTGAGGTTCTGCTCAAGAGGTTCCAATCGCCGTGAAAGGAAAAGAAGAAACAGGTTCATAAGGCTTGGGTGCAATATGTTTCCAGCCCTGCTCAGAACGGTGGCAAGATGAAAATGGCTTATATTTCATGTTCTAAACTCCTGTGCGATGTCAGTGCCTGCTAAGTGTCAGCCTTTTTCTTAGAAGAGGTGAACAGCCTATCGCAAGCTACCCCCACAGTTTCCTCAAACTGAACCGTTTTTCCTATATCTATTTGTTGTTTACTGGGAAACCGATCCAATCAAAAACAGGCATAGTAATTGCACTAACCTCATTCCCTCAGGACATATTTATTTACTAAAAATATTTATACTCCACTTTGCCTTCAAGGCGGCTTAGAATGATAATAAATACAACTAAAAAGCAGCAGTCTATGGAGAAGTACAGACAACAATATGTGCCAGAAATAAGACAAATTTAAAGCAATTTCAGCAAGAAATGCCATAAGCAAAACAGAAGATAATAATAATAATAATAATAATAATAGCTGAAGGATCACTTATATTTATGGTGTTGTTGTTGTTTAGTCGTTTAGTCGTGTCCGACTCTTCATGACCCCATGGACCATAGCACGCCAGGCACTCCATGGTAGGCAAGCAATAAAAGCCACTCTCTAAAGCAGAGGGCCTGTGACTGGCCGCCCAGATAATGTTGGACTCCAACTAACATCAGTCTCAGCCAGCATGGCCAACAGTGAGGGATGATGGGAGTTGTAGTCCAGCAACATCAGGAGGGCCACAGGTACTCCAACTTTGCTCTAGAGGCCAATACACTACAGCAGGTAGTGATGGATAAAAACAGTATTTTGCAGTTCAGTCAGTTTCATTTCCCGCAATGGGTGGTTTTGGGTTTTTTTTTAGCAAAATAAATCCTCAAGCCCATTCCATCCATTTTCTGAGACCTGGCAAAGAGGAAATGCTTGCATTGTCAACCAAGAATAGACACCAACAGTATGGTCCTACCCATGTGTACTTGCAGGTAGGTCCCCCTGAGTTCACCGAGACTTACTTTCAGTTAAATGGGTATAGGATTGCAGTCTTGGACTGCAATCCTATGCAGACTTACATGGCAGTAGGCTGCAATGAACTCAGTGAGACCTTTGTCTAAGTATCGATATACCGTATTTTTTCGTGTATAAGACGATGCTTTTTGCTAAAACAAATTAGGCAAAATTGGGTGTCATCTTATAGTAAATAAGTAAATGCAGAGGGGGGACGTGTGATTAATGGCAGCAGCAAGCAGGTGATGGGCAGCAGCGATTGGGTGGGTGATTGGTGGCTGCGGCAAGGCCTGCTGGTGATTAGCTGTGGCTGCAGCAATTGGGCAGGCGATTGGCGGCTGCAGCAAGTGGGCGGTTGGGTTGTGGGTGGCGGTGAGCGGGCAGACAATTGGCTGCTGCAGCGATGTATGCGATCAGCAGTGGCTGTGGCAAGCGATCGGCAGTGGCGGGCAGGCGGGTGAGCAATTGGTGGAAGTGACCTCCCCCATTCCCACCCCAAAAAGCTAAACAACTTATTTTTTAAATTTTGGGTTAAGAAAAATAGGGGTCATTTTCATAGCTGCCAAGTTATCCCTTTTTTCAAGGGATTTCCCCTTATGCTGAATAGGCTTCCTCGCGAGAAAAGGGAAAACTTGGCAGCTATGCATTTTATACATGGGGGCATCTTATACACAGAAAAATACATTAGATACAGGTTGGAATTCAATATCGTGCTAAGTGGGGTATGCAGTCTTACAACATGATCTTATGTCTTCAGACAGGATTCAATTAAGGACTTGTTCGCAATTCCATTTGTGCTGCTGCTTTCACCCGGGGGAACCTGTGGTTTAGTGCTGTATTGGAGCGAACAGCAACTGGGCTTCCCACGGATTGCTGTTTGTTCCAATTTATCTCTAAAGAGCAGGTTTTCTGGAAGAAAGGAGCGAGGCAAATGCAAAACCACTTAAACTTATGCTTTCTAGGCACGGAACATGTGTGCGTGTGGACGAGCCCATTGTTGTTGCATGTGCAGAACAAGGTCTGCTGGCAGTGCACAATGAGACTTCTCCAACCACAGATCCCCACACACTGTCCAACCCTCCAGAATAGATTTAGGAAGCGCATGGGGCATATGGAATGAGCGGGGGGGGGGGTCCCATTGCACAAGCAGACTTTGTGCTGCACATGCTACAATTTGGTTGAATCCTGCCATAAGATATAGGATTGTGTTGTAAAACTGCAACCAATGCACACTGTGTCCAGTGCAGAAAGCTCAACAGAATAAGGAAGGACTTAGGTAAAGGGGCCCCTGACCATTAGGTCCAGTTGTGACCGACTCTGGGGTTGCGGCGCTCATCTTGCGTTATTGGCTGAGGGAGCCAGCATACAGCTTCTGGGTCATGTGGCCAGCATGACAAAGCCGCTTCTGGCGAACCAGAGCAGCGCACGGAAACGCCATTTACCTTCCCGCTGGAGCTGTACCTAGTTATCTACTTGCACTTTTGATGTGCTTTCGAAGTGCTAGGTTGGCAGGAGCTGGGACCAAGCAATGGGAGCTCACCCCATCATGGGGATTCAAACTGCCGACCTTCTGATCAGCAAGCCCTAGGCTCTGTGGTTTAACCCACAGTGCCACCCACGTCCATATAAGGAAGGACTTACTTCTCAGTAATTGTGACGAACTGTATGACCACACCAAGCACCCATTGAAGCAGGCAGACAGTGGCGGGTTAGCACTTTATTGATCAGAGGCTGCCTGGCTTAAGGTAGGCAGTAGATGACCAGTGAGACATGATCTCTCCCACCAACAAAGGCAATCCTTATTGCTCATACTTTACACCAATCAGATTGTGCTTATTGAAATGTAGGTGGGTTCCCATGAAGCAAGACACAGTGATAACAGCAAGAACCTTTATTGAACTAACAGAACTGGACAACAGAGGCAAAACAATTGCTTATATACATTTCTAAAGGCCTGGACCACTCCCATTCTCAACGTGATTGGCTGTCTAAACTCCCAAGCTGTGAATCATAACTCGGAGTTTAAGGGCCAATGGCAGTAGCCCAAATCCTGAAATGTTCTGTGATTGGATATCATGTATTGAATCAGAACATAGGGGCTCAGAATACTTTGTCCAAACACAAGCTCAGGCCAACACAGACTAGTGAATACATAACACATAATAATAATAATAATAATAATAATAATAATAATAATAATAATAATAACAACAACAACAACAACTTATACCCCGCCCATCTGGCTGGGCCTCCCCAGCCACTCTGAGCGGCTTCCAACAAAGATCAAAAATACATAAAATCATCAGTCATTAAAAACTTCCCTAAACAGGGCTGCCTTAAAACTCGTAACTGCTGTCTCTCGCATTGATTTTGCTACCATTGGA
Source organism: Zootoca vivipara (assembly GCF_965207765.1). NCBI lineage: Eukaryota > Metazoa > Chordata > Lepidosauria > Squamata > Lacertidae > Zootoca > Zootoca vivipara. The sequence goes on along the minus strand of NC_142584.1, from coordinate 94,550,763 downwards.
GCACTGAAGTGACCTCTCTACGGCACAAGCCTGGGCAGTGTCTATGGAAATCCTGGGCTGCCCAGATGGCAAGACACCCAACCCCCTCAGACTCACTGATGTGATCCGAAGGAAAGCAGAGCAATACGTTTGGCACCAGGCTTGGCTGCGGGAGTTGCCGGAAGGAGGCGTCCAAGGTGCCATCCAACTGCCTTAGGGGTTCCCCTCCGGATTTGTGTAGCGTTGACTCCTTGGCCCAAAGATGTCCTGAAAGGTAGTGGGTATGGATTGCTCCTCGGGGTTGACTCCCAAAGCCTTCCTCACAGGTGAGAATAGATGGAAGGCAGTAGAGGCAGTAGAGGTTTTCTTTCTCCTGGATGGGCTACATTCCCAGATTGGGGAGTCCCACCTCCCCCTCATTTCCCTCAACAGCACATGCAGAAGCTCCCTGCTTGACCCACTATCAGCCTCGTCCCCTCAGTCTGCTGGAACCTGTCCTCACATGATAGACAAGTCCCTTAACTCACCAAGGGTTTAAGACCCATTGGCTACCCTCACTGGGTTTAGCCAGCCAATCAAAGCCCTTTTCTGGGATGTGGCCTCTGTGACATGCTGACAGCTTCCATGTGCCACTGCTGAGAACTGGGGACCAAAGGTGGATTAACTACCCAGAAGGAACACGACAGATCCCTCACAAGAGTTACTGCCCCTTGTTACACACCATACACACCAATAAACAAATGAGGCAACACTTTTTGTTAAAAAAAAAATCATGATGAGAAGCTGGAGAGTAAATTACAGAGTGACACATCCACCCAGTTCCAGGAGCTGCTGTGATGTAAATAAGTGAATCAGCTGGTACAGAAGCTAGCATGGATGTGGGATCCAGAAAAGGATAATCATCCATTTAAAAGGCATGAATTCACCCTTAAGTAATTTGCTCAGTTATGAAAAGCTATTTGTTTATGCTTTATTGTGCACATATTCCAACCCTCAAAGAAGAAAAAGGAAAACACAGCCGCCCCTCCCTAGGCATTTTAAATGCAACGCAATCTGAGATACCATTAATAACTGTCCAGTGGAGAGAGGGTTTTTTCTTTTTTTTTTAATTTCCTTCATCTGATCTGGGTCTTTGATAAATACTACAGACAAACTGAGTGCTGCAGGATCAATCTTGACAGTTCTTCAATAAAAGGCTGTGTGGTTCTTCATCAGCGTCTTCCTTTCCGTGACAGCTGCTTTGTTCTTCTTCCGTCAGATTTTCTAGTTAACACATCAAAAGTGTATCTGTGTACACGCAGCGCTGAGAAAACAGTTCAAATAGGCAGAGGCTTCACTTTTAACTCTTCCCTGCATCTCTGCCACACTCGTCGCGGAAGGCAGAGCTGCTCCGCGGAGTGTCAGAAGGTGTTAAGCGGTTCTCCGTGGAGCGCGTTGAAGTGCAGTACGTGGGGGAATTATCATCTTAAAACACAAATTGGTCAGTCAATCCACTTACTGTCCAAAATTAGCTTTCTTCTGAGCTAAATGATGTCATTAAGTGATATGAAATGCTCAGTTCTTTAACAACCAGGCTCTCAAATCTGGCTTATGGTAGTTGGGCCGGGGGGGGGGGGGTTATAGTTGATTCCATGTACAAAACTGGGCAGAGATGGGTGTAACGATGAAGTCAATGCACTTAGGGTCCACAAAGCCTTATCTGATACTGGTCAGGGCTGATGGGAGTTGGGAGTCTGGAGTAAAGAGGAACAAGGGGGAGGGAGGAACTATCCAACCACATTTGATAGGTAAAGTTTCACTGTTCTTCAGCAGGAGATTATCTGTTCTCGGTATCAGATAAGGCCTTCGGTTCATGGCTTTGCTATTGTCTGTCACAGGAAGGGGGGGCGCTGCATCCCTCCAGATATTGTTGGACTCCAGCTCTCATCATCCCTAACCATTGGTCATGGTGGCTGAGGCTGATGGTACCTGGAGTCCATCCTTAGTTTTGGTGTTTCTTATTGGGTAGGAAGAGTAGTCATGTCATGTCACTGATGTTTCTTCTACAGCAGGGGTGGCCAATTCCCAAGAGACAGCGATCTCACAGAGTTATAAGCTGGCAGTGATCTACCCCATTTTGGGGGGTTCAGGTAAAAGTTGTTGAGCTTTTTTAGGAAGGAAAGCCCTGTTTCCTGGGGTTCAGGTCAAGGTTGTTGAGCTTCTTTGGGGGGAGCCAGTGATCTACCTACCAGTGATCTTCCACAGATGTCCGGTGATCTACCGGTAGATCACGATCTACCTGTTGGACATGCCTGTTCTATAGAGATAAATACTTTTAGTATATATGTTTTAGTTTAATGTACTTTTGTTTTATATTCTATTTTGAATGTTACCGTTACACATAGCATATATAAATCACTTTGAGATGCCTGGCAATGTGAAAGGGATACATAAATTGAACTGAATTGAAAGGGAATCTCTTGAAGGCCCCACATTAGCTATGCCTGCTAGAGACGTTCCAGTAGGGCTGCTTTAGATGGTTATTTTATTAAAAGCATTTGGTTTGTCATAAAATCTAACCCTGATGAATCAGGAACCATATATTTTAAATGGTTAATAATTTGAATCCAATAAATGAATGAAAACCTGTGGGCACTTTCTGAGATGAGGCATTCCTCTGGTTTACAGGATGCCGCTTCTAAGGGTTTGCCTGCCTCTGACACGGGCCTGTATTATCTAAAGCCATTTTGTCTTAAATAGAGATCAGAAACTGGGACAGCTTCTTTAAACCAGGGATGTCCTTGGAAAATAGGCGCACTTGGAGGGTCTGGTAGCATAAAAGGCCTCCTTTGGACTCCAGACCTTGTTGAAGCAAACTGACCAGCTATGCAGTTCTGCAACTCTGGCCTGCCTCACTCTGTGGGCTTCTGTGGCAGGCTGCACTGTCTTTAAGGCTCAGGTCTTTTCCAGCATACTTTTAAACAGATGCCAGGGATGTTTTACATGTCTGACATTCAGCAAGGGTCTTCTCATGTACCTCTGCTTGCTGGCTCCCAGGAAGAGCCCATCCTCTCCCTTCTACTAAAGGGCGAGTTTCCTAAAAGCAGGAGCGGATGTGTCAATCCTTTGCTTCCATGCTCCTTTAGCAAAAATCACACACACACACACACACACACACACACACACACACACACACACACTGTTTTGAAATAAAGCTGGTTTTTATTACAAGCTACCTGGGGGATGTGAGGACACACATTTCATTCATATTATCATTCTCTGTTACTCTCACTGAGGTCTAAGGTAAAGGTTCCGGCTCTTTCCGGTCCATAAAATATAGATTGCTATTTTCAAGCTGCATCAGTGCCGTTAATGGCCATTCCCATTAGTCAGTCATATAATACCATTACGCCGCTATGAAATATCGACAGAATGAGCAGCATGACCAAGAGGTTACTGATAGCACATGAAGCCTTATTGACAAACAAATGCACACTTGGAAATGCGCTCCTCCAGTCACCTTTTTCAACCCTGATTAACAGCCCATAAACCTCTAGGACAAGTTAAGCAGCTCCCCCTTGCATGTTCCTACTGGGGACCAATGGGAATATTTTTTTTCCATAACTGCTTACAATGTGCAAAGAGCCACACAAAAACACACGCACTGGCATACACATATTGGACAGCATCTAGTACACTGTTGGCATTTTACATTCCTCTTAAATGCATATCCCACCAATTGGTAATTGCTCCAGTGTGGCTTACAAAAGAGCAAAATATGTGAACATTGCAAAACACCAAATTGAGCATGGAAGTGAACAGGGAGCCAATGAGGTTTTTTCAAAAGAGGTGTGATCGTGATTCCTCCTTTGAAGAACATAAGACAAACTCTGCTGGATCATGCCAAGGGACTCTGTAGTCTAGCATCCTGTTCTCCCAGTGGCCAACCAGATGCCTCTGACAGCCTGCAAGCGGAATGCAAGGGTATCAGTGCTCTCCCTACTTGTGATTCCAAGCAACTGACAGTCAAAGGCGCATCTCCTCCAACAGTAAGGGGAGAATATAGTCATCATGGCTAGTAGCTGTTGAAAACCTTGGCTTGTATCCACTACCTTTTACTCAGAACTGAGCCACTGAATTTGATGGACCTAAGTGAGTCGTGGCTATTAATTTAAATGGGTCTCCCCTGAGTAAATGATAGTTGAATATGTCACACTGAATGTGCTCGTAGACATTCAACAAGGGGACCTTATGGTGAAAGGCAGGAAATAAATACATTCCTGCCAGTGCTTTTCTTCTGGTGGGACACAGAGGTACGTGATTCTAATGGGAGAAAAATTTGATTACTGCTACTATTACTGACACCCTACTAATTATATCATCTGTGTACCATATTCAGTCCTTAAGTGCACAAAGAGAGAGGCGTTCTTCATAACTGACCCACAATCATGCAGCTGCCTGTTACTCAGCAGACTCACCAAAATCCAAGTCTGAACACCTCACAGAAATGTGAGGTGCTCGGGCTCATCTTTGAACCCAGGGCTAATCAAGAAAAGTTGTAGATAGATAGACAATATAAGAACATATGGAGCATTCTAAAGCCCTGCCTTTAACATATGTTCGGGGGAAAGCCACATTTTAGCAGGAAAGGCAAACATAAGAACAGGGCCATCTTAAGCATATCAGGCGCCCGGGCGCTGTGGTGCGAAGATCGCTCTGGCGTCCCGCCCCCTCCGTTTCCCACCGCGGCTGTCTGTCTGGCGGGCGCAACGCCGCTGCAGCAGGAGCCGCCACGCGGCGCCCCCCTGGCGCCCCGGCACCCTGGCGCCCTGCGCCACCCAGCTTTGCCTTAGAGCTGGCCCTGCATAAGAATGGATGTATCAGGTGTTAGGCCTTCTCTCTGCCTAATATCTCTGAACTCACCAGTAAAGTATATTGAAAGGGTTGACTGGCACTTTTCACCAAACCATCCCATTAAAATGTTTTAGCATTTTCCTTTAGCCTTCATTATCATTACACAATGTGCTGTATTGATTATACAGGCTAGCCATGCTGTGATGGACAGCAAATTGGCCTATTATGCTAAAATGTTAATGAATAAGCTGCCTCTTTGTTATCCTGATGAAACCTGCAGAATGACATATAGTAGCCATGGGGAAGCTAGAACTGAAGAAAGTGCATTTTCATTGATTCGCATTCTGACTCAGTCCATCCTCAAAATCCCTTTTTAAGACTGAACTTGGATGCTTCAGTACCAGTGAAATGGACCGCCACAAAACTACCGGTAGGTCATGGATTCTGTAGAATTTGGGGGTTTCCAAAGCACACAGAAGTATATGTACCTGGGATTAAAACAAACAAAGAAAGAAGCACTAAACTTTCAGACAGGGTATGAGCTCAGTGACTTTCAGGATCTGTAGAATGGTCTGGAGCCACAGAAATTTGAGAGTGATAACCGGAAGAATCCGCAACCAGGGAGAGGAAGCGATTGAAGAAGAATGGAAAGACTTTAAACTGTATTTTAAAAAATATGCTAAAGTAACATATTAGATCAGAAATTAAGTTGTAAATAAACTGTGGAATTTAGGAATATGTGATATGAAAGGAAGATAATAAGGTTATGTAAGGTGATTAAAATGATTTAGAATTTGCTAATTATAAATGTGTTAAAGAACCACAGGGAGGTAAACCCGAGGAGGTCCCATTATACCATGTGAAGTGATATGAGAATTGTTACTGTATTGTTATTTGTTCTTTTCCCCCCTTTTTGTGTCTTTTTTCTTTATATACTGTTGTTATTTTTGTGAAAACTCTAATAAAAATATTATTAAAAAAAAGAAATTTGAGAGTGATAAAAGTGAAAGTGAAATATGCTCGTCAGTGGTCCTTTGAAAATCTAGAGCTGTGTTGGGTGGGCATCTGTGACCTGAGATTTACTTTGCAACCCTGTATCGATTTGCCTTGGGTTAAGCCCCACTTAATTCAGAGAAAGCCATAACCACCCACTCCGTGGTCAGTGACCCTCCCTTCTAGAAGTGCACAAACTGTTTCACCTCTAAACCACTGAGCCTCTTGGGCTTGCTGATCAGAAGGTCGGCAGTTCGAATCCCCACAACGGGGTGAGCTTCCATTGCTCTGTCCCAGCTCCTGCCAACCTAGCAGTTCAAAAGCACACCAGTGCAAGTTGATGAGTAGGTACTGCTGTGGCAGGAAGGTAAACGGAGTTTCCGTGCACTCTGGTTTCCGTCACAGTGTTCCATTGCGCCAGAAGCGATTTAGTCATGCTGGGCACATGACCTGGAAGGCTGTCTGAAGACAAATGCTGGCTCCCTCGGCCTGAAAGTGAGATGAGCACTGTAACCCCATTGTCACCTATGGCTGGACTTAACCATCCAGGGGACCTTTACCTTTACCTTTTAACCCCCCCCCCAAAAAAATTAAATGAATCATGAAATGGGTCAAAAGGAGTCGGGGCACCTCTCTTTATAGGAAATTAAACATGGAGGAGACTATTTCTAACAAACATAAACTTTAGATAAGAACTGTACGTGATAAAAGGATCCTGAATGGAAATGCAGAAGACCAATGTTTATTATATCCCTTTTGTTTAAAAATAAACATAGAACTGTTCATTTGAAGGGGGAAAGTGCAAAATAAATTCTATTTACAACACAGAAAAACCGATACCGTTACGGTATATACTGTGGGGCGGGGGGGGGGGGAATCCTATAGTTTTTTCCCCCTACAAAGTTAATTTGAATTGTAATCCAGATTTTTATATTGCTTTTAAAAACAAGCTATTTCTGTGGTTAAAACAGAGTTGCACTTCTTTCATCTTTGAGTAATATATTTATCTTAAAAAGGAGTAATACTTTTTAACCCAATTCAACATCTACTTAATGTTTTCCTTATCTTCATGTTTATGTCACCTCAGCCTCGGTGTCACTACTTTTGAAGTACTGTAGCTCTTACTTCCCTTCCCAATGATAAGAACCTTTTCAGGAAAAACGAAAATGATTTAAAATTGCTCTCTGCCCTTTGTTCTTGATATCTATCTATTGAACTGTGCCCCCACTGATACTTCAGTTTTAAATGCAGACGCATATGTTTCACAGGAATAATTGCACAGGAATATTGGAAGCTGCCCAATCAGACCACTGGTTCATGAAAACACAAGAGCCCTTCTGGATCAGGCCAATGACCCATTTAGGCCAGCATCCTGTTCTCACAGTGGCCAAACAGATGGCTATGGGAAGCCATAAAACAGGACCTCAGCACAACATCACTCTCCACTCTGCTCCAGTCCAGTGGTATTCAGAACCATACTGCCTCTGACAGTGGAGGTGGAACATAGTCATTGTGGCTAGTAGCCATTGGTTGCCTTGTCCTGCATGAATTTGTCCAATCCCCTTTTGTGCCAGGCCACCTGAGAGGGAGGGGAAAGAGAATGAGCTTCCTTCTTTACCTCTTTCTCTTCACCACCGCTGCTCCCCTCACCACTTGGTAAGTTTTCAAGGGTAAGTTTTCAAGGGTGAGGATGCTTGGGGGATTGTGGGTGCTGGGCGAAACTCGGAAAATTAGAATATCATCGAAAAGTGCATTTATTTCAGTAAGGCAACTTAAAAGGTGAAACCAATATACGAGATAGATGCTTGACATGCAAAGCAAGATATGCCAAGCCTTTATTAGTTCTAATTGTAATTATTTGTCGTTAGGCGGGTCAATTATAAATGGAATGTAATTAATAAAATGTAATAGCGATGTTTATTTTTGTATTATTGTAACTATTTGTTTTAGTACTGTGGAATTTCCAAAAGAAAGCATTTGTAAAAATTAAAATAAAATAAAAATAATAAGTTGTATTACTGAAATAAATGCACTTTTCAACGATATTCTGATTTTCCGAGTTTCACTTGTATGTTCCTCACATTGCCTTGGTGTTTCCGATAAGGAGTTGTTTCTGATTCGAGGCAAGGAGGGTAGCTTGTCTCATTTCCAAGTTGATCTGACACAAGTAAGGGAAAGCTCATCCATTTCTACTTGAAACTAGTAGGGTTATTATTATAAATATTAATTAATGAATTGTTCATTTAAATTTATATCCCACCCTTCCTCCTAAAGGAGCCCAGGGTGCCAAGCACACAAATAATAAAACAACTAAAACCCCTACAAGCCATTTCAGTGTAGATGCAGACTGGGGGGAAAGCGCACTTGTTGGAAGAGGAAAGTCCTCAGGAGGTACTGAAAAGACAACAGAGGCAGTTAACATTTAAGGGGAGGGAATTCCAAGCTGTGAGCACCACAACCCTAAAGGCCTGATTCTATATTTTGCAGAATATAGGAGCTCTTCGTATCTGCATTTCTCCAGTTTGGATCCAAACATTTGTACTGGTCCAGTTTTGGCTCCAGTCCCACAGTGCATTTGTTTGGTAAAAGGCATCGGATTAAATTCACCATCCGCAGCTCCCTATGCCATGACTTTTTGGCTAGTTTATTTACAGGGTTATAGGTTGGCTACTGAGTGACTGGATTGCACACAACACCCATGTGTGAAGCCTTTCCCCCAACTGGCGAGTATGGCCTCACATCTGGGTGAATATTTTTAAGGTATTTGCATTTGCTTGCTTGTTTTCAATGCTATTCGGGGTGATGGGTGGATAACTGCTATCATGATCAAGCCCACAGATGGCTTTGTGCTAGTTTGAGAGAGGATCCATTTCTCTTTTGAATTAAGAACAAAGGGGATGATCTACTTCCAATTAAAAACCAGTGGTTTTTGATGAAGCTGGATCCCACGCAATGCGCTTAACATTTTCCCCAAAGCTTTGATTCTGTCCCATTCTGTTCCTGAGAGGTTGATAAGTAATTGTTTACTATTGGAGGAAAGTGTCTGAAACCTTGGTTGAGAGTGATGTCTTAGATAGATACCCCCCAACTTATAGTGAATGGATCCCCCCCCCTCCTTGGAAGTCCATCTACCATTTTGAGCTGAAAGCAAAAGTGGTTCTCCGCAGAAACAGTTGCAAACTCATAGCTCCCTAAGTCGTAGGACCATTCTCCAGCAAACCACGGGGCTCCTTTCCAATAAATATTGGTCCACACAATTAGCAGGACAGATATTGGTATGGTTGTGGGAAGAGCTGCTGGTGCATCAACACAACTACTTTCTGTTTCCCTTCTATCGTTGGGGCAATGTGCAGGAGTTTGAATGTATCTGAATGGATTTGATTTTAAGGTTTGAGAGTTTGAGAGCCTCTCTCTCTACAGAGCAGCCTTCCCTAGATGTCCTTTGGAGGTTTTGAACTCAACTGCGATCAGCCAAAACACAAGGGGAGCACCAGGTTGGGGAAGTCTGATATGGGGTCTATATGATACTGGTGATTGATAGTAATAATAGCAACAGAAGATGTACCCTACCCCCTCCCTTGTCCAAAACACAAGGGGAGCACCAGGTTGGGGAAGTCTGATATGGGGTCTATATGATACTGATGGTTGATAGTAATAATAGCAACAGAGGATGTACCCTACCCCCTCCCTAGTTCCCTAACAAACATTGCATATCCTGGCATTGTAAGAGAGGCATTGCTCTATCAATACAATTGCCCTTGGGATGTCACTGGGAATTTTATGGAGAAGAGAAAAACGATTCTGAAAAAGCTGTTATATAAGTCAAGAAAAGAACTTAATACGGTTGCGTTCATATTGTCTGCGCTTTGAATGAGCCGTCACAATGTCAATCAAATGTCTAATGCTGAGAAACCTTAGAATGTCAATGTGAGTGATGTCAATGGCAGATTCCCTATTAATGTATGGGACCCCAGCTTTATCAGGTGCCAAAAAAGGTGTTTTCCTCTCTCTTGAATATTCAAATAGTTGCTGCTTGTCCACCAACCCACCCACCACTCATATCCCACCACTCATATCTCAGCCAAAGAAAATCTAGCCACTTCAAACGTTAAGCATACAAACTTAAAAGCTTGTCTGAAAGTGTAAAACTGAGGATGTGATTATACCGTTACTTGGGATTTGTCTGATCAAGTTTGACTGCCTATAGTAAAATGATTCCTACAATAACAAGCAACACGAAACTACTGTGACCTCTTAATCTAATGCTTTGTGTGTCCCAGAAATATTTATTTATTTTATTTCATAAAATTTATATATCGCTTGATTATTGTTATTTTTTAAAAAACCACACACATTCAAAGCCGCTTACTACAAGAGTAAAACAATAAGATTGTCAGTAAAAAGAGCTATTTAAAGCATGAAAATATAATTAAAATCAGTGCTAATCTAAAAACAAATTAAAACAGATGCCAACAATCTACATAACTGGGTAGGCTTGTCTAAACAAAAAAAAGATGTTTTTAGCAGGCGCCAAAAAGAGTACAGTGAATGTGCCTGCTTGGTGTCAGTATCAAATGTAAATGCTGAACATAAGTAGTTCAGCCATCCATATTTATTTATTGGATTTCCTTTTTTATTTGGCCTTTTGTGCTTGTCTTTCTAGAAACCTATTGTTTCCATTGCTCCCAGTGAGAGGGAAATTATACCCGCTCCAACACTGGCATAGTTCCTTCCACTGCTCTGGGAGAGTGTTGAGGGAACAGAAGGGCTTTTGATCTGGCTGGTCATAGAACTGTAGGCTTATTCCAGAGTTGGAAGGAACCCCAAGGGCCATCTAGCCCAACCCCCTGCAAGGCAGGAATCTCAGCTAAAGCATCCATGGCAGATCCAAACTCCTAAAACAACCCCCAAGGAAGGAGAGTTCACAGCCTTTCCAGGGAGTCTGTCCCACTGTCAAACAGCTCTTACTGTCAGAAAGTTCTTCTTGATGTTTAGGTAGAATCTCCTTTCTTGTAATTTGAAGACATTGGTTCGGGTCCTACCCTCTGGAGCAGGAGAAAACAAGTTTGCTCCATCCTCCATGTAACAGTCCTTGAGATATTTGAAGAGGGCTATCCTATATCCTCTCAGTCTCCTCTTTTCCAGGCTAAACATACCAGCTCCTTCAAGCGCTCCTCATAAGGCTTGGTTTCCAGACCCTCCATCATCTTGGTTGCCCTCCTCTGCACACATTCCTCTTGTCAATATCCTTCTTAAATTGTGGTGTCCAGAACTGGACATGGCATTCCAAGTGTGGTCTGACCAAGGCAGAATAGAGCAGTACTATTACTTCCCTTGATCTGGACACTAGACTTTTGTTAATGCAATCTAGAATAGCATTCACTTTTTTTGCTGCTGCATCACACTGTTGACTCATGTTCAGTTTGTGGTCTATTAAGACTCCTAGATCACTTTCAAATGTACTATTAATAAGCCAGGTGTCTGGTTCCACCCCCCCAATCTTATATTTGTGAATTTGGTTCTTCCTGCATGCTCCTGGTATGGCCTACCCCCCACCCTCTACCCTTTTGCTATGGGAGACCTGCTATGGGAGTCCTACCATCAGAGGAACACAGCCAGTTGGCTGCTGTGGCAATCAGGTTTTGGGATTAGATAACGCAGGTGGGCTCTTCTTCCATTCTCTGTTGGAAGGGGTCTTCTTCCACATAAAAGAGTTGAAGAATGGGGACCCCTGAAGTCCAGCCCATAATGTATTTTATGGCTTATTATTGTCCCCTCCTCCATCCTTCTGACATACACTGGGAGCATCAAACCCACATAAAGCCAGCACACATATCAAAAGTAATGCATTTCACATAAGACCAAAGACCTTGCCCTTCTGTTTTCATCCAACTCTCGTTTTTGCTCAGCTTAGTTAAGGAATGAATTAATAGGGATGAAGAGGTGGGTGAATCTTCATTGCTTCACCTCCCTATTGCTTTTAAGCAACATGTGCATTTGCGACTGGGTGTAAAGAGTGGCATGTTTCATCTCCAGAGGTGACATTGCCTCGCTCCTTGAGGCATGAGTGTTATTCCAGAGAGCACATGCCTCTCCATCAAATCCAAAATGGAAGGAAAGAGCTCTTAGGCTTAGAGTAGTATGCCCAATTGCCCGAAAGAGAGGGGAGAAAGGAAGAGCAGCTTTCTGGAGATAATGTCAGCCCATCAGCATTAGGCAATAATGGAGAATGGATTCCTCATCCTTCTTCCCTTTAAGACAGCTGTGGGTGATACATCTCTTGGCAGTGTCAACCTAATCTAAGTTATCCCCATTGTCAGGCTCCTCAAATAGCACCTGTCCATGGTCAAAATTTATGTTGGGAAAACCTTAATGTAAGCTTTTAATAAGATGAAAAATTGAGCAATATGCTGTTATCTGGAGATGATATATTTTATATACAGGAGACATCTTTAATTAGCTCTGCTGTAGTCAAATTGGCTTGTAGGGGAGCTAGCAAGGCCTATCTTCCAATCAAGCATTCCTCTTTCTTCTCTTAATCATGGGTATCACATGAAATAAGATGCATATTAATGTTCCTTGTGATTAAGGTGGCTCATCCAGATCCATTTTGATAGGACTGATAAAATCTTAAGTTTTCACTGGTAGGTATTTTATTTTTTTTAAGATACATGCACACCCTCAAATCTTCATTATCAAATAAATATTAAGGTGAGTTTACCAGAGCCTTTTATAGAACTAGCCGAAACATGAAACATCTGTGTGATGGGCTGATGACAAGTGGGCCTTATCTCTGTCCTTGCTCCACCTCCACCCAAGCTGGAAGTAAACATAGCTGGGCCAGAGGTAGAATCAGGCAGGGACGGGCAAATAAAAAGGCCCACCTATCATATAAAGAAAACAAGATATAAACTAGTAGTGCATGCTGTTCCCTGGAGAAAATGTTCCAGAACCGAGGTGCCACAATTAAAAAGGTCCCAGGCCAACAGAAGGAGCCAATGAAGGAGATATTAGCAGCCAAGTAAGTTTGTAGTCCAGCAACATCTGGAGTGCCACAGAGTCTTAAAACAACACCTTGAATTGAGTCCATAAATCAACCAGGAGCCGTTGCAAATGTTTATGGGAGGTGTGGCACTGGTGTGGCATTGCCCTCATGGCTGTGATGGTGCTGTCACTCACCAGGACTGAAATGGGTGAAGCCAAACAGCAGCAAGGGCAGAAAAGCACCCAGTTGCTGGTGGCAGTCGCAGATATGCCCTCCACTTATCCAGAGCTCCCCAACCCTCGCCACCACCCTGCCCCATCCTGGTCCCAGCTAGCTAGGAGGGCAGCGTAGCAGTGCTTGTCACTGTGAAACAGTGTCTCTTGATAGATGTTTGCAAGGACCTCCACTTTTAGAGTCACCTAAAAAAGTAAATAAAGCACACCACACTATGTGTTCCATAGGACAAGCTAAGTCCTTTGGAACATTGTTATCCAACCAACCTCCAAGAAAGCTCAGGCTTAAAAAGTCATTGTATCCCCACAACAGCCCTGAAAGATAGGTGAGGCTAAGAAAGAGCCAAGCGGCCCAATGTCACCTTCATGGCTGAGTGGGGACTTCAACCTGGGTCACCCTGAACTTACCACTACATCACCTTGGAGTGAGCCCCAGTTGATTCAATGGAACTGACTTCTGAGTAGACACAGTTAGGATTTCGCTGTAAATATAATCTTGCTCAGATGTACTTCTCAGTACAAAGGATTTGGGGATAACTCATATAACAATGCCGAATTCTTAGGTCACAAGCATACTGTGAGAAGTCACGGAGCGTGGCTATTAACCAGACAAGGAGACACCGAAATAAGCTCTGAAACTCCCTTTATTATAACGCGTTTGCAAAGGCGGGCTCCTCGACCGGAGTGGTGCGAAGAGCCCCGATCCACACACAAGCTGAAGCTTATAACCCTATTGCTGCCGCCCCTCCTTAGAGGCTTGGCTTACAATCTATCTATCAGAGAAAGACACATTTCTAATACATTAACCAATCTACACTCTCTATTCTAAAGTTAACCTTATTAGGAAGCATGGGCTATACTTCCTTATCTCTACTCTAACTTAGCTGACATGGCACCCTGGAACTTTCCACTGAGTTCGAGGCACATCCTGTATCATCACTCACTCTCACAATACCATACATTTAAAGCACTCTTATGCCACTCTTATGCCTCAAAGTATAATGGGAAGTTATAAGGAGGGTCTCCTAATAACTCTCAGCTTCCTTAACAACAGTCCCCAGCATTCTTTGCAGGGTGCAGCATCTGTTAAAGCAGTACAAGAGTTATTTAGATACAGTTGTACATCTGGTTATGAACTTAATTGGTTCTGGAGGTCCGTTCTTAACCTGAAACTGTTCTTAACCTGAAGCACCACTTTAGCTAATGGGGCCTCCTGCTGTCGCCACACAATTTATGTTCTCATCCTGAGGTAAAGTTCTTAACCCGAGGTACTATTTCTGGGTTAGCGGAGTCTGTAACCTGAAGCGTTTGTAACCCGAAGCGTTTGTAACCCAAGGTACCACAAGCGTTTGTAACCCAAGGTGTGAATGTGACCATGGTCAACAAAAACTGAAAATATTTATGATGAAGAGGCACCTTAATTAATGGCCACATGATCAGACAACATTTTCACCATGAAAACCTTAATTTGGAGCAGGGGAAGGTGGTGGGACGTCCAAATAATAGTTGTATGCATTGCCACAGTAATTACTACCATTTACCATTCTTTCCCCCCCCCCTCATATTTTTTGAACTGGCAGAAATCTACTGGGAAATGGAGATCCTGGCCCATCTCCCTGCCTTTTTGTTTTGTTTTTGTTTTAAGGGATATGAAATAGTTTTTAGGAGGAAAAACAATTCTGCATTAACACATGATGCATATCTTATATGTCATGTTTGTTTTATCACTGGCAATAAAGGGGGAATTTGTTTCACATGAACAATATTGTTAAAGCCTTAAAAATCCAACATCTATAAAAAGCAATGGCATGTAAGTACTTTAGTTTTCAAAACACTGATATATCTGGGTGAAGCAGATAAACAGATAGCATAAATACACCTTCCTGGACCATTAATCATTCTCTTCTGTAAAATCTTTTTTAAAAAACGCATCAAATGCAATTTAAGCATTTATCTGTTGAAAAACATTTACAAGTAATAAGCTATTGAAAAACAGATATTTAAATGAGACGTAACTGTGATATTAAATGGAGACATGTAAAGTGTTCTGTGTGCATTTAGGTAGCATTAGGAGTGGAAAATTACGAAATTTAAATACTGTAGGAGGTAGTTATGCAGGTAGACTATAAAAACAACATGCAATCTGGAATTCTTCTAAAGAACATAAACCCGTAGCTGGAGCAGCAACTTCATTTGATTAAGAGACAGGTCTTTGGCTGAAGGTTTAATGTTTAAGACCTTTATCTTTTAAAAAGAAATAATATCAGATAAAACTTGCTCCATTAACTCTCTACGTTAAGGTATAACGAGTTGCCAAGAAATTGCCCAATGACAATGAACGTATTCTTCCATTCACAAAAGGAAGTGTTGGATTGGTTTCCCCCCCCTTTCCCCCTTATTATTTATTTTAAAAACTTAATTCCCACCTACTTTCTCAAGGCAGCATGCCGCAATACAAGAACAACATATTTCATAATATAAAACGAGTCAGGACAAGAGGAGAATAAGTCCCCTCCTTTTAGTCATACTCTAAATTCCCCCACTCACATGCATCGTTCTGGATTCCGTGAAAGTAACTCTGGGGATATTTGCTACAGCCTCTTCTGCTTCTCTGGCTGGAGAAGAACAGCACCATCAGCTCTAAGGAGAGCCACAATTCAAGGATTGGCATCAGCACCAAACATGCTTGGGCATCTGCCAGTATGGCCCACTGGAACTGATGTCCTTTGCTGGGAGGTGGGCCTTTTAAATTTTTCAAAAGGATACACCGGGCACATTGAGGAAAATTCAAAATGGCGGCTTCCCAGCCATCCACCACTGGCTCCTTGTAGGGTCATAACCACAGGGCCAACTGACCAGAGGGCCCACCAAAAAAGCATTTTACTGGGAGGAGGCCCCTCACCTCTTGAGCTAGCCTTGCCCCTACCTCAGTCACCCAGTTTGGAGTCAATTGTGAGCCCATGAGGGGGGAAATAGTGCCTGTTGCATCCTGCGCTGAGGAAAAAGTGTGGCCACGTAAGATGCGAAATGCAAACACCAATAAGCTATACTGCAAGGGGGCATAATATGGAAATGTAATCGATGTGTTACTGTTAAAACTATCAACCAAATCACTCTGTCAACATGTACTCTTAATATGTATACTCCCTGTCAGATTTCACACTTAATCTTGAGACCTGTAGACAGTTCAAGAGCAATGCTTTCAGAAGACGATCCTGCATCAATGTCTGCTTTGCTGTTATGTTCAGCTTGCATATGTTTAACCACAGAATACATGATAAATGACAGGAGCAACCATGAACATGCATCATTAAGAACTCTAATAAAATGCAATGGAAAAGGTAAGTAACACAGAATCTAGTGGCAGCTTTTGCCATTTTCTAGCCTTGAATTCCAGAAAGCATAACTGACATAATGAGGGCTGTGACCTCTCACTTACACACACCTATGGCTGTGTATCCATTAGCACTTTTCTTGGGGGTGAATCTAACCCCAGGGAGTGTTGGAATACATTGCACAGACACCCGGCTGCTGTTGGACTCCAAGTCCCATCAGCCCTGGCCAGCGAGATGTCACAGAGAAAAGAGAATGAAGAACTGCAAAGGAACAGGTCCCCTCTTGCAAAACGTTAGCTGTACAAATACATACTACAGTCATACCTCGGTTTAAGTACGCCTCTGTTTGAGTACTTTCAGTTTACGGATTCTGTGGACCCGTCTGGAACGCATTAATCCACTTTCCATTACTTTCAATTAGAAAGTTCGCTTCAGGTTAAGTACGCTTCCGGTTAAGTACGGACTTCCAGAACCAATTACACTCATACTTCGGGTTAAGTACGCTTCAGGTTGAGTATTCCGTGGACCCGTCTGGAACGGATTAATCCACTTTCCATTACTTTCAATAGGAAAGTTCACTTCAGGTTAAGTACGCTTCAGGTTAAGTACAGACTTTCAGAACCAATTGTGTACTTAAACCGAGGTACCACTGTATAAAAATGCATTTTGAGAAATCGGTCTCCTTCAGTTTTCGGAGAGATGGCTTGAGGCATCTTCTCTTCACAATTTATTGAAATTCTTTGGCTTAATAACATGGTGGTTTTTTCCATGGTTGACACATCAATTTGTGAAGCAGCCCAATGTGTGCCTCCTATTAGAATTCTTATGCTGCAATCATATAGACACGTTCCTAAATGATGTTGGCATCCATCTGTCTCGAGAAACAACAGTGTGCACTGTGTGTATGGAGGTCCTGGGCTGCCCAAATGACAACCCCCCCCCCCCGAGCAATACATTTTACACCAGCTGGGCTGCAGGGTTGCCAGAAGGAGGCATACAAGACGTCATCCAACCGTCTTAGGGACTCCACTCTGAATTTGTGTAGGGTTTACTTCTTTTGCCTAGAGACACAAAGTGGATATAATTGACGTTAATAGTGTTTGCTTGAAATGTGCGTAGTTTTAAATTACCGAACACGCAAACTGTGGTATTCATTTGGAGTCAAGGAAATAAAGCAGTTGCTTAAACTATGTTAAGTTTTATTTACTGGAAATACTCCTTCTAGTGCGTTTCATCAGCCATTCTTTCAGATAAACAGAAATTAGCACTCGAACAAGGAATGTCTGTACCAAAGGAATAAGCAAAGGCTACATCCCTGCTGTGTAGCTCTTTGATCTTTAAAATCTGGGTGTTGCACTTCATGGGTACAGAGGTGGAATTCATTTAAGAATCTGCTAATACTGCTCTTATCCCTGGGTTTGAAGAATCACTTCAAGTTAGTAGGAGCCACAGAAACTATTGATTTTTGGACTATGGGATCATGAATATACAATACTGCTGGAGCTTAGAAAAGAACACATTCAAAGAAAGTTCTTTTTTCAAGAAGCAAATGAGAGTCTGAACAAGGAGAAATTGTGTTGTGTCATGCTTAGTAAATAGGACCAGCTGGAAAAAGCTAAAGAAGACTCATGCTGTGTTTATACGAATGCAGTGCAATTGATTTTTCAGGGGAAAGGTAAATTTATACAATTTGAGGCTTATAAACCTGACTCTGATGATAAGCTCTCTCTCTCTCTCTCTCTCTCTCTCTCTCTCTCTCTCTCTCTCTCTCTCTCTGTGTGTGTGTGTGTGTGTGTGTGTGTTTGTCTTACGGTTTCAGGGTCACTGATTTAATGAGATTATAGGAGATTTACAATATTATGAGAATTCACTAGGTTTGGCATGAAACTGATTAAAATATCATAGGAATACATAATGCTCACTGATCTCTTTACGGTGAGAATGATTTTTTCATGGTTCAGGACTAAACATACAGGAGAACGGTTGAATCTCTTAATTGTTGATTTTAAAATGCCTGTAAGATTACTGTCATTTTAATGTAGAATTAAGGAATGATCAAATGCCGATATTCATTTCCCCTTTATGTGACAAGTCTAGTCAAACTGAAAGAATCACACTTTCAGTTAATCCAATGGCTCCATCTCGACTGAAACTTTAGGAAGGCTCTGATAAGGCTCCGACTAAGAGCCCCTCTAGTCCAGCATTCAGGTCTGACAGGAGCCAGCTAGGTGCCTCCAGGAAGCCTCCAAACAAGATTCTCAAACTATCCTGTTGGATTATATTTAAATGAATCTAGTACCGAACACAGATCTGGAAGTGGTATTAAAGTTATTAACTGCTCCTAAAGTCTGTATTGCAGAAGAGGGAAGGAAGGAAGGAGCGAACTTCCCTGACTTTTAAACAACCTGGTCTGATAGAATTTGGTCAATCATCACAATGATAAAACTAATGTATTATAGGAGAGCTACTAATCAATAATCTAATGCATTTATGGAATATTGGTCATTGTATGTGTGTCCTCATGAAAACCCACTAGCATTTTCATGTACATGTCTAGTACTTTTCCCTTTTATAATGCATTTTCAATGCTATTTTCACTAACATAGTCATTTTTATGCAGGCTTTCCTCAAATACCTGCATTTCGTGCACATTTTTGGGTTGGGGAACGACACTGACAAAGTGAAGAGAAGTGTCAATTGAGAAGGATAGCTTCATTTTGGTTTGCATATTGTTTCAGGGAGTGCCATTTGCTGCCCGTTGTTCCATTTTGGAAGATCAGTGCTTTCTTCTCTGCTTATGGCACACTGTGATCAAGTTTGTGGTGGGAAACGTACCTATGGATGATCTAGCCTAGGGCCACTCCTGCTTTATGCTTTCCATTATAGCTTTGGCTCACTCATTCTGATAATTGCAGAAAATAATTTACTCCCTAACAAAATGCTGGCAGTATACAGCATTCATGCCAGCTTAAAAGTAACCTTGGCAGAGCAGGCTAATAAATTTAGAGTTAAGATAGTTTTGGAAAAGTGGAGCTAGAGGGGCCTGCATTTAATAGGAGCAGAAAACCTAGAGGCTCTTATTGCTTTGCAGGGCTTTGATTAGATAGGTTATTGACTTTGGATACATAGAGAACAGTTCAGGTTCAGAAAACATCAAACTTACACTGAATAATACAATTAAGAACAGTTGTGGTGTGTTGGCTGATTATGACATTCTTTAAACCTCTGGAAACAAGTTGTATGCTATAAATACTGGGAAAACTTGATATTTTAAATGCTTCCGTGCTCAAAGTAAAATGCCTGAGTAGACTACTGGGAGTTTCATTATTTTTGTAACCAAATCAGTGAATTGACTGAGATCTACGCCTTTTGACCACTAAAACCTGAGTTTAATTGGGAAAATGGAACTAATGAGTATAGACATGTTTTGTGCAGATGTTGGAAATATTTTATTTACCACTCATCAGAAATGAACTGGTTAGTTTCTTATGATGTAACCCTTGAAATAAAGTGCGAGTTGACTTTTCATTTGAATTTATGACCCATCCCAAACTCTTTAAAAAGCAAATGGTGTTAACTTTCAGCTAAAATCCAGTTGCATGACAAAATCATAGTGGCTAAAATGAAGCATAGGTGTTTCTCTACAAATGGGGCATGATCTAGACAAACGTAAACATTTAGGTCTCATTGGTTTCAATGGAAGGGTTAATCGTGTAGGACCTACAAGTGCTTATGTCACCCAAAGTGAATGAATAAAAAAGGTGGTTGCATAGGCTCTGGTTTGACTAGCTCCCTACACCCTTGCAGGTAGTGCTGACCCAGAGCTCTATCGCCAAGGGTGAACACCTGAGGTAGGTAGAAAGCCCGGGTACAGGCTATGTCCACTCCCCCAGATGCTCCCCTGGACTCAGGCATGGGCACAACCCCCTCTTGGGGGTTGACCAAACCAAATTGAGTCCCTGGATTCCTTTAACGGAATACCCTTCACATAGGGATGGCGAGACCGTTCTCCCATCCCTATCACCTGAACCAGAGCCTATCCACCACATGAGCACCCGCACTCTCTGCCAACCACTCACACCTGCAACCAATCCCTCAACCCCGGTGACACTGCTGTCAGCCACAAATAATTCCCAATCACAGACAGATGAACCCCATCAAGCCTGTAAAGGGACGCATCACGGAAGGTAATGCCCAGGTGACGGATCACCGTCCCGCCCAAGGCCAGAACCTTCTTGCCCACTGTGCTCCTGGCCCTCTTGGTGGCAGCTGAGCATCAGCTACCTCGCCACACACGTCGCTGCAACAGCTGCGACTAAATAATCTTGAGTCCAGGAAGAGCTGCCTTCAACTCTTCCAAGTCCTCCTGCATGCGGGTCAGCAGGCTCAAGCTGGGAGCTTCCAGCAAATCATTCTCACCCAGCTGCACCACCATCGCCACAGGTGTGCCTTCCGCAGACACCTTCGCCCATACCATTGGGAGAAGCTCCTCCCAATGCATTCCTCTTCTGGAGACCTGGGATATGCACATGTGGCCAGGTAGTCCGAGCCTGCGTCCGAATACTCCGCTGCTCTCCTGCTGGCACAGTGGACGATGCTGTGCCCGACTATCCAGACGTGCAGGGCAGACGGACCTAGAAATGGTCCGTTTTGGAGTTCCAGATGGTGAGAACTAGGTCCCCTTTAGAAAGCTGAACATCCTGAAATAACAATCCCCTGGAGGACCCTCCTTCCACTGACTCCAGCACCACTTCGCCCACACACAGTGCACCCAAAAACGCCATGGAATAAGCCGCTGAAAAGAGTCTTGCCTCATAAGTGGACCAGCAGACAAGTCTTGACTTGCTGCGCATCTTGGATAAAAGGTCAAAGGTGACCGGGTTCCTACCTGGCCAATTAAGTGGCTGCAATCTGCCCCAACCCTCAAGAGCCTTGCACACAGGGCTGTCTTAAGCCTATCTGGTGCCGTGGTGCAAGGATCCCTCTGGTGCCCCCCATGCCCACCTTTCCCTCCGGACAAGCTGGACAGGGCTGGGGAGGTCTTTTCCTCTTGCGGCCCCTCTTTCTCCCTTTGGGGGATCCCTCTCCTCCCTCCCCTCTCCCCTCCTTCCATCCCGGGGTCTCCAATGACGCACGGCTCGGTTGCCAGGGAACCGGCTGCGGGGGGAGGGGGCGGCGGTGATTCCACAAAGAGAGGGAGGGCACAGAGATAAAAAGGGTTCTCCGTGGCTTCTCCCACCCCAAAGTGCGCCTCCGCCTCCGGGCCCGGAGAGGGAAGGTTCCCGCAGAGCTCATGTAGCCCACCCCTGGTCTGTGGCGCCCTCCGCAAATCTGCCAAGCGGGTCCCCATCCATCCCCCCACCCCAACTCGAGCTCTTTCCCGGCCACCCCATACCCTCCTCCAGTCCTGTGCAGTGGCAGGAAAGGGCTGGAGAAGCGCTCCGGCCACCAACTGCAGCGGCGAGAGGAGAGGCGGCCGTCAGGGATTGCGCCCGCCTCCTGGAGAGGGATAGGCAGAGGGAGGTAGGGATAGAGGTCTGATTGCTGTGCGCCCGGCTCACTGATTGCCTCCTCCTGTCTTCCCCCTGGCGGCAGGCAGGCTGCCGCCCCTACCAAGCCATGGCCCCCGGACCTCTTCCCTGGCGCCCTCCAGCACCCGACCCCATGGTTCCCCGTGCCACTAGCCTCTATGGCTAAGACGCCTCTGCTTGCACACTACAAACTTTGCATAAGGGTCTCTAGAATAAAGGGACTTATAGAAAAATGACATGGCAGAAGATTGAATTCTGATGGGAGATTTAGTCTTGTTGCCCTAAATAGCTTCTTGGTGAGTTCAAGGAAGGGCAACAATTCTTAAAAGACTCTTGCCAGATTAAATGTTGGAATTAAATGGTGGATTGAAGCTGCAGTCTCCTTTCCTTGAGCTTGTATATGTCTGAATATGCTGAGCTGCTTACCGTATATTCCGACGTATAAGACGACTGGGCGTATAAGACGACCCCCCAACTTTTCCAGTTAAAATATAGAGTTTGGTATATATTCGCCGTGTAAGACTACCCCTCTTCCACCGCACCGCACACCAAATAAAAATTAAAGAAACATCAGATTTGATTTCAATATGGTAATTTTAATTCGACAGTTTCCCTTTAAAAGCCTTCAAAATCCTCCTGTTCATCATCTTATGTCATAAGTATATCAATGACATATTGTGGTCTATAAGGCAACTTCCTATGCTCCTGTGGGGAGAACTGGGTTTCATTGAAACTTGATGGCCTTTTCTCCACATCCTTTCCTGGGAGAGCTGCCCTTTCACCACCGCTTCTCCCCCCCCCCCCCCGTTTCGGGGCTCCTTCCACCCACCCAGAAGGCAGCAGAGCAGAGAGACAACAGCCTTCTCCTTGCAGGAAAGCCTTCCCGGGTGGCTGGGCAAGCCGAATGCACCCAGCTCAGCCCCCTCTTCCTCTCTAAAGCAAGAGCACCTTCCACCCACCCAGAAGACAGCACTTGCAGAGGAGAGAGGCATAGCTGCCAGGTTTTCCCTTTTCTCACGAGGAAGCCTATTCAGCATAAGGGAAAATCCCTTTAAAAAAGGGATAACTTGGCAGCTATGGAGAGAGGCAACAGCATTTTCCTTGCAGGAAAGCCTTCCCTTTTGTTCCTGCACGCGGCTTCGGGTGGCTGGGCTGAGCGGGCTATCTTCTCTAGGACTCCTGCTCAGTTCCTTTTAACCCCTAGCAAGCCGAGCACACCCAGCTCAGCTCCCTCTCCCTCTCTAAAGCAGGAGCCGACAGTGCAAGAAAGCTTTCCCTTTTGCTCCCTCCCCCCTTTTGTTCCCTTTTGTTTGTCGGACGGCTGGGCTGAGCAGGCACCCCCGTGTGCCGATGAAGAGGCGCTAATCCAGTCAAAGCCATGAGGGAGCCGTTCGCCCCTGCGGAAGAGGCGCTAATCCAGGCAAAGCCATGAGGGAGCCATTTGCCCGTGCGTTCGCCCCTGCGGAGAGCAGCCCTCTCCCGAGCGCGCGCTTCTTCAGGGACTCCTTTAGGGAAACTGTGCCATGCCCGACGGCCGTTTTTGAGCTCCCCCCACCATATGCGGAGACTGCTGATTCTAGTACCCGGCGTTTAAGACAGCCCCCCAACTTTTGAGAAGATTTTCATGGGTCAGGAAGTCGTCTTATACACCAGTATATACGGTAATTTACCACTGGAGCCCTCCTCTGGGTGCTCTCACCTGAAAAAGTCTTTGGGTAGAGACTGAGAGCTTTTTCTGTGTTTATTCTCTGTGATTGTACACATCCCTATTTTTTATCTGTACCTGCATTACCAATCACTTGCACCCTAAACATCTTAGATAATCTGCATGGGGTCAAATACCATGATGCCTCACTAATTACTTTCCTTTAATGAAATAGGTCTGAAAAAGAACATTCAACTTCCCATATAAAATGTAATATATCATCTGAAATGCCCACCCCCAAATCCCTCTCCCATTTGGTTTTTGTAGTGCTTATGTTGATCATTTAAAGCTAAAACTGTTTCATGATAGAGCACTGAAAAACCTGTCATTGACAATGATGGAACGAGCGTGATTTTTCTCTATGAAAGAGTGTGGTCTTTTAATTTGCATCTGCCATTAATGTCCTGCAGGAAGAAATGACTCCCCTTGAAGGGAGGGGGCTCACCCCTTCCTTTCTTCTCCCCCCCCACCGTCCCCACATCATCTTAGCAATATTTTATTACTCACACTAAACATTATGGCCCAAGATATATCCCGGGTCACCAATAGCCGTGCTATTATTTATGATACTTCTGTGCAAGGATTCAGGCACCTTAAGTACAAGCGCTAACGATAAACAATAAAGTGATAATCAATGAGTTTTTCATCTGTAGTAAAGCCGACGATAAAAATGGCTGCGCTCATATTGTTCATGAGCCACAGTCAATAGATTTTTATTTCACCCCTCATTACCTCGAGCAGTAAACTTCCGTAAATAAAATCCCATGTAGTATCCAAGCTTATTAGAGGGGATTGAAATGAATGCTTTGCAACACGTCATGTTGTCAGGAAGGTGAAGGGCTAAAGCTCACGGCTGGGAATCGGAGCCAGTTTCACACACATACGTGTACATCACTCAGTGTGACTTGACTGATGAGCATGTAATGCACCTCTATGGGGAAGCGTTCCAAGCGATGGCAGATGAGATGAAAGCTGTCTGTTGTATTTGACTGTGACAGCTGTATTTCATACCTGTGCAGTGCAGTTCTTTGTGCTGGGAGTGTGGCAGAACTCAGGCTTTGCACGCAAGAAGTCTCAGGTTCAATCACTGAAATGTCCCATCAAGAAGATCAGTTTTCAGGAGATGGGCTAGGCTTCTGCTCAAGACCCCGAGAAAACTGCTGCCTGTAGGGACCAGTCCCTCAGTCGCTCAAACTATCTCACACAGATGTTTTGCTTGTGTATGATGATACCACAATGTTCCAATAGGTAATAATGATCATAATACATCCTGACAGCTGGCTCTCGAACAGTGTGATTGTCAACGTGCTTATTCAGAAGAAAGACCTGGTTTCAGGGGCTCTAGCTCACCTGCAAACATGAATAGGATTGTAGACTGAGTGGGTTGCATTTTATAAAAGGTTTCTTGTCAAAAGCCGCTTGCCCTTTCTTTTTGCGCAAAGTGGCAGGATGAAAAATAACATCGCTTGCCTGTTGGCAGGTGATTTTGGTCGAAGTAATTTGGTAAATGTTACAGGAAGGAGGGGGGGTCTGTTCTCAACATGTTCATGAAGCTTCTTGTTGAACAAACTGCAGTTATCAGAAAACCCTTACAAAGGCTAATGCCTTGATCTAGACGCTATACTCCTATTGATGCAGCCCAGAATTGCATTGGCTTTTTTAGCTACTGCAGCACACTGTTGACTTATGTCAAGTTTGTGGTCTACCAAGACTCCTAGATCCTTTTCACATGTACTGCTCTCAAGCCAGGTGTCACCCATCCTGTATTTGTTCCTTTCATTTTTTATTTTTTTTGCCCTTGTTAAAATTCATCTTGTTTGCTTTGGCCCAGTTGTCTAATCTGTTAAGGTCATTTTGAAGTGTGATTAGTTGCATGGAAAGCCCTGATAGGGATCAATGGAGTCACTTCCCCTCACCTTACACACAGAGGCAGCACAAACCAATCCGACAGTTGGAGAACGGGCTCTTATGCACACTAGTTACACATCCCTGCATTGCATTGACTCTTGTGTTCTGCGGCAAATGATTTCTGCTCTAAGATGAATCATTGAGTGTCTTCATTTACCCGCTTTTCCACAAGAATCTCGTGCAGCTTAACAATGCAGCTCTAGACATACCTCCTCAGAGGTTAAGTACCATTGAGTTACATAAGTACAGAATTTCAGTCTAAAGAATCCAGTATCTATGAGGAAAGATATAAAACCGATTTAGTTGGTTCTCATTCAGGAACTGAATTTACTAAACAGACTTTCTGGTAGTTTGTTCTTGGGTAGTTTCAGCCAACTTTTCATTAAGTGCATTTATGATAGAGGTCCAGGTAAAATATTTTTAATTAATTTCAAGAAATAGCCATTGGACCAGTTTCTGGAAAAAAAGAAAGACATTTTTCTCTCTCCAGTTGTTATTTCATTTAATTACTGCTCTATTTTTAAAGTTGTGCCATTAGCCCTGCCAGCCGTGGTTCTCTGACTCATATAATAAAGGTTTTATAGTTCCACCTGCATCCATCTGAAGGAAAGGGGAACACAAATTTATTTTTAATGTCATAATCATACCCTGTTCATTCCACGAAAAGGAGCACAAATGACATCTGTTTATTGCTGCAGGGTTACTGGGCTTATTTTAGGCCAACCTTCACAGTTTCATGTTTTATTAGATAACAGAGATTTTGGAGAGGGACTATGGATAATCAGAGCTTTCGATTAAAATGTTAGCTATTGAAAGCAGCCACTTTGAGCACTTGAGGTACAAAATCTCTGTGCAATGACTGGAGATCAAGTCAGCCGTTCAGTTCAGGGTGCATATTTCGTATTTGCCCTTTCTTAAAACGGTAGATTTTAATGGTTATGGTAATTATGGTTGTTGAAAACAGCAGCTCAACATGGGAGCTGCAACATTTTGAAAGGTACTTAGATGTATTTCAGGCACTTTTGTAATTGCTACAAAGGATAGTGCAAGTATGCCCACATTAAGGTCCCTGGGCCATTATTGCTTATCAAATACACAATAATCCAGTGTTCCTTAGCAAGATTCATCAACTGGATTACCCCTGACTCTTTACGCTAGTCCCAGGAGCTGTCATAAGCATGTAGTTGTGGTTTAGAGACTCTCCATGTAATTGGTGCATGCTGTGGGTGGTGGGGTGGCTGTTCAAATGTCACATCCCATACATAGCCGTGCCACATGCCTCTGTTTGCAACAGACTCTTTATTGTGGCTGTTAACTTTTTTAATTGGTTCACTGGAAGTTTGAGAAATACAGTCATACCTTGGGTTACAGACGCTTCAGGTTGCGTCTTTTCGGGTTGTGCACCGTGCGAACCCAGAAGCAGGGCCAGCTCTAGGGGTAGACTGGGTGGCGCGGGGCACCAGGGCAAGTAACGGGGCGGGGGCGCCAGAGCGATCTCCGCACCACGGCCCCAGGGTGCCCGACATGCTTAAGACGGCCCTGCCCAGAAGTACCTGAATGGTTGACTTCCGAGTTTCAGCATTCGCGCATGCACAGAAGAACTAAATTGCGCTTTGCACATGTGCAGACACGCCAAATCGTGAGCCGTGCATGCACAGACGTGACACTGCAGGTTGTGAACGCTGCGGATTGCTAACATGCCTCCCGCACGGATCACGTTCACAACTGTTGTCCACTGTACAAAGCCATTGCATGAACAGGGTGACATCTCTTTTTTCTTTCTGTGCATTCCACAAACCCAGATCTGATCTGGTGTTTCCCCCAACCCTCAAGAGTTGATTGGGCAAGAGGAAGAAAGGGATCAGGCAGAGGAGCAGAAGGTAAAATTCTGTTTCACAAGTAGAATGGCTTGGTTGGATTCAACTGAACGTACTCAAAACAAAATAAAAAAATTCCTTCTAGTAGCACCTTAGAGACCAACTAAATTTGTCATTGGTATGAGCTTTCGTGTGCATGCACACTTCTTCAAATACCTCAAGAAGGGTATCTAAAGAAGTGTGCATGCACATGAAAGCTCATACCAATGGGAAACTTAGCTGGTCTCTAAGGTGCTACTGGAAGGATTTTGTTGTTGTTGTTTCGACTACGTCAGATCAACACGGCTACCTACCTGTAACTTGAACATACTCAGTAACTCTACAATCCAAGGCTTACTTTCTCCCTCAAAGACTGTCATAGCTTTACCCCATTATTTTTTACAGGCCCTTTTTCCTAGCATCAGAAGGACAAATGATAAGAATTCCTGTTTGTTTCACTGCGTCATTTTTGTATTATTATGTCAGGATCTGTGCAAAACAATGGCCTGCAAATGTCATGGCGCCATTCCTACAGCGAGCTGTCATATCTGCTTGACCTGTAGCATTTCTTATATTTATAAAGGGGTGGGGGAGCCCACTCCTGATTTAAAACTTTGTGTGATTTAAAAACTCACTTAAAGATTGGGGGCAAGAGCTAGACTGGCTGTTATGGGGCTTATTTTACGTGGTATTTTATGTAGAAGGATGTTACAAGCTAAGGTCTGAGTTGGCTTCTTGGCAAGCCTAGTTGCACCAGTGGGTCAGCGCTTTCCTGAGCTTCCTGGAAATACTCTTAACAAAATATGACCCTGGCTGCCTGTATCAAAAAGAATACCGTCATCTTCATGTTTCCCCATTGTTGTAGTATCAGCATAAATCTAGCGGCTGTCTTGTATTTATAACAATCAGTGGTGAACAGACTAATACGTCAACGCTGGTATAGCCTGCAGTTGGCATAGTGGTGACATGTTGTTGCTTTTCTTAAGATGGATGTATAGAAGATCTAGAATATGTTACTAATGTTCTGGCAGGGCCTATCATGTTTTGACAACTTAGAGAGGTGCCAGCGCTGAACATCAATATATTTCTGAGTGGAGAGCAGGGAGACTGTATTGGCAAGAAAAGTTTGGTCTCTACCCTCTGTGCTGAGTATGCATTGACACCAAGGCTTTAGACCAGTTTAAAACCCATTTAGATGCAATAGGGTCTCATACCCAACCATAAGAACAACAAAAATCC
Organism: Zootoca vivipara; assembly: GCF_965207765.1. Taxonomy (NCBI): domain Eukaryota; kingdom Metazoa; phylum Chordata; class Lepidosauria; order Squamata; family Lacertidae; genus Zootoca; species Zootoca vivipara. The sequence continues at coordinate 94,522,166 of NC_142584.1, read as the reverse complement.
ACTAAGATGAATGACACTGCCCCTGAAACACTTTGCAATATTCATTCTCCTTCCCCAAATGAGCTGAACTTTCCTTCCCACCCCTCCTGCAAAGGAAGAATAATCCAATGAAATTTCCATCTCAGTTTGCATAAAACTAGCTCTATACAAGTGGATACTGAAGTGAAGTTTGAGGATGAAAGAAATCATAGCAATATGTTACACTTACCTCAGAAATGATGCTAATGTTAGCTAGCCATCTGGGAAGATGCAATATCTCAAACTTGTCTGTTGATTTCAATTCCCACAGCACACATGAGCTAGATGTTTACTGTTGTCAACCAAATTACCAATAAAACTCCCCTAATCTGGCCCAGCTGCGAATAAATACAAAGATGGCTGGGCAAAACTTATCGGCATCTTTACATATAAATTAGCACATTCAGTTTTATTGTTGTTACAGGTGTGCCTCCCAATACTTTTAAGTACCTAACAACACACCTTTCTATTTTTGGTGCTTTCTAATTTCTTGCACTAATTTATTTTTGTTTGCTTTATATTTATTTTATGATGCTTGTGCCCATGATGGCATTTAGGTTGGTTTTTTTGGTGTTGATGATATTTTTAATCTTTCCCTGTTGTATTTTGTATTTTTAACAAATTTGTAAACCACTTAACCGATGAGTGGTCTAGAAATGAATCAAGCTAATACCGGTACTCTAATGCAGCCATCCCTAACCTGCTGCCCTCCAGACCCAACTCCCATCAGATGTAGTCAACATGGCCAATAGTCAGGAAAGATGGAAGTTGTAGTCCAGAACATCTAGAGGGCACCAGGTAATAATAATAATAATAATAATAATAATAATAATAATAATAATAATAATAATAATTTATTTATACCCCGCCCATCTGGCTGGGTTTCTCCAGCCACTCTGGGCGGCTTCCAATCGAATATTAAAAACAAAGTACAGCATCAAACATTAAAAACTTCCCTAAACAGGGCTGCCTTCAGTTGTCTTCTAAAAGTAAAATAGTTGCTTATTGCCTTGACATCTGCTGGGAGGGCGTTCTACAGAGTGGGTGCCACTACCAAGAAGGCCCTCTGTCTGGTTCCCTGTAACCTCACTTCTCACAATGAGGGAACCGCGAGAAGGCCCTCGGTGCTGGATCTCAGTGTCTGGGCTGAATGATGGGGGTGGAGACTCTCCTTCAGGTATACAGGACCGAGGCGTTTAGGGCTTTAAAGGTCAGTGCCAACACTTTGAATTGTGCTCGGAAACGTACTGGGAGCCAGTGTAGATCTCTCAGGATCAGTGTTATGTGGTCCCGGCAGCCACTCCCAGTCACTAGTCTAGCTGCCACATTCTGGATTAATTGTAGTTTCCGGGTCACCTCCAAAGGTAGCCCCATGTAGAGCGCATTGCAGTAGTCCAAGCGGGAGATAACCAGAGCATGCACCACCCTGGCGAGACAGTCTGCGGGCAGGTAGGGTCTCAGCCTGTGTACCAGATGGAGCTTGGAGTATGCAGGGCAGTCTCGAGCAGGTCGGGCACCCTGGCGCTGAGGGGCGGAGATCGCTCCCTCGCAGCGCGCAGCATGGCTTACACGCGGCTTTGCCGCGCAGCGCCCCGCCTACCGGCCCGGCGTCCTGGCACCCCGCACCACCGGGACTCTACCTAGAGCCGGCCCTGGGAGTATGAGTGAGAATTCATGAGTCTGCTTTTATCTTTGTACCCAGATTTTTGGGGGGTCTTTCAGAGGAACATATTTACTGGTACTGAGAGGCAGTTACAAGTTCCAGACGCTGGTCCATTTTACTGGGATCACACAGATGTGTTCAGCATTAGCACGAAAAATAGGTTTGCCAAATAGTTTCTTGTGTGTGTGTGTGTGTGTGTGTGTGTGTGTGTGTGTGTGTGTGTGTGTGTTTATAGGTCAGTTTCTCACTATGGCCAGTGTCTTTCCATACTTGGTCAATACCATCTTTCTTTCTTTGCACTTTCTATATACAGTATTTCCAAAATCTCGCTATTAGCAACTGTATCTTCCTAGTTCTTTATTGTTGCCATAGGCCATTTGCACCATCTCAGATTCCCAGAACAAGTTCAGGGCCAACATACAATGGATATATTGATAGCGCAGTAGACATTAGCATGGTCGCCAGTATTTTTAAAGGGGAATTTACAAGTGCCAGAGTTCCAATATTACTATAGTTTGCCCTAAAAACCCAACTCAATCAGCAAGTTCGGTTTAAAACTGCTAACGTGTAAAGCTAGAAATGACGGGACAAGTGAGAGAGAATGACCTAATGCTGGGACTTTGATTGGGGGCCTAAATAGCTGTTAAATGGGGAAAGGTGGCTCGTGTGAAAGGTGACTTTTCCCACATAGTAAAGATTGTCTTTATGCTCTGAAGCTTAGAAAAGTTCCTTGGAGAAACAGAAAGTGCTAGAGAGAGGCAAGCATGCCTTTTGCTAAGCACTGCTCATTAGCAGTTGTGCTCATTCCTGAACACATGCAAAATGAATTAGGAGAATTAAATAGAATGAGACGAAAGGGTTCCCTTTTACAGCTCTAGCCTTGCAGAAACAAGATGTAAAGTAGATAGCTGTGGGGCGCCAGATCTCAGGTGTTAGGAATATGATCCTGATGGCTGCCTGCAGTACAGGCTACAGGTAGAAAAGAGAGCTGTTTCTACTCCCAAAACCACACTTTTGAGGTTATTCCAATCTCCCACCTGTAAAAGAATGGACAGCCTCCAATGTTCACAGGATAATTATATAAAAAATACATTTAGTTTAGATTACACGCCAGTCTCGCTCCTTATATCAGGGGGAAATGGGAAATGGCATGGCTCTGCACTTGTCTGGGTGGCTGGCATCTTGTTCATGGCATTAATATACCATTGCTGAGCAGTAGACTTTTTGGTTGGTATCCAGGGATGGGATGGGACTTCTTCTTACTCTCCTGCCTCCTGCAGTCCCCAATATCTGTATTGCCTGAGGCTGATGAGAGCCATAGTCCAAAATATATGGAGGGCATCAATTTGGGAAAAGCAGCTCTGCAGAAATGATTGCCTTCCAATGGCCTACAGACAGAATACGGCTTCTGTATTCCACCTTTTACTATTTCCATGTGAAGACCCCCAGGAGCTACCCCATAAATAATTACACACATGACACAGAATTTAGTTTTAGGTTATTGGCATAATTTTGGCCACAACTTTATTGATTACAGATAGAGAGTGGTTTGTTTAGGCATTGGTTCGACTAGGCTGTATCTTACCTCAGCAGGATGCGGCACTGATGACTGGACTCCACCATATCGTCAGTGCAAATAAACACCATGGGGGAGCATTGGTACGGGCACGTGACTCAAGCTCACCCCAAAATGCTCCCAGCAACTCTTGCGTGGTCCTACCCCCCAAAAGGGGTCGGCAAAAGCATGCCAAGTCCCTGGATTCCTTTAACGGAATACCTTTTGCCATAGGGGGGGGCTGGTTCTCCGACCTCCCCTCCACACCACCATTTAACCAATGCCTAACCGCCAAGCCTTACAAAGTTATGACGATTTGCTACACGACAGGTGAAACCCAAATGGCACCAGCTCATAAGCCAAATGGGAAAATTCCTACCGGGCCCCTGCCTCAAAAGCAGACGACCCACAACAGCATAGCAAGGTCAAAGCAAGGCCCTAATTATAGGGAAGGGTGGGCCGGTGAACCGGTGCACAAAGTGAAAAGAGGAAGCTCAACGCAACGTGCAGCGGTATATAAAGATCCCTCGGTTAATACACAAAATTCCCATTGGGCAGATCTGCCCAACAACCGAGGGACCCCCAATCAGGTTGCTGTGGCTATCCAATCGCTCCCACCCACACAACAGTGAGGTCAGTCCTGATGATCTCACCGCAACATGTGCCCTCTGTGAAGGGTTATTTTACACGAATAAATCAATTTACAAATAAGAGTGAAATACACTATACACAATTGACACAGGTGGCGCTGTGGGTTAAACCACAGAGCCTAGGGCTTGCTGATCAGAAGGTTGGCGGTTCGAATCCCTGTGACGGGGTGAGCTCCCGTTGCTCGGTCCCAGCTCCTGTCAACCTAGCAGTTCGAAAGCACGTCAAAGTGCAAGTAGATAAATAGGTACCGCTACAGCGGGAAGGTAAATGGTGTTTCCGTGTGCTGCTCTGGTTCTCCAGAAGTGGCTTTGTCATGCTGGCCACATGACCTGGAAGCTGTACGCCAGCTCCCTCGGCCAATAATGAGAGATGAGCGAGCAACCCCAGAGTCGGTAACAACTGGATCTAATGGTCAGGGGTTCTTTTACCTTTACCTTTACACAATGCAACAGTTTATCCAATGAAATTATTGCACGAGCAGAGTAACTTCTGCTTGTGTAATAGAACTTCCTCTCTCTCTTCTCCCCTACACTGCCCCCAAAGCTTCTATTGAATTCCACCAAACCTCCAGAACAAATGTGGGGTTGTGGGGGGGCGGGCGTTACATGGAGAAGATGGAGGGGCCACCGGATATTGTTCCGCTTATGCAGTGACTTTGTTGGATAAAGCCTATTAGAATTAAAAATGAAGCATAGTCTGAGGTATTCAGCTCATAAAGCAGCCCTTAACATAGATCTAACCACCACAGGCAGCCCACAAAAGGAGAAATATAGATACCACCAACTGCTGCAATGGACACTGTACCAGCGATACCCTTTTATGAGGCTTGCTATGTTTTGAGTCTTGCATTTTGAGATGGCCGGTGTTTGAAAAAGATACAAATCTTTTCCTGTTTTGCAGACCCTCAAAAATAGCTCCCACAATTGCGAGCATTTCCATCTGCTTGATACAAAGGTAACACCCCCTGTCAGCTGAATAGGTACCAACCTGTAAGATGTCTGGAAAAAGGCTACCTATGTGATTTTTTTTTTCCCCAGCTGGAATTCGTTAGAAGGGTGGAAATCGGTTTGGACTATACTATGTTCCACGCTAAACTCTGCAAAGTATATCTTTCATAAAGGTAGAATACTTTTTGCATGACTTCAGTGCTTGTGGATCAGTGTAGGCTATGGACTATTAGATTTAAAGTCTCTGGAAGCTGAATGACCATTTAAGAGGACTCCGGTCTTTTGCTCCAACACTAGCTGTCAAAGAGATGGAGAGGATTTTGGAATGGGTTTTGACAGACTTGTATGAAAGTGTATGCGACTAAGAATTGGATTTTGTTCCTCTTGAATATTATGGATTACTTTTTTATGTTGGAATTGCATAAGTGTGTGGAACTGCATGTGGCTGGCTTAATGTAGCTAAAAATATACCTTGCGCTTATACGTTTGGAAAGTAGCTGGATCTTTCCAGTTCCCCTGTCACTTGATAATGGCTTTATGATGTGTATTGGTTACAAGAAACTCTCTTTTAATAATAGAAGTCCGGATTCAAATGTGGAATTATAAGTGGTGGTTATATCATAAGAAAAGGCACATTTGATTCACAAGATGAAACCTGTGAAGAACAGCCTACTCATTTCTATAAAATGAAGCCAGATTTCTGTCAGTTATTTGGTCTTTTGGTCTCTTGTGGACAGCCTGGGGTAAATTTCATCCTACCAGTGATTTTTCGCACTTTTACAAAGGATTTAGTTTCATTAGGCTCAATGAAGTGTCCTTAGCATTATGGGGACACACAATTTAACAAGTTGAGAAATAAGACAGAGACAGGCGGGCATCCATGAGAATTTGAGAAATACCTTGATTTCCCCATTATGTATCAACAATGTATCCCTATTTCCCACCCATTTGTACATTCATGATACACCCTATTTACACACTCCTATGTTCACACTCATTCACACCAATCACATGCACATCCCTATTTACAGCGTTTACACACACAGTCCAATTATTGATCCCTGAGGGATTAATATTCCTTCCTTACCTTTCTGCACCAGTTCCACCAAAATCTTAAAGCATTGTCTGCTTCTTGGACCTTGAGCGTGTAACTCTTATATATATATATAATTTTTATTAATTTTCTGTTTTACATTTTAGAATATTCATTTAAAGAACCTTAAAATATCAATGACATCCCTTCTCTTTCCATGGTTCATTTTGCATAACATAAATCCTTGCATATTTTATATTAACTAAACCAGTCAGTATTCCATTATTACATCCATCAAAACTTATTTACATTGTTGAATTTATCTTAATGCTGCCCACGTTTTCAAATATACACAATCTTCCTCCATATATTCAATAAACATTTTCCAATCTTCTTTAAATGTATGTTCTTCTTGTTCTCTTATTTTATATGCTAGGTCCGCAAGATGTGCATATTCCATCAGTTTACATTGCCATTCTTCTTTAGTTGAGACTTTGCTCGTTTTCCATTTTGGGGTGTCAGGAGTCCAGGTTCCCAGCTTGATAACACAGTAGGTATTAAAAAGGATGGTTTATTGCAAAAACAAACAGATAGCTTCGGATGGCTCTAACAAAGCCTCTGGGATCACTACTCAAGTTGACCCTTCTGAAGACTCCTTCCGGTGTCTACAGAAGATATTGAAATTATGACCTTTACATCTCTTGTTTTGCTTCCTATCTAGCAGCCCTCCCATTCACCGACTCTTCAGACTTATTGGATCAGCTCTAACCTCTTCTTTTTCAGAGAGGCTGTCTCTGAGTTTGTTTGCTCCATTTTGTGCTTCCTGCGAGCTTTGGCTGTGTTCTAGCCTGCTCTCAGTTACTGCCTTATCAGACTGCATGTCAAGGTCAGGAAAAGCCGAAGTCTGCAGCTGTTGGCTCTCCCCGTCTGACTAACAGCTAAGCCTCTCTGTTCCTGGCTGCTTTCTACTGTTGGCTGCAACCCTTCGCTTGGAGCTGGCTCATTCCTGACATTGGGCTAACAAAACATGAGCTGCAGTAGTGGCATACATAAATAACCTGGGAATTTCCGTCTGAATTATCCCCAACAAAAAGGACTCTGTTGTTGTTTTGAAAAGTACTTTAAAACATTTTTTTTTCAGTTCATTATGAATTATTTCCCAGTACTATTTTATCCTTTTACAGGTCCACCACATATGACAGAACATACCCCCAGTCTTATTGCACCTCCAACACTTATCTGATTCAGTCTGAGTGTAACTCTTCAGCAGTCACAATGGAAGATATTTCTTCCAGTTTCTGAGGAGGGGCCAATGTTTTGGATATCCAGGTTTCCATGTCACAACAATAGTGTAGCCACTGGCTAGGGTGCTATCAAAGACTGCAGGATACATATAGATCTGGTTCCCTTCACCCCCTTAATTGAGTTTCTTCTTAAAAAAAAATATGAGAGGGAAATGACACTCTCTTTATCACTCTATGGCAAATGCCTTAAAGCAGGACCAGACTGTGTGGGGAGATACTGAGAGAAAGTGGTGTTGCTGTAATTATATATGGTAGTTATCCATATACCTCATCATACTCCACTAAGTCACACGGTGTAACCTCAAATTTATTATTTTAACTAAACGTGTATTTATTTGCTATTATTCACTTTTATGCAATGTTGTGAAGTAAATGGATTGGAGCCTAGTACTGATTTTAATTTAGGAGAAGCAATGCAATCCTATGCATGCCTATCCATTGTGCTCATTCCCAGGTAGGTGGATTTGCAGCTTTATAGTTTATTTGGAACATCTATATTTACTCAAATAAAAAAGAGGGAGACAATGATAATTCACTGGAACAGAAATGAACAAAGGAGTTTACCGTAAGGCAGCTGTGCACAAATTGCTTAGCTTTCAATACAAAATACAAGTATTTCCAGCCACAAAGGGATAAATTCGGCACGCAATGAAGCATGAGTTTTGAAAGTATAAACAAAAATTACAGCTGTTTTCTTGCACTGTTGTTAACAATTCTTATAGCCTCTTCCAAAGTGGATGTTACTTTAACTGCACAATTTCATGATACTAATATTGGATGTAAATCCTTTCATTTCTCATCTGCGATATACTAATGGAATCCTTTTTATGCAGTTGATCTAATAATATCTGCTGCTCTCTCCCCTTCCATTATTTCTATTTCTAAGTGGGAAAATGCACAACAAAGTTAGGGAGGGATATTCATTGTGAATATCTTTCTATTGTTGCCTATGGTAATTCTTCTTGTTTGCTTACAAAATCGCATCTCCATTTGTATTGTGATCACTTTAAATGAGTATGGGGACATGTTGTTTTGCCAAAGCATCTATTATATAACTTCTCCTTCCTCACTAACACGGCAAACCTCTGCTCGTCTCTTCATAAGTAAATCCTTGAGTTCCTTTTAACCTATACAGAATAGAATTATGCTATTAGTCTAAAATGCCCTTTCAAAACGTGAACATTTCAGATGCCTCAGAGCTGGGGTAGGTGTCTTTCAATATATTTTGAACTACACTGGCCATGACCATTGACCATGCTTGCTGTGGATGATAGGACTTGTAGTCCAAAATATCTGGAGAGTACTACATTTGTTACCCTTGTCCCAGAGAGTTGTGGGTGAGGCCCACTCTCAATCATAGTTTTGGGATTAAAAACATTCACTAGTGATGTAAATAAAGAAAAACCGGTGTGCGGAGTCATCCTTTTTTCTTTTTCTTTTACATAAAGTTCAGGGTACAGAAAAGTAAAGCAAATAGAACAATAACAACAACAAACAAAATAAACAAGTGTGGGACAATCAAAATTTAAATCTATGAGATAGGTTCCATATCTATATCAAATATCGTCCATAAATGTCAGGGACTGGGCGGAGGAGGAATGGTGGAAACTCCCTCCCCAGCCTGACCCTTCCAGAGGAGGAGGAGGAGGAGGAGGAGGAGGAGGAGGAGGAGGAGGAGGAGGAGGAGGAGAAGAAGAAGAAGAAGAAGAAGAAGAAGAAGAAGAAGAAGAAGAAGAAGAAGAAGAAGAAGAAGAAGAAGACAGTTCAGAATTACACTGGGGGTTGAGGGAGGTCACAGTTTAGAGGCAGATGAGGGGGAAAGCTGGGATATAATGGGAGAGAAGGAGGAAGAAGCACCAGAGGGGGGACAGCTGACGGGCACAATGTATTTAGAAAGCATTCCAGACCCCCGTCTCCCAGAATCTGGCGAGCATTGAAAGTAGGAGAGCAGAGAGTTCAGAGGCAGAGGGCACTTCTCAGCACCCATAGTGATGACGCATGAAGGGAGAGAGGGAGGGGGTGGAGACTCACTTAGGGCACCACCATTTTTCCAAGAGGCTGCATTCCAAGCCTCTCTCCGTGAATACTGAATAAAAAGCAGTTGGTAAGAACTTTTCCTTGTCTTATTTGCACTTGTGGAGGAAGACAACTGTGGGGGGTACGGTGAGCACCGGGTGTCAGCCGTGAGGACGGGTGACATCACTGCACCACCCACCCCCGCTCGCTGTGTTGACGGCGCCCCTGGACACTCACTGCATGGGTGGCAGGCTGCTAGGGATGCTGCTGCTGCAGGCGGCTAATGGCTGTTGGAATCGGGGGCCGAAAAGCCAGCTGGCTCTCCCTCTCAGCCTTTCCACTGCGGAGATCTATCGAGCTCTGCTCTCTGATGTGCATCTGTGACTCAAGCTGAAGTGCAGTCTTGAGCACACATTACTCAGCAGTGTAAACTGCGCAACAGATGAGGCTTGAGGCGTGGGCACATTCAAAACTACGCATTTATTATAAATAAATCAGGACAAAGAAAACATGGCATCTCTCCTTGCCGTCTTCTCGGAGAGAGACTGAAAAAACAAAAGCAATACAGAGCGGAAGTTCCACTCACGCCAGCAATCTGTGCAGGAATGTAAACAGACATGTGACGAGTAACAATCCACATATCTGCAGCAAAAGGTGGAATGGAATTCGCAACAGCGGTACCCCCCCACATGCCATGTAGGCGGTGGGTGGCTAAGGATGCTCGCCATGTGGGCGGCTAGCTCTGCCCCCGCAGGCCAGCTAGCCCCACACCCACACCGCTCCAATTGCCGGGGAAGGTAGCGCCGCTCCTGCTTATCCGTTCTTGGTGGCCTGCCGTGGGGGTTGGATTCACTTCCGCCTGACAATAATGTTCTGTGGGTTGTGGGAGTCATACTTGTAGCTTGATGAAAGCAAGTGTTGTAAAAATGGGTCTTGGAAAGAAGAAAGAATCCAGGACACAAGTTTCTTCCACAGACCTCACAAGGAGAACTATATCCAGGGATGTTTATGGTGTTCCGTTTTGGATGGGATTATCTACATTACAAGCTGAAAATGGTTTAACAGGAACTCAGGGAACTGTGGTTCTCTCATGGTGGGGGAGGCTATCAGAAATTTCTCAGCACTCTCTCCAATCTCCAAGTTCTTTGGAGGAAGTATGGGTGGTATTCAACTAAATCAGACATCCCCAAACTGCGGCCCTCCAGATGTTTTGGCCTACAACTTCCATGATCCCTAGCTAACAGGACCAGTGGTCAGGGAAGATGGGAATTGTAGTCCAAAACATCTGGAGGGCCGAAGTTTGGGGATGCCTGGTCTAGAGTCACCTAGACTTCGTGGTCCTCTTGCCAAATACGGTGACCTTGGTTTTATCATAGTTAATTTTTAGATGCTCTTTTTTACACAGCTGTCCAAATTTAACCCACATCCTTCTAAGTCCGAATTTATTCTGAGATAACAAAACTAAATCATTGGTGTAGAGCAGAATTGGCACTTTATGATTCCCAAGGGTGGGAGTGAAAAAGGAGGGGGATGCCATATCAGGGATGAGATTATTTATATAGTAATTAAATAGGAAGGGTGCCAGTATACATCCTTGCTTGACACCTCTGTTAACTGGAATTGCCTGTGAGACGGCACCTTGAAGACCCAGTCTCACTTGCATGAGGTTCCCTTGATGTAGTTGTCTTTTACTGATATCTGAATGGGCCAGTTTGTTCCACAGCTGTTCCCTGTCTATTAAATAAAAGATTGAGGAGAAGTCAACAAATGCAGCATAAGGAGTCTTATGTGGGCTTTTGGTGAATTTACAAATTAGGTGGTACAAAACAAAAAGTTGGTCTGTGGTGCACCTTCCCTTCTTAAATCCTGCTTGTTCTTCATGGATGATGGCTTGTTTGCTGTCCCATTCCAGAATTTTATTTAATAGATATCGTGCGTATAATTTGGAAGCCACGTCTAGGAGACTAATGGGTCTATAGTTATGAGCAAAATAAGGCCCGGGAGCCGGAGCCGGCCCAATCACCTTCTAACTCTGGCCCGCGGATGGTCCGGGAATCAGCGTGTTTTTACATGAGTAGAATGTGTGCTTTTATTTAAAATGCATCTCTGGGTTATTTGTGGGGCATATGCATTCGTTCATTCCCCCCCCTTCAAAATATAGTTTGGCCCCCCACAAGGTCTGCTGGAAAAGTTTGTTGACCCTTGGTTAGGAGGATCTGATAGGTCTCCTTTTGTGCGCCACCACAAGGGGATGTCTTCAGTCATGTTTATGTGAGTAAATAGTTTGGCCAAAATTGGGGCCCACCAATTTACATCCGAAGAGAATATCTTCACCCAGTGCTTTCTCAGGACACAGCGACATCATCAGTTCCCCGATCTCTATAGTGGAAACAGGTGGCCAGCCAGGGAGATTCGTAGAGTTATCTGGCCTATAGGGGATTAAGTTCATTTCACTGCCATAGATATCACTAAAGTGGGTCACCCATGTTTCAAGTGTTAAGAGGGATTCAAGCCCGAAAGGTTTGTCTGATAGGCCTCCTTGAACTAGGCTCCCAAACTTAGCTTTGTTCTCCTCAATGAGAGCAAGGATGAGAGATTTCCAGCTATTTTCACAGTATGCCTTTTTTTACTCCCTTATCAGAGTTTTGTACTCTTGTCATCTCCGTTGTAAGAGAGTAATGGCCTCATCTGATCAAACAGACTGGACTTGTCAGGTCAATTTGGTCAGTTCTTTCTTCTTGGACCTACAGTCCCTGTCGAAGCAGCTCCAGGCACTAGCAGGAGTTTTAAGTTGGGAGGTGGAAATTGTTGGAATATTGGGGTGTAAATCACCAATATTCTTACTACTGCCACTGGCTTCGGTAAAGAAGACAGCAAACAATCGTAGGTGCTAATCTACGTTTATTCAGAGAGTGTGTGTTCAGCCATCACTCTCCAGTTCAGAAGAAAGAAAAAGTAGGAAAAGAACAAAGAACATCACATGACAGGAGATCAGGTTACAGCTTGAGCTCCTGTGTGGGAAAGTTACAGCAATCACATAAAGTAAACATTCATCCACATGCAGCATCTGTGCCATGCAGAGGATTTATGCTAACATCTCCCCTGAATCCTGAAATGGAAAAAGATGCAAATGTGAGAGCATCATTAAGAGAAGTGAACAGACAGTTGTCATAAACAAAGTAGGACTTTCCTGCTGTGGAACTCTCTGAGACTGGATTGACCAGCTTTGGCTTCCAGGGGACCAGAGCAGTTGCTCTGTTGACAGAAACAGTGTTGCGTTTGACAACCTGTTGTTGTGGCTTAGCCTGTGTGACTGCTGCCTGTTTTGGAGTTCTAAGCACAGCTAAATTTGCAATTGCTGTGTTGGCAAACTCCTGAGAATACCTCTTGGGTCCTCTTCTAATCCTCTCAGACCTGCGTGAGAGGTGCAAATCCTGTTTACTGAGATTCTCCCCTTCAGGACTTTTGGGAGAACTCATACCAATGGTAAACAGTGGATCTAGTGCTTCAAGCACTTTTTCATCATCCGATGAAGGTCTGTTAAAAACAGCATGAGTTCCTTTGTGTATGACTGTCTCCCCTGTGTCAGAGCTACTCGGGGTAGAGCCTTCAGCAAAGGAATCATTATCACTACAACTTGTGTCAGTGTAGGAATCATCAAAATCATTGGCACCTATGGGAAATTCATCAAGAACATATGTTTCTTGTGGCGTAGGAGTGTGTTCTACCTCTTGAGTAAGAATCACCTCATTGGAAGAAGACAACATAACTCTGCATTGACCTTCCTCAAAACCCAACAGAATGCCTTGGACTGGCTTGCCCTCAAGCGAAGCCACCCACATTTTGGTTCCAAAAACCTTAGTGTTGCTCACATCAGGCTTTTGTTGGAACAGAATCTCATAAGGAGAACGCTTCTGTCCTTTAGGAACCTGTCTGAGCCACTGGTAAAGGAAAAATGAGATGCTTTCAGCCCACAGTTGTTCAGACAATCCTGAACTCAGCAGTTGCGCTTGCATGCCTGCTTCTAACTCAGTGTTAACCTTAACACATAAGCTTTTGTCCCAAGCTGCCTGGGTTTTGGCAAACTTGTGGTGAATGCCTTTGTCATCAAAAAAAACTTGAAACTCCTGTGAAGTAAAAAGAGGAATGTCATTGGTTAACAAACATTCAATTTTACAACCATGTTTCAGTTCAACCTTAGCATGAAATTCAGAAAATTTCACAATAGCCTGCTGAGGCTTTTGCAGAGGATAAAACCACGTATACTTAGAGAAGTGGTCAGTTATCAGAAGATAAAATTTTGCCTTGCCAAGGGACTCTGGCATAGGACCAAAAACACCAGCAGAAACGATCTGGAAACAACGTGTTAGGCCTTTCTTGGGTGGTTGCTTCTGTGTCTGCTTAGGCTCCTCTGGACCTGTTAAACAATCATCAACAACGTTAAAGCATGCATCACTTTTATCATAAGATAATCTGAAAAGGTTATCTTTGTCTCTGTGTCCCTTTAAAAGAACTTCTCCATTTTTAGAAATCACACAGGTGCCCCTGTGAAAACACAGCTCAAACCCCTTCTCATCAATTTGAGAAACACTGAAAAGGTTTTGCTTCAGCTCTGGAACAAGATACACATTACTGATACTCAAATTTAGAGATTTCAGAAAAATAGTTCCTTTTCCAATGGATTTCAAAGAATTGCCATCTGCCTGTGACACGATGGAGTCCAGCTTCTCAAAAGTCTGGAACAGTCTCTTGTCGTTCACCAGATGGTGCGAAGATCCCGAATCTATGATCAGATAAGACCCGTCGTCGTCTTGGTCATCAAGCTGAGTGAGCATTACAAGCATTTTGCGTGCTGTAGGGCCCTTGCTGCTGCCGCCGCTGCTGCTGCTGCCGCTGCCGCCGCTGCCTCGCCCCTTAGGCCCAGAAGCCTGTTGTTGACTTCCTGAGTCCTTCTGGGGTCGTCTGCATGTCTTGGCTGTGTGTCCAGGAATATTGCATAACTGGCATCTGACCACAGTTTTAAGGACTTGTGCAGTCTCTGCAGATGCACCAGGTGAGGGTGAGTAGCGCTCCCCGTTGGCCTCCGCCTGTGCGCGGGTCCTGTCCTCCTCATTAAGCAATGAAGCATAAATTCCTGCTGCAGTCATTTGCTGAGGGTCTTGAGCCCCCAGCTGGGCTGCAATAGCATTATAGGACTTGGGAAGGCTATTTAGCACTGTAAAGCAATAAATGTCGTCATCCAAATTGACGTTTCTGTCAGCTAGCTCCTGGCGTAGTTGACGCATCTGATGCAAATGGGCTCTCAAGTCTCCTCCCTCCTTCAGACGCAAATTAATTAATCTCTGAAAGAATAATGTTGTTGATCCGGCGCGCAACCTAAGGTGCTCGTCCCGAAGATGAGTCCAAACATCATAAGCATTATCTAAGTTCCGAATATGAACCAGCTGTGATGGGTCCAAATGCAGAACTATTGTTGCCCTTGCCTGTGCGTTGCGATTCAACCACCTGTGGCCTGGCAAAACGGGCGGTGCGTTCTGAATCAACTCAATAAGTCCTTGCCGGATAAGAACACATTCCATTTTAACACTCCACGTTGCATAATTTGTGTCATTTAACAAAGGACACAAACTCTTGGGTGTTTGATCTGAATCCCCGGCTTTAGCCATCTTGCTACTGTAAGCGTGCTGCTAGCTTCTGACTTCAAAGTACAAAGAAGCTGCAAATTAGGCTTTCGGCAGGCATCTGCAATTAAGCTGCCGCTTTAGAGGTTTTATTGCCGCTATAAATCAGTCCCGGTTACTCACTGCTCCGGTGATAAGGAACGCAGACTATCCGTGCTTTTCCTCCCCTGGAACGCAGGAACCGGTGACTCCCAAGCAGGTGAAATTCCTCAGGATCAGCTGCTGCAGATTGAGGCCTGATTACGTGCCTGTTTTCACGCTTTTCAGAGGTCCGTGGATCGGAACCCCTGCTCTGCTACCACTGTTGGAATATTGGGGTGTAAATCACCAATATTCTTACTACTGCCACTGGCTTCGGTAAAGAAGACAGCAAACAATCGTAGGTGCTAATCTACGTTTATTCAGAGAGTGTGTGTTCAGCCATCACTCTCCAGTTCAGAAGAAAGAAAAAGTAGGAAAAGAACAAAGAACATCACATGACAGGAGATCAGGTTACAGCTTGAGCTCCTGTGTGGGAAAGTTACAGCAATCACATAAAGTAAACATTCATCCACATGCAGCATCTGTGCCATGCAGAGGATTTATGCTAACAGAAATCAGCAGTGGCCTGAATTCCTTAATTATCTCCTGATACAGCTCCCAAATGTTCCTGGTCTCTTCTAGGGCTTGGAGGCGTAGCCTCTGGAGTTTTTCCGTGGCCATTCTCTGTTTGATGATACAATCAATTTGGTGGGACCATTTAAGCCTTCTCTCTTCATGGAAGTGGCCCACCATTTTAGTTTCTCCCTCCAACCGTGGAGTTTCCACAATCAGGTATAAAAAGAATGGTGGGGCAGAGGGAGAATAATATACACAAACCATTTTCTTAATAGTTTTTAAAGGCTTTTAAAAAAAAACAGGTTTGAAATATGATGGAAATTGGAAGTCATAGCTGTCAGTTCAGGGACAGTTCATTGGTGGCCAAAGAACTTGTTGCACGGTGACATGTGGTGTCATTCAACAATGGGAGCTTCATACATAGACATATTTTGTTGCTAGCTTCAAGTTGCAGATGAAACCAAAGGGAACCAGAGACTGGAATTTTTATATAGACGGTATGATTATCTGCAAAGTAGACTTTGCCAGAAATATCCCTCTGGCTTGTTCCAAAAGCACTGCAGTTAAGAAGGACAGGCTGTCAGTCTTCCCCAGAGCTCTTTGTAACTGAGTAGAACCATATCTGCTAAGTACCCCGTTTTCCCCGGGAAACCCCTGTATTTTCTTACCGTTTCCCACAGGTGTCCCGAATGGCAAAATACCCCGTATTCCACCAGATTACGGAGCTCCTGCCAGCAACCATGTTCTTCTGGTGCAGCGCCGGCACCGGAAGTCGCTTCTATGCACTTCCGGACATGCATAGAAGCGACTTCCGATGCCGCTGTGCCCATTTCCAAAATGTCTGCAGTGCCAGAAGGCGCTTCTACGCATGTCCGGAAGTGCATAGAAGCGACTTCTGGCACTGCGGACATTTTGGAAATGGGCACAGCGGCATTGGAAGACGCTTCTACACATGTCCGGAAGTGCGTAGAAGCAACTTCCGGTGCCGCGGCGCTGCTGATCCCGGATTTTTCAATCCGGAACTTGGCACCTATGAGTAGAACATTCACATAAACGAAGTTTGGCAAAAGCAACTTTAAGAATCCATTTCTGAGGAGGCTATTCCCCCTTCCCCTCCATAGCACATCTGACTCATACACAGTGATCTTAAAACACTGTTTATTTATCTTTTAAGAAGAGACAATAGGATATTTTTCATCTAATAAATAAATATAGTTGAAGATCAATCCTATAAACGTGTACTCAGAAGTAAGTCTCATTGAGGTTGATGGTGCTTACTCCCAGAATGGGCAGAAGATCAAAGCCTTTACTCCATTTCATTTGTCTCCCAGCCAAACTGCTAAAAGTGGGTAGGGTTGGGCTGCTCAAGATATTCCTCATGCGCTTATTCAAATCCCAACTGGAATGCATATCTTTTTTCCCCCATATAGATTTTATGTTTGACAAAGGAAGAGCAATCATCTTCTTAATACCGCTTCCCAAAGATTTCACAATTAGCTTAACATGGCAACTATACTTAAAAAAATATCTTTGGAAAAGAAAATACATCTGTTTGTGTCAGGATATTGTACATCTTAAATCGTTTAAGTTGTGGGTTCCCCCATAGCAAAGTGCTTTAAATCAATTCAACTCCATTAAGAGAAACATGTAAGAAATCTAGCCCTGTATTCTGTTCCTCAGATGCTCCCTTTTCCATCTACCGGTAGTTTTGCAATTTTGAAAAGGAGGTGGGGTGGGGGTGGGGGCTCAAATGTCCCCCAAGCTGCCTGTCAGCATGTAGCAAGGCCACAATTGCTGCTCACTTTGCCCCTATTCTGGGTTGGCTGCTAAATTTCAGTCAGCGCTTTTTAGGAGAATGGATTTGGATTGGAAGATTCCAGTTGCTGCCATAGTGCCATATGCTTCTTATCAACCAGAGAATAGACTTCAGGTGTTTTATGAACGCCTCAGTGTTATATACTCTCAGTGAAATCTAGATACCTGAAAAGTAAACAACATCTGCAAAGCAGTTTATAAATCTGCCTTCGGAACAACTAACTTTCACATTTCTCTTTGCTTGGTATTTCACAGGATTTTAGCATTTTAATTGTATGACTCTTGTGGGTTTGTTTCTTTCGCAGCTCCAAGACCCATTGGGGGGGGGGATAAGAATTTCCATTAAATCTCTCCAGCCTGCAGACTATCATTTTTAACAACCAAACAAGTAAACAAAATGTATTTTCTTCTGCTCATATCTGGAAACTTTTGTCCAATTCCCAACAATATGTTGGTACCCAGAATGCTCTTATTGCCTGCCATAAGGCAGGCATGGCCAAACTTGGTCCTCCAGATGTTTTGGGACTACAACTCCCATCATCCCTAGCTAACAGGACCAGTGGTCAGAGATGATGGGAATTGTAGACCCAAAACATCTGGAGGGCTCATATGGTCATGGGGGGGCAGGATGGGGCGGTACCTGGCGAAATGTTTTAGAGCAACTTCTTCCCGAAATGTGGCCTCGTTTTCTATTAAGGCCAATCTCCACAGAAGACACAAATAGGTATGACACATTATAATACAGTGAAAACCTCTAACGTGAAAACACGGTTGACATTCTGCAAAAGAATCAAACCCAAACACATTCTTTAAAACTCACTTCAGAAGACACCTTTGCTGTAATGAGTACCTGGTTTCTAATTCGTTTAATTTTCCTTGTGACCCAAACAAAGCTTGTATGTGTGTGTTGTAAAAGGTCATATGAATAAATCTTTAATTATCAAAGGATGTAACATCATCCATTATTGATAAGAACCAACAATGTGGAATATGTGTTTATATATAAAATCCATTAGGAAGATAAGCTGACTCTAGTCCTAAAAATAATGCTAGAATTTCTCCTGCATATGGGGGAGGAGGAGCGATTGTCATCAAAAATAAGAAAATAATTTTTTAAAAAAAGTTATGGTTCTACAGCTAAAATAATTATTTTAGAATTCATAGCCTGCCTGCATATCTTTGCTGAAATTCACACTGCTGCCAGATCTAGCTCAAGTGTACTGTTTAGCTGCTGTGTTTTATTAGGGTTTGAATTATTGTGTGTGTGTGTGTGTGTGTGTGTGTATGTGTGTGTGTGTTTTATTATGCTTAAGTTGCTTTAGGTGGTGCGCTATGCTACGAAAGGCAGCCAGAAATAATTTTACGAATAAATAAAGTGTTGGGTAAAGAACTATTCTCTTTTGTCTACCCTAAAACAACAAGCAATCGGCCTCACTGTGTAACCCTGAGAAAAAGATGACTTC
Organism: Zootoca vivipara; assembly: GCF_965207765.1. Classification (NCBI taxonomy): domain Eukaryota; kingdom Metazoa; phylum Chordata; class Lepidosauria; order Squamata; family Lacertidae; genus Zootoca; species Zootoca vivipara. Next base: position 94,503,423 of record NC_142584.1, on the reverse strand, counting down.
TAACCACTTGGCAGAATTCTTCATATACCTGAAAATTTACCTCCTGCTAAACGCATGGGATGCTCATCGATGGTTCTTCACCTCCCTAAAAAGGTGAGGCGGGTGGTTGCTGAAGAGAGGGCCTTTTCAGTGGTGGTACCCCTGTTATGGAATGTTCTCCTGCAAAAGACTCACCTGGCACCACATTAAGAACTTTCTAGTGCCAACTGAAGAACTTTTCATTTCACCAGGCCCTTTAGAGATGTCCCACCCGACTTCCTGCTAAGTACTAATAATCTGTTTTGCTGCCTTCACTGGTTTTTAGGCAGGAAATTGAACTGATTTTTTTTTAGTAACGTTTTAGTACATTACAGGTAGGTAGCCGTGTTGGTCTGGATCGAAGTAAAATAAAAAAAAATTCCTTCAGTAGCACCTTAAAGACCAACTAAGTTTTTATTTTGGTATGAGCTTTCGTGTGCATGCACACTTCTTCAGATACAGTGAAATGGAAGTTTCCAGGCACTTATGTAGAGAAGGGGTGGGGAGGGGTGGGGATGGGGAGGGGAGATCACTCAGAAGGGTGGTGGAAATGGGTGATTGACTGACTGATAGCTGTTGATGATCGCAAACGACTGCAAATGGTTTTGCATGAAAAAGCAAGGGTTGAGATGGCTGAAGATCGCTTATCATGTATAATGAGATAAAAATCCGATATCTCTGTTCAAACCAGGTCCCTCCATGGTTTTGAGCTTGGTGATAAGTTGCAATTCAGCAACTTCTCTTTCCAGTCTATTTCTGAAATTCTTTTGTAGTAAGACAGCTACTTTGAGGTCTTGTATAGAATGTCCTGGGAGATTGAAGTGTTCTCCTACTGGTTTTTCTGTCTTCTGGTTCCTGATGTCAGATTTATGTCCATTTATCCTTTGGCGTAGGGTTTGGCCTGTTTGTCCAATATAGAGAGCTGAAGGGCACTGTTGGCATTTGATGGCATACACAATGTTAGAAGATGAGCAATTAAATAGTCCTGAGATGGTATGTTGGATGTTGTTGGGGCCAGTAATGGTGTTGTCTGGGTGTATGTGGCAGCAAAGTTGGCATCTGGGTTTATTGCAGGCTCTGGTACCAGTGTCCATGTTAAGTCTGGTGGTTGTATTATTGTGGGTGAGGAGTTGTTTAAGATTGGGTGGCTGTCTGTAGGCAATGAAAGGTCTTCCTCCCAGAGCTTGAGAAAGGGAGCTGTCATTGTCCAGGAGAGGCTGTAGATCTCTGATGATGCGTTGTACTGTTTTAGCTTGGGAGCTGTATGTGATGACTAGTGGTGTTCTGTTATTTTCTTTTTTGGGTCTGTCTTGCAGCAGGTTCTCTCTAGGTATCTGTCTGGCTCTGTTGATCTGTTGTTTAACTTCATCAGGTGGATATTTTAGTTCTAAAAAGGTTTGCTGTAGATCTCTTAGGTGAGATTCTCTGTCTGTAGAGTTGGAACAGATGCGGTTGTAACGTAAGGCCTGGCTGTATACGATGGATTGTTTGGTATGTTTGGGATGGTAGCTAGAAGCATGTAGATATGTTTGTCGGTCAGTTGGTTTTCTGTATAAGGTGGTGTCTATATGTCCATCCTGTATTTTTATAGTAGTGTCCAAAAAATGTATTTCTTGCATAGATTGGTTCATTGTTAGGTTGATGGTGGGGTGAAAGTCATTGAATGTCTGGTGGAAGGTTTCCAGGGTCTGTTGTCCATGTGTCCAGATAATAAAAATATCGTCAATGTATCGCAGGTACAGGAGAGGTTTGAGTGGGTAGGAGTTAAGGAAACGTTGTTCTAAATCTGCCATGAAGATGTTGGCATACTGTGGGGCTACTGAAGGAATTTTTTTTTTGTTTTAGTACATTGTTTGAACTCTTTGAGAACCCTGCAAAAATGCACTGATTGGGCAGCCAGAAAAACATTCTAAATAAAACAAACAAACATACAATTCATAAAATCTGTTGCAAAACTCTGAAGGCAATTTCATGGCTTCCGTTCTCTCCTCCACGCCCCCCACGCCCCGCAGCTCCAGCAGTTAGGAAATCCTTTAAAAAAACAGAATCTTCTTTGTGCTGCTATACAGAATGTACAAGATTTATAACCAGATGCATTGACACAACCCTGGCTAGCAAACAGGATCTCTTTATACATGTTGTTTATTTATTATTTACTGCTATTATTCTGCTTTAGACGAGTATATCCTTCGGGGAGCTAGGTCTGTTTCGGCAGGGGTGGTTCCTGGACATGCCGCCAACTGTTTTACATTAGTGATAACAGACTTGAGAGATCTCCAGGGCCAGCTCCAGACACTCGCTGGTTTCATGACAAGACTCAAGGATGCTGCAATCAATGTCACAATCACAGCTGCAGTCGCCGTTGTTTGAGTCGTCGCCTGAGGTTTGGTAATATCTATGGGAAGGGCAGCACACATTGGCCAACCAATTTTCACAGACATCGGGCAACATGAACAGAAAGTCCCAAAACTGGCAGAACAAGCAGGCCAGGATCAGTGTGGCACATTCATCTGTTTTCAAAACGAGAAGAGCAAGGAGTGAGATTCACAGGAGGGAAAAATCCATGAACATTGGCTGCCCATCCAGTGCATGATAAAGAGAGACTTCTTGCACTTTCCCGAACTCAACCAGAAACTACCGGTAAATTAATATGGGCTCCAGATATCCAGAGCGCCTCTTGTAGGTGTTATTACCCTGTTTCTCCGAAAATAAGACATAGCCATAAAATAAGACATAGCAGGATTTTTAAGCATTCAAGGAATATAAGCCAAACCCCGAAAATAAGCCATAGTGATAGGCAGTTTAACCATGTAGGTTAAACTGTATCATACTTAGTAAAAAAAATAAGACATCCTCTGAAAATAAGCCATAGTGTTGTTGTTTTGAGGAAAAATAAATATAAGACGGTGTCTTATTTTCGGAGAAACACGGTATGTATACATGCACATACATCCCTTAATTATTCCAAATTAGGGATGTCCGAATCTATCCGTTCTGTGTTACTTTCACATATTTCTTACCCATAATGTGCTTCCATTGCATTTCCAGATCTATCACCTCTTTAAAGCGAAAAACCCTCTCAAACTTTTACAAACACTGTAGTGATACGCATTTAAAGGCATGTTTTACTAGCAACATTTCAGTGTGTTGAAATGATCACAACCTAATTAGTAACTATGCTGCACTCTGCACATGCATCTGAGAGGTGTGGATCAAGCAGGGATCGAGCAGAAATTCAGTACACTTTGCAGCTTAAATGGGCCCATTACAGTGGTAACTTGGTTCTCAAACGCCTTGGTACTCAACTTGGACCGCAAACACTGCAAACCTGGAAATAAGTGTTCCGGTTTGCAAACTTTTTTCATAAGCCGAACGTGATCCGTTTTGAGTGTTTCGCTTCTGATTTAAGTGCCACACTTCCATTTTGAGTGTTACGCTGGGGCCTGTCTGTTTTTGATATTTATTTTGCGTTTTTGTTTTTGCGGCTTTTTTTGTTTTGTTTTTGTGACTGTGTGGAACCCAGTTCAGTTACTGATTGATTGTTTGTGTGACTGCAGTACATTGTTTATTGCTTTCATTTTATGGATCAACGGTCTCATTAGATAGTAAAATTCATGTAAAAATGCTGTTTTAGGGGTTGTTTTTTAAAGTCTGGAATGAATTAATCCATTTTGCATTACTTTCTATGGGAAAGCGTGCCTTGGTTTTAGAATACTTTGGTTTTGGAACAGATTTCTGGAATGGATTAAGTCTGAGAACCAAGGTACCATTGTAACTTTTTTATAAGGGCTGTGACTGCTACGATGGCAAGGATTATCACAAAAGGAAGAAGAAGAAGAAGAAGAAGAAGAAGAAGAAGAAGAAGAAGAAGAAGAAGAAGAAGAAGAAGAAGAAGAAGAGGAGGAGTAGTAGTAGTTTGTATTTGATATCCCGCTTTATCACTACCCGAAGGAGACTCAAAGCAGCTAACAATCTCCTTTCCCTTCCTCCCCCACAACAAACACTCAGTGAGGTGAGTGGGGTTGGGAGACTTCAGAGAAGTGTGACTAGCCCAAGGTCACCCAGCAGCTGCATGTGGAGGAGCAAGGACGCAAACCCGGTTCCCCAAATTACGAGTCTACTGCTCTTAACCACTACACCATCTTTTGAATTTGGGATTCAGGCCTCATCATGGGACTGAAACTGCCTTGGTCGCGCTGGTTGATGGTTTCCGGAGGGCTAGGGACAAAGGTGAGAGCTGTTTCCTAGTTCTGCTGGATCTCTCAGCGGCCTTTGACACAATCGACCATAAGATCCTTCTGGACTGTCTAGAGGGGTTGGGAGCTGGGGGCACTGTCATACAGTGGTTCTGCTCCTTCCTCCTGGGCCATGTTCAGAAAGTGGTGGTGGGGGGGATGAGTGTTCAGACCCCTGGGCTCTCACCTGTGGGGTTGCCTCAGGGTTCCGTCCTCTCCCCCCTGCTTTTTAACATCTATATGAAGCCGCTGGGAGAGATCATCAGGGGGTTTGGGCTGGGTGTTCATCAGTATGCAGATGACACCCAACTCTATCTCTCTTTTAAATCAGAACCTGTGAAGGCGGTGAAGGTCCTGTGTGAGTGCTTGAAGGCAGTTGGAGGATGGATGGCGGCTAACAGATTGAGGTTGAATCCTGACAAGACAGAAGTACTGTTTTTGGGGGACAGGGGGAGGGCGGGTGTGGGGGACTCCATGGTCCTGAATGGGGTCATTGTGCCACTGAAGGACCAGGTGCGCAGCCTGGGAGTCATTTTGGACTCACAGCTGTCCATGGAGCCACAGGCTGTGTCCAGGGCGGCTGTCTATCAGCTCCATCTGGTATGCAGGCTGAGACCCTACCTGCCCGCAGACTGTCTCACCGGAGTGGTGCATGCTCTAGTTATCTCCCGCTTGGACTACTGCAATGTGCTCTACGTGGGGCTACCTTTGAAGGTGACCCGGAAACTGCAATTAATCCAGAATGCGGCAGCTAGACTGGTGACTGGGAGTGGCCGCCGAGACCTACATTGGCTCCCAGTAAGTTTCCGAGCACAATTCAAAGTGTTGGTGCTGACCTTTAAAGCCCTAAACGGCCTCGGTCCAGGATACCTGAAGGAGCGTCTCCACCCCCATCATTTAGCCCGAACACTGAGATCCAGCGCCGAGGGCCTTCTGGTGGTTCCCTCACTGCGAGAAGCAAAGCTACTGGGAACCAGGCAGAGGGCCTTCTCGGTAGTGGCGCCCGCCCTGTGGAACGCCCTCCCATCAAGGAGATAAACCACTACCTGACATTTAGAAAACACCTAAAGGCAGCCCTGTTTAGGGAAGTTTTTAAATCTGTGATATTTTAATGTATTTTGGTATTTGTTGGAAGCCGCCCAGAGTGGTGGGGGAAACCCAGCCAGATGGGCGGGGTGTAAATAAATAAATAAATAAATAATTGCAGTTAAGAGTGACATCCAGGACACAGTTAAATTAGCTTAATGTTGCTGAACTGTGCACTAGATCGCACCCACATCAGTTTGGTTCTCTCACTAGGAATGGACGAACCAATCAGTTTTGATCTCTCTTCGTTTCTCTTTTCCCCACTCTTCTTCAGTCTGCAAGATTTTGTGATCTTGTTTGTGAACAGCCCTGAGACCTCCGGGTATAGGGCGGTGTATAAATTAAATAAATAAATAAAATAGAATTGTTCTTCCCCCGTCCCATTATATCCTTACAATAACCCAGGTATCCCCAAACTTCGGCCCTCCAGATGTTTTGGACTACAATTCCCATTTTCCCTGACCACTGGTCCTGTTAGCTAGGGATCATGGGAGTTGTAGGCCAAAACATCTGGAGGGCCGCAGTTTGGGGATGCCTGCAATAACCCCATGAGGTAGGTAGGGCATAGCTGCCAAGTTATCCCTTTTTTTAAAAGGGATTTTCCCTTATGCTGAATAGGCTTCCTCGCGAGAAAAGGGAAAACTTGGCAGCTATGAGGTAGGGCTGAAATTAAGTGCCTGTCCCAAGGTCACCCAATGAGGTTCATGGCTGAACTCTCGTTTCACAGGTCCTAGTATGCCACTCTAACCACTATGCCACCGGCTCTACATAGACAGAGTGTATATATTGCATCTTCTCACATCAGTGAGAATATGTCAAGTCCTCTTTTTTATTTGTTTAGGAGTCAATAATGAGACCGCCATAATGGGCACATTAACGTTCTGTTAAGTTGGCTAATCTGCACTACCCTGCAAAGTGGTTAGAAGAATTTTAACGGACATCTGCACCTTTGTGCAACTGAAGAAGCAGGCAAATGGTATAGTCTCCCGCTGCTTGCAGGGATATAGAGATTGCCAAGTGGCGATATGCACACTACACCGTCTTGCCACTTGCTTAATTGTGATCTGTAATCACACTTTGATGTGCATTTATGCATAGAAGTCTCATTATACATCACAATCTCTTTAACGCAGCGAGCAGTATTAAACAAGAATTTCATCCCCAAGTACTTAAAAAAATAATAAGAGCCATGCGAAAGCTTCCTTAAACATCCCAAATGTTATATTAAAATGTAGTTTTACAATATCAGGTAATAACCCTAGAAGCACAGCATTGAATTAATTTCTATTAGTAAGCTATCACCCATAATATTATCAATTTTAATAGTTATCTAAATTTGTCAGGGATCTATTTAAGTTCAGACAAGCAAAAGTAACTTCCAAGTCAGTCCCGGAGAATGAAAATGACTAGATTTGGGAGATACTTAGTAAATTCATGCTTGTATTTTTTCTGAGTAAATGAACTGAAATAATTATCAAATTGAAACATTTTATAAGGTGACACTGCTGCATTTAATTGTATGAATTTACAGTGTAGAAAATGTAATCATTTTATCCAGTAGTCCATGGTGTAATTAAGGCTCTTCTCTTTTAGGTACTATATATTTATGAAATTCTTCCATCCCCACCCCCCACCCTTTTGCACCAAGATAGAAGGAATATCAAATTTGAAATTACTCATCAATTAGGGATCTTTTCAGTTCTTACTTGAAATGTAAGCTCTGTTTTCCTAATAATATGCACGATCTTCAGTTTATTAACCTTGTTGGCATCTGCATAATTTTAATCAGAGAATGGATATTGCTCTTAAGACTTTGCCCATTATTCGGGGGGAAGTACCACACAAAAAGCACAACATTTTAATAATAAAGTAATGTTTTAGCACATAGACCGTGCCGTACACTAAAGATGCTTTTAAATCCCCATCAGAGCACACGCCATGAAACCGTGCTAATGGAGAGGACATATTTTGCAAAATCTGCATGTATGAGCCTTTTTGCTTCCCCCTTCCCCTCATTTTAAGTGGGCGATGTATAATAAATAATAGATATTAGCAATTAAGCATCCATTTATATGCATTCATTTATATATATTTGAAAATAAATTAGCCACAAATTACAGCAACGCAGATGCAACCCTTCTGTTTTCTCTTCTGCTATCCAGACTGCTCGCAAAAAAGGGAAGACGTTATTGCATTTATCTCAATAAGAACAATGACCTCACCTCTCCATTGGTAGATTAATTATTACAAAAAGAACTATATTTAATAATACTGCTGGTCTGACTTCACCCTACATTTCCATGCTCTCGGTGGCTCTTGGCTGTCAATCCATGCTTGATTTGTGCTGCATTGTAACCTGATCCAAACGTACAACATTGATGTAGGATTTTTCCAATGATGTTGCTGGGCTGGAAAGTGAGTTGCCTTCTTGCTTCCAATTGAAGTGCTGGGCTACATGCCCGACTTCAACAAAAATGCACTATTTTGGCTCTTGTGTTGTGTATTAATTGCATTTTAGTGACTGTCTCTAAAACAAAGATTTAAGTTTTCCCCCTTCTGCATGCATTGCAATTTTGAAAGGTTTAACCCCGAGGTAATGTTTTATCTCAAGATAATTATCATTTACCCCCATGTTTCATTAAAGGTAGGCTAAATCTGCCTCCTGATTGATTTGTCACATGCCTCTGGTTAATGATTTCCACCCCACTTGCTGCAACTTAAAGTGAGAGCAGCCGAATGCAACGGAGAGCATTATATAATTCTCCTGTTCTAGAGTTACTTACACGCACACACACTTTGATGCTTCCCTAGTGCTTCTGTATAACCGGATTTCACTAGTCATTGTTATTCAGCGGTTAAGATGTGTGTCCATTAGTGGATCCATTTGTGTGTACGGAGCTGTCCCTTCAATTTAAGTTACCGTAAAGTGAAAGCCGCTGGGTGAAAGGCAGAGAAGGTTCTAAGCCCCCACCCCCTTGCAAAGTAACAGTGTTTGAAGCATGTGCACAAGCTCTCTCTGGAAATCAATAGGTGCTTTCAGGTATGTGTGAATTGTTGCAAGCACTCAGAGGCAACATGTTTTAGCCAGAGATCCACGTTTGATAAGCTGAACATGTTGATAATGATCTTTGCTGTGGTTTAAATTAAGCGGTCCACGAGGCTATGTTTGGTAGAGGGCATCTACATTTGCTGAGCCCGTTCCCTTAATACTTGCCACAACGGTTAAATGTTTTCCTGTTACGGGAGATAGGAGAATTCCAATTATTGCGAGAGATCAGTCATAAAATAGATGCGACCCTAATGGTTGCTTTGGAGCATTGTGGTTTATTGTGCTGATCTGTACTTAGTACTTCTTCGTTCAAGGATCATTAATATGATAGATGTGACAAGATCCATCTATTTGATGGCAATCCCTTCCAAGGCTGCTTTATAAATTGCAACATCAGCAACTTTTCATCCAAGGGCCAAACACTTCCCAGATGTTATACTGGGGCATTTCATGCCTCTGGACTGTGAATGTTTAAAATTAAGGAATTAGAGGCAGTATAAACAAAGGCACACCACTCTGCAGGAGCTAAGGCGCGCTGGGCTTCCATAGCACAACAGACTTGCAACTTTATACCGTATTTACTCAAATGTAATGTGCACCTTTTTGGGGTACAATTAGGTCGCGAAAATCAGGCTGCACATTAGATTTGATGGCACATTAGATTCGATTGCAAGCTTGAAAAACACCGCTGGCATAGCAAATACTTTTTTTGGTTTAAAGGTTTTGAAAATTGAGGTGCGCATTAGATTTGATGGCACATTGGATTCACGTAAATACAGTAGGTGTCAAAAACACATGGAGCTGCCTTATGCTGAGTGAGGCCGTGGGTCCATTTATCTCAGTATTGCCTACACTGACTGGCAGAGGACCTCCAGGGTTTACAGACAAGGGTTTACATAATATTGGGTGGCAACTCGGGGTATGGGTAAAAAGTGAAAGTCAGATGGAAATTAGGAACAAGGCTGTCAGGATTGGTGCCACATTCTGGAGCAATCCAATACCCATGTTAAGACATAGATCACATGGTAATGGCCAACAGTAAATACAGTGAAATGCTGGATTTTGTTTGTTTGTTTGTTTTGAACTATTAAATCAGTCTTAATACGTTTCTGAGCACAATTTGAAGTGTTGGTGTCTGACCTTTAAAGCCCTAAACAGTCTCGGCCCAGTATACCTGAAGGAGCATCTCCACCCCCATTGTTCAGCCCGGACACTGAGGTCCAGCGCAGAGGGCCTTCTGGCAGTTCCCTCACTGCGAGAAGTGAGGTTACAGGGAACCATGCAGAGGGTCTTCTCAGTAGTGGCACCCTCCCTGTGGAACTCCCTCCCATCAGATGCCAAGGAAATAAACAACTATCTGACTTTTAGAAGACATCTGAAGGCAAACCCTGTTTAGGGGAGCTTTTAATGTTTGATGTTTTATCGTGTGTTTAATATTCTGTTGGCAGCCGCCCAGAGTGGCTGGGGAAACCCAGCCAGATGGGTGGGGTATAAACGGGTGGGGTATAAACTCAGCCCTTTCCTCCTGCCCCATTGCTACACCTGGTGGCAGGCTTGTTGACGGTGGAAATGGGGCGGGGAGCATTTTGTAACCGTGGGCAGGAACTCCATGCCCCCTGCAGTTCCAGGGTTGTGAGCAAGGCTGAGCTCATCACTCACTCACCAGAGAATGGCAGCACAATTCTTGTAGCTGAGCAAAAAAATGGAAACTTGATGTTCCCACACAACGTGCTTATGTGAACACGAAGTACCGAAGAAGAACCTGGTGGCAAAATGTAGCCTCAGGAACCAGAAATGTAGGGCCAGTCAGGAGCAGTGGAAAGCAGATGCAGCCCCAACTCAGAACAGGACCACTTTTCTTTTCACAATGGAAATGCCAGGAGATAGGATGATAACGATAACGTCTTAAGAAGGGCTGGATATCATTTTGGCCTTGAGGTCTTCATGTGTTGGCGAGCAGCAGATGGAACCCCCCCCTCTCTCACACACATGCATGTTCCCTAAGCACTTGCCACCTAAGGTGGCTGCCTCACTCTTTCTAATGGTGGAAAGAGGGGCTCTATTATTGGGGCAAAGCTGCAGCAATAGCCTCCTGGCATAAAGGGGAAAGGCAGCAGTGAGGTCAGGGCTGCACAGCGCTCCAGCAGAAGCACTGCATTGGCTCCATGCAGCCCTGACGTTGCATTGGCTCCATGCAGCCCTGACGTTGCATTGGCTCCATGCAGCCCTGACGTTGCAGCTGCCTCACCTCTCCCAGTGAGCAACGTCATCGTTCATGATCCCTCTCACAATCTCAATCCCTTCCTCGTGAGTATATGTGTGTTTGTGTACAGAGCATTTAAATGGATTACGTCTAGGGCTCTGCGCTGTTTTCAAAACGTACCATTACTGTCCCTCTCGTGGACTGATGCATCATCTTCAAGGTAGCTGAACTGTGTCCTGCATTTCTCCAGGGACGACAGTGTAGATGCACTAGATTCTGACAGTTTTCTTTCATTTTTGGTGTCCTTGGATGGCACATCTGGGATGCCGAATTCTGAGACTGAGCTGAGAACAATACCTTTCATAGGCTTCTCATCCTTAATTGCTAGCTGATTTTCTAGAGTGGGGAAGATAATAAAAATGGTCAGGAAGCTGAGACATTTAGAGATTGCTCCAATATGTACAGTATAGCACACATGTCGTATGCAATGTCCCAATGCCATCAACGAAATGACAAGGTTCAGGTAGTTGCTGCTGTAGCTATCATGGGCTCATATATATTTTTGTAATGCAGAAACATTTTAATGCTGCCCTTTTATTGAAAAAAAATCAAGGCTGTTTATTTAAATAATCACCATCATCACAAATAAGGTTGCCAGGTGTCCACTATTTGAGCGGACAGTCCGCTTTTTTTCACATTATGTTCACTATTTTTTTCCCACAAAATAGTGGACTTTTTTTATTCAAAAGCTTTATGATGAAATGGTACGTAATCTAAAGCTGTACAGTCTAAGAGAATAAGGATAGGAGAATCACGTTCTGTCTTTTTTTTTCATAAGTAAGAATAAGACAAAGATCGAATACCCATTGAACTCGATTCTCCCAAAAAATTATTAATTCTACTCAATTATTTCACAAGACATTTAAAAAATGGGGGGGGGGAGGCGCCTCTTGCCGGAGTTCTGCCCCGCCTGTTCCTGACTCGCGGGGAGAACAAAAGGGAGAGGCGCGAAAGAAAAAGACGCCTCTTCCTGTTCCTGACGCGCAGGAGCAGCAGCAAATAAGAAAATATATAATTTAATTTAAACCCCCCCCCCCCGCTTGTCCACTATTTTTTGGAAGCAGACCTGGCAACCCTAATCACAAAACACAACAGAACAATAAGCTATACATCTTGTTACTCACTGACATATAGACAAGGATCACGAGGCTAGCAAACTTTGACTTAGAGATGTCCTGGGATTAGGAAACAGGGAATTGACTCAGAAGTTCAGGCTCTTAACCAGGCACCTCTTACAAATTAAGCAAGGAAGCTTCAACTAGATTTCCCCTCAGATCCATTTCATTTGCACACAGTCATATATTGCTCCTGTTCCTTTGAGGCCAAGTCCCAGAGACCCTTCCAGTCATTGTTTTTAGAAGATGCACAGGTAAGAACAATTTGGCTGTGGGAAAATTTAGCTATCCTCAATTTAAAGTGTAACTCCCCCCGCCCTTTTAAAGCACACCCTCAAATTCTGTGCAATTTCCAGTGTTCCCACTATGGCCCAAGAAATGCACTTGAGCATTCAATAGCACTAGACGGAGAGAATCAGAAGGAAATAATCAGTAAATGCTAGATTAGCATTTGCTGTATCCACAAGCTGCCCTGTGCAACAAGCTGAGTTTTATCCTTCAAGTGCTATTGGAGAGGAAATCAAAATGAGAAGTATAAAAGGCATAGATTTAACCTGAATTCCCCATTACAACACCCTCAAAGGAAAGGGTAAGAAAAAAGCTGCCATTCAAGGACTTTTGTTTGTTCAAGAATGAAAATAGAGTGCATTTTACTGTCAGGCTCTTATTCTGAAAAGCTTCCACTAAGTAATGTTATACGTGTCTTGTTACAGCAAGATCAAGTCCTAGTACAATCGCCATAACAAGCAACTTGCTATGACAAGCAGGATCCTGTCTTCCAGAAAACATTGTAGTCGAGAGAAAGCATTGCACAATTATAGGTCTCCATTTCATATTTTTATGCAATTACCCTCAACTCAGCCATGGGCCCATCTACATTGTGTCTTTTATCAATCTAATGATTGCAGAACGTGCCTACAGAAATATAAAGGAAAGCAGGCCGGCATGAAATCACATGGTTACCTCTTTCATTTAGAGTCCAGTATTCTATGGCTATGATAAAAGGTGCAAAGCTTTGGGGGGCAGGGGATGAAATGAATGAAGTCTAATAAACATGCAAAATATATAATGCTTTTTTTGCTATTATTAATGGACAGTTTAAATGTTAGCGCAACAATGATTTAAGTTACAATTAAATGTAGCCAGGATGTTCAATTCCAAACGCCAGTTTCTAACAATCAGAGCACACAGTCCAGCTTAATGGTCTGCAATAACAGTCTGCAAACTCAGGAGTCAGATCTGCTTCCCTTTGCTGACAGGAGTCAGCAAAACAATACTTGAACTAAGTGGCACCTTGATATGACTTTAAGCATATTTCAAAGCCTTCCTTACTGGGGCACACATATTTTTTCCCCACCCTGGACTTTGAGGTCTGCTATGTCCAGCTGAAACTAGCTTTAACCTATTTGCTAGAGAAGTTTGGTTGGTTTTGATCAGAATTATAGTTTTATGAATGGTTTTATTGTCTATTTTAATTGTTGCTTTAATGTGACTGCTAAAATGAAGAGCCACGTAGAAATGCAGCAAATCAGTAAACAAATTAATATAAAGAGTTGTGCAACTTAAAAATGGAAAGCGTGATGCTGGTGGTCAACAAAAGAGGTTTAAAGACTCTCTCAAGGAAAATCTTTAAAAATGTAGTATAAACACTGACAACTGGGAAACACTGGCCTGCGAGTGCTCCAGTTGGAGATCAGCTTTTACCAATGGTGTCATGGACTTTGAAGACAAAAGGGAGTAATGTGCTAAGAGGAAGGCACTTTTGGCAAATCCTCACCGTGATCAACTCCCACCCGGAAACCAATGTCTCCATTGGAAGGACGTGTGGATCCAGAATTGACCTCCACAGTCACTTACGGATTCACTTTTTAAACTGTGTTTAAAATCTCACTCTGCTACGAGAGACAGCCTCCCCACTCCCTTTTCTTTGGAAATTAAGACTATAGGAAACCAAGAACATCTATACCACTTAGTTTGTCTTCAGCTTCTGGTACCTAGTCTGCAAATAATTCTCCAGAAGGACACTTTCTGATGTCTGAAAGGGATAATCACCTTATTTCTAAGTTGCTTTAAACTGTTTTTAACGTTGTGTTTTAATTGTTGTGACCCACCCTGGGACCTTAGGGTGAAGAGAGGGTAGCTAACTACAGCTTAATACTTTCTTCATCTCTGAGTTGATAATTGGATGCAGGGAGGCAATGCACTTCATATCAGATATTGCTTCAAGGCCTACAGCGACCACATGAACAGCCTCTGAGACAACTAAGCTTGCAACACTTCTCAAAAAGATTCCACACTTTAGGAGTTTTGTTACTGTCTGATTGCAGCAGCAATATCATCTATCAATCTTTACTGAGAGTATGATTCTCTTCTGCCAGATATTCATCCAGAATGGTGGTTACCTTCTTTATAGCTAAAAAGGAGGAGGTATGAAAACAATCAACTGTTTCAATAATGTCCTAAGATTGCATAGCTGCCAAGTATCCCGTTTTCTCCGGGAAAACCCTGATTTTACTTACCTTTTCCCGGTGGTTTCCCATATCACTTCGTCTCCCGTTTTTCTCCGTTATTTTCTCCTGCTGGCGGCCATTTTTTTTCTTTCCGATTTGCTCTTCTATGGGCACCAAAAACGGCCGCCGCCGGCTTCAAACGTCACATCTACGCATGTCCGGAAGTGCATAGACGCGACTTCCGGTGTCGGCGGCGGCCATTTTTGGTGCCCATAGATGGGCGGAGCGACACCGGAAGTTGCATTGACACACTTCCTGACATGCGTAGAAGCGACTTTCGAAGCCGGCGGCGGCCATTTTTGGTGCCCATAGAAGGGCAAAGCAACACCGGAAGTTACGTCGACGCAACTTCCGGTGTCTCACGGCTGCCGGTCCCGGATTCTGCAGTCCAGGACTTGGAAGGTAAGTAAGATTGATATAGATGCAAGCTTAGGCTTTAGGTATGTATGAGTGATTAAGGATTTGATTAAGACACTTACAATTAACAAATACAAATAGAAAATATAAATATGAGGGTAAAATGTTAAGAATGTGTCAATAAGGTATGATTTCAATTTCAATATATAAGGTATAGAAAACTACACGCAGAAGAAATGAGTAAGTGATAAACCCAAACGGGAAGTTGGGGGAAGCCGGGGGGGGGGTGTGGATAGAAATGTTAAATGCAATTTGTGGGTTTTTATTATTATTTAGTATTGATTATGGTAAATTTTGTTGGAAAATTTTAATAATTTTTTTAAAAAAGATATGTATGGGTGACGTTATTTGTGGGACAATGCTACACAATGCTACACAATTCTTCATGTGTTTCCACAAACAGAATCTTACCTGAATGATCTGCTGTATTCAGAATTACAATAGGGAGAACTTGCAGAGGAAGGGAGTTGGTGCAACTGTCTTGGTGGAAAATCAAACAAGGATACAATCAACAAATGTTATTCAGGGGTCATTCATTAAGAACATAATACTTCAGAGTAGCAACTACGTATTTGTAATAAGACAGGGAGGGCTTATTGGGTGAAATATTATTTTTACACCCATTAATGTTCCTTCAGCACATTCATTTTGTTATTCTGGGGCAACTCTTCTGCCTCAAGGGGGAAGTACTTTTGGCCAAGGCAATAGCAACCCCATGGCAACTTTTGTCTAGGGCAGGATTGGCTGCTCAGTAGCCCTCCAGATCTTGCTGAATCCATCATTCCTGAGCATTGGCTACACTGCTGGGAGTTGGAGTTCAACCAATGGGTTCAAGTGACAAGCAAGGAGATTCCAGCTAAATACCAGGAAGAACTTTCTGACAGTAAGAGCTATTCAACAGTGAAACAAACTCCCTCAGAAGGAGTTGGACTCTCCTTCACTGGAGGTTTTTAAGCAGAGGTTGGATGGCCATGTGTGCAGGGGATTGGGCGAGATAATCTTCACGGTCCTTTCCAACTGTACAATTCTATTATTCTTTGATTCTACAAAAATATAGATGGCCACAGCTTAGCCACCCCTGTTCTAGACTCTAGACCAGGCATCCCCAAACTGCGGCCCTCCAGATGTTTTGGCCTACAACTCCCATGATCCCTAGCTAACAGGACCAGTGGCCGGGGAAGATGGGAATTGTAGTCTGGAGTTTTATCTGGAGGGCCAAAGTTTGGGGATGCCTGCTCTAGACCTTTCTGGATTATAGATGGGAGGTCTCATCTGATTTGATTCAGGTCTCATCTGTAGCCAAATCTATCAAAGTTGCACTTCCTGAAACAGCAGGTGAGTCAAAACACAGCTGTCCTTTGAAATCCACTTACTTGAATTTTTCAACCACCAAAAACCAATAGTGCTGTCCAAATGCTTAATACCAAGCAAGCAACCAACCAATATTGCCCAATGGCAAGGATGATAAATCCTCCCTGGGTGAGCATACCACAATCAGGGGACCACCAAGGAAAAGGTCCATTCTCTTGAGGCAGAGAAGGGCTTCAGATATAGATCTCAGTGTCCAAGTAGCCTCATACAGGGAGAGGTGATCTGTGAGGTATTGTTTGTAAGGCTTTATAAGTCAAACCTAGCACTTTGAATTGGGCTCAAAATCACTTCTACTTGCACCTGCAAGTTTGCTTCCACCTGCTTCCACTTGTCAGATTGTGACATATGTTCACAGAAAACCAGAAAACCACTGTGGATTGTCAGGGGACCACCAGGGGTCAGCAGAGAGTCCAGGAAGTTGGGACAAGGGCTCTCCGATGGAGACGGAGCCCGGGATGCTAGCATCTCGCAGCATCCTT
Organism: Zootoca vivipara; assembly: GCF_965207765.1. NCBI lineage: Eukaryota > Metazoa > Chordata > Lepidosauria > Squamata > Lacertidae > Zootoca > Zootoca vivipara. The sequence goes on along the minus strand of NC_142584.1, from coordinate 94,486,880 downwards.
CAGAGGGTGGGGCTGGGGCTCAGACAGCGGTGCAGACCCTTGGGGATGCAGAGGGTGCCAGGTTTCCAGAGGGAAGGCTGGAGGGGTTGGACCACAGCGCCGGCCCCTCAGCTAAGCAACTCTGGTGGAGAGGGCACTCCACCAGCCCTATCTCCCCAAGAGCAAAGGGGGGGGAGAGGCATAGCTGCCAAGTCTCCTGTATTCCCCGGGAAACCCCCGTTTTTCCAGCTGTTCCCAGCCGAAAAAAACGGATTTTTTTGTTTGTTCCCGGTTTATTCTGGCGCGGCGGCCATTTTGGAACTGGGCAGAGCATGCTCAGAAGCGACTTTTGATGCTGCTTTGCCCAGTTCCAAAATGGCTGCAGCGCGACTTCTGGTGCGGTGGCCATTTTGGAACAGGACAGAGCAGCATCAAAAGTCGCTTCTGAACATGCTCCACCCAGTTCCAAAATGGCAACAGCGCTACTTCCGGCCTGCTACTTCTGGCCCAGTCCCTTATTTCTCAGGCCGGAACTTGGCAGGTATGAAAAGAGGAGGGAGCAGAGGAGGAGATTCAAGGTGCCAAGGGCGTTCTGTTGGAGGAAGTCCCGACGGGGCGTGCTTCTGGATTCTGAATCAGATTAGAACAGTCATGGATTTTGATGCTCTGACTTGTACATATGTATATTAAAAAAAAAAACTCTGTAAAAACCAAGCACATAGTTTGGAGCATCTTACTCGTAAGAAAGCAACCAGCATCATTACATGGATACACCAAATTTCCAGAAAATACTTGGCTACAAATTACAATTCAAGTGTGTATGCATGTAATGTGCATGTGTGAGAAAGAGGTAAAAGACATGTGTGTGAGCACATAAGCAATGCACTGGTCTCGTATTCGGACTGATTACCTGTGAAATTCTGTAAGCTACATATTGCACATGGTGCAAAGAAAATAGAAAAAACAAACTCCAACAGAAACTAGAAGACTGAAATAAAGATATGGTTGTGATCTGAAATTGAAAACAAATTGTGATTCCCCCCCCCTCATACACTCACAACCTTTCTGTTTCCTATATTGAAGCAAAAGGATGTTAGGGGGTTTGGAAAGTGTTTATTTTAGTAGCATAGAAGCAGGAAACTGTACGAGCCTATAAATATACTATGGGTTGCTTATGACATCATTAAGCCATGCAAACATCTTCTCTTTTGATTTATGATGATGTATGAGTAATTCACATTGGTTTGAGCTTACTGGATTTGCTAATGCAGTAACAGGGAAGAGCTGATGGTGTGATCTTTGAAAGGAACATTTAATCGGAAGTGAATTTTTGATCTCGCGTTTTAAGTTCATATATGAGTGACTGGGTAGATTAGAATGTTTTTGGTGGACTTTTAACTTTTATTTTTATTATTTATTAAATTTTTATAGTGCCCTTCATCCAAGCATCACAGGGTGGTTTGTTATAATATGATGGCCAGGCACTTTGTCCCCATCCAAATCTCACACCCCATTCCTTTCCATTAACATCATTGTTATTAAACTATATCCTGTGCACATGAATGTATCCTCAGAAACCACCTTCCCCCCCCCCCCCATAAAACTTGGCCTTTCAAATTATTCCCATCTTTCTGATGAATAGCCCAAGCATGTTTAGTTTCCAAAGAGGAAAGGTCCCAGCTTTTGTATGTGATAAGAGCACCATAGCCAAAAGTGACCCAAAAGGCAAAAATTGCTGTTTTTTAAATAATAATAATAATAATAATAATAATAATAATAATAATAATAATAATAATAATAGATTGCAAAGAAATTGTCTGACAAAAATGGCTTCATTTTATTAAGAAATTCATCTATGTTCTATGTATGAAAAGCTGAAATTCAAATTAAAAAGATAAGTGTCCAACTCTGGTGTTCCATTGTGTTGCATTGCCCATCTGTATGCATAAACCCCAGTTATATAATGTTCATATAATATGTAATGCCTGTAATGTGCAAGGACCAACATCCAAGTAAAACCGAGACACATATGAACCTATATGGCTGTCTTAGCTACAAGTGGATTTTTCTATTTTTGCTCACTTATCAGTTCTTGTCCCATAAGTTAAAACCCTCCGACAGACAATATGCATCAGATACCATGTGTATAACTTTGGCTTTCTGGAGTAATCTCTGTTGCATCCATTTGATTTTTCTTTTTCTTTCTTTCTTTTCCTTTTTTTAAAAGAGCATGTTAACTTTGCGCATCTTACAGTGTGACATGTTAAAAGTATTAAAGGTAGACACTTTAGACACAGAAGGTTAAACCTGTTTTGAAAATATGTATCTTTTTAATAGGTCTCAGCTACTGGAAGTATTAGAATAAATATATGGTAGGGCTGACATTTGGAGCTCTTCCGTCTCATCTCCTCCGCCCCCTTTTTTCAAATAAAGAAATATCTCTCTTGGAAGACATTTTGTAGCCAGGCTTCATACAAAATAAAAAGTGGAGAGATGAGAGAGAGAGAGAGAGAGAGAGAGAGAGAGAGAGAGAGAGAGAGAGAGAGAGAGAGAGAGGAGATGGCAGGAAAGGTAAGTTAAGAAAAGATTCTCTCTCCCACATTCAGTTTAATAAAATTAAAGCAATTTACGTAATATTGATATGTCGATATGTTTTTTCAATAATTTCCCCCCTGCAATTTAAATAAAACTCTCATCACTTCAAAAATTATAATTATATGTCTTCCTCCCACTTTGAAAATGGCAGAAGGTGCTCATTTGCAGAGTTCTACTCTTCAGATTTTCCCTGAGAATAGAAATGTCATGACTCAGTTAACAATGCTTTATTATTCACATTGATCTTTTTTTATAGTGTTCTTTATCTCAAAAACATTGTAAATCAGATAGCTTCCTCCCACTCTTTTGTTCATTTGCAAATTTTTATTATTCTCGTTTAAGAAAGCAATGGAGTGTCAAAAGTCACTATATATTGTTTATATTCTTTTTCTTCCTTTAAAATTACCTTTAACAATAAAAAATAAAGCTTAGCATTTAGGGGGGAAATACCTGAATTTTTTAACAAGCACACAGTTAAAAAAGGAAGGAGTAAGATTTGCAGTAGTGCATGTGTGTGTTTGTGAATGCATACATAACCAGCCCAGCCAAAGACATTTTGCTGCCTGAGGTGAAAGAAACATAGGTAAAGGTAAAGGGACCCCTGACCGTTAGGTCCAGTCGCGGACGACTCTGGGGTTGCGCGGTCATCTCGCTCTATAGGCTGAGGGAGCTTCTGGGTCATGTGGCCAGCATGACTAAGCCACTTCTGGTGAACCAGAGCAGCGCATGGAAACACCATTTACCTTCCCGCCAGAGCGGTACCTATTTATCTCCTTGCACTTTGACGTGCTTTCGAACTACTAGGTGGGCAGGAGTTGAGACCGAACAACGGGAGCTCACCCCGTTGCAGGGATTCGAACTGCCAACCTTCCGATCAGCAAGCCCCAGGCTCTGTGATTTAGACCACAGCGCCACCCGTGCCCCCTGGAAAGAAACATAAGAAGCTTCTATTTACATAATCAGACCATTGTTCCGACTAGCTCAGTATTGTCCACACTGACTGGAAACAGGTACACATGGCTGTTGCTCACCTGCTTGAGAGCACCCTGGCTTCCTCTTCTAATGCAAACCTTCACAAACACAACTTATTATTGTGGGGCGCCAGGTCCTTGTCATTCTTTCGCCCCCATTTTGCTATTTTGCTCAAGCCAGGGGTTGGGGTTGGGTCAGGAGGTTGTCATGCCCATGGTGAGCCTCAGAAATCATATTTTCCTCCCATCCCTCAACAATGAATGAACTTGAGATGCCTGGGATTGAAGATTGGGAGAACACAGCCCAGCAGATTGAGGAACAGCTGTATATTATCTGGAACACAGCTAGATGTTATCCTGGAATGTATATTTTGAATACTTTGAATAATCATTATGTACATAGCAAAATAAAAAAAATTCCTTCAGTAGCACCTTAAGCAAGTAGATAAATAGGTACCGCTGTGGCAGGAAGGTAAATGGTGCTTCTGTGCACTCTGGCTTCCGTCACAGTGTTCCGTTGTACCAGAAGTGGTTTAGTCATGCTGGCCACATGATGTGGAAAGCTGTCTGCAGACAAACGTCAGCTCCCTTGGCCTGAAAGCGAGATGAGCGCCATAACCCCATAGTCGCATTTGACTGGACTTAACCGTCCAAGGGGTCCTTTACCTTTTACCCTTATATTTATGTTTTTAAAATGTTTCCTACTTTGGCTTAATGAAGATACACACAGGAATGTGATGGATGGAAGATGAAGGGGCAGGGTATGGGGAAACTCCCAGGTGACAGCTGGGAGGGCTCACTTTCCTTTGTGTGGAGTAAGGGTTAAGATACAACCTTAAAGAGATTGTTCCATCTTCATGGACTGACACCACCTGCGATACAACATGATAGAGTCCTTTCAGTTGTGGCATCTGGTATTTGGAATGACCTCCCCAAAGAAAGATGCCTGGCTTCATTCCTGCCTCTTTTTGGTTGTGAAGACAATTTTATTTTGTTGGCTTTACTGTGAATTGTGTTTCTGTTTCAAAATTCTTGTGCTGATTGCTGTTTAATTTATATCTTTTAATTTTACTTTATGTTAAATCTGTTTTCTATTTTGGATTATATTGTCTTGAACGCCCTGTGGAACACCCTCCCACCAGATGCCAAGGAAATAAACAGCTATCTGACTTTTAGAAGACATCTGAAGGCAGCCCTGTTTAGGGAAGCTTTTAATGTTTGATGTTTTATTGTGTTTTTGATATTCTGTCAGAAGCCACCCGGAGTGGTTGGGGAGGCCCGACCAGATGGGTGGGGTATAAGTAATAAATTGTTGTTGTTGTTGTTGTTGAACATTTTTTAAGTTGCATTGTGTGCTCCCATTGAAAAGTAGTAAACAACAAACAACAACAAATGGCTGGTGTTTGCCGATTATCAACTTATGCTGGCCTAGTCTGACTAGAAAGAGGTGCAAGGAAGTTGCAGCAATGAGCAATCCTAGTGATTTCCTTGTTCCTCCTCTGTTTTGGGCAAAGTATCTTGCTGGTGGCCTGCACTAACAGCACCCAGACAGCAAAAAGAGTTTGGCTGTTCTTTCAATTTCCAACAGAATGCAATTTGGTTAGCGGCATTGTGGGAAATGAAAAGGGTGGTTAGATCCAACATCTTGGCACTGCTTGGAATGTCGAGCTGGAAAATATTCATTAGGAGTATGCCTGATGCTGGCACCAACCCTGATGCTTAGACTGATAGAAGGCGCAATCCCCACAAGTGGCTGTAGCCATCAGTTCAGACAGCAGGTACTACAGTCACTCAAAATCAGCTCAGCATATGGCTGCAGTACAAACTGAAACAGTATTGCAATCCAGTTGGGCTGAAGGTCATTTGAACTGCTAGTTTTGCCTGCCGGAAGGTGTTTTCTTAAATAGCTGTCTACTTGATAAAACTCAATCCTCTACAAAATAGAAAAAAAAATTCCTTCAGTAGCACCTTAAAGACCAACTAAGTTTTTATTTTGGTATGAGCTTTCGTGTGCATGCACACTTCTTCAGATACACTAGAAACAGAAGTGTTAGACCCTTATATATATACAGAGGGTGGTGGGGGTGGGTGGGAATGGGTGATGGGCTGATGGGAGTGGTAAACCTGAGATGGCTGTTAACGACTGCTGATTACTGCAATTAGTCCTGGGGGAAAAAAGCAAGCAATCCTCTATAGTTTAAGTACGCCTCGGTTTGAGTATTTTCAGTTTAAGTACTCCACAGACCTGTCTGGAATGGATTAATCCACTTTCCATTACTTTCAATGGGAAAGTTCGCTTCAGGTTAAGTACGCTTCAGGTTAAGTACGGACTTCCGGAACCAATTACACTCATAATTCGGGTTAAGTACGCTTCAGGTTGAGTACTCTGCGGACCCGTCTGGAACAGATTAATCCACTTTCTATTACTTTCAATGGGAAAGTTCGCTTCAGGTTAAGTACAATTCAGTTTAAGTACTCCACGGACTGTCTGGAACGGATTAATCCACTTTCCATTACTTTCAATGGGAAAGTTCGCTTCAGGTTAAGTACAGACTTCCGGAACCAATTGTGTTTGTAAACCAAGGTACCACTTTATATTTTTCTCTGCAGCTTGCTGAAACCATCTTTCCTGAATGTGCAAAACTGGGCTGAAAAATCTAATGGAAAACTTAGCAGTTGCTCACAGTGCAGGCTTGAAATTGTCTTAAACTAGGCTTTGTTTTGTTGTGAGATGTCTGGCTGGGGTGTACTTATTTGACAGGAAGTAGTTCTTCTGAGGACATCTCTAAGAGGAAGGTGTACCAGCTTCTTACTGGAAGAAAGGCGTCTCTTGAATTATGGCCTGTATAGAGCTGTAACACCAAGGTAGAGTCATGCATAAGATGTAACTCTGCTTCTATATCAAAATTAGGCAAAACCCACCTTTATTCCCACTTGAAAAGAGGGATCTTGCTCTCCCTCTCCCTCTTTTTGTATCTGCTATATATTCAAAGCAAGCCCTTTTTGCTGTCAGTATACTGCTATTGTTCACGACTCCAAATGTATTAAAAACACAAGGGCATTTTACGATGTGTATTGTGCATGAGAAATATTGTTACATGACAAGCTCCAATTGGCAAGTGAAAAGAGGTTTTATTGAAGGAAATCGCAGCAGCAAACAGTGAACTATGCAGAATAATGGTAATTGTTCCTTTAACATTGGCAGCACACGTTCACTTAATATGACTTGTTCCTCTGTCTCTGCCTCATCAAGACCCAGAGGACCTGTTAGACAAGCAGCCAGCCACCTCTCTCTGGGATCAAGCTGTCAATGCAAACTTGCTTTCTTTTTCTTTCTTCCAGCTAAGCTATACCCCCAGAGCTCCCAAAGCTTTTCCTGACTGAAAGCTTTTCTGAAAAAAAAAATTTTTTAAGCGAGCTCCGTTCTAAATTACATCACATGAGCACTTCTGTTCAGATTGACAGAACAAAAGAGGTGTGTTGGGAAAGGGGGAGGGAGGTTCCAAAAATATTGCCTGCATTGCCTCCATTTCACCGTAGGATTTGCTTCGTTGCAGTTGATCGGGGAGGTTGTTGTGTTAGACTGCTTTATAAACAAAAAGTCCAGAATGAACGTGTGAAATTAGTCAAATAAATGTAACCATGTTCCCTACTTTATAAAAGACAGCCCTCTGTTTTAATGCCTATTGGAGGAAAGCCCTCTGTTTGATGGGCTTGTCTGGTCCATGTCCAGTTTAAAGAGAAAGAACCGTAAGAAAGTTAGAGCAGAGGCCTTACAGATTGAGCTGGCACACATATTACCTGGTCACCCTCTTCCCCACTATGGTGAGATGCATTGCATTTCTGTTTAAATTATGCTAATAATTTATATATTTACATGGTATTTATATAATTCAGGCCTCATCATGGGACTGAAACTGTCTTGGTTGCACTGGTTGATGATCTTCGGCGGGCTAGGGACAAAGGTGAGAGCTGTTTCCTAGTTCTGCTGGATCTCTCAGCGGCCTTTCACACAATCGACCATAAGATCCTTTTGGACCGTCTAGAGGGGTTGGGAGCTGGGGGCACTGTCATACAGTGCTTCCGCTCCTTCCTCCTGGGCCGTGTTCAGAAAGTGGTGGTGGGGGATGAGTGTTCAGACCCCTGGGCTCTCACTTGTGGGGTGCCTCAGGGTTCCGTCCTCTCCCCCATGCTTTTTAACATCTACATGTGGCCGCTGGGAGAGATCATCAGGGGGTTTGGGCTGGGTGTTCATCAGTATGTGGATGGCACCCAACTCTATCTCTGTTTTAAATCAGAACCTGTGAAGGTGGTGAAGGTCCTGTGTGAGTGCCTGGAGGCAGTTGGAGGATGGATGGCGGCTAACAGATTGAGGTTGAATCCTGACAAGACAGAAGTACTGTTTGTGGGGGACAGGAGGCGGGCAGGTGTGGAGGACTCCCTGGTCCTGAATGGGGTAACTGTGCCCCTGAAGGACCAGGTGCGCAGCCTGGGAGTCATTTGGAACTCACAGCTGTCCATGGAGGCGCAGGTCAATTCTGTGTCCAGGGCAGCTGTCTATCAGCTCCATCTGGTACATAGGGTTGGCAGATTCAATAGTGGACAGGACTTCTGTGCCTTTAATTGCCCTGCTCTCTTTTGAATCTGGAAACCTTAAAGAGAAACCAGCAGACCCTTTGCTTGGAAATTAAACAAAGGGTCTGCTGGTTTCTCTTTAAGGTTTCCAGACTCAAAAGAGAGCAGGGCAATTAAAGGCACAGAAGTCCTGTCCACTATTGAGTCTGGCAACCCTACTGGTACACAGGCTGAGACCCTACCTGCCGGGGGGACTGTCTCGCCAGAGTGGTGCATGTTCTAGTTATCTCCCGCTTGGACTACTGCAATGCGCTCTACGTGGGGCTACCTTTGAAGGTGACCCGGAAACTACAACTATTCCAGAATGAGGCAGCTAGACTGGTGACTGGGAGCGGCCGCCGAGACCACATAACACCGGTCTTGAAAGATCTACATTGGCTCCCAGTACGTTTCCGAGCACAATTCAAAGTGTTGGTGCTGACCTTTAAATCCCTAAATGGCCTCGGTCCAGTATACCTGAAGGAGCGTCTTCACCCCCATTATTCTTCCTGGACACTGAGGTCCAGTACCGAGGGCCTTCTGGCGGTTCCCTCATTGCGAGAAGCCAAGTTGCAGGGAACTAGGCAGAGGGCCTTCTCGGTAGTGGTGCCCGCCCTGTGGAACGCCCTCCCATCAGATGTCAAAAGAAAAACAGCTACCAGATTTTTAGAAGACACCTGACGGCAGCCCTGTTTAGAGAGGCTTTTAATTTTAATTGATTATTTTATTCTTCTGTTGGAAGCCGCCCAGAGTGGCTGGGGAAACCCAGCCAGATGGGCGGGATATAAATAATAAATTATAATAATATTATTAATATTATTGATAATAATATCAGCCAGCAGGTTCCTGGCTCAGCTGGGCTATGCTGGTGTAAGACACCAACCTCAGCTCAGCCAGAGATACGATAGCATGACTCTTTCATCGTAGCTCAGCCAGGGCTAAACTGGGACTAGCAAATCTTACACTGTGTTAAGCCTTGAAAAAGTAGCCGTTCTGTTTCCCCTCTACCATTTTAAAGGCTTGTTTCCCCTCTACCAAACTTAGGTCGACTCAGTCAGCAGTAGAGCAGTAGTTCTGCTGCTGAATCAAGTTTGGATCTGCTATACTTTCTATCAGTTTAAATTAAACCAGCATAAATTACACTGGCTTTGCATATTGCTACCTCATGATGTATTTCTGCACACACACACAGCCTGAGAGCACGTCTTATTCAGCTCAGTAGAGTTTTGTTTTCTATTCACAGGTAGCACCCGTTACATTATTGCGAAGTGCTAAAACATGGGGTTGCCTGTGGAAACTGTTTGGAAACACTCAAATTCACCTCTAGTTTGCACTTTACGCTTAAAATCTGCAGTTACTTTGGTCTCCAAGAGGTTGGGCAATAGGGCTGGTCAATCCTTGGGGTGGAGGGTAGGGAGGGAAGGGGAAAAAGAAAAGAAAAATTCCTATGTTTATAAACATGCAGGCTCACCGTACTTTGCAAATCACACCTAGGCACCTGGAGAAGCAGGGATGTCAGGATATCATAAAGGAACAACCCCTCAAAACACAGCTCAAAAGCAGCCTTCAAATTCTCTCACTGGAACAAATCACATTCTTTCTAACCCTCTTCAGCCAGCCAGTCTGTGCTTTGCTTGGGGTTTGGATAGCAAAAATGGGGTTGGATGGTCATCAAAGTGCATCTCATGGGATATATTTGAAGATAATAGCAGTTTTTATGGAGCAGAGAAGGTGCAAGAATATAACAGTGACAACAGTTTTCACCATTGTCTTTGCTGGAAACATGGTGGTTTTTTTAGACTGCAGAATTCAGGAACCCTTTTTATCGATCTCTTGCCTCAAAATCCTACATGAGACTATATTGGGGTTGTTTTTGTGTGTGCCTTTTGTTCATGGGAATGTATTGCTAAAGTCTGTTGAGGATTACTAGTGTGACAGTTCTCTTGCCATGAATCTACTAGGGATTTTATACCAGCGTTTTGTGGGAGGTCTTTGAAATGCCTTTCATGTAGCAATCATTTCCCCCTTTCCTTTGTTGCTCTGAAATGGTGAAGGTGGTATCCTCCCCACCCCCTGCAGCTGTTCCTCTTTAGAGTAGATACTGGATGGTCTAAGGTTTTGAAAATAAACGGGAAGACACTTCATTCCTTGGTATCCAATTTCTGTAGAGTTCAGAGCCGACATTCCAATGCCCACTCTCTCCATAACAGTTCTGAGGCTTAAGATATCACAGGGGAACCACTGTGAGGGACTGCCTGGACCCTGAGGAGCAGTGAGTGGATACTGATGAGTGGGCAGTGGGAAAGGGGGCTTGGAGACTGACTAGGGAGAAGGGATCAGTTAGCTGGGGGACCCTGTAGTAGCCAGGAGGTGAGAGTCAGAGGCAGGAGAAGCTGCAGGATTGGAGCATGAAGGACAGGTGATGGAGGAGGGAGAGAAAGATCAGGCTTGTGCGCAGCTTGCGTGGGGGAGATACATACAATGAAGTCAGGGGTGGGGCCTCTCTGTTGTTGCAACTGCCTCATTGAGTGCACACCTAGGAGTAGCTGGGAGATGTAGGACTGATAAACATGCCTTTTGCCTTAACTTGTAAGTGTGCTTTTGACAATTTCTTTTGTTAATTCCTCACTCTGGACATCCCTTGCCTCACAGTGTCATGACAACCATCCAGAGAACTTTCTGCAAATAGGAGGCATGTAAATGTTGTAATTAAAATACAATAAATAAAATATAGGAACATGTATGAAGATTGTGCTGTTGTGGCTGCTTAGTAAAAGATCAGGAACTCTTCCAAAAACTGGCACACTGAAGAATACACACAGATTGACACAGAAAACCATCTGCATTCATAGATCTGTGTGGCAGAGTGTCATCTGAGCCTCTCTGCATGAACCAAGATTTGTAAGTGACTATTGAAAATACATTGCTCAGTGGGAACACACACAAACACACATATACCCAGATAAATTATTATGTGAATTTTTGTCTGCTTAAAGGTCTTCATTCATAATTGTTCGTGGGGGAAAGAACACGTATTTCTGGTGTATTGCTTTTGCTTCACAAGCAAGCTGCATCACTCACTAAAGGCTGCTTACTCCATGGATCGAAATATCAGCATTCCACCTTCAGCAATCTATGATGTTCCAGATTAACCGGTCACCTGTAGCCATTCAAAATAATGTATGAGGGCTCAAAGTGTGTAGGGCAGAGCTTTCCAAACTGTGTGTCGCAGCATGTTAGTGGGTCGGCTGCAGTGAGTAGGTGTGTCACGTGAACACTCCTCACGCTCTTCTGAAGAAGTGTGCATGCACACGAAAGCTCATACCTATGAGCTTGGTCTCTAAGGTGCTACTGGAAGAATTTTTTTTTAAATTTTTTGTTTCCACTACGTCAGACCAACACGGCTACCTACCCGTAACAAGCTCCTATAATGGGTTAGTTTACACCCCCCCCCCCGGTTTGCTAGTAAAACTGAATTACTGTGTCACGAAATGATGCATGTCTAAAAAGTGTGTCGCCAACTTGAAAAATCTGGAAATCTCTGGTGCACTGCCCCCAGCAACCCCATGCATGCTGGCTGGTTCCACAACCATTCCACTAAACAAAATCTTGCAGGAAGATTTTGAACATGATTAGAATCCTGAGTGTTCAGTGTTTCCAGTCGCAGAGATTGGATTTCATGCTCAACTGAATGTGGTTAGATGGAATTCCACTCCAGACTGACCTATCTTGGGTTGTCCTATCTTGGGTTACAGCTACCTCCTGTTATCACCAGGTTGGGCACCTTCTTCCATACCAACAACCTTTCGACTGGGGCGGGGGCAGGGGCAGTTGTCACTGAAGTGCTGGTGGTCTTGGGCTGCTGCACAATGGTGAGTGGGTGCTCTCCACTCTGTTTTATTTATTTACTTTTAAATTAACATGATTGCATATTTTGTAACACTGTAAAGTGCCCTGGGATCACTATGAAGAGTCCTCTCCAAATTCAGTAAGTATAACCACCATTTTAGGAAGGCATATGGAACACCTTATGTGTACTATTGAAAAATGGAAGAGTTTTTGTTGTTGTTCAAAAGACAGTCAAAATCTGTGCCAACTACCTGGTGGATATCACTGATCCCACCCTTCGGAGAGCTTTCACAATGGCCTGGTTTCAAACATTGCCAACTGCATACCTGACCGGTAGATTTACAAAAATCCCAGCAGAACACTGTTTATGCCCTTGCTTCATGAAAATTAAAGAGGATCTTATACATTACCTCCTCTATTGCCCCATTTACTCGGGCTTTAGAGACGCGATGCTGCAAACTATACCCAACTCTATAATCAATCTTGAAGATAGAGTAAAAATTTTGTTAGTTGATGCTAACCCACGAATTACCCATGTGGTAGCGGTCTTTGTGATGAAGGCCATGAAAGACAGGGAAAGATTTATGGATGATAAAGTAAAGACCCCTTCATCGTCTGTTTAACTGGTTGCTTGTTTTCCTTCTCTTTCTGTTTTGTGGGATGAAGGTTTTGTTGGGATAGTATGTAATGAATTTTAACATTTTTAATTATTGTTGTGTTGATATTTGTGTACAGGCATGGTCCTCACAATAAAAGGTTTTGTTGTTGTTCAAAAAGAGAGCAATTTGTGTCAACCCCATGTCCTGATAAAAAGGCTTGAACCCTAAGGTTTTTTTTTCTTCCATTGATGCAATGGTTGTGGGCAGGGGAGGGGTGTTGTCGATTCTTCTCTCTATCTGCATCACATCCCACATAATTCCTAAGTGTTTCCAGTTCCAGTTCCCAGAAATTGGGGAAGGGGCACATGAAAGAGGGAGGTGAACTCAACTTGATTCATGGAGGAGAAGTCAGGATCCATGCCACTTTGTGTGAAGTGGTTCTTTCCTATGTTTCTAAATTCAGTAGAAACAACGTTTGATATTCTTTACACCAACATTATTCCCTACTATGATTTTTACTAATGGTGTGTTCATAAGAAATTCAGAACAGAGAAAGGGTTACCATTGTATGTTAGCACGTTAGCATTTTAGATATAAAGAAGGCTTCAGCTGGGGAAAATTAAGAATTAGTTAACTGGTTACAGAGCTTTAATTAAAGGTTACACGTGGGCTACCTCATATTTTTATTCTCTGTAACCAACCGGCAAGAACTAAACTTCTGTGCCACAAATTAGAGCACAAACTTGTTATTCTTTAACCTGCAGAAACAGTGCAGGTTGGATGTAATATATTTTATGTGTTGCGTGTGCTTTTCCCTTTCACTATATCCACATCCAAGTCACAGGTAAGGTGATTTATATTTAATAGGAATCTTATGGGACCATCAAAAAGGGCATTTATTTGCTACTGAAATATCAATTAAGATAATATGCAAAGTAATACAGTAATCAAATAAACCTGATGGATAACATAAACTTTCTTTCCCCCCACCCCCCACCCCCAAAGCTGCACAGGCATGCTAACAAATCTATTTGATCAATATATGGGATGTAAAAAAAGAAAAGGAAAAGGAAAGAGAAGATTGACTGATGAATAAAATGAAACTGACACAAATAGGCTGACAGCCAGTTTCAAGTCTCTTTAGGGCAAATGCAATTAACTTAGAATAATAGACTCAAATTTGATGGTTAGAAATGCATTTTTATTAACAATCACAGCCTGAATCATTATGTGAGCTTATGAATAAAATTGTACTTATATTTAGCATGTGTGTGTGTGTGTGTATACATATATCAAAGTATATATTAAGAAAAGGAGAGAACATTGTTTTTAAGCATCAGAATGAGAAGGGTGTGTGTGTGTGAAGAAACCTGATGAGATTTTAAATAAAGATGCATATACAACCATATCTGTAAATACAGCAAGTATACAAGGATGCGGCGCTTAGACATACAGTATAGCACAGATCATCACCTCCCCCCAGCCAGCTAGTCCCCCAAACTCCTAGGCCTTTGGGGATATAGATCTGCAATCAGGGTTTTTACCAATTTCATTCTGAAGAAGAGAAGTCATTACTAGAAAACTATGCTCATTCTCTTTAGTTTAATAGCTTTTTAAAATGATTCATTTAAGGAAGAAAAGATTAACACTATATTTACCAAGTGTTTTATTTCTGCTAGCAATGCCATCACAGTGACATTTTGTAACCTATATTTAAACTTTTCTTTTCTAAAAAGTAGTGGAAGGATTGGTAGTGTTGACATTTTTTTCTATGGCATGTTTGTCATGGACCCTATTTGCACAAATAATGTTGTTCGAAAACAAAAATTGATGGATATGAGAATAATAAGAGAAAGGGGATATGGGCTGAATATGATGTGATATTCAGGGTATAATCTTCAGGATCTGACTATGGGTTGACGCAAAGGTGTACCCATATTTTTTTTTTCATCTGGTCATAGCTACTTGTACTGCAGCAGAAGTTACTCTTGAGGATCTATCACTTTTCAAGGTAAACCTTTTAGATAGAGGGTGAAAGTAGCTGTGCTAGAAAGGGGGGGTGGGATGGGATTGTGGGTGTCAAGTCTTTACAGGATTCCAGGAATTGGGATTCCAAGATCCAGAGAGAGCTGGCTGCCGGTCCAAGGGGGCTCTAAGCAGGTGTGTAGTCTCAGATGGGCAGAAGTTCCAAAACAGCAATCAAGGCTCAGATGGACTGGAAGCAAGTTTGCAGTCAAAACTAGGTATGGTTAAGTTCCAGAGCAGCAGTCAAGGATCTGGCAGACCAGGGGCAAGAACAGATTAAAAAACAGACAGGCTGGCAAGTAACTAATGGCCATAGACAAGTGGTTAGGTCTGCCTTCCCTAACTTCCAGGTGTTTTAGACTACAACTCTCTGAATTCCTGACTATTGCCCAATCTCTCCATCTACCGGAGCACCACGATCAGTCATCTGTGGGGCAGGGAGGGGATAAGTCTTTTGCCTGATCTATCCAGATTCTTCTTGTAGTCTTACATTCTCTTCTCCTTGTATGCTGCATTCCTGGAGACAATCATCTCCCACTACACATGGCTAGTGTTTAATCCCTTCAGTAACACCACATGTCATCAAGCCCCGAGTTCTTCCATTCCACTAGAAATTTTATACAGGTGTGAATCTTTTAACTTTCGAATTTCTTTCTTCTGTGCACAGTGTACCAGAAGAATATCCCTTAAAAGCTTAGTCTCTCCCCAACCCCCATTAATCAACTTAAAGGTTATTTCCAAGAGTGAAAGCAGTCAGTCACTTTACTAAATTGCCTTCATTTTCATGTTTACCTGCATAGTACCTACACATAATGTCAGTTTTGTAATTTTAGTTTGCTATAATTTATAATTTACTTACTTTTCTTTGGTAATTTATCACCTGCTCTTCATTAGAATCAATGCCAGAGCAGGATATAACATTAAAATATATAACACGTAATAAAACAAAACAATCTTTTTAAAACAAAAAACAAACCCAGCCAGCACAACAATAAATCAAATTTATATCACAGTATCATGAGAACAACAAAACATCTAGTCAAATGCCTCAGAAAATAGAAATGTCTTTGCGAGCACAAAATGAATTGTGGCTGACTTGAATACTGTGATGTGCTGAAGGCTGCATACGCACATTTTGTTCTAGAATCAACGGAGGCTGATTTTTCTATATACACAATCTAGATCAGGCACCCCCAAACTTTGGCCCTCCAGATGTTTTGGACTACAATTCCCATCTTCCCCAACCACTGGTCCTGTTAGCTAGGGATCATGGGAGTTGTAAGCCAAAACATCTGGAGGGCTGCAGTTTGGGGATCCCTTATCTAGGTCCACTGAGTATTTTTTTTGCCCCTGAAAAGTGCTTCATAAGAAGCTCGTTTTATTTCCAAAATGAAAGCAGACAGCAGATTGGTTCTGCATTACCCCATAATGTGTCCATTTGAAAGCAGGCGGTCCTCGCAAGTATCCCCACCTGCGCAATGGTGTTGTGGGTGGGTGTCTACCAAGATCACAATCACCACTTCCTTCTTCATTCACCTGCAACATGTGCAGGGAGAAAAAGGTGTGGATAACCTAATCGGGGAAGGGTTTTCAAATGTGTATTAAGTAACCACACCTATCCATGTGGACAGCAAAATCTAGAATCAACCTGGATTGAAAGTATCCAGTGGAGAATGAGTGTGGATGATTCCAGACTGAGAAAAACAACATTTTGGGGTCCTATAACTGGGTTAGCTTGCATGGAGCCAAAGTCATAAACAGGGACTGGTGGTGCCTGCCTGATTACATTTCCAAACAATGGCAAAAAGAACAAACCACAGGTGCAACAAAATCACCAACCCAGCACAGAGAGCAAGGTACATCACATCCTTCATTCTGATAACCACCATTCCATTCCATTTGAGCTCTTGAGGCATTCCACCACCACCACCCCCCACAACTATCCAAGCTAAATGGTTTCCTAAATAAGCACAAGACCAGGTGTTTCTGAGGGAGGAATGGAAATAAATTCTAAAACATCATGTGCAAAATTGGTAATCTCAGCTCATCAGTGCCAGCTACCGAATTTTTTTCCATATTAAAAAGAGCAAAGTGTGAGAGACTAGGGTGAACATTTTAAGAAATGCTGCTTAACAGCTTCTTAAAAATCTGAATTAGCCTCTGGCATGGTTTCCTTTTTATCCTCCCTCAGTATAATGAAGTTTAGACATCATCATCATCATCATCATCATATTTTATACCCCACCCATCTGGCTTGGCTCCCCCACTCTGGGTGGCTTCCAAAAAATATTAGAGACACAAGAAACATAAGAAGAAGCTTGATACTGAGTCAGGCTCTTTGTCCTTCCGGCTCAGTGTTGTCTACACAAACTGTCAGGAGCTCTCCGGGTTTCCGGACAGAGCCCCTACCTGCTGGAATGCTGGTCCTTCTTCAGATGTTTAGCCACTGAGTGGTGGCCCTTCAATTCTTACTCTTGGTTGCAATTAAAAAGTCATTTACATGAGATTCCTGCATTGTAAAGGGTTTGATTAGATGACCCTCAGGGTCTCTTCCAACTCTACAATTCTATGATTCTATGCATCTGAAGAAACAAAGGAAATCATGTATGCACATAGAAATGCCTGTATTTTCACTCCTACATCCCCTTCACTCAACAAGCACAGTTTTTATTCATTTTTCATATGAATTTTGCTTATGTATGTTGCACATACAGTACACCAATCAACATCAAAATACCAAACATATAACAATAATGAAAAAAGAAAAAAAGAAAAAATATCTCATAGTTATAATTCTTGTTTCTTAACATTTTGACTTCCTCAAGTCCCCCCTTACTGTTTCATTATAAATCATCTTTAGTAATTTCTATATCATAATTTCAATCAATTTATTAATTATCTATCATTCTTTTCACTTATTCTTACTTAACACTTAAACAAGCAGTTTTCTTGCACACAACTGACTTCTCTGAATCACAGCCTATGTGAACTTTCTGTGTGATTCAGAGCAACAAGCGCTATATCTCTCTCGCATTTCTTACTGAAGTTGATGTATGAAAAGGGGCAACCTAGGAATGGTGAGTAAAACAGGATTCTCAAGTTTCTGCTTCCTGTGTGTTGATAAGAACCCTGCTGAAGACTTCAGAACAGCTGGGAGAAGAGCAGCCAAAAGCCAGGAGTGGGCAGAAAATGCCCCTGTGCTTCTGATAAACCCTGTTCCAGCATCTTTGGTCTCTTGCATGTACCGTACAAGCAGGCACTTGTGCTTGTGCAAAGCAGACCTATTAAATCATTCTGATTTTCCAATTCCCCTAGACTTGAGTCTCCCTTGCCCCTCAGCTCAGCTGCAGGTGCTCAGGAGGGAGGAAAGAGGAAAGCTTCACTGTGTGAGTAGAGTTTTGCACCACTCTTCTATGGCTCCCATGCTGCTGCTGCTGCTGCTCCTTGGACTTGGTGTCATGCCTTTATTTCTGCTGCTGCCAAGTCTGAAGTGAGAGGCAGTCTAAGAAACAGGGCATTGGAATGGCCCCAGAATAATCCACCCCAAGTCCAGCAGACACAAAGCTCTGCACTCGATTAGCCTTTCCTCCCCAGAGAATCTCAATAATACCGTATGTGTGGCTTTGTGTGTTTTTACGGACAGAAGAAAGACCATAGTGATCATTTGATTCAATGGCTAAATAATACAAAGCATAGAAATCCATCCAGTAATTCTTGAAGTGGAGGGAATTAACATCGCCGAGTGCATCAGTGAACAATGTCAAGCCCAAAGAGACAACGCAAGGCCAGTTTTCCATCTCACATTTAGTGCTCAATCCCTTTCTTGATGAAGCGAAAGGGGGGGGGGATTTGCTGTTGACTTTGATGGAAGCAGGATCAAGCCCTTTCTTTGCGAGCAGTGACATGGAAGGTGGTGTTATGAAGAATGATTATATTTAAAATAGCTGTGATGTAATATCAATGTCAAGTCCATTATTTAAACAGATGTAAATTTGCTCCGCTCTTGAACTCTGGTGAATTTTGATGGCAATATTAAAGGGATACTATTAAAACTGCTTAAAACATCTATTTGTTGGAGAGACAGGAAGGAGAGAACATGTGTACATGGCATTGGCGGGGACCTGGTTCAAACTGCTTCCTTAATCACTTGCTGCAATTATTTATTTGATTTGCAGAGCTTCTTATATTCTAGCAAATTATAATATGAATAAGCAGCTAAAAGAGGAAACAGCAAACACATATTGGATCATGTGCATGTACTTAAAATTAGCTTCGTTAGGACAATTTTTTGCACACATCTGTAGGTCTCCCTCCTTCCAATGAGCTCAGGGAACCAAAGATGGTATTATCCCATTATGAGCTCACACAGCTATGGAGCCCACTCCCAGTACCACCCTCTGGCAACTGCCAGACCCCCAAACCCCAGCCAGTCCTACCAGTATTGGGATTTGCCTTGAAGCCAATCCAGTATCTGGTGTTTGTGTCAGCCATTTTACATTTCTAAACTATGCCCCTGACATAGTGCCAGTCCATGGCATTGTGGGAAATTACAATGGCTGCCAGGTCCAGCTCACAGGCAGCTCAGGGATGATAGGAACTGGAGTCTTGCAACACCTGGAGCTGAAAGTTCTCCTTCCCTCCCTATAGCAATGTCTGAAGTTAGCGTCAACAAAACTATTTGGGAAAGTGGGGAGGGGGGGGCAATGAAACTCTGACAAAGGTTGTGTTGCCAAACTCCAAACCCCTCATATTCATCCATTAAAGTTGGCGGTTCTTTTAAGGATAACAAGCATATATATCTCAGTCCATTATCACAATGTCTTGAGGATGGGAACTTGCCATTAATAAATGCAGAGCACACGGGTCAAAAATATCAATATGAAAAATGGAAAATATTTTCAAGTATTACATTAGTGTCAAAACTTGGGCTGACGGAGAAATCTGAGGAAAGTAATGTGCAGTGGAACATTGGAAAGAGAAGTGGCGGTATTTTAGAAGAGCGCATATCCTCAATTACAAGGCTAATTGCTTGTTTTTGAAAATGTGTGTGTGTATATATATATATATATATATATATATATATATATATATATATGGCTAATTGGAGGGAAATGGCGAAGGTGCTCACATTTCCAAGTCAGATTGTACCATTAACAGAACATTTGGGGGCAGATCAGAGACTTCCTAAGATCCCAAAATTCCGCAGCAGTCCCGCTCAACCTGAAACAAAACCAAGCTGACTGGCGAAACCCCCCAAAACGTGAGAAGGGAAGGGATGAAGTGTGTGTGAAGGGAAGGGGGAACTGAAGGAATGAAAATGGACACATCTTTTCATCCCTAATAGGGAAGGGAGACTGAAGAATGTAGGTACTTGGAAAAGTAAGAGGAGGAAGGGTATTGGGGAAAGACCCTGTTATCCCTAACCAGCGAAGAGAAAGGGGTGGGCCTGCAATTCTCCCTGTCGCAGCCACTATCTGCAAGGTACAAGACTTCATGCATTAATATTGTTTATGCTGCATTGTCACCGGGGAAGGGCCATGTCAGTAGTGCCTGCTGCATTTTCCAGAATCGACAGCAATACTAGAAGGGATATCCAAGTACCCATTTTGTTGCTCTGGGACCCAGACATTTTCCACTGCATGAGTATTAAATACAATGGGACAGAAAGGTACAAATTAAGTCATTTTATGCATAAAACTGCTACATTTGAAACCTAGTTAAAATTATTTTAATGACATACGTAAAGTGAAATATCAGGTTTCCCCTTTTCTTCCTTTTTCTTGGCTTTGGCGTCACGCAGGCATATTAATGATTATTTGTCAGTGTCACACTGTTTGCTTACAAGGTATGAAGGCTTTTTAGACACTATGATGACAGCTTTTGATTCGCTTGATAATATTTGGAGTAAGCCATAAAAGCCAATCTCTGAACGAACAGACCACTTTTATTGGCTTTTAGTCCCATTACTGCTATCATAAGTGGTAAATTGGCCTGATGCAAGTAATGCTGCTGCATCATACTGGAAAACCACTGCTTAGTTTTCAACTTTATTTATTTTTACATGGTTGTACTTTAAGATATGATGGTTAAAAGCTAGTGCATCACAGCCCTACCAGAGGTCCCCTCTGAGGCATGGCTCCTAGCGGCCTGTGAGAAAGTGTGGTTGTGGTTCTACTGCTGCACCTATTTTGTGAATGAAATGTTCTCTGGTATAAAGCGTATCACAAAGCCCAGGCAGGAACAGATGGAAAACAGTGCCTAAGTCAAGCCAAATTGCTGCCAAATTATAAGCACAGGCTGGCTTTGCACAACAACAGTGAACTGTACTGTACTCGATAGGCTGTCCCTCAACTTTTGGCACAGACCAGCAAAAGTACAGCTATGGTTCTCTGCAGTGCAGGGGCAGGGAACATTTATCAGCTGCATTCCCTAATGAGAAGCCATATTTCGGTGTGGTTTGATGTTTTGTTTTGTCCCTTTATATTTTGTTGGAAGTCACCCAGAGTGGCTGGGGTAACCTAGTGAGGTGGGCAGGTGAGGAGGAGGAGGAGGAGGAGGAGGAGGAGGAGGAGGAGGAGGAGGAGGAGGAGGAGGAAGAGGAGGAGGAGGAGGAGGAGAAGAAGAAGAAGAAGAAGAAGAAGAAGAAGAAGAAGAAGAAGAAGAAGAAGAAGAAGAAGAAGAAGAAGAAGAAGAAGAAAATATTAATATCCTGGAAAGTCATCTTAAGGAGGGACACACCACTGCCTCATTCAAGACAGACGGTAGCACCCTCTTCTCCATTCTATCCCTCCCTCGACCCACCCATTCAGCCATTTGGCTAGCTCTAACTGTGAGACCAAATTGCAAACATGCGCTGGATTATGGAGAAAGCTAGAGAGTTCCAGAAAAACATCTACTTCTGCTTCATTGACTACGCAAAAGCATTTGACTATGTTGACCACAGCAAACTATGGCAAGTTTTTAAAGAAATGGGAGTGCCTGATCATCTCATCTGTCTCCTGAGTAATCTCTATGTGGGACAAGAAGCTTCAGTTAGAACGGGACATGGAATAACTGATTGGTTCAAAATTGGGAAAGGAGTATGACAAGGCTGTATATTGTCTCCCAGCTTATGTAGCTTATATGCAGAATTCATCACGTAAAAGGCTGGACTGGATGAATCCCAAACCAGAATTAAGATTGCTGGAAGAAATATCAACAACCTCAGATATGCTGATGACACAAGCTTGATGGTAGAAAGTGAGGAGGAATTAAAGAACCTTTTAATGAGGGTGAAAGAGGAGAGTGCAAAATATGGCCTGAAGCTCAACATCAAAAAACCTAAGATCATGGCCACTGGTCCCATTACCTCCTGCAAATAGAAGGGGAAGAAAGGGAGGCAGTGAGAGATTTTACTTTCCTGGGCTCCTTGATCACTGCAGATTGTGACAGCAGTCACGAAATTAGAAGACGCCTGCTTCTTGGGGGAAAAGCAATGACAAACCTAGACAGCATCTTAAAAAGCAGAAACATCACCTTGCCGACAAAGGTCCATATAGTTAAAGCTATGGTTTTCCCAGTAGTGATGTATGGAAGTGAGAGCTGGACCATAAAGAAGGCTGATCGCCAAAGAATTGATGCTTTTGAATTATGGTGCTGGAGGAGACTCTTGAGAGTCCCACGGACTGCAAGAAGATCAAACCTATCCATTCTGAAGGAAATCAGCCCTGAGTGCTCACTGGAAGGACAGGTCATGAAGCTGACGCTCCAATACTTTGGCCGCCTCATGAGAAGAGAAGAATCCTTGGAAAAGACCCTGATGTTGGGAAAGATTGAGGGCACTAGGAGAAGGGGACGTCAGAGGACAAGATGGTTGGACAGTGTTCTCGAAGCTACGAACATGAGTTTGATCAAACTGAGGGAGGCAGTGGAAGACAGGAGTGCCTGGCGTGCTCTGGTCTATGGGGTCATGAAGAGTCAGACACGACTAAATGACTAAACAACAACAACAAACTGTGAGATCCAGCTCTGTCTGAACCTGAGTGGTTTTATGCCTCCAAGGGTGTCAGAACAATGCTCTTTTCGCCAGATGACAAAAGGCCATGTACCACTGAAAAAAGCTCTGCTGGATGACTACTCGCAGGTGCAACAATGCAAGAGAAGTAAGTTTTATTTACCACCACCATGTGGTGGGCATGATGGTGCAACCTCGCCTGTGTTTGGTTAGATTTGGACAGAGTCAGTGTCGGAGTCTGGTGCAAAAGTTCACTCTCACACAACACACACACACAGGAGTTTTATTTCAGACTGGTTTGTTTTAATGGTAAGAGATTAATCTCGTCTTTATTATTTATAGTCCAAAGAGTAATTCATGATTAAATAATATAAGAAGCCAGGCTACAAATTTACCTTTTAATTATAGATGCGGCAACACTGCTAAATTGTGTTCCTGTCTCCACTAAGTAATCTCTGGAATCTAGCAGAAGAAACTTGGCACCTGAGCCATTCCATCAACGTCGAAAGAAAGTGTTCCCCTTCCTATTCAAACTGCTTGCAGGGATTTTCCAGCAAAGCTGAAGTGAAGTCTAATTTGTGCTAGTAATTAGTACAAAGATGCATTGTCAGCCATGAGGCCTTTAATGAAAAAAAATTGGCCAGAGAAGCCCAAAACACCCAACTACTTCTTCCCTTGTCCTTTTAGTGGAATGGGTTAGTGCGCTCTCTTGCTCTCTCTCTCTCTCTCTCTCTCTCTCTCTGTGTGTGTGTGTGTGTGTGTGTGTGTGTCAATTTCAGGTTCATATTTTGGAGAAGTGAAAGCACACACACAAAAGGACATGACACAAAAGGTAACAGGGATGTGGAGGGAAGAGGAGAAAGCATAAAGCTCAAACCATTTTGCATTATATGAAACATTTAGAATTTTAATTAATTGGTTGGCATTTTTATTGGTAATTAAGTGCTATATAAATTTTGCTGAATCATTAAAATAAGTACATCACCATGCCAATGCTCTTTCTCTCCACTCCCAGAAGAGCAGAAACAGACCATGGACGAAGAAGTGTAAACCGGCAACAGGCATCAACTACAAAACTTGTAAACTGAGCTCAATGTTAATTTCCCTGCTGTTTATCAGGATGGACAGCACAGCTGTCTGTCTGGTGCTGTCCCAACAGAAGCATTTCCTACACCTCCCTAGTTACTGTAACATTGTTTCTCTGAGTGCATTTGAAATCTTTCCCTCCCCAGGAGATTGCACTGCAGAGTTCAAGAGCCACTCAGCTTATAAAACTGCAATTAATAGCAGCAAGCTGGAAGTAGGCTACATTTGATAGACTCTGTGCCCACTGGAAGGGAGTCTTTAAATCTGCTTTTTTACAACTTAAAGGAAGGGTTGCATTGATTAATTCACTTGATCATAGGCATGAAGCTGACAAGGCATCTTCCAGAGATTTTAGCCCTCTGGGATTGGCATCATCGCTTTTCGGCCACATTTTGCCCTGTTCTTTAAAGTGGAGAGGAGTCACCTAAGGTTACACAACGTGTGTTTTAAATATTTTACCTGATGCCCCCATGAATAAGTAACTCTGCCACTAGCAACCTTTTGCTAAAATACATCCCTGCTCCAAACTTCAGGAAACAAGCTGGTTTAAAACGAGGGAAAGACCTGGCTCGTTCCTCTGAATGACTGGCTGCATGCACACACACACTTCCCAAAAAGCTCCAACAGTGTCCACAGGTCACCACATTTTGTCAGGAAGGGTCATAGCTCAGTGGCAGAGCATCTGCATTGCATGTAGAAAGCCACAGGTTCAATCCCCAGAATCTCCACGTACGGCTGGAAAAGAGTCATTGTCTTATTGAGCTGGATGGATCAGTGATAAGACAGCTTCTGGTGTTCATATGTAAAAATCCCAACGCTACTGGTCCTCCTAAATTTTCTATTGCACGCCCTCCTTTAAAATAGCACAGGCATGCCTTCCATGTGTGGTTGGACTACAACCTCCATAATCCCTGGACATTGGCCATGGTAGCTGGGGTTTATGACAGTTGTATTCCTACAGCATCTGGAAGTGAACACTTTGCTTGCCCCTGGAATAACACATGCCAATGCTTTGTTAGGAGATGGACTGCAAAACACCTAGTCTCTATAATTTCCCCCATTTAGAACCTGCTCTTCCAGCAACAGCAGTTTGTGCCAATGGGAATTCAAAGGGCTTAACCTTGGCTGGATCATGTCCTACATTTGTGTCTCCTATCCCTCTTCTTATTCCTTTTCTTCCAGGGGCTGATGCTACTGGAATCAAATATCAAACAACCTCCTCGAAAAATGCATGGCTCTGTGTTCGGCTCAGCACTTCCTCCACGAATGAAGCGGGTTATGACCTTATAGCCAATAAACATTTAATGGATACATTATAAAGATCACAACCTCTTACTAGTGCACACAATGATGGCCCTCGCAGCACATAACGTATTATTTTGCAAAATGTTTTGGAAGCTCTGAGGGCGCAAGGCGCTAAATAAAGAGAGCTACTATGCCATATCTTTATGGCATATTTCTTCCACTGTGTGGTTCACGGTTGTTGTTTTTAGAAGGCACAAGTAATCAATACAAAACCAGGAATAAAAATAACTTTCCTTTAAAATTGGATGCTAAAAGAACACGCTGCTTTCTTTCTTTTGCAGACAGGATCAGGTTCTACTATGCAACTCACTCTTTTTGCTGAGAGACCTGAAAACTAATATTTTTAAGTGGTGCGGAGCAAAAATAAATAAACATTAAAAACCATTAATAAAACATTGGGGCAGCAGAGAGGGGAATCCTGTTCATCTTTCTGCTAGCTGCTTCCTAACACACCCAGTGCCCCAAATCATCTGGTTCTATCCCTGCCTTCACATTGATGACTGGTAGCTTGCTGTCTATAGAGAGGCGAGAACTACATCTCTCTTTCCCACCACACCACAGAACTATGGGAACAGCCAAAGCTTTGCCATTTATGCAGATAGCCCCAGGTCCAATCCCCAGCATCTCCTCGTAGGCCTGGATACATCCCCGATCTGAAACCCTAAAGAGCTGGATGGACCAATCTCTTATTCAGTATGTTCCTGAAACAAGTCATATGTATTTCAAGACCAATAAGCCCTAATCAGCCTCTGTTCGCCTAGGATTACCTTCCAGGTAAGAAACGCTGGTACCCAGAGGTGGTACACTGCACATTTCATGTTGCAAACTAAGCAAACTGAAAACAGCTAAGTGTTACTGATGGCCACTCTGATCTGCAATGCTAATAGGGCTGTACATTCATCAAGGGTGGGGGACCAACAGTTCAAAGGGGTTCAAGGTGGCATACGTGGTTCTACACCTCCACCACAACTTGTATGGTAGGTTAGGCTGGGAGACAATGGCTGGCCAAAGGTTACTTGGTGAGCTTTATGGCTGAGTGGAGATCTGAACCCAGGTCTCCCAGGTCTTAGTTCAATATTGTAACCACTAGGCCTTACTGACCTGTTTTGGGGCACCACCAGCAGCAGAATCCCATGTGCTGCACCTCCCATTGGCACAGTGAAAGCCCCTACAGTGGTGGAGTCCCCTGCCAGTGGACAGGCCCCTCCACCAAATGCTATTTCCGCTCCAGTAGCAAAGATAATGGGAGTTGCTCTCTTCATTAGTATACCTATTGCACAGGAGTAATTGCGCTAATGCCACTGTAGCAAAAACAAGAGAGACCTGTGGCATTTTGAAGACTAGACTTTGTCTACGGTGAAAGGCAGTCTTCTATACATACTGGCAGTGCCGGATTTACATATAAGCTAAACAAGCTATAGCTTAGGGGCCCACTCTCTTGGGGGCCCCAATTTTTTTTAAAAGGGAATAAAACCTGGATGTACATTCCCAAAATATAAGATAAAAAAATAAAATGAAATAAAATAAAACCTACATACATCAACAGTGTTTTGTGTTGTGTAGGTTCCTATGGTGTAAGTAATGGGCCCCGCCTGCTATATAAAGGGCCCCATTACCTTCAGTAGCTTAGGGCCTCATCAAACCTAAATCCAGCCCTGTATACTGGGAATAAATAAATACAATGTGGCATTACTTTTCATACTACGTGCACCATGAATGTTCAATGCTGCTGCAGTTTACAACCAGGACAGCGCTGTCATCCTCTCAGACTAAACGTGTTAGTCTTTTGGCAGCCACAGTTTAAAACTCTGTTGTTTCCATTATCATGCAGATGTGAGAACAACATGCAGCTATGTCGAAACATTGCGTATTTTTGAGACAAAACATGTTCTTCTTCTTTGCTCCTTCTAATACTAGTGTATTTCTCAAATTAATCTGAGCAACAGCAAACCAAATGCCACCAAGACATGCATCCATCTCCCATTAAAACTTTTAATGCCATTATTTGCATTCCAGCCATAAACGTTTGCCAAGCATAATTTCACAGATACCATTTCTCTTTCCTGCATCCTTACTTTATGTCAGATGCTTCAAAAATTCTTTTTGACTGATGGGTGGCACCTATGGCTAACATTTATATCGCTACCGGGTAGATCTAGAAACTAGGCCCACTTCGAATGCAGCACCTGAAACTTTTCTTAGATTTTTTTTTTTTAACTCAGGATGAACAATTTGATTACTGAAAAACAGGACTCTCTAAACTTTAGGCCAAGCCCCAGAATAAGCAAAATGCACTTGCCACTGCTGTGGAGTTAGGAGTTAACCACTGTTGAATTAGACTCTGTTGTGGAGTATTACTGTTATTAGGAAGTATTTCCAGTGATAAACAGTACAACTCACCTTCTTTCAACAACGCTGAAGTATTTTGCTGGTCATTTTCAAAGCTCGGTGTTGTTCTAATTTTCACTTTGTCTGTCTCTGCTTCTGACATCTACGTAGTAGGAAGTAAGATATTATCAGTATGTTTGAAGTTTGAACATGGTGAAAACAATCCCTGCAAAGTTAAAACACTTTATGCAGCAAAGATTCATCTACTCAAAAGCATAGCTGCCAAGTTATCCCCTTTTTTAAGGGATTTTCCCTTATGCTGAATAGGCTTCCTCGCGAGAAAAGGGAAAACTTGGCAACTATGCTCAAAAGTCCCATTGAGCTCTGCAGTGCTTACTCTCCGGTATGCAGGTATAGGACTAAAGACTTAATTATTTCCCATTGTGATCCATGCAATGTGCAGTGTAATCCTAAGCAAGCAAGTATGTCCCCCTCAGTTCAGTATAGTCTCCTCCCTAGCAACTGTGTTTAGGATTGCAGCTGTACAACACAACCTTATTTCTGCATGTCTACTCAGAAGTAAGTTCCAATGAGTTCAATGGGACTGACTTTCAGGTATGTGCATACAAGATTGCAGCCTTAAAAGAATTTAGCTTTTGGTGGGGTTTTTTCCCATTCTCTATATTTATATACTCAGACGTTTGTGCCATGTTAAATAAAGAACATTACCCCTTATTTTTTTCTAAAGATGCTGTATGCTGTAACATCTCTTGCATTAAACCAATATGCCTTTTCGGAGTGCTTTATTAATATTAAATGTGTTCTTCGATGGCACTCCTATCAATTTCACGTTGAGTTGTATTAATAATACTTACGAGTAAATTACAGCACACAGATATGCCGTGCTTGGGTAGGATGTGCCCCTCTGCCTGCTTAATGTGATTCTAAACAGAAATAAAGCAAGCTATTAAGCTGCTCACAAATAAATATCAATAAAGAGAAGTTCAGCTAAAGTGTAACCAAAATTTCCTTTACCACCATCCCCAGCCATTTATCTCTCCTAATGAAAATCACCAGCCCCCAAAGCATGAAAAATTACAGTACCTGGGAGTGTTATGTGTGTACATTAGCCTGCTGAGTATTATGTGGATTTCCTGTTGCAGTTTACCTCCGCGGATAGCTACGAAAAAAACAATAACCCTGGGCTGTCCAGTCTTCTTCTAATTGATTTTCATCCTCTCAGAGTCCAATTAGCTCAAACATTGCCATAGGATTACATGCACATTCCAAGCAAAAGAGGTGAAGATAATGAGGTCCAGGAGCCTTTGCTTAGACTGCAGCCTCCCAGGTTGTGTAATGTCCAGCATTCCCTTAGACTGACAAAACTAAAAAGATGAGCACGGCAGTCTCTCTTTCCTCTGCTGTGGAGTGTCAGATTTGACTTGCAGCCAGAACCAGCCAACTTAGTGCTAAAGTGATTTTCTCCCCCCCCCCCCAAAAAAACCACCTTTTCTAGTTTAAAAGTTGGGTTTCGGAAGAAACTACATAACACGTAAAGAACAGTCCAGACCAAAAACTGCAATGCATCTGGCAGTGATTCTGTATAAAGGAAGAGGCACGTGATCAGCTGTGCCCAATCTGAACGCTGTTGACCCCTGGTGGAAGCTGTGGCCCTCCTGGAGAATGCTGGACTACAATTCCCATCACCCCTGACTATTGACCATGCTGTTGGGGGTCATGGCTCAGCAACATCTGGAGGCTCCTGTTCAGCAACATCTGGAGGCTCCTGTTTTCACAAAGTGAAAAGCAAAAGTAAATGAAATGGGTGTTATTTCTTTGAACAGCTATCTGAAAAACAGAGATCCCGATCAAGTCAAGTATCAAGCCATTGTATATTTGCATGACACCATTGAAATCAAGGCTGGACCTGGATTATCTGCAAGCCTTCCACGCAGCCAGTATGACTAAAGGTGTGTGTACAGTTAGTTCCTGTTTTAAGAGGAAGTGCTTGAAAGGGGAACTTCCTGTAGAAGTGTGTGGGAGGAGGAAGCCAATGTGGGCCTGGGGGCTAACAACAACAACAACAACAACTATTATTATTATTATTATTATTATTATTATTATTATTATTATTATTATTATTATTATTATACCCTGCCCATCTGGCTGAGTTTCTCCAGGCTAGGAGAAAGCAGGCTTCCCTGTCTACTATACTTCAATAAAGCTGTTCATGTTTGAGTTTACCGAAGCAGCTGGAGTTTGTTTCTAAGAAAGTCAGCCCTACTGGTCAAGAAAGCAGATGTGTGTGGGGCTTGGATGGAACCATTGTCAGTCACATGGGCAGGAAGAGGCTTACAGAGAGTCAGGGGTCAGCAAACTTTTTCAGCAGGGGGCTGGTCCACTGTCCCTCAGACCTTGTCGGGGGCAGGACTATATTTTGAAAAAAAAATATGAACGAATTCCTATGCCCCACAAATAACCCAGAGATGCATTTTAAATAAAAGGGCACATTCTACTCATGTAAAAACACCAGGCAGGCCCCACAAATAACCCAGAGATGCATTTTAAATAAAAGGATACAATCTACTCATGTAAAAATATGCTGATTCCCGGACCTTCCGCAGGCCGGATTTAGAAGGCGATTGGGCCGCATCTGGCCCCCGGGCCTTAGTTTGGGAACCCAGATCTAAGCAGTCTGGTTGGAGAGCTTCTCAATGTTTGTAGGTGGGATGGTTCTTTAACCCCCACAGCTCAAGGACTTTCCTGAATTCTGTGGGCTAGTTTAGGGGGCTGCACAAGTGGCCTTAAAAACTAGCTTTGGGCTGCTTTTCTCCTCTCACTTCTTTCTAGTCTCTGCACCTTTGACAAAATAATAATAGACAATATTGGGGTTGTGGAGGTTGAAAGAGCACCCTTTGCATTTCAATAATTATCCAAACAAAGAGCCTTTTGGCTCGGCTATATTAAATCCGATTAGTATATAGATTTAAAAGTAGAATTCAACCCAGACCTATTGCACTCTGGACAGAAAACTGGAAGCCAGCAATGGGTTTGCTTCTTACTGAACAACTGAGTAGAAATGTAGCCAATCACGGCTCATCTTATGGATGTAGGTAAATTGGCTGGGGGCGTTATTCTGTGAACTGCCCCGAGACCCCCAGGTATAAGGTGGTATATAAATTCAATAAATGAATAAATAAATGATTTAAAAATAAAAAATTAAAGCTGAAAATTAAATGAGACTTAGCAGGTTCCACTTATAATAATGCCTGGCTGCTTACAAAAAAACTATTCTGCTTCAGCAGCAGAGTCCAATATGTTGCACCTAACTATCTCTTGTCCAGTTTCTTTCTCTTCTCCTCCTGCTTGCATTAGGCTAGTCTCTTGTGATCTGTGATGACTCCTTGAAGGTCAGATTCAAGGTCATATATAGTGGACGGCTCTTACACCTTCTTTGAAATTCAACGGGAGCTGGATCAAGTGCAGCCAAACAGAAAGCAAGTACCAATTCTCCTCTGCAAGATGTGAGTTTGGGAACTATTTATCGTAGAATAAATTCAGTGTTATCTTCCTGCAATATTTATAAAATCCTGTATGGCAATATTGTAATCCCAGATCCATGTACTGATGTTTGTCCAATAAATAATAACATATTCCTTTTGTTATGACAGAAGCTGCTTCTACTCTCGCATCACATGTCATTCTCACTCGCAGGGAAAAAATGTTTTTGCTATGTGTGTATGTGTGCGTTATTTATTTCTTTTTATAAGTTCACCGTCTCTGGTTAGTAGTGAAGTGTGTGTGTGTGTGTGTGGTGAAAATATTAGAGGAGCTGAATTTTTATTTTGTATCATTTTTGACATGGGAACAATTTGTGCAAACTCAGGCCTGTAGTAATATAAGTCCCTGCAGGATACTTGTACTTTCTCGCTCTCTCATTCTTTCCTTGCCCAGTACAGTGGTACCTCGGGTTACAAACGCTTCGCGTTACAAACACTTTGGGTTACAAAATAAAAAAATTCCTTCAGTAGCACCTTAAAGACCAACTAAGTTTTTATTTTGGTATGAGCTTTCGTGTGCATGCACACTTCATCAGATATCATCAGGTATCTGATGAAGTGTGCATGCACACGAAAGCTCATACCAAAATAAAAACTTAGTTGGTCTTTAAGGTGCTACTGAAGGAATTTTTTTATTTTGTTTCGACTCAGACCAACACGGCTACCTACCTGTAACTAGAACTTTGGGTTACAGACTCCGCTAACCCGGAAGAAGTACCTTGGGTTACGAACTTTGCCCTGGGATGTGAGCGGAAGTTGCGCACCGGTGGTGTGGTGGCAGCGGGAGGCCCCATTAGCGAAAGCGTGCCTCAGGTTAAGAACGGTTTGGGGTTAAGAATGGACCTCCAGAACAAATAAAGTTTGTAACCCGACTTATCACTGTATCAGTGACTGCTCAAGTGAGCTGGACTGAGTTGATCGATTATAGCCAAGTTAGATAATAACCTGATCCTAAGCACACCTACTGGGAATTAAGTTCTATTTAGATCAATGGAAGTTAATTCCAAGCAAATGTGTTTAGGATTAAGGCAAATGACTGATCCTATGCTCTTCTGCCAGGTGAAAATGGAGCATAGGAATAGGATCAGATCCTTCCCTCGCTCCCTCCCTCCCTCGAGGATGTGGTGTCTTCTTGCTCTGCATCTAGAAACAGACTTTGGCCTGGTTCAGGTGTAGTGCTGAATTATCATTAAGTGTTGTATGCATGAATCTCTGGCGCATATACTTTACCCTCTGCTTTCCTTCCCTGAGACAACGATGCCTTATGAGGAACGGCTTAGGGAGCTGGGTATGTTTAGCCTGGAGAAGAGAAGGTTAAGGGGTGATATGATAGCCATGTTCAAATATATAAAAGGATGTCATATAGAGGAGGGAGAAAGGTTGTTTTCTGCTGCTCCAGAGAAGCGGACACAGAGCAATGGATTCAAACTACAAGAAAGAAGTTTCCACCTAAACATTAGGAAGAACTTCCTGACAGTAAGAGCTGTTCGGCAGTGGAATTTGCTGCCAAGGAGTGTGGTGGAGTCTCCTTCTTTGGAGGTCTTTAAGCAGAGGCTTGACAGGCATATGTCAAGAATGCTTTGAGGGTGTTTCCTGCTTGGCAGGGGGTTGGACTGGATGGCCCTTGTGGTCTCTTCCAACTCTATGATTCTATCATTCTATGATTCCCCCCCTTCCTTCTCCCTCTACACACACACACACATACATTATGGGTTTCCTACCAACCCTCCAAAGCAGATATATAGGACACATGGAGGGGGGAGAAGAGGAAGTCCCATTGCTTAAGTGGACCTTGTTCCATGCCTGCAGCAACTGAGTTGAATTCTAACCCTTATGCATGGTGTGTGTGTGTGTGTGTGTGTGTGTGTGCGCGCGCTTGGTATAAATCCCAAGCCCAGCATCTGCTTTGCGGAACCATTTTCTGGTACATTCTGCTTGTGGCACAGCACAGTCCTAGGAATCCAAATCTAAAATCCCAATCATCAGTTCTCTTGCCATCAACATTCCTGGTCCATGGAAGCAGCCTCCTAATGGACAGCACCACCTGTTTTTCAAGCTTTTTTTATTTATTTTAGGTGGCAGAAGTGTGCATTTTAGAATATCTTCTTGGCTTGTCTGAATATCTTTTAATAATTAATGGAAATTCAGAGTTAAAATATATTGATAATGTGCTTGAGGTGGGGTGGGGCAGCTATCTTTGCACATACATTTTGAAGAGCTTCCCAGAGTAATCCTTTTGAGTGTCTGATTAACTTCCAAGAGGAAACACTACTCTACTTCTCGATCAATGACTTAACAGCAAATTGTGTTTTCCAATTTATTCCCAAGGCTCATGTTTGTTCTGAGTTCTATTACTGATGCGGAGAAAGTGGTTTGCAATAACTTTTTTCTTCAGTCAAACATCATTGCTGCAGCACATTATGTAGTCAGTATCATCACAACAAAGGTAAGGTGGGACAATTACACAACAGTTGAGCAGAAATAAAGCTGGACCTTTCCAGTTCCTCTCTTCTCCATGGGCATCTTGTCTGCCCTATCATCAACCTGTTGAGCCTGAAGGTGCTGCTGCAGAATTCTGGTTTAGCTATTGGGGGGGGGGAAGGATAGTGGCCATCCAGGACTTGATCAGAGATGAGCATGCTGACTTGTCAATATTATCTGAGGCGTGGTGAAAGATTTATACGATCTGAAGAGAAACCAACCAAGGAAGAGTGGCTGATAAAACTGATGAATTGTGCCAAAATGGTGTAGTAAGTAACCGGGGGGGGGGTATTAAAGAGTGGGGAACATTTGTGTAATATCTGAAAAAATATGGTATGCAAGTGTGTGCATTAGTAGGGTTAACTTAAATCAAGCCGTTAAAATCATTATCGAGATAAATTGCAGAATAACTAAAAAAGGGAGCAAAGTGGAAAATGCAGTGTTAAAAATTTAAATAAGACAAGAAACCACAAAAGGGGAGAGGGAAGTCTAATACGCATTTGTATTGAAAGTATGTGATCGCAAGGTGTGCATTGGTAAACTTTTGAAAGTTGAAAATCCAATAAAAATATATATACCATATTTTTCTGCCTATAAGATGCCCCCATGTATAAGACTATTTTGGGGGACTCAGGTTTAAGAAAATGGGGGGAGATGTAGCCGTGTTTAAAATGCCCCCTAATTTTTGACATTATTTTTTAGAGGGGGAAACTAGTGTTATACACAGAAAAATACAGTATATTATCTGAGAAATGTCTCCACTGGTGGTAGCCAATGTGGTACCCTCCAGATCAACTCTGATCACTGGCCATGCTGGCTGGGATTGGTGCGAGTTGGAGTCCAACAACATCTGAACGGCATTGCTTTGTCTACTCTTGGTCAACACTGACTGTCAGTGGTACTCTGTAGCTTTAGACAGGGATCTTTCTGAATCCTACCTAGAGATACCCTGGATTGAACATGGGACCTTCTGGATGCAAAGCATGTGCTCTACCACAGAGCTATGGCTCTTCCTCAAAGCAGTCACTGTGATTCATTGTAATTCCATTACCCTTACCAAGTGCCTTCTTTAGCAGGCCTCCAGATTCAAGTTTAATGCATTGTTACAAATCTACTCCAATAGCAGTTTTCTTGCTCAAACTGACAGAAATGACCTCAGGTGTCATGTTGGTTCTGAAAGACCAATCTGCACCTTCCAAAATGTCTGCAACCAAGATACTGCAAGATCTTTCATACAAAGATGGTTAGGTGCTTCAGTCAACAATTCAGTCATAAAAATTTGATGTTTAATTCATTTTCATACATTTATTGAACAAACCACTGTATTAAAAAAAAATCAAATGATAATTACATTAGTTTGGGAGGCAGATATTAGGTCAGTTCATATTGGACATCAGAGAAATCAGATTCCTCAATCATCTCCGCTATGTTCAGTAGAGCTTCCTTCTTGATATTTCGTGCACAGCTTTATAGCCCAGTCCTAAGGATGTATAGCACAATGGTAAAGGTAAAGGGACCCCTGACCATTAGGTCCAGTTGTGACTGACTCTGGGGTTGCAGTGCTCATCTCGCTTTTTTGCGGAGGGAGCCGGCGTACAGCTTCCAGGTCTTGTGGCCAGCATGACAAAGCCACTTCTGGAGAACCAGAGCAGCACACGGAAACGCCATTTACCTTCCCGCTGTAGCGGTACCTATTTATCTACTTGCACTTTGACGTGCTTTCGAACTGCTAGGTTGGCAGCAGCTGGGGCCGAGCAACAGGAGCTCAACCCGTCGTGGGGATTCGAACCACCAACCTTCTGATCGGCAAGCCCTAGGCTCAGTGGTTTAACCCACAGCGCCGGCTCTCCTTAAAATGTGAACTGAACCAAATTTCTTCCCATTCCTGCACAGTCACAATGCTCAAAGACACACCTACTTCTTGAAATGCCAAAGTTGTATGAGTCTGTGGTTTAACCCACAGCGCCACTCGCGTCCCAGCACAATGATGCTTATCCCCTATTAAGTGTGCTTAGTATTGCAGCCTTAGTCATCTTCCCTTTACAGTGGTACTTAGGTTTATGGACGCAATTGGTTTCGGGTAGCCGGTCGCTCCCCGAGCAGTCCGTAAACGGAGCGCCTCTTCTGCGTATGCGTGAAGCACTGATAGAGCACTTCTGTGCATGTGTGTGCCGCGCAGATCGCTCCTGTGCATCCGCGTGCCGCGGAACCCAGATGTAAGCACTTCCGGGTCCGCAGCGTTCAGAAACCGATTGTTCGCAAATCGCAGCGATCGTAAACCGAGGTACCACTGTACTCCTAAATTACAACCCCACATGCAGGCACTATTCCAAATGTATAAATGATATGTAATGGCATTGTGGCAATTGTTCCATCAGCGCAAGAATTCCAGCTCACAGGTAGGGGCTCTGCATTATTGGGACACCTGGTTGTGCAGGTGTCCCAGCTGCCTGGAACTCCTACATAGAAGGAGGACGTCACAAGTTGCCTTCTATATAGACAACTGTCTACAACATGTTGTTGATTAAAAAGAAAGAAAACCCGACACTGAATGTAGAGCCAAAAATATGGCCCTGCTTCAATCTGTACTGAGTAGGTGCTACATGCACTAACCTAACATGTGCATACTGTTACTGTCTGCATGTTTTTAATGTCTGAATCAGCAAAGCACCTTGAATAATTTCAGAGGTCTTCACTTTGGTTCTGGGTGCTTCAGAGGGATCCCACATTCGCTCTCTAGTTTGCAGCTTGAGAGGGTGTAGTATTGTAACATGGTTACCATAAATACTTTCCGGGCATCCTTACCTAGAAATATTTGCAAACTAAGAAAAGGTCATTTAAGTATGCAACAACTGCAGCCCGTGGGTTTTTTTTTTAGCCCAAAAATGGAAAATGAGCGAGGTCCCAACCAAAGAAGATTGGCAACTTGACAGAATATGCACAACTTGCAGGCTTAACATATAGAATAAGAGAACATACATTTAAAAAAGATTGGAAAACGTTTATTGAATATATGGAAAATAATGGTGTACAGCTGAAAACACTGGCAGCATTAAGATAAATTCAACAGTGTAAATAAGTTTTGATGGATGTAATAATGGAAAACTGACTGGTATAGTTTTTGTAAAATATGCAGGGATATAAGATATGTAAAATGAACCACGGAAAGAGAAGAAGGGAAGTCATTGATATCTTAAGTATGTAAAATGTTTATCTGAAATTGTAAAACAGACAATTTAATAAAAAGCGTATTTCAAAAAAGAAAAAATATTTGCAAACTATTTATTTATTTATTTACAAACAACCCTTCGCAAAACAAAACATCGGATTCGCGGCAGCAGGAGGAGAAAGAGCTGCACTGAAATGCTAATATATTTGGCCACACAAACCAAGCTGAGCCTGGTGTTCAGTACTGCAAGCTGAACAGAGTGAGAAAGAGCCTGCTATCTGAAAGAAAGGGTGAGAAAGAAATGAGTTATAGATAAGGAAGCAGGAACCTGAGAGGTGGTGGTAAAATGCCAAACACTAAAGGGCAAGCGGCTGCTTGGTTTTTTGTTGTTGTTTTTTTAAAAAGAAATTTGTAATTATTTTACAATCTGATTATAAACTAAACCAATCCAGTCTAATCCAAGCTTCATTCCACATCCACACAGAGAAGGCAACCTTAGAGTACCACAGTGTTTAGCTAAGATAACAAGGATATGCAGATAGAGGGACAGAGAATGAATCAATTAAAGGGATGTCCTGTTGATGTTTCAAGACCTGATGACCACGATGTATCTTATAGGGATGAAAGTGTTACATTTCCCCTCCCTAGTGCTCCTTTTTTTGTCAGCTTCACCCTCCTTGCCACAAGAATATCTCTGTGCAGGAGGGTGTATGAAACAAAGGCCAAGGAGAAATAGTGTTAAGTTCAGTTAACAGGTGAAGCGCTGCATGGAAGCTAAGGAATAAAAGCTTATAATATTTCCTCCTCCACCACCTTGACATAAGAAGGAGGGAAGGCGTCCCTGCAGCCTCAGCTCCTCTAACAGTATCTTATGCACAAACAAATTATGCATGAGTTTGCCCAAGGGACTACTCAACTACTCAACAGTAATGGGTAATTGCCCTAGCAAACTTATACCTCCTATCAGTGATACACACCAACACTTATGCCGAGAAAGAGAAGGGGGGGGGAGAGATGCAAAGAACAAATTTCAATAGAAAGCACATTATGATTATTATTATTAGCAGGAAGATGGCATAGTTTTATTTAACTCTTTGCAGGCGAAACAAGAATCTTAGTTATTCCTACATTAAAAAACCCCAGATTTCTTTGTGAAATTTGATATTCTTCCCATGTATCCAGAAAAGTAAACTCTCAAGTTAAAAAAAAAAGCTGCTGACATTTTGTAATGGCACATTATTATACCCGAAAAAACACTTGTTAAACAAACAAATGGACAAACAGGAAAACTCAGACCCTATAAGGTACAGCTGCCCCCAAAGGTACCTTTGTCTATAATCTTTGAGAATTCTTGGAGAACAGGTGAGGTCCCTACAGGCTGAAGGCAGGCAAATGTTGGTCCCATCTTCGAAAAGCTTAGCATGAGTCAACAGCATAAGTGCCAACTCCAGGGGCTGAGGCACTGGGGGGCACACGTTGTTTTGTTTTGTTTTTGATGGGTTTTGGCCCTCCAATGGTCAGAGGGTGGAGGATGGCAAACATGGAGCTGGGCATGGTGTGGCTTCAGTAGTTGGCAGCTCAACCTCCTCCTGCCACCAGGGGAGGGACAGGGGGAGCAGGGCTGCCACAGATGGAAGGGGAGCTCTGCAGAAGTGGAAGGATGCTGTTGTAACTCCACAGGGACCAGGCTGACACCTCTGCCCCTCAACCCCAAACACACACAGTACAAAAGGCATTTGGGTTGCTCTGCCAGTCAATTATTGGGCCAAAACCTCTAATATAAATATATTGCACAAAATCAGGAGACGAAATATAATATATATGCTATGAAGCAAAAGCATTGTTTCTTTTTATTCATTAGCATTTCTGTTGTATAAAGAAGAAGAGTTTGGATTTGATATTCCACTTTATCACTACCCTAAGGAGTCTCAAAGCAGCTAACAATCTCCTTTTCCTTCCTCCCCTATAACAAACACTCTGTGAGGTGAGTGAGGCTGAGAGACTTCACAGAGCTGTGACTAGCCCAAGGTCACCCAGCAGCTGCATGTGGAGGAGGGGGGAATCGAACCCAGTCCACAAGATTACAAGTCCACTGCTCATAACCACTACACCACACTGTATTTCATTCAAATTAATGGCTGCCATGTTCTGACATGTGTGTTTCATTGATTTCAGCAGTGTGTACATCTGCAATCTGAAATATACTTGGCAATATGATTGTTGCCAAAAGCCTGCACATAGATACGCTTTCAGGATGGGGACCAAATTGACACCATTAAATGGCAATTGCTATGAGCAGGGTCTGTTTGACCAGTTGTTGTTTAGTCGTTTAGTCGTGTCTGACTCTTCGTGACCCCATGGACCATAGCACGCATGGCACTCCTGTCTTCCACTGCCTCCCACAGTTTGGTCAAACTCATGTTCATAGCTTCGAGAACACTGTCCAACCATCTCGTCCTCTGTCATCCCCTTTGACCAGTTAGGATGGAATTTTGTCCCCACATAAGATTTGCTGGAAAAGACCCTGATGTTGGGAAAGATTGAGGGCACTAGGAGAAGGGGACGACAGAGGACAAGATGGTTGGACAGTGTTCTCGAAGCTACGAACATGAGTTTGACCAAACTGCGGGAGGCAGTGCAAGACAGGAGTGCCTGGCGTGCTATGGTCCATGGGGTCACGAAGAGTCGGACACGACTAAACGACTAAACAACAACAACAAGATTTGCTGGTGGTTACTTACCATGAGAGGCATGGTAGCTCAGTAGTAGAACATGAGCTGGTTTTATGTAGTCTAGGAGAGATTAGAATGTAGTCTGGGAGTGGGGAGGGCCAGGTTTAAACCCCCTACACAGCCATGAGCTCATTGTGTGACTTTGGGCAGGTAATTCTCTAGTGAAGTTAACCCCATGGATGAGTCAAAAGGGTGAAAATCTGGAAAGCAGGTGGTGAGAACAGGTAGGAAACACATAGGCAGAGTTCTAGTGAGATTAAGATTCCTGAACAAAGGAGATCAGCGATAGGTGTTTCAGGACCCCGGACAGAGCATTAGAAGCAGACTGAATATGCTGAGGCTTCCTGTTTCTGGTGGTGAGAAATGGCTGACTCCCATACAATCGGACCTCAGCCATGCCAGTAATTCAGGGCTGATATGGGGATAATTAGCCCTGGCAGACTCCCCAGGGTGGGGGACGACTGTCTTGTAGAGCCGCAGACTGTCCAAGATTGTCCGCTTGCATCAAAGAAATTCTCATCATGGTGTTTGGATTACGGAGGTGATCAGTACATTCTTTTTCTCTTCTCAATACCTACAATTGTTTTTCTATGCCAAGCCTCACTAAGAAACCTAATTTTTTTTGAAAAGTACAGATGGACTTTTATTTATAATTAAGTATTCAATTGTGCAGCTTTATTTAGACTTGAAAGACTTGATAAAGATAAAAGAAGAAACAAGATGGTGCTTGTTAATATGACGCAGCACGGAAAAATGAGAGTTCCTCCCTTTTTTGAGGGAAGTGGGAGATGCTTGCTGGCTGACTTTGTAGTGACTTGAGACAATAATTTGGGATAACATACAGTGCATCTGTTTGCAGAATCTCTTCATTATGAGCGAGAGAGAAGGCTAAATGTATGTCTAGCAGCCTCACTTCTAGGGCCCAGAAGGAGGGATTGTGTGGTCTCCGAAAGCTGATCGATCGCCAAATGACTTATATCTGTGGAATACAGTTCATTTACATTGTGATATTGCAAACAGTATGCATAACATCAAACGACAGGCTTGGACAACAGCCCGGATTGGAATAATTTAACAACATGGGAGTTGCTGCATCATTAAACTCTAAACGATAGACTTGGACAACAGCCCAGATTGGAAGATTGGAATGAAGTCAGGAAAAGCTGTGCTGGCAAATAGACAGTTGGAAAAATACATATTTACAAATAAAGCTGTATTCGCTGGATGAAAGGATATATGATTTCTGACATGATTGAGAATCGCATAGCCAAGGAACGTTAAAGCGTTAAGATTGGAAAGTGGGAAATAGGAGAACAACAAAAAGAAGGCAGGAACGAAGATATTGGAGATATACTTCAAGAGGTCTAAACTATGGGGAGCCCAGAAAAATTAATAATTTGGATTGTAATTTGGTTTTTTAAAGTGTATTGTTTTTAATTGGATTATGATTATGGATATGTTAATTGGCTGTTTTTATTGGAAAATTAATAAAAATGATTTAAAAAGAAGGAGAAGGAGGAGAAGAAGGAGACTGAATACGCCAATAATTTCAACTGAGTTTTTTCTGGCCATTTGCCTGGGGGATTGAGTAGAATGTGACTGAAACTTGTGTGAATCTGGGTGTTTGGGGGATTCAGCTGATGAGTTCTACTTTTTACAATTCTAGTCCCATACTTTCTCAAAAGCCCAGGGGACCATGTTATATTATCGTGTCCTCCCCTCAGTTCCCCAGGAAGTACAGAGAGCCAGGGTAGGATGCTGTCTGTGAAGCATATGGGAGCGGTGTGCTGATTTTTAGATTTCATTTTTTAAAATAAGATCAGTGAGCCTCTCTTGGGTGCTCCACTGGCAGTTTCCATGACTTCCTGCAAAGCCCAGAAGAGGAAATCATAATATAGTATCACCCCTTGGGAGCATGGGAGTCAAAGGTCAAATTCACGAATTCAGCTTGGCTGTGGGAGATGATGCGATGCAGCGGCTGAAGTGTCAGCTTAGTCTCTGGAAGCTCAGGCTCCGGTTTAGAGTTCGCTTTGTGACCTGTTTAGAACCAGCCTGTTTAGAACCAACCTGTTAGGATAAGTGTACTTCGTAATGGAGGGTTCTGCTTCACAATATGAATGGTGTTTGAGTCTTCAGGGGCAATTACGTTTTTAAACAACAGTCTCTGCTCAAGTCCTGCTTGCAGACTTCCCAGAATCCTCAGGTTGGCCATTGCAAGGACAACAGTTTGGCCTAGCTATCCAGAAGGGCTCCTACATTCTTAAGTCTGTTTCTCTTTTATAGTTAATTATTTTGAGTTTGGACCTCATAAAAGCAATTTAATTTTACAGTATTAGCAGTTTGTTTGTTTTTTTAAGTCTGAAAAGCATCCTAGAGATAACTGTTTAGCTGTGCTGGCTTTGAATTTCCTATATACCTTGCAGAGAGGGGGGGAGAACATAAAGGTTATTGAAACATCTATTTTCCTTAACTGTGATCCTCAGGCTCTGTTCTTAATGTGGAAAGAAGCATTTTTATATGAATATCATCTCTGTTATCTGGGAAATAGTGTGACTCATATTCATGTTTAGAGAGTAGGTTAAGTGAATAGAGATCTAGCTTGCCAAAGACACATTTGTCAAAAAGAAAATTAGGACATTCATTTCACTTCTTCGAGGAAGAAAAAAGATCTAGGAACAGCAGCATCGTCTAAAAGCTATAGTTATGTGATTATTCTTGCTTGACTGCCCTCTGCTGGAATTGCGGAATTATACACAATACTCACAAAATGGCATCATAAGGCAACTTGATAATTGGTAAAGGTAAAATTGCGATATTGCAATTGCCTTCAGAAACTGCCTACACTGGACTGCAATTGAGAAATATGCAGCGCCTTGGTACTGATTTGATGAATCCCTGAATAGCTGGCATTTGTACTACTGAAAGAAAAACAAATGATAAAATAATGGGTGAGACAATTGATATGACTGAAAACAATTGCTGTTGTCTGAATCAGAGGGTTTTTTCCCATTAAAGCCTGCAAGTAAATAATGTGCGTGTAGGCTTCTAAATATGTTTAACAGTATTTTATATTCCTGAGTCAAGGGAGCAATTTTCAGTAGATATATATTTGTCTGGTAACTCTTATTGAGGGGGGAGGGATACATCTTACAATTTCTCCATGGCATAGCTATTAAAATATATAAAAGCACTGGCATGGATGCTATGTAGAAGAGAAATGCATTCTCTTCATTTGTTTTGTTTATTTGTTTTAGCTGACTGAGACATACACCTTAGATTTACTTGTTCCACTCATGAGAGAACTGTAAATGACCACAAAATGGAAAAATTTAAGGGGCTGTTTGAGAACATCAGAACTCTGTGTATCTGGATGGCTTCAGTATAATGAAATTTGTTTAAAAGGCAAGCGGTTCAAATGTCAGAACATCCCTTTCTTCACATTGCCATTTTCAACATGTAGTCTGCTTTAAATCTTTGCGTGGAAGAGGAATTTTCAGAACATAAACCTCTGCACTGTTGCACTGTGAGGAAAAAAAGATATACTTGCTGAGATAATGACATTACAATTTTACTCATTCAGATAGGAAACCTATTTGGGAACTGTTTTTAAAAGAACATGTTTGAAGATGAAGGGTCAACAACTAGTGGCTCGGTGGGGAGTGGTGATATCTGGTCCTGGGACCAAATCTCTCTCTGCTCTCTCTCTCTCTCTCTCTCTCTCTCTCTCTCTCTCTCTCTCTCTGTGTGTGTGTGTGTGTGTGTGTGTGTGTGATGGACTGGTTGGACGTAGAGGAATGATGGGAGGAACCAGCTGGGAAACCTCCAGTAGAAGAAAGCTCATAGCCTGGGGATTGGGGATGGGGCAACAAAGAGGGAGAAGAGGGAGAAGCCTGGAAGGAGGTGTCAGAAACTGAAAAGACAACAGGGTTTAGGGAGCTGGGCATGTCTGTGGCAGAGAGAAGTCCAGTATCAGAGGCAGAAGCTGAAGCAGGAGGGTGGGAAGAGGGAAGCCAAGATGCAGAGATCAATCAGGCTGGTGAAGAGTCACAGGTGTCTCTCCATTTTGCTGTGACAAGTGTGCCTCCCCCCTTTTCTCCCAGAAACAGAAGATGCATGCAAAGCACAGAGGAGAGATTGGTTGCATGCTTGGAAAAAGCCCTGGAGAGGAGCTGTGGGGAGGCAGGGACCTTCAATCCCAGCAACTGATTCATGAGGGCAAGGCCTACCGGCGATGAGTTGTTGCGCTCATTAGGACTTTCGCTCCTGGGCAGATTACTTTCTGTTAATAAAGAGTTAACTCCAACTTGCCCCGTCCACTCGCTCCTAACAGTTTCTCTATCTCCCAAGGAAAGAAGAAAGAAAAAGAAGGAAAATGTAAACCAGAGGACCCTTGCTTTCACCAGTCTCATGCTCTGTTGTATACACCAACCTCGTGTGCCCTACCACCTCACTGCCCTACCACCTAAGCAGCTGGAAAAGGCAAGTGTTAGGGAAGAGGTTTTCAACCTTTTTGAGTCCACGGCTCCCTTGACCAAGTACATTCTTTCTACGGCACCGCTGTGGGGCTCTGGAGCCCAGTGATGTCACCCCTTGCCTGCAGAGCTGGCAGCCTCTCACCATAGCTGCCAAGTTTTCCCTTTTCTCGCGAGGAAGCCTATTCAGCATAATGGAAAATCCCTGAAAAAAAGGGATAACTTGGCAGCTATGCCTCTCACCCTTTTTCAAACACCCTCCCTTGTGGAGTGTTCCCTCAGCTTCCTCTCCTTGGGAGTCCTCCGGGCAGCCGCTGCTGCAACAAACAGCTGTGCAAGCCTTTGGGAGGCAGAGACATGAGAGGGCATCAGAAGAGGGAGGGAGGAAAGGAAAGAGGGGAAGAGGCCAGGGTTGCCCGCAGCACCCCTGTCCATCATTCAAGGCACCCCAAGGTGCCATGACACACTGGTTGAAAACCACTGTGTTAGGGACACTATCTCTCCATCCTTGCTTCTCCACCTCGTTCAGGAGGGAGTAATAGATGTCTCTGGGTGAATGTGTCCTTTCAGCAACAGAATGAATGTTTGCTCAAGCAATGGACCTTCCTCTCTCCTCCCCTGAAGCCCCGGAGAGCTTGTGGATCCTCCTGATCACATTTTTTAGGCCTGTGGGTTCAGAGAGTTCCAAGTGTGGAGGAGAGGATGTCTGCTTACACAACACTGGTTGACACCTTGGGATGGCACTTGGAGCCCTGCCTTCCCATATCAGGGTCCACCCAAAGTGATCTACTGTAAAAGTAATTGCCAAGCAAAGAGACAGACCATTTAGTGGGGTTCAAACAAAGGCTAGTGAGGCAGTTTTAAGGGAGCTAACAAAATGGTGCCAGTCATTGA
Organism: Zootoca vivipara; assembly: GCF_965207765.1. Classification (NCBI taxonomy): domain Eukaryota; kingdom Metazoa; phylum Chordata; class Lepidosauria; order Squamata; family Lacertidae; genus Zootoca; species Zootoca vivipara. Next base: position 94,442,228 of record NC_142584.1, on the reverse strand, counting down.
AGCATTTTGCTGATTTCCCTGCAGTACATTTCCGAGCACAAGTCAAAGTGTTGGTGCTGATCTTTAAAGCCCTAAACGGCCTCAGTCCAGTATACCTGAAGGAGCATCTCCACCCACATCATTCTCCCCTGAGGTCCAGCTCCGAAGGCCTTCTGGTGGTTCCCTCATTTCGAGAAGCCAAGTTACAGGGAACCAGGCAGAGGGCCTTCTCAGTAGTGACACCCGCCCTGTGGAATGCCCTCCCACCAGATGCCAAAGAGAAAAACAACTACCAGACTTTAAGGAGACATCTGAAGGCAGTCCTGTTTAGGGAAGCTTTTAATGTTTAATAGATTATTGTATTCTATTATTCTGTTATAAGCTGCCCAGAGTGGCTGGGGAAACCCAGCCAGATGGGCGGGGTATAAATAACAAATTCTTATTCCTATTCTTATTCTTATATCCTTTCCCTCCTTCAGCCCTCCAGGCTCCAGAGAGTTGGAATAGCCACTGGCGCTGTGTGGGATTTAGTGTGGCAGCCAGCTGCAGGCAAAAGAGAGAATCTGCCAAAAATGACTATTCTCCACCCCACCCCACCCTTCAGGGTGTGTGTGTGGGGAGGAGTCTGCAGGATTACATCCACTTCCACCAATTTGCAGAAAGGCTATTCCTGCATCCAGACCAATTTGCATTTCACTTCCCTTCTTTCTCCACTCACCTCCTTTTTTAAAAATTGAAGGAGAGAAAAGGTTTGTGTGTGAGAGTGAGTGAGTGAGAGAGAAGATTTAGCCATCATCCTCAAAACAAGCAAATCTACATGAGCAGCCCTTGGATATTCCTCTGATAAAAACTTCAAAAGGGCACATTCTTCATTCAGACAGACACAAAACAATGTTCTTGCTGCTAAATTGGATTGATTTTGAGTAACTCCATGGAAAGCGGCAGCCTTTCTTGGGATTTCACAAGTGTAGCTCGAGAGCAGAATACATCCAGGATGTGTCAAGAAGGGAAAGACTATATAAATAAAAGCAGTTCTACATGCTCTTAAGTTGTCACACATCACCTGCTCTGTGTGTCTCCTCAGTGGCCCTAGCACATTTACATACACTGTCATCGAATTTCAAATTGCACCTCAAATCAATGCCAGTTTAAAATTGCCTTTCAGATCACTGCTGTATTTTTTCCCCTCCAAAAAAGAAAAGAATGCTCCTTTTGTATTAAATAGTAGTGCTGACCTTCTTGTTTCTCCTCTGGGTCTTCATTTAGGAAGAATTCACAATAATTATCCCTCAGATGTGTTAGGAGTAATATGGGGCAGGGAGAAGGCAGATATTTTTTCCCCTTGGCCATCTCCATAGCTGCTTTTTGTGTGTGTATTAACACACAAAACAAAGCTGCAGTGTATTGAACACAATTTGGGTAGTGCCAGAAACCTGATGGATATATACTAATTAGGGAGGGGGTAGAAATTCAATCCACATTTAAAGGCAAGCCTACCTGATCCATAATTTGGGGGTGTGTGAACTAAAACAGCCATCCTTTGAAATTTGCATTCCTCAGAATTTTGCAATGTGGTTTCCCTGTCAAGTCGTACAAATACACACACACATACCAAGGTGAATTGCAAATATAAATGCTTATATTTGCAAAACTGTAATTAGGGGAATTTACATTGCAAAAATGTTTTTGTTAGGCAAAATTGCATACAAACGTGTGTATAAGGAGAAATTTGCACTAAAGTGCTGGTGAATTTTCATGAGGACTTTTATTATTATTAAAAACTCAAAAACTGATGTGGAAATGTGGAAAACCGAGTTTAAGACTGGAAAAATGAGAAACAGAGAGAAATCAAAATTGACAGATTCACCCATCCCTAGTATGTCAATAAATCAACACATGGTGAATATATACTAATACTGAAATTTTCTGAGTGCCAATACTTCTCTAATCAAAACAGGACCACCCACACAATTCATAGTAGTTGGGTTTTTAAAAAATGGGGTTGGGGAGCTAAAGGAGGGGTGGGAAACTTGAGCACAGATTGATGAGGACTGAGCATGCCCAATGGGCGCAGAACGCCCCTCCAAGTGGGGTCATTCTGGGGTTTGAACTAGCATTTTCCAAATGGTCTATCCAATCATTTGTGTAAGGGGAAGGAAATACAGAGATTCCCCTCCCATCATCAAGAGCAGCTCCTCCAATAGCAGCAATGCCAGCAGGGAGGGGGTCCAGTGAGGAAGGAGGAAGAGGGATGCAGGGCTCTGGCAACACAGAAGAGCCCCTGCTACACATGAGGGAGGAAGAAAGAGAGGGGGAAAGGGGGGAGAAGGAAAACATGGAGTGCAGGCCCCTTTTTCCTCCGGTTCCGGAATTACGCAAGGGAAGGCGGGGAAGAAGGTTTGGCGTCCCAAGACTCTTATGCTGGAAGAAGATGAGGGGCGCGCCATTCCCGGATTCTGGCTCGGACTAAGCAGACATGTTTCTGCACCCCCATTTCACTGTAAATAGACTGCACTAAATAAAACTGTCTAAAGACAAGAATATGGAGCGTCGTTACTCTAGAGTAGTCGCAACAATGGCCGCTGACAATTTGCTATAAGATCTTTTGGACCTTTAAAGAACTTTCTAGGGTTTGGGGGGACCTTTGATCATTATAAAGCCCCACCTAGTTCTTTAAAAATATTTTCCTAGGTCCATTGTAGGTTAGGTGTCCAAAACCTTTTCAGTATGGAGGCCCCAGTGTTTGACTGATCTTAACTTTTAAAAATATTTTATTCTTTGTTCTATTTTCATTTCATGAACAGATATCAGCCAGACTTCCACTGAGGTTCCTTGAAATAGCTAATAGTATAAAAACAGCCTCTATAAAGAGGATAGTCTCCTAGCAGCAGCAATAAACGCAAAAATAGACTGAGGCAAAAGATGAAAAGGAGATGGGAGATAGAAAAGGATGGTTGGTGCATTTAACGTTGCATATTACATGCAAGTGTTACATATTATTCTAAAATGTCCCAATTTCATATATATATATATTTGGCCCGTTTCTATTACAAAGTACAGTACTCAAATTCAGCTTCTGAGAGTGTACCTGTTAAGTTACTGCCACGATGAAACTTGTTTAACTAGGTGTTATACCCACACATCTCTTAGGAGCAAAGGATTATCATTCTGCCTTATTTTTGTTCTATTCAACTGAAACATGCCTGATTCATGAGTAGGCATTATACATGTAATCCAGCAACGAAGGCTGGCCCAAATAACAAGATGAGGCAAATAACAAGATGACACACACACACACACACACACACACACCAACTCCATGTACTTCAGCACTGGAAAGAGGATCGTAATCTCTCATGCACTTGAGCCCAGTAAATTTGATTAGTTGGTAACTGAATTCTAGAGAGTTGTCTAGTAGTTCTCATGTGATTGGCTAAGGTTGGTCACATGGAAGGTATGTAGTGAAGGAGAGACTCCATTTTATGTGAAGCAAGATGACTGTGGTTTAGAATCCACTGTGAACACTGCTAAATTGAATAGAGTGTTGGAGTGTTTCTTCTCTGCTTGAAAGAAAGAGGAGAAGGTAAGCTGCAGGAGAAGGTAAAAGTGGAAATCTCTCATAGGAGCTGCAAGCCATGGCCTAACAGATACAGAAGGCTGAGTGGTGAGCTCTGGAAAGAGAGGAAAATACAGTTGTTTGGAAGTTAGAATAAGAGTTTGTAAGCTCATGCTTGAATAAGCATGTGACTGTATTATGTTTTATCTATAAGTTTCTGCAAGCAAAGTTTTTGAATGTTAAAGTCTGAATGTTAATTTCCAAAGAAGGGTGTCAGTCATATACAGTGGAACCTTGGATTTCGAACGTAATCCATTCCGGAACACCGTTTGAGTTCTGAAACGTTCAAAAAATGAAAACTCAATACGGAAGCCTCAAAGTGGAAAAATGAATATGAAAAACTCAATACGGAAGCTGTCTCAGAAGTTTGACTTCCAAGGCGTGTTCAAAAATGGAAGCATTTACTTCTCGATTACACCATTCGAGTTCCAAAATGTTCGTCAATGAAGACGTTCGAAAACCAAGGTTCCACTGTATAGGAATTGAGCTTCTTGGCTGCAGGTTCACTACCCTGTGTTGTTATAAATATCCCTGAGTACCGGCAGTTACAAATATGTCATCTCACTTTGTTGAGAATCAATGACTTGCCCCCTGCTATTGCAGAAAACAGGATTAAATTTAAATAGGCTTAAGTTACAGGAGGATGGTAGATTTCAATTGAACATTTGGGGAAACTTGATGGTAAAAGCAGGAGCAGCAGGCCTGGTGGGGCAGTGGCGTAGAGGTGCCCTCCTGATACATATATACACACACACACAAACATACACACACACATGCATGCACACACACATACATACATACATACAGTGGTACCTCGACTTACGAATTTAATCCGTTCCGAAGGCACCTTCGTAGGTAAAAAAATTCGTGAGTCGAAAAGCGCCATTGGAAACGCGATTTCCCATGGGAATGCATTGGAAACGGAAAAATTCATAAGTCGAAGCAACCCCATCTAAAAATCCATAAGTAAAAAAAAACCTATCTAAAACCACCACAGTTTCCGTTCGGATGTCGAGAAATTCGTAAGCGTGCGGCCATTTGACCCACTCGTAAGTCGAAAAATTCGGTTGTCGAGTCGTTCGTAAGTCGAGGCACCACTGTAATTTTATTTGTATGCCACCTTCCTACAGTTCCAGCAATGCTGGAACATATGTAAGGCAGCTTAAAACTCGAAAAAAACACATAACTACCACATAACAAAAGCAGTTATAAACAATTAAATAAAACTTGAAAAATACATAGTTTAACTGAACCATTTCCACACAAATCACAGCAAGATCTAAAAGAATGATGCAAAGAACCAACAGCAACAACAGCAAACCCTCACCCAACATCACTCTAGTCCTGGGATTCATTGTTGTAAGGGTGAGGTCAAACTGACAGAACCAGTATTTTAAATCTACCTGAGCAGTGAAGAACTGGTGACCTTTTAATCCCCCCCCCCATATTGGCCCTGAGTCAACCTAACCGAAGAGAAAGCAGAAGTTATAAGCTCCTCCATAAATGCTTGATCAAGGTGATAAATGAAAAGTACTTTCAGTGGTAGCTAGAGGCTGTAGTAGCTGCAAACACATGTTATTCTTTTATCATGTTTATGTAATCTTATATCATTTCCAATCCTTCCTTCTCTTTTAGCTTTTAATCCTTCTAAAACCTCCTCTTTAGCTAAAGATATTTGCCTATGTGCTTTCTGCCTTGCATTTTTAAATACATCCTCCTAGTGACCGGAGGTTTTTGAATTATATACAGTGTCAACAAGGGACCCAGGTGGCGCTGTGGGTTAAACCACAGAGTCTAGGGCTTGCTGATCAGAAGGTCGGCGGTTCAAATCCCTGTGACAGGATGAGCTCCCGTTGCTCGGTCCCAGCTCCTGCCCATCTAGCAGTTCGAAAGCACGTCAAAGTGCAAGTAGATAAATAGGGACCGCTCCGGCGGGAAGGTAAAAGGCGTTTCCGTGCACTGCTCTGGTTCGCCAGAAGCAGCTTTGTCATGCTGGCCACATGACCCGGAAGCTGTCTGCGGACAAACACCGGCTCCCTCGGCCTATAGAGTGAGATGAGCGCCGCAACCCCAGAGTCGGACACGACTGGACCTGATGGTCAGGGGCCCCTTTACCTTTACCTTTTACAGTGTCAACACTAGGAACCTGGGGGGGGGGGCTTTTCCAAAATGAATTGCTAGCAAGATGCAAAAATTAACACTCTTTAAACTAACTGAGGTTCTGCTCACCCCACAGCATGAAGCCTGCCCCTCTAACATAAATCTTGGCTTAAGCCCATGCTCACTCACCAGTACCGAAATCATACATAGGGCTTTGTGCTCTCTCTCTCTCTCTCTCTCTCTCTCTCTCTCTCTCTCTCTCTCTCTCTCTCCAACTCTTGTCATAGTTGCTCTGTGAAGTTCAATGCAAAAGGGCTGTAGCATCCCACCCACCTAACATGGGCTATGGTTCAAAGCAGTGCCTATATATAGTCCATAAAGTGCATTGAGATTGTTCTCTAGACAAAAGGTACTACATGTCAGGAAGGTCTTATTTATTACTATTATTATTATTAAAGGTATCATTACTATAACTTAGTTGCAAGTTACAACAAAGCTATAAAAAAGTTATCTTGGAATGGCTAATGAAGGCACCGTTGAAGCTCTAACTTCTCTGCCTTTCAGCGCAGGGTTTATTTTATTTGGCTCTTTGGATTAAACACAGTCCAGGACATAGCTGGTATGAAGATTTAGATTTCCTTAATGGAGAAGTCTCTCATAATCACATCACCCTTGCATCTAAAAAGCCTTTTTATTTAAAAGAGTAACTTTGGTCACACTGTGTCTTAAACACCATTCAGTTCCATCATGCTGTTTTAATCAATCATCCCCTGCGTTTTTTTCAAAGGTAGGAGTTAGAGAATAATGCAGCTTGATAAGATATTTTAATAAAATATGTTCACCACCTCCACATCATTTTAATTTTCCACTGCATTATCCAAAAGTGAGCTTTTAGCCACACACACAAAAAAGAGTGGGGGTGAAGCAAAATAACTGAACATATGGAAAGATTATTTACATCTTACTTTTTCCTAGGGAATTCAATCCTCTCATCATCCTTCTCTGTGCCCCCGTCCTACCAGAGAGAATTTAGGGCATGTTCCAAGCTATGAACTTCTAAAGCCCCACTAATTTCAAGGGGAGAGAGAGAGAGAGAGTGAAGCAAGGAAGACTGTATACAATTGCTAAAACATTTCTAGGCTGCGTTTCCAGGCATTCACCACCCTAAGAAGCGTACAGCAATAAAAAGTATGTCACAAAAGAGCATCATTTCAAAAACAAAAATGCAAAATAATTGGGGTGGGACTCATCCGTTTAATTAAATATCCATAGGCCTGCATAATCAATTCTAGTCCCAGACAAGCCACAAAAAAAGCAAAAACAGAAATAAAATTGCCTTTAAAACTGTTAAACGTTTCTCACTACTGCCGTAACGGTTCTTAAGGTAATTTTGTTTTAAGGTAATTTTAAATACATTTAAATGACTGGAAGAAAGTAGTCCTCGACCTGCATTTGCACATAATTTGATAGCAACATGCAGGACTTCCTTCCTCAGGTTTTAACTGATTTTCATTTTATTGAATTACTTGTACACTGCTTAGAGACAGTTGTAATTAAGCTGTATATAAATTGTCAAAATTAGAAAAATAATATGCAGATAGTTGTGTGTTGTTGAAGGCAGAAAAAAAGAGCAAAGCCTATGAACTTGTGTTGGACTGAACTATGCCTTCCTCTCCAGTTGTACGAATTTGCCCTCAGAAGTCACCAAACACAAAATATATCCCCACTTTGGCAGGGGACAAATGCTCCTGCAAAACTGATGGAAGATACCCAGTCCAGTTTTTCTATGATCATAGGAAGCTGCCACTTTCCCATCCATCTAGAGCAGGGGTCAGCAACCTTTTTCAGCCATGGGCTGGTCCACCATCCCTCAGACCATGTGGTGGCCCGGATTACATTTTGAACAAAAAAATGAACGAATTCCTATGCCCCACAAATAACCCAGATATGCATTTTGAATAAAAATACAGATTCTACTCATGTAAAAACACGCTGATTCCCAGACCGTCCATGGGCTGGATTGAGAAAGGCAATTGGGCCACATCCGGCCCCCAGGCCTTAGGTTGCCTACCCCTGATCTAGAATCATTTTTGTCTATTCTGACTGGCTGAGGCTCCCCAGGGATGCCCCCCCCCATCAACTGCTGTCTGATCCTTAAGAATATGACCATAGGTGCCAAGTCTCTCATATTCCCCGGGAAACCCCCGTTTTTCCAGCCATTTCCCGCTGGCAGCCTGGATTTTTAAAAAAACCGTAAATCCCCCCAGATTCTTACCAGCCCGGGGAGGCTCCTTCTGCGCATGTCTGGAGTCTCTGTACATGCGCAGAAGCGATTTCTGGCGCTGTGGCCATTTTGGAAATGGGCAGAGCATGCGTAGAAGCGACTTCCGGTGCTGCTCTGCCCAGTTCCAAAATGGCCGCAGCGCGACTTCCGGTGCTGCGCCGCTGCCGATCCCAGAATTTTCACTCTGGGAGTTGGCACCTATGAATATGAATACTAAGAGCCTGTTGGATCAGGCCAATGGCCCATCTAGTCCACCATCCTGTTTTCACAGTAGCCAAACAGATGCCTGTGGGAAGCCTGCAAGAAGGACCTGCGACTTCGAGCAACTGCCTCTGACTGTGGAGGTGGAACAGCCATTGATAATCTTATCCTCCATCATTTTACCTGATGATGCTGACGATCAACCTTCTGCCCTTCCTCAAGGGCCCTTCTTCAAGACCAGAGCTGAAGTTGTTAAAAGTTGCGCTTAACACCAATTCACACCACCATTGGTGCATATGCATCAAATGGTGCATGCTTTCTCTCACATGGAGAAAATCTCATGAGCCATAAGGAGCCATATAGCCCATTACTGTACAGTGGTACCTCAGGTTACAAACACATCGGGTTACAGACTCCACTAACCCGGAAGTAGTACCTCAGGTTAAGAACTTTACCTCAGGGTGAGAACAGAAATGGTGCGCCAGCAGTGGGAGGCCCCATTAGCTAAAGTGGTACCTCAGGTTAAGAACGGTTTCAGGTTAAGAACGAACCTCCAGAACTAATTAAGTTCGTAACCAGAGGTACTACTGTACTGTACTTTGACGCAGTCGTTTGCTTCAGACCACAGCTACAACTTAAAAATCAACTTAAAAACAACAGAGCATTTATTTTGAAACCTGCAAAAAATGAAAATCCAGCAGCAGTTGCAGCTGGCATGCTTCAAGGCAATAAAGTTCTGCTTTTCAGATTACACATTTCCAAGAGGATGACGTGCATCATCTAAACATGATATTTGAAGCAGATCAAAAGTTTGACTTAACTTTTCCAGAAGGCCAAGCTGCTGACTGTTTACGTTTTTTGAGAAAGCACAGGTAAATTGCTTTTGATATTTAGGAAAATATATGGGAAAACTTAGAGAAGAAATGAGACACGGTGGGCGGGGAAGGAGAGGCAGAATGATGTCTGAAGACAAAACTGGGTATCTTTGCCAATATATTCCCAGAAGAGGAGGAAGGTATGGCTTAGTACAACCTGATTCTATAATATCAGATGCCATATGATTCCTGGAGCCATTGAATGTTGACCTCATGAGTAAGGATGAGAGGATTTCCCCAGTTGCATGCCTTTATTTTTCCTTGAATTTTCTCCCATGCATTCTACTCTTCCTGAATTCTGGAATATCTAGGAACATTTCTAAAATTTATTCCAGAAGTGAAGCATGAGTAGCCTGACATCTAAAATCTATGGCAAATTGCATACAGGGTGCCCAGTATAAAAATCAGAAGGATGAATAATTCCTAATGCATATGTTTCACCTGGAACCAGTTATTTCAGAATTCCAAAATATGAGGAGAAATCTAGATAAGAATCCTCTGAGAAGTAAGCCTACCTCTAGGAGACATGGGTGATGTGAGTAGAAGTGTTGTGGTATGTCTAGACCAGGCTTCCTCAAACTCAGCCCTCCAGATGTTTTTGGCCTACAACTCCCATGATCCCTAGCTAGCAGGACCAGTGGTCAGGGATGATGGGAATTGTAGTCTCAAAACATCTGGAGGGCCGAATTTGAGGAAGCCTGCTCTAGATATACCAAGTGTTGGCTGAAGTAATTCAGAGAAACTGAAAATGCAACTTCACTCATTGCATAGGATGCAACAGTCAATAAGCGGATACAGCTAACCCTGGCTTTCTAGTGAGCATACCTGTATGACACCTTTTGTTAGTAAAACATCTGCTGGGTGTACACACAAAGCATATTTGCAGATGACGCATTAAAACATCTCAACATGTTTGTTGTTGTTGTTTAGTCGTTTAGTCGTGTCCGACTCTTCGTATCCCCATGGACCATAGCACGCCAGGCACTCCTGTCTTGCACTGCCTCCCGCAGTTTGGTCAAACTCATGTTCGTAGCTTCGAGAACACTGTCCAACCATCTCGTCCTCTGTCGTCCCCTTCTCCTAGTGCCCTCCATCTTTCCCAACATCAGGGTCTTTTCCAGGGAATCTTCTCTTCTCATGAGGTGGCCAAAGTATTGGAGCCTCAGCTTCAGGATCTGTCCTTCCAGTGAGCCTCAACATGTTAGATGGTACAATATAAAGAGCCACTAAAACATTCAGATAATGAGCAGATCAAAAGGAATATTTTGCATTGCCTCCCACCAACATGTATCTATAAAGATCATACAGTGAAATCCATATAACCAAATGTTTCTTTTACTAAATGTTCATATATTAGTAAATCTACTGAACCCCAAAGTTTCCCATAGCATTAGGCACATTCACTGTTTGATGTGGGAGGATTATTTCCAAGTATATCAGATATTAGAAACTAGGGACTAGGTTATGATTTGTTTAATGAAATGTTAATTTTTGACCAAGAGAAAGGTTAGGGGGGAGTGGAATCAGTTAAGCCTAGGAATGATTAAAAGGGGATTTGTGAAATTTCAGAGCAGTCATTTCTATTAATTCAGGCCCATCTTAGTTTATATGCTAAAGGTGGTGAGCGGATTTGGTTTGCGGGCCCCTTCTTGAGCCGTTCTAGGGGGAATGTAACACGTTAGAGGAGGGGAAGGCCTTTTTAGTAAGGAGCCCCAAGAGAGACTGAACCAAGAAACCTTGACACAAGAAAATTCAGCTAAGAGACAGCTGATTTCTCAGTTGGGAAGTACTTCAGGAAGAGATGGCATCTTGCCTGTTCCACCTGGACTTGGTAATAATTCTCACTATTCATGAACAGATGTCTTGGTTAGATTCCTCAGGTGTAACTGAATTTATTAAAGGATCCAGAGACTCAAGATTAATTCTGAATCATTACATACTATAGATATCTCTTAGGATGACAAAAAGATGGTGGGGGTGGGGTACTGCACAGGGAAGGGAGAAGGAAACTGTGATAGAGATAATAATCTGTGTGCTGTGAAGAAGATTGTCCTCAGTGGGTCTATGTCTCAGTCTTTCCCTTTGTGGGGAAGTGGGTTGTTTAAAGCCTGGCTTTCATGTCAGTTTTGAATATGCTGACCCCCTCTCCTCCGCCCCCCACCTGCGTTTTCTCAAACCGTTCCATGTTGGTAAAGATTTTACCTAGCTATGCCTTCACACAGTGAGATATACAACAACAACAACAACAACAACAACAACAACAACAACAACAATTTATTTATACCCCGCCCATCTGGCTGGGTTCCACCAGCCACTCTGGGTGGCTTCCAACAAAACATTAAAATACAGAAATCCATCAAACATTAAAAGCTTCCCTAAACAGGGCTGCCTTGAGATGCCTTCTAAAGGTCTGGTAATTGTTGTTCTCTTTGACCTCTGGTGGGAGGGTATTCCACAGGGTGGGTGCCACTACCGAGAAGGCCCTCTGCCTGGTTCCCTGTAACTTGGCTTCTCGTAGCGAGGGAACCACCAGAAGGCCCTCGGCGCTGGAACTCAGTGTCCAGGAAGAACAATGGGGGTGGAGACGCTCCTTCAGGTATACTGGACCGAGGCCATTTAGGGCTTTAAAAGTCAGCACCAACACTTTGAATTGTGCTCGGAAACGTATTATGCACTCTCAGGACTATTATGCACTTTCAGGACTATGGATGGGGGATAAATTCATTTGCTACCATGCTTTCCAAGCCAAAAACTTGTAGCTTCTAACCCAAAATGCAGTCATCCTTTGAAATTAGCCCTTCTCTGAATTTTTGCAATGCATTTGTCCAACCAAAGAAATGCATACAAAAATGTGTATATCATGCACACAAATGTATATGAAAACAACACACATGCTGAAATGCAACTGGGCAGAGGAATTATGGGAAACGATCTATAACAAGGTTTTTTTTAATAATTAAAAAAAACCATCAAATTCACATTCACTAATAAACCAGAAGCATTTCTTCTTGGCGAAATTGGGAATTTACCAAAAAGAGCCCAGAATCTATTCTTATATGCAACAACAGCTGCAAGGATAGAATACGCAAGATATTGGAAAAAGACAGAGATCCCAGGGAAAGAACAATAGCTAAATCAGCTAATTGAATATGCAGAGCGGGCAAATAGGACATCCAAAATAAGAAATATAGATGATAAACAGATGAGGAGTGAGTGGGAGTATTTAGGGGAATACTTACAAAAAACTGACTGTTATGTACTGAGCTGAATCCTAGAACAATAGGATTCAGAATCAGCGGGAGCTACCCAATCCAACTCCAGGTGGAAGTGAATCCGCAACCTGATTGGCCTGCTGGAGCAGCCAATCAGGCAGCTGGCAGAAGTGAATCTGCTACCTGATTGGCCTGTAGGAGCAGCCAATCAGGCTGCAGGCAGAAGTCAATCCACAATATAATTGGCCCACAGGTGTAGCCCTGAAGTAGCCAATCACGCAAGGCCCATTGTGTAAATAATGTATATAAGCAGATGGTTTTGGGAAAAGAGCGATTCGTCTTCTCTTCTTCTCCTTGATGAATATGAGCTGAATAAAGAGCATGAAATTCACTCTCGACTCCGAGTATATTTCACTGGCGACGAAGGTGGGATCCTGATGAGCTGACCGCCACCACGCACTGCACCGCAGCACCGCCACCTGCTGCACCGCTGCATCGCACCGTGCATCCAGGCTTCAGCTCCAGGACCCAAGGAACCCAGAATGGCAACCGACAGCAGCTTCTTGCCATTCAAACCAGCATCAGGAGACTGGGAAGGGTACGCCGCCCGTTTCAACTTCCTCCTGCAAGCGAAAGAAGTCACCAACGATGCCATGAAGAGGGCGACATTCTTCAGCGTCTGTGGAGAGGAGACGTTTGAAATCGCCCGGGCTCTCCTTGCACCTAGAGATGTCGCTACCGTCTCTTACAAAACAATAATGGAACGGCTGAAGGAGCACTTTTCACCACAGCCCGCGGTGGTAGCTTGCCGAAATGCCTTCTACGCAAAGCGGCAAGCCCCGGGGGAAACCATAACTGGGTTTGTGACCTCCCTCCGCCAAGCCGCCCGGTTATGCAACTTCTCAGAGTTGGAGAACATGCTTCGTGACCGCCTCGTCGGTGGCCTGAGGGACGAGATGTTGCAACGACGCCTCTACGCCAAAAAAGACCTCACGTTCCAGATTGCTCTGGAGGAAGCCCTGGCAACCGAAGCCGCCGAGAGGTCAACGCAAGAGGCACGACCGGCCCCGCCATCCCAACCGAGGGTCTACCACGAAGACCTCACCGACGAATCCGAATCTGACAGGGAGGAAGTACACCGAGTACAGCGGCGCACTCAAGCAGCACACACACCACAGCAGCCTCGACGAGAAGGAGGGAACTGTGCAAGCTGCGGGGAGAACCACGAGAGGAGGACCTGTCGTTTCCGCAACGCAGAGTGCAGGCAGTGCAGAAAATTGGGACACATCGCCCGGGTGTGTCGGGCTCGACTCACCCGTCGACAAACATCAGATGACCGACCCAGGAGCCCCAGGTCACACGGCACCATGCACCAAGGCAACTCGACGGAGATCACGGACTACCAAGTATTCCAGTTGCCCCATCCCAGCACAGAGAAAATTTATATAGAGGTACAGATAGAGGGAGCCCCATGCCGCATGGAGCTGGACACGGGTTCAACTCTATCCATAATCTCGGCCCGAACATTAAGGGAACTGTGCCCTAATGGGGGTCCCAAACTAAGGCCGGCCCCATTCACCCTCCGGGACTTCCAGAAACGTAAGGTCCCTACAATGGGGGTGGGGACCTTCAGGGTGCAATATCGAGGGCGAAAGCAACAATTGGACTTGCTGGTAGTTAAGGGCCCCTACGTTAGCTTACTGGGACTGGCATGGTTTGGACCTCTGGGGCTAGCCGTTACCGGGGTGAACCGCACTAGCTTACAAGTGGACGTGGACGCCATATGCAAAGAGTTTCCAGAGGTTTTCGATGGGGCATTGGGACGATATACAGGACCCCCCATTGCCCTACAGCTAGACCCTACTGTACGACCCATCAGGCACAAGGCCCGCCGGGTCCCGTTCGCCCTGAAACCCCGCATAGACGAGGAATTGGACCGGCTCGTGGAGCAAGGAGTGCTGGAGCCGGTGCCCAACGCCCCCTGGGAAACTCCAATTGTCACACCCGTCAAGCCTAACGGTTCGGTCCGCATCTGTGCAGACTACAAATGCACCATAAACAAGGCTCTCACGGCCCATGCATACCCAGTGCCAGTGGTCAGCCATGTCCTCGCCACCCTGGCTGGGTCAAAAATCTTTGGCAAACTGGACTTGGCCCAAGCGTATCAACAGTTGCCTGTGGACGAAGCCACAGCAGAGGCTCAGACGATCGTGACGCACAGAGGGGCATTCAGAGTAAAGCGGCTGCAATTTGGCATTAGCGTGGCACCAGGCATATTCCAGAATCTAATGGACTCTCTCCTTAAAGGGATTCCTGGCGTCACCCCCTTCTTCGATGATGTGCTGATCGCCGGGCCCACACCAGAGGAATTTGAGGACCGCCTCCGCTCCGTCCTGCACCGTTTCCAGACAGCGGGCCTCAAGGTGAAGCGGGAAAAGTGTTTACTGGGAGTGCCGCAGGTGGACTTTCTGGGATTTAAGGTGGACGCAGAAGGGGTCCATCCAACCGGTGACAAGGTACGGGCCATTTGTGAGGCCCCAGCGCCCAAGAGCAAGCCCGAACTTCAGTCATTCTTGGGACTATTGAACTTTTACCATGCCTTCCTTCCCCATAAGGCAGCGGTAGCGGAGCCCCTACACAGACTCCTAGATAAAAGGGCCCCTTGGGTGTGGGGCCAGCGACAAAGGGCCGCATTCCAGGCAGTCAAGGACTTGCTCGTCTCGAACTCGGTCTTGGCACACTTCGACGAGAGGCTGCCAGTGGTGCTGGCATGCGACGCCTCTCCCTATGGCATCGGCGCTGTCCTGGGACACCAACTCCCGGATGGAAGAGAGGTGCCGGTGGCATACTTCTCCCAGACGCTTGCTGCAGCCGAACGAAACTACTCACAGATTGACAAGGAGGGTCTGGCAATCGTGAAGGGCGTAAAAAAATTCCATGATTTCTTGTACGGGCGGCCCTTTACCATAGTGACTGACCACAAGCCGTTGCTTGGCCTGTTTGCCCCTGAGAAGCAGACCCCCCAAGTGTTGTCTCCACGTGTCCTCAGGTGGTCAATTTTCCTTGCCGGCTACCAGTATGCACTAATCCACCGCCCTGGGAAGGCGATGGGCCACGCAGACGCCCTCAGCAGGCTACCACTACCAGAAACAGGCCCCGACCCAGCGCCTGCGCAAGAGGTTATGACCCTGGAGCTGCTTCCCGACCGACCCATTCAGGCACAAGAAGTTGCGCACCATTCCACAAAAGATAGGGTCATCTCCCGGGTCCTGGACTGGGTGTGGCGAGGATGGCCCAGCAGCAGCCCCGGGCCAGAATTCGCTGGCTACACAAACCGCAAACATGAACTGTCGGCCCACAAGGGGTGCCTGTTATGGGGAAGCAGGGTTGTTGTTCCCCAGCCCCTCCGCAAAAGGGTCCTCACAGCCCTACACGAGACACACCCAGGGGTAGTGAGGATGAAGGCCCTTGCCAGGAGTTATGTGTGGTGGCCTGGGATTGACAGAGAGATAGAGGCCTGGGTCCAACACTGCCAGACCTGCCAAGAATCCCGCCCGGATCCCCCAAGGGCCCCAGTCCAGCCCTGGGAGTCCGCCCGACATCCATGGTCACGCTTACACGTGGACTTCGCTGGCCCCTTCCAGGGAAAAACATTCTTCATAGTGGTGGATTCCTACACCAAATGGCTGGAGGTCGCACTGGTACCGTCCACTTCTACGGCGGCAGCCATCCGGGTACTACGTAAGCTGTTTGCAACCCACGGGCTCCCTGACACCCTCGTCTCGGACAATGGAACCGCATTCACGTCAGAGGAGTTCCAGACCTTCACAGCGCAGAACGCCATCCGCCACATCCGCTCAGCACCATTCCACCCTGCCACCAATGGCCAAGCGGAGCGCATGGTGCGGACCACCAAGGACAGCCTCCGCCGCATGACACAAGGGGACTGGGAATACCGCCTTGCCGCATTTCTTCTAGCACAGCACAGCACCCCAAGCACAACGACGGGCCGGAGCCCAGCTGAACTACTCATGGGCCGGCGCCTTGCAACTAGACTGGACCGACTTCACCCCGACAGAGCTCAGGATGAGGTAGTGGTGGGGAAAGGCAGGAACCCCCGGACATTTGTGGCCCAGGACCCAGTGTATGCAAAGAATTTTGGGGCAGGCCCAGCATGGGTACCCGCCACAGTCACCAAGGTGACCGGTCCCGTGTCGTACGAGGTACTACCGGAAGGGGGGCAATGTTGGCGCCGCCACTGCGACCAGCTACGGCGACGATTCCCAGGAGGAACCCGGGAGGAGAGCGGGACAGAGGGGTCCCAAGGGGACAGCAGGGCAGTGAGGCCTGTAGAGCGAGAGGGGTGGGCAGGGGAAGCAGAAGCAGTAGGCACAGAGGGGCGCCCCGAGGCTGGAAGGACACCGGAACCAGAGTCACAACCTAGTGGTTCAGTGGCGCCAGACCAGACAGCCCCGGCACAGCCAGCAGCCTCGGAACACGAGCCAGAACCAGAACCCCTGACCAAGGAACACCCCAGGCCACAACGCACACGGAGGCGGCCAGCAGACCTTGGGGACTACGAATGCAACTTCCCGGGCAGGACTGGAACTTAGAGGGGAGGGGTGTTATGTACTGAGCTGAATCCTAGAACAATAGGATTCAGAATCAGCGGGAGCTACCCAATCCAACTCCAGGTGGAAGTGAATCCGCAACCTGATTGGCCAGCTGGAGCAGCCAATCAGGCAGCTGGCAGAAGTGAATCTGCTACCTGATTGGCCTGTAGGAGCAGCCAATCAGGCTGCAGGCAGAAGTCAATCCACAATATAATTGGCCCACAGGTGTAGCCCTGAAGTAGCCAATCACGCAAGGCCCATTGTGTAAATAATGTATATAAGCAGATGGTTTTGGGAAAAGAGCGATTCGTCTTCTCTTCTTCTCCTTGATGAATATGAGCTGAATAAAGAGCATGAAATTCACTCTCGACTCCGAGTATATTTCACTGACCTTAAATATCAGGTAAGGGATGCCTTCTGACTAACAGGTGATAATGTAAAGGACACAAGAAGGTTGAAAATAAGGTGAAGGAATTAATTGTATATGCAGCTGGGTGGGAAGTCCCAAAGAATTACTGGGTGGGAAGTCCCAAAGAATTACTGTATAAAAATGGAAAATGGAAACTTTTTTTAAAAAAGAAAGAAAACAACACACAAAAATGTATTGCATTTGGGGAAATTGCTGGCAAGCAGGGTGAATGGAATTTAAGACTAGAAAAGGAGAAATTGTGAGTAGACAAAATTTGCAGATTTGTCTATCCCCATTTATCTCAGGACAAGTGTCCAATCGTATCTGTGGTGAATTGTGCTATCATGTCAGTCTTGTCTTCTCCAGGGTAAACATACCCAGTTCCTGAAACTTTTGTTTTGCTATTGCTAAACACCTTCGCTAACCCTCTTTGGAACTCTTTCCAATTTTTCTAGTGTGCGGACACCAGAATTGGACTCCAGAGGAAATCTGAGTGGTGCAGAATAAAAATGGAAACTATTGTTCCATTAACGCAACCTAAAATTGCATAGACTTTTTTTTTTTAAAAAAAAAAAACCAGTTGCATCACACTGCTGGCTCATCTTCAGCTTGTGGCTATAGTTCCAAGATCTTTTGCAAATGTGTTCTGGCAATGTCAGGTGTCTGCTCTATAGCCGTGCATTTTACTTTTGCCTAAATGCAGAGTTTTGCATTTCTCTCTGTTGAATTCCTTTTTTTTTTTTTAGCCCCGTCATTTTGAATTTTATTCTGGTCTTCTGTGGTGTTAACTGTCCGTCCCTGTTTTGTGCCATATGCAGATTTGATAAGGATAAGAGATTTATTTCCTCTTCTATTATTTAATAATTTATAGAGCAATGACTAAGGGTCATGTGGCATGTTAATGATCAGTTACAATTTGTGTTAATACATAATATTACCATATCATTTAGAGTTCAGGAAAGTCTTATCCGGTTTATCATGGCTGATGAGAGTTTGTTTTTTTTTATTATGATGAACTGCAGCAGCAACAACAAATCAAATCCAAATCTCTTAATGTAAAATTGAACATAACGGTTGCTTTTTTGGCGAGACAAAGTGTCTGGGGTAAACTGTTTGCTGAACTGGACAAAACTCTTCCTAGAACACAGAGAAACATCCCATTACAATTGTGCAGTATTGGGAAACACAGCACTTAATTTTGAAACAAAAAACAAAAACCCCAAAACATTTACTATCAATCCTTCTGACAAGGGCTGCATTTCCTTACAGTGTCCAGAGACAATTATGCCCATATCACAGGGCGGCAGACAACTTATGAATTACAATTATACCAAGAAGCTCTCCACAAATATCACCGATGAATGCAGCTCAAGAACATTATCAGCATGGGCTTAAAACATATGTTGGCCTGGAACAGGGACTTAAAAAACAAAAACCCTTCAAGGTACAAACCAGGCAAATTATACCAACTTATGATGTTAAAAACCCAAACAATAATTCACAAATATATCCTGTCCTCCCTTCAAAAAAGAATGCCTATAATGAAATATCTGGATAGAATCTTTCCTCCCCTATAGTTCTTTCCAGAAATCTGTTTTCTGGAAGAGATTAATGACACTAGAATTAAGAACGTATTATCAGAGACAGGCAAGCAGGGCCACAGAAGAGAAAAGGCTAATATGAAATGTCCACAACAAACACCACCAATTCGTATTTAAAGTTTTTGATTTATAAAAGGAACCATCCCATTTTGGAAGAGAGAAACAGTGTAGTTGTCCCCACCACCATAAAAACAGCTATTTATTTCCACCAAAAGAAAGAAAGAAAGAAAGAAAGAAAGAAAGAAAGAAAGAAAGAAAGAAAGAAAGAAAGAAAGAAAGAAAGAAAGAAACAAGGGGGTTGAAAAGGGAATAGAGGAACACCTTCTAATTTCAAATCCATTGCTATAGAAATTCATTAGAGACAGATTGCATCCATTACTGATAAATGGCGGAAACAGAGAAGAAGTAGGGCAATGGCAATGGGAAAGTTTGAGTACAGGGCTACATTATCACATAAGGATCAGACTCGGTTGGCATAGGATCTTGAGTGTAATGTTTGCATCTTGAGCTCTGCACTCCTTAACTGAAGGCTTTCAGCGTATCAGTCCAAATCTACCATTTCTCTAATTACATGAGTATGGTCCATATTGCAGTAAATTGACTTTGACGGGTTGTGATGACATGTCTGTTCCCTCCAGATGTGCGATGCTGCGGTTTGGGAGTGCTGTGTGTGGCCAGCTAGGAAGATGAAGATGCAACAATGCCAGGATATACAAGCACAGGTTAGTGTCAGAGAGTGTGGTCAGGGGGCTGATCAGCCCCAATCACTTTGGGACTAAGTTGGAATTCTTTGCCTGTCTACAAATGGGCTGAGTTTGGGTAGCCCCCTCCCCTACTTTGAACTGAAAGCTGGAGGCAGTAGGGCTTTCAGAGTGGATGCTACTAAATAGGTTAACTGGTCACCTTCTTAGCCAGGAAGGGGCAGGGAAAGTTGATAGGAAACCAGGTGAAAACCCTTCAGCATCTTTGAAGGGGAAAGGAGTTTCCAGAGGCCAACAGCTCTCTCTTTATTCCTTAGTCTGATAATAGTTTCCTATATGAACAAAGTGAAGATCATTCTATCCTTTTCATTCTCTCTTATAATTTTGTGACTTAAATACTTATTAATTTCCAAAGATTCCCTGACCAATAGGACACAGGCCTTCCGACCCAAAGATGACCTAGTTTCATGATGAGGAATTTACTTCAGAGTCTCGTTTCTTCACCATCTTTCTCCCTCCCCCTTTCTGGTTTCATGGCTGTTGAATTCCAGGCACCCATGTAGAGATCCAGGAATTGTTTGTTCCCTAAGATAGAACTACATATTCCTGGAATGGATTAATAATTTCTAGTATCTACAAAAACTGTACTCTGTTGTCTATAGCTGTGCTTTTTATTCCACTTTTATGTCTGGTTTGATAAATTTGACAATTCCCTCTAAATAAATGGTACCATCTCTAACAGGATCACTGGAGAACTTTTTTTAAAAATGTCCTGGTTTTATTAATAAATAAAAATGGAAAATGACTACATGTGAGTTTTAAAATAACATAAAAGATATCATTCAACAAATCACCAAGTCAGAAGGGTTTTGTGTGTCTTAAAATGTTCTCATCCTGCCCTAGCAATGCAAGTTCATAAAACACAACCATCTGCGCCATTAAGGCTGCAATCCTATGCCCACTTACCTGAGAGTAAGCCCCATTGAACTCAATGTGAGTTACATCTGAATTTAGGATTGCCCTGTCAGGATCCTAGCTTTTTGCAGGGAGATATTGAAGAACCTGCCTTTGAACTTAACAACATATTTAATGGAGAGGCTCCTGAAGATAGATTTATTGAAGAAGAAGAAATCTTCTCCAAGTGTTTTGTTGTCAAATTCCGTTTCTTTCCCCTAATGTATGTTGTGGCTCTGAAATGACAGACCGATGTATTAAAACCAATGTCAAGAACTAGTACTAAGAAAACATCCTGCTAAAGAAACTTTAATCTTCTGCAGAGTTGTCCTCCCTCTCTCTCTCTCTCTCGGCAAAAAGTGCAGTCTCAAGCTGCTTCTCCCACATTCTGTTACCTTTCAAGGCGCAGCATACAGCATATTTTCTCCCAGCAAGTATAAATAGTGCATAGAAAGAGGGCATTATTTAGGAAAAATACTAATTAAATTTAACAATAGAAATGGCAGACCTCGTGTTTCTAAAATTAGAGGCGGGTTATTTTATAATACACAGCCATTTCTTTGTGATGAGCTTTTAGGCTCTTCTTTCCATGCCTGACATAAACATTGCCAGGCTGTTGTTCCATTCTCCTTTCTAAACACGGTTTGTCTCCAGAGCTCTACATTGTTGGCCAGCCAGGCAGGTCTTTCCTACATAAGATCTGTGAACCTCTAGATCTTTTGTGGCAAAGTTTAATCCAGAGAGACAGCCTTTCCAAATTGGTTTGAAGAAGAAATAAAATTTGTTCTGCACAAAGCGCTCCTCCATGAAGATATTTATTAGTGTTTTCATTTCAATAGTTTCTGATAATATTAAGGAACCCCAATGGCTTATGTTAGGCGGCGCCTAAAATAAATCTGCCCAATGGGCCTATAAATAACAAGGCTGTGTGTGCAAATTTAGACAACAGAGCTGTTAAGAGCAGTGGAACAGACTCCCTCAGGAGGTTGTGGACTCTCCTTCCTCGGAGGTTTTTAAGCAGAGGTTGGATGGCCATCTGTCATGGATGCTTTAGCCTTGTAGGGGGTTTGACTAGATTATCCTTGGGACCCCTTCCAACTCTACAGTGCTATGATTCATTGATACTGCTGTCAGGATAAATGAAGGTCACTTCATGCATTACATTTCCATGGTATTCCAACACACACACACACACACACACAGAGAGAGAGAGAGAGAGAGAGAGAGAGAGAGAGAGAGAGAGAGAGAGAGAGATTGGAAAAATGCATGGTGTGTTGGGGGGAAAACCTGCTCATCTAAGAGATAGACCCTTTTTACACATTACTCATGTCTTCACAGGGCAACAGGGGTAGAAGCAGCTGAACCTCTGGCCTGATTCTTGGCAATGCATGGCTTCCCTGTTTCTGAATTAACATGAATGTCTGGATATAGAGAAGCCTAGGTGCACAGTGTTCTCCAGACCCTGGAACCCCAATTCCACAAGGATTCAGGACCTGAGGACGCCCCTCCTACAGATGCCTATACTTGTAGACTTCCCTGCCACGCATGCACACACACATTAACTAGGTGGTGGGGGCAGGGGAAACGCATGTCAGTGGTGTGGGGCATGAAGTGCAGTTCTGTGTTGCCCCTTCATGTTAATACAATGGTACCTTGACTTACGAACGTCTCAACAACTGAATTTTTCGACTTCCGAGTGGGGCAAATGGCCACACACTTACGAATTTCTCGACATCCAAATGGAAACTGCGGCGGTTTTAGCTAGGGTTTTTTCGACTTACGAATTTTTAGATGGGGTTGCTTCGACTTACGAATTTTTCCGTTTACAATGCATTCCTATGGGAAATCGCGTTTCCAATGGCGCTTTTCGACTTACGGTTTTTCGACCTAAGAAGGTGCCTTCGGAACGGATTAAATTTGTAAGTCGAGGCACCACTGTAATAATAATAATTTATTATTTATACCCAGCCCATCTGGCTGGGCCTCCTCAGCCACTCTGGGCGGCTTCCAACAGATTAAAATACAATAATCGATTAAACATTAAAAGCTTCCCTAAACAGGGCTGCCTTCAGATGTGTTCTAAAAGTCTGGTAGTTGTTATTCTCTTTGACATCTGCTGAGAGGGCGTTCCACAGGGCGTGTGCCACTACCGAGAAGGCCCTCTGCCTGGTTCCCTGTAGCTTTGCTTCTCGCAGTGAGGGAACGGCCAGAAGGCCCTCGGCGCTGGACCTCAGTTAATAATATGTGAAGGGAGCTTGGCACCGAAAGAGGATTGTCAAAGGCATAGCATATTTTGGAATGGCCGTTTGGAATGACCATGATTTAGGACAGGCAAAGCTGCAATGTTTAGATTGGATCCAGAGACACATCAATAGGAATAATTCTGGTGGCAGTGCTGTGGGGTGCGCTCTAACACAAGGGTGGGGATCCTCAGGCCCAGTAGCCAAATGTAAACCTCTCCAGCCTTGGTATCTGACCTTTGAGACTCTTCCTTGTCTATACCTCATCCTCAGCTACATGACCTTTCCCAGCCTGTACTACTTTTCGCCCTCCTTCAGTGTTTTTGCCCAGTCGGAATCTGACCCTTGGTCTGAAAAGGGTTCTCCAGCCCTGATCTAGCAGAATGCTTTGCTTGTTCTAAGCTCAGCTTGTGCACACTTTTTGAGGTGCTGTGCAATGCCTTGTACTAGCAGGTGTTGTGCAAGAGATAGCTCAGCACCTTGTGCTCAAGTTGAGTACACGCTTCTGTTTATCATTTCTCTTTTCTCATGCAACAATCTTGAACAAAGTTAAGGCAAGCCTTTCTGTCTGCAGAAGGGCACCTCAAGAGCCAACATTTGGGGTAGAATTCCAAGCTAGTCCTACTCAGAGTAGACATACTGAAGTTGATCTACCGATGAAGGGCATAATACAAATTTAATAAATAAAAAATAAAATTAATGGACAGATTCATTAATTTCAATGGGTCTACTATGAGTCAAACTTAGCTGTTGCTCCAGACTTTATTGAGAACTTCACAGTGGCTTTTTCCTTCTCTCAGGTGGTGCCACTAAAGTATTATTTTCCCCGTGAGCTGCTGTAGTGATTCCTGCTTTGCAGTTTGAAGTAAAAAATACCACAAGGGAGGCAAATGATTTCAGTTACATCAGCGCATGCTTCCAGTGTCCTCATTTGTGCTCCCACTTAAAACAACCTCAGCCATCAACCCACATGCATCACAATGCTTGGCAACAGCGTCTTCTTCAGATTTAAGTAATAAGCAATGCAAAAGTATCAATTTCAGGAAATGTATGCAAAATATGTTTTCACAATGAAGTCTGTGTGGAGGAACCTGGGCAAAAAGGGGTTGCATTGTGTGATTTTTGCATGTAGGGCCAATTACATTACTTGTGAAGGTGCTGTTGGATAGAGGGTACAAGTATCAACATTGATGTGGACTGTAATAAGCAAATAAAAGATGGCGGAGGGGGAAGGGGGAAATGGAGAAATGAACCAGAATGCTCAGGGAAAAATATAGATAAGAGGGCAAAGGAGGATCGGGAGAGAGAAAAGGCATGAGAAACTATAAAAAAAAACCACTGCTGTCAGCTGAAAATTGGGGCGACCCTGTCATAAAAATGACAGGAAACAGTACCTTCCTTGGCCGTCACTGACAACATTTCCAGCAGCTGCTCTGGAAGGGAGGTGACTGGCGTGTGGGTGAAAATATCTAAGACATTGTGCATTTATTTTGTTGAGAAGAGAGAATTTAGGCTGGGAACAAGGATTCATCTGTCATCATCATATCCTCTGCCGAGTGAATGTTGCCCTTGGCAATGGGTGCGTGGTTGCTAATTTCGATTTAGTTGTTCAGCAGCTCTGTTCTCCTCATTGGTTCACTTAGTAGCTGTGATTTTTTAAAAACAACATATATAACTAGATGGCAAATTTTTATTTTTATTTAAACACACACACAGAGAGAGATACAGATGTTTTGATTCCTCAGGCCCCATTCAGTGGGTACCTTAAAATGTCAGATGACAAATAACATCTTTGCTGTCTGGTTTGCAGTTATATAACAATGCAGGGGTGAGGGAACCAGTTCTCTGCTGTTGTTGCAGCTATTTTAAACAAACAAACAAACAAAAACCATATGCAAGAAAAAAACTGCTGTCCCCTGTGTGTTGATTGTTGCTTCAGGAGGTAGATTTCCAATGTTTCCTTTGGAAGGTCTTTCTGTTGCATCAGAATAGACACAGGCATAGAAATAATTTAAACGTTTAGACCAATAATTCTCCCAATTTCCCTAGCAAACATGTTCACATAGTCCCTGGCCAGCTACAAACCTCACTATTGCCAGACTGTGTAGTCCCAACATACTGTCAGCATGAGTTCAAGGTTCCATGTTTTCTCTTTTAATCATAGCATCAGAGAACTATAGAGTTGGAAAGGACCCTGAGGATCATCTAGTCCAACCCCAGTCCAGGAATCTCAACTAGATCATACATGACAGAAGGCCGTTCAACCGCTGCTTAAAAATCACCCGACCTTCCTCCAGAGACCTCGGGCAATAACTTTCTTCACACATTACTCACATGTATTTATTTTATATTTATATCTTATTACATGTATAGTTCTCTATAAATGTAATTATCATAGCTGCCAAGTCTCCGGTTTTCCCCGGGAAACTCCCGTTTTTCCAGCTGTCCCCAGCCGAAAAAACAGTTTTTTTTGTTTTTCCCCGGTTTAGTCCCATTTTGGAACTGGCGGAGCATGCTCAGAAGCGACTTTTGATGCTGCTCTGCCCAGTTCCAAAATGGCTGCAGCGTGACTTCTGGTGCGGCAGCCATTTTGGAACTGGGCACAGCAGCATCAAAAGTCACTTCTGAGCATGCTCCGCCCAGTTCCAAAATGGCCGCCACACTACTTCCGGTATGCTAATTTTGGTCCGGTCCCTTATTTTTCAGAGAGGAACTTGGCAGGTATGGTAATTATAGTTCTCTTTGCAACAACCCTGTGAGGTAGGTTATGCTGAGAGACTTTGACTGGTGCGGTAAGTTTCATGGTTTAGTGGGTAGTACAACCCTGGTCTCCTAGGTCCTAGTTTGACACTGCCAGCGTTTCTCAAACTTGGGTCTCCAGCTGTTGTTAGACTACAACTCCCATCATCCCTAGCTAGCAGGTCCAATGGAGTTGTAGTCCAACAACTGCTGGAGATTCAAGTTTGGGATCCACTATATCACACCAGCTAAAGGGTAAGCATGTTGAATGGGGGTTCAGGATTGCATGATCAGTGCATTTTTCGGGGTGGGACCAAGCATGCAGCCCTGAGCCCCCTTCAATGTGCTTACCTACTCATGAGTAGTGCACATAGCTGCCAAGTTTTCCCTTTTCTCACGAGGAAGCCTATTCAGCATAAGGGAATTTCCCTTAAAAAAGGGAGAACTTGGCAGCTATGGTAGTGCATGATGAGGGCTATTGTACACTGGATTCTTTTATGCTTACAAGTAAGCTAGGCTGAGAGAGAGCCCAATGTTACTTTGGGGAACTTGTCAGCTGAATGAGGATTTGATCCTGGTCCAAAACAATCACTCTAGTCACTGCACCACATGGGTCTTATAGTCACCAAATGTGACTTTATTCTGTGAGGATGCACTGGGCAACATGGCCCTTCTTTTCTCTGTTGATTCATACAACGTCTTTGAGCGTTGTGACTGTGCAGGAATGGGAAGAAATTTGGTTCAGTCCACATTTTAAGGAGAGCCAGCGCTGTGGGTTAAACCACTGAGCCTAGGACTTGCCAGCGGTTCGAATCCCCGCCACGGGTGAGCTCCCGTTGCTCGGTCCCAGCACCTGCCAACCTAGCAGTTCGAAAGCATGTCAAAGTGCAAGTAGATGAATAGGTACTGCTCCAAGCAGGAAGGTAAACGGCGTTTCCATGTGCTGCTCTGGTTTGCCAGAAGGAGCTTTGTCATGCTGGCCACATGACCTGGAAGCTGTACGCCGGCTCCCTCGGCCAATAAAGCGAGATGAGCACCGCAACCCCAGAGTTGGTCACGACTGGACCTAATGGTCAGGGGTCCCTTTACCTTTACCTAATTCACAGCTGCAGAAACAATGTGTGATCCAGAGCACAGTGCTCCTTCTGAATTCACAGTGGAGTTCGCCAACTCCAAAAGGTGTACAAAAATGCATATACCAATGAAACAAAAATGCATTGTATCAGGGGAAATGAAATACAAAATGCGTGTATTCAAAGAAACGAGCATTGAAATGCTAACCAGTTTTCATGAGGACTGCTTTTCTTTTTTTCTTTTTTAATGCACATTGATGCAGAAATGTGGTGAACTGAACTTTAGACTGGAAAAATTGAAAATTTAGCAAGACCAAGAACTGGCACATTTGTCCATCCTGATTTGTGTGCAAAGCTTTTGTATTTGCTGATTTGCTAGGAACATATTTTTTTCCTGTAGTTCTGGGACCCATATGCCAGGTCCTGTAAGTCGCTGTCTCAAACGTATAAATTGGGGAATACATTTTGGAAGAAGAACCTATGTTTTAACTAAAGATGGGCAACTCACATCAGGTTGGCTGCGAAGTAAGTTGAGTCATTTCCATAAAAGCTGGAAAACAGCTCACCTCATTTTTTGAGCCAAACCAAATTTAACCACACACCCTATTTAAGATTCAGGGATCCCTTTCAGAAATGCCTAGCAGCTGAGGTAAACAGCGTACCTCCCTGTGTGGAGAGAAAAGCCATCACCTCAGAGGACTTTGAAGAAGGGGGCTTCTCGCGAGCTATTTTCACATTCTTTATCATCCTGTTCATTCTAATGGAAGCCATTTTGTCTTGCAGAGACTCAAGCCTGCTTCACATCTTCTACCGAGGCCGCCTTCAGGCATCTTCATCCAAAGTGCCCATGCTGCAATCTTTTCAGCACCAGGCTAAAATATTTTCACACACCCAGGCATTTTAACACGTGTGGCTTTAAATTATCAAGGGTTCTGTCTGTGGTTTTGTTGTTATTGTATTTATGCTGCGAGGTAACTGATTGACCACCCCCCCCCCGAGATTCTAAACAGAATGAAGGGTGGTATATATGTTTTAAAAGTTTAAATTAAATAAAGAGATGTCAGAGGTTGCATGCAGTGCTGCCCCTCAGTTCATAGAAGACTCTGGTCAGTCAGAGAGCCATCTTAGGAATAATGCATACCTGCCAAGTTCCGTCCTGAGAAATAAGGGACTGGACCGGAAGTAGCAGACCAGAAGTAGCGCTGCCGCCATTTTGGAACTGGGCAGAGCATGCTCAGAAGCGACTTTAAATGCTGCTCTGCCCTGTTCCAAAATGGCCGTCACACCAGAAGTTGCGCTGCAGCCATTTTGGAACTGGGCAAAGCAGCATCAAAAGTCGCTTCTGAGCATGCTCCGCCCAGTTCCAAAATGGCCGCCGCGCCAGAATAAACCAGGGGGGAAATAAAAAAATCCGTTTTTTCGGCTAGGAACAGCTGGAAAAACGGGGGTTTCCCTGGGAATACGGGAGACTTGGCAGCTATGGGAATAATGGAAGGGGAGGAAGGAAAGCCCCTCTCCGCAATTCCCATTGCGACACCTCTGCCACCAAAAAATCTGGCCCAGATTCCCATGAGAGGTGGTATGAAAAGCTACACAAGAAAGGACCATATCCCAAAATTCACCTCTCACCACTTCTGTTCATGAATCAGAGAGCCTTGGTTTTCTACTGCAAGTGAAACAATCACAGACAAATACAATGGAGAAACACGACTCCATTAGATTGGATGGAGGGATTTTAACAGGCTGCACCCATGAAAACAAGGGGAGGTAGAAATCCACCTCCCTGCAGAAGACCCATAGGGCAAGAGGGTGATCTTTAGGAGGTCATCTATCTACACCAGATGTTTTCATAGCTACTTTATTCCCCTACTCACTGTAATGCAGCTAATTTTACCAGCCCCTCCCCCCTTTTTTTAACCTTTCACTGAGAGCGACCAAAGGCTGTATACAGTTTATGGTAACTGCATGTGAAATAAAAAGAGGATAAATATAGTTTATGTAACAATCAAAGACAACTATAAAAAGTACCTTTGGGGTGAGTGCTCAGTGTAACTCAAAATTATAAAAGCCCATTTTTAAATACAAAATTTGCTTGTACTCTCAACTCATTTAGTACTTTAAAGAAGTAATAAATGGCACTGCTGGATATGATTGTAATAATATGAGTGAGTCTTAGGTATCCCATGCTTTTGCCTCCTACATCTCCAGATGACTATAAGTCATGCCATGAGCTATTACTCTTACTGCACATAATTTCTAGTATCCATTGAGATCCAATCACTCTTTTGATAAAGTGATTTTCGGACTATTCCTCCCACGCTTTCATAGCTGTTTATGGATGTGTGTGTAATTTATCTGTTTATTATAATTCTGATAAGTGAAAAAGAAAGTGAAATGCTATTAGAAGGCCCAGCGTGGTAATCAGTTTGTTGTTAACTATGGTCATGGGAAGCTTTTCAAAGCCTCCCGTTTTGCTCAAAGGCACATACCGCATTTACAGAATTGTAGGAGATTTAAAGCTGTTTGGCGCATTATGCAGGGAAAGGGGGTAGGGATCTAAACTAGGAAACTGCAGATTGAAGTGGGCAATGTGATCTCCTTTAACAACCAAGTTAAAGTAGTTAAGTGGACAAATTTGTCAGTACGATTTGAGCCAGGACATGAGTTTGCTTAGGTAAGAGATAATAGTTTTGCTCCTAAATAATAACATGTAATGGGTATGCATGTTAGTGAAGAACATGCTAGACAGATTCACCCAAAGGCCCATCAATAATAACAATTATTATTATTATTATTATTATTATTATTATTATTATTATTATTTATACCCCGCCCATCTGGCTGGGTTCCCCCAGCCACTCTGGGCGGCTTCCAACAAAACATTAAAATACAGAATTCCATCAAACATTAAAAGGTTCCCTAAACAGGGCTGCCTTAAGATGCCTTCTAAAGGTATGGTAATTGTTGTTCTCTTTGACCTCTGCTGGGAGGGCGTTCCACAGAGTGGGTGCCACTACCGAGAAGGCCCTCTGCCTGGTTCCCTGTAACTTGGCTTCTCGTAGCGAGGGAACTGCCAGAAGGCCCTGCACGCTGGACCTCAGTGTTCGGGTAGAACAATGGGGGTGGAGACGCTCCTTCAGGTATACTGGACCAAGGCCGTTTAGGGCTTTAAAGGTCAGCACCAACACTTTGAATTGTGCTCGGAAACGTACTGGGAGCCAATGTAGGTCTTTCAGGACTGGTGTTATGTGGTCTCGGTGGCCGCTCCCAGTCACCAGTCTAGCTGCCACATTCTGGATTAATTGTAGTTTCCAGGTCACCTTCAAAGGTAGCCCCATCTAATCCAGTATTCTCTCCTGGCGGTCAGTGGTGAAGCATATGCCCACGCTGCCCAGGGCGGGCGCGCTCCCGAGGGAGGAGTGGGGTGGAGGGTGCCCTCCCAGGCATGGGATAGCCACTCGGGTGCCTGGAGCAGCAAACATGCCATGCCTTGGGGGGCGGAATGAGCAGAAATTTGGCGTGCCACCTGCCCGTGACTCCCAAGCCTCCCCCAACCTGTCAAAACAAAGGGGGCTCGGGGTAGGCTTGGGAGTTATGGGCAGGCAGTGTGTCAAATGTCACCCCCCCCCACAATGAGGGCACCCGGAGGCATCTGCCCCGCCGCCCCCTTCCTCCGGCCCTGCTCACAGTGGTCAACCAGGTGTTTTGGGGATGTTTATGGGAAGCTCCGAAGCACAACATGAGTGCAGCAGCACTCTCCCGATTTAAGATCCCAGCAACTTGTACTCAAAGGCACACCTACCTCTGAAAGGGACGGTAGAACACAGTCATCATGGGTAGTAGCCATTGATAGCCAATACACCGTCAAAGCCATCTAAGTTGGTGGCTATCACCACCACTTGTGGAAGCAAATTCCATAGTTTAACTGTATACGGTATGAATCACTTTTTTTTTGTCTGTTCATTTGCCAACATTTAGCTCCGGTATATGTTCCTGAATTTTTGTGTAACGAGAGAGGGAGGAAAACCTCTTCCTATTTACACCGTGCATAATTTTATACACCTCTCTCATGTCCCTTTTTTACTCCCTTTTCTCTAAACTAAAAAACTCCAAATGCTGTAAAATCTTTCCCAAGGTTTTTTTTCCACCAGCTAGAACTCACCAGAACCCAGTTCCGGTCAAGCAGAGAATTCATTTACATGATTTGCTCATACTTTGGAGAATTGTATATAATTTCTGTTTTAACCAATCCTAAGGACCTACAAATGTATCTTCCAATTTACGGGTGCACTTTATCCAATAGACTCAAAGATCTGATAATGTGCATAGGGATATATTTATTTATTTTGCACATATTGTAGCTAATGAAACCTGCCCTAAAGAAAGGGATTCTTTTTAAAAAAAAATTATGCATGCAAACCTGGTAAAATTAAAATGTAAACCAGTACACAGTCAAAGGTAAGACATTAAAGTATTTGCAGCAACTGTAGCTTCCAGGAGAACAATCGTAAAATTAATTTCCTGACTTGCACAGCAATATCAATGGGAACATTTCATCAGTAAGTGCCCAGATTGGTTTCTAGCATTGATGGATATGAGGTGGAAAAGGTATTGCATTTTCTTTCTAATTAGCTTTTTTTTAAAAAAACACAAAAAATGAAATTGCCTCGTAATAATTTTCCTTCATCTCTAGTGCATAAAGGTATCTGTGTATAGGAATTTAATTTATATGCCAATGATGTTTTATGCATTGTCTTCCCTGCATCTTATTAGTGTCATTAATAGGCATTCCACTATGTTGTGTTACAAGGTTAATTGGGACAAATCCAAAAAGCATCGTCCCCTCCTTCTGCACAGTAAATATGATATTTCCTAGCTGTACAATCCACCTGTATGGATTCAAACCGTGGGGATGTTTTAAGGAAACAACCCTATGGTATCATACACAGTTTTAGCTATATTGGCATCTGTGTCATCCTAGGGTAAAATGTCAATTGCCATATACATTAGTGGTGTATAACAACAACAACCATAATAATTATGGTGCTGGAGGAGACTCTTGAGCGTCTCATGGACTGCAAGAAGATCAAACCTATCCATTCTTAAGGAAATCAGCCCTGAGTGCTCACTGGAAGGACAGATTGTGAAGCTGAGGCTCCAATACTTTGGCCACCTCATGAGAAGAGAAGAATCCTTGGAAAAGACCCTGATGTTGGGAAAGATGGAGGGCACAAGGAGAAGGGGACGACAGAGGACAAGATGGTTGGACAGTGTTCTCGAAGCTACGAACATGAGTTTGACCGAACTGCGGGAGGCAGTGCAAGACAGGAGTGCCTGGCGTGCTCTGGTCCATGGGGTCACGAAGAGTCGGACATGACTAAACGACTAAACAAAACAACAACAACATAATAGTAACAGCAATAAACGAAACAAGCCCCCCAGCCTAACTGCCATGCCTTTCTTCTCTGACAAGACCCAGTCCACCCTCTGCTCAAGCCAAAAATGTATGCAATTTCTTTGGTGTAGGGAAGAACGCCCTGAACTCATGATGTTGAAAAGGAGCACTAGACAAATAGTGGCTCACAATGCTTCACCACCAAAATTGCCCAGGAGAAGCTCACCTGGTGAAGCCACAGCAGTACCCTCCTGGGGGGGGGGTGTCACTGCTGCTTACCAAGAAGGGGAGGGGGAGACAGCAGCAAGGATAGGGATTGGCAGAGCCAATCCAATGCACTGACCAGTGTGCTCATGCAGCCCTGGCCTCACCTATACTTTGCCACTCCCTCTCCTGCTCCGTGGCAATGATGCCCCTACTTTTAAACTCCATGCTCTGTGTCTGTGACCAGATGTGCCTGTTAACATGAAGGCTAGTTCCAAGTTTGGACTGTGTGGCTTAAGCAAGCTATCTTTCTGTTTCCATACAGATAATTGAGAAACATTTACCACTTTGGAATCTAAGATTCACCGCCTGCGTTTTCTAACTGTTGTATGGGAAAGCACATTAATATGACCTTTGAATGGTTTGTAAGTAAACAATGCTTAACTTGCCAAATGCGTGGTCTCTTTCCTTGCTAAGGGAAGTGGGGGGAATTTGGTAGCAGCTTATAAGGGGATATTTTAAAGGTCCAACAGCCTATATTTCAATAATAATAATAATAATAATAATAATAATAATAATAATAATAATAATAATTTATTTATACCCCACCCATCTGTGGCTGGGTTTCCCCGGCCACTCTGGGCGGCTTCCAACAGAAAAATGAAATAAAATAATCTATTAAACGTTAAAAGCCTCCCTAAACAGGGCTGCCTTTTCTCTTTGACATATGATGGGATGGCGTTCCACAGGGCGGGCGCCACCACCAAGAAGGCCCTCTGCCTGGTTCCCTGCAACTTGGCTTCTCGCAGTGAGGGAACCGCCAGAAGGCCCTCGGTACTGGACCTCAGTGTCCGGGCAGAAAGATGGGGGTGGAGACCCTCCTTCAGGTATACTGGACCGAGGCCATTTATGGCTTTAAAGGTCAGCACCAACACTTTGAACTGTGCTCGGAAACGTACTGGGAGCCAATGTAGATCTTTCAAGACCGGTGTTATGTGGTCTTGGCGGCCGCTCCCAGTCACCATGCTTTACTTTGCTGCATACTGTGTGATTTTGAATCTTGTGGGGGGAAGGGGTTCTGTCACCCAAGAGGATTTGCCCCAAACCTGGATCTAGCAAGTCATCTTTGCCACTTGTGCTCTAGTCATCATCAAGCTTTTTTCCTTTTCCTTAGTTCCCTAGTATACCAGGGATCAGAATGGAATCTACAGTACTGGAGACGGTGCTTGTGGCAGACCATGACAAGAGCTCACAGACAAACAAATAAGCCACAGTTTGTTTCACCAAATCTAATTTAGCTTTCCAGTTGCTCTTGCCTCATGGTGAGCATCTTGAGTCAGGTGAGCCAGCAAACCAGAGTTAAGAAAAACAATTGCTCTCAGGCATCATCATCATCATCATCACCACCACCACCACCACCATCAATTTATTATTTATACCCCGCCCATCTGACTGGGCTTCCCAGCCAAACCATAGTTAAAAGAAGCTGTGGCTTGTAAGTCAAGAACAAACCACGGCATCACATTGCTGAGAAAACAAACCAGTTCATCTGCTGGGCTGAGTTCAAACTTTCAGACAAAGCCTATCATGGCTTAGTGTTACGTGCAAATCAGGCCACAGTACAAATACCAAACACTTGTGACAACAAACATTTGTTTTGTTACATAATTTGAAATGAGTACTCCAACTTAATTATTAAAATTAAGTCTATTAGTTCCCTGTGGCATGGAAGCCAAATGCAGAGTCTCTCATCTCAAGCATCCCCTAAATAGCTGTAATGCAGGATGCCTTGCTCCCTAATGTATCCAGTGTTGTTATTACAAACAAGCTTTATTAATGTCATGTTATCTACACTGTTGAGTTGGTGCTGCTCCCTGGGCAGCAATTAATATTTGTGTTTCGTGCCAAACAAATAATTGTGTATGTGTGTGTGTGTTCCATTTCCCCTACATTAACTAATACATAGCTCAGAAACTGACTGTATCTTAATAAACCTTTCTCCTGGAGGCTATTTCTTTCTTTTTTTAAAAGAGAGCAACTAGGGTGGAAAATTAAAAAAGAAGAAGAATATTTACTTATGCTAGTAAAATGATATCATTAATGAATTTCAGGGAATACCTTTTTTTTTACTGTTTTACTCTGAAAAACTTCTTAACCTGTGCCGAGCCATTCCTGTGATTTATAGGGTAGGATTGCGATTTGAAATTAATTCTCCCAGCAAATGCAATACTACAGATCCACAAGCTATCACTTTTCATACTATTACAGTGGCATATCTACACTAAAGGTAAAGGGACCCCTGACCATTAGGTCCAGTCGTGACCGACTCTGGGGTTGCGGTGCTCATCTCGCTTTATTGGCCGAGGGAGCCGGCGTACAGCTTCCGGGTCATGTGGCCAGCATGACAAAGCCGCTTCTGGCGAACCAGAGCAGCACACAGAAACACCGTTTACCTTCCCGCAGGAGCGGTACCTATTTATCTACTTTGAGGTGCTTTCAAACTGCTAGGTTGGCAGGAGCAGGAACTGAACAACGGGAGCTCACCCCGTCACGGGGATTTGAACCGCCGACCTTCTGATCGGCAAGCCCTAGGCTCTGTGGTTTAACCCACAGCGCCACCCGTGTCCCATATCTACACTTCAAACAAGTTAATTTTCTATGGGGCTGATCTGAAGGAAGCTCCTATTTCATGGAACTTTTTGTTAGAATTGAGCCAATTTTCAGTGATGTTACTAGGGCTTTTTGTGAAAGGACTGCCAAGGTGTTCATTCTGTCATCCTTGAATGTTTGTGGTACCTGATTGGCTAGGATTACATATGCTACCTGTACAGGAAGTTTTCTCCTCTCCTTGGCTAGGCTCCATTTGCCCTTAAGAGATGTCAGCAAATAGTCAAATCTAACTGTTGCATGGCATCATAGTCTGATATGTGACTCCTGATTCGCTGGGATAACTTGAGAAGGAATAAGTGTCTGTATGACGCGCAGGTGAGGAAGTCTGTGGAAGTGGCAGCAAATGGGCGGAAAGTGATTGCAAAAGCACCTAGTAAACAGTGTAAAAAAACAAACTGCCTTTTTAATTAAAGTATTTGCCATTCCATCACTACACCTGAGCCAAAAAGGATGTTGAGAACATTCAGCTCAGCCCTAGTTTTACACAGAAATGTTAAGAATTGTAGTTTGGAAAAGGTGCTGATATTTCTCTGTGAGAAAACCTTCACCATAGAACTACAGTTCCCATTGACTCCCCCAAGAGGAAATGAATGTTAAAACAGGAAGTCTGCAGGGTAGATATGCAAGAAGAATAGCAGGAAGAATTGTTTCATGCTTCCTGAAATATTCATGACAGAGTTTAAATATTAGCTTACTAAACTGTTAGCAGGCGATAGCAGGGCATCAAATCCCTCTCCCGCCCCTCAGCCCACTTCCAATCAGAAAATGCTACATAGTTGTCTTAAAACATCATCCCTTGAACTTATTTCAGTCCTGGGTCATTTATATTTGCCAAGGGGGTAAATCAGGAAATCTAGTGAGTTAAAAGTAATTTTTTTAAAGAAGCTAACAAAAAGAATAGGGTCCCCTTTCCTCCATCTGTGATAAGTGATCATCTCACCTAAATATTAAAATGGTTGCTAAAGCTGGGTACTAAGAATTGACATATCTATTAAGCAATACAGCTGCCTTGTTCTCATGGGAAACCTCTCCTCAAGCTTTTTTTTCATTGTTACAATCCCTTGCAAAGTAAATAGAATCCATGTAGATGGTATGTTTCATAAGTATATATTAAGTGGCTGTTGCTCTTTCATGATTGGAATGTGAAACTAGTGTGGATGGGTGAAAATATGCCTTTGCTCAAGGAGCAGAGATATTGGTAACGCCCGGCTGATCAAAGTTACATTTAAAGTTTTAGGCCTTAAAATGGAAATCGTTTCCAGAAGAACTATTCACTGGAGTTTCTGCCATGAGTGAAGATAACAAAGAGCACTTTAATAAGCATAACATGCTGGCTGCAAAGAGATTCCAGCTCTCTAATGTCTGCTTGTGAATTTCTTGCTTAAAATCCTTCCTTTTTCAACTATTTAAGAATCGTATTATGTCAAATAAAAAAGGCTTGGTAGATGACTTTTGCAAGGCTTGGTCGTTTTCCATTCTTCACATTCACACTGTACAACTGAACTATTGAAACATACTTAGAAGAGAGAGAAAAAGGAATCTACATATACATACCAAATGTGCCTTGCAGTTCAAGGTCTGGAAACCCAAGACTCCTCACTTGCTTAAAATTGCTCATTCCCCAGGATTGACGGGCGGCATGGGGGGCGGGGAGAGAATGATAGGAAGAAAGTTTTGTATGCTTTGGTGGTGAAAACAAACGCTTGGGATCATTTGAGGGATGTTTCTAAATCTTTAATATCCATCCTTATTCTCTCCGTTGTGGGATTCAGCTACCATGGTACATGCAATCATCTTTCACCACAATTTGTGAACCTATTCCTGGGACAGTGTGAAGAATAAGACATTAGACTGCTCCTTAAACAAAGATGATCTTTCAGAGTTCCCAGACTTCCTTTTATTCCCCAGCATGATGCCAATCAGTATATTAGACTGATAGAAGAAGGGGTGAGTGGGGGTGGGAATCATCTGCTCCTGCTACTTCTGGTGCTTGCAACATAACAGAAGGAAAGGGATAATTGTTTGGAGGAGGGAGGGAGGGACTGGTTGGAAAGCTTTTGGGTACAGTGAAGGCTGAGAGGGAGGGATAGGGTACAGTTTCTCAGAACCTTCAGAGTGGCACAGAAAATGTCCTGGGTTTTCCTGATTTTGCCCTACAGGAAATCCACGAATACCTTTGAAAAGCACGCTCGTCTCTACTGCAAAGTCATAAAGGTGTTCAGATTGACAGGCTCTTTGTTGGAACTCCAGAAAATGCCGTCAGGGAATATGGCACAATACAGAGCGCTATAAGCCAAACACTTCCTGCTAGCCTCTACACCCATGCCTATGGTGACTGTGCTGCTGCTGTTGGAGATTCATTCCCCGTGTCTGCAGTCATGGGATTGTTGTCTATCACACGACGGTGTATGTTTTCATTCCACAGTGTAGGAAGTGACGGAGACAGGCTGTTTTGATATTACTGTGTTCCTTTGTTCTTTCTCTCTTTGCTGTATGATGAGAAAGAGGCAGGAGCAAAGTCAGAATGCTCCGAGTGTATTATATGTAAATAAAGTAGATTAGCCAAAATGCTGTGCTATTGGTTCTGTTACGCAAACTGTGAATACTCTGCGGATCCCTGAGTGTGCTAATGCCTTTTGGCATCAGTCGCTATGATGTTCGGGCTGTAGAAAGCCTTTGAAGCTCCCGAACGATCGACCAGGAGGGAGAGAACATGCCAGTCATGCATGTGTCTCTACCAGGGTCCTACATGAGAGTAGGACGCTCCTAACAGCTGCTCCTACCACCAGCTTAGAAAGCTGCCACATACCGAGACAGACCATTGGTCCATGTAGCTCAGTATTCTCAAGACTGACTGGCAACGGCTCTCCAGGGTTTGGGGCAGGAGTATTTCCCAGGCCTGTCTTTGAAGGTGCTGGGGCCTGAACCTGGGATCCTCTACATGCAAAGCATGTCTCTAGCCCTGAGCTATGGTCCTTCCTCACCACTTCAAAGATGTGAAAAGAGGAGGAGGAAATGTGTTTTGTGGAATGGTCTTGGAAGCAGGGGAGGAGGAAGTTAGGAATCCGAGGACTTGTCCACCTCACTTTTGCTCTGATGGGGGCTTTTATTAACTCCTCAAAATTCGTCTCCAAGACTGAGCTCAGAAAACTTCACCAGCTTCCCAACCACTTAGATGTCAACTTATAGCAACATAAGAGGAGCCTGCTGGATCAGGCCAATGGCCCATCTAGTCCAACATCCTGTTCTCACAGTGGCCAATCATCTGCCTATGGGAAGCCCAAAAGAAGCACCTGAACATAACATCACTCTAATCTATGCAGATGAAACCCTCGGCTCCTACAGCAAATTTTGCAGTGAAATCAGTTGAAGCAGTGTGGTCTCTAGCTGCTCAGCTGGACTGCTGTACAACTGCCATTCATATCAAGAGAGTGCAAGGTCAGCCATAAAATGTGTTGGCTTAAAAGACCTAAACTTGTGCTTCCCCATTCATTTCAATGGAGAGAGCAAAATAGCTTGAAAACGGGAGAACTATGTGTGCATCTGCTCTCTCAAACCGCCATGACATTGCTGACTTGATTGGGATTGTTCAGCAGAATTATTTGAGGCTAGTACCAAGAATAAAATTGTGCACAGATACAATATTCAAAACCATTACTTTTTCAAATATGTAATGGTACGCTTTGGAAATTTTAATTTTGAAGATTAACATTTACAAAAAAAATTACAAAAAATAAGTGGAGAACTATAATTATGCATGCAGTTACACGTCTCTAAAGTGATTATTATTTATGCTGAAGTGTTTAGAAGACACAGATGTAAGTTGAGAGATGTGTTTTTATATGCACTTATAATATTTTATTACACACATGAATTAGACATATGTGGCAATATGTCAAGAATGGAATCAGAATGTATGTGATAAGTTTACAAATTATAAATATCACACAAACCTGGATATGGAGTGGAGTTTATGCAAGAAAGGCCTCTTTTTGCATTTGGTTTCTCCACAACACAGGGCTGCAACTCCCACTATGGAGTTTATGTTGACTAAGGAGATAAATTATGTCCCCGTGTATATATACAGGTTTATATTTCCCCGGAGTAAATATAGTTACATTTGGAAAAGATCAATGGCAATAAACTGGAGATCAATTGAAATTTCACCATTTGGCTAAATGCTTTAAAGTCTGTACACAGTTTATCACAGCAGGCAAGCATTGCTTTATGTTTAGGGAAGATATATAAATGCAGCGGCTGGTGTCTCCTGCAAAGTGTGCTTGCAGTAATATTTAATGGTGCTTTGAAAGTGCCTATTGAAGGACTCCTGAAAAGTCTGCTTGAAACTTTCAGCGTCATTTGCCCTGCTACCTCTTGCCTCCCTGCAGTCTCTGTAGATCTTGATCTATGGAAGGCATTAGAGAATGACCACTAATTAGCGCTTTAAGAGTAGCCAATGGCAATATTGCAAGCTGCCTAGGCTTTCTAAGTTGCTAATTTACAATCCCATTCCAAAATAGCTGTCATTATATATATTAAAAAAAACCAGGTCACGATAAAGGCAAGAATCTATAAATATAGAGCCTATGTCATATCCCATCTCCTCCAAAAGGATCATGCTCTCTGTCTGTTTAAAAGAGGTTTACATATTCCTTATAATAAATGTATGATGAATTAGGCACTCCTTTCCAGACCCCTTTAAATGGAATGCACTGAAAACACAGTAATGATATAATTAATTACAGTCATAGTCTTGTTAAATTTCCTGTGGAAAAATTACACCTTTTTCGATTAACGTGAAATATAAGTGTCAAATCAGTAATAAAAACCTGATCAATAAAACAATAATAACCATGTTGTTAAAAGCGGCCCCAGAAAGGTGTTCACAGCAACATATTTTAGAGGTTAGAAACCCTTTTAAAATAAACGGATTTCATCTTTACACTATGTCATCTAAATCATTACAATGTTTGTGTATACAATTATCATCAGACGATAAATTGCAGCTATTGAATGGATTAAGTCTGAACCTGTTGACCTCATAAATCTGAGTTTGTCATAGCTTTAGAAAATGCTTGTGTAACAATCAGTTGATTACATGGCAGGAGCAGATATACGCATGTTAACTGGAAAATATGAAAGGGGCAGGGTAATTCAAAGTTCATTGGCAAAGTTTATAAAATTTGTCTGACAAGGCTCCAAAGTTAACACTTTCATTACGCTTCCCCAGTGCCAAGATTGAACTGTTTGCTGCTGAAATGTTAGAAATTAATTACAACCCATTCCCCACTACAGTGGAACCTCGGTTTACGAATTTTCGGTTTACGAACACCGCGGACTCATCTGGAACGGATTAATTCACTTTCCATTACTTTCAATGGGAAAGTTCGCTTTAGTTTATGAACGCTCCAGTTCATGAACAGACTTCCAGAACCAATTGTGTTCATAAACTGAGGTACCACTGTATATGCGTTTCCAGTTTGATTCAGAAGCATATTAAAGAAACATACTTTAAAAAAAAAAGCATTAATTCTTTCCTTAGTGGTTTTGCTAAAGGAGGCAAATGAAAGAGATTCCACAATGTCTGTGAATGTTTCTGAGAATTTATATGTTTGGTTTTGTTTGCTCAAAACACGGACAGCAAAAAGATCAGTTTTTTCTATAAAGTTATGAAACAATAGTCAACAACATCTGCAGACCACTGTTGAGCCATGCCATAGTGAAGGAGCATTTTTATCCCATAACCATTTGAAATCTGAGCCTGGTCTATGCTCCTGAGGAAAGAAATGGCACCAGTAGAGTTCTAAGTGTAAAAGCAGCTTTGCATGTTAGATCAAGCAGTGAAATATAGCAGATGAACACAAGCATGGGCGAAGCCAGGTTTTTTGTTGGGGGGGCAGGACTTTTGTTATGGGGGGAGCAGAACCCACGTGATTGGTCAGTTAAGTATTTCTATTGTTTTACTTGATCGGGGGGGGGCAGTTGCCCCCCTGGCTACGCCCATGAGCGTAAGCGATCTGCCCCCTTTCTTATTGCTTCTGGAGAGAATTTCGTGAGTGACTGCATATATTCTTCTCCTCTTCAAAAATTATCCAGAAAAGGTGTTGCCGATATGCTGTGGAAACATGGATCTGTCTTTTCCGTCAGCTGTGATGTAACCTCCACGGACCTAATAAATTTAGAACAGTTCCAATAGTCTTTCCCTTATTCGTGTTTTTCCCTACATGCAGTGGGAAGTGGAGCTGTCCGATGAACACAGAGTGTAGGGATCTGTCTTATGTTGTCGCCCAGAGTGGCTGGGGAGACTCAGCCAGATGGTCAGGGTACAAATAAATGATGATGATGATGATGATGATGATGATGATGAATCGCCCAGTGATCTGCAGATGAAGGGCAGTACTGTATACAAATTGAACAAATAAAAAGTATTATTATAATAGGTATACTACTATCTAGCCCAGTATTGTCTGCTACTGCAGTCACCAGTGTGGTGCCTTCCAGATATTTGGGCTACAACTCCTGTCAACCCCACTTGGCATGACCAAAGTTTGGAAATGCTGGGAGTTGTAGTCCAGAATACATGGAGGCCGCCATCTTGGTTTCCCTAAGCTTGTTTGGACTGGATGCAGCTTTCCAAAGCTTTGGTTCTCGGGCAGAGAAGAGTCTTTCTTGCCACCTGCTACCTGTTTCTTTTCACTTATATTTAAAGGCCTTTTTCTTTTTAAGGAAACCGGGGCAGCAAGATTTGTTTAAAGGCAAAAGGAAAGGTAAAAGGAAGAGATTCTCTCAAAAACAAAATCAGCAAGTGACAGACAGCCTCCCTGGCTTCCTGTGTGTAAATTAAAGTCCAGTAAAAGATGTAATGAGGTCATTCCTCCCACGGGGCATTTTCAGATCAGGAAACCCAGGCCAACTGGGACGGTATCGAGTGCTGGAGATTCATTTAGTGGAAAGAGGGAGAAAACTGCTACCCTTACCTACCCTGGAAGTATAAGGTAAGTTCAACCCCATACCCACTGAAATTCTAAAGAAATGATAATGTACCCTGTGGATGAGGAAGAAAACAACAAACCTTTCTTGTTGGGGAAAGAGGGCAGGTTTTGGCACAGCACCAGTCCAAACAGCAGGCCAGTGATTGCAAATGCCACCACTGATAGCACTGGAAAAATAAAACGTTGCCCCAGGATTGTTACACGCAACAAACACACTGTCCAATTTTATGCCTGTTTTTATTAGCATTTATTTCTGCTCAAGGAGTGTCGGGTCCAATCATGTGATCCACACAGCAAAGCAGAAAATAGCCACCTGGACATGAATTACCATGTGGGGAAAGGGAAACTTGTGTAAACCATGTTTAGGTCATCACAGCAATCCTGGTCTGCACACATGACAAGTATGTCAATCTGGGATTTCTATTGAATCCCAGAACACATGCCCGCAATGGAACATGTGTGCATCGTTTTTGCACTCTGACTAATAGCGAAAAAGAATAAAACGACTTAAGACGTGAGTTTTCATAATGTCTGAATGTTCAGATGGGAGCCTGATACATGGCA
This sequence comes from Zootoca vivipara, assembly GCF_965207765.1. Taxonomy (NCBI): domain Eukaryota; kingdom Metazoa; phylum Chordata; class Lepidosauria; order Squamata; family Lacertidae; genus Zootoca; species Zootoca vivipara. The sequence continues at coordinate 94,399,806 of NC_142584.1, read as the reverse complement.
CTGGCAGACGCGCATTGGGACTTTGCCACTTCCATGTGTCAGACTTACATCTTTCTGTTGTGACATTTAAAAGATGCATGTCTTTGGCTACTGCTTTCTCATTTCCATAGCTGAATTTGAGAGATGCAAGTAAAGTAAAGTGCAAAATAATGTTGCATTTGCCAAAGTATAAATATCCAGAAGCTAAGTTTCATGTTGCCACAAGATCCACAGAAATATCATCTGATACTCTCAGAGGACACTCTCTGATGTGAGCTCTAGTCCGACAACATCTGGAGGGAACTATAATGGCTACACCTATCTACACTTTCAGCAGCTTTCCAGGGTTTCAAATAGACGTACCTCCCAGACCTGCCTTGAGATACTAGGAACAGAACTTGGGACCTTCTGCATGGAAAGCAGATGGTATAGACATTTAATGGTACCACTGGCTACTCATGCAACTGTAGAACTGTTGTGGCTCACGGGTATTTTCCAGTAGGACTTTGCCTGAAAACTTTGTGTCTCCTTGAGAGAAACTGGAGCTTCACCAGCACCTTTAAAACAATATTATTAAGCTGTAATTTCAGAGTTTTATGGCTATTGTGCTGTAATGGCAGCCCTCTCTACTCTTCTAGGATGAATTGTAGAACATCTTAAATGGGTTGCAATCAGCTCTTATACCGAGACATTGTCTTGAAGAAGACACTATAGAGTGATTGGTCTAGATGGCTGTTTTGCGTTTTGAGGGAGGGAGGAGGGTGGGGAGACGTGGAATTCGAACTGTCATGGAGATAATGTTATGGTATCACTTCAGTTACCAGCCAACAATACTCTACAAAGGAAAGGAAATATAGAGATATATACATATTTTCTCATGAGCCTCTGATCAGTACACACTCGTTGTAGAACAGCCATAGCAACTACATTATCTTTCGCCCCGGGGTTAAGGTCATTGTCAAGGATTTGAGGACAAGCTTGTATTGCAGCTGCCTGCATTTAGAGCTGTCAGTGCTCAGAAAAACCTGCTTGATGGACACGTTCTTGTTTGTAACTTTTTCTCCCCCAAGCCCTGAATGCCTTGAGAAGACTTAATTACAAACGGTGCAGAAAATCTCTCGAAATAGCACATGAGGCTCATGCCTCTGAGAGCTCAGAAATCTGAAGGAAGTGCACGAATGAAAAACAATTGCTCATTTGTGGTCTTGCTGCTCTAGGTTTTTGCTTGTTTGGGGATTATCAGCTGCTCTTTTTGTAAGTTTGATGGTGGGGGGGAACTGTGATATTGATTCAGATGAGAGACGAGGAGATCTGTTTTACTTGTAAATGGTTCTGAGATTCAAGGGGAAGCGAGAGAAGGAGCTGCTAAATAATAAATGTGCCTAATCAGAAAGTTCACATTAAAAGAAATGCTAGGTAGCTGCAACTACTACGAACTGGGAGCCACATAAGGAATAACAGTAAACATTGGCCGTCATTATCAGTTGCCCTGAGATAAGGAGAAGTAATAAGTTCTTAGCTAACTCTGACCTGGGAGAGGAGGTTCTGATATATATACCCTGTTGGGTTGGTTACATTTTGCATGTTTAGTTCAGCTGGAAAAAAAGTAGTCCCAAGCATTCTTCCCACCCGCCTCAAGATGCATTGGAAGTGATTTTCCTTGAAAAAGAAATGCAGAAACAAATTCATTTGCGCACATATCTTTTTTCATTTGTTTTCGGTTGATGCTCCATTGTCTGTTCAGTGCTCAAGCAACACAGAGCAGGGACTTGGCCCAAAGGTAGATCAAGATCTGCTGGTTGATCTCTAGAAGATATTTGCAACAGATCTGCAAAAGTTTATATCTTTTTTTTAAAAAAGAAAAAAGAAAGGGACTTTCCCATCTTTAAATTAGATTGCTGATGTGAAGAAAGCTTGTAAGTGTGGGCAGAGCAGGAGTAGATTTTTGCGTGAAAGTGCTGTGACCTCACTTATTGTACTTTTAAAAAAACATTCCTAGATTGAGTGTGTGCTTGGGAAAACCCTCTTCCTTCATTCTGAGTGTTTGCCTGACTCCAGGAGCCACTGTTTTGCATTTTGTACCTGGCTCTGTTTTTTGTTTTTTGTTTTGGATTCATGCGTTCTAATAAAAAACAAAGTAGATTGTGTAAGTCTGGCATCTGCTCACCCCTGAGATATAGAGCATAAAGGACTTAACACACAATCTATATGGTGATTTAGATAATGTCCCCCATGGTGCCCCCCAGTTTTTGTTGGACCACAACTCCCATCATTCTTGACCATTGGCCTTGTTGGCTGGGGCTGATACAAGGTGTAGTCCAATGACATCTAAAAGGAACCATTTTGGTTACCCATGATCTACAATATGGCTCTGCACAAATCACAGCTATGAAAACTTGGGGATGGAATGCAATTTTCCACCCAAAAGGGGTGTGATAAAACGATGCTAAACCCACCACTCTTCCTCAGTCTCTCTCTCTTTCTTCTTCTTCCCGAGTTACTTTTTTGCAGGTGGGCCTAATTCCAGTAACAGATATCAGATGGGGGCAAATTAATTTGGGCCTGGTTGCAGTAGGAATAGGGAGCAGTGAGAAGGGAGGGGGGAAGATATCAACACATACTGCCCATTATCTATCATTTAAAACATCCATGCCCTGCCATTCCTCAAGAAGCCCGAGGAAGCTTATAATGTCAGTTAAAACAATGATTTTAAGAAACAGTTTGACAGCCATAAATAGACAAAAGGCCATAAAACACTAAACAGCAGAGAGAGAGAGAACATGCTGACAATTTAACCACAGCAATTAAAACTCCTTCTAACCATTTATGGTCCAGTGATCTTTCTCAAAGGGAATGTTTTGACCATCCTATGGGAAACCATGGTGGAAGCATGGTGAGCTTGGATGCATCCACTGAATAACCCATCTCTCTGCTAAAAACTAGACCTATTTCTGGGGATGTTCGCATGATCCCCTTTGGTGCTTTAAATTGCATCCCCATTCCTTGTTTTACACATGACTGGGACAGATCCAAGTTGAAAGACACACGTCTGTCACTGCCTCATACAGTTGGTCTCAAGTCTGAAGCTTGCATTTTAAATGTCATAGGAGAATAAGCCAAAATGCACAGGCAACATTTAGGGCTCGTCCACACCTCCGTTTGCCCTGCAATCCCCCCCACCCCTGGGAAAACCCACAGTTTACCACTGAATCAGACCAAATGGCAATTGAATTTTCAGCAGATTGCCATTTTCTCCAAGTCAAAACCACTTGCACCCATGCTTAGAACTTGGGACAAATGGAAAATGACTCAGATCTAGTAATAGGACGAGTGGAAGTGTGAATGAGCCCTTAGCTGTAAATGGTATTGGGCGAAAACTTCTTCAGTCCCATCTCACCACCCACCACCTCTCTCTCTTTCTCTCTCTCTCTCTCTCTCTCTCTCTCTCTCTCTCACACACACACACACAGCCTCAAGCAGAATGCTGAAAATCCGCCCTTGATCCACTTGGCCTCTTAATGAAGAAATGAGTTTCTTACTGTCCAGCAATTATAGCGTGTTACTAAAGGGTACCAATGCCATTACATTCCTGACCTGTTAAGATAATTAACAGGTTCCCAGAAGTTCTTATAGCTGAGTTATGGGGCACCTTATGAATTTTCTTTGCAATAGGTAGTAAGGAACAGGGGAGAAAAAGGCAAAGGCTTCCCGATTTCATTTTAGCTTAGGCTCTGATAGTACCTCAAATATTGCTAATGCCACCAGGGACATTGTTAGGGGAGAACCCAAGGAACCTGGGTTGCAGATCTCCTATCTATCTATCTATCTATCTATCTATCTATCTATCTAATCTCTCTCTCTCTCTCTCTCTCTCTCTCTTTAAGATGGAGCAGTCAGGGGGGCTAACATCATTAACAATTAGGGGGAAAGGGAAGATGATGAAGCCAATCTGCTTTAGTCCAGTTGGTTAATTTTAGAAGCATCTATCCAGCAATAACAGGAACTTTTTATATATATAAAAGAACAACAGCCGGATCCTGGGAGAATAATTCTTATTATCCTTATTTTTTATTGAATTGGTGAGTCACTTCATCTTGCCCAGGGCAACCCAAAGCGACTTACAACCGAACAAATAGTCAGACAAAAGCCCCACACAGAGATACATTCAGTGCTTTCCCCCCTAAAACAATATTTAGGGGTACTCTCATTTTGACTCAAGAAAATCACAATTTTATAGTTCAAATTGGGGGAAATAAATACAGTAAATGGACAAAAGTACAAAGAGTAGAAACTAAATTATCTTTTTTTAAAAAAAAAAAGTTTCTTCACCAGTAAGAATCACAGAAAAACCACACTGAATACATTAAAACAAAGAGGAAAAAAGAAATATATGAAAAAGGCCTTCTAAAAGGCCACAGATAGCTAAAGGTCAAAGGCCTGGTTATAAAGCTTTTGCCAGCTGCCTAGTGATATATAATGATGGTGCTAGGTGAGCCTCCCTGGGGGGGGGGGAGCATTCAACAAATGGGGAGCCACTGCAGGAAATGCCTGTTCTCATGTTGCCACACCTAGACCCCTTGTGGAAGAGGCACACTAAGTAAAAAGCACCAAAGAAGCATAGCTGCCAAGTTTTCCCTATTCAATTCAGCATAAGGGAATTTCCCTTTTAAAAAAGGAGAACTTGGCAGCTATGCAAAGAAGATGACTGCAGGGTCTGAGTTGGTACAAATAATAACTACACAGTGGTCAGACCAAAGTCCTGCTGAAACATGGGTGTCTTCAACAAGGACTCAGCTACATTAATAGAAATAAAACGTTATAAATGTATGGCACCAGATGGCGCTGTAGAGCTGAAATGAGAACTCTATGAAATTTTCCATTGTCAGCTTTAAAACTTTTTTTTTCCTGGAGCATTTTCAGAGCGTTTTTTTTATTGCTGTGTAGATGCAGCCCAAGTGATGTCAGAAGATGGATAATGGTGGGAGAGATGAATTTGTTAATGAGTTTTAGATCCTGGGCACTGCAACTGAGAAATCTTCTTTTCTTTTGTTCTCACCAGCCATGCTTCTGATGGCAGTGGGACCCAATGAATGGGCAGGATCATCCATGGTGCATAGCTGCCAAGTTATCCCTTTTTTTAAGGGAAATTCCCTTATGCTGAATAGGCTTCCTCGTGAGAAAAAGGAAAACTTGGCAGCTATGACATGGTGGAAGTGATCTTTCACATACGCTGGCCTTCAGTTGTTAAGAGATTTAAAGGTAATAACCAACTCTTTGAATTGCACCTGCGAATGGAGAAGCAACCAGTGCTGCTGGTATGAAAAAGAAGTCATAAGTTCCAAAAACCTGGCTCCAGTCAATATCGCTGTTGGTGCATTTTGAATCAACTGAAGTTTCCAAATGGTCTTCAAAGGCAGCCATGCACAGAGCAAGTTATAGTTATCCAGTCTTGATGTAACTAAGGGGTATGTAACCAAGGCCAGGTCTACATTATGTAGGTTGGTGTATCTTATAAATCTGGGCAAAGGCAGTCCTGACCATTGTCTCCACTTGAAAACCTGGAGTAAGTTTAGATCCACAAACATCCCCCATTCACACACATACCACAAGTTAGAGTAAGGTTACCAGACGTCCCCGTTACCTGGGGACAGTCCCCAGATTTACAAATCAGTCCCCATACAAAATCCTTTGAAGTTGAAAAGTGTCCCCGGATTCATTGAAAAAAATCTGGTAACCTTGAGTTAGAGTGCTACCCCAAGCAGGATTAATCAACAGTGCTACTGGATCAATTGCTTAGTAGCCCCACAGATCGAAAACATTTCTGTTTTGTCTGGTTCCCCACATCCAGCCCTTATCAGTTTCATACAGTTATTCCATTTGGCAGAAGTGGCTCATCTGCCTTTGATTTCCAACCCTGAGACTGTTCTTACTTGTTGCCTCTCCCCCCCAAGGGAATGACGGCTACAAAAGACCCACATGCCCTTGTCCAACTTTTTAGAAACATGCTGGGGGAAGCAGTGGTCCATCAATAGACCAGAGGTCATTGTGATCCATGATATTTATTACCCCATGTGATCAATGATATTTATTTCCACCCATAAATTTGGAGCAAGGCACGCATGTAGTTTTGTATTATATATTGCCAATTCCTATCGCTAATACTTTGTCAAGGGAAATTTATCCAAAGTTTCCCATGAACACAGCAATAAACTGGGCTCAGCCAGTGCTGAAAGGGCAGAACGTTTGAAAAATATCCATCATCTTCAGCTATAATGATCGGTGATTGTTAAGTGAAACTCTTAAGTACAGTGTGATGCCTTTCATTACTGACTACTGACATGGCATCAATAGATGCAGCACATTGTACTTCAGCCAAATTAGATTAATAAAATGCATTGATTGGATGACAATGAAAATGAAATATGGCACCATCACCCCACTGCCCTGTGAATGAGTGAATGAGCATTAAAAAATTATATATAAATAAATAAAGTGCTTCTTTGTATTGCATTATCTCTCAGATATGTCACTTTGCAGTGGATCCTATTCACACTGATACCAACAGGCCACTCTCAGCGATAGAATATATAAAGCTCTCTCTCTCTCTGTGTGTGTGTGTGTGTGTGTGTGTGTGTGAGAGAGAGAGAGAGAGAGAGAGAGAGAATCAAGATGTAAAAGTAGAAGCCTTAGGGATTCATAATGCTTCCATTTATCTTCTTGAATTATCTGACACCATTTATACAATTTAGGCATACTGGATCAAACCTTGTCATAATGAGATTTTCTGTAGGGTGTTGAAGGTGTTGGGTGGAGAGATCAATTTGTCTCCAAGTAACGGTACTTGCCTTCGATCTTGGGCCAAACATGGATAGAAAAATATCATCCCCTGCTTTCCAAAGATTGCCTTAGAAATCACACCAAGTCCCGAGTCATACATTACTAAGAACAACTATGGGACCCAGTGTAGTGTGGCTGCATTCTGTTGATGTTCAAATGAAGCAGAAAACACAGCTGGGGCGACAATGTGGTTGTATCCCCCCAATAATATTACCAAAGCAGTGTGAACCTGCTTCCTCGTCATCTATACAGAGTCTCTAGAGAGAAACTGCTTCTGCCACTTTGTTCAGGAATGTTACCAAGGCTTATAGAACTACATCACAAAGAAGTAACTTCCATGTGGCCCAAGAATCATAAGAACCAACTCACCAGGGCTTGTGGATTATAATAATTTTCTTCAAACAGACCGTTTGCCATATATCTAGCTAAAAGTGGCTTCAGGTAGGTTAAATGTGTAAGATGGATACTCCAGACAGATTACTTGCATTGTAGTTAGTTAAGAAAACTGGCTTCTCTTCCCTGAACGAATGGAAAATGAGAATATTAGCATACTCTTCACTAAACAGTCATGGGTACATTGGTCAGTGTGATCTTTGAGGTTCTATAACCTATGAAAGTTTTATTGTGAAGATATTAGGAGCAATACTGAATCCAACCTGCTGTCCATCTAGGCAACCTAAGGCCCAATCACCTTCTCAATCCAGCCCACGGACGGTCTGGGAATCAGAGTGTTTTTACATGAGTAGGACCTGTGCTTTTATTTAAAATGCATCTCTGGGTTATTTGTAAGGCCTGCCTGGTGTTTTTACATGAGTAGAATGTGTGCTTTTATTTAAAATGCATCTCTGGGTTATTTGTGGGGCATAGGAATTCGTTCATTTCCCACCCCCCCACCCCCCAAAAAATATAGTCCGGCCCACCAAATGGTCTGAGGGACGGTGGACCAGCCCATGGCTGGAAAAGGTTGGTGACCCCTGGTCTAGCTGAATGTTTTCAGTTCTGACTAGCAGCACATCTGAGATGTTGTTGTTTAGTCATTTAGTCGTGTCCGACTCTTCGTGACCCCATGGACCAGAGCACGCCAGGCACTCCTGTCTTCCACTGCCTCCCGCAGTTTGGTCAAACTCATGTTCGTAGCTTCGAGAACACTGTCCAACCATCTCGTCCTCTGTCGTCCCCTTCTCCTTGTGCCCTCCATCTTTCCCAACATCAGGGTCTTTTCCAGGGAGTCTTCTCTTCTCATGAGCTGGCCAAAGTATTGGAGCCTCAGCTTCAGCATCTGAGATATAGGCATGCAAAAATGAGCTCTGCTGCTAATGTAGGAATCTCTCCCTCAACGGATTTGTTGTTTTTTATTTTCTGAAATATTTTCCATTATACATTAAAAATCCAAAGAAAATCCCAAAAAAAAACCCAATCACTTTGGTTCGCTGAATTCTCTTTCCTGCTTCTGCTTTTGAATCTTTCTGCTCTCCATCCCTCTACTAGGATATTAATACATCCTATTGTAGAAAACTTATGGTACCTAACGATCCTATAGTGAGTACCTGATCTATGAATTTTCTTAAGGTCCTTAAAAAAATACTGTCTATATTGCAGGAAAGCTGTATGTTAATTTGTAAAAACTTCTGATAATTATTAATGCCTATATCAAACCTAGCTTAATGCAGTTGTCTTTCAAAATGAATTCTATCTGCTGAAGGAGATGGTAAAGACTAGCATCATCCTATATTGGAAGTTCACAGATGTAAGAGAGAGAGAGAGAGAGAGAGAGAGAGAGAGAGAGAGAGAGAGAACTGGTTTTCACCCATCTCAAGGAAAGCATTAGTATTCATCTTCAACACTGAACCTTATGAATCCTTATGTTTATAATACTTCTCAACTGGAATAAATCTTACAACTGATTATCACAGCATTTGGCACCATGCCACCTGCAGTTCTGGGAACAGTATTCAATCAATGTGTAAACCAGTGAAATGCCAGGAACTTTTGAAAGATCAAGGAGGGATGATTAGTTATTTAAGAATAAACAATGGTGAAATGTTGAGTATAGCTTCCTCCTACAAGTCAGGCAGAGAAGAATTTTTTCCATTATTTGAAAATAAACATCTCTGTTATATTTTAGGATTTAGGTAGTTGACTCATGTTTCATTAACTTCCTAGACTACATTCACACACAAGTGAAGCAAAATATACTGATTAGACCTTGAAATAATATATATTAACAGCCAGGTCTTCCAGTCTTGCACTATGGGATGGAGGCGGAAAGGTGCACAGCGTAAGGAAATGGGACTGCTACTTTCCAGGGCTCTGGGGATGGCAGGCTAACTCCCAGACCCTGTTCTATGATGGCAAGTTTGAGCGCAGTGCTAGCTCCTTGATCTGCTGCTTCTGTCCCTTCCTATATTTTAGGTGCCCCATTCAGCCTCCTGTGCTCCAACATGTCACCATGGAAAATCAGGATGTGCTCCCATGTGAGTCACGTGACCCATGCAAGATCGCAGTGCAATCTCACACAGCCCTGAAAGATGTGCATCTTTTGGGACCACAGCACCCCAAAAACGGGATGTCCTGATTTTATTGAGACAGTTGAAGGGTGTGATATAACAGAAAGGCAACATGCAAATCAATGTTGTCTCTGCAGACAGAATCTGTTGCAATTACTGCTATCCTATAGTATATTGATAGTATCTCTGAGTTGCAACATGTCTCATTAAAAGCATGACGTCTTCCAAATGAAATTTCTCACAGTTCATCCCTTGACCACCAGCTCATCTTACACCAGCTACACAAATAAAATTGGATGAGAAACAAGTGGTTGATATATTGGCGTGGTCAAGCTGTCACTGCTTTATTTAAAATAATAAGACGTAATAGACACCACAGAAGGTGACAACAAGCTTTTCATACACTGTTACATCTAATTGATTTAGCATATCTACCCATGCTGGGCATGCTGCATGGTTCATTTTTAATGTTGTCCAGTCACAATGCAATTGTTGAAGTTCAAATGAACTGCGGGTACTTTAGAAATGGCCACAAGCTATCCATTGACAAGCCTCTAAATATCCATAGCATGCCTAATCAGTTCATATAAAGTTGCGAACAATCTCGTGTGTATTTTCCGTTGTTGTTCTATATCTCCAAACAAAGGAGTTCCTGAACCAGGCTTAATTATTTCAATCTTGATCGCTTCAGTGATCAACACAACGGAAAAGGTACACTTTTCCTTAAGCTTTTCACAGTAACAGTCTCTACCTCTCACCATGCGAGAATCGTTTTTTCTAAACAGAGCAGATTACAGAGGCAAGAATAGTCATTTGCAGGCTCGGATCTGATTTCTCTTTTGCCATGATGTAAGGTTCAGCTGCGATCTGCTGAGTCAGACTATGGGTCCACATAGCTCAGCTTTGTAGGAGTGGTTCTCGCAAGATCTCAGGCAGGGGTTCCCAACAAAATTTTCTCAAGGACGCCTCATCGAGCCGCTATTATGACAAGGACCCCCATTAATTCCTAATCCTAAATCTAATTCCTAATTCCTAATCTAATTTTTCCAGTAAGCTTAACACTGATCTTGGAAGGGTTAGGTTCAAGGGACGCCGACGATTTAGGTTCAATGGACACTGACAAGATCGGTTTGAGAGTCACTGACTTACTTGCTTGAACATCAAATGCATTATCTTCCTCTTCATCTGTAGGCCTTTGTCATTTTAACGAACCACTTTTTAACCAACGGTCCATTTTTAACTACGCGAACTTTAGCTTCCGCGAAAAACAACGCTTTGTTTACAAACACTACTGTTTTGCAAAGAGGCAGCGTGTGCCAGGGAAGAGGGAGGGGAATGGAGAAGACAGGGTACCTGCGCAGTAGCGCACAAATGAAGCCGACGCGCACAAAGCATCTTGGGGAGGTGAGCGTTAGTAGAATGCGCGCGCTGCCTCTTTGCAAAACAGTAGTGTTTGTAAAGCGCCACCTAACGGCATACAGCAGAACTACTGCCTCTATCTAATTCTAGTTTTGCGCTAGACTCTGCTCATGCAGGAAGCGGCCAAAACAAAAAATCTGTTATCATACGAAATATATTTAATATATATTTTTTTATTCTAATAGCATCTTGCGGACCCCTCTGGCATAGCTCGTGGACCCCTGGGGGTCCCCGGACCACCTGTTGGGAACTACTGATCTCAGGCAATGGTCATCATTCCTGCCCTTCAACCTGTGCTTGTTTTAACAGGAAATGCCAGGGTCTTAACTAGGCTCCTCTGGCTGCAAAGCCTTTACCACCGAGCCTTGTAAACGGTGTGGGCTGCAGAGTCAAAAAACAAAGATCCCATGACAATGACAAAACCTTTGCACAGAAAGTCACCTGTCACCATCCATTTACTTGGCTTTTGTTCTCAGCACAAGTTTAGCCGCCGGATTTTGTTCCTTGGTCATTGGCGCTAAAATAAATCCTCTCACTCCTGTACAGAAAGTCATGGGCTGATGCTGTCAGCTGCCCGCATGGATTCCTTGCACCGTGCCAGCATCCCCAGCACAGGAAGAAATGCATGTGGACATCACCTGCCGACATTGAAATGAATGAAGAAGCATACTAGGGATGGGACTCAGAATGAATTATCTGATTCTGATATATAATTACAGTGGGTGCATATGCAGAATGAGAGCAGAGATAACTGGGAGATACAAGAAACAAAAAAAAAAACATAGCGTGTAAAAGATTTAGTTTTGGTTCAAAAAAGCTCTTTGTAATGGCTCCTTTCTTTTTTTCAGATCTTCCGAAAAGGGTTGCCACTGTGGCTATTCTATTCTCTCTCCTGGTCTCGAAACGGTTCTCCATTCTTTTCAATATTCATTTTTATGTCAGGGCAATGCAATATATATTGGCACCTTACTTATGGCGTTAGTAAAAATGTGCTTATGCGCTATGATTCTCTTATGATAGAAACATAAAATCTCGGAAGGATCAAAGTCCACGGAGGCCCGCCATCCTGCAACATCAGGAAATTGATTGCGAGAGAGATGCCCACCTAATGCTAAGGGATTGTTATTTATTATAGCACTAATATTGTGCTGGGGTGCATTAGAGACCAGCGTGAAGGCAAGGTCCCTGTCCTGGAATGCGTGCAGGCTAAGTGGTTGATCCTGAAAACACTTAAGTTGGCGAGGAAATTTATTCACACATATAATCTGAGGGAGGGAGGGAGAGTGAAGGGGGGGGGGAGGAGAGACGGATTTGTCCTCTAGATCATATTAAATTCACCTGATTCTGAAAAGGAGCTTTTATGCAACTGGAGAGCCAAGGAATCACATCCAACAGTCTACTTCCCTTAATAGAATGTTGAAACGAAGCTGCAGATGGACTGCATTCAAATCGCAGAGACAGAACAGGGAATTCAAATGATAATCACACTCCCCACACTGTTCTCCGCAGTGCATGATTTTAATAGCATTATATCTGAGCTTTAATTTTAGTCAGCAATTGACACTACACTTCTCAGGAGTCCGGGACCCCATTTTCCTTTCCAGAATTCAGTTTGCCAGCCTTCAAAGTAAGTAATAATGGAACAGGGAATGCCTTTCCTTCATCGACACCAGCCAGCCACTGCTCTGTTTGGATTTCAGATCCAGGAAATGATTGCAAGGAACCCTTCAGGAAGTTTTAATGTGTCATGTTTTACACTCTTTTTGTATACGCTGGAAGCTGCCCAGAGTGGGTGGGACAAACCAAGTCAGATGTGCGGGATACAAATATTATTATTATTATTATTATTATTATTATTATTATTATTATTATTATTATTATTATGTTTCAGTAAGAGCTAGTGAAATGCTGGGGTTAGGGCACTGGAGTGTGATTGGGGAGACCTGGGTTCAGATTCCCACTCAGCTATGAAGCTCAGACCTATGAGAAGCCTACCTCACATGGTTGTTGTGGAAATTTAAAAGGGTGAAGAGGTATGTATTTAACTACTTTGGAGGAAAGGCAGGATATACCCATATGCAATCAATTTTTACAAATAAAGTATTTTTTATGTTGTGTCTCAGTTGACCCAATAGTTTAAACCTTTGTTAGTATTATTTTTAAAAGACTCTTACCACCTGACTTGCCTTTATCTGCACCTTCTCCAGATTTACTATATCTCATTTGAGGTGGAATGACCGGACCTGATGACTTTATTTTTAAATTTCAGCGCATCATGGATTTATATAAGAGCATCGTGCTTATATTTTGCTTTTGCTTTTGCTTCTCTTCATAATTCCCAACAGCTTGTTTACTCTTTTCCCTGAAACAGTACACTGAATTAACATACTGTGTCACACAATGACCTCACCAGTCATTCTGAAGTTCAGATTACTTGTCCCAATGCACCTTTGCTCTGCCATTATGTCATCCACCCACACGGTTTGGAGAGATTCTTCTAGAAATATGCACAATCTATTTGCAGTGTTACTATTCGGAAAATGTCAACATTGCCTGAAAAGTCAGTATTGTCTCATCAGTATTGTCTCATCATGTTTCCACTCATCAGTGTGGTATAGTGGTTAAGAGCGGTGGACTCGTAATCTGGTGAACGGGGTTCGCTTCCCCGCTCCTCCACATGCAGCTTCTGGGTGACCTTGGGCTAGTCACACTTCTCTGAAGTCTCTCAGCCCCACTCACCTCACAGAGTGTTTGTTGTGGGGGAGGAAGGGAAAGGAGATTGTTAGCTGCTTTAAGACTCCTTAGGGTAGTGATAAAGTGGGGTATCAAATCCAAACTACTCTTCTTCTTCTTCTTCTTCTTCTTCTTCTTCTTCTTCTTCTTCTTCTTCTTCTTCTTCTTCTGTAATAAATAATAATAATTTTCCACAGGTCATTTATGAGTGAGTTAACAAAACAAACTACCATTCCCAACAATGATCCTTAAGATACGGCACAGATTACTTGTGCAATTGATGAATTGTTTTAACATTGTTAAAAATGATCATAAGTGGGGGGTCATGGGTGCCTTAGGTGGCGCAAGCAGGGGGATTTTATGGTCTCATCTGCACTATACATTTAAAGCAGTATTATACCACTTTAAACACTTTAAAGCCCCCCCCCCCAAAAAAAAGAATAATGTGAGCCATAGTTTGTTATGGGCACTAAGAACTGTCATTAAATAAACTCAATTCCAATAAGGCATCTGCTGGGCCTCAGTTGAGCTGTAGCCTACAAAACCTCTTCACAAGTTACTGAGATCCAAACCAAGGGTGGTATTCAGAATATATCCATTGAAATTATCCACTGCCTTGCGAGATATCTTCTTTTTTGGGGGGGGGGAGAAAAGGTTGAGGAGTAAACTCTACACAAATCCAGTCCCTAAGATGGTTGGATGGTGCCTTGTATGCCTCTATCCAGAAACTCATGCAGGCAAGCTAGTCCCAAATGTATTGCTCTGCTTTCCTTTGGACCACATCAGTGAGGCCAAGGGGTGGGGTGGGGGTCTTGTCATCTGGGCAGCCCAGGACCTCCATACACACTGCCCAGGCTTGCGCCCCGGGGAGATCACTTTGGTGCTGCTAAATGCATTGGTTTGACTTCACCCCTGGAGGCACACTCCATTGTCTTTTGAGACAGACAGATGCCAGCAAAAAACATCCACTGAAATCAATGAAAACCACTGAGTGCTACAACTCCCTTCATAATTTTAGATGTTTAGTTTTAGACGTTTAGTTTTATATATAGTTTTGATTTTAATAGCTTATGAAGTTTTCTCTGTTATCCAGTAATGATGGGGGAGCCAATCATTAGTTAAATCTAAAACAATTATCTTCTTTAGCACAAATTAACTCCCCAGTCATTAGAGCTATGGAGACATACTCTGAGTCAGTAAAGTTGAATGAATGAACTCTAAGAAAGCGCTGCCAGAATTTAGGCTGAGATTTTATTTTTTAAAAAGTTTTGTTTTCTGTACTACCCTATATACCTTTAGTTACAGTGTATTTTTCTATAATTATCATGTTCCATCAAGCCAAAGATTCCCTCAGACATCAGCTTTTGTTCATCAGTAATATTATATGATATAATTATCATACAAAATGTGTCAAGTGATATTTCTTACTGGACCAGCTTTTCTCTTTCTTAGTGTGAATCATGATTTTTGCATCTAAAACAAGAGAGACTGGATATATTGTTAGCCTACCTCAGACATATGCCTGAACGTGCAAAGGTTAGAACTGTGCAGAAGAAAGGGCACCAGGGATGGTGGAGAAATTTGTTTCAGTTCGTATTTAAAGGTGAACCTACCTAATTAACACTTTCTGAAAAAGTATGGGAGCCGAAACACAGACTTCCTTCAAAATCCACACATCTCTGAAACAGCAAATTAGGTAGGTATGCAAGGAGGTTAGGTGGTGCTTTGTCAATCAAACATTATCCCACACATTAAACTGCATTTTCCTATCACTTTTCTTATTGCAAAAAGTCATTGGGAAAGCAGGTTTGCTGGGCAAATTGAATTGTGCAACCTGAATTTTCTGGTATGTGACTGAATCCCACCTGAAAATAGTGACTTTCTGGAAGTCCCTGAAGAGGTCAGCTGTTCGATGTGTGGAGTAAATACCAGTCACCTATTTTGCTCAGCACATCTTTACCTAAACATATAAAAAGCAAAACAAAACACTGAATATAAACCTGATGATTAAAAAATAAAGAGAACAAAGTGTTATAATGACCAAACATTAAGGGAGACACCAAAGATGTGCTCTTCAAATAAAATGTTGGTTTGTAATTTTTTTTAAAAAAGGAAGTACAAGTAACATAATGTGTGTCGAAACAATTTGAAACCCCCGTTTGAGTCAAGTAATCCATTATGGGAAAGAAAAACCTTACACGAGGGTAAAATAGGGAGGGCACTTAGCTCCAATATGATTGCAACCAATTATAAATGATGGGAAACATGGGCTGTTTATGATATTGTTGTTTTCTTTTAAAAAAATTGTCAGATTGAGAAATTATTTTGGGATAGAAAATATATGTACTGTGTTGTTAACAAATCAGACTACGGATCCATTAAGTTTGGTAAAGCCCGAGAGGGGAGTTCTCCAGTGTCTCAGGCACAGGCTTGCTAACAGGGATCCTTTGACTGGAGATCCTACAGAATTGACATGGGACCTTCTGCATGAAAAGCATTGCTCTCTCACTGAGTGATGGGCTCTCCTACCAGCACCAGCCCTACCATTAGGCAGAGTGAGGCGGCTGCCTTGGGCAGCTGATTTGGGGTGTCTTAAAAGGGCAACAAATTCTTAGTTACATTACATTAGTACCTCTGGTTATGAACTTAATTCGTTCCGGAGGTCCGTTCTTATCCTGAAACTGTTCTTAACATGAGGCGTGCTTTCGCTAATGGGGACTCCCACTGCGTGCGCGCTTCCAAAAGCACCTACTTCCAGGTTAGCGAAGTTCGTTACCCAAAGCATTCGCAAGGAGGACGGTGCGTAACCCAGAAATATTACTGTATTATTGTTGTTGCACTTTTTCCTGGTAGAGGCACGTGTGGGATTTTCAGTATATACCTCTCCCCCCCCACCAGCTGTGCCACCATGTGGCCAGCCAGAAAGGTGACCATTCCCATGCAGGTATCTCTGGAGACACAGTGGTGCCTGCCATCTTTCTCCATTCCCTGGGTGCCCACCCCCGCCCCCTGCCAAATAGCGAGGCTGGCTGTTCACCAGTCTCTTTGGGGACAACCCACTGGGATGGAACGAAGACGCATGCAGGTTCTTACTAACAAAGTACACCTCCACATACACACAGAGGCTGGATCTAGACACATCAAAGAAGCATTTCAGTTTAAAGCATTGTACATTTAAACAGGGAAAACAGGTAGAGAAAAACGGGACTCCACGACGCCATCTGCTGGCACAATGGCCTTGGCCCAGTATACCTGAAGGAGCGTCTCCACCTCCATTGTTCAGCCCGGACACTGAGGTCCAGCTCCAAGGGCCTTCTGGAAGTTCCTTCCCTGGGAGAAGTGAGGTTGCAGGGAACCTGGCAGAGGGCCTTCTCAGTGGCGGCGCCCGCCCTGTGGAACGCCCTCCTGTCAGATGTCAAGGAAATAAGCAACTATCTGACTTCTAGAAGACAGCCCTGTTTAGGGAAGTTTTAAATGTTTGATGTTTTATCGTGCTTTTAATATTCTGTTGGGAGCTGCCCAGAGTGGCTGGGGAGGCCCAGTCAGATGGACAGATTATTATTATTATTAGTAGTAGTAGTAGTAGTAGTAGTAGTAATGTTATATCACACATACAACACATATAAATCGCTTTTTCCTTACCAGTCTAGCAGAGTCCCAAGTGTGTCCTTCTGACTAGCTATTTTGCTAGTCAATAAACAATAAACAGCCTACCTGTCTGAGGTCCTTCCGCTTTCATACGTATTAAAATCCTTCACCTATGAGGATCTTGCATTTATGGAGTTTGACTGTAATAACATGCCACAGCTACTCATGTCTCTCACATTTTACCCCAGGGTGGCTGTTTGTTACCTCTTCTTTCACATATTGTATGCCTTTTTTTTTAATGGTCGCTCTTAGTTTGTTTTTAAACTGAATGCTAATTTTGACTATTAAACTGGAATTCCTTACAAGGGCAAAGGCATACAATGTAGTCTTTCTGAATAGCCTTGTGTGTTCAATCACACAGTATATTAAAGTGAGACACGGAGGTCTTGTTATCTCAATCAATGCCATTGTCTCTGTAGAATTATGTGCTGATTTCTGAAGGTGATTTGGAAGCCAACCTTACATAACGGTGTGATACTACAATTTGTCTTTGTGTCATTCTTGATGTAGGGAAGTAGGAACAGCTTAAGCACATTCGCCTATGGTCCTACCTGAAGATATAGCTGGGCTCATATTACAAGGAATTCAGCTGTATAAATACGCCATGCCATCTGTGTATGGCAGGGGAATTGAGCCGGTAGAAGCCTAAGACCTGTGTCAGTGTTCTCACAGAAGGACTGTTTATGAACAGATGTTATGTGGTGTTTTTCACAGAAAATGGACTCTGGAGAGAGAAAATGTCTATCAATTACTGAGGTATTATGTATAACAGCAATTTTTAACCTTGAGAATGATGCTTTAAAGTTCTCGGCAAAAAAAAAAAAAAAACAACCCTCAAAGACTGCGGCCACTTCCTTTGTGTAACATACTTCTGTGGCCTTGTATATTATGTTAAATTTAAAATATTTCATCCTGTTACATAAAGAATTTAATCTGACAGGATGTACAGTATGCCACATAGTCTATTAACCTCTCCAAACTTTTAAGAAGTTTAAATATGTATAGAACTAGTCTCTGCAATAAACCTAAGAGATAAACTCTGGATTTTGGATTTATGTAACTGAATAAATTAAAGGTCTTATACCCTGGCAAGAAGGGAGGAAGACACATGAAATTATTATTATTATTATTATTATTATTATTATTATTATTATTACAACTATAACAGCATACTTGGCTGTGTATCTAGTGTTCAAAGCACATACAACTATACACTCTTACAGTTGTATACAATAAAGTTGTCTCATTAGTGAAAGGGCTTCTGCCTGCTCAATGAGTCTTCGTTTTCTTTTTCTTTCCCTGTGCATCCTTCCCCAAATATCTGCTCCAAAGGTTTGATGGAATCCTTGGAATAAATGGGGGCATATGAAGATGAGAGGGAGTGGAAGTCCCATTGCACTGGGAGAAGTTATTGCACAAACAGGACAACTCTACTGGCTACAACTTTTCAATTATATGTACACAGGGAAGCCTGCTTATTTGCAGGGTCCCCAAGCTCGATGAGCGAGTCTGTCCAAGCACAAATTGAATGCATACAGGGTTGTGTTCAACGTGGTGCTAAGGAAATCCGTGCACAAGTGGAATGACTTCTGTTTGTGTGGTGGGACTGTCCCCGTTGTCCTGCACCTCTACACCCCCTTAAACAATTCTGGGGGTTCCTCCAACTCTCAGAAACAGAATTAGGGAAAGTGTGGGGGGCGAGAGCAGGGAAAGTCGTTTTACCAGTGCAAGGATATAGTTGAATATAGAATCATAGAGTTGGAAGAGACCACAAGGGTCATCCAGTTCAACCCCCTGCCAAGCAGGAAACACCATCAAAGCATTCCTGACAGATGGCTGCCAAGCCTCCGCTTAAAGGCCTCCAAAGAAGGAGACTCCACCACACTCCTTGGCAGCAAATTCCACTGTCGAACAGCTCTTACTGTCAGGAAGTTCTTCCTAATGTTTAGGTGGAATCTTCTTTCTTGTAGTTTGAATCCATTGCTCCGTGTCCGCTTCTCTGGAGCAGCAGAAAACAACCTTTCTCCCTCCTCTATATGACATCCTTTTATATATATTTGAACATATATATATAATGTAACCTTTTCTTCTCCAGGCTAAACATATCCAGCTCCATAAGCCGTTCCTCATAAGGCATTGTTTCCAGTCCTTTGACCATTTTGGTTGCCCTCCTCTGGACACGTTCCAGCTTGTCAGTATCCTTCTTGAACTGTGGTGCCCAGAACTGGACACAGTACTCCAGGTGAGGTCCAGGTATGGCCACTACTTCTCTGCTGGCTTTTGCAATTTTTGGAAATGCAACAACATAGCCCCATCTCTTTAAAATACAGTACATGGTTTTCAATCAGTGCAAATGTTTTTTTAAAAAAGAAATACATTGTTTCCATCACTGCATAAAAGCATCCTTAGACACAAGGACATTTGTGACAAAGCAGCAGACACTTTTCATTCTCATGTCAACAAACTGTCCAAACCAGTTCAGCAAGGAAAGGAATAATCCTGACATTAAACTGCTGGGACAATAAGGATGTTCACATACAAAGTATAGTGTTTCTCACATCAGACAATAGGAGCATTGGAAGCTCAGTTCGTAGAGCATGAGACTCTTAAATCTCAGGGTCATGGGTTCGAGCCCCACGTTGGGCAAAAGATTCCTGCATTGCAGGGGTTGAACTAGATGACTCTTGTGGTCCCTTCCAACTCTATGATTCTATGGTTCTGTGACTTATACTGAGCCAGCCTACCAGTCCATCTGCACAGCCCAGCAGCAGCTCTCCAGGGATAGACAAATGCAATCTTTGTCACCTGCATTGTAAAATGAAGCTTAAGATGCAGTATTCTGCATAATAATTCCTGTGAGGGTGGGGGGGGAAGCATATTGGCAGGATTTAACAAACATAAAATCAAATTACAAATTACAATTGGTGGGGGAGGGAACAAAACCACAAGAAAACAAACGTGAAACAGAGCAAAAAAAAGCAACAAATTTGTACATGCCTAATATGTATATCATATACAGTGGCACCTCGGTTTACGAACTTAATCCGCTCTGGAAGCCCGTTCTTAAACTGAAACCATTCTTAAACGGAGGTGCGCTTTCCCTAATAAGGCCTCCCACCGCTGGTGCCCTTCCACCGTTCGGCTTCCGTTCTTAGACCGAGGTAAAGTTCTCAAACCAAGACACTATTTCATGTTTTGCAGAGTTTGGAAACCAAATAGTTCTTCAACCGGACTGTTCTTAAACTGAGCTACCACTGTAGATGCAACAATATGTTTATAGATATTGAAAGCTTCACCTGACCTATAAACCGACTGTATAAAATGCAGAGTTTCATCCTCTGATGGATACAGCAAGCCTGGTTTCATGCACAAGGCTCTTTGCTGTTTTCATAGCCAGCAAAGGTGAAGCTTCACTCAGATACACAAAGCTGCTTTGTTGGATACTGGACCGATAACACACACACACACACACACACACACACACACACACACACACTGTTCTCACTATTTGTTCCATAAATTCTTGGGTTTTTTTCCTTGTTGACAGCAGTTGTATGTATAAATGTACTTCTCTTTATCAGCTAAATGCTAATATTTTATTTATGTGCACCGAAGAGAGAGAAAATAACTGAATTGATGTTTACCTAACAGTCTGCAAAAACAAACAAAACAACAACAACCCACGTGCAGTAATGTAATAGTAGAGTTCATAAGTATACTGGCTTATAGTTTTTGGTGTCAACACTGGAGTTGCAGAAAGAGCTTATGCAGACATTGCACGTATACAAGTGCAGTTTAGATCTGCATCTATAAAAATAACATCTGTTTAAGCATACATTACATTTAAAAATAACTGTACAGTGATCAGCTGGTTAAGTACAGTTAACCAGATGTCGTTTTAAAGCGCCAGATGGAACAATGAAACTAAGATTGAAAATTAAAAAATACTGTGAAAGGTCAAATCAATTAAGCAACCTGTTTTGTTGGCATGTAACAGTTAAAAGTAAGTTTAAGCTACTCAAGGAGTGAGCTGTATGAGGATGAAGCAGTTAATTTTAACTTGTTATTTGGAAACGATAAAGATGAAATGTTAGTTGGTTGTAACATTTAGGATTGCCTGAGGAGCCCTTCCCCCACGTGAAACATAATCAAAACATACACTTTTTAAAAATTTCAGTGTTTGGTAAATGGAAACAACATTGACAACCAAATTTGCACTTGAGAGAGCATCTATATTAAATCTTTACTCCTGCATTCTTCTTACCCATGCTGATTAGAGGGTTTTTGTTTTTGTTTTAAAGATAAGTAGTACTGCAAAGATCACACATATAAAACCATTAATTGAAAATACAGAGCCTTGAACTCAGACCTTTTCTTCTTAATTGTTTGAGGACGGGATTCTTTTTATCATAGGGAACGTAAGAGGCTGTCTGGTAAAATGGTGCAGATTTGAGTGGCACATACACTAACAGATTGATCAGTCATTATAGGCTTCATCCGGGTGCTGAAGTTTAAACCCAGATCAGACACTTATCAATTCAGCAGTCAGTTCTGGGCCCAGTTTAAAGTGGTGGTCTTGACTTTTGAAGTCCTTCAGGTCTTGAAGTCAGGTACCTGAAGGATCACCTGTCTCTACATATCCCTGCCTGCACTTTAGGATCATCGACATAGGTTCTTCCCCATGATCCCATGTCATCTGAGATTTGGTGGGTGGTTATTAGGGAGAAAAAAACATTTCAAGTGATGGCACCCCGGCTTTGGATTCCACTTCCTGTTGAGACTTGGCTGGTGCCCACCTTGATGTCTTGCTGGTACCAAACAAAGATCCCTTTCAGTTTTTTTTTTAATATCTGTGCTTTGATGAGCACAGGGCTGAAGTATTTGACCCTGACATTTTAAAAAAGAACTTTAGAGTAGGGTTACCAGACATCCCTGGTTCCCGGGGACAGTCCCCAGATTCGCAAATTTGTCCCTGGGAAACGTGGCAGCGGCAGCCTCAGCAGCCTGGTAGCGCAGTTGGCTCTGGCTGGCTTCAGGAACTGCTCCCTGGTTCCTGCCGCTGCCACTGCCGAAAGGGAACTGGGGACGTCTGGCGGTACAGATCTCCTGCCCCTTTCCCCTTTTGTTTTGACAGATCGGGGAGACTCAGGAGGCTCGGGCGGATAGGCGTTGCCCATTTTTTTAAATAAAAAAAAACACTCTGCGCATTTATGTTTCACAGGGTGCGAAAGAAGGCCTTTGCACCTTGCCTGGCAGAGAAACCTTGCACCACTCCTGGGCAACGGCCGCCCGCCTATGACTCCCAAGCCTCCCCCGATTTGTCAAAACAAAGGGGGAAGGGGGCAGGAGATTGGGAAAGGCTCGGGAGTCATGGGAGGGCGGCACGCCGTTGCCCAGTTTTTTTAAAAACAACAACAACTGCGCATTTATGTTTCACAAGGTGCGAAAGAAGGGCTTTGCACCCTTATACAATATGAATGTGTGCTTGGGCCCAGGGTCTTTTGCCTCATCATCCCCACTACTGACTCCCTGTTGCTACTCAGCTTGAAGGGGGGAAAAGAAAAAGAAAAAGAAAAAGAAAAAGAAAAGAAAAAAGTGTCCCCAGATTCATTGAAAGAAATCTAGTAACCATACTTTAGAGGAGGTAAACACATCCCTAGCAGATAAATCTTTGGGTGGGTGGTGGTCACAAAATCAAAGAACTTTCAGAGGGGAAGTGGGCTAAGCATAAAGACAAGATGGCCAAGACTTTGGGCAAAATGTGAGTTTTGAGAGGGGAATTGAGTGAAATAAGAGAAGTTGCATCACACAGGTATTCTGGGAGGCAATTCCAAGCATATGTGTGGCTGCTTCAAATCCAAAACAATGCAAGGGCTTTTTCCACATGGTGATTTCTTTGTGTGTACTGCATGACATCAGATATTTGACCAAGGAGTGGTCACACCTACCTATCAATGTTGGCCCGCAGGCGTTGAGGGGAGGGAGAAAGAGAGAGAGAGAGAGAAATTTTATTTGAGTTTACAAATATAAAATTATAAAAATATCATAACACACATCCACAATTAAAATATCCCTCCGAATCGCTGGACTTCCCACATTCCCCTCCATGAGTTTTCTTGTTAAATAATTTCTACTGCATCTTTTTCAGTAATCCATGTTTTTTTATAACTCCATTATCTCCATAGTACTTGTTACATTACAAGTGTTATTGCAATCCTGCTAATATTTTCATCTGTTTACAGTGGTCTCCAATATAAATTATACATTTTTCCCATTCCTTATTGAAGTTTTGGTCTTCTTGGTTCCCGAGCTTCCCGGTCAATTTTGCCATTTTGGCATAGTCCAGCAGTTTAATTTGCCATTCTTCTCTGGTATGGACTTTATCTTCTTTCCATCTCTGGGCTAATAGCACCCGTGCTGCTGTCATTACATACATAAAAAGTCTTTTCTGCTCCCTGGCCCACTGGGTCAAATGTTTCACTCCAAAGTGCTCCACCACTCAGCTTAAAAACATCACAAATTTTCTTTTTTTCTGAGTCCTACTCTTGAGCATCCCTTCTTTCCAGGGTGAGATTGAAGCAGCAAACCTACGTCTCACACAGAAAGCAAAATGGCAGCGATGGGTGGGCAGTGAAGGCCCAGCAGAGGCCCATTCCCTACTTTTATGAATTATATTTTCCCCCTGCAATGAATTTTTCAGATGCACCAGTGTGTACATCATCTGGCATATTGAGAGAACTCAACTGGCTCATATTTACTTCATGCCAGGGAGCCGTATAAACAAGAGAGCAGCAGCTGAGGCTGGCCTCTTTGAGTTCACATTGGAAGGTTCCCAAGTGACCTGGAGGCTTGTGGTCATAGAGGAGAGAATAATCAGACTGAACCCGGAGCTTAACAGTTGGCTAAGTACTTTCTTTTCCTTCTTTTGGTCTAAATAAAATTATGAGAATAACTTTTCAAATTACTGTACTTCTCTGTGTATTTTGGGGGGACTCAAATTTAAGAAAATGGGGGGATTGCCGAGGGGTTGTTGAGCTTTTGGGGGGGGATTGCCGAAAATTACTCACCCACACGCATCGCAAAATCCGTCTCTCGTCTGTTCCCTTGCCGGCAGGAGCTGCCAATTGCCGCAGTGTCAACCAATCAACACCAGCCCTTGACGTAGCAACCAATAACACTGGCAGCTGCGGTAGCAACCAATCAAATGCCCACCCTATGCACTATCCATGTATAAGACGAGCCCCACTTTTTAGCATAACTTCTATGAAAAAAACTACAGTAGTCTTATAAGCGGAAAAGTATGGTAAAATCTATTTGCTGCATTTCTGACGTATGCTGCTTCCTTACCTATGCAGAGCAGCGATTGAAGCATGAGTCCACATTAGGGGTTTGTAGAGCCAAGTGTGGGTGCGGTTAACAGTTTGATCTTCCCCAAGTATGGCTAAGACATCATATTTTTTCAAATGAATTTCAATCCAACTAAGGACTCAGCTACACTAGTAAAGAAAAAGCGCTTTATATGTGTTATAACACCGTGACACCGCATGGTGCTGTGGAGTCCAGTTTTTTGCCAACATGATTTCCCTTTATGAAGTTTAGAACGTGTTTTCCTGAAACACTTTTTCGATGTGTCTAGATCCAGCCTAAGTGTGCATTCAAATACAGGGATTACTGCATTAGTTTTGCTAGCTGTTAACTCTACAGTTCTGTCCTAGTTTATAATGTTCCTGTCACACTGCATTTACCTGTTGCCTTGTGGAACTGAGGCATTATACTGCTTGTTGTTGTTGTTGTTGTTGTGTAGTCATTTAGTCGTGTCCGACTCTTCGTGACCCCATGGACCGGAGCACGCCAGGCACTCCTGTCTTCCACTGCCTCCCGCAGTTTGGTCAGACTCATGTTGGTGGCTTTGAGAACACTGTCCAACCATCTCATCCTCTGTCATCCCCTTCTCCTTGTGCCCTCAATCTTTCCCAACATCAGGGTCTTTTCCAGGGAGTCCTCACTTCTCATGAGGTCACCAAAGTATTGGAGCCTCAGCTTCACGATCTGTCCTTCCAGTGAGCACTCAGGGCTGATTTCCTTCAGAATGGATAGGTTTGATGTTCTTGCAGTCCATGGGACTCTCAAGAGTCTCCTCCAGCACCATAATTCAAAAGCATCAATTCTTCGGTGATCAGCCTTCTTTATGGTCCGGCTCTCACTTCCATACATCGCTACTGGGAAAACCATAGCTTTAACTATATGGACCTTTGTCGGCAAGGTGATGCCTCTGCTTTTTAAGATGCTGTCTATATAATAATAATAATAATAATTTATTATTTATACCCCGCCCATCTGGCTGGGTTTCCCCAGCCACTCTGGGCGGCTTCCAACAGTAATATTAAAATACACTAAGGTTTGTCTAGGTTTGTTATTGCTTTTCTCCCAAGAAGCAGGCGTCTTCTAATTTCGTGACTGCTGTCAGCATCTGCAGTGATCATGGAACCCAAGAAAGTAAAATCTGCCACTGCCTCCATTTCTTCCCCTTCTATTTGCCAGGAGGTGATGGGACCAGTGGTCATGATCTTAGTTAGTTTTTTATTTTGAGCTTCAGACCATATTTTGCGCTCTCCTCTTTCACCCTCATTAAAAGGTTCTTTAATTCCTCCTCACTTTCTGCCATCAAGGTTGTGTCATCAGCATATCTGAGGCTGTTGATATTTCTTCCGGCAATCTTAATTCCAGCTTGGGATTCATCCAGTCCAGCCTTTCGCATGATGCTATGCCGCACTAAATTTCATTCACATCAGTGGGTGTGGTGTGACACAACAGCGAGCATCATGCGGCACCCCCCTTTTATGAACATGCACACTTCTGTTCCACCATGATGCACCCATGAAAACAGCAGGAAAGAATTGTATACAATAATTCCTCACTAATTTTGTTCCATGGACTGCAAGAAGATCAAACATATCCACTCTGAAGGAAATCAGCCCTGAGTGCTCACTAGAAGGACAGATCCTGAAGCTGAGGCTCCAATACTTTGGCCACCTTATGAGAAGAGAAGACTCCCTGGAACAGACCCTGATGTTGGGAAAGACGGAGGGCACAAGGAGAAGGGGACGACAGAGGACGAGATGGTTGTCCTCGAAGCTACGAACATGAGTTTGACCAAACTGCGGGAGGCAGTGGAAGACAGGAGTGCCTGGTGTGCTATGGTCCATGGGGTCACGAAGAGTCGGACACGACTAAACGACTAAACAACAACAACTATTTTGTCATGTGAGGAGCAGCAGAGTGATCCATAAAAACCACTGAAAAATTACAGTACAAAACTCCTGCGATTTTCCAGGTCAACAGGGTGGCAAATGGGGTTTTGTTCTGGACGCAATCAACACTGAAATGAGTGCTAAATTTCTGCTATACAGTCATACCTTGGTTTAAGTACGCCTCAGTTTGAGTATTTTCAGTTTAAGTACTCCGCGGACCCGTCTGGAACGGATTAATCCACTTTCCATTTCTTTCAATGGGAAAGTTCGCTTCAGGTTAAGTACGCTTCAGGTTAAGTACGGACTTCCGGAACCAATTACACTCATACCTCAGGTTAAGTACGCTTCAGGTTGAGTACTCTGTGGACCTGTCTGGAACAGATTAATCCACTTTCCATTACTTTCAGTGGGAAAGTTCACTTCAGGTTAAGTACGCTTTAGGTTAAGTACTCCACGGACCGTCTGGAACGGATTAATCCACTTTCCATTACTTCCAATGGGAAAGTTCCCTTCAGGTTAAGTACGCTTCAAGTTAAGTACAGACTTCCGGAACCAATTGTGTTTGTAAACCGAGGTACCACTGTATTCAAGTATGTGTTGAAACTAGCCTACTGCACATATCTAAAAAAAATTATTTATTGTCCGACCCAATTTATAGACCTAGGAAGATTGCATAAAAAGGAATGTGGCCTTCAGGCAGAAAAGTGTTCCCCATCCCTGATCTATATTCTCTGTGTGTGTGACCTAACGAGGCCAGAAATGATGGAAAATAAGGGTTGGCCCAGTGACTGCTGTTTGCATACGATGTAAAAGAAGACTCACAGCCCTGTTCAAATATTCTGCCTGCATAGGCAATTCTCATTGCAGTTAGGGGACCTGTACATGGGCCCCATCACACGCCAGCCACCCCTTTTCTACCCCAAACTTTCTGCATCGAGCAGGAAGGTCTACAGCAGGGATGAGAACACAGAAGGGTGGGGTCTGCATGTGTGACCCAGCTGCCCTCTTCACCCATTCACAGAGAACACCTGGAGTGGGCTCATTACTGGCAGCCATCTTCATTGTACCATTGAAATGGATGGTGCATGTGAACTCCCCACCTCTTAAGTTATGCACAAGGTAAGTGAGCTTCAGCTAGGGACTCAGATTATGAGAGGCCTCTAAAGGTGAAAAATTGCTCAATTTAAAGGTATTTCATATGTGGATAGGTCAATTGAAAGATATATGTTTTATTCAGTTGGTTCGTTTTTAGTTGCATCCTTGCCTATGCATATATACAACAGTTTATTATTACTATTTTTATTGTCCATTCCATTGGAATAGTACACATTTTTTAATTTTTTTAATTTAGAAATGCTATGAGGCCTCTTAATCAGGACGTACCTTGTCATGTCTTAATCTGGTCCTGCTCCTATTCCAGTAAAACCATGCAGCGATCCCCATATGAAATAGTGCATTGAAGCCCATGTACAGAAGCTTGTTACTAGGCAGGCCGTTCTATCTTTAATTCTCTTCTTGCCTTGTTAAAGCACTGTGTAGGAGTGGCCATTTCTTGCTTTTCATGCAATTACGAGCTGCTTATTAAAGAAAGGTTCAGTAGGAATGGCTTCTGGAAGTACAGCTCAATATGCTTGATATTTGCACTTGCATTTCCTATTCTAAACCTCTTAAGGCTCTTTTCTCCCTGTATAATATTCCATGTGTTCACATGAAGGGTTGCTCTGGATCTGGGCCATGAAGTGGAAATCTTGCCTTGAAATCAATTACTTCCCCAGCCAAATTATGTCTACGCATTGTGTCATTTCATTGATACAGACCAGCTTTTTTTAAATTTGCAATCTACATTTTTTAAAATCTATTATGGAGCGTGGTGGTGGTCGGTGGATATTTATTTACAAAGTTAGGCCTTAAAAATGTATTGTGGATATAAATTTCTTTTGGTTTTAATGCCTTGGTCATTTGCTTAATTTTATTTTGGACGCCAGTGTACAATTCCATTACCTTTCAACCTGCAAATATTTAGCAAAGTTTATACTTGTGGGTATTTTTTCTCCTTGGAACATGTTTGCTTAGATACGATCTGTGTGGCCATTTTGTATTCTGAATATTTTAAAACAAGAATGTGGCCAACCCTCTTCGTAACCTGCTTTCCTTTCTCATAAGAAAATATGTAGCTGTCTGTCTGTCTGTCTGTCTGGTTTTATTAGTAGGGCTGTCATTTTTAATCATTTTCTTTCAGTCATTTCTCCTCCAACATGAAACATTTCAGTCTTACACACTTACAGTGGCTGTTCATAGTTAAACACTAGTAGCATTTTCAACATCTAAAACAGAAGAGTGCCATGTGAGTAGAACAAAAGAAATTAAAACACTAGATATGCCACAGTTGTCTTATGCAGCAGTTAGAAATTTAATTATTTTATCTCATAGAATAATGTGCCCTTCAGAAATCATTTTGGACTAGATGTTTCAAACCAATGATCTGTAGTTAATTATCTTTAATAACTGTTGCACATTATGGTTAGATCTATGTTTTTGCTAAACCAATTAATAATATCTTCATTAGTATAAAGACAAGGTAGCTGGATTCTTTCATTTTTCACATTGAAAGAGTAGATATTTTAAACACTGTAATTTACTTTAGCCATACATTCCCGATGATATGACTAATTAATGAGACTTCAAAGACATATAACTTCCAAAAGCTACTTATTTTCAAGTCATTGTTGAACATTTAATGACATTATGTTGAGGCCTTCCCGAAACCCTAACTGCCTGAGTGTTGAATATGCTAAACCTTTTTAAATCGGCCAGCCAAATGAAGCTCTGAGTAATGCTTAATGGCAAATGGAACCAATATTTCTTCTTAAGAAACCTGTTGAATACAGAAGTAACTATGAAAAGTTGATCACATCTCTTTTGCTCATGAGTTATGACTGTCTGTTGGGCTAAGTCATTCATTTTTTTTATAGAGGGAATGCTAGTTAGGGGGGAAGCTTGTAATTCTGAAAGTTTGGTGTCTAGGTATGCTCAGGAATGTCAGTTGCTGTTACCAATACTAAATTTGTTGGATTCTTATGCACCTTTACTCAAGCATAAGTCCCATTAAGTTCAGTGGGACTTACTCCCAAGCAGGGCCACCAGCAAGCAAATGGACTATTGCCTGGATTCCCAGGTCTCAAAGGGACCCAAGTACTGACCTGCTGCCCATTTGCCTTCCTGCCACCCTCCCTGCAGCAGTGGCCCTGCTACGTGTGGATGCTAAGGTAGAGGTCTACGGTCCCACAGGGTCGGGCATCATCACCTCATTTTCCTATTTTTATATTTATTTTAATTACCTGCCTTTTTTGCTCTTTTAACCCAAGCTCTTGGACTCATGGTGCACTCTGAACACAGCTGGGCTGCCTGTCTTGAAAATGACCTCTAGGAGCAGCAATAACATGGCTCCCAATGACATCCATGGGGTGCCATTTTGAAAGCAGGCAGGCAGCCTAGCTGCGTCCCAAGCATCCCAATAAACAGGTGAATGAATGACAGCAAGCCCTTCTGTCCTACTTTCTAAAGTTCCTACTGCGTTGCCTAGTGTGCTGTGGAATTGTGGCTTTTTCATCGATATACCAGAATTTTCTGCTAAATTTCACTCCCCTCGGACACATCGCCAACTCTTTTTGTGCAAAAGAACTTCTGTCTGCCCCTGATCCCCTGGGGAAAATGGTGCAAAAGAACTGTATTCTGGAATACCTCTGCCAGTTTCATCACATGGCACGACCCATGAAAATGGCAGGAAAATTACAGCACAAAACTCCTGCTATTTTCCAGGAGTGGATCTATCGACACAGGGCGGGAAATGTTATAAATGAGTCAGAAATAAATCTCTATGGAATATTGTGTTTTAGAATTTCCTGCTCTCTGGTGCTATCTGGTGTTGCATGTTAATAATAATAATAATAATAATAATAATAATAATAATAATAATATATTATTATTATTTATACCCCAGCCACTCTGGGAGGCTTCCAAAAGAAAAATGAAATAAAATAATCTATTAAACATTAAAATCCTCCCTAAACAGGGCTGCCTTCAGATATCTTCTAAAAATCTGGTAGCTGTTTTTCTCTTTGACATCTGATGGGAAGGCGTTCCACAGGGCGGGCGCCACCACCAAGAAGGCCCTCTGCCTGGTTCCCTGCAACTTGGCTTCTCGGAAACGTAGCACATTCAAATTGCAAGTTTATTTACTAATGTAGCTGAGTCCCAGGTTAACAAATGATTTTTTTTTTTTTTACTGGAAGTCATTAACTACCACTAGATTCCTCTAGATTTCTAGAAGTCTGTTCTTTTACATAATGTGAAAAAAATCACATAAAATGTGGAAACTATCTGGTAGGGAGACATGAGGAAAATCGAATAAAGTGCTGCCTGTATGCAGCATATAGACGAAATAAAACATTGGGCTACTGCAATGTGCTCTGCGTGGGGCTACCTTTGAAGGTGACCCGGAAACTACAACTAATCCAGAATGCGGCAGCTTGACTGGTGACTGGGAGCAGCCACCGAGACCACATAACACCATTGGCTTCTACTACGTTTCCGAGCACAATCCAAAGTGTTGGTGCTGACCTTTAAAGCCCTAAACAGCCTCGGTCCTGTATACCTGAAGGAACGTCTCCACCCCCATGGTTCTGCCCGGACACTGAGGTTCAGCACCAAGGGCCTTTTGGCGGTTCCCTCACTGCGAGAAGTGGCCCACCCTGTGGAATGCCCTCCCATCAGATGTCAAAGAAATAAACAACTATCAGACTTTTAGAAGACATCTGAAGGCAGCCCTGTTTAGGGAAGCTTAAAATACTAGATGATACTTAATATTCTGCTGGAGGCCGCCCAGTGTGGCTGGGGAAACCCAGCCAAATGGGTGGGGTATATAAAAAAAGTAGTAGTAGTAGTAGTTGTTGTTGTTGTTGTTTGTTGGAGAGCAATGAACAGGCATTAACCATTATGCCCCAACAGAGAATGTGGCAATCAAACATGACTAAAGTTCAGCTCAGTCCTACAGATTTTCGGTGTGGTCCAACAGACGTTTCACAGGTGCTGAAGGAAAGCCTGCAGGTGCTTTGTGGGTGACCCTGTGGTACATAAATGATCAATGTTGGGTGTAGATTTTTCAGATCTATTATTTGGCCTTCAGCCTCATCCTAATAATCTCAGCCTCCTTAGGACCAAGCAGCATTTTATGTACAACCACCCAGGATCAGCCATACTTGCTACCCAACCCATGGTGACTGGTGAATCGGTTTTCTTGTGTGTTGGTGCCACAACTGGACAACTGAAGGTGAATTTACGCCTTTGCTAGTATTGGAAGGATACCAACTATTGCAGTGAATTGGAAGGATTCACTGCAGGCAAGCATTTTAGCTGCATTGGTGACTTCCAGTTATTGCCTATATTGCCTATATATGAAAACAAAAATAGAAATAACACAACAGAAACTCTTGGGTATTTCTCTTGAAGCTTTCCTTTCTGTCTTTCCTTCAACTCAAGTACCATTTTTTTATATATATAAAAAATGAAAGGAAGGAAGAGCATAACATGTTTAGGACGCTGTGGGAGCTTGAAATCTATAGTGGGTTTCATGAAAATGACCAATCTAGGTTGTCGTGACTCAGCAGGAAGACCACTAGAAAAAAATCATTTTCTAATAGGAAACACATCCTGAAGACTTATCAGCTTGGATAAGATTGGGAAACTGTGACATTTTTCTCAAATGCCAGCACTTCAGAAAATTTGTATTTTATTGCTACTCGGCTGTATATTGTGCCAAGGTATATTGAGGCTGTTTTTTAAGAAAGCTTGTGGAAGATTCAGAAATGCATAAGGGTCTAAAGATTATTAAATACATTTTTGCAGTATTGGGCTTGTAAAGAAAGAAAGAAAAACCAAAGTAGAATGAATCATTTTCTTGCTGTCTTTGTTATTTTCATTGTGATCTGATTCTGGGACAAAATAATTGTGTGCATTTATTTATTTATTTGGATTTTTAATCTGACATATCCCCAGAAGTTTAAAGTGGGGAACAACACTCAAAAGCAGAAAATAACAAAAAATGTGTAGAACTGGCATCCGAAGCGATCTCCTTCTTTATTTCTTGTGTGTACTAGAAAAGACCAAATGAACAAACCAAACAAATGATCTAGCCTTAACTATAAAGGGTAAAGGTAAAGGGACCCCTGCTCATCTCGCATTATTGGCCGAGGGAGCCGGCGTATAGCTTCCAGGTCATGTGGCCAGCATGACAAAGCCGCTTCTGGCAAACCAGAGCAGCACATGGAAACGCCGTTTACCTTCCCGCTGTAGCGGTTCCTATTTATCTACTTGCATTTTGATGTGCTTTCAAACTGCTAGGTTGGCAGGAGCTGGGACCAAGCAACGGGAGCTCACCCCGTCACAGGGATTCGAACCGCCGACCTTCTAATCAGCAAGCCCTAGGCTCAGTGGTTTAACCCACAGCGCCACCTGGGTCCCTAGCCTTAACTGTAAACCAACATAAATGAACAAATAAACACATTAAAATACCCCATAAATTAAAAATAAATATATCCTAATACAGAATATACAATAAATAGTACAGATGAACCTGACACTAAAACAGTATGGTGCAGTGTAAGTACCAAGGGTGCCAGCAGGATTTTCTGGGCTCTGTACACTGTGTTTGGATTGGGTCTTCTGCCCCCCCCCCTCGCAAAAGAGGGCAAAATTTGCTTAAGATTCACATATAGACAAGTGTCTTAGATAAGTGGGGTGGAATAAACCAGTGGCCACCCCTGTAATAAAATATCTGATGTGCCTAAGCCTCCTTGAAAAGTTTTCATATTTTGCATTTGCCTTTGGAGGAAGGGTGCCTGTGATTCTTTAACATCCACCCATGTGTATTGTGTAGTAGTATTTGCAGAAAATAACTTTTAGGGAGTACCTGATCTCAGATGAATGCACCACAGGAAAGGTGCATCCTGATTCCTAAGGAAAGGAAGACGGCCGAGATTCCAAGGACTACAAAATGAGAGAGAAGCAGGAAAGGTGTGCTAAAGGGAGGGGTAAATAGCATTTCTTTAGGATCCCTAGAGGCACAATACACTCGTCAATCATTGCTTCTACTTACCGCTCTGATTTCGCTCATTGGCTAAAAAAGGTAGGAACAGTCAGGCTGGCTCATCTTGCTAAAATGGCCTAGAAGGGATGTTCACATTTTGCTTCATAAATTTGTTTCTAGTGGGGTTAGAGACGGAAGGAAGGAAGGAAGCTCAAAGTCTGCTGGCTGTAGGCTTGTAAACACCTCTCAGCAGCCCTGGTGGTGGTGGCACGAGTTATGTGGCATACTCTCCCCTTGGAAATACGGCATACATTTATTAATGTTTTTGGTGCATGCTAAAAGCTATTTCGTTCATTTTCAGAGCAGTGATATTGGTCAAATATAAATGACTGGTTGTGGTGAAGCCATGGGATTGTATTTAATATTGTTTTAGTATGTTTTGTGTGCTTTTCTTTTCTTTTTTCATACCACTTCAGGTATATTTAACAAAATATTAAAGCAGTTCATAAGTAAATTACATAAATAAAAAATGTAAGAAAAGTTATCATTGAGTCCTGATATATTTCTAATATACATTTGCCTTACATATTGTGAGGTTTATCGATGTTATTTATTGTATTTTGGTATTTGGGATTAATGTACATAACTAGAGTATTATTACATGATATTTTATATAGTTAACTTCTTTGTTCATTTGAATTAGTGAAAATAATTCAGCCTTGGGCTTTGCTGACCCTTTAGAGAAAGGAGGTTATGCACCAGCAGTCTTTAAGGTCTCCTGCACAGAGCATATTATTGCAGTTAGCTGTTCTGCTGTTTTACAGAATGCTCATAATTTGCATAAATCCAGCGGCAGAAATTGCATTATTCTGCTGTTGAATATAAATATAGGTGTAGGAGAATTTCCAGGAAAATTATGTACTTAAAAAAGAAAAGAAATCTAGGACAGTGTTGTTTTTAGTGAGGCTTAGTCATAGCTAACTATGGCTGATCAGGCTATTTGCCTATAAACAAAGATATTTCCCCCCCATTATTCTGAAGCTTTAACAATGCGGGAAAGTAAGAGTAGAACATTGGTGTGGTTCACACATAATGCTAAGCCAAGCTTTAATAAACTATGCTGATTTCAACAATAGATTAGCAGGATGTGTAAACCCTGTCCAGAAGCTTAACTATGGTTTGTCTACTGCCAACAAGCCACCATCTGAAGTTATCAGGTGAAATCCAATGTTCTAAGGCAATCCTTACATTGATGTGATGCATTAGTAGAATACACCCCAAATGTTTGTTTTCACTATGTCTTAGTATTATGTGTGAACCCAACACTGTAGTCTAGCCATGATTGGTATGCCCACATCCCATCCCAGGTACATACCCGGCTACAAAGGCATGATGAGGCAAGAACAGCCAGAGGGGGAAACGTAACTTTAGAGAAACAAGCTGTGGTTTGTTGGATCGTCTGGTGAACTCGTGGTTTGTTAATCAAAGTATGGCTTAGTGTTATGTGCAAGCCAGGTCATTATGAGAGCCACCAACATTCCCCTTCCTTCACTTCCGCGTGATATTTATTTCAACAAGACTTGTGGCAGCAGTGTGCTATGCAGCGTCTCGCTTCCTTCTCACCTTTTTTGGCTGTCAGCCTTGGAAGCAGACCAATGCACAGCATCATGATATCACATCATGCTAGGTATTCCAAAGGAGGAGCAAAGAGATGGAGCAGCAGCAGCTTTGAAATGTCTAGCACTGCTCTGAATTAAGATGTGTGTGAGAGAGAAGTGCCCAAGGCTGCCTTTCCTAGTAACAAGCCCTGTGTGCTGTACCACACTGTATCTGAAGAAGTATGCATGCACACGGAAGCTCATACCAATGACAAACTTAGTTGGTGTCTAAGGTGCTGCTGGAAGGATTTTTTTAAAAAATTTGCTTAGAAAACATGTCTGTCAAGCTTTAGAGTATATGATGACTGGCTAATCCAACAAATATATAACTGCATGTTTTCTGCTTAAGCAGCTTGCCCTCCTGATTTAGTGGGTGGTGGTGGTGGGAATCTTCTAATATATTAGAAACAAATGGAAAATACAAGACTGAATTTTATCTAAACCAGGGATGGGAAACTTGTCACCTCCCAGGTGTTCTTGGACTCCAAGTCCCACCAGCCCCAGCCAGCACAGCCAATGGTCAGGGATGATGGGAGTTGTAGTCCAGCAAATCTACCCTTTCCAACTTATTCAGATGAGCTACTAGAAAACACTGCTTATTTGCTGAAATCTCCTCCCAACATCAAACATGGCCGTACAGTGCCGCGGATTGTACATAAATATTTCCAGCAAATATCTGTTGCAATAAAAAGGAAAGCAAAGACCTGCATACCAAAAACAGAACAATGCCAGACATTTGCACGGTATCTAAGCTAGAATTTCTTCTCAGCACATTTTAAAAACAAAAACAAAAATATATTACAATTTCATCCGCATACTGGAATGCTCTGTATACAGGATTACACTGAGGAAGGGCCTTTTGTGTGGATGACAAACCCCTTTGACACATTTCTCCATGCAATTAACATTGTCAGAATAAACAGAGAGACCTCCCCCTTTCATCTCCTGCACATTTTACAACCAGTTTAAAATAAGAATTCTAACCCAATTTGAGGGGGTGACAAAGGGAGTGAAAACAACATCCTTTATGAGATATTAGTCTAGTGGCTAAATGAATGCTAGAAAACGGCAAAGTTAATAGATAAAGAATTTGTTTCTATTGTATATGTACAGTATAAACCTTACTGATATACTTCAGTTATTGTATGCAACCCTCTGGCTTCCTTGATCTTACTTAACAAATGAGAGGAAACGATCAATACAACTGTCCTTGGAGACTTCAGCCTAATAAGAACCAGTAATAACAAGAAATTCACCTGAAAATGTGTCCTGAATTATACTTTTTCAATAACGAAAACAAAATAGACTTTAAGATTAATAAATATTAAACAAACTCTGTAGTCTTGACTCCTGTTTCGGTTGTTGATATGGGGAGCCTGTTTCTTCAAGCAAGGCCTGCTATTTTCCCGCCCCACTCCCCGTGGCTGCCTTTCTCCTACTAAGGCAAAATTATTCCACAAAAAGATTGTACACTTCATAAACAAACTGTACAGATATCCTCTAAAAAAGGCTGTGCCCAGCTGAACTTCGGAGCATAACTTCCAGCCCACTTTGAAAGCGTTTAGCTAGGCCCAAGAACTGTCCACAAGGCGGCAGTAAAACCCCTTGCATAGCACGCTTACCGTTACTGTGAGGCACTCGCTTTCTTAAACGTTAAGAAACTATTTTCGTGCATCACATTAAGAAACTTTGCCTCGTCTTTTTCATGTTGCCTTACACATTGCGAGGTTAAGAAAATAGGTCAACAGCCTTCAATAATTTCCTATATATAATACTTATAATGCATTCAGGAAGCCTTAAAGCAGTGATAATAGGAATGGCTTGTTTACGCTGACGAAAAATTATGCTGTTAACTATCTTCCTGTCTTTTGAGGACTTGCCATATATATATATGAACACAGTTGCTGGTTCATACCTCTCCATTCAATATTCGTGGATTAAAATCTGATCTCTCTGTGTGGAAAAACTAGCAGGATGCAGCTTGCTTAACTTTCGGATTAAAGGGATTTTCTGTAGTTTGTTTAACACATTGTTTTGCTCTTGATTTGGAAGTAAAACCAAGCAAGTTTCCGAGGGTTGACATGATTTGTGATACCTGTACATGTGCTTATGTCCGCATATGCTTGTGTGTTTATTATTCATGTCAAGAGAAAAAGGTGTATGAAATCTGCATTGATAGAGCATTTGTCTTTTTGAAACCCGTTTGAGAATCTGCTTGAAACATACTGAAAAGGATCTACACAGACACTTATTGTGGTAGAGTTCGGAGAAGGAAACTCTTCCATTTTGCACAGTATTCCTCACAGGAAGAAATGGTTTACTGCTCAAGATGATTTCTGAAATTACTTATCCATTTGCCTTCTGAAAATCAGTTTTCTCCTGTCTTGAGGGTCATCTCATGCTGGGAGAATGTGAGAAGCGAGTGGAGACTATAAGGTATGGCTCAGAATGTGGCCACATGCCTTGCTATTAGGAATGGGCAAATGGATCGGTTTCGGTTTCTCCAAATTTCTCGTTGTTCCCGTCTTAAATTAAACTCTATACATTTCTGCAACAATTCGTGAAAATTCATCAGGATTCCACTGTGCATTTCCTTTTACAAACGGGGTAAGGCACAAGTCCAGCTGTCACACATGATCCTGGGACACACACTCTTTTGTTGGTGTGGCTGTGGCTGTGGCAGAACGTATTACCACCTTGAGTGGAAATGCCCAATTGCACTGGGATTTGGGGGATGAGCTGCAGGATTTGATTCCTGAACTTTGGTATAAAGTCACCAAAAAAGAACACATGAAATACTTACCCCCCCCCAAAAAAAACCACAAAAGTTTTGTGCTATATAGTGGAAATGTATTGCCTATATACTGACAACAAAGGACTGAAAAACACTGCCAGCGGCATCATTGCAAATATGGTCCTCATGATTTTGTATATCATTAGTGTGCTCCCATCTGTATGGACAAATTGGAGCCCCACCAGGTTCTTCTGTCCTTCACTCACATGTTGCATTGAATCACTGGGGTGATGTGGAGAGAATAACATAATTCTTACCTTAATACTGGCGAGCCATTGTAACGGGGGGGGGTGTTTCTGGGGAAGTTTGTTTGTTGTAATTTTGTTCTATATATTTTAAAATGAATAAAAAATGAATTGAAAGAAATTCCCCTGGAAACTTAAAAAAAAAGTTGACAGGGACAGCCCATAAAGTCATGAAAATGTATTTAAGAGAATGGAAGGAACATAACAAACAGTTTCCAAGCCTCCACTTTTTGTTTTTCATGGATATTATTAATAGCTCAAGGCATGATTAGGTGGCTGGGTGGGGTCCCCATACTGCAAGATTTCCAGCTCTGGTGCGGAGCTGTGGGCTCTGGATGACTCCCAATTTTAAGGCCAGGATGGATTATTATTTTTCTTTTACCGGGGAATACAGAAGACTTGATTCTGCACGTATAAGAAAACTAGCTTGCTTCTGAAAATATTGCAGGTCCAGGTCAAGGGATCCTTGTACTGTATTGGAACAGAGACCCTATGGGCCATTTAATCCAGGCCCCCTTCTCTTATTCAGAATATCCTATACACCTTACAAAGTTTGTTCAACTTTCCTTTACAGCAGAGCAATCCCAAACACAGGAAACCAGTGAAATTTACATCTGCTTAAGTTCATCCAGCAATTTGTCACCCCTGTTCCAAACTCTGTTCAGGAGTGGGGTTACTGCCCTGAACCTGGCAGAGAGGAAGCATGTCTTCAAAGCAGAGTTGAATTGCAATCCAAGTTCCACTGGATTGACAGGTCATGTGACTGAGCTGAAATGTTTGCCCACCCTTGGAATGCCCCCTTGGAAGCTTAATGCCAGCATAAATTCCTCCGGCTTAAGTTCACCAGCTGAAAATCTAGCTCTGCTAGATTGTAGCACTTTAGATTGGTGTATCCCAGGCTGAGCCAGGATGAGTGAGCTACACTAGTGGAGCCCAATATTCCCCTATTCCAAATTTACTCCTCCCCCCCCCCAGCCAATCTTGGGTTTGGCTTGCACTATAATTCTCTGGTAAAGGTAGCTTCTTAACTCCCCCAACTAGCATGTTTCATTCATATATATTCCAGTTAGGAAGTCACTCCTGTTATGTATATATGTGCATGTATGTAGGCATCTATAAAACGTATTAGTCATGTTCTCTGCTTACAAAGCACTTGAAGCAGTATTTGAGTTAAAAGGAATCAAACCACAACATCATTATCAAATAAACATCGGTTAAAAAGAGATCAGCAGCCACATTAAAAGCAGAATCAACCAAAGCTAGAGTCAAAACCAAAGATATTATTAAGCCAATTTACAAACAGAATTTAAATAGCAATTACACAATCTCAAGCAGCAGCAATAAATCACAAAAACTCGGCAGCCAGAAAACGCTTTCCCTAAATAGTAAGAATAAAACTTGTCATTTGGTAGAGAAATGAAAACAAAGGGGAGGATGTATATATGTATACAGTATAACCCAGGGCATGAATGGGGAACCTCAGGCACAGGGACAAATGTGCCCCCCTCCGCAGGTCCGCTTTTCCCAGTCTATGCTCTCAATAGCTCTGTTTGCACCTTGGGTGGTTTTTCTCTGATAATGCATTGGGTGCATTTGGACTCTGATAATGCATCTTGTTTGTCTGGATGGAGAATAGGATGAGCCGTGTGACAGTGTGTAGAAACTAGCCTACTGCACAAAGACAAAGTGTGCATTCATGGCTCCACCCACTTTTGTCTCTGGCCCCATCCTCCACTGGAAGGTGGTCCTTGGAGAGTTGTACAGGATCCTAGAATCATAGAAATGTAAAGTTGAAAGGGACCCTGAGGGTCAGCTAGTCCAACCCTCTGCAGTGCAGGAATATGCAGCTGTCCCCCTACTGGGATCAAACCTGCAACCTTGGCATTATCAGACCACGCTCTAACCAACTGAGCTATCCAGGGGACACGGTTCTTGGAGTGAAAAAAGGGTGGGTGCCTCTGTGAAGATGTCCTTCTTTCTGGGTTACAAATGGACCAAATAATTTCCCTGTAGCTTGAACCCATTGCTTCACATTCTGCCCTACCTAACTGAATTGCACTGGCAGTTGTTCTCTCTTTTTTATCTCGTGTTCTTTTGGGTGGGTGGGGCGCGATGGGAGGGAGAAAGAAAATTGCAGAAGTTTGCCAGTATCTTTGCCCCTTTAACTTTCCCATCAACCTAACATGTTATGTGCCCTCCATACTTTTTCATTCCCGTAGGCTTCTTTCGTATCCTTTCTACATTGCCACCGTCTTTCTCGAATTGTGGTGTACATAGCTGAACACAAGTCTCCAGATGAGTAGATCACCAGCAGTGCTATTGCTTCCTGGAACATAGTCGTGTCAATAAAACTCCCGTACCATTGAATTTTTGTGTTACAGCGTACGCCATTGATTCAGATTGGCTGACATCCATCTGTCTTGGGAGACAATGGAGGAGTGTGCCTTGGGGGTGTAAAGTCAAACCGTTGGAGAATTACAGCGCCTGCTATGGCTGTAGAGACTGATATGGAAAAGGCTTTTTTTATTTTGCAGCTGGGGCAGATGAAGGCACCCATTTTCTCTGTTACAGATGCAGCATGGCATCTATTCTCTCTGCGCTCTTTCCTCCTCTGGTCACTGCTGTGGATGCACAACTTGACTCGTCTCTAGGCACTGCAGTCTTCTGCAAGGGATTCCCACAGGGCAGGGTTCATGTCGCCAGCCTTCATTCTTCAGGGTTAACCTGCAA
The DNA here is from genome assembly GCF_965207765.1 of Zootoca vivipara. Lineage (NCBI taxonomy): Eukaryota > Metazoa > Chordata > Lepidosauria > Squamata > Lacertidae > Zootoca > Zootoca vivipara. The sequence continues at coordinate 94,358,921 of NC_142584.1, read as the reverse complement.
CATAATTCTCATTGAATGGCTACCTTCCCATGTCTTTTTCTTAATTTACATTTTTAAATTTACTAAACTTATTAGTCACTTGTCACCCAAAGCGTCTCTCAGTAGATGCACACATGCATACAGGAAAGAGGGGAGGAATCATGCAACGCACTAATACGCCATAAAATACATTAGGGGAAACAAAACCCCAAAAGCCCACCAGCCTGCCCATAACAATAAAATAAAAAAATGGCAGTATACAAACAATTTTTTAAAAGAAAAAACCAACCATACAGACATTTCCACTCACTAACTCACAGATAAGTATAAAAATTCCACACTGACACAGCCCCCCCAAAAATCAACACAACAATTAAAAAAAACAAACCTCTCCATCCCATTAATCATTCCTGACAGGAAGGTTGATGGGGAGGTCCCTCAGGGATGGCCTGGCACCTCTCCTCTCCCCTCAGGAGCAGCAGCAGCAAAAGCAGGACAGGAAGATGGTAAAAGATTTACCTGCTCTGCAGTTGTCCTGGCTGCTTCTCCTCTCCTGCCCCTGGAGGCAGGGGTGTGTTTTGATATGGACCCTGTCTAAGCCAATATTATTATTATTATTATTATTATTATTATTATTATTATTATTTGTATCCTAGTATTCTTCAGGGTTCAGCCAGTTAATCAATGGCAGCAATCACCTTCTAAGGTGTTTGTTGCAAATTATTTCCTCATTGGCATAATGGCTAGGTTCTCAAAAGAGTGGCTGCATTATGTTTCCCCTTCACAAGCAGCTGCCTGTGTAGGATGGGGTCTGCATAGGGCTTAGCAGAGACCTTTCTCTGCTAAGATCTGGAGGCCATTGTTGTCTCCAGATAATTGTTGTTGTTTAGTCGTTTAGTCGTGTCCGACTCTTCGTGACCCCATGGACCATAGCACGCCAGGCACTCCTGTCTTCCACTGCCTCCCGTAGTTTGGTCAAACTCATGTTCGTAGCTTCGAGAACACTGTCCAACCATCTTGTCCTCTGTAGTCCCCTTCTCCTAGTGCCCTCAATCTTTCCCAACATCAGGGTCTTTTCCAAGGATTCTTCTCTTCTCATGAGGTGGCCAAAGTATTGGAGCCTCAGCTTCACGATCTGTCCTTCCAGGGAGCACTCAGGGCTGATTTCCTTAAGAATGGATAGGTTTGATCTTCTAGCAGTCCATGGGACTCTCAAGAGTCTCCTCCAGCACCATAATTCAAAAGCATCAATTCTTCGGCGATCAGCCTTCTTTATGGTCCAGCTCTCACTTCCATACATCACTACTGGGAAAACCATAGCTTTAACTATACGGACCTTTGTCGGCAAGGTGATGTCTCTGCTTTTTAAGATGCTGTCTAGGTTTGTCATTGCTTTTCTCCCAAGAAGCAGGCGTCTTTTAATTTTGTGACTGCTGTCACCATCTGCAGTGATCAAGGAGCCCAAGAACGTAAAATCTCTCACTGCCTCCATTTCTTCCCCTTCTATTTGCCAGGAGGTGATGGGACCAGTGGCCATGATCTTGGTTTTTTTGATGTTGAGCTTCAGACCATATTTTGCGCTCTCCAGATAATAATAATAATAATAATAATAATAATAATAATAATAATAATAATAATATATTATTTATACCCCGCCCATCTGGCCGGGTTCCCCCAGCCACTCTGGGCGGCTTCCAACAAAACATTAAAATACAGAAATCAAACATTAAAAGCTTCCCTAAACAGGGCTGCCTTGAGATGCCTTCTAAAGGTCTGGTAATTATTGTTCTCTTTGACCTCTGGTGGGAGGGCATTCCACAGGGTGGGTGCCACTACCGAGAAGGCCCTCTGCCTGGTTCCCTGTAACTTGGCTTCTTGTAGCGAGGGAACCGCCAGAAGGCCCTCGGCGCTGGACCTCAGTGTCCGGGTAGAACGATGGGGGTGGAGACGGTCCTTCAGGTATACAGGACCAAGGCCATTTAGGGCTTTAAAGGTCAGCACCAACACTTTGAATTGTGCTTGGAAACGTACATCATCAACTGCAGCATCCTGACCAGGATTGTCAATGGAAGGTCCATGCGTATCTCCAAAATGTACATCCATCTGTTTCTCTCTTTTGATACATAGGGACCACAGAGTAAGTATGGAGCAAGCCTTCAGGAAGAAGCAACGGGGCACTCTTATTGTGTGGCAATGATATTAAAAAAAATACCTTGACATACTAGCATATTAAATTCAAAGTTCACATTAAAAGGAGTTTCTTTTTCTTTTTCTAAGTGAGATGCAATGCAGGGAGGGGAGGGGAATGTTCTCCCAAGAGACTCAATAAACTTGACAGATTCTGTTTAAAGAGCAGATTCCATCTTCCAGTAGCCAGCTTGCCAGAAACATTCCTCAACAAGCAACTCCACCGCAGACTAACAAATGGTGCCTATTTTTATTTATGAAATAAACAAGATCTTCAGCACTTTGTCTCATTATGCCAAGGCAGTGTTTCTTAAATGTTATGAAATGGTTTCTCCTCTTCTAAGCTTCTAAGATCTGTGCACTCAGCGTACTGGTGGGGCACAGGTACTATGGGGCACAGGTCTGGGGCCTGCAGCTGTAGGGGGACCTATTTTATTTTATTTTTTCAAATGTTTATAGAGGGGGCATTGGAGCCAGCATGCTGACAGCTGCTATTAAAAGTTCGGGGGGGGGGGGGATATCATTCCTTTCATGTCACCTGGTAAGCTGGGAGGAAGGAGCAAGCATTGCTGAAAGACAGGCAACAGAGTACATGGAAGCTCAACGGTGAACATGCATCTAGTGTCCTTGATTCTTCTGAGTGACAGGTTTGGTTTTAATACTGTTACCTGCATTCCTTTTTATTTCATTTCATTAAGGCATTCAGGGTTTTTCAAAATGAAATAAAAAAAAGAGAACGATCTGGCAAACATAACCTCCATTTAGTAGCTTTTTGAAGTATAACAAATTTGTGGGCAAAGTATGAGTTCATCAAGGAAGGCAGTGTGGTAAAAATAGATTAATGCGCTGCTGCGTCTTTTCAGAGGTTAACGTCTGGGTTTTCTAAGACTGCGTAGGAAAGAAACTCCTGTAGACAGAGCATCATGTTGGCATCAAAGCACTCAGCGTGCAATTTATTCTGGACAATGAGCAGTGCAAAGGGATTTCCCATATATATGCTGTACATTACGTTGGTGAGAGGCTTTCTGTGGCCACATTCTCATCTGATGTAAATTGGTGCAACTGGCAGTATCTGATAGCAGTGGAAACCTTTCTTTGCATGGTGCAGATTTGTTCCAACTTCAGAGGTGTTTCCCTTTAAAGGTGTGTCTATCGGTTGTAACTAACGAATAGATGCTGTTGCACATCACCCCAATCTCTGAGCGATGTGAGATTCCAGGGGTTCTAGGATTTGTGTTTGGTTCAGAATGAGGCACAGCGGAGACTGTGGTGTCTTTATAATATATGGTTTATTTACACATACTGTATATACAACCCGAGCCTACGATGGAGGGGTTCACAGCATTAACTTCCCAAGAGTTCCCCCATAGCTGCAGCCTTAGATCCAAACAGAAATCAAGCATCACTCTGCCTCTCTCTGGCTTCCCAGTCTGCAGCTTTTCTTCTAGCTCACATCGCTCAGCTCTTTACTCTGGCCTTCTGTCTTTCTAACAACCTGTAAGCTGAGGGACGGGGCCCCAGCCATTTTTTTAAAATCTGACACAGATTCACTTCCTTTATTCCCTTAATGGCCCATTACCTAGGTTATCACATCACCAGGAAGCTGTCTTGGCTAGTCCAAGAATTATAAGGGGGGGCAGGCATTCAGCCTAACCTGCCCCCTTCCAAACAAAGAAACCCACACCTTATAACAACTCAATCTTTCCATTATTTCCACTAACTTCCCTTCGTCTACAACCACATAGAATGAGAGACATGGGCAAAGGGAAGAGGTAAAAAACAGAAACAAACAAGGATGAAGTTGGGAGAGTCTTTATTACATTCATTAGCCTCAAGCTGTTTGGAATGCTTATATTTAATTTAGGTTCAGCTACTTCAAAGTTCATGTCATTCTAGTTAATAACTTTACTATAACTTATTATTTTCAGATGTTGGCAGGTAGACAGATGGTGAGTCACCTGGAATATTTGGATAAAATCAGTAAGGCTTGCTTGCATAGTTGTTTTGGGTGTTGGGTGTTTTTTTGGTATGTTTGTTTTTTCATTGTTTATACTTTGCTGTCCTCTGTGTTGTAAAAACAGAACTTCAAGTTTCAACAGCCCCTCTTCTCACTCAAAAATACCATTTTAAAATGGAATGACCACGGGACAACCGTTTCTCAAGCAACAGTTAATGTTTGCAGCCACAGTTTGCCAGTTCAAAGTTTCCTGTTGTGTTCTCTCTCTCTCTCTCTCTCTCTCTCTCTCTCTCTCTCTCTCTCTCTCTCTCTTCTACCACCAAGTCACAAATTTTGAAGTCAAATCTCCTTATTTCTGTCTGTGTTTAATCATCCTCGTCATTTCCCATTTATTACAAATAACGGTACCATACCCTCCAACATTTCTCGGATGAAATAGGGACATCCCATTCCATAATGATCATTTTACTCTTTATACCCCACACATCTTACTGGGTTGCCCCAGCCGCTCTGGGCAGCTTCCAGCATATATAAAAAGCATAATAAAACATTAAACATTTTAAAAAGGCTCGGGGTCGAATAACTGCATACTATCCAGCATTTCTCCAAAGAAAATAGATAGATCCTAAGGGAAAGTGGGACATTCCAGGATCAAATCAGAAATTGGGAAGGCTTCTCTAAATCAGGGACATCCTTGGAAAACAGGGGCACTTGGAGGGTCTGCAATACAGATCCACAGATGGACTGCTGAAGCATTGTATTGAAACCTTCCTTTCATATGAACTTCCAAAACAACATTAAAGAGATGATTTGTCTACAGCTCAGGAATCAGGATAACTGATAGTTTATGGGCTGCAAATGGACTCTGCTGTGCTTCCACAGGGCCCTTCCCTTCCCTTTTGCTGTATGGAAGGGGCTGGTGACACTTCTAACCTGACAGGTGCTTCTTCCACTCGGGAAATGAGCATCATCCCCTCATATTTAGGGGAAGAGCCATAGCTCAGTGGGAGAGTCCACGCTCTGCATTCTAGCTTCAACCCCAGGCATCTTCAGATAGGGCTGAGAATCTTCCCTGTTTAAAGCTCTAGAGAGCATGGGTAGGCAAACCAAGGCCCGGGGTCCAGATCTGGCCTAATTGCCTTCTAAATCCGGCCCACGGACGGTCCGGGAATCAGCATGTTTTTACATGAGTAGAATGTGTCGTTTTATGGAAAATGCATCTCTGGGTTATTTGTGGGGCATAGGAATTCGTTTTTTCCTTTTCCTTTCCAAAATATAGTCCGCCATCCGCCCCCAGGTCTGAGGGACAGTGGACCGGCCCCCTGCTGAAAAAGTTTGCTGACCCCTGCTCTAGAAAGCTGCTGCCAGTCAGTGTTGACAACAATGAAATAGAAGGACCAGTGATGTGCCTGAGGATAAGGCAGCTTCCTGTGTTCCACCTTCTGCTGTGAAAGGAACCTATCAAACAAGAAACAGTGAGGGCCTTACGTGATACTTTTTTGGCCAGGCTAGCAAAGCTCCGGAGTTGACGTTTCTCAAGCAGCAGTGCGAGCCGCTCTGAAAGCAGTGTGCAAGCTGCTACATTTCCCCTGGCAGCTGGGTGACCCTTCAGATGGCCTTGTCAGGAGCAGGGAGTCCTTCCCCAAGGTGTAGCTTTGCGCTAGATGCAGGGAGCCCATAAAGCAGAAGAGGTTGCTTTGGGCAGAATGAATTCTCGGCGTGGGCCTCGGTATCTGTCCATGCTGTCGTGGTTAGGCTTGGAATGGGATACTCAACACCTATTGCATGCACAGCTCATGAGATGGATGCAAGAGCTTCCTTTCATGGATGTTTGCCCTACCTGGGTTGAAGCGTAAATCTGTATCAGGGATGGGGGACCTGTAGCCCTCCAAACAGTTCCACCCAGCATGGCCAGTGGACAGGCATGGGAGTTGGAGCCCAATAACATGTGCGGGAGCACAGGTTCCCCATTACCCCTTTATCAACTGAACCCCGAAGAAGAGAAGCCCAGTCCACAGCAGCAGAAAGAAAGGAAAAGAAAAGTATACCCCATTATATACTTAACAGAATATAGACTGTAAAAGACTGGAATTATTCTCACACATTTCTACATTTCAATTTCCAATAGGCAGCATTCTCTATAATCACATGCACTCTAATCTTTTACCACCTAGACGCAGATGTTGAAGTCAAATTTCCTTCTTTTTGTCTGTATTTAAAAATAATAATAATCATTTTCCATCTATTACAAATAACAATACAGATCCACAGACGGAATGCTGAAGTTGTAATTCAATCTCTGGGTTCGACTGCCATTCACTGATACCTCGAGCTGTGCGCTTATTATTTGTGACATCAGCAGAAGCTCTCGATTGAATTGCAGCCTTATATTTAATTAGGGACTATGTATTATTTTGTATGCAATATCCAGAATTAAAAATAGCCCCTTTCCCCAGTATAATGGGCAAAAGCAGCAGTGTTTGAATATATATTCTAATTGATATTTCTTGTGCTTATTCTAAAAGTAATCAAAACGTATGCTAAAATATTAATTATAATATTTTACTGTATTGTAGTCCTTGATTTATTGCTGCCTCTTTTGCTTCACTTTTAATTATTATACATTGTATGAAAAACTAAGATTCTTTTTTTCAAAAAAAATTTGAAGAATTATTTGGCAAAGAAATTAATGCATAATTCAATACAGGTCTTCATGGTGAACTTTATATTAAACATAACAAAAGGTGTATTTAGCACAGTTTGCAATTTCTATTTTTTTTTAGAAAAAATATTTTCTTGGCTTTCGCAACATGTCGCTCAACCAGTGACAAAGCTCATAAAGGAACAAAGGACGAAAATCATGGATGGCCCTTTTTTATATAAGCAGAGGTACCATTTCAAAGCCTGAAAAAAAGAGAGAGAAATCAAAGAGCTCTTGAATACAGAGATCATATTAAAAGAAATATTGAACTGTTTGCTTAAAAAATCTTACATTATTGCCAGCTTTTTAAACCTGACTTCTTTTTGAAGGAGAACACCAGTTAGGGACAAAGAGAATATTTTCATGCAAAAATCCAGCACAGGTTCAGAGGCACAGCCAGAGACCATTTCAAGTGGGCACACAAATTTAATTCAAGTTTTTTTTTTCTTTCCTTTATTCCACATTTAACAAAGTTGAAGGATTTATTGACCTCTCTGACACTTGCATAGGCTTCAGTCACTAATGTTTGCCTCAGGTGGAAAGTAAATATCGGGCTGGATTTTTACACCCACCTGAAATGGATCGTGGAGACAAAAACTGAGATGCAGGAAAAGCTCTAGATTCACCTTCACAGTGTGCCCAAAGATGCTCAGCATAGCTAAGGCAAACAGATACATTTACTGGGTGACTTATTTTTGCCCCACAAGGTTCTGACAGAAAGGTAGGTACCCACACGTTTTTCTCTCTCTTTCCTTTCGCTCTTTCTTTACTCTCTTCCCAACTACACAGCTGTACATGGAAATACTTATTATGCTGAGAGAGAAAGGAGCAACACATAAAGTGCTTTGTAAAACACTTTTGAGATTTCTTTTATATATATAATCACGCATTGTATAAATTTCATAAATAAACTCATGACCCAGTTGGCCCTTGAATTTTGCCCCTATGCCAGTCTCTGTTTCGTCACTAGCTGTTGTATCTCTGGTAATCCCAGACAGGTTTCTGATAACACAAGACCCCAAGGCCCTCTTGGACCCACTGAAAGCCAATATACATCGCTCTACACCAGGCATCCCCAAACTTCAGCCCTCCAGATGTTTTGGACTACAGTTCCCATCTTCCCCAACCACTGGTCCTGTTAGCTAGGGATCATGGGAGTTGTAGGCCAAAACATCTGGAGGGCCACAGTTTGGGGATGCCTGCTCTACACGACTCACAGTATCCTGAGGACTGTCTCCATCCTTATATACCTGATTGAACCTTTAGATCTGAAGTGAGGAACCTCAAGTCTTTGGGGGGGGGGAGCGGTCCTCTGGGCCTCTCAGCCCAGAAGGCCCTCATCACACTGTGACCTAACTGACCCTGCTATGTGAGCTCCTTGAGTGCTTTTGTCTAGCTGAAATGGGTCCTTGAAATGTGATAATACTTCTTGCTTGCTCATATGGAAAATGGAGAGGGGTGGGGTGGGGGGCTGGGAGAAAGAGAGAGAGAGAAATTCATGGAGATGGCTATAGATGGCTACTAGCCATAATGCTTATGCTCTGCCTCCTCAGTTGGAGGAGGCAATGCTTCCGAACATCAGTTTCTGGAATCAGCAGAAGGGGAGAGTGCTCATGTGCTTGAATCTTGCATGTGGGTTTCCCAGAGGCATCTAGCTGGCCACTGTGAGAACAGGATCCTGGACTAGATGGGCCATTGGCCTGATCCAACAGGTTCTTATTCCGTTCTTATGCTCTGTGCCCTTGAATAATTTTTGAAAGCACTTTCCCATCCTCAAGCTGGACACGTTGCATGATTAGCATGCAACTTCAAGCTTTCGGTGATAAATCATTCCCATTATCTTTGACCTTTGGCCAGTCCAAGATACTTTATTACCTAAGGCCGCTCTCAAGGCACAGCCAATTGACAAGGATGATGGGAGCTGAAAGGCATCAGGTTGTGGAAGTCTGGTGCAGAAGGGTGTAGCAGTTGTTTCAGAAAAGACTTCCCTTTCCTGGAGTTTATGAAGCTCAGCACTGGTGTTCAGAATCAGCATCAATAGATCTTTCCGACATTAATTCTAATTAGAAAACATAAACTCAAGTTATGCTAATACACAATCATCTGTAAATGTTCGCAGTATACAGAAACTGCATAATTTCACCGCAAATGGCACAGCAGAGCTAGGCAGCGAAAGTGAACAAAGAGCCAAGGTGTGCATCTGCTACATCTGCTTATAGGTTGATCTTGCGTCACTGAGCTGTGCAAAGCTTTTATTAACACAAACTGACCTAGCACAATCCTGACTCCAGATGAGATGAAAGCAACAAATCCTGATCAGGGTTTCATGCCACAGGCATCCATCTCTTTTGTGGATTTCCCACCCTGTGTGACTTTTTACAATGTGCAAGGGACAAAGGCACCAATAGGAGCCTTTTATTAGATGTTCACAAAGTATTTGTGGTGGCAACCCGTGGCAGAGGCTAGGCCTGTGGTAGAGTGCTCAGATGTCCCCACCACTCTTCGAGATCCCTGCAGCTGGAAAGTAAATCAAAATAACATTTGTGTAGAGTCAATCCATACCCTCCAACATTTCTCCAGTGAAAATAAGGATGCCCTAAGGGAAAATGGGATACTCCGGGATCAAATAAAAAAACCAGGGTGGCTTCTCTAAATCAGGGGTGTCCCTGGAAAATAGGCACACTTGGAGGGTCTGTAAGTCGGTCCTGTTGCACTTGGAACCAAGACTGTTTAAACAGGCCCGTTTGGGATTTTGTGTTTTTCCAACTCACAGTTCAAAACCATTACAGAACATGCATTCTTTTAAATGTATATATACATGAAATATGCAATTACGGCAAATAATTACTTCCATGTGATGTGAAAATCTTTGAAATCAGGTTCAAAATCACATGGAGAAGGATCCCTCCAACAGATATAGGCCACCAACGTGCAGATGTCAGGATCGGGGCAGCTCATGGGAGCAGAGCTAGTGAACACAGTCCTGTTCTCCCATTACATGTGATTACTGTTCAAATGCTCTGAATGCCAACACTGGGCTTGTGAAGCAGTTTTTTGCATGCATTGGAAAAACTGAATTACCAAGTTGTTATACGGACAAACCATGGTCTTCTAGAGCCACTCATTTAGCATGATAATTTAGCATGAAAGGATATATCCTCTGTCAGAGACCTTACATCTTCCAAATAGCTGATGATGCTCTTGTCCTGCCAATATGCTACCCCATCAAAAATGAATATATTGTTCCCTGTGATATTTACAAATGCATTCTCATTAGCCTGAAAGCGACATGACCTGGTTTGCTGAAAGATGAAATTAAAAAAACATGTTTGTTTTTAAATGAATAACTGATTCCGTACTAAATCATCTAACACACTGTCTATTTATATTTCATAAGGACAAATGTTTCTGACAACTCTCATAATAGGTTTGTACAAGCATGCCATGTTCTTCCTAAGGAGGTTTGTTTGAGTGACATAAATTGCCATTAATGAAAATTTTAACAAATCAGGCTAAATAATTTTTAACTTTTAATGTGCAGAGATGCAACATAACAAGTCCAGCCTAGCGAGAAGCGACACTTGTTTTGGAAATAGGTTGCAGAATATATTTATCTAATCAGACACACACACCAAAAGGAGGAGCAGGAACATTATATTTTAATAATACTTGCATGGTTTTGTTGATGTGTACAGGAAAAATACAAGAATATACAGTAGCTTCCATGAAGTCTGGAATACATACAGGGCCTCTCTGCCGAGCATCGAGTCAATGGAATAATGCTAGATTGGTGATGTTCCAGCAACAATATGTGCAACATTATCCATCAGTTTTAGAACTTTTATCCAAGGTTTTATCCAACAATTAACTGCCATTGGCATTGGCTTAGATTAGCTAGGAATGAAACTCTACCAAATCATTTCAGATCCATGAATTCTTAAGGATTCATGCTATTCTTTCTGAAATCTGATATTAAAAATCTGCTACTGTGACCTGAATTACTACATCCCTGACCTATGGACATGAGCCAGCCTTTCCAAGCCATTACCCTCCAGCATAGCTGTCAAGTCCTCCCTTTTTTAAGGGAAAGTCCCTTATGCTGAATAGGCTTCCTCACGAGAAAAGGGAGAACTTAACAGCTATGCCCTCCAGATGCTGGACTCCAGCTCCCATAATCTGGAGCCAACATGATCAAGGAAGATGGAAGATGTAATCCAACAATGGCTGAATGGCCACAAATTGGAGGCGGCTGACATTGTTAGTGGCCACCAGGGAGGCGGGAGGGCAACTGGCAAGCCCCCAGCAGGATCAACTCCTCCCGGGCGATCTGCCGGGTGATCTACGACTCCCGGGGCAGCTTGAGATAGCAACCCAGACTTCAGAAACCTGGGCACACTGTAACAGCAGATTCCACTACACAGCAAAAGTAGCCAGAGAGAGAGAGAGTGTGGTAGCATATTTACAAGCAGATTTATTGAGCATAAATCAGGACAAAGAGAAGCATGTCTGATCTCCTTCGTGTCCAAAGCAAAAGCAAAAGCTATACACAACCGGAAGTTCCAGCATGCAATGCTGGTGTGTCAGACAGACATGTGACACGCACCAGTCCCATGTCTGCCCTTAAGTTGGAATGGAAATCTCAACAGAGATAAGCTTTTGATCACTGTAACTGTTGGGTCATGTTTTAAGAGAGAGTGAAAAAGAAGGAAAGGTCAGTAGACAGGAAAGAAGAAACAAATAACAATAATGTATTGAGGGGAAATTAAAGTGGGGTTCCAAGTTTGGTGCTGGGGTTGAAGTTGAATTGCTGGTCTGGACAAACTGAAGGCGCCTTGTTCTACCACAGCAGGGTTGGGAGGAGAAAGAAATAATGTAAGTCAAAGCACCAACAGACAATGCTATGGGGAAATGAGGCTCAGTCCACTAATCTGGCCTTACATTTCAACTTGCCCCAAGAATCCCTGCAGACAGACATCCATTAGTGCTGCAAAACTCAAGAACACGGACACTTCTATTAGGCTTCTTGCTTTTGTTTTGCGTGTTCTCTTCAAGCACGCTCGTTGAATTATTTGTAGCCTGCCTTCTGCATGAATGTGAAGAGGGAGCGAGGGGGAAAGCGGGAGTATGAAAACTTCCAATGACTCTTTCAGATGCTGTTTGAGGTAATTTTTATTTTATGGCATTATTTATCCAGAGCTGTAGCTTGCCCCAGCCCAAACATCTGGGATTTGTAACAACACTTGAAAAACAAAAGCGGCGCGCATAAAATGTGCATTTAAATACCAGGTGAATATCATAACAAATGCTAAATGTCCCAAACAAATCCAACGGGCTTAGCCCAGAGCAGCAAAGGCCCAACTCAGAAAATGTATTGCACTGATATCCAGATGAGGATTACTTGGCAAGTCACAGTTGGAAAGTAACTCCTTCTTCCATGCTTCCTGATGTCTCTGCATAAAATATGAATAATCAAGAAGGCATTCTTGCATGATCTTAAGGAATCCCAATAGGACACAAGAGGGATGGGGGTATGCTGAGAAAGGAATCAGAATAAAGTTGTTGTTAGTTGCTAGCTTGTTTGTTTATTGCCCTTCCTAGAAGAGCCATGGGCAAGGTACGGAATGTAAAACATACAATAAAACAGTCCTAAAAATGTTATTAAAGTTGCTAACAGCTTGTTACTTACATTGATATAAAACTGTGAAAGCCTGGGCAAATAGAAATGTCCTCAGTTCACATCTGGTTGTTTTTTTTTAAAATGCCTCTCTCTTTAAAAACAAAAAGTCAGTGCTCCTGGTACAATGACCTAGCTCGCCCATTATCTATATTTTATCTATATCTAGTGGTGCGGGACGCCGGGTTCTCAGGGGCGCCGGGCCGAGAGTCTGGGGCCCGAGAGTTGAGTCCGGGGAAGAGCCCACCCGTTGGTCGGAATGCCGTGGCGGGCGGCTCTGTGGGCGACCGAGCCAGCGAGACACTGAGGCAGGCAGTCGGCTCCGCCCTCCTGTGCGCCTGGGACTGGGCAGCCTGGGGGGGCCCATCGGGCGGATCTTTGCACCCCAGCACTGCATATGCTTAAGACAGCCCTGAGTGCCCTGCATGTACAAGAGCTGGAATACCCTCTTTTCCCCCACCCCATTGGTTCATCTAATAGTAAAAGTCTGGAAATCTCTGCCAGTTCTGACATTTAACTTCTACATTTTGGGGTTGTTGAAAGGTACTAAAGGCCTCCCTAGTCACTCTCTTGCCTACGTCAGGAATTGTGGCCCTCTGCTCTGCCAGATGCTGCTGGGCAACAATTCCCATAATCCCCTGACCATTGGCCACACACACTGGGTGGAGTTGACTGAGTTGAAGTCCAAAAACCTCTGCAATGTCACAGGTGGTTGTTTTTATTTCTAACCCATCCTTCATCAGTTAACAATCCCTGGGCAAGTTACATGTTAAGATTCAAAACATAAAGCACTACAATCAAATTCATAAGAAAGACAGGACCACATAAAAATATAAAAAGTAAAACAAAAAATGCCACTCAAAAACTGTCTTAATAGGGTGGTTGATCATGATTATGTATCTTCTGTGTCTATTTTGCAAAATTAATAAAAATTTATTATAAAAAAACAAAAACCGTCTTAATAAGAGCATGCACAGCCTCATCATTTAACAGTTAAGTCAATTTCATTAAGTGCTCACAAAGGTCAAATATATGTTTTCAACTGGGGATGAAAAAAAAAAAGCAAGGTTGGCCTTTCCCAACCTGGTGCCCCCCTGATGTTTTGGCTCACAACTCTCATCAGCCCTAGACATGGCTGATCCTTGCTCCTCACAAATAATTTTGAGAGTTCCCTTTGACATTGCTTAGTTTCAGTTTACTTAGAGAGTGAATGGTTTTGTTTCTTTATGCCTCATATCTGTCTTCCCCCTCATCCTTTATATCTCCATTCCTCTTCTCAATTTGTCGTTTAGTCGTTTAGTCGTGTCTGACTCTTCGTGACCCGATGGACCATAGCACACCAGGCACTCCTGTCTTCCACTGCCTCCCGCAGTTTGGTCAAACTCATGATCGTAGCTTCGAGAACACTGTCCAACCATCTCGTCCTTTGTCATCCCCTTCTCCTAGTGCCCTCCATCTTTCCCAACATTAGGGTCTTTTCCAAGGATTCTTCTCTTCTCATGAGGTGGCCAAAGTATTGGAGCCTCAGTTTCACGATCTGTCCTTCCAGTGAGCCTCTTCTCAATAATGAGTCTTAATTTGGAACCTGTGATTTGTTTGTAAACCTCTGTCAGGGAAAGGATCTTTCCCCAGTGTGCCAGCTGTGCTTTGTTTTGTGTTTGTTCAGGAGTGGGGCCACACTTTTAGCCCCACACCCCACAATGTAACCCATTCTTTCAGGAACTGCACTTTCTGCAAGGTTGTCTGGAAAGAAACTGCCGCACATGAGCCCCTACTTACTCAGTATGCCTGCACAACTGCATAAATCTCTTGCACTTGAGCAGGAGTTTGTGCATTGCAGTTCCTTTACAGACAACTGTGCAGAATATGCATTTGCTGAAGGAAGTGGTTGTGATGTTAGGAGCGGGGCAAAAAAGGTGGTGCTGCGCTTGAGTACAGTAAATGCAGAATTGCCCTACACACACCTAGGAGATTAGTTAGCCATACTCAATAACATCCTGTCGATTCTGTAGTTCTGATTGGTCAAGAAAAATTGGAGCCTCAGGGAAAGGAGGGGCTGGGATAACCATGGCAACCTGGGTAGGAAGCTGAAGTAGGCCTCATTGTATTACATTGCAATTGTCACCCATAGAAGCCACTAACTAGGAGGAATGACTAAAGTCTGGTCTTTTGAAGCCTCAAAAAAGGTTAATCATTGCCAGCAGAAGAGGATGTAGCACACATTTCATTCCTGGAAATAGTATGAGAGAAGCTTTGAACATTAAATATAAACACCAACAGAAGGTGTTATATCCTCTCTTCCTGTGTAAAACCTGGGGGAGATTGTGCATACTAGAGTGAGGTGCATGAGTTCAGATGCTTGTAGAAATCATCTCTCTCTCTCTCTCTCCTTGGCTTATAACAAGCCTGTCCTTTGCTTATAACACAACAGCACAAAACCAAAATGTGCAGATCAACCTTTATGTATAATTCCACCCTCTCAGAATCAAGGAATGGGCTCATGGCAACCATGAAGCCTGTGGCTCCTCAGCTTGTGGCCTGGCTCAATAAATGGTCAAAACAGTTTTATATGAGCTATTGTCCAAGCCACATTATTTTCCAGGACTACAAGCAACACATGCAAGTCTCCTGCCTTATTATCACCTCCAGCTTCTGTCTGAGTAGCTAAGGTTGCAGTCCTATACCCACTTACCTGAGCAGGTGAAAAGCCCATCTAGTCCAGCGTCCTGATCCTGTTCTCACAGCGGCCAACCAGATCTCCATGGGCCGTTCCCAAGCAAAACCTTAGCACAACAGCACTCTCCCCACCTTCCCAGCAACTGGTACTCAGCGGCATACTCCACCCAAAACTAGAGGTAGAACATGCCCATTGTGGCTGGTTGGGTCATACTTCATGTAGGCATATTCAGGATTGTGGTGTAAGACATCATTTGCAATAATTCTGAAGATCTTAGCCATCTTTCTCCTTCTCCTTCTTAAACTTCTAGCCCTTAGGCTGAGGAGAAAAATCTAAAAGCTTGAATGCCCTTTCAAACCCTTGCTATACATATTTTTTTAATGAATGCATAGTGTCTTGTGGCGTGTAGCCACCGAGGAACACTCTTGCTTGCCCTTCTAGTGGCTGATGTTGGCGCTGGAACCTGAACGAAGTACAGGGCGGAGAGACCTGCTATTAGCTGTCCAAACTGCAGATGGCAAGTGGCTCTGTTAGGCTCCCATGTGTGATACTGTTAATTAAACAACATCTACTCAGGGAAATGAGCACTGTGTGTCTTCATTCCCCTAAAAATGATTCTTGACAGCTTCTTTGATTATATACCCCTGCATCTCCTTCCATAATTCTTTGGACAGTGAAGCCTTCAATGGGACAAGTGATTAGAATGATGGAGGTGGACAAATAATGCGTGAGAATCATCAGAGATTCTAAACTTGCTTGGTTTATGGCCTATAAAATATAGATAATCGCATTAGTGTCACACTTAGGCGTGTCAGGATATAACATTGGCCTGTTGGGCACACAAAGCACTGCAAATGACATTGCACTCCCCTGACATGCTTTTAGAGGGCTTTAAATTAGTAAAGACAAGAAGAAACAGTAATTAGCTAATAGGAGAAAACAAATCCCGAGGAAAAGAAAATCCTGTGTTGTGTTACTGCTCAAAACCTGTGACTTAACCAGACTTCTAGAGAACTTAACTATAATCAAAATGATGACTGGATCTGAAGGGCCCAGACTGCATAGTTTCAATTATGAGTTGTCTCCCCATCTCACCTCTTTCTCAAAAGAGAAAACTGTGATCACTTAACCCTGTGATCAATATGGTTATAGTGCTGCATGCTTTATTATCTTAAGTAACCTTGCATATAGCATACATGAAGTTCAAAGTTCACATCTTAGCCTGTGAGTGAGATGCAATGCAACACAAGTGGTTGTCCAATCACAAGATGGGGCTTCTCTCTCCTCTCCTCTCCTCTCCTCTCCTCTCCTCTGCAACCCTCTGCATGCCCCCAGTATCTACTTTTCTCAGAGCAGATTTTTGGAAGCAATGGGAGGGTGGGGGCTCAGAAAGAGCTGGAGGAAGTGGGAAGGGAAACTGGAAGTCCCATGGTGCAAGTGGATTTCCATTGTGCAAGCTGGCAGGTGTCACTGGATAGTGCCCCCCATATTTACTAAGTCAGATGCAAAGTGGAAACATTCTCACGTGCGAGTTATCTCCCAAATGATAGACCTGAATCTTCTACCTACTAGGTCATTGACCACAAGAATGTGGCTGGGTTTCCAGATGACGAACCTGTGGCACTCCATATGCTGTGGGACTCCTACTGCAGAAACAGCCGGTGCTGTTTTCCTTAGCTCGTATAATTCATTTTGCGATAGAAAACCACCCTCAAAGTGGTATTAAATATCTCCCTCATAATGTACCATCAACAAAACGTCCGGTTGAATTAATGAACTGGGCGCCTGTTTGAAAATGGAATTGGACTTGTCTAATTGTGGCATCAGTTGTCATAGTGACTATCAGCCAATCAAGGAATGAGAAGCCTAACTCAGCAGTGTTTAGGTAAAGAGAGGCTTTTGTGGCATTGTCAGGCTAAGATTTATGATGGCAAAAACTGTCTTTGGCAGCCAAACCTATGTTTTGACCACTTTTTTGTGAGATCCCTGTTCTATTTAAAGTTAAAACACTCAATACTCCACCTAAACATTAAGAGCCTATACGTCTCTGGAGCCTCTTTTCTTATTAATAGATAACGTTTTATAAACTATGGGTATGATGGCTTGCTATTTGTATACCTGTCCAATAAACATAACCCATTGCTCTTTTATGTATATGTAACTGCAAATGTCAGGGCTTGCACAAGGGATATTATCTTATGCTTGCTATTAAAACATGCCGAGTGATCTAAAAATTACCCTGTGTAGATAAACAAGCGGATTAAAATTAGGTACTCTCATTCTTTCATCGCTGTAATATTAATCGTAGGAGTTTGGGCCTCTTAATGTTAATGCATACCTTTTAGCTGTATATGCCAGTTTATATTAGATTACATGTTGACTGACACGATATGGAATTTAAATTCTCATTTTTCTTTATTTTTTCTTCTTCACAAAGTCACAGCTTAGAAAGACATAAGGTGCAATATTACTATTTATCAACAACAGTTAATGGTAATCGTTCATCATAACAGTGAGGGTATTACCATGATCAACAGCGAGGTTTAGTGTTCTCTTGTTTATTTGGCTAGAGCCTAAATAACTACTTACCTTACATGGGTGCCTGTTAGCATTATATTAACAATAACATGATTGAAACGTAACTCATAAATCCTTGGCCAAAGCAAAATTCCTCAGCGGCCTGCTTTTGTCAAAAACAACTAAAACTAGGTATTTTATTTTAAGTGGAAGGCCATATTCTACAGCAAACACCCACCCACACATTCTGTCTCCTAGTATTGTTAAAGTAGGGGGAAGCTATGTGCAGGTTTCAGGCTATATTGGGTCCTCCCTAACAAGAGAGTGCGTGTTGCGGTGGAACCTGGCAATCAGACCCTGTGTTGTGGGTTGGAACATTGGAGCGGCCACAACACCCTATTGGTGGTCCCTCGATCTTGGGAGCAATTGGGCTAGAGGGACGCCAATCAAAGTGATCGAGGGACCACTATTTAACCCGCTGCACATGTCCCTGAGATTCTCTTTAGGGCTCAGTGCATCGGAAGACCCTCCCACCTCTCCCTATATATAGGGCTTGCGCTTGACCTTGCTATGCCATTGTGTGTCGCCTGCCATTGGGACAGGGGCATAGCAAGGGATTTCCCCCACTTGGCTGATTGACTGGTGCCATTTGAGTTTTGCCTGCCGCGTAGCAAACCGTCACAACTTGTAAGGTTGCGGATAGGCTCTGGTTCAGGTGGATAGGGGTGGCAGGATGCCTAGTCATCCCTATGCGTTGGGTATTCCTTTAAGATGGAATCCACGGACTCATTGTTGGTCTTTCCCGTGTGGGGTTGTGCCCTGAGCCTGAGTCCAGGGCTCATCTAGGTGGGGGCTGAGCAGACCCCCCCCCCCCGTTCACCACTGTCCCAGGTGTTCACCCAAGGCTGCCTTATGGTTGGTGCCCAGAGTCAGCGCTGCCTGCAGAGCCTATGCAACCACTTGCTTGATTGTAATCAATAAAGTTGTGGCCTAAATTCTGCCAAAAACCAAAGCAAAATTTGAGTTCTGTCTGAATTTATTTCTTGGGGGTGGTTAAAAGGTCTCCACATGCAAAAGAAGCAAAGTTAGAGGGGCATATTCAGGGACACAGCTCTGGTTGCAGGAAATAAGGAGCTGGAGGGATACGCAAAGCTGGGGGGAATGGGTGACCTGGGCTATGTGTACACCACAGCACATTGAAAGCACATGGCTTCTCCCCACCAGCCCCCCAAAAGCTGGGGAGCTGTAGTTTACCCTTCACGGAGCTGCAGTTCTCAGAACCCTTACCAAACCACAGTTCTCAGGATTCTTTGGGGGGAGGTCATGTGCTTTAAATCTATGGTGCAAATGAAGTCTTGAATATGCTTGGCATCCATGTATGGTTGGGAAAGGTTCACTGCCTGAAAGCCAGGATAGCTACTCAGTGTAGATTATTCTGAGCTAGCTGGACTAATGGTCTCATTTGCTCTAAGGCATCCAGAGGCAGACCAAAATATTTTGCTGCTTGAGGCAAATGGCAAAATGGCAACACACCGCACATACACGCCACTAATTCTACGTACAGGAACTGATTCCAAAAGGGCTGTTGAATCCTCAGTATTAGTGATGGGACAGCACCCTCCAACTACACCCTATTTAAGGGGGTCCATGGCACAGTGTATAGCAGTACCTGCAAACCACTTTGGACCCACTGCAAACCCATCTCTTTACCTGTATTTCACCTGATGCCTGCTGAAGAAGCATGTTCTAAGCTGCCACCTAAAATTATGCAGCATTGGTACCTGGCGGATCTTGGGAATGGTGTGGGGAGTGCATTCCTTAACCAGGGTGCTATTGCTGAGGAAGCCCCCTGCTGGGTCAGAAGCATCTGATTTTCTCTCATTTAAGTAATTGTCAAGAGGGCCTCCCCAGTGGCTCTCAAGTCATGGGCAGGACGGTGTGGGAAGAGGTGCTCCTTCAAGGCTTCATATGTCAGATTCAAAATATTGATTTAGACATGGTAGCAAATGGGAACCCAGTGCAGATCTTCTAGAACCAGCATTCTGTGGTCTGTAGCTGTCAGGCCCAATAAAGCTTCGACACCTGTATTGTGCCCCAGCTGCAATCTCCAAACCACAATCAAAGAGCTGGGTACTGTGTAGACACACTAATGGAAGCACCAAATTGGTTCTGCCATTGTGTCTGCACAACACCAACCTCCCTTCACCAAATTACACTTCCCAGGATTCTTGGGGTGGGGAGCCATGGCAGTAATACTGGTATAAAGCTAATAAATGTTTGTAATGTCAACTGACATTCAGAAGCATTACTGCCTCTGAATGTGGAGGCAGAGCACAGCCATCATTGCTAGTAGCTGTTGACAGGCTTCTCCTCCTTGTTGCCTGGGGCTGCTTTGAGTTGTAGTCCAATACATCTTGAGGGCACAAGGTTGCCCAAAGCTCCTGTAGGTGAAGCCTACCAACATAGTGGAGCAAGAGTAAGGCAGAGGAGGCTAACTGTTATCTTCAAACAAAAGAGTATTAGATGCTGGCAGCAAAGCAAGAATGCCTTGCTGTGGCAAAGCACTTGCACTGAGTAGGAATTCTGACTACTTGCATAACACTGGAAGGGCCGCAAGACAAAACAGAAGATAAGCAGAGCATGAGAAAGCGACCAAGACAAATAAACCTCTTGAAACAGAAAGGCTGGGAGAACAAGGAAACATAATTCAGAGTTTAAGTCGTATGCTTTAATATTTGTTGTATGCTTTAATATTTTCACTTCAGCTGCATATTTCAAATGATGGTTGCAAGTTCCAAATGGTGATGGCAAATTCTAGATGGCAACCTTTTAGGGGTCGAAAAGGCGCTATTTTCAGGAGAATATTTCCACCAGCTCCAACAGTGTTGTTTGTTTATCGAGAAATGTGATGTAGCCCCCTCAAAAGTCCAAATCCAAGACAGATCTCCCCCGAACAACATCTGGACAATAGAAGCAGAGCAAGTTGTCCACCACGGAAATAATAAAAGCTATAGACCACAGTAGACTTGTAAAGTTGCATTTTGAGTGTAATGCTTTTAACTATATCACCGGGAGCATGTACTTGGCACAAATGTCTCCGCTGGAGCAGAAACACCTTGGCCTATAGCCTCTGAGAGTTTATCAGTGCCATGGGAGATATTTACTGTGATGTACGTGTGCCTGTACAATGAACGAACAGCTTGCAAATACATATTAATCTACTTGATGACCTAGATCAAGAACAAGAAAAATAATACTAATAAGTCACTTGCTTTTGCATTATGGTATGTTTCTGCCTCTCACTGACAGTTGGTAGCTGTAAGTCATTTCAGTTTCTTTTTATTTTGTGTCCTAAGTGTTACAATCAATTACCCCCCAAACCCCGCAACACATTTGATTCTTTCATGGGCCAGATTGAGCAATTATAGAATGAAGTATTAGCACTCAAAGCATTTACCTATTCCTCTGTGGACTTAATCTGCTAGGTAACAATTTTTTTAGTTACATTTGAATATGAAAAAGTGAGCAATTTTCAGGTGATATATGAACTGCTTTATACTTTATACTGCTTTATACTGAGTCAGACTACTGAGTCCATTTAGCCCATTATTGTCTATTCTGAGTAGCCAGGGGTCTCCAAGGCCTCTTACAGAGGTCTCTCCCAGCCTTGTTAGCAGACATTCTTTTGAACGAAGATTCCAGAGATTGACTCTAAGACCTTTTGGATCCCTAGCATGTGTTCTAACAAGGGATGCGGGTGGCACTGTGGTCTAAACCACTGAGCCTCTTCGGCTTGCCGATCAGAAGGTTGGCTGTTTGAATCCCTGTGATGGAGTGAGCTCCTGTTGCCCTGTCCCAGCTTCTGCCAACCTAGCAGTTTGAAAGCACTCAAGGGTGAGTAGCTAAATAGGTACTGCTGCGGCGGGAAGGTAAACGGCATTTCCGTCCACTCTGGTTTCCGTCACAGTGTTCTGTTGCACCAGAAGCTGTTTAGCCATGCTGGCCATAAGACCCATAAAGCTCTCTCAGGACAAACGCTGGCTCCCTCGGTCTAAAAGCGAGATGAGTGCAGCATCCCTATAGTTACCTTTGACTGGACTTAACCGTCCAGGGGTCCTTTACTTTTTATGTGCTCTAACACTATCCTTTGTCCAGTCCCCTAAGTATGCATATGAAACATTTGATTTGACTAGCAAACTGTTAATATCAATGTCAGGGAAAGCCACACACACACAAGTTGTTTGATATATGGCGCATTCCCCAAAGTTTAAGTGAATGGTGCAACCTCTGCTCACGTGGAGCTCCATAGCTACACAGGACCACTCGCATGAGCACCAGGGCCAAATTTTATTATTCTGTTGCAGGATGTTTCCCACAACAATTGAACCCAAGAATTGCTATCAGCCCAATAGTCCACCCAGCATCCTGTTCTCACTGTGGCAAACAAGATGCCTACAGTATGAGAAGCCCCAAAGTAGGACCTGAAACGCAACAGCACTCTCCTCACTTGCAATTCGAAGCAACTGGCATTCAGAGGCATTACGGCCCGTGACATACCCATCTTGGCTAGTAGTCTTGTCCTCCATGAATAGGTCCAATCCTCTTTTGAATCCATCCAAGTTGGTAGCCCTCACTGCCTCTTGTTGGAGCAAATTCAATAGTTCAACTACTCACTGTGTGAAAGAACACTTTCATTTGTCTGCCTTGAAAGCTTCACTGCATGTTCTCGAATTCTAATACTATGGGAAAGAGGAAAGCTTTTCCCATGCAGAACCTCTTGGTGTTAGGATCATCGGGAGGAGGCCTCTTCAAAGTTCCATCAACTTCAGAATTTTTTTTTGGGGGGGCACATCTGTTTGAAGAGGGTCATCTCTATGCTAGCTGCTAAATTGTGCAATTAGTAAAGGTAAAGGTACGCCTGACCATTAGGTCCAGTTGCAGACGACTCTGGGGTTGCGGCGCACATCTCGCTCTATAGGCCAAGGGAGCCAGCGTTTGTCCGCAGACAGCTTCCAGGTCATGTGGCCAGCATGACTAAGCCGCTTCTAGCGAACCAGAGCAGCGCACGGAAACTCTGTTTACCTTCCTGCTGGAGCGGTACCTATTTATCTACTTGCACTTTGATGTGCTTTCAAACTGCTAGGTTGGCAGGAGCTGGGACCGAACAACGGAAGCTCACCCTGTTGCAGGGATTCGAACCACTGACCTTCTGATTGGCAAGCCCTAGGCTCTGTGGTTTAACCCACAGTGCCACCCACGTCCCAAAAATTGTGGAATTACCTCCCCACAAAGGTGTTTCCAGCACTTTCCATCATATGCCGAGGACACAATTCCTTTGACACATGAGATGTAAGTTTTAAGCCCTAACCTTATTCCTGTGAATGTGATTTGCTTTTGTTTGTTTGTTTAATATTGAAATTTGAAATATTTTAACTTGCCAAGAGACCTTAGAATAAAGGGTGGGTAAGAAATCAAACAAATCCATAAATAGGTAATGGTTTCTCTACACCTGGCAATAATCTTATACATCTCCACGCCATGGCAATATATATATATATATAGTGATGTAAAAGCAGGTATGGGGTTGTCTTCAACTCACCTTTGCTCAGAGGATCTAAATTAGTTATTTGTTCTACTGACAGGACTGATGATTAGAATTCCATCCATTGTTACAGAACTGCTCTGAAGTTGGGGATTGCGGGGGAAAGCTTGGGGGTGTAGGCAAATGGCACTAACAAACAGCACTTTGGAACACAAGAGGACAATAAGAGCCCTGCTGTTGGATCAAGCCAAAGGCTCTGTTCTCATGCTGGCCAACCAGATGTTTATGGGAAGCCCGCAAGGAAGACCTGAGAACACCTGCACTCTCCTTGCTTGTGATTCCCAATATTGAAAGGCATACTGATTCCAACAGTGAAGAGGGAACATAGTCATCATGGCCGGTAGCCTTACCGCCCTCCCTTTCCCCCCAGGGCTCATTTCTGAAGAGTAAATTTGAAGTTAACCAAATGAGGGCACTTTGATTGCTCTACAAAAATTACGCCCGTCTTCTTCAGCCTTGTGTATGTGCTGTGAAACTGGCGCATCCGCTATGACAAAGCTATTGCTAAGAAGTCATGAATGATAAGCCGGTTCTATATTCATCTTTCTCACACTTCTCTTCACTTCACATTTGTGTAGCTTTCTGTTATTTCAGGGCTATGCAGGAAGGAATATTCCGGCTAGCTCTTACCATCTGCTTCAGATGATGTTGCTGGCAGCTTGTTTTCCTGCTGCAGCAAAGTCAGAATTCAGATTTATTTTTTTTCTCACTTGATAGTGACAAATGTCCTTGTGGATTTTATGTGCCACCCTGAAAATATATTCTAGTATTCAGATTATCAAGCAGGAAGACTGATAACAGCTGTATGCAAACAAAGATAAAACAATAGCATGCATTTTAGGATGGAAAGGATTACTCATGTTCAGAAAAGCACTGGGGCTCCTGCCAGGCCAGATTTTGCACGTTGGGTAGAGGTTCCCTACCCCTGTTTTAAATGTGGCAGAGATAAGGAGAAAACTGCAGATCTTACTCCCCTTCTCTCCCCACATTGTTTTTGATTGAAGTAGCACTCTGAACCCTTGATGAAGCCAGACAGTGCAAGACTTCAGCTATTGTTTTTGTTTGAATTAATACATTGTGAATTTTTGTGTTTTGTGTTTTTCATATTGTAAACCATGCTGTGAGCCTTCAGTAATATAAAGTGTAAGGTAGGTGTGTATTATCATTATTTATTATTATTGCAATTTCATGTGAGAATTGCTTCCTATGAAGTATCACAACAAACTATAATAAAAACATATATAAAACTATTAAAACATCTACAGTCGTACTTTAGTTGACGAACGCCTTGTGACTCGAACATTTTGGCTCCCGAATGCCGCAAACACAGAAGTGAGTGCAGGGCCGTCTTAAGCATATCCGAGACCGTGGTGCAAAGATCCCTCTGGCCCCCCCCTCCTAGAGTTTTCGGCCTTTTTTAGGGCTGGAGGAGGCGGGCAGCGGCTGGAGGGCAGCTCCTCTGGCAGGGAAGAGGCAGAGGCTAGACGCAGCGCCTCCCGGCTTAGCTGGCCTCTTCGTGCCGCAGTGGCCATGGCAGGTACCACACCGAGTGAGTGGGCCTGCGGCGAGCGAGCGAGGGGGGCATGTGCCGCTCCCACTGAGCGTCGGCTCAGCTTTTTCCCTTTTAGCCTTCTGGCGCCCTGCAGAATTCGGCGCCTGCAGGCTAAAAGGGAAAAAACCGAGCTGATGCTCGGCGGGAGCAGCACACTCACCCTCGTTCACTCAGCATGCTCACTCTCACCTGGCGCCCTGCAGAACTCAGTGCCATGGCACCCCGCGCCACTAGCCTCTATGGGTAAGATGGGGCTGAGTGAATGTTCCAGTTTGCGAATATTCTTTGGAACTCGAATGTCTGACACAGCTTCTGCAGCTTCCAATTGAGTGCAGGAAGCTCCTGCAGCCAATCACAAGCCACACCCTGGTTTGCGAACGTTTTCAGAAGTCGAACAGACTTCCGGATCAGATTCTGTTTGAGAACCAAGGTACAACTGTACTTATATATGAACAATTTCAGGTCCAATACAGATACCAATTGGGATATGTTTTTTAAAGGCTTTATGGAAGAGATAACAGATAGCGGTGCCTGTCTGATATGTAATGGGAGGGCCCCCAAACTGTAGGCCTGATTCTGACATCATGTAGAATGGATTTCCTGATAAGATGGCTTCCTCAAGAAACCCCTTTCCACCCACAAGCGGGACATCAGCACAATAGCAATCTCCAACGCATTACTAAGACCATACTGAGGTGTTTCTGGAGTCAAAATAACCAACCTCTACTACTCTGCAGCACGATTTTTTATTATTTTATTCTGGTAGTGCAGAGGAGAAGACGATCCATTTGCAAAACCAACTCAGGAAGCAAAATGTTTTGCACAGGCCCCAATCCTGTGTACCACTGCATTTTCTATAGATCCACGACACTATGAATCCAGTTTTAAAAATCCAGTTAAACATGGAATTCCTGCTCTTTCTAAGTTAGTCCTTGAACATTTGTGTATCATTCTTCAGGGAGCCAATAAAATAACGAGAAAAGGTCTAAGACAGATTATGGTTTTATTACGGCAACTTCAGTACCAAACACATAGAATCATAGAATTGTAGAGTTGACAAGGCCCACCAGAAGCTATCATGACTACCTGACCAGAACTAGCTTGTATAGAGGGGGCTTAAGTCCTAAACAAAATCTGGGATGGATGAACTGCTGCAGATTGTAGTATGCTAAAATTAATAACTCTTTTGTGTGCTTGCCTGGGAGTTTAACAGTAGTTTCAGTATATTTGGTCTACAAACCTTGAACATCAAATACCACAATTTTGACTCAGAACTCACCTTCCCTTTATACTAGTTTGATGGTGACAGTGAGAAACATGCTACATTTCCTGTAAACTCATGTCTGGTGTCTGCCATTGAAATGGAAACACAAGTTTCATCTTAATTCTGCAAAGCAATATTACCTAAGTACACAGGCTGAGGTCCAGGAATATATGCAAGTCCCCAAACTCTACAGAAGGATGCATAAACTCGCTTATGGGAATGCTAAACAGGACTACAGGACTACACTGGTTCTGTAGCCACTTCCCTGGGAGTAAGCCCCACTGACCTCAGTAGGAGTTACTTCTGAGTAGATACCCAGTTGCCAATGCTTTGCTGGATTTTATGAATAGCTCCGACTGCTCTATTGTTCCCATCTGTCATGCTGATGGGCAGGGCAGCAACTTAATCTGCATGTGAGTTTTGGATGGTTTGTAGAGATCAGAGACTGAAAACATTTGACCCATTCCTGCCCACCCCATTCAGATAATAATAGGAATCATTTTTGTTATTTATACCCCAGCCATCTGGCTGGGTTGCCACTCAGATGCATCAAGTTCACACACAACATTTCTGCATAGATGCTAAAAATTCTAAGGAAAGTTTTCTGAAGCTTCCCTTTTAATACCTGTCCAAGACTAAATTACCAATCAGTAACAAATGGAAAATCAGAAATATTGCAAGACACTGAAAAGCATTAAGCAGAGTCTACTTGCTCCCTCTGGAAGACTTCCCTGTGTTGTGGCTACACCAGCAACAAAATATTAGTGTCACTGGCGCAGTCCTTTTGGACTCTTGCACTCCATGACGTTATATAATTTTGTTTCTAATGTTACTTGTTTTGGATTGATCATAGTGAACACATCCAACTAGGACATTACACAGTATGTGTCTGCGAGAGAAATGTAATCAACCATTCCAAATTCCAGAACTGGGTAACTGGGTGACTGGGAATTGGGTTCAAAGACTCTGCTGCCTTTCAACAGATGTTTGGCAGCTCTCTGTAAAAATCAACTCTAGGCTTATTTCTGTTCTTTTTCCATTTCAGAAGTCTCTTTTGGGCCAACTATGAATGGAAAGGCTAACTTGGAATTTGGATAAAATATTGTTCCAACTATATATTGTAACACACTAGTGGACTAATTCAAATAACCAAGGAATAGTGTTGCTAAGGGATGCATTAGGTAATGTTTGCCAGATATATAGGCTTTTCAGCAGTTAAAATTATGTATTCATGTGTTTTCCATGTATCTACTTGGCTTTTCCATTTAGTAATTTTTAAACAAAAAAATAGACTGCAATAACAATTGAGTGTAGGTCACAATTACGTAGTGGCTGCAAACTTGTGAAGTGATGTTATTCATATACGGTACCCGAGTGCCAGTCATTTAGTATCAAGGATAAGTTGCCATTGTCTACACACACACACACACACACACACACACACACACACACCATACATGAACACACATATAAGGACGAATTCAATACGAATTTAGAATATTATGCTTAGGTGAAATAATTTCAACAAAGTTTTCAACATTTCTTGGGAGGAATTTGTGTGTCTCATATGGTTATAAACTGAAAACTAGGATGACAAGCAGCTGTGTCACTCCCATTCATGTCCAAGTGACATTTCTATTCCAGCAGACAAATCACTGGGTTTGGATCTGGGCTAACTGTTCAGTAACTATGCACATCCAAAGATTTCTCCTGGATTTACAAGGCCTTAGTTGTGGACTTACATGAGTAAAATTTGTCATAGTCCGTTGTCTGCTTTTAAAAGAAAGATAATAGTTTGTTAAGATGGATGCTGGTGGTTGCACACTCAGAACACCTCCTACCGTACATCATGTTATCGTGTGCAACACAGAAGTAAGCTTAACCTTTTTAGTGGGCCTTAATGCCCTATCAAATATATTTAGGAATGTACACCAAGTGTCCTATAAATACAATCCTATATGAAGTTGCTTAGGCCAGACATTCACAGCCACAGAAAGATCAGCTGGCAGCCTGCATAGAGTTACTCCAGATCTACACATTGACTGTTGTTGTATCACTGATCTAAGCTGGATCAATTCACTTTTGAATCAAACCCTTCATCTTTAATAAATGTCACCCTGAGATGTTACTGAGAAAGACCTTTTCTCTTTTTATTTGAGTCCCGTCTTATGAATGCTGCTGATGCCGAATGATACGCTACTTCCCTTAGTGATTTTCATGTAACCAGAGTGCATGTCTTTATTGACCAATTATGGACCTCAATCCATGTGTATATATTCCTACCAGCTAACCACTGCTCCATACATACACTGATTAAGTGGAGCAGCTATCTATGAAAGCTTGTGCCAAATGAACCGGAGTTAGTGGCTCAGGTGCAGTGCAGAAACATTTGCATCCCCCCCCCCCCGCTACCCATTTTGATAGGTGAAATGTATTCATGAGAGTGTCACACAGAGAGAGAACTGTGGAACATAGAGAAAGCAAGATCCAGCACTATTGCCCCTCACACATGCTGCTGACATCCACGGGGACAACAACATCTAGTTAGAAACTGGGCACCAGGATCTCTCAACTGCAGAGAAGGGCCAAACAAAGCTCAATGGTACAGTGACTGATTTACATGCACCTCCCAGGTTCAACCTTTAGCATCTCCAGGTAAGATTGGGGAAAACTCCTATCTGAATTCCTAGAGAGGTGCTGCCAGTCAATGTAGACAACATTGAGCTAGATGGACCACTAATCTGATTCCGCATAAGGCAGTTTCCTTTGTTCCAGGCACAGGGACGTCCAAGTGTTCACGTGTAGCCATGTTCAGGTGCTCACCTCCACACAATTGCAGTCACATGAGATTGGGGTCATGCTTGCTAGCCCCATTCCATTGGCCGCATCTCCATTGCGCAGCCTAACAACCTTCTACACGTTGTAGGGGAAATAACTGAAGTGCTGTGTGTGGAGGCTGCCCTCTGTGAATTAGACGCTGGCTACACAGCTACACACATAGAACAGGCCCCCACTTTGGAACTGCTCCCTCCAGTATGTGGGAAGGTAGCAGGGCATGGTGACAGGTATAGGGCGGAGAGAGCAGGGCCAAGGGACAGCAGCATAGCTGCCAAGTTATCCCTTTTTTTAAGGGAAATTCCCTCATGCTGAATAGGCTTCCTCGTGAGAAAAGGGAAAACTTGGCAGCTATGGACAGCAGCTCCCCCCTCTCCACATGCATGCACACAGTAATCTCTTTAAGGTTTTGCGTGATATGGAACGTTCTCTTTCCTGGCCATATAAAGTTTGCCTTGTCATGGGAAATCAAGGCCTCACAATCTCTGGCTGTGAATGCTTCACACAGACACGTTCCCCCTCTTGGCTGTGGGAAGCTGTTTTTTGAACTCAGATTGATTCAGAAATGAACCAAAAGATTTCCTAGATTTTGGAGGTAAATGATCTATCTTAGTTACAACCTAATGTTGGGCGGCCAGTGGGAATATACATTCCTCTAAAGAGAATGTATATGTACTTTGTAGTTTGGAGAGATAGAGAGAAAGATCTATGGTAGATAATAGCAAGGCAGTAATTCTACATTTCTATTCCATTCAGCAAAATTCAAAAAATGACATTAAGAAAAAAAATCACTTATCCCTATTTATCTCTATAACATTTCTGTGATCTTGGCAAGCTTTTCTTAAACTTTTCAGTTAGCCTCCCAAACTGCTTTAGAAAGAGAGGCAGACCTTACTAAGTCATCAAAGCTGAAAGCTCAGAGAAAATTTGAGAGAAAATACTTAGATATGGATATGTACTCAGCAGCAGCTGGGATGGTATATTTTTATGCCACATTCTACAGCCTGGATGCTGTGGCAAACCCATTATATTCCTGTCACACTGACATCTCTCTCATTTTACATTCATGGAGCAATTATTTTATAATTTTTGACCCTTGTCACATCGCTGTCATAAAAATAGATCAATGCCATATAATTAAAAGTAATTTTAGAATAATATAATGATACCAAACCTGGAATAAAACACCTTAGTTTGGGAAACTATTAAAGTTGTCAGTTGGAAATTAGGCTTCCTTTGTGAGATACTGGGATCCCGTAATTTGCAAACCTGTGTCACACTCGGCCCTCTTCTGGAGGGTATTATTTTCACATAAAAATTTGTTTCTGGTACAAGATCACCAGCTGGATCATTATTCAGGGCTTTGCTATTGGGCGTTCTGGACATGTGTCTTCTTCTACAATATGCCTCTCCTCCATGTTGCATAAACCCAGTGCCTGCAGATTCATACAGGTCCACCCCATATAGTGGCCAGTGCTAAGGGGTAGTGGCAACAGACCCCTGTCCTTTTCCCCTGAGCCCCTCAGAGCATTCTTCTCTGCTGAAGAACAGAACTGTATTCTTATGAGTTTTTTTGGGGGGTGGAGCCCCCTAAATGTGTTACGATTTAGTAAAAGTTAGAATGAATCAAGATTTGATTAAGCTTTACCAAACACGGAAAACCCCTGGATTTAGTTATGCTAGAAAGCCAAGCCAGCTCAGCAGAGGTAGCTGGATATGCCATTAGCAGAGGACAAAGACTGGTAGTGGCCCATCAATGAAACCATCAGAGGGCCAGACTGTCAAGCAAGGGGGAGTTGGGCCCCTTCTTTGCTGGGTGCTAGGGAGCAGAGGCAAAGGCTTAAGGGTTTCAATTCTGAATGATGTAGGCAGAGGAAGCTCCTTGCAGTCAGTTAGCAGCAAGAAGGAGAAAGAAGGGAAGAACTGGGAAGGAGAAAGGGAAGGAGAAAGAAGGGAGCTGAGGATGATACAGAGGATGGCTTTTTGCTGTGCTTTGAATCCAGTGCTGCCCATAAGGATATTTTCATGTGTGGTGGAGTCTCCTTCTTTGGAGGTCTTTAAGCGGAGGCTTGACAGCCTTCTGTCAGGAATGCTTTGATGGTGTTTCCTGCTCGGCAGGGAGTTGGACTGGATGGGCCTTGTGGTCTCTTCCAACTCTATGATTCTATATGGGGGAAAGCCAGACCCTCACAGGATGTCAATGCTCTGCGATCCCTCCATCTAGGTGCAGGTCGTATAAATGTGTAAACAAAACCATATAACATAAAGACAACACAGTCTCTGGTGGTCAGCACCTGGAACCCCTGGAATCTTGCACCACTCATGGAGATTGGGGTGGTGTGAAAACATACGTTCCTCATAGCCTGTTCTGTACCCCACCTATTGTACTCAGGAGCAATGGAGGTTGCTGCTCAGTCACCAGTGTTGCAGTAAGATTCAGCCACCATTCCATTTGGCATCTGTACATAAAATGGGGGAAGCACCATGTGGTCATTTGCCTCAGACAGCAAGGCCTGTCCCTTGGATCTGCATAGGGGAGGGATAGGAAACTGTGGCCCTCCAGATGTTGCTGGACTCCAACTCCCATCAGCCCCAGCTAGCATGACAAATGGTCAGGGATGATGGGAGGTGCAGTCTAGCAACACCTGGAGGGCCATGGGTTCTCCAACCCTAATAGAGGGGTTTGTTGGGATCTGTGGGCCATGCTCTGCACTTTTGCTGTTTTGGTGGGCCTTGCCTTAAAGTAGGCATCCCCAAACTTGGCCCTCCAGATGTTTTGGGACTACAATTCCCATCATCCCTGACCACGGTCCTGTTAGCTATGCATGATGGGAGCTGTAGTCCCAAAACATCTGGAGGGCCGAGTTTGGGGATGCCTGCCTTAAAGTGTGATATACCTGACTCCATAGTGGGCCTTGCCTTAAAGTGTGATATATACCTGACTCCATGGGGGAGTGTTATAACCAGGCACCCCCAAACTCGGCCCTCCAGATGTTTTGGGACTACAACTCCCACCATCCCTAGCTAATAGGATCAGTTGTCAGGGATGATGGGAACTGTAGTGCCAAAACAGCTGGAGGGCCGAGTTTGGGGGTGCCTGGTTATAACTCTTTCCTATGACTTCCATTTCAAGTAGTTTCTTATCTTCCTTCTGACCAGGTCATTAGCATGAGACAAGAAAATATGCCTACTTCTCTGCTTCAGGTGCTTCAATCAGCTGAATTATTATTATTATTATTATTATTATTATTATTATTCATTAGCCTGCGGCTTGACCTGTATTAGCATGGGAAGCTAACACAGTGCTCTCCAAATATTGTTAGACTACAGCTTCCATCATCCATGCTGACAGGGACTGATGGGAGTCAGAGTCCAACAGTATCTGGAGGGCATTGTGTTGGCTTCCCCTGTTTGGTGGAGTCCTGGAGTGCCACTGAGCTCAGTGGAGATACACCGTTGTGCTTAATATCTTATGTCCCCATTGAATACAGTGAGACTTACTTCTCAGTAAACGTTTGCAGTCCACATGTCACATAGGAGCACCTGAACCAAGACATATGCAGAGCCCAAGGTTGGATACAGAGACCTTTGGGTGTGCACTAACTGAAGACATCTAGTCCAACCCCCTGCAATGCAGGAATTCAGAGACCACTCAGATAACTTTTTTTAAAAATGTGGATCTTGAATTGAAGTTGTGCCCTGCAAAGTAACACTTACCATACATCTTGCATTGCTAGTCTTTCCAGCCTGAATTTGTAATAGCAAATATCTGCCTCTCATCTCATAACAGCTTGCCATGCAGCTGATGAAATGGTTCATGAAAGCCACAGTCTTGTGGTACTTTAACGACTACCAGTGCATGTATAGATTTGCTTCTCTAAAAAATTTTGTTTATGATTTTTGTTTTACGGTAATTTATTTTTATATAAGTACGGTAGTTCTAAACTTTTTTGTTTCTCACATTGAGGAGCTGGTTTTGAAGCTGAAAAGCAGGCTATAAAACAATTAAAAATAAGAAAAACCTCAGGTGTGAAAATACCCAAAGTT
Source organism: Zootoca vivipara (assembly GCF_965207765.1). Taxonomy (NCBI): domain Eukaryota; kingdom Metazoa; phylum Chordata; class Lepidosauria; order Squamata; family Lacertidae; genus Zootoca; species Zootoca vivipara. The sequence goes on along the minus strand of NC_142584.1, from coordinate 94,325,929 downwards.
GACACTGACAGTACCAGTAGCTGCACTCAGGTCAGTAAGTTTTCCCAGTTTTTTGAGGTAAAATTAGGTGCCTCGGCTTATATTCGGGTCGGTTTATACTCGCGTATATACGGTATGTATAAAGTATGTGGCGAATGTAAAGCCACCCCCTTCGCAGGTCTCCCTGTGCCTATTTTTATTCAGAACAACAGTACATAGTATGCAACGAATGTAATGCCACCCCTCACAAATAATTGCATTTTAGGATTTTTTTTAAAAAAAATAGCTTTATTTATATATACACTGCCTCCCTATTTAGGATGCATTTAAAGGAAGCTTCCCTTGGGAGAAAGCAAAGTATAAATATTTCTATATTAACATTATTAGTAATGTGTGTGTCTAATAATAATCACAGCAGACACACATACATGCTGTTTCCCAGTTCCACGGGTTAGGGGGCGCAAATTACTTGCCTTGCCCCGGGTGCTGACAACCCACACTACGCCACTGGTGCACTTGCTTCCTGAAATGCATCCACATCTCCTTTTGCTTTAAGCACTTAAGAAGCCCGTTCTTTAATAGCGAAATGCAATATCCAGCTTGGCTTCCCTCTTTGCAATTGTGCTTTTTTTAATACTATGCTAGGATCCAACTTCAGAAGAGCAAACAGAGACTCAAATAATCCAACATGATACTGTAAAAGTTTCTAAAACACATAAACACACATATAAGGAAATTAACACCATTATAGATTAACATAATCAAACAAAATATGGTTCACAGCAACTGTATATATTAGCATTAATTTCATGGAATGTTGGTGGAAGGGAAAAAAAGATACATTTTTCTCTACCTATAAAGAAAAATACACATGAAAGGGGATTCATTTCATTTTTTTTTCCTTTAAGTAAAACAACAAAGTCTGGCATCTAGAAATCATTTATTTCAGTGCAACCCTAGGATATTTACTTGATTTAAATGTGATCTTGCTAAGACTATTGTAAAATAAGGATATTTTCATGTGGACAAGCTAAGTCCACTTGGCTAAATCCAGGGTCATTTCTGGACCATGCCTGTTCAATCATATGGTGAGCATATGTTAATTTAAGAGCTACATAGTAGATGCTTGTTCTGGATTTTGACCATTTTAATGTGCACTTGCTTCTGGTTGGTAGAATTCATTCCTTCACTGGGCAGAAATGGTTATATATATATATATCAGGAAGAAATATGCATAATGCAGCATATGTTAAAATACTGGAATTGTAAATTGTATTTAATTTTGTTATTGGTCCAGCAAACCAAATTTGGAATAATGACACAGTTTAGAACCACACAAATGTAAGCTTTCAACAAATGTTTCTTAAAAGCATCTGCTTGTCAAAAGAATTAATTTTCTATGCACTACAAAAATGATTATTCCATCAATAGCCTTTCCCATATATAATTTATAAAACAGGTCTTACAATTTCCCAAATGTAAAGGGAAATGTAAAACCACTTAGATGTTTCAACTGGGTTGGATCCCACCACCACCACCCTCAATCGTTTATTTGCTAGTTACAGGTAGGTAGCCGTGTTGGTCTGAGTCGAAGCAAAATAAAAAAATTCCTTCAGTAGCACCTTAAAGACCAACTAAGTTTATATTTTGGTATGAGCTTTCGTGTGCATGCACACTTCTTCAGATACTCTTCAGATACTTCTTCAGTTTATTTGCTGTTATCCTTTAAGATGGGACAAGTCATAGATTCCTTTAGGTTTGGTTGCCTACCAAGTTGCATGAGTGGAAAGTAAGTTCATGCAGTGGCCCTTTCCCTTCCCTTCTTCAACTGCCTGTGTCCCCTGCTAAAGCCTCTCAGTGTCAGGATGCTGTCAGCGGCTACCAGCTGGTTGCCCAGGAAAGCATAAAGACAAGGGAAAGTTTCTTACTGTCCTTTTTAAAATTTCAAACTTTACAGAGAGAGGCTATAGAACCCAGCCTCTTGGATAATGACGTTGTCCCGAGTGAATCTCCACCACCACCACCAGCCGTCTTTCCCACTTCCTCATTCGTCATTCTCATGATCGCCTCTAAGTGCCCTCTGTCTTTGAGTTCTTTGCTCTCCTACTTTCAAGGCTCGCCAGGTTCTGGTTCTGGGAGATGGAGGGTCTGGAATGCTTTCTAGTGACAACGTATCAGTCAGCTGCTGCTCTGGCTCTCCCATTATTTCCCAACTTTTCCCCTCATCTGCCTCTGAGCTGTGACCTCCCTCAAACCCCTGTTGTAAATCTATACTGTCTTCCTCTTCCTCCTCCCTAGAAGGGTCAGGATGGGAGGGCAGTCTCCACCATCCCTCTTCCTTTGCCCAGTCCCTGACACTCACTAAGAACCACCAAGCATTGCAGCCAATATCATATGGGGCTGCAGCGAGAAGGGGGAACCAGCCAAAAATTATTATTATTTTATTATTTATTGTACTTATTAGTCACTTTTGTGAAAAGTATACCCAAAGCACTTTGCCATATGATTTTACTTATTTATTTTTTACTTATTAAACCTGTATACTGCTCTTCATCCCGAAGATCGCAGAGAGGCTGCTATCATATGTCTCCAGGCACCATTCTTCGGTTTTCTTCTTCTTACCATTGCAGGACTCAAAACTCCTACCGTCGGAAAAGGAAAGGTGAAATAAAATTTCACTCTTCTGCCCAAAACCCTCATGAAAAGGATGCAACTAAAGCAGCACTTAATGGAAATCAAGGCCATGCATGCATTAACAGGTTAAAATGCAGCAGGGTCAATCACCACACCCTCACCGCTGCATTACTGTGCACACCTGAGGCACATTACTTGGTTTATTTCCACACACCTCTACAAACCCGGCAACTTTTTCAATGAATTTACTTTATTTGTTTTTATTATTAATTACAATTTGTTAGTCGCTTTATCTCACCCAGGGCAAGCAAGTAACTTACAACCAACCAAACAAAAGCTAGACAGACCTCCAAAAACACAAAAGCCCCATATAGATATAATAACACCAAGAGGAAAAATAAATTCACATCTGTTATCTGTGGAAGTGCAATGGATGTCTCAAACGTACACGCCTCAGCTTAACGGCAGCTTACATTTCAAATCGGGTGGAAGCTGGTCTGAGGGAAAATGCCTCCAACAGCAGCATTTCTCAAGAAACTACATGTGGATTGTGGCGAATATCTTGTGTACTCAGCTTCAGACACCAGCAAAGGGAACGCACTGGAGTTGGAGTAAATGACTGTGTACACAGCCCAAGTGGGCTTTCCCCCTGGAAAATTGAATTTAGAATTTCTTCTTGTTGAATCTGAAGGGTTTTAAAATTTATTTTAAGTCTGCCTCAGACTCCACACATGTGCAGATTACCATTTAAAAGTCTCACTTCCCAACACAATCCAGAGTGCATGCATAAACAGAAGACACTGATCGATCCTACTGTAATTATCAGTACAGTGAATCAATAAGTACCGAAAGCATTAGCTGCCTGAAGAATGTGAGTTCAGTGTTAAGTGTGACAAGGATATTTGATAATTCTCTTGCCCTTTCATGCCTCTGAGAATGCGCTTTTCTTCCTGCTATGCTTTACTCGTTTAAGTCCAAAGCTAACATTGTTGTTTTCTTCAGCAGCACAAGGTGATTCCCACCCCTAATTATTATTGTGTGTTATACTTAAAGAAAAACAAAAATAATCCAGAAGAAATGATGAAATATGCAAATGTTTCCAGTGAAGCATGCAGTTGTTTGCCTCAACACCCACCCATAACCTTCTCTTTTGCCCTCGTCTCCTAACATCCACAACAGTTCTTTTGTACTGTGTACCAAAGAGCATCAGAAATCGGAGCATTAAAGGTGTGTTCTGTTTTACCGTAGGCTACGGTTTGAGTGAATGAAGCCAATTTTGTAGACATAAATCATTTCCTGACTGTAACAGATGCACACATTTCAAAACTCTCCTATCATGTTTTCTCCTGTGCATTTTTTCCACTCCAGTTTGGGAGTTCTGGGCATGGCCCACACCACAGTGCCAAATCTGAAACTGTTGTGCTTTGCCATTCTTGTGCTACGATGAAGGGAGAGAGTCAACAAAAAAGAAAGAGGGCAGGTGCCACACACAGCCATTTGCTCTGAGGGAGTTTCCATTCTGCTACTTTATTTTAATAACTTTTGCTTCACCTCCAAACATGTGGAGCATTAACCCTAGAGCTACAATCAGCTTTCCTGAATGGAACTTCACAGCAAGGTGGAACTTGCTTTCTTGGGTCTTTTGTTGCAAACCAAGAGCTCAGTCAGGATTCACCAAGGTTCATGAACCTTTTGGGGTGAGTTAAGTCCGGATCATAGGAAGATGCCTTATAAAGAGGGCGCTTCCTGGCTGCTTCTACCTTGGGGTGCAATTCAATCACATTCCATCAAAATTAGGTCACACAATTAAATTCAATTGGGCTGCAAACCGATACACACTGGAAATGGGGGTAAAAATTGCTTGATGCAATGGCATGTAACCTCCCTGCAAACAAATCAGCATTAATACTCAATAAATAGTCAACGTCATCCAACGTCCCTGCAATCTTTGGGCAAACAAATGAAGATGAATGTGTTGGATATTCCTCTCTGTGTGTGAGAGAATCATTTGTTCCAGAAACAGAAGGACAGAGAAGTTTCAAGAAGCGGCAGAAGGCTGAGATTGTTTTGTCTATGTGAGGACATTTTCTGTGGGAACTGTTCTTTGGATGTGCACAGTGTGACAGGAATTACTGATAACAATGGTTCTGTGTAACTTGTTGTAACTTCTTGTGAGTCTCTTGCATGTGCCTTGTGGTGAGAGAAGCAGAGAGACAGAGTCTTGGACTCTCGTTGGACTCTAAGCATGCCTTGACCACGGCAGTGGAGAATGTCTGTATATATTTGCTACCAATATGCTTTTATGCCTGTCAAGTAAACTTCTACACTTGACTGAATCTTTATGGCATGTTTCTTGCCTACTATGTGTACCTTCAACCCCAAAGATGCTTCCAAGGAAGGAGCTGCGTTGAGATGTAACTCTGCTGAGTATAGTATGGATACTGGCACACGCGCGCGCACACACACACACACACACAAAGAGAGAGAGAGTGCAAAAGTGATGCAGGACCCAATCTTTCTAAATCATCCATCAGAGGTTGATGGATTGATCCAACAGAATGATCAATAAACAGGTTGCATGGAAATAACATGAGCCAGACCATTGGTCCATCCAGGCCTGTATCATCAGCTTTGACCAGCACCCTATCTCCAGGATTTCAGACAGGTGTTTTTCTCAAACATACCTGGAGAGGCCAAGGATTGAACCGAGGGGCTTCTCTAGGTGAAGCATATGCTCTACCGTTCGGTATTTGAAGGATTACTGCTAATTTTGAGTGAGCTTCTCTCACAATAACTTTGTGCAGTTATGTTCAGGCTTACAATTACACAGAACTTAAATTCAACTAACATTAGCCAGGTACTTTGGTGTATCATATATAAAAGGCTAAAAAATAAATAAATCTTTATTACCTGGTGTGGTGTGAGAGCCAGTGTGGTGTAGTGGTTAAGAGTGGTAGACTCCTAATCTGGGGAACCGGGTTCGTGTCTCTGCTCCTCCACATGCAGCTGCTGGGTGACCTTGGGCTAGTCACACTTCTCTGAAGTCTCTCAGCCCCACTCACCTCACAGGGTGTCTGTTGTGGGGGAGGAGGGGAAAGGAGATTGTTAGCCGCTTTGAGTCTCCTTCGGGTAGTGATAAAGCGGGATATCAAATCCAAACTCTTCTTCTCTACTTGTGACACACTCTAGCCACTAGCTCAGCTGCTGTGATTTCATTCTGTTACATTCATCTTTCTTTTTAAGCCCTGTTGTTGGATCTCAACATTAAGCCCATTAATCAAACCCACAATATAAAAGAAAAGACCACAATGAGAATTGTTAGTCAGGATACAGGTTAAGTATGGTCTACTTAAACAGAAGCACTAAATGTCAGATCAAATCAATATGGGACCCAAGTGTTTTATATGGGACATGGTATAGGGTTGAGTGAATTTGCCAATTTTAATTTCTCTTGGTTTCTCATTTCTCAAATCTCAAGTTTAGATCTCCACATTTCCACATCAGTTTGTGTTAGAAAAAGGTCATTGTGAAAATTCAACAGTATCAGCATTTTAGTGCAAATTTCTCCTAATATAATACACATTTTGTATGCAATTTTGCTGCATATATACATATTTACAAAGCAATTTTCCTAATATAATGCATTTTTGCTTGCTATTTTCACCAATATATGCATTTTTATGTATATTGTACTCTAGCACATGCATTTTTACACACAAGAGTTAGCTGGAGAACTGCATTGTGAAATTAAGTGAAACTGCTAATTTTGATGGATGGCTGTGTTTCTGTTCACATATTGTTATATTGTTATATTGTATATATATATTGTTATGGAAAGCATGAATGAGGGTAGGTTCGCCTTTAAATGTAAACTGAATGAAATTTCTGCCCCATCCCTACTGTGGTTGTGATGCCACAGAATGTTCACAAACAATCTGTTGACGTGAAAGGATTACCTATAGCATTCCAGAACTCAAAATATCAACTGTGGGGAGAATATAAGGTCAGTCTTGCTACAAACACACAGGGCTTAGGATACGGTGCTGTGGGGAAGGCAGATATGTGTTTGCATTCCAGATATTGATTCAAAATAGTCATTCTGAACTTGAAGGTTGAAGGTTTTAGTAAATATATGCATTTAAGAGTATTGCAGATTATTAGAATATTCCTTCATTTTCCAAAGTACTGAAAAACATGAAGTCTAGTATCATTTGCCCATTTCACTTCTGTGCTTTAAATGGAGCTTCATGTAGCCAAAAATGCACTAAATAAAGCATAGTTTACAAGCCCACCCTCAGAATCAAATCCATCAAGTGGAGTGAAAAGGCATGTAATAAACTGCTATAAGAGCTGTCAGAGCAATTCCACTGACAAGGCTCCCCCTTTCATGTTATATCATGCAAAGACAATTTCTTTCCTAAACACTGATTGTACTTACTTTAGAATAATACACCCCAGAGAAAATAAACACAGGCAATAACTCCCTTTCTTTCACCTAACAGATAACCTCTAATGAGAAAAATGCAGAGAGAATTTCATAAATAATATCAAGGCACTCAATGCTCACCTATTCCCAAGCCCATCATTTCTGTGCATTTGTAAGAGACATGTTTAAAATCATGACCGAAGATGCAGAAATCTATTGCTGCGTTTTTTTAGACTACAGTATATACACTACATTGTTAGAGGGTGTGCACATGCAGGATGGCATTGGGAGAGGGTGGGACTGCACAGGCTCTTGCTGTGTCTTGTTCCCTGTTGCCTTCATTACTTTCTTTTTAGCAAAGCAACAAAAGCCCAATTCAGGTGTTTGATACATGTGGGTGCCAAATATAGTCATGAGAATGTACTACGACCACAATGCATGCCAGGCACACCTCCTGGTATGACAACCGTATGTTTACTTCATGTTAGCCTATGCTTAAATAAATTGGAGTTCTCGTTAGTAAATGCACCAATAAAAAAACAGACCAAGAACTCAGGCCAATATAAGATTTTCAATAGGAAGAATAATCCCTACTGACAAATCAAATATGAATAGCAAAAACAAGAATACATACAGTCATACAGAAGTTGTAAACTCAAAGCTACAAGGATATATACAACAATAATCTGTTACAGCATTAGATGTGAGAGTCTTTAAATTGGGTCGAGTTCATGCTAGTCCAAAATCAGGATATATCAGTGTCGACATTTATCAGAAACCAGAACTATTTACAGGTAGGTAGCTGTGTTGGTCTGACGTAGTCAAAAAAATAATAATCCTTCCAGTAGCACCTTAGAGACCAACTAAGTTTGTCATAGGTATGAGCTTCCGTGTGCATGCACACTTCTTCAGATACACTGAAACTCAGAAGTCAGTCATAAATCAGAAGCCAGGACAGGGCCCTGTTTTGGTGTCTTCACCTTCATCAGCTGGAAGTATTAAACATTACAGGAAAACACAATTATGTTACATAAATTGAAATTGAAATTATAAATCATTAAACAACATTTAAACATGTGATTCATCACCTAAGTTTAAAGAGATCATATATGGTAAGTGTATCCTATTATTTTCTGCATTTCTCAGAGTTAACAACTGAAAAAAAATTAAACATTGAATAAGAAAACATATACCCAGTATTTACATTAATTAAATGGATTAAACTTGAAAATTCTCAAACAGCATATAATCATATGGTTCCTCACCTAAGTTTAACATGACTTCACATGTGCAGTGCCTATGAACCTATAGGTCCTGCTTAACCATAGTTAAGAATAAGAAAGACTGCGGAATTGTCCTCCCTAACCCCTGCAAAGAATTAGACAATTGGGCAGGCGGTTTTGAAAATATGGATGAGCAGTGTTTCCTTTATTATAAACATAGCTCTGTATGGGGGGAAATGCATAACATGGGGGCAATACACCCAAACTTAAGCAGTATTGATTTGAGTGGGAAATGGTTAAGCAGGCGATAACTCTGCTACTGAAATCAATGGAACTTAAAAATGTTTCTCTTTAAGCAACAGGGCTCCATAGTTTCATTGCATACAACTGATGAAATGGGCCTATGATGGACACAAGCTTAGACCACAATATGCTGGTTAATCTTTAAGGTGCCATCAGACTCCAGGCCCCAGTGTCATTCTCCGACATGTTCTGTTAAAAAGACCAGATAGCAGCTGATAAGAAATACTGGAGAGCTGCTGCCAGTCAGAGTAAATAATACCAGCCTAGATGGATCAGTTGTCTGGCTCGGTGTATGGCTGCCTCATATGCAACTCTTTAATTTTTGCCCTCCAGGACCTGTTCATGAAGGCACCCTTATGTGGTGAGATCAGAGTTGTGCTGCATCCTGAAGTCACCATGATCAAAAAGTCTTCCAGATATGGTAAATCACATTGTGGTGGCTGAAGATGTGTGGAAAGGACATACCATGTGAACGTTATTAATTACGTGTCCTAATGAAGGACTTTTCTCCTTCAGGATCTATGCCATAGATCAGGCATGGCCAACTCCCAACAGACTGTGATCTACTCCCAGTATAAAAAAAAACTGGCAGTGATCTACCCATTGTCATTGGAGGCAGGAGGAGCATGTGTGGGGTGGGTGGATTGCCCAGACTTGTTGAGGGTTTTTTTAAGGAGGGAAGTGCCCAGAGTTGAGCTTTTTGTGGAGAGGAATACACAGAGTTTTTTAGCTTTCCCCCCATAACTTTTTGGACATGATAAGGATCTACCAGGATCAGCTGGGGATCTATGGGTAGATTGCGATCTACTGGTTGGACATCCCTGCCATAGATCCATTCCACACTATCTTTAATATAATTAAATTGTCATTTATGTGTCTATCCAGGGGCATTTTGTTGGCCACTGTGGAAGATAGGAATGGGAGCTACTAGACTAGATGCAACTTTCTCCAGACCTAGAAGGACTCATCTTACATTATATATTTTTGCTTTATGTATTTCAAGAAAATGGTTGAGAGGTCTCAAAAGCTGATTGGGTGGGCCACCAAACACAAGTGAATAGGTGTGGGTAGCTTGGTGAGCCACAGTCCTGGACATCTCCTGTTTGAGCTGGAAAAGACTCCTTTTTAAACCCTGAAGAGCAGCTGCCGATCAATGTAGACAACACAGGGCGAGAAAGACCAATGGGTGGTTTAGTATAGTCTGCTCAACAGTTGTGATGCCTGAATGCATTTCAAGACAGTTGATTATTGGATTTACACATTTTATCAAGCAAACAGAGGGGCTGTGTGTAGCCCAACATGGTTTAGATCCTTTTACAAGCTATTTCTGCGTGATTTTTCAAGAGGTGTCTCAATCCACTGTTAATTATGAGAGAAAAGACTATCCAAAGCTACCGGGGGTGGGGGGGATCTAAGGAAGGAAATCCTCTGAGAATGTATTGAGTTTTTAATCAATGATTGACTAATGAATTGGCAAATTAATTTGTTAGACTGGCCTAGTTCATCAACTAACAAACCTTTAATCATTTGGCAGGTCAGGACTTTGGATCTCCATTTACCTCCGTAAATCTAGTTCTGATTTATGGCACCAGGCGGAAAGAGATTAACGGCTTGGTCCTTAGAAGAAGGGATGGATGGCTGCTACTACATAAACTCCTCTGTAGTTTGCTCTGGTGACCGCAGCTATTGTGCCTTTTGCTGCTTGACTCGGCAATCTCTTCCTAGAGAAAAGGCAATCAATCCTCAGAATAAACCCACTATTAAGTTTCAATGCCATTTGTGTGAACAGGGAGTGGACACACAGCTTTTAAGCCACCATTTGGCATAAGTAGTATTGACTGTCTCCCAAAGAACTGCTGGACTGCTTACAGAGCAAACGGCTAATGTACGATTAGCATTGTTTGTGATGATGTGGAATTATGACAATGAAGCGTTTTATCGTTTCGCAAAGTCAAGATTCTGTCAATACGGTCAGTAAGGCAATGTCTTAATCTTTCAAGCTGCCCATGGTTGCATATAATGCCTATGCACAGCAGCCAGAGTCAGCCTGACACTCGACAACCAGTTGGGCATTGAGTGTTCCTTGGATCTGAGAGCTGAGATCAGAGACCAGCACTTGCGATCAGCAGTGGCAGATACAGGAAAAGGCAAGGGTGTCGTTTAAGGAGCGAGAGGAGTGCCAATCCATTCCTGTGCTGCAGAACATCTGCAATTATTCCGCAGGTTACCCCTCTCTGCTTATTGTGAGATAGAAAGGGGATAATTTTAATGCTATTAAAATACACTGCTGCTGCTGCTTCTTTTTACTTTTCACAATTAACCTTGAATATGTCCAAGATTATATATCCTTTGACCCTTGCTGTGAAACTTGTTCCCACTTCAACCCACACCCTCACCCCGCAGAAGCCTAAATTGCAATCTATCTGGTACTTCGATTCCTGCACTGTCCCGCCCCATCCCTTTGCTGGTTTTATACCAATTTTTATTTTTAAAATGGAGCTGCTGATTCAAGCTGCACTCCTTTTTTTTTTAAAGGCACTTTCTGTTTTTTACAACCCATCCTTTACTTCTGTGTAATAATGGCCAGGGTGGTATTGTGGTTAGAAGTGTTGGACTACAACCTGAGAGCTCAGGGTTCAAATCATCACTCAGTTATGAAGTTCACCGATTGACCTTGAACAAGTCATATAATAATAAATGATGGTGATGATGAAATAAACACTTCTTTAAATTAAACAGGATTCTGCAACTGATTTATTTATTTATTTGCATATATTTCCCACTTACTTCTCTCTTTTTCTCTTTCCTCCTCCCATGTTGTCACAGGATTTTTCCAGGCAATGCAGCCCTGTTTATTGTCATTGCAACATGCTGCTATTAAATAACGAGTTCCAGCCCTCCAATTCTTTCCATTTCCTGCTGCAATCAATCAGCTGCTGTGATGTGCATATGAAACCATAGCGAAGAAACTGATGGCTCTGTCCTTCTTCTCCCCACCCCCAGGTTGATCGAGCAACTTTTACCTTGTCTGCATATTCAGATTCATACTGGGAAAACATGGGTCTGACTCACTGATGGACATGTATAGGAGCCAACCCAACTAAAATATGTAACAGCCGCTGCACAGATTGGCTTACTAATCCCAGTATTCACTGCACAATGTTCATGTATGCTAAACTGACTTCACTCAGGACATGTGCTTCTCTCGCTTCATTTTCCTACGTTGAGATTATGATTTAATTCTATAGCTATCACAGGCTGTGGGTGAGGCAAACCCTATTGGTTTCTACTTAAGACATATGAGCATATGTTTAAGATGTTCGGTGAAATCAATGAAATGTAATATGTTTAAACTGAGAGGGCCATGTTGTGAACGTTGATATGAAAATGCTGTATCTGCAGGAAATGCAATATTTGATTCAGTTCCCCAGTTACGCAGATTTAAGATTTAATCAGCCCTGAGTGCTCCCTGGAAGGACAGATCGTGAAGCTGAGGCTCCAATACTTTGGCCACCTCATGAGAAGAGAAGACTCCCTGGAAAAGACCCTGGTGTTGGGAAAGATTGAGGGCACTAGGAGAAGGGGACGTCAGAGGATGAGATGGTCAGACAGTGTTCTCGAAGCTACGAACATGAGTTTGACCAAACTGCGGGAGGCAGTGGAAGACAGACGTGCCTGGCGTGCTATGGTCCATGGGGATACGAAGAGACGGACACGACTAAACGACTAAACAACAACAAGAAGAAGGTAGGTGGTAGGAATAGTATTTGGGGTGGCTTTTTGGGTATTCTGGGATGTTAAATGTGGCCCTATCTTGTCCCAGCCTAGGACCAGCCAACTGTAATGCTTTAGGTTTGTGCAACAGTCCAAATTCAGGTGTCAGCTAATAGAATCTGGATTCTTGTGCCTGGTTGCCATTTCCCCCTAGGTTTTCTGAAGAAATGGATGTAGGAACATAAGAAAAACCTACTGGAGCAGGTCATATAGTTCAACAACCTGTTCTCAAAGTGGCCAGCTGTAATGGTGCTGGTTGCTTCCTCACGAGTAATCCGCTCCAAACTCTGTGGCTGGTTTTTACAGAGTTTTATTATATACATATGTACAAGACAGAGCAACAAAAAGCACAACCGTTCTATCCCGAATCAGAATCCGGAAGCACCGCCCTTCGTGACTTTCGCCAACAGAACATGCTGGGCATTCAGAATCTCCTCCTCTCTGCTGGGCTTTTTTCATCCCTCCGATGTTGGGGTGATGGGGCTGGTGGAGAACCCTCCCCACTGGAACTGCCCAGCTGGGGAGCCGGTGCTGTCTCCTCTGGCACCATCCCCTCCTGAGCACTCTGGTCTGACCCTCCAACACTTCCCTCTGGGAACCTTCCCCTCTCAGCATCCTCAAGGCTCTGCACCGCTTCCTGAGGGTCAGCACCACCTTCTGCGGACTGCTCCGAAGTGCTGCCATCCCGGGCTTCTACTGCATTGGAGAGCCCCTGTCCCCACTTCCTGGACTCTCCGCTGCCCCCTGGTGGTCTCCTGACACCAACCAAAAACACATGGGAAGCCCACAGGGAAGGCGGAACATGCTTCTGACAGGGAAGGCGGAACATGGACAGTGTGATTAGTAGACATAGTTAGCCATATCCTCCATGAATTTGTCTAATACTTTTTTTAAAAGCCATCGCATGGGAAAGAACGAAGGCAGGAAGGACGGCTATGTGCTCTCTGGTGACCTTCCCAGAAAAGTCCCTAGAACCTATGGAGCCAAAAGTCTTAAATGTTTCGCCCAGTTGACCTGTAAAATAACAACAAACCCCACCCCCACCCCCAGTCTAATATTGTGCAAACAATGGCCTTGTCTCTTATTTGCTGAGGGTTGTAGATCTCTCTATGCATGCAGCAAAACTGGTCTGGAACTCTGTGAGATGTTTTGCTGAACGTAGGCACACGGCTTAAGATTCTCAACACACATCCTCTGGCGTCCATTTCTGCTGATGTATAAATTCTTGGCTGATTACCAGGTAACCTCTCAGTAGCATCCTTATTTCCACTCTTGTGCAATACCATATTGCCAGTCTGTTCTCTTAGATTTCTGGACTGTAAAAAATCCTGCTCATTCGATTATACACAGATCCATGGCTTTTGGCTATTTTAAGATCCCTCGTACAGAGGACTATATAAGTTTACATGGTGACAGCTCCTGACAGCAGGGGCTGGTGAGAGGAAATGCTCCATGCCACCTTTTTCTAGGGGCCCATGCAAAGCAGTGGGGGGAACACAACATCCTATACAAAGCCATATACTTCTCTTGCATTCAAATGTGACACAAAGTATTTATTTTTTAAAAAAATCTGTCTCCTTCACCGATTACTCCATTAAACTTTCGCACTGCAATACTAACTGAAACAGTAGCATATTTTTTCTGAACAGTAGCATATATTTTTTTCTGAAACAGTAGCATATTTTTAAATTTTATTTATTAGACTTGTTAGCAGCCTTTGAAGATGCATTGTCAGTTTTGGAAAGATTAGGAATTGAGAAGCATAAATATAAATTGTTTCACCAGTGTTTGGTTCCTGCCGGATCCAGTCCCCATGTTTTGTCTCAGAAAAAAATAAATAAATCACAATTTTGTTATTGGAGTAAATTATACTATTCGCTGTTTTACATATCCAGCTAAGCTTGGAGTAGACAGCAATTGGTAAAATCAAATTAAAATTATAATCAAATTAAATTAAATTTGGAGTCTGGGGTTAAGCTGATGGATGGTTAGCTAAGTTAGCTGTTTAATTGGATTTTAATTTAATTTTAACAGGATGTTTTACAATCACTTTAATCTATTGCTGTCTACTCTGGGCCTTTCGGATGGGTATGCTGTGAATAGAAATAAATAAAACTCAATAAATTTAAACAAATCTGCATAGATTTCAGTTGCAAAATCTTCGCATGCATCGAAATTGCGTAGGGCTTTTTTGTTTTCTGTTTTGGAAATCCTCTTTCACACATACACACATACACAGGAGGAACCAATGAAATTGATTGGCAGTAAGTACCCAGTGCATTAAATCCACATACATTGAAACTTTTATTCATAGCTATGAGATCTAGAATCGTTTGTATTTTTATTTCAATCTTTACATTTTTCAAAATATTACTTTCCAATGAACAACCTTTTAGCACTATCACATTTCAAATAGCTTTTTACTTAATGCTGTTACTGTTGGAAGTTCAAGTGGGAGTCCAATCACATGGAAAACCCTATTGTCGCCGTTGCTTTGGAAGACGATAATCAGGCATTCGAACAGCTGGGTCCATAGACAGTGCTAACACTTTCTGCTGTAGGTGGTCAAGTTTATTTATATGACACTTTCCCACAATGAACTGTACCCAAATCAACTCAAACCAAACCTCAACTTATTATCAAAATACAAAACATGGTGGGATGGGGAGATGTTGCAGGTACATGGAAGTGTTTGATGAATACCTTGGAGTCATTTTAGGTCTGTATTTGTCAGTATCTTTTTCAGGAATGCCATATTCTAGCAGGGGAGGGAAAAATGTTGTCCCTTTATGCTAGAGAAGGCAAAATGGTGAGTCTGTTCTAGTCGAAGGGCATGTAAGTTGACAGGGGAGTTGGCTGGGTTCCATCACAGCTACAGTCGGTGTTCTGCCAGTGGAGAGCACAATGAATCTTTTCGCATAAGTAATATTATGCTGGATGCCAGCCCTTGCCTAAAGGAATTGAGGTAATATGCATGGGGGGAAATATATGTGTTCCTGTTTAATAAAAGTATTCCCGTTCCTTCCTAAGAGCAATAGTTTCCAGCTCAACCCATGTATTTATTATTTATACATTTGCCTATTACGCATTGTAGGCCTTAGCCAAAGAAAAGACAATTTCATTCAAGGTGAAATCTTGTAAGCCAGAGAGTTAGGGGGACTCTTTCTGGTGTCCTGTGGATCTCCACTTAGTTACTTTTACTGCCTCCACCTTCCCTCTAAGGAGCTTATGGCAGCAGAACTATTTCTCTCATTTTGTCTTCATATCCATGCAGAGTGGGATCACTTTTGGTTCTGGGTAGCTTACAATGAATATGCAAACCCTTTTTAAAAAGTAAATTTTAAAAAATAATAATAATAAAACATTTTTTAAAACTTCCCTAAACAGGGCTGCACTTAGATGGCTCGGGGGTTGGATAACTCCGTACCTTCCAATAATAATAATAATAATAATAATAATAATAATAATAATAATAATAATAATTTATTTCTACCCCGCCCATGTGGCCAGGTTCCCCCAGCCACTCTGGGCGGCTTCCAACAAAACATTAAAATACAGAAATCAAACCTTAAAAGCTTCCCTAAACAGGGCTGCCTTGAGATGCCTTCTGAAGGTCTGGTAATTGTTGTTCTCTTTGACCTCTGGTGGGAGGGCATTCCACAGGGTGGGTGCTACTACCGAGAAGGCCCTCTGCCTGGTTCCCTGTAACTTGGCTTCTCGCAGCGAGGGAACCACCAGAAGACCCTCGGCGCTGGACCTCAGTGTCCGGGCAGAACGATGGGGGTGGAGATGCTCCTTCAGGTATACTGGGCCGAGGCTGTTTAGGGCTTTAAAGGTCAACACCAACACTTTGAATTGTTGAACTCCAACATTTCCCCAATGAAAATAGGGACATCCTAAGGAAAAGAGGGACATACTGGAATCAAATAAGAAACTGGGACTGCTTTTGTCAATCTGGGATTGGAAAATAGGGACACTTGGAGGGCCTGGAGGCCTGGAGGGTGGCAACATAAGGCATCTTCTGCAATGGCTCCCTGTTTCTGGAATGCTCTTCCCAGGGAGGTTTGCCTGGTGCCTTCATTATACACATTTAGGCGCCAGATGAAAATGTTCCTGGTTTTGGCTGACTGACATCTAATGCCCTTTTAAAATGTGTTGTGAAAGAGGGGCGTTACTGGGTTGTTTTTGGTTTTATGTATTTTGTGATTTTTATATTGTAATCTTACGTTGTGGACCACCCTGAGACCTACGGGTCTAGGGTGGTATACAAATTGAATAAATAATAACAATACTTATGAACGAGTGTTTCACGAGCCCTGATATAAAGCATGCCCACGTAATATACACAAATGAAACCAACTTTCCAAGTTGTGATCTTTGAAGCAGCTCTATGGATGCTGACGCCCAGACAAAAGTTTGCTGTGGTTATCAGATATTTCGAGCGGCTGTCAGGCCAGCCAGAGAGCATGCATGCAGAAATCTTTAACTGGAGTTAGATTATGATTTGGCGCATAAACCTCACTTAACTCGTTTAGCTAGAGTAGATTAAGAACTCCAAAGCCCTTAAAGGTTAACAATAAAATCTTCAAATGAAACCCTCGTTTCCAGTGCGAGACAATTTAGGTTATAAAACAATGAAGTAACATGAGCCTCGTGAGGCCAATGAGGGCAGTGAAACCAGGGCTTGTCAGAATGCCCATGTTTTATCACCCATGAAGGGATGTAACTCCCCGTGACATTCAGGATGCAAGGTTTGATGGAGTGTCACAGTTAGTTGACACCAGAATCATCCTTGATTGTGGAACCCCTGTCATAGCCTGCCATGTTAAGAAGAGGAGCTAATGATTCTACTACTATACCATAACCAGGCATGTTGAGACAATTGCTGGCTGGCTAAATTAATACGCCATGGCTCGAATAGCCCGCTGAAGAAGATTTCTGTGGCTAATGGTAAAAAATGAAATAAAGAATGTTAGCTCTTATGCTCAGCTGGAAAAGGTTGCTGATCTGACTATCCAATGGGAGAAGTGGTGTGTGAAGAGGACAAAATTCATTCTGGACCATTTCACAATACAGAGCCTTAGATATTTTCCACCGATGTTGCCTGCAATAGCTTTCTACTGAGCCATTAAAAAAAAAACCCATTTCCCCCTTAACAGAGGAGAATTGTGATTGTTACATTTTGGAAGGGGGAGTGTTGGTCAGTCGAAAGGGACTTACCAACTAGCAGAAAATGTGTTTGGTTTGTGCTTATTTACAACTAGAGCTTTCTGAGTTATACATTGTGGTGAATAAGGATTAGAGCTGAGCAAAATACTCTCTCATTTAATTCACAATAGAAGCTAGCGATTTCAGTGGGGTAGAATTTTTCCTGAATTACAGATTGTGTGAATATTCCCCCCCCCCACACACACACACACATGCCCCCCACTGGAACCCTTGTTTCTGCTTATGGCTGACACTTTGGTTTCATTTCCTTATTAACCTGGGCTGGATCTACACGTTTAATGTTATATCCCCATATTAGAACAATATTAGCTATGTCGTTCTAAAACGCCACAGGGCATACTTGTTAATTAAAACGTCTTTTATGTTGGGGGTTTTGTTGTTGTTGTTGTTGTTGTTCTTTTTGTTGTTGTTTTTGTCAAATATAAGTAATACCCGATCACACACACCACACACTGCCTGCAAAAGAGAAACCGGAAATGAAAACAAACTGCTAGGAGGGATGAAGCAAAAGGTGGGAGGACAAACTAAACACTGCCCCTTGAATACCATTGGAGGGGGGTGTTGGAGTTTGAATGCAGTTTTTTTAATTAAAAAAAAAAGTAAAATGCTACATAGGGACATATGAGCAGTGTTTCACCGACATAGCAACATAAACCAATTAAAAAAAAGTGATTAAAAAGACAAGGTAATAATGCATTATGCACATAAAAAGTAGGATGTCATATGTCCCTGTGCATTATCAAAACCATTCCTAAACCCTTCCTTAATGTTAAAAGCCTGAGTGTAGATCCACTCTGAGTTATTAACACTTCTTCCAACTTTCTTGATTAGTTGTGTAGGTTATCCCATCCGATAGGGGCTCTTGCAGTGAACAAATCAATGCCATTGTGCTGAACAGCCAATCAGATTGGGCTGCATTATAATGTCACTGAGCACAAGTAAGGGAAACAAAGAGTGAGGTTAATGCAGATAAATAAGGGAGATGTTTGGGGCATTGTATTTAAGCTCAGCTCTGGTTAGGACTAGATTGAGAAATTCGCCAGTAGGCTAAGAGATACTGTAAGCCATTTGTCAAGAAAATCAAAGGCTGGCCCAATTCAAATCCAGTTTTTCAGATCCGATTGATTGATTGAACAAAATTTGTATACTGCTTGTTTATTAAAAAGAACCTCAGCACATTTTACACCCGTTCTGTATATATATCTGTGTGTGTGCGTGCGCGTGCGTGCGTGCGTGCGTGCGCATACACACAGGATCTCTACCATTTTGCATCCGACCACCCTGTAATGTAAAGACATAAAAACAGTCACATCCTGATGTATTAGTCAATATTTTCTCTGTGGCTGGAGACGTTTTGAGTGAAAATGTTAAGAGGTTCTTGAACTAATGCCGTTTGTTGGCTTTTACTGGTTAGAACCAGGGTTTGTACTGATTATATCTATTAGATTTATATCCTGCCCTTCCTCCTAAAGGAGCCCAGGGCAGCAAAGAACAAGCAATAAAACAATGAAAAACCACATGTAGAACATCTTAAAAATAATTTCAATACAGGTGTAGACTGGGAAAGATCATTCTCAACTTGAAAAACTGGTTGGGAGAGGAAGCTCTTCAGTAGTGGCTGAAAAGACTACAGCACCTGGCTAATATTGAAGAGCAGGGAATTCCAAAGAGCAAGAGCCACATTCATTACTTAGCATACATTATGGTTTGTGTTGATCTGTTTAGCACTCACTATAACAATATCTGTACGCTACAAGGATCAAAAAGGATAGAGCCATGGCTGGCTACAAAGCAGTCTAAGGTCTGCTGGGAGAGCATCGTTTACAAACAAGTGTACCTGTCTTGTTGTGCTACCAGTAGTTTGTTGTTAAGCAAGGTAAATATGCTGAATAATGAAAGATGCCTGGAGAAAGAAACATTAAGAGCTTGCATATAGCTCGCTCTGCATTGTTTCTGTTTGCGTACAAAACTTCCAGGAGAGCCAAGGGAATGCCGGCTTGCCTTCCGAGCGAGCATTGGTGTCTCTGCCAAGAAAAACACTCCACAGTTAACGAAAGAAGGCCAAGCTTTGCCCTTAAGAAAGTTTACCTAAACAGAGTCTCTCGGGGCCTTCCTGACCTAGTACAATGCCACCACATTCAAAGAAAGAAGAAAAATGATCCACTGGGCAATGAAAGCATTAGAAAGAGTTGAACGTCTGCACAGATTGAGAGTGAGCAACAATAGAGCCTCCATTGTTGCATGACTTAAGTACTCATTTTGCAAGCTGCTCTTTGTCACCAAAGCTTATCAGAAGCTTTTTTAAAAAAGTGTGTGTGTTGTGTTTTTAAAAAAAAAAAAAAAAACAGTTAACAAAACAAACCCACAAAGGGAATACAGAGCTTAAGAGTTGTTCAGGAAAGAAAGAAAAATATCAGCTGGGGGTTTTGGTCTTCAACATTCTAATGTAGGCATTCACAGGGTTCCATATGTCAATGGAAGGTAAAAACCACGCTCAATTTTCTCTCTCGCTCATAACCCTAGAACTCGTGGAAGCCCTAGAACCCTAGAACCAATGAAGCTGGATGTTGGAAGATTCAGGACAGACAAAAGAAAGTTATTTCTTCACGCAGCACATAGTTAAACCAGGGGATTTGTTCCCACAAAATATAATGATGACCACCAAGTTGGATGATGCTTAAAAAAGGATTAGACAAAATCGTAGTGGATGACGGTATCCATGGTTTCTAGCCACAATAGCTATGTTCTGGTTCCTTGTCTGGGGCTGGTTGTCCTCTGTCTCATGTTCATGGGGGTGGGAAAACACAGCATGTTGCCACATGATAGTTTATACATGTCTGACTTGAATGATATTGCTGATGCAACAGCCACCAGTGGGAATTTGAAGCAGTGGGAGAAGTTTGGGATAGGAAAACCTGGACAGAGTCAGGATGGTCTGAGCAAGACTGACTTGCAAGAAGCTACACTGTTAGCCACAAACAAGCTTACCTACCGTACAGGGTCCCCAATACTCCTGATATTTGGATTATTGCAATATTCAAGAAACCAGTACTTCTGCATAACAAATTATCCTATTTATAAAAGCCAGAAAATAATGTATTTTAGTCCATAAAAGAAGTGTGGGGTGGGGGGAGAAAGGAAGGAAGAAAAGCCTGAGCGGAACAATTTTCACATTAATTATTTCAGTCTATTCAGAAAAGTATATCCTTACTTGCTTTTATTATGCCTTCCAGCTCCTTCTTTTTTAAAAAAATACCTTGCAGCATTTAAACATATTTTTCAAAGAAAAAAAGAAAAATAAATAATCTTTGAAGCAATTAGAGCCAAATGACAGAATGTTTAAATATTTATTTTACTCACTCTCCCACTGGATTCAATGCCTCCATTTTTATTTTTATTTATCTGCCTCCTATCTTGGTAATTTCACTGCAAAAGTCTTTATTTGAACTTTGAAAGTAAGCGTCTTCTCCCCTCCCTTGGAGTTGAATCAAACCTTATTTCGCTGATTGAGTATGAAAGACTTTGATTCAGTTGAAGGGCGTAACCCCTGGAGGCTAAATGCATCATCTTTATAAGGCAATTCTCTCTATTATTCTAGCAGCCCAAATCATATTCCAGAGCCTTCCCTTGTTGTATGGATAGCACTATAGGAAACCTGCCTTATACCAAATGACACCAATGGGCCATCTAGCCTAGCATTGTTGACACTGAATGGCAGCAGCTCTCTGGGGCTTCAGGCAGGGAATCTTGGGGTGGGGTGTAAATAATAATAATATATTTATTATTATTATTATTATTATTATTATTATTATTATTATTATTAGTGGAGCTTTATCCCTAGGAAGTGTGTTAAGGCATGGACCCCTTTTAGAAGTTGTGCAAACATACAAACATCCTAGAGCAGGGCTGGAGGTGCAACAGCATTGGGCATAGCATCATTGATCAGGATCCTGCTCCCATCGCCATGAATCTGCTATATTGTGTCAAGGGGGAATACCTCAACAGGGCTATAGTGACCACGTAAACTGTGAAATTGTCGCAGGATGCTTCTAAATGAATGTGTTTAGGAGTGCAATGTCAATGAGCCTCTGTGAACCATCTATTCCCAAGGCATAAGCGATTTTTTCCTTACTGAGCAAACTGCACTCAGGATTTTGACTTGAAATCCTGATCCGTTTGAACCGAAATGAGATTGTGACTGCAGCTGAAGTTTACATGAAAAGGTATGGCAAGGCTTTGAAACACCGTTCATGGCTGACAAGGTAGGATGAGTCATCTTGAAATCAGCACCCTTTTTGCT
The DNA here is from genome assembly GCF_965207765.1 of Zootoca vivipara. Lineage (NCBI taxonomy): Eukaryota > Metazoa > Chordata > Lepidosauria > Squamata > Lacertidae > Zootoca > Zootoca vivipara. The sequence continues at coordinate 94,304,061 of NC_142584.1, read as the reverse complement.
TTATCTAAAGGAGTTTGTTCAACAAGGGAACAATTATCTCAGATGCGAGGGAGGATGTGTATTTTCTGGATGACACAATAGCATGCAGGCATAGGAGTGATGTGCACATTTACATGGCTGTGTAGTCGAACAGGGTGGAAAGCTGTTTTGTTATATTATTTACTAAGTTTCCTACAATCTAACCCTTTTCATGTGCGTGGCTTTCCTATGGAGTGCAGAGAGGAACCGACTCCCCAAAGACGTGTTAAGAGATCACAAGCTGAAATGTTGAATAACGATAAATTCCTTTGAACGCCTTGTGAGCATTCTTCTAATCCACCATGATTAAACGTTCATGTTTTGTCAGCTATTGTAATTTGGCTTTCACCAATGCAATACAAATTCTTCCCCGATAAAAAAGATTTTAGCTGTTTCTTTCAGGCGGCTCTTGCTATTGTCACGTTATAAATGACAAGTATTTCAGATACATGTTCAGAGCACCACTCATTTCATAAACCAAATGTTTTCATAAAGGACCCCCTTTGAAGACTTTCATTGCAAATGGCCTTTGTCAGAATACAGATATGGAGAGCGAATGAGTCCCCCATGATTCCTCCAGCTCTCTCAACAGCCTTAAGCACTCTTGACCAGATATCCTTCATGGGAGCTGCTTGGTTTTATTGGGTGATGGGCTTCTTCATTACAGTATTTGCACTCCAGCATGTCAGGCAGCTTCCTTGTTCTGTCGCTATGGGAGTTGTGTTCTTGCTAAAGCGCGAGGAGGAGGAGGCTGCTTTCTCTTCCTTCCCCCCCCTAGGTTCCCCCCCCCCCCGGTGCCGCTTCCAGCCAAGCCAGGCCAGGGCGGGGAAGGAGCCTCTCCTCCCCGGCGTAGCGCCTTGGCACCGGCTGAGGGAGGCAGGGCGCGTCGGGGAAGGGAGGGTGGAGGCCGGCGGAGGTGAATGGGGGAAGGAAGGGTGCCTTTGAGCAGCGCCTCCCTCTGTCCCTCCTTGGGTTGAGGCGCCGCGTCTGAGTCAACAGGGGAGGGCGAAGGTGAAGGAAAGTTTCTCCCCAGCCTCTGGCGGTGCGGTGCCTGTCCTGCCTCTCTTCGCCACCCGTGGGCCGGCGGTCAGCCAGGCAAGGCCAACCTGCCCTCCTCTCCTCCCTCTCTCCATGGAAACTTCTCCGCCGGAAAGCGCCACTCTGGGCTTCAATCCCACGAGGGTAAGAAGAAGCACGCGGGTTGTGAGAGAAATTTGGGAGTGGGGCCTTTTAAATTCCGCCACCCAGTAGTTGGAATTCGCCACTGTAGTTCTAGCACCCGTTAATTTAACGGGCTTCATGATACTAGTATGATATATTTCCCCTTGACGTCCCCTGAAGCAGAGCAGTCCTGGGCCTCATGTTCATTGTCCGCAATGGGTTGGGTCCTTTCAGATCAATAAACTGAAGCTCAGTCTAAAACCACTTGTAAGAGGGTCTCTTGTTCAGGGAGCAGGTACATGAACCATCAAACGCAGACCCTCCAGTGCTAATGGCAAGAGTTTCAACAGCAGTTGTGATCTGGCAGAGCAGCTTAAAGAAAAAATTAGACCTGGCTAACGCTTTAAAGAAAGACGGCGAGACTCTGTTAACCCCTTGCCTGTGCTTAAATACCTGGTTAGATCCTGGCCCATATAGCCATTCATTATCTATTTGTGTAAAGGCTTATATCAATGCAGGGACATAGAAAGTATCCTTATATTGACCTGATTGATAGCCACGAGAGGCTCTCAGAATGGCTTACAAAACAAGAAAACACAATCATATTCATATTTAATATCAGATACATAAATAACATTTATTTATGAATTTAAATATTTATATACTACTAGCTATAAAAAAACATCAGAGTGGTTTACAACAATTATACATAAAATAGAACAAAAACCATGTAGGTGTCCTGAGATTGTGCAGCATAAATCTAGAAAGCCTGCAAAATGTTCTGTCCGTGATCAAGTTGCGGTACATCCTATATAATGTTATCTGGTGAGATTCAAGCAGGGGAGGGGGGAATATGTCATTCTCATGTCACCACTTTGTACGGAGACTGGGTGTGCACTGTCTCCTCCCTCCCACCTGGTGTACTCTCCCGTTATGGAAACATCCACAGGGATGATACATCTGAATGTGCATTCAGGGTCTACTGGTGAAAACTGTGTGGCCATTTTATTTGGGAAAGGACCGCATCAAAGCAAATGCTTTGCCTGCAGAAGCTGGCAGGTCCAATCTGAGCTGCCAGCATGTTTGTGAAAAAGCTCCTGGAACCCCTAGAGAGCTGCTGCCAGTCATTGTAGACCAGGCACCCCCAAACTGCGGCCCTTCAGATGTTTTGGTCCCTAGCTAACAGGACCAGTGGTCAGGGAAGATGGGAATTGTATTCCAAAACATCTGGAGGGCCGAAGTTTGGGGATGCCTGGTGTAGACAATACTGAGATAAATGGACCCCAATGGTATATGAAAGCTTCCTGTGTGCCTATCTGTGGACATTGATGTTGGAGGTCTTTAAGCAGAGGCTTGGCAGCCATATGTCAAGAATGCTTTGAGGGTGTTTCCTGCTTGGCAGGGGGTTGGACTGGATGGCCCTTGTGGTCTCTTTCAACTCTATGATTCTATGATTCTATGATCTGTTTGCAAATAGGTGATATGTTAGCACTCCAAGCCCACTTGTCCATGTGGAAACGGGAGATGTAGAGACAGCAAATCAGCTGCTCATGCTTATGTCACATGATGGGCCAAGATCATGAGACGCACATTGCCCAATCCTGCCCATGGTTTTGAGTCATGCCTGTAACAAGTGGTTTCCATTTAATAACATAAGATAACAGTATGAGCAAGTACTGGAGAATATGTACCATACATTCCATAACAGCAGCAGAGGCAGCTTGTCTAAAAATAATGGTGATGCTCCACAGCTGTAATTAAAATAATTTGATGGAAGATAGGAAACATTTATGTGTCTTGACAGAAAAAAGAGATTTGGGTGATTTTGATTTATGTCTTTTAGATTTTTATTCTAATCATAGTTCATTAGCAACAAAGATTGGCAGATGTAGGCTAAGTTACCGGCAACTGGATTTTATGAAACTTAGTGATGTGGGGAAAGGAGTTAGTTCAATAGGTGACTGTTCTTGTATTTTAAGATGAACCAGACATCTGGATTGATGACATGTCCCTTCCTTCCATGAACCACTTTAATTAGCATCCTTCTGCTGTGCCCAAAACTTTAATCCTGCATAGCCCCAGTGATGGTATGATGATGGTGTATGTTGGAGCCAAACTGAAGTTGCTATGGCCCAACCAGTAACTTCTGCCCTGTTGAAGCACATTCCTATCCCTGGCAATTGCAACAGATGGGGCAACTTTGCCAGGATCCTCAGGTACCCCTATGCCTTTCCATTATTTCTAGATATGGCAGGACAAAATATTAACCAGGAAGGAAGTTATGCAAGGAGGCAAAGGGGCACTGTTTTCTTCTTTTCCATCTGTCAGGAATGCTTTGATGGTGTTTCCTGCTTGGCAGGGGGTTGGGCTGGATGGCCCTTGTGGTCTCTTCCAACTCTATGATTCTATGTCAGAGCTCCAGGAGAACTGCTGGGATATGGGTACAAAAGGCTTGTGTAGGATTCTAGATCTAGCAGCAGGAGACATAATGCCCACCTGCATTCATTTAGCTGCCCCTTTCTGTTGTTAAACTAGCATTGGCCGAAGTGCCCAGATACTAGGCAGTATCCATCTAAGTTCTAATCAGACTAAAGGTAAAGGTAAAGGGACCCCTGACCATTAGGTCCAGTCGTGACCGACTCTGGGGTTGCGCGCTCATCTCGCATTATTGGCCGAGGGAGCCGGCGTATAGCTTCCAGGTCATGTGGCCAGCATGACAAAGCCGCTTCTGGCAAACCAGAGCAGCGCACGGAAACGCTGTTTACCTTCCCGCTGTAGCGGTACCTATTTATCTACTTGCATTTTGACGTGCTTTCGAACTGCTAGGTTGGCAGGAGCTGGGACCAAGCAACGGGAGCTCACCCCGTCACAGGGATTCGAACCGCCGACCTTCTGATCAGCAAGCCCTAGGCTCAGTGGTTTAACCACAGCGCCACCTGTGACTAGACCCAATGAAATTAACAGACACGTTTTTTGTTGCAATTTTGCCTCATGCACATATTTTGGCAAAGCACTTTTCTCCAGCATAATGCATTTTTAAAAATCTTATTTTCACTAATATGTGCATTTGGCTAGAGAAATGAATTGCAACATTTGGAGAAGTGTGAATTTCAAATAATGACTGTACTTGGGTTTATGTATTGTTTTGAAATGTGCACGTTAGGTAGGTATTGCCTTTAAATGCAAACTGAATTTTTAAAAAAAAATTAAAAAAATTCTCCCATCCCTAGCTGTGACAAGCTTCCTCTGTTACCTTGACCAAACTTTGGATTTCCCAAGTCGGTAGGTTTGGTCATCCACCATGACATTAAGATCTTCCAGTACAGAAGTCATTTGTTCTTTAGAGACTGGGTTATGGTGCTTGGCTTTCCCATAGTTAAAAGCAGGCTATATTTATTTATTTATTTATTTTAATTAATTAATCATTCTCTCACATTCAGTTTTTAAAAAAGAAATAGATATGGCCTTGTGATGGCAGCAGCTGAGAAACCTGACCCCAGTACTTCTACTGAAATGGAGCGCATCTTCCCAGCACTAGCGCCATCGTATCTTATAGAAATAGGGAACTATCTTCACATCTCCATTTACATTATTGATGCAGTATGAAATAAGTCCTATAGCAGATGAGCTCTCTGGGGACTCTCTTGTTTGTCTCAGCAGGCACGGTGTCTGCCAGGCACTACACAGATAGAAATACTTAAGTGGATAATTCTTCCTCGCAGCTTTGCTGGAAGCAAAGTCAACTTTTCAAAGCTGATAATAAGTAGAGAGAGAGAGAGAGAGGTGGGGAGGGAGGGAGAGACCTTGGATGCGAATGGATCATTTTACGTATTATGAATCACAGACACTGCCACCTCTACCACCAGCATGGCTTTATTTAGAAGCAGCAGACCTTACAAATAAAGCACCAACCTCTCCGAAGGCACATTATGGAAATTTGTTAGTTAGGCTTTTTTTAACTACAGAGTGCTTAGTGCTTGAAGGAACAAGCGCCGAAGCTCACAATGCTATTCAAGCGTTGATTGTAAGTTCAGGATGAAATGTGAATCTTTACAAATTCTCCCTACTCTGGTAGAGAAAATGATTTTTTAAATTAAAAAACAACTTTAATTTTTAGCATTCATTTGTTTGTTCATTTGTTGATTGCAGAAATAAGGCTTTCATTATAATTTGTTTCGTTATAATTTGGGCAAGTAACAATTCCAACCCACCTGCGAAGACTTCCTTTAATGCTTTTTGATTGCTTCATATCCATTCCCTTCAGCAACCCTCAAAAGCAATGCCAGGTTTCAGAGGGGCCTGGACAAGGTGCCCCTTGCTTACTAACCCAAAATGGTGGTCACACGCCCACTACCCACACTGCACTTCAGCTTCCCTACTGCTGGGCTGCTTCTGTTTTACCTTTGGCAGGGAGGAAGCATACTTTTTCACTTGTTTCTTCCTGGTGCATTCTAGGAAGGATTACCCTGCTCTGGTAGCCAAGGCTCCAGTGGGATGCCCATCATTTCAATTTAAATTATTTCCCCAGGGCAAGAGTGGCAGCAAAGCAGCCAATCAGAAGCCACATTGGGAGTCATGGAACCAACAAGGGTCAAGGAGCAACAATGGAGCCTGCTGCTTCACTGTTCCAATGTATAAATTGTCCAGTAATCACCTCCCCCAACTTGCTTCTGTCATCCCAGTTGTTCTCTGGGGCCATGGTGGGGAAGGAAATCTGGCCTGTGGGACCCAGGCTTTTGCCTGGCACTCCCAAGCCTAGGAGTGCTACTTGTAATCCTTGTTGTTGTTTAGTCGTTTAGTCGTGTCCGACTCTTCGTGACCCCATGGACCATAGCACACCAGGCACTCCTGTCCTCCACTGCCTCCCGCAGTTTGGTCAAACTGATGTTCATAGCTTTGAGAACACTGTCCAACCATCTCGTCCTCTGTTGTCCCCTTCTCCTAGTGCCCTCAATCTTTCCCAACATCAGGGTCTTTTCAGTAGCATGTTGGACGCCTTCCGACCTGAGGGGCTCATCTTCCAGCGTCATAACTTTTATATGCCTGTTGTCTTTGTCCATGGAGTTTTCTTGGCAGGGATACTGGAGTGGCTTGCCAGTTCCTTCTCCAGGTGGATCACATTTAGTCAAAACTCTCCACTATGACCTGTCCATCTTGGGTGGCCCTGCATGGCATAGCTCATAGCTTCTCTGAGTTATTCAAGCCCCTTCGCCACGACAAGGCATTGATCCATGAAGGTGACTTGTAATCCTTACATCGACCCAATTTCATAATGGAGATGATCCTCAGGTACCCCTCCCCAACTAACAGCTGTTTTTGGCTGTGATGCAGAAAATGCGTATCAGAAACATCACCTTGGGGAGTGGGGAAGAAGAAAAAAAGTTCGGATTTGATATCCCTAAGGAGCCTCAAAGCGGCTAACAATCTCCTTTCCCTTCCTCCTCCACAACAAACACTCTGTGAGGTGAGTGAGGCTGAGAGACTTCAGAGAAGTGTGACTAGCCCAAGAGCAGCTCCATGTGGAGGAGCGGAGACGCGAACCCGGTTCCCCCAGATTACGAGTCTACTGCTCTTAACCACTACACCACACTGGCTCTCTGGGAGCAGGGCAGGGTGAAGTATTCCCTACTTCTCCATTTTGAAATGAGTTTTCCCGCCTCCAGTCTGCACCTGTTCGTCGCAGCCTTCTGGGTGGGGTGTTAAATGTCAACCCAGCCACTTTTCCATGAGTGGCTTGGGTAACATGTAAATGATATGGATGGTGTTCGACTGTGTGGGTCCTAACCATGCAGCCAGCACTCTGCTAGGGTTGCTGACACTATGTGGGACCCCCCCCACACACACACAATTTGCTTCTGCCCGCATAGTGGATTAATTGAAACATTATTGCAGTCACGCGGGAGCCTCTAAAAGAAAAGCAGATGTCATGCAGCAAGGATAATATTTAATGGCCTCTTGGGGTTCCTGCCAAATGTGTGGTTCCAGCCTGAGGCCAGCTACGAAAAAAGTTCATGGCTGAAGTGAGTTTTGAACCAAGGATTTCAGGGTTCACAACTCACACTCTTAGAAGTGATGAAGCCTCACTGAGTTCCTGATGTTATCATCAGGCATAGCTGCCAAGTTTTCCCTTTTCTCGCGAGGAAGCCTATTCAGCATAAGGGAAAATCCCTGAAAAAAAGGGATAACTTGGCAGCTATGTCATCAGGAGTGTGATGAGACTTCGAGATTGAAATGGGCCCAACCTTAAGATCACCAGATTTAAGCCAAATCAAATCCTGCCTAAATTAGCTCATTTTAGGTGAACTCATTCCGAACGGAACTTGGAGGTGCATACTGGCTGTACGCTATATTCATTTATTCTGCAATAGCCTGACCAGCTCTTATTTCATAGAAAAGAGGGTCTTATTCCCTTGGTTAAAGATCTGGACCATCTGGTGTCTTACTATTCATCCACATTTACATTTATGTGCGCTAGAGACAAAATGCACCTGCTCCTCCCTTAAGAGGCTTCAGTTCTAGAAACAAGGATAGGGAACGGGTATTGGAAGTGCAGTAGCAGGGAACATTCAGTTTGTAACTTAAAGGTTAGGTCAGTTATCAGTAATTCATCTGGAGGGGCATGGAGGAGGTGTTGCTTAGCAACCAGCTGTTCTTTGAGGAAGCACATGCCCTGATTGGCTGTGTAGTTCTGAGGGCGTTTTCCCCTAGTATGTTTGGTTATTTGTCTCCCTGCTATGTTCAAGGCTTGAATTAAGAAACCCAAAACCTCTCTGCTCCTTTCTCTCGAATTAAACATTGTTTTGTTCAGTTGCCGGATAAAACTCTACCAAGGACTTTTCTCTTTGGGTTCTGTCTTCGTTAAGGAATGCCAACTCAAGCAACCTGTACTGACACAGGTATTTCCAAAATGTGATGTGGGAACAGCAATTTCCTAGGGATGGATGTCAGAACAATTGGACTGTCCCTATTAAGTAAAAGAGTAAACGTAAGAGGCTCACTGCAGGACCAGACTAAGGACCAGATCAGTATTAGCCAGCCAAATGCTTCTGAAAAGCCACACATTCTCTTCCATTGCTTGTTGACAAACAACTGCTTTCTCGGAAAGAAAGGCATAATGCTTCTAAACATCTACTCAGTCCTCATGGTGAATGTGCGTTGCTAGGCCTATCCTCCATATATTCATCTAATCCCCTTTTAAAATAGTCTAGGTAAGTGAAGATCAACACATTTTGGGGGGCAGTGAATTCCATGAGTTAATCATACATTATGCAAGAAAAAGTATTAAAAGAAGACCAAGGTAGGGGCAAAGCCTGAGATATTGGGTTGAAATTCTGAAGCCCTTGAGTTCTGGACTACCTGCATAAACCTAAATGCAAAAATGCCCTTATTTGCAATAAGAAAATAACATATCAAAGGTGACATGATCTGAGATCCCTAGATGTGCACAACAGACAAACACCAGCCATTAGTGTTATTAGCAGTGACCCATCATCATATCTGCTAGCTCTCATAGAAATGTCAGTGATGTATTTGCACTACTCTGATGGATCACTAAAGATCAGAGCAGGGGTTGTGGCAGTTTCCTGGCACACATCCCAACGCATCGAAGCTGTCCATCAGCTTGTTGCAGCCCATTCATTTCACCAGATTAACAGCCATCCCTATTGAAACTGAGCCAGTTTAACATCTTAACATCTAATCTGCTGGGTTTCATGCTGGCCCAAGTGCAGCCCCAACCCAGAGTCTCATGTACATTCCAGCAAGCTTGCTTGCTTGCTTGCTTATTGGTTGGTTGGTTGGTTGGTTGGTTTGATTGATATACCACCCTTCATCATAAGATCTCAGGGCAGTTCACTTTAAGCCTACAATCCTATCCTTTCTGACCTGTGAGTAGGTGTAATTGAACTCAGTGGGACTTACTTCTGAGTAAACCTGTACAGGATTATATTGTAAGTGAAAACTCCAGCGAAAGTGATAAGCTCCCCCACCCCCACCCCTGCAAAGCCCTATTGTTAATTTCAGAATTTCAAAAGCTGGCTAAACAAGTCCCAGAATTCACCTGTGTTATTTATCGATCACACAGGTTGCACTTCTGTTCACCTCCTTCAAAGGTCTCGTCGTCCTTGGTGAGGTTCCAGGGAGTGTACTAGCCTTGAACCCAGAAAAGGAAAGGGGGGGGGAATGCTCAGGTTTGGCAAGAGAATAAAGTCCAGTGAAAATTTATGGCAGAGAATTATCACTCTTAGATACTTGGCAGGTTCTACACGTCAGTGAAAAGCACATCGTATTTTATTCCCCAATCTATACATCTTATTCCCACTTAGAGTGCTTTCTTAATTATCTCTCCAACCTTCTGCAATATGATTTCCTTAAGTCTGAACTGGAAATATTTCCATTTCGTACCATGTCATTTTGCTTGCTCCAAATTCTTTTAATTGGTAACCTAGCCTGTTTCTATTTAAAGAACAATAATTTCCTGTATTTTTGGAAGAAAGACAGGAAACCTTTACATCATCTAACCCTATTTTGGATCGTAACCCTCTGTTATTCTGGGAGAAGGCCAAAGCATTTCTCAGGGGCAAGCCCCTTCTTTCTCTCAGCTTGGAGATTTTGATTTGAAAACTCTAAAATTCCTCACCCGTACAATGATTTCACACACATTTTTTTCCACACAGGCCCAGACTAAATTAGAAGCTGTCGGGAAAATCTTACAGAAACCTTTTTTCAGAGGAGTGTGTCATCTCCTACTTTTCTAAGCACTGGTTTTATTTGCTTGGTCGTGAGCCAAAAGAAATGCTGGCTCAAGACACTAAACCCTAAAGAATACCCATTGTTTCTCATTTTACAGTTAGTTCCATGGGGCAACAAATATGAGAAAAATAGTAGCCAGTAGGAGGCCAAAACAAAGACCCTGGAGAAATTGGAAGCTCGTTGCCTCTGAAGGATCAATAGCAAAACTCATTCTTCACCACTGCATTCTGAAATTTGTGTTCTTCACACAGACTGCTACAGACCTCTTCTAGAATTTCACCACCATCTGAGACACCACAAGGAGCAGCAGCAACAGGAGAAGAAAGAGCTTCCCTCTATCTTGTGAAACTCTTCTTTCTTGACTCTTCCAAGGCTGGTTCATATCTCAGAGATGTGGGTGACAAGGAGGGCAGATATAACTTTTATGAAGTATGGTATGATTTTAGCACATACGTGAGTTTTATGGAAGGACAGCAACCTCCATTTCCCATGGACTTCTATGGAGAAACACTTTTGGTCAATCAAATGGTCTGTCTGCGTTTGGTTTGATCTGAAATTTGTATGCTGCTTTTCCAACAACCACGTTGAGCTCAAAGCAGCTCACAGTGATGATACCAAAAAATTAACAGAGGTTGGCAGGCCTCCTCTGTACATGCTGTTCTTCCATGGCCCACTGTTCTGTTGATGGGTTGGTGAGGTTCTTTTGGTAACCAGAAAAAAACATCTGAGATACCTTTTTCAAAAGAGAAAGTATTTTGACACATATACACCAGTGCTGCATGGCAGACACAGGGAAATGGCAAGCAGACATGCGTGCTGGTGAACATGTCAGGACATGCAAAGGCCGCACCATGGAATCCTGATTGTCCACAGCTCCCTATCAGATGTCCACTGTGCTGTTTGCAGACATGCATCTCTACTTGACACTTTGGTGTGTTTACTGTGCAGCACTTTCGATTTCGTAGCAAACACTCTCACCATAGGGTGTCATCTGTTAGTATGTCTGCATTTTTCCAGTTCCAGGGCAATGAAGAAATGGAGTAGAGACCTCAACTAATCCTATGGGGAACATGTAGCTGAATCGCAGCAGCTGAGACCAAAGGATCCTCATCTATCTGTACCAGGAGAAGTCCACTCTCAAGGGACTGTGTCAGCTGACTCATGCAGTATTTTTTGCAGGGGGGGGGGGACCTGGAATCATGGTGGGCAGCAGGTCACCCTGCAAAGGGACTTGCTACTCTGGGGAGAAGGAAGGGAAAGGGTTCACAATTTTTGCCATTACTTAATGCTACAATATTGTGCTTTTGATATTAAGTTGCTATGGATCAATTGGTCGCCATATTGACTGGAATGTTAGTATGCTTCTATGTTTTTGATGATTTGCTATTGTAAGCTGTTTTCAGTGCCAACTTGTTGGGAAAGTAGTGTGCACACACACACACACACACACACACACACACACACACACACACGGCTAACCAAAGCCAAGATTTACTGGGATGAGGAGAATTTGAAATAGACAGGATCCTGAATGAGTCATCTGAAGTCACTCAACCTGGCTCAGCCACAGCTACGCTGCCATAAGTCCTCTATTCCAGCTCAGCCAGCCCAGCTGCAACTGGCTGTGCAGAGGTCAGGATAAATACCCAAAAGGGGTCATTCTGGGGAAGTGATGAGGGGTGGGACAGTAGGAGACATGGCCCATTCCAAACTCTGTTCAGCTCAGCCACCTGACCTAGTAACCCATTAAGTTAACACTGGAGTAAGCCAAGGCTTGTTTTCCCTCTACCAGGTTTGGCCCAGTTCAGCCAGCTGTAGACTTGCTCCTGCAGAATTTGGAAAGGGGGAATAATATACCATAATATGAATTACACTGGGTTCCTAAAGTTTGGATTGCTTTGTTATCAAGGAACCTGGGGACAACAAAAAGGAAATGTAGATAAGAGAATTAGCTATTCAGCTTCAACGCTGCTTAAAATGAGCAGCCAGTGCGCCACCAAATGAAACTCACCAGGTAGACAAAAATGTCCAGTAACAACCAGTACCATCTTAACTCTTCTGTAGCTTAAACAAAGAGGAGAGGCAATTGTGGAATAAACTGCTTAATCGCTACTCTCTTTCAATGAAACGATCTGTTTGTCTTCATTTCCACTTCCATGTTTCACTGAAACAGAAATAATACCCACTCACCCACCCCCAGTCTCTTCAGGAAGAAGCTCCAACAGATGTGGCAAGATAAATATTCTTTCTGCAGCCAGGCAGGTAACCACATGTCCTGTGATTCTGAAATGATTCAACTCATTTAGCTTCCCAATATCTTACAGCAGGAACAAGCCACTCCGTTGTAAAGATTTCCTGCTCGGTAAATAAATGTGAGGCATGTGGTCTCTTGAGCAAAATATCCTTTCTGCTGTAGCCCTTGACACTTGACTAAACATCTGATATTATTTTCCTTATTTCCTAACCTTTGTGGATGTCAGATTAGACAGACAAAGCCCAGAAACTGTGGCACCACTCAGAATAAAATATAATACGCACACAAGTGCTTAGATAGGTAAACAAATGTTAGATTTTTCTTCTGGCAAGGCTTGCCTGTGGCACTGACTCGCCTCTCCAAAAGAGTATGGGAGAATGGGATGCTAATGTTCAGAATCAAAATGAGAGGTCTACCAGGCTTGCATGCTGAGCACACTGTTTTATGGAAGTGAGACATGGGCAACTTAGAACTGCCAGGAGCAACACCTCAACACCTTCCACATGCGCTGCATCAGGAAGATTTTTGGCAGGACAGAGTCCCAAACAAAGATGTGCTCAGAAGGGGCTGCTATCTCTGAAAATGCCATTACATTCTGTCCAAAGGGGAAACATTAATTGTCAGTTGTTGGTTTCCTCAGTATAGTCAACGGAGAGGTATAAGGTTTGGTTTTCCCAAGTCAAGGTCGGGATTTGGAAGAGAGGCAAAACGGATGGCTTCCAACGTGCTCTGAGACGAATTGGACTGTTTTCTGAAGCACCATTTTGGGGTTCCAGCCAAATCTTTGTGGTTGGTTACCTCTAAAGCTAGCCAGCCAATTGGAAGAAACATTTCAATTTATACACCTCATTTTGATAAGCAGTTTGCTCTCTTATGCTGCACGATAGCCTGAAATAGATATGCTGCAAACCAAAACAAAGACATCGCATTCAGCCTGTGTTTCAAAGAGCCTTCGAAGTAGGACACCCTTTATCCTGTAGAAGTCACTTGGTCTGACAAATATAGATTCGCTCCGTCTTGGCAATGTTGTCCTATTCCATAGCGATAACAAAACTCTCATGCTATCAGTATTTTTTCATTAACCTTCTTGCTGGTGTCAGCGTAGTTGCTCTTTGGGTTTCTCTCGCAAGATGATCTTTCTTTCTTCCTTTTATTATTATTTTTTTCTCCCTAGCCCTCCATCAGGAACATGCACAGATCGGAAGACACTTTATCTCAGATGGATGTGTCAGAGAAGGAGGACAGTGCCACAAAACTCTATTGGAAGTGTCCTTTCGGTCTTCTCTCTGCCTTGTGGGTGTGCTGTTATGCTTCTCCCTTAATCAAAGTGATGATGTCACTTCATTTGGTTCCCTCCACAAGCAGCAGTGCGATTAGAGAAACCCCAGGACATAGGCAATAAGTTTACACCGTGATGAGGCCACTGACTGAGTTCTGTGAAATGCAGATTAGTCTGCATGTTGACTTTTCAGGATAGTGAATGACTGCACCACTGGCAGCCGGTGCTAAGTGCTGGGCTTAGATCTGGAAAACCTGGATTCAAAATATGATTAGCTTTGACAAGTTCCCCTTGGACACGTGGGCTAGATTGATTCATGTATTATACTAGCAGTGTCATGACCACTTGAAAATGAAACCACATAGGCACTGCTCTGTCTGAAGCTATCTGAGCAGCACCCCTTGGCAGAAGTTGAAATCTGTTTTGCACTGAGCAGAGGCTAACATCTCCTCCCCTCCTATCACCTCCTTCATCTTGTAGCGGCTCCTGAATGCAGATTTGTGGGCTCCAACAGCATGCCCAGGATTTCCACCCAGGTTGTGGCTGAATCGTCATCTGAACTTGCGTCTCTTCTCTGGTTCCACTGCACTGAATCTCATACAGTAACACACTTGCATTGTGCTTAAAGCTTCTTCTTTTTTGGAGGCAACTACAAGATACTGTTTTGTTCAATGGGTATTCACACATTTTGAGCCTAAGGCAACAGGTTGGCCTGGCCTGAAGCTTGGCAGCCTCACTTATTTGTGTAACTCAACCTTATGTTCAGAAAGAGAGTGAACTTTCATATTCCACTGAGATGTGGGTCAAGAGTTTAACTGGCTAACCTTGCTCCCTTGACTGCTCCCTCCCCACCACCAGTTTGTTTAGAAGGCTTTTCTTTTTTTAATGAAAGCAGTGTTGAAAGTCTTCCTTTTCAGAGTTTTGTTCCCCTTTTGCTCCAGGGCTCCCTTTTGCTGTCAAGTTCAGTTAATGTTTGTTCGGACAAATGATGGAGATACCTGATAAGTGGCAGAACCTGGCTTGAAGTTGCATTACATGGGCCAAAGAGGGTAAACACATCAGCCATGAGATTGCTGTATGGGCTGAGGTCAGAACAACATCTGTTTCGCCTTGTCTTCATATTCAGAGGTGATTTCCTGTTTCGGAAGTCACTTGGGCACCTAACGCCTTCCTGCTTCAGGTGAGCCTTTAGCAAAATTGCCTGCTCCAGTTCAGCCCAATATAATGTAATGATTATAAGTTTGAGACCCAGTTCGAAACAGGGGGTGAGAGGAAATAGCCATAGGGTATAGAGCACAAACAGTCGGAACAGTAACTTACTACCATGGTTCATCATTGCCTGTAGATAAATAAACTGCTGCATGATGGCCCAGCATTACATAATATTACATATTTTGATTATCCTCTAAAATTGTTTGAGATGGGGGGGGGGCTATCCACATTTCTAATGCCTTAGCTCCAGCCCCTGAAATGCTTCAGAGATCAAAGCGGGTGGTCCTGAGGGCAGCATGAGGCAAACTGGCCAGATCCAGGGACCACAGGCCGGGGGGCGGGGGGACTGAGCACAGAGTCAGCAAATACATCTTAGGGAAAGATGTATAACATCTTACAGCAAATACGGCTTAGGGGGCTGGGTATGTTTAGCCTGGAGAAGAGAAGGTTAAGGGCTGATATGATAGCCATGTTCAAATATATAAAAGGATGTCATATAGAGGAGGGTGAAAGGTTTTTTTCTGATGCTCCAGAAAAGCGGACACGGAGCAATGGATTCAAACTACAAGAAAGAAGATTCCACCTAAACATTAGGAAGTACTCCCTGACAGTAAGAGCTGTCCGGCAGTGGAATTTGCTGCCAAGGAGTGTGGTGGAGTCGCCTTCTTTGGGGGTCTTTAAGCGGAGGCTTGACAGGCATATGTCAAGAATGCTTTGATGGTGTTTCCTGCTTGGCAGGGGATTGGACTGAATGGCCCTTGAGGTCTCTTCCAACTCTTATGATTCTATGATTCTATCTTGAACAAATTGCTTCCAAGAACACATGGCTGTATGTTTTTAATTTGCTGCTTTGCTGTTTATGACATCCACCCTTTTATTTTTTTGGAGCATTCATTCTGAGGTGAAAATTGACTGCTTAGGTTTTTGTTAAAGCAATCTATAAGAAATATAATACTGACCAGCCAAATTATTTTATGCCTCCAAGGATGGAGATCTCCCCTACCCTACCCCCCGAACCCAAAGCATCCGCTATTTGTAAGAGTTATGTAAAGTGCATACCTTCTGACATGACACAGCCCCAATCAGGGATGCCATCTTCTGGCTCTGCAGAAGTCACATGACCCACGCAAGATCTTGTGTCCCCCATAAGCACTTTTTTGGCCACACCATCCAAAAACATGTGTTTTGGGGAGCCATGAAAAATCACAGCCTCCAATAAAGGACTTTTCTCAGGGTAGCGAACCTGCATGGCGCTCCAAAACGCAGCCTAAAATCGCACAAGATCACAGTGGCCATTTGGGCCATTGTCCTCTCATGAGAAAAAACAGGATGTACCATTTTTTCCAGGGCAGTTGACAGGTATGAAAGTGGGAGATCCTCTTAATAATAATAATAATAATAATAATAATAATAATAATAATAATTTATTATTATTATTTATACCCCACCCATCTGGCTGGGTTTCCCCAGCCACTCTGGGTGGCTTCCAACAGAAATACTAAAATACAATAATTTATTAAACATTAAAAGTTTCCCTAAGAATGTTATATGATTAAAAGTTGTGCTTGTGCTGTGGGAGCTTTAAAAACAGTCTCATAATTTTTATTATAATTGGTGTGTATGTGAATCTCATCACATTCCACCATCATACTGGAAACAATGATATAATTTCAGCTGATCAGATCTGAAATATGCCTCTCCCACTGTAAATCACTGTTCTTTGTTTTCGGACTACTAGCTGAGCCTTGTAACTGCTTTTTCTGATATATATATATATATATATATATATATATATATATATATATATATATATATATATATGTTTTCAAATTATTATGGAGCCACAGGGACAAGTAAACAATAACAAAAAATCAATAATATATCCAACTAAAGGCAGGGAACACAAAACGTAAACATATAAAATCATAACACCTATTCTAAAATCATGACAACCATATTTCTCTAGACAGTGGAGGAGAGATACCTATAAATCTGAAACTTAACTCTAGGAAATAAAATCCCATCATGCTGACTAAAAATGATCAGGATCTTCCTGTCCTTTAGAGACTTGTAACCTGTGTGTTGTTGTTTCTCTGCTGTAACTAAATTCTAGGGAAATTCAGTGATTTCTTTTTCTCACACCTTTTCCCAATTGTCTTGTCACCCTGACCTCCTTGGGAAGGGAAGGATAAATATTCATATTTATATTCATATTCATATTTTTGTTGTTGCTGCTGCTGCTGCTGTTATTGTTCCCTCTTCCTAGAAAACAAGAAACCTGCTTTAATGGCATATTTTTCTATCCTAAGTCAATTTGCTTATGTTTTTGGGTGGTAAAATGTCTCAAAAAAGAGCCAGATCTGGCATGTCAGAAGAGGGACACATATCTACTTCCTTCAGCTAGTTTTTGTTTGAAAAGCCACATTCGACACTCTCCCCACCCAATATCTTAACATTGGCTGGAACAAACAACTGCACCTTGGGGGAGGGGGTGTCAATTTTGTGGGGTGGGTTTTTTCATGCCAGGTGGTTTTCATTGATAGAAGAAAAGCTAGAAATAGTCGTGGTTGTGCCCAACAAAGTAATCCTGTTACTGCAAGACCCTCTTCCTGTGCAATGGCACTTCCTACCCTTCTTCTCTTCTCACATGCCCCCACCTGTTTAGAAGTTTACTCAAGTTCTCCACCTGCACTAACAGGACAACAGATATCTGAAGAAGTGTGCATGCACACGAAAGCTCATACCAATTACAAACTTAGTTGGTCTCTAAGGTGCTACTGGAAGGAATTTTTTTTATTTTGTTAGGACAACTTGGTTGAATACAATCCTACGTGACTGAGATTTCAGGGCATTGTTTACCACCTTGGAACTGGCAATAAATTGGGAAAGCTGTGTTGTCGGTCTGCTCCTGTGTCAATTCTGCAATGAACAGCAACCCCATTTTCTTGGGGAAAGCTTTTTAAATTGTACTTGAATATAATATAATACTTGAATACCCTTCAGCCTTCTGCTTCTCTCACCCCTTGCTAAACTCAGCAGCAGTACAATTAGCTTTAATAGCACCGACCACTTGCATTCCTCCTTGTCATTAAGGAAAGTCATATCTGCATTTCTTTGGATTCACGGTGAAATGCTGTATATCTTTTGAACGTTTAGGGTGGAGAGGAGAAAGAAGACGTCATCGACTGGCAACAGAAGGCTCAATTACCCTACAAGTAATGCCTGAAGGATCTTTGGTTTCTCCTTTCTTTTAAACATGCTTTTCTATTTTAATCTCTTTCTAGATGAAGTACCAAGAACATCTTCTTCACTTGTTTCTTTCCTTCCCGTCTACTGTTCCCCCCCCCCCCTGTGAATTTTTCACTGTACTGCGAAATGCCAACAAATACTAAGTGGATATTTAGCAGAAGCAGCAGAACTCTGTAAATCTTTTAAGAAGATATTGCTTTAAATCTGTATCTGTATAGATACATTTGTAAATATATTACATTTAGTTTAAATGCTTGAGAGCTTGAGATCAGACCCCATTCTGCAGTAGGAATGATTTACGCAGATTATTCATTAACTAACGAATTCACTTACAGTGGTACCTCTACTTACGAATGACTCGACTTACGAATGTTTCTACTTACGAATGGAGCTCCATCCGCCATCTTGGATGCTGTTTAGATAGGATTTTTTCTACTTACGAATTTTTAGATAGGGTTGCTTTAGACAGTTTAGACAAATTCATGGTGGATGGGTCTATCAATGACCATTAGCTATGATAATTAACCAGAGCACCCCTGTTAACTGCAGTAAAGCTCTCAATACTAGATAAAGAAGATGTGCAAAGACTTTTGCCTTAAACCCCTTTTGTGGCTTTATAGGAGGCATTTGGATGGTTACTGTTAGGAGCTCAACACTGGGTTAGAATAGATGGACCTTCAACATGATCCAGCAGGACTCTTCTTGCACGCTATACAGTATGGTGTTCCCTCCCTTCTGCTGCCTACTTCTATTGCTCATTCTTCAATTTCACACTAACTTCACAGATCTCACTCTATCTAGGCATGTTAAAATTAGTGACCAGATGCTGTAGATTTACAAAAGCACTATACATAACCAGCTGTGCCATATAAATCCCAAGCTTTTCTTTTTTTCTTTTTTAATCATCAAGCTGTAGTTTGTTTGTGGTGTCTCATTTTTCCATCAGCTAGACATTCCGGTTCACACTGCCTGTTTATTTGTTGGGACTGGATATAAATTCCAGTTTATTGATGTATGTGTCCTTATCCAGAATGTAAACTCGCTGTAACGAAGTTATTGTGCATTGCCTAGGAAGACACGTCACACCAAGACATTCCTTATGGCTTGCCTTGGTTATGTGAAGAACTGCTGTGAGCAGTTGCCATTAACAGTCTAAAATGAGGGACTCCTCAGCTACACAGAGGGGAAAGGCCATATCTCTGAGACTGATGGTTTATTTTGCATGCAAAAAGTCCCAGATCCAATCCCTGGTATCTCTACTATGAATGAGAAAAGTTTGCCCACAATCCCAGAAAGCCACAGCTGGTTTCAAATTAAACTAGACGGACTAGGGATGGTGGGCCTTTGTCACCGCCCCAGATGTTGTGGGACTAGTGGGAGTGGGGTCCAACATCTGGAGGGCCCCAGGTTCCCCATCTCTGAGATAAACCAATGGTGTAAATCTAAATAGATAGAGGTTAGTTAGGTGCACATGGTCCTCATTGAAATCAGTAGGGCGTAATTCAGCTTCCCCACTGATTTCAATGGGGCCTAAATTCAGCTAACATCATCTGGATTCAATCCATAGATATGCACTGTCCATAGATATGCACTAGCTTTTTCAAAGGTTCTCTGGGTACACTCGAAAGTGACAGCAGTAACACATTTATATCTCGAATGCTCGGATGAGTAGAATCTCAGGTTGTTCCAGACCACCTGGTCTGCTTGCACAAAGTTTGCAAGGAGGATATACAAAGTTCATTGCTTACTGAGCATTTGCATAGCTGCCAAGTTATCCCTTTTTTACAGGGATTTTCCCTTATGCTGAATAGGCTTCCTCGCGAGAAAAGGGAAAACTTGGCAGCTATGCATTTGTTATGCTTTGTGCTTTGTACATGGGGACAACATTTGCCTGCCTCGAGTTTACAAGGACCTCACTGGTTTTCCAAGAATTCTTGAAGATTATAAATGGAAGCTCTGAGGTGGCACCCACAAGCTCCTTTAGTTCTCTTGGGTGCAGTTCATCTGGCCCTGGAGATTTGAATTCATTGCAGCTTCTCCATGGCAAAGTGGTGGGATGGGTGGAGAGAGGTGTGGTGCGTGGGAGGGAGATCCTAACCCTTCCTTTTCCATTTCCCCCTGACATTTCAACCCACAGATCCACAGATTGGCACTTGTGGCCCTCAGTGCTATTCTTAAGAGGTTTCCCTTCCCATAGGTAAAGCATTCCTGAATACTTTTGGCAATTCCATGTCAGGAAAGAATGGCAAGAAAATTAGTTCAGAAGACCATCTTGGCTGTGAGTCCTGTGGGACCTGCTCCTTGCCTTGCAGGCCTTTTCCTACCTGGCCTGGGAGGGAGGGGCCCTGACTGACTCCACCTCCCAAAGCAGAGGCTGCTGAATTTGGGCTGGGGTATTTGGGGGATGTTGTTGGGTGTTGAGGTTTGTATCTTTATATCTTATTTCAGAACTTCTTGTGCCTTGTGACAGTTTAGTTGTGCCATGTAGCCCAGAAAGTGTATTGTGTTGGTGCTGAGCACCTGCCGTCATTGACTACTTTTGTTATGTTGTAGTTATGATTCCCCCCCTTCATGTTGTAAACCGCCTTGCGCATGGTGTGAACTGTGGAAAGGCAGCATAAAAATAAAATTACGTTGAGCTCCCGTTGCTCGGTCCCAGCTCCTGCCAACCTAGCAGTTTGAAAGCACGTCAAAGTGCAAGTAGATAAATAGATACCGCTGTGGCAGGAAGGTAAACGGCGTTTCCATGCGCTGCTCTGATTTCGCCAGAAGCGGCTTAGTCATGCTGGCCACATGACCCGGAAGCTGTCCTATAGAGCAAGATGAGCACCGCAACCCCAGAGTCGTCCGCGACTGGACCTAACGGTCAGGAGTACCTTTACCTTTAGCACCTAGTTATGCCTTTCTTCTCTCTGTACCATCTTCCATTAACAATGAAAGCACCAGAGCAATAGGATGGGGGGTAGGTGAGGGAGAGAAACCTAGTCTTGGCAATGGTATCTGTCTGAAAAAGGAGGGAGGTTGAATGGCAGGCACCTGATGGGACAGACCAATATAAACAGACTTTAGATTTCTTTACTAGCCCCTTTTCATGAGCCAGTGCCTTGGCATCTGCTCCCAAACTGTTCCCAGCCTGTTCGAAAAAACTGACCTGCATATAGATTGGCCTTAATGACCAAATGTTTTAGAAATTCATTGCACAGGAACAGCTGAAATCAGTTGATTGGTTTGAACTTTATTGTGTGCACCTTGATTCCCAGATCAGTAGTAAAGGGGAAGGTCAGCTGGTAAACATTTGAACGTTAAAAAAAAAAATATTAGAGGAGAGATGAGTTTCTACCCATTCTATCCTGCTGTTTCTGTTCTGAGATGCAATTGGAATGAAAGAGACATTTCCTAATTTCTCGAGGCTTCCGTTTCATTCCCTTTGAGGCTGCCTGTCTGCCAGCCAGATCCAAGATGGGTACCCTTCAGAAAAGAAAAAACTGGTGTCTTCTAGCCTAAGATCTGCTTTCAATCCTATTCTTGCAAGCAGGGCATCTAATCCCTCTGTAAGGGTAGATAGGGTGATTCGCCTATAGCATACAGGCAGAAGCCTAGTAGTGCCCCTGGAAAAGACAGGCACTTTTTCACCTGGGACCTTCTTATGTCAATATCAGGAAGCTGGCTAAATACAGTCCATACTGCCCCCCACATTCACCCCACAGCCAGTATGGGCAGGTGAGTGAATCCAACATGAACCCCATGGGCCCCAGGTTGCTTCTCTGTTCACACAAGGGTGACATCATCATCATTATTATTATTATTATTATTATTATTATTATTATTGTTGCCCCAGACGTTCTGGGTGGCTTGCAACAAAATATCAGAAACACAACATTAACCAACTGCCCCCTCCATCTGCAGCCCCTCACAGCATTCACAAGGGGTCTTGGAAGCAAGTGTTTCAGGAGTGCATGCTGACCATAGAGGGGAGGGAGGAAAGCCATGGAAGGAAAATTGGATCCAAGTTCATCTGTACCAAGTTGTCTGCAAACAGCCCTGTCCCCAGTACACGATGATTCCTGGAATTGGTGGCTAAGTCTTCCTAGCCAGGATTGGGTTGATTCATTAGCTGTGACAGACAAACCATTGCGACCTGCAAGTGATACGGCATGGAGTCCTATTAGCAGCCTTAAAGTTCCAGGCTATGGTAAAAAAAAAGCACATGATACAGCAACCTTGCTGAAATGTGATCAGTAGCTCAATGAGAGACTTTTTGGAGGCCCCAATGTATGTTCCACAGGACAGAAATTTCACAGATCAATAGATACGGTGTGGAGCCTTGTGATCCTTCTCCTTTTGTTATGTTCATTCAATAATAATAATAATAATAATTTTAATTTATACCCCCCCATCTGTCTGGGTTCCCCCAGCCACCATGGGCAGCTCCCAACAGAATACCAACAACAACAATTAAAAAATGATAAAATATAATACATTAAAATCTTCCCTAAACAGGACTGCCTTCAAATGTCCTCTAAAAGTCAGATAGTTGTTTATTTCCTTGACATCTGATGGGAGGGCGTTCCACAGGGTGGGCGTCACCATCGAGAAGGCCCTCTGCCTGGTTCCCTGTAGCTTCGCTTCCTGCAGGGAGGGAACCACCAGAAGACCCTCGGTGCTGGACCTCAGTGTCTGGGCTGGAGACGCTCCTTCAGGTATACTGGGCCGAGGCCATTTAGCACACTTTGATTTGTGCTTGGAAACGTACTGGGAGCCAATGTAGGTCTTTCAGGACCGGTGTTATATGGCTATATAGGCTTAACTCGTCCTTTATGGAACTTTCAGCATCCCTCGTTAGTTTGAAATTGTGACTGGTCATTTTGGCATCAAATGGCACCCAACACCATAGTGCCAGAGTAGCAGTAACTCAGAACCTGAGTGGTGCTTTGGCAACTGGCACCAAGGCGAACTGCACCAACCCTCCTTCCACTGAAGTTCATGCCAAACTCTGGGTCACATTTTTTGCAAATCCAAGTCACAGGATTATTTTCTGCCAACTTTCAAGAAAATGCATGAAGTTCACTGTAGCTCAAGCTACCCAAGCATGACAGCACTAATAATGATGTTTTAATAGTGTCGACTATACTAAAGTTTGCTGAAATCTGATATGTGACACGAGCAAATATGAGCAGCAGCATCACCCTTTTTAATAAAAACCATTACTTTAATGAGGAACTCCGTTTTACTTTACTGATAAAGACTAATGTCTTTTAAATGTGACATTATAGTGCCTGTGTTTATAATTTGAATTGTAACCAAGTTCCTTCTGATCTTTTCTTTCAGAATGCAATAATACCATGTGTTTCAGTAACCAGCTAATTGGATGAAACTGGTCGTCGGTGGTTGCTCCCATTCCATCGCACAATATTAAATGTTTTCTGTTCCTTTCTTTCTTTTCTTTTAAATGCATCTTTAACCTGCTTGCACACATTTTTGGGTTATGATGACTATCCTGGATCCGCTTAACAAGATTCACATTGTTTGGAGGGAGGGAAGGAGAAAATTCAGCTGTTGACTTCACCTAGTTTTTAATGAAATCAAGCCCAAAAGAGGCTTCATAAACAAATAACAATGTTTGGAAAATAGAGGAACTCATTTCCTTTGATAGGTTGGAAGGAATTTAAACGAATCTGTGTTTATAATTACTGTCTAGTTTATTTAGCGCGAAAGAATCTACTTGTTACCATTTATAAATAAACAGGCTGGGATTGCTTTCTTATCCCGCAGCAGTTCCATTATGGTTTATTTTCCTTTTTTCCCTTTCACTACACAGGCCTCACTGTACACTTTTAATGCTTGGATTCTGTTTTTGTTCAATTACAACATATTCCAGTACTTTAACAAAGTTATTTTTTTAAAAAAACAACCCTTGGACTATTTTACAAAGTTTGCACCTTGTCATTATCTTTCCTATTAAAACACTTTGACTCCTAAAAAAGAAAAAGACACTGTTGTTGCTTAAAAATAGTTTTGTGGCATGGGGTTTGGGGGGGGGGAATCTGTTGTCCATATTTCAGTACTTGGTAAGTCACCAAAGATATCATTTTTCTTGGCACAAGTTTTCACGGGCAAAGTTGCTACTGCTAGTTAATCGTAAACCCAAATCAAATTAACAGACTTTGCAGGCTCTGTCTGCTACCAATGTAGGATCTTAACATGAATTGTAAATTGGGCATTTGGACCACCTAAACAGATGAAGCCAAGCTACTAGAAAAAGTTGGGCTTAATTTTAGCACTTTAGCACGATTACTCTTATAAGTCATCATGATATTTTCAGATCTGAAACCATTCTGTAAATCTACTTACGTTTTGCAAACAGAGAAGTAATGGTGTGCAGCTCAAACTTTTAAAGAAGCATTTTAAACGTTGGTTGAAAAGAAAACTATATCAATCCATATCTTTGTCGTATTGTGCTGAGTGTAAAGGTTTAGAATGAAGCAAGTGAATAGGTTCAAACATTCATCACTGCATCATCCTTCCTTATTGCTCCCTCCAACCAAGTCTATGTGTCTGCTTTGCATAAGCTTCTAGAAGGGACAGTGCAGGCATGGCAAGCATTTGTGTCCATCAGCTCATCCCAGGTGACCTCTGATATTATAACAATGATGCAGGAAAGAACACATGCAGCAATAGTGTCCACATGACTCAACTAATGCCAATCATGCCAGGCTGGCTGGGAACAACGAACAGGGCCTTTTCAGTGGTGGCCCCATGGCTGTGAAGCTCCCTCTTCCAAGATATATAATGTGCACCTTCCTGCTAGTTTTACATGTTGTAAGTGGTAATAGCGGTAGCCATAATAAAAATAAAAATAAAAAATATATTCCACACTTCCAGGGCAGAATAATTATAATAATAACCTAGCACCTAGCAAACAGCTGTGGATATGAAGAACATATATCTATTCTTTATTTGCTTAAAACTCAAACATTTCCCCCAGATTTTCAGACCAGGAAAACTATAAGGTCACTCTTAACTTCAAGTTTCTCATTGGATTTTTGTCACATTGCAAAATAGCCATGCTTATGTTTTAGACTGCAATGATCTTTAGTGTCATTGTTTATTTAATACACCATGCAGTTTTGCAATTATTTTCAATTATCCTTGATTTTAGATTTCTCTGACGGAGAACCTTTTTTTAAAAAAATTGCCTACCTCATTTTTTAATTTTTAATTTTGTTGGCTTCTGGTTCCAGAGCATGAAAGTATCGAGACTTAGAATAGGCACAGGGTACTCAAAGGTCAGAAAGGGGATGGGGACCCTGGAGACTTAAGTCCTATAAAAGAATGTGGAAGTAGTGGGACATGTTTAGCTTGGAAAAGCAAAGTGTTTGGAGCAGTATGATGGTCCTTCAGATATTTGAAGATGGCTGTCGCAGAGATGATGAAGCAATTTTGTTTTCTGTTACTTCAGAGGGTAGCATTTGGAACAGCTGGATTCAAATGATAAGAAAAGGGGTTCAGAATAAATGTTAGGAAGTACTTCCTGATGGGATGAGCTTTTTTTCACAGTGGAAGAGAGGGCCTCAGAAAGTGATGAGCTCTCCTTCATTAGAGGTTTTGAAGCAGCAGCTGAAAGGCCACACATCAGAGATGCTATAGCAGTGATTTCTGGCACCAGCTGGATGACCTTTGAGGTCAGCTGGGACACTATGATTGTATGGTGCTAACTGGAGATCAGTTCCCTTTAAAAACTTGGATTTTAGAAATACTCATTTTTCCCCCCTCACAAACTCTTCATTGTTCCTAGAAGAATGTGCATGGAACCAGGATGTGAATTTAGCCTTCTTTTGGAAGTCTCGTAAAATCTATTGGTCATTTATTTTCCATAAAGTCAATAAATACATCTTACTATTTAGAAATGTATAAAGCAGTAAGCACCTTCCAGATGTGGCTGCAGACTGAATCAGAGAAAACGGCTCTGTTCTAGGAGAAGGAAAAACTGTTGACATTTCTTTGAAGTATAATCTCTTTTGTTTATTTGGGTTTTAATAGTTTCCAGAAGTCTGCTGCATATTTTTAAAGTGATGTTTCTGGCATACCTGTTATTTCCTCTGAAGTTTATGAGAGGTATTTGTTGCGTCCAACACATGCTGTCTTGCCTGCTGTACTCCTAAAAGTTTTCTCGTATATTAATAGAGATAAGTCAATGAACGAGAATTATAAGGACAGAATCCTGCCCAAAATCACAGGTGCAGGCCTTTTCTAAGTATCAGAATATTTCTCATTACAAATGTCAGATATGAAGTTTGCCATTATTTAGGTTATTACCTCTATGGTTCACACGTGTTCAGATTGCATCCTGACTTCCAAGGCATCCTGAGGTATTGAAAAACTACCTCACATCCTTTTCTTGGACAAGGTGATGGAGAGGGTGATAGTTGCAGGCGTGTCCGAATGAGGCCAAGTGTCTAGAGCCATTTCAGTCTGGCTTCAGGCCATGGTAGGGCCCTGAAGAAGCCTTTGTTTAGTCATTTAGTCGTGTCTGACTCTTCGTGACCCCATGAACCATAGCACGCCAGGCACTCCTGTCTTGCACCGCCTCCCGCGGTGGGGGAGGAAGAAGCCTTGGCCACCTTGAATTATGACCTTTATTGGGCGAGAGATGGGGGAGTGCTAGCCTGTCGGTTGTCCTCAAGCTCTCAGCAGCTCTTGAAGCTAGCATCATTTCTGAGTGGCCTGTACTCTGAGACCAACTGGAGAAGATCTGCTCATGATCTCACCAAAAGTCATGCCTTGTGGTGTGGTGACTTGAGACAGTACCATCTCAGTGGCAACGCCCTGACTTTAGAATTCTGTCCCCGGAGAAGTATAGTTGTTCCCCATACTGATTGTTTTCCATGCTGTCAAATTTCAGATATCATCTAGAAACATTTCTGTTCACCTGGTTTTGGGGACATGTTTTGGTTTGGGTTTATTTTATTTTATTTTTGCTCTGGGCTTTTTTTAACAGTGATATTATTGCGTCACATTATATATTTTTATTTTAGTTGTCCTTTTTTCATTATTAAGCACCATTGCTGTACTTGTTATTATGTTGTTCACCACCTTGGGCTCCACTGAAAAGAAGAGTGGTATATTGATAAAATTACAAATACCAATACAGTGGTACCTCGGGTTAAGAACTTCATTCGTTCTGGAGGTCCGTTCTTAGCCTAGTCTCGACTAGGGCCAGGGCCTTTCCAGTACTGGCCCCAACTTGGTGGAATGCTCTTTCACAGGAGACCAGGGCCCTGCGGGATTTTCATCTTTCCGCAGGGCCTGCAAGACAAAGCTGTTCCGCCTGGCCTTTGGGTTGGATTCAGTCTGACCCCTATGTTTTCCTCCCTCGTGGTTTTGATTTATGGACTACTTAAAATGAGGCTGCATTTTCAATTTTAATATTGTATTTTAATCTGTATTTTAATTAATTGTTTTCTTTTCTTTTATGTCTTATTGTAATTTTATTGCTGTTGGCCGCCCTGAGCCCGGTTTTGACTAGGGAGGACAGGGTATAAATAGAAATTTATTATTATTACCGGTATTATTATTATTAACCTGAGGTACCACTTTACCCTCTGCCACCATGCCACCGTCGCACGATTTCTGTTCTCATCCTGAAGCAAAGTTCTTAACCCGAGGTACTATTTCTGGGTTAGCAGAGTCTGTAACCTGAAGCGTCCGTAACCTGAAGTATCTGTAACCTGAGGTACCACTGTAATAATTTGTAATCTAACACAGAGCAGAAAATACCCCTGAAGCCCTATGTCCCATTTGTCACCCTGCTTTCCCTCACACACTCTTATTATTCAGGTGAAGAGGAAAGGAGAAAGGCCGATAATATGTGGGCTTCCTCCTCTTTATGCCTGTGATAAGAACACAAGAATTACTATCTTCCATGTAGTTGTCAACTCCTTTTTAAAAGCCATCTAAGCTAAGGGCCATAATGGCAATTAGGCATTGTGAAGGAAAGTACTTCTTCTTTTTCTTAATTCTGAATCTACCACCAATAAAGTTAGCCAAATGACCCTCAAGTCTACCATAATTAGACTGTAATAGATGTAAACGTCTATTAAATTTCCACCTGCCGATTTGTTGCCAACGAGCCTAGTTTCCAGAGATCCTTTGGGATCTCAGGTGGGAACTTTTTTTATTCTTGTAGATTGCCACATGGGAGGTGCAATTTTTTCTTACATTAAACAGCAGCGCTTAAATCTGCCCTCATTGTGTTCTTCATTTCTGAGGACAATTGCCCTCCAATGCCTGGTATGTATGTATGTATGTATGTATGTATGTATGTATGTATGTATATGTATGTAAATCCACAGCATGATTGCTAATCACATAATTTGTCAAACATGCAGTCAGACCCTCAAAGAATGCTGCTAGTTCAGTGTGCCATCGTGACTTCTCTGTACAGAAGTGTTCTCAAAAATCCAGTGTGTCCTTCAAACCTCATTGGACTCTTCCTCAGAATTCAAGAGATGCTACATGATGAAATGAGCTAGTTGTCTTCCTATCTCCCAACCTGCTAAATGTGTTCCTCTTTTTAAGTATCTTTGGCATGCTTCCTTTCATTTATCTCATATTTATGCAACAGTCACAGTCATGTTTTTGGACGGCTGTGGACTAATGCTATTGATTCCTATGGGCTCTATGATCCTGTCTGCATGTCACAGTAAACTGGTGTGGTTGGTGGGGATCTACAGAGCACATGCCAATCATGGCCTATTAGGGGATCCAAATTGGCCTACCAAGCCATTTTTCCAAACCCACACCCAGCCATCACCGGACATCACTGGTAGTTATCAGCTGGTAGATGGGAAGACAGGGTTTAATCCTGCACTGACCGTGCAGCCCAGTTTCTATCCTAAGCAGCAAGACTCAGGGCTTATCCACACTTCCTCTTATCCCACTGCTTTCCCCTGGGGAAAACCGCTCTTTAGAGTTCAATGGAGCAAACAGCAATTTGGGTTTTCCCAGATTGCCATTCATTCCGATTGGTTGCTAAAGAGCAGGTTGGGACCCGTGCTTTCTAGGCATGGCACAAGCAGAAGTCTGGACAAGCCTTCGGGCTGGAGGCTGGTGATTTAAACTGGCAAGCGAGAGATTGCTAAAGGCTTTTGCCGGCCTTTGCTGGTCTTACCCACCCCTTTGAGGTCTCAGTGATATTGGGCTTAAAAGGGAAATGAGAATCCTTCCTCTTCCTGCCCTTTTAAACCCAATCTCACTGGGGTTCTCAATTACTTTGCACATCTCCAGCAGGCAATGGCTGCCTTCTTGCCCTTCTGTTCCCAATGGGGGGGGGGGACAGAGGACAAGCTTTCTTTTTCTCCAAAGAAGGAGACGAACAAAGCTTCCATCCCAGCCGCGTAATGGAATGGAAAGAAGGAAGGCAGCAGGGTTGTGAAGTGATCACTGCTGATATGTGAAGCTCCAGAAAGAAGCTCTTTCTTGGGATTCCTGCAGCAACAGCAACGGGTTCTACAAAGGTGAGCAGGGTTGGCTTCCTGTAAAAAGCACAATGTGTTAATGACATTACATGATTGGCAGGTGTGCATTGTGAAACTATAGAACTCCCTCCCTCAGTTGGCCACTAACTTGAGTGGCTTTAGAAGAGGATTAGACAAATTCATGGAGGAGAGGGCTATTGATGGCTACCAGCTATGATGGCTATGCTCTACCACAAAGTTGGAGGTGGCCATGCTTCTGCATAACCAGTTGCTGGAAACCACGGAAGGGGAGAGTTGCTCATGTGCCCAGGTCCTGCTTGTAGGTTTCCCACACACATCTGGTTGGCCATTGTGAGAACAGGATTTTGAACTTGATGGGCCATTGGCCTGATCCAGCAGGCTCTTCTTATATATTGGTTTTTTTTTTAACTATTTGAAGCGTAGTTAGAATCTGAATTCTTTTCACGATTACGTCTTTGCTTAACAAGTGTTGTTTCTTTTTCAATGTAGATCTTGATGTCAAGGCATGTCATAGAGCCTCAGACAGGCAGGTCCCTTAGTTTCAACCCTGTGGTAGGTAAGCCACAACGAGGAAACTTTGACTTATTCTTTTAATAATTATTATAATTACGAGTAAGTGTTAAACTAGTAGCTTTTTAAAAAGAACTCTTCATATAAAAGTTGAACATAAAAAATCATTACAAATGAACTAAGTGGCGACAAAAGGGCTGACGTTGAAAAATGAAAATTATTTTGGAAGGTAAATGAACATTTTTATAAATATACACATACACACACAAGAGCTTGTAGCATTTCATTATGATTTATAAAGCGTGCTGCAGGAGAATACAATTTAATTTGATTTCAGATGTTAAGACTTGTTGTTGCCATACTCCAGGAAGCGATTGTTTTATTCTGCTAAAACAAACACACTTGGGAGCACAAATTTCTCATTCAGACAAATCAATAGGTTTTGCTACCTTTAAGAATGTGCCACCTTGCTAATAATGTGGCTGTTAAATAAAATAGCTGCATATGCACAAAAAGTATCTTGGATTTTAAAAACACATCATTTAAACATAGCCACTCATTATAGGTGACTTTTTTATTTCTAGCACCAGGAAAATTGGTGTTTTTGCATAGAAGTATAAGGCAACTGAAAGTTTAAAAATTGAGGAAGTGAGAGGCAAAGGCTGGGCACTTCAAAGTGTGAAGGCAGCATGCAGGACTAAAAAGAAAAAGGCAACTTGGATGGCTTTAATAAAGGATTAGAAAGATTCAACGAGGATGAGGCTAGCCATGGCTGTGTCTTACTTCCATTGGCTGTGGCAGTTTGCCTCTGAACACCTATTACTGGGTTCACAAGTACGGAGAGTGCTGTTGTACTGCTTTGGGGCATCCAGTTGGTCACTGTGAGAACAAGAGGCTGGACTAGATTGGCCACTGACCTGATTCAACAGGCTCTTACATAGAATTATAGCAACCTTCGTTTCTCCCTTCATCATCATCTACTTGCATTATCTAAACAGCTACAAAAAAGTGGGCTTCCTTTTCTGCATCCTTGCAACTCTTTCTTAGTTCCCTAGTACCAGGGTATCCTTTTCCCTCTGAACTGTCAATATACTTGGGAAATTTGATCTTTATGAATTCCAATATGAACTGCCCTGATCTACGTCTGCCAGCTTAATTTTCAGATCACAACGGAGCTATCAGCTGGCTTTCACACTTTCCAAATGTTCTGATGCAGCTCTCAGCTCAAATAGCCAATCAAAATATGTTTAATGCTTATTTTGAGAGTAAACATGTTTAGAAAGTCGTATTTTGAAATCCAATATATTTAGAAAGGCAGATTTTGAAGGGAAATGCATTTAGAAATGCATACTTACATGTGTTCTAAAATGGGATTTTTTTGTCCAGGGTTTTTTGTTCGTTTTGAGAATAATGTAGAGGGTAACGCAGAAGCAGGGAGAAACCAGAGTAACAGATGAGCAAAATGGACATGGACAGGCAATAGACTGATTCATTTGCCCATATGCTGAGATCATCAGCTATAGCCCTGCTTCAGGTGTCTCCACCTCCAGAAGGCAAGTGCATGCTCCATCACAGTGGGTAGGTCTGCTCCCAACTGCAAAGGTGGGCACCTGGTTCTAGGTAACGAGACTGCAACGTCCTGTTCAGTTGCTGCCATCTCCTGTTACACCTCCCCACTTGGCTGCTCAAACCCTCCCCAGCCTGCACTGAGGCTCGTCACTCTGCAGGAAGGTCAGGGTGACTAAAATCCTGGTGGAAAGGGGATTTCTGCCCTTCTCCATCCCAGGTTCCCATCAGTCAGGCCTCCTCCTGTATCTCCCCCCCCCCTGTACCACAGCCTGGCATAGGAGCCAACTCCTAGGGTCCGTGGGGGCTTCAGTCCCCACTATAAAATATTTGATGGGCCATTCCCATTCAAATGATGTGTGTGCACTGTGTCATGTGATCAGTTATGTGGGGCAGGGCTTACCTGGGCCCCCACAATATTTTATTCAAGTTGGCACCCCTGCAGCCTGCAATCCAAACCTGATTCTGACAACACTGCGAAGCTCGTGAAAGTTGGGAGGTGAGATGGAAGCTGGTTACCTACATGGAAGAGTATTCAATTTTGGGGATTTGCTAACGTACAGAAGAATTTTCCATATCCGCAACTTGTGCTAACAGACACGATGTATTTCATAGGGCAAATCTAGGCTTCCTATTGGCTCAGGCTGGAAATGCCATCACTTTCGCTGGAACAAAATCCACTACATCCCAACTTTAGCTTAACTGTTTTGTGCATTGGGCCATATTTGTATGCCAGGCACACCACAGGAGAAAAGCATCAAGGCAATGGATGATGGAACTTGACAGGCATTACACAGAAGATTTAAAAAAATCCTCAAAGGGGCTCCTTGGTGTAGAAATCAGTGGTGGAAGATCTAGCAGAGGATCTTTGGTTTTAAGGGTCAGATGCATGTCCAAACAATCCCTGTTACAAAATTATTGAAATGATGCTCCTCAAACGTTTCCTCTAGGTAGCTTTTTCAAGATCAGCACTGGTGTTCATGTGTTTTCCATTAAGGAAGTCTGTGGTTACCTTCCTTATTCTGCTGGACTGGAAAAACATAGCTAATATGGTGTGATCTGGAGAAAGCTTTGATGCAAGAGCTTTACAAATAAA
This sequence comes from Zootoca vivipara, assembly GCF_965207765.1. Taxonomy (NCBI): domain Eukaryota; kingdom Metazoa; phylum Chordata; class Lepidosauria; order Squamata; family Lacertidae; genus Zootoca; species Zootoca vivipara. The sequence continues at coordinate 94,271,467 of NC_142584.1, read as the reverse complement.
CCTCCAGATGCCATATGGTTTACATCCATCTCTCAATTTATTTCCTATAAATGTCTATTGAATATTCCATTGAACCAACACATGTGAAACTGGAGCTGGAAAAAGAAAGCGAGGTACAGAAATGCTTTGTGGCAGCATGCGATTATCGTATTTCTTTTCCAATATTGCTACCAGCCTTAAACACACGGCAAATTAGTCAAATGCCAGAGTTCTCGACAGTCAGAGGGAAAAGTAAAGAAACAATATTTTAAACCTTGCAAAAACAAACAGCCAGCTCGCTCACGTGTTGTAATGTAACTCTCTCGCAAACTGGTGTTGGCCCTCGCTGCTGCTGGCGTGGGGTGTTTCATATGTTCCGTTCCAGCCATTAGAAAATTAAGAGTTCTGGAGAATTCATTTAGAGCAAGCCGAATGCTATTAAAACATCATAGGGGGGGGGAACAAATATTAGAATGAGAGAGGCTCATAGGTATATTTTTCGCTTGATTGACTCGTGGCTTATATCATCGGCCCTTGCCTTTCTTCAAGTTTCACTTTGCCTTCCAACCCAACTGTAAACATATCAGGGGGATTTACTCAATGGCCCTTTCTTCTGAGAAGGCTCTCTTTTCCAAATATAACTTCCATTACAAGTGGGCCTTCTGAAGGACTATCGAAAGACTTGGTCCCATGTTGAAGTCCTCGTTCGATTTCCCTTCTGTAGCCGTAATTTTATGCACTCCATCTCTAACACTTCAGGCATGAGCTGAAATGAAAGTCAAGGAATAGCCAAAGGGGGGGGGGCAATGTGCTGTGATGCATGAAGAAAGATACAGGAGTGTGAACTTTTTGTAGGGTTTTATTAATGCCTGTCCATCCATTGCTCTGCCACGTGTCTTCCTTGTGGGATTCTGACTTCCTGTGCACTGCCAATCATATCCAAGCATCCTTTGGTTGATTCTCTTGATTTCTTATTACGATGTGTCTGATGTTCAAATTTGACCTCTCTGATAGCTTAGCTAGCTAAGGCCACTCTAGCTACGGATTTAAACATTTGAATGTAGGAGTTTTCAGTCCTGCTCCCTGACTTCTCAAGGGGCCATGCTGACTCCACCCTCTCAAGGCACCATGCCCCCCTCGGCTAAGTCAACATTTATATCAGTATCATTTTAAAAAGCAGCTAAAAAAGCCAATGCAATTCTGGGCTCCATCAATAGGAGTATAGAGTCTAGATCAAGGGAAGTATTAGTACCACTGTATTCTGCTCTGGTCAGACCTCACCTGGAGTACTTACTGTGTCCAGTTCTGGGCACCACAGTTCAAGAAGGATACTGACAAGCTGGAACGTGTCCAGAAGAGGGCAACCGAAATGGTCAAAGGCTTGGAAACAATGCCTTATGAGGAACGGCTTAGGGAGCTGGGTATGTTTAGCCTGGAGAAGAGAAGGTTAAGGGGTGATATGATAGCCATGTTCAAATATATAAAAGGATGTCATATAGAGGAGGGTGAAAGATTGTTTTCTGCTGCTCCAGAGAAGCGGACACGGAGCAATGGATTCAAACTACAAGAAAGAAGATTCCACCTAAACATTAGGAAGAACTTCCTGACAGTAAGAGCTGTTCGACAGTGGAATTTGCTGCCAAGAAGTGTGGTGGAGTCTCCTTTGGAGGTCTTTAAGCAGAGGCTTGACAGCCATATGTCAAGAATGCTTTGATGGTGTTTCCTGCTTGGCAGGGGATTGGACTGGATGGCCCTTGTGGTCTCTTCCAACTCTATGATTCTATGATTTATGCTGTGGGATGCCAGTTACCATAGTGACAGACAGGCCCTGGGTCTGCCTCCGGGTGACTCAGCAACCATTGAGAACTGGTGAAACCATTAGCCAATCAAGAAAAAGAGGGTGGAGTTTAAGTGAGCGGCTGACCGTTTAGCAATAAGATGACAAATTTCCGTCCGGGAGAGGGCAGATAGGGATTGTCTGTGGGCAATAGTCTGACTATGTGTATGGGGTTAGCTAGGCTATATTTAAACAAAAGAGAACCCAATGTAATATATGGATTTAAAACCCCTATTACTCTTTGATGAGCAAAGAACCCATCCCTCAATTGTTTTGGAAGCTGGACGCTTTTCTTCAGATGAAAATTTCTGACTTAACTTAATCTCTCCCCAAAAAACAAGATTAATAGACCTTAAGGTCAGAATAAACCACCATGATTACATCTGACATCTGGCAAAACAAATGGCAAAGAACTTCACCCAGTAATCAATGCATTAAAGCAAATAACACATAGCAGGTAACCTGTGGTATTGGCCCTTTTCACAGAAGTGGAATTAACCTCCAGCCTTTTGGCCCAAAGCCATAAGGGCAAACATCATATTTAGGAAAGTGATCTTTCTGTTTTCCATCTTCAATGGTTGGCTTGAATAAAACAATTTTCTCCTAACCTTAAAAGTGGTAGGAGAGAGATTCAACAGTGTGCATTTTTCTAGAATCTTTTGGACAAAATTTTAGAAATAAACTACAGGGCCACTGGGTACATGGCATGCCGCACTGGTTTTGTAACTCTGATTGGCAAACAGTAGAAGAAGCCTATATGTTTCTGATCCAATGATTCTCTTCTGAAAAACAAAAACCATAGGAAAGCTGTTCTTGGTTGACTTAGTCTTAGATTAAACTCAGAGAATCCAAGGTTGTGCTTTTTTACTACAATAAAACACCACCTTTCATTTCTTGGTGGGATCCCAATTGCCTTTACAGTGTTCTCCTGCCTCTCAGAATGGGGTCCAAGCAAACCGGTTTAGCTTTGAGTTTCATGGCTTTCCCAAGTTCCACTCCAACTAAACACGACGCTACACTGGTCCTGCGTACTTCAGTACAATGAAGCACTACACTGATTTCTGTCCACATTTGATATAATCCCCTTACGAGCATTTCCGCTCAAAATGCACAGTCCTGGATCTCATCAAATCTAGAAGCTGCACACTCCTGGTTGCACATGCATATATAGGGGTTTGGTGCTGGGGGAAAGTATATTTGGAGGTACTTTCTTCTATTTTATAATTCTGTATCATAATGCCTTGGATTAACTACTGACTAGTTGCAAATAACCCATTTTCATGGAAATTGGCAGGGAGTTTGGGCAGTGGAGTACAAACTTGTTCACTCAAACTTGTTCCCAAGCTTTGGGGCAGCACCCATGGAATTGTATAATCCTGTTAAAGTTTTTTAGTATGTTTTAATAATTTCATTATTGTGGTTTGTTTTTTACCTGGTAGGTGATATATAAAAAAACCCTTAACCTTAGCTATCCACCACCTGTCTCTTCCGGGGCATGTTCATCAGCACCTGACATCCTTAGGGTTGCCGGACTCAATAGAGGACAGGACTTCTGTGCCTTTAATTGCCCTGCTCTCTTTTGAGTCTGGAAACCTTAAAGAGAAACCAGCAGACTCTTTGTTTAATTTCCAAGCAAAGGGTCTGCTGGTTTCTCTTTAAGGTTTCCAGACTCAAAAGAGAGCAGGGCAATTAAAGGCACAGAAGTCCTGTCCTGTATTGAGTCTGGCAACCCTAGACATCCTTGAGCAGCTAACTGCCCTCCCCTGCCCCCCCCCAACTTTTTTCCCTGACACATCTCTGCAACAAATATCAGGAAGTAGAATCTAGCCATGTTTTTGATTTCCCACATTGCCTCTGATCTAGCTTTGCTCTGGGTCATTGTGGCAAATTAAAAGGGTGACCGAACTCACCCAACTCTTAAGGTGCTGCCACCAGAGCCAGGCAAACCCGCCAGACCCACTCACAGAAAAAAGGGCCCACCGGAGGACACTTTGCCTAGGACCCCTCAAGCCTGAAGCAGTCCTAGTCTGCCTCCCCACCCCAGCCATTCATTCTATCACAGACCCACCAATGGCTGTTAATCCATGATGTAGACAACAGTGAACTAGATGGACCAATGGGTCTGGCAGCTTCCTATGCTCAAATTGTCTGTGAACCTTCATTAGCTGAGATCCCAAACCTAGTAGGGAGGCCCCTGAAAAGACAGGTGGTGGATAGCTTAGGTTATGTATATGTGTGTGGATCTCTTATGTTGATTAGATGTTATATCAAGGCCATCAATAGAAGAAGAATGGGATGCCGTGGCTGTCCGTTACACATCACATCTTTTCTTATCCCCAAGTTACTTAGGCTTCTGGTTACACACTTGCTGCCTTCCATAGGAATATTGTTGGCAGCCCCTTGACTCTATTTAGGCAGGGTAGGTGTATGTTTCACCTTCTATGCTGGGGTGGTGGTGGGGATGCCTCCAGAGAACAAAAATTCAGGATCACTAGCCTAACATATGGTTAAGCTCCTCTTTTCATTAGCTGTGCAGCTTCATCCTGAAAAGCATCCTTTCAGCAGCCAGGAGGTTTCAAACACTTGAGCCCCAAAATAGGAACTGCCGTAATGATAGTCAGTCATGTAAAATAGCAGATGTAGTTTGAAGATAAAGTAAAGCCCATAAAGGGCAGGCGGGGGGATGGGGAGGATGCACTAAAATAAGGTAACGTAACTGAATTCTTTTCTCTCTGCATCATTTATTTCTGTTCCAGAGGTTGTGGTTGGAAGTCCTGCAATTAACATAGCAAACTTTGATGTCTTAAACAGGAACAATATTCAGGTGTGTTTTTCATGGAGAGGAGAAATCTTGGACTTATTTATTCTCAGCCATGAAAGCTTTTCAAGATACTCCATTGCAGAATATGAAATGGCAAAATACAGGGAGCCATAAAATACAAATAATTTGTCTGAGGTACATCTTTCTCTAGATCAGGACTGGGTTAGTTGGCTAAAGAGCGTCAGACATATTGGCAGCTATGCTATGTTGCACCCCCACCAGCATATTATTGGCTACCATAGTTCTGTCGTTTCTTAAGCACTGTGTCCCTTGAGTTTCCCAGCAGAATAATCACAGGGTCTCATTCAAATGTGTCAGTTGTAATTCCATCTCTCTTCCTAATTATTTCCCAGATTTCTCTAAATCTTGCCTGATCTTGAGCAGATCTCCAACAGCAGATAGTATGCATTTATTTTATTTTATTGGTACGGTATGTCTTATATGGGTTAGATATCGGGTTAGATTTTTTTGAAAGTTTTCATTTGCTGCCACATACTTATTAATATTGTGATCTGTCTTACCTAATTGTTTTTGTTGTCATCGCCATCCTAGTTAAAGAAAGGGGTATTTGGCACCATTAGGGTAGGCAGTAGGCAAAGCAGTAGCAAAAAGCAGCAAGAATGCCTTGTTCCAACTGACTCCCAATGCTTGCAGTCCTACACTATTTCATGAAATGCCCCCCACTCCCAATGGGTGGGTGCAGAGCAGTCACCCAGCTTAACTTGCTCTTTCTAAAAGCACTAGGGAGGCAAAGCAGTATAGCCCCTCAATTACTATTTTTATTTCTTTATTTATCATGTCCTACAGAAGAGTCTCAAGGTGACTTGCAGCAATAAAGTCCATCCAAATCTTCTTCTTTGGCGATCACTCATAGCCGAGTAAGATTGTCTTCCATAAACACAGTTTTAACAACAGTCCATCCAAATACAATCCATACAAATGCACCTTTTGTACTTGTAGGAGCTAGTGTGCTGCAGTGGTCACAGTGTCGGATTAGGACCTGGTAGACTAGGGTTCATGACCTCGGGCCAGCTACCATTTCTCAGCCTTACAGGTTTGTTGCGAGGATAAAATGAGGGGGATGCTATATCCCACCTTGAGCAACTTGGTGGAAAAGTGAACTATAAATGCAAGAATAATAACAAAGGCAACATTTCAAAAGCAATAATGGTGCACTAAAAGAGATCTGCCACTAATAATTTTTTAAAAAACTGCTCTCTCCCACAAACAACATAAGCATGCCACAGGAACCAGAACAAAATGCATTATGTGAAGACATGAACTCATGCACTTGACACTTCCTATAGTGGTGTATACTCTAAGAATAAAATGCAGGTCGTGCATGCTTTGTTTGATTATGGAAGAAAGCCATAGTTTGTCCAGGTGGATCTCAATCATTGACACTTGCCAACTGTTCAGTTTGCCACTGTGTACTAGGCTTCATAGACAGTGTGTGAGATCAGACAAAGCAAGGAAATCACTGGAAGCCAACTGCATAAAATACAGTCATACCTCAGTTTAAGTATGCTTCGGTTTGAGTACTTTCAGTTTAAGTACTCCGCGGACCTGTCTGGAACGGATTAATCCACTTTCCATTACTTTCAATGGGAGAGTTTGCTTCAGGTTAAGTACGCTTCAGGTTAAGTACAGACTTTCCGGAACCAATTGTGTACAGTGGTACCTCAGTTTATGAACACAATTGGTTCCGGAAGTCTGTTCATAAACTGAAGCGTTCATAAACTAAAGCGAACTTTCCCATTGAAAGTAATGGAAAGTGGATTAATCCGTTCCAGACGGGTCCACGGAGTACTCAACCTGAAGCATACTTAACCCGAAGCATGGGTGTAATTGGTTCCGGAATTGGACCAGTGGACCGGTCCCCTGCTGAAAAAAAATGCCAACCTCTGGTCTAGAATGATTCCTGCAGCTGAGACAAAGCCATCTAGTGGAAAGGCAAATTGCAATTTCATATTGTACCAGTCTGGATGTTGGGCTCCTCCTTTAAATTAGACCTTTCTGGGCAAGATAAGCAATTTGTTTTATCTTGGCAATAGCACTTGTTGTAGGCTTCCTTCCCCTGGGTGATCACACACTCCTCTGACATCTCCAGCAATGTATGCAAGGTTTCCTGACCACAATTTAGTGGGGGGAAATGGATGAAAAATGCTTTCATTTAACTGATTAACATTTAATTAACACTGTTAATTAACATAGATTTTACCTTTTTCATCTGAAGTGTAACACTTAACACTGACCTTAACTTTTCAAACCAGAGCTAGGCATTAGGATTGCTGAGAGGAAGTCATGATTGATATTATGCATTATAATCTAGCTGGATGAGATCTAAGCTGAAGTTATGAAGCAATGTGCATTGTACCATATAAAAGTCTAATGATAGTTAATGTTGGTTAATTAAGATGAACACGGAATGGTATTACTTCATCTCATAGGGATATTAGTAGCTAACAAAATATTATTTTAGTTAAAACCACACATACTGAATCACTTCAGACTCTCTCTCAGAAATGAAGCATGAATTGAATTAGATTATAAATTCTAAAACCATATGATAGTCATGGATCCTAGCACAGCAAATGCAAAAAGAAAAGAAAAATGCATCTCCCCTCCAAAAAAGAACCACCAAAACCTAAGAAACATTTATGTAACAGGATAATGGTTTATTATGTGTGAATTAACCAGACAAGTCGGGACGCACAAAGAACGCTTTATTATTTCAAATGGGGTAGCACCCAATCAACAATGTGTGAAACACTCCACAACTGGGGGTGGCTTTAATTCCAGCTATTTCTAACACAAAAAGTGATGTTGATTTCCCATCCTCGCTGCCAAATATTCTCTTTACAGAAACTCTGTGTTCTTCAAATGCAGAGAAATACTCAACTAGTCTTCGTCTCTGCTAGATGCATCTGACATGGCAGGAGACAGCGATATCACTGTGATTACCACACACCAAAGGACTTAGAACAGCTTTCTCCAACTCGTGTGTCCTCCAGATGTTTTGGACTGTAGCCAGCACATCTTGGGAAGGCTGCTTTAGAGCATGGGCAGAGAGGTTTATGATTCAGGCCAGACTGTAGAATCCATTCCAGATCCTGCAATCCACCCCTGGAATCTGGGCAGGAAATAACTGGTTTATTCTATGCTTTGTCAACCCTTTCTGAAGCAGAACCTGATGGCTCTTATTAGGGCCACATACCCACATACGTTGTAAAGCGCTAACACAGGAAGTAACTACTGTACAGCATGAGCTTCTTCTCTAATGGCACGGCACTTTCAGTATTACTTGAGCACTGCAAGAGAGGCACATGGAGAGCATGTGTTGCGGTGGGGCCTAGCAAACTACCCCTGAGTTGCTGGGGTGGGGGCTTTGAGTGGCCACTGTTCTGATTGGACCCAGGCTGTTGTTGGGGGAAAGAGCATGTTTCAATTTCTGAGGGACAGCCAGGGGTATAAAAGGCAAGCACGTGATTTGTTCTTCCTCTTGGCTCTTGGCTGCGTTCTTCGGATCACCCTCCCTCCCTCCCTATGTTTAGGCCTCTCTGTTGACCTTGCTGTGCCTGTCATGGGGTTGTCTGCTTTTGGGGCAGGGGCCTGGTAGGAATTTTTCCATTTGGCTGATTGGCTGGTGCCATCTGGTTTTTGCCTACTGCATAGCAAATAGTCACAACTTGTAAGGCTGGCGGTTAGGCATTGGTTATTTTGTTGTATGAGGGGTTATGCTGACTGTGTTGGCCCCTCAAGTTAATGCCTGTGTGTAGGGGAAATTCCATTCAGGAATACAGGGGCTTGATATGCAATGTCCGTAACCCCCGGTCGGGGGCCAGGGCCGCGTGAGAGCCCCTGGGAGCCTGAAGGGAGAGGGGAGGGCTAGCACACCCGGCTCCCTGTCCCTCCCTGTAGGGTTTCCCCTTGCTGACTTAAGGCTAGTTCTGTCCTTAGGGGACAGTTGGTGAACCAATGCCTACGCAAGCACTCACATATTTTGTATTTTAATAAAGTTGTGGCCAAATTCATGCCAAAAACCCAAAACAAAAATTCTCTCTGTGGTGTGAATTATTTGAGGGGTGGTTTGGGGACCTCGACATGCAACAGTGCCTGCCGCAACCCCACAGAAGCCATAATGGAGGGGATACTTTGGGTGCCTTTGCACTGTCTGTATATTGCGGGATGGATTCAAGAGCATGCTGGCAGATTTAGATTTGCACAACTGAAGTGGATTAAAGTGTCCAGGTGCGACCAAACCACTTTTAACAAAAGAGACCATTTTGCCATAAGGAAAGTGACAGAGTTGCACGAAAAAGTGTGGGGTGAACAAATGGTTAATGGGAAGTTGCATGACCTCCCTCAGATATTACATTCAAATCAGAATGAATGCTCAAGAAAGACCGGCTATAACCTAACCTCTGCATGAGCTTTCTGAGTAAATTGGGATCAATGCGCGATAAACAGCTCACCAGGAAGAATACTAAAAACCTTGTGTCATATTTGTCTCAACATTGCACTGGCACTGAAACCCGAACAGTGTAACCATCAGTGATTCCTGCCTATGATAAAGGCTTGCCACCTCTTGCCAACTTTGCCTAGAAAGCACTCTGGCAAAAAAAAATACAATAAAAAATAAAACTCCTCTGTCAATAGATTCTTGCAAAGCAGAAGGAGGGGGGGAACCTGGGAGATATAAGCCTTCAAAATCATCTCCGTGGCAAGTTTCCATGTGCTTTGAACAGCTGTTACCACCTCCTATTTGCCCCTTGTTATGTTTTTTTGAATAGCCCTGTTAAGTACAGGGCCCAGGTGTTCTCCTACAGAAGATAATATTCCAAGGGTAGTGTCTGACCCCTCTGTGAGTTCCAAAGGCAATTGTGTTGGTAACTTTGCATTTGCCTGTGGGGCTGTCACATAATTAGTCTATTCATGAGCTGTGGGGGCTGCTTTCTAGTTATGAATGCCTTTTTCATCCCTTTGACTCCTCTTTGATTCGTAGGAATTGATACAATTTTATTCCAAAGCCAGCAATGTGCTGTTCCCTTTTAAAAGATCTACAATATAAGAATTCACCCCGTGGGATACCTCCTTGTGCCTGTATTTGTTTTGTGCCTGTGCCTCCGTGTGCCTGTATGTGTGTGTAAATGTAAATATTCACAGTGGCCTTTCTGCTGCTCACGTCCAAGAAGAGCTCACACTGAGACGACTGCCTATGAATTAAAATTAAAACCAACAGTTGGCATTAAAGGTCACAGCTTTATTAGAATTATTCATCCAGATACAATTAGCTGCACACCAAACTGCAGGGAAGACAGAAATGAAGGGGACTTTGTCATCCTGGTTCTGATCTAACCTACCCCAATGACATGAATAGCAAAATTTCCGATTTCTTGAAGAAATGAAAGCAATCAAATGTTGTGGTGTCTCTGCAGAGAGCAGGATCTGTTGGATTTTGAAGGCAGTGGGGCCTAGCGATGTGCTTTTCTTTTCGGCTGCCTTTGTTCCCTTGCGGCATGGCAACATCCCATCGACACTGAATTGTGGTCTGCTTTCCTGGAGTGCCTAGAGGTGTGGGTACTGCTCACAAGGTCCATGATTGCAACCCCTATGGATTAGGGTGACGTGCTTGCTTTAGGCTACAGAAGGCAGTCCTCTATTTTGAAGGGCTACTAGAGGGCAGCTCTCTTTTTGAAGGTGTCCTCCATCCCAAGCCTGATTTCAAGATAAGGAACCATAAGACAAGGGAGAGAAGGAGCCTTGAAATCCCCCCTCAGAAGTTAGCAGCACCTGCTCAGCAGTGCTATTTTTCTAGAAAAAGAAGTGCCGGAACTCACCATGAACACCTCCCTTGTTCTCTCATAATGGCAGTGGCGCCCACCTGAATTCTGTTGAGTTCTGGCTGAGGGGGCGGGGAAGCCCTGTGTAGAAGTAGGCACACAAGTCTTCTTATTTCTGTTTAAATTATAATCATTATTTCTAAATTTGCATCTACAGTACTGGTATGCATATAAGCTACCATGTGCTTGTTGCCTATATCCTCTGTATTTGAATCCTCTGTATTATGCCACGAAGAGGCTCTCTGGAGAGATATTTCCCCATTTTCAGTTCTGCATGCCCCATATAATTTTCCTTGCAAGGCATAGGGCTAAGGTACCGTCCTTCTGATTGCTTCTCTTCCCCCCTCCCCCAGCTAGGGCATCACTCCCTGCCCCAATGTATAAAAACGGATAAAGTAAGGACATACTTTACTTTTCTAAGAGGCTAGTAAAAAGTTGGTTCCTTTACTGATAAAATAGATTCTCTTGAAATTACAAACTTTTCTGGAGTCTCACATAACACCGTTGAATCAAAGCTTACACCAGGCATGGCCAAACTTGGCCCTCCAGCTGTTTTGGGACTACCATTCCCATCATCCCTGACCACTGGTCCTGTTAGCTAGGGATGATGGGAGTTGTAGTCCCAAAACAGCTGGAGGGCCAAGTTTGGCCATGCCTGGCTTACACTATGGGAGTGAACAATAAATATCACAGATTTGATGCTTGCTAACCATCACAAATGCATGAATCCAAGGAATGGATCCTCATGAACAGTGGCATAGGAAGGGGGTGCGGTGGGTATGGACCACCCCAGGTGTCATCACTGAAGGGGGTGACAAAATGGCAAAAAAAAAGTTTTTAAAATAAGAAATTCCCATCGCGGAAAAAAAGGTTTTAAGTGCTTATGCTCACAACGTAAATAAACCAGAAAATAACACTTGCAACTGTAAGTATCTTATTTTTCCTTCTTCTAATAATTTCAATTGGGGGGGGGGGGTGACAAGAAATTTTCCACACCGGATACCCCCTGACCTTGCTACAGTGCTGCTCATGAAAGCCTTAAACGGCTCAGGGCTACAAAACCTCAAGAAGCGTCTCTTCCCATATGAACCTACCTGGTCCCTGAGATCATCTTCTGAGGCCCTCCTTTGTGTGTCTCCTCCTTGAGAGAGACCCAGAGGGTGGTTCCCTGTCTGTGGAATGCTCTCCCCATGGAAGTTCGCCTGGCGCCTTCATTATACACCTTTAGGCACCAGGAAAAAATGTTCCTTTTTAACCAGGCTTTGGGTGGATCTTACTGACATCCAATACCCTTTTGGAATGTGGCTTTTTGGGTTTTTTTTTTAAAAAAAGTGGGTTATTGTTTTTATTTGATTTTATATATTATGATTTTGTTTGTGAACCACCCTGAGACCTCCAGGTATAGGGCGGTATATAAATCCAATAAATAAATAAACAAAAATGAATTTTCATGGTTTTAACATAGGATAATAACAATACTGCTTGGTGGTTATTAATGCATTGCCAAAAAGGGAAGATTTGCATCAATCCCCCCCCCAAAAAAATAGAGAATACACTACTCTGCATATGATTTGCATGTTCTAATTTATATGTATTTATGCAAATGTATACATAATTACTAGAATATAAATAGAAATATAATGCAACTCATCATATGGAGAGAGAAAGTGAGCAGGTGACCTGCATGTCTGCTCAGTCTGCTGTCCAAGTGCTAATTGTCTTCACAAAATCTGCAATGTAACAAAACTTTTTTTTCCTGCATAGGTAATTCAAAACACCATCTCAAATAAACAAAAGATGGCTCTCCGCTTCTGCTTCTTTTTCATTACTGCAAAACATAGTAGCTGAGCTCCACTGTTAGGTTGTTCCTTCGTTTTGTTTAACTAGGGGCTGATCCCCTGCTCTCTCTCCTCGCCACCCCCTCCCGCCACCTCCCCACACATTAACTGCCTAGAGCAGTGATGGGCAACCTTTTGAGCTTGGTGTGTCAAAATTTGCCAAAAAACCGAGCATAACTCGGGTGGTGTGTCACTTCGAGAAAAAAAAACATAATTTCGCGATATTTATAGTTTAAATAACAAAAATGTATAATTGTAATATATACGGTAACTGTAAACCAAAAACTAATTATTTAACCAAACCAAAAAACCCTTATTTATCACAAAGTGCCCAGAGTTGTTGAGCTTTTGGGGGGAGCTGCTGACCAAAGTTTTGGAGGTTTTTTTGGGGGGGTGCAAAAGTTGCTTAGCTTTTTTGGGGGGTGCACCAAAGCTGTTGCGCTTTTGGGGGGGAGAGAACAGAAATAAATGACGAATAATACCTTCGCTGGAACTAATACGCAGCACCGACATAGTCCGCCAAAGCGCCAAAAAACTCAGCACAGAACGGGTTAAAAAATGAACGCTGTTACACCCAATCATCGTCTGCCAAAGCGCCAGAAAAAACAGCACAGAAAGGGTTAAAAAACCAATCTCTGGCTACCAGCAACAACAACAACAAAAGGATCCGGGTTTTAACAGCGGAGACAAGCTGTAGCGTGAGAAGGAGCAGGAGAACAAATGGAGGGGGACAACAACAACAGCGTGAATGGGCCGATGGGGCACATGCCAGCAGTGAGGGCTCTGCGTGTCACATCTGACACGCGTGTCATAGGTTCGCCATCACTGGCCTAGAGCTTCCCCTTTCCACCCCATGAAACTATTAAGTTCACTTTTCACCTGCCCAACCCCATCTCCGAAGCCACTGCTCTCTTCTATTCTTCAGTCCCACGTTGTACCCCGTTTTCACCTTCACCCCTCCCCCTGTCCCTGCCTCCTCCCTCCTCCTTTGGGTTTGTGCAACCCTCCTTGCACACAAGAGTGAAAAAGAAAGGCTACTCTCCATCTTGTAGCCACAGTGTGAGGACAGAGGGTGGAGAAAATGTTTTCAACAGCTATGTAACACACACACACACAGTCAGAATATTTGGATGTACAGAAATAGCATCCTGAACATGAAAAGAAAAAGAGGGTGTAAAAGAGGGAAGCCCTCTGAAAAAGAAGATATATGGCCACCCTAAAAACCATTAAATATACATCTGTCAGCATTGAGATGACATTTGATTTCATAGTGTTTAGAGGGCGTTCCCTTGTAAAAAAAAATTGTGAGGATCCATAAGGAACAGTGCCTCAGATCCATGCTTTTTTGTGGCGATTGATTCCTTTAATTAAAAAAAGTAATTTCCATAGGATCCATTTTATTGGCTCAGAGGTAGGGGTGTGTGCCTGTCTGCACACCTTTTCTCTCTCACACTCCAGACTCTTTCTCTCCCCTCGTGCCCCCGCTGTTCATTCAGACCACTCTCCATTTCTTCCTACCATCACGATTGCTCCATTTTTTATTCCTCTAATCAGAAGAGCATTGAGCTGAAAGAGGAAGCCAGGCAGAGTGTTGCTCTTCTAACTTCCTCTTTCAGCTCCTTCTATATATTGGGGGTGAGGTAACCCCTGCTCACCACCTCATGACAAAGGGGACACTGTGGAGGTTCAGAGACTTCATGAGTGCCAGGAGAAATCCAGAAGGGAATAATAATAATAATAATAATAATAATAATAATAATAATAATAATAATATATTTATACCCCGCCCATCTGGCTGGGTTTCCCCAGCCACTCTGGGCGGCTTCCAACAGAAGTATTAAAATACAACAATCTATTAAACATTAAAAGCTTCCCTAAACATGGCTGCCTTCAGATGTCCTCTAAAAGTCTGGTAGATGTTTTTCTCTTTGACATATGGTCGGAGGGCGTTCCACAGGGCGGGCGCCACTACCGAGAAGGCCCTATGCCTGGCTCCCTGTAACTTTGCTTCTCGCAGTGAGGGAACCGCCAGAAGGCCCTTGGTGCTGGACCTCAGTGTCCAGGCAGAACGATGTGGGTGTAGACGCTCCTTCAGGTATCATTGCCCCTGTGGGCACCACATTAGTGATCTTAGTGTTATACCATGGCTTAGTGCTAAACCATGGTTTAACTGATGCAGCCATGTATGAGGGAGGAATGCTTGTTGCTATCCGACACTGTCCCATGCATCCCCTGGCAACGTCCTATAAAAAGAAACACCTCATATGATGCAACTGCATTCCGTTGCAAGCTGCAGCCAATGAACTGAAATGGGGCGGAGAAATACCAAAAGTGGCATAGTTTCCTACTAGAAATTACAGGAAAGGTGCATGAGAGACACAGAGATCCTTAATCTGTATTAGAAATTAATTGAAGCCCGGCAAGTTATACTGTTAGGAAAAGGCAGATATACTGTACTGCAACATTCAAGTCTACGCACGAGAAGTATATTCGCCAAAGCAGATGATTTGCTAATAGGATCTGTGCAAACATTTTATGTGTACGGCTTTCCAACTGTTATTTCTTATTGTCTGTCTGGCTTCATCTGTCTAACCACAGGGCCCTTAAGTGATGCAATTCCCAGAGCTAAATGCACACACTGTGTCTGCAGTTTCTCATAATGAGAGTCACTGCCATGCACTGCTCCGAGTAAACACTTTTCCCTCTCTTCGTCTCTGTGAAAACAAAATATGAAATATAAAGTTCCTATTGTTAAATTACAGATGTAAGGAGTATGTTAAAAAAGGAAAGTCTCCCGGGAAACCAGGTTTTCCTTCGTACCACGAGAGTTTAAAAGCAAAATGTGTTTTCTTTCTACCGCTTTGTCAAAATGCAGTGCTAAAATCGGAGGGTCAAGTCCCAGGTCAAATAAACAACTTTACTGTTTTGAATTTTTTAAAGGTTGAAACTCCAGATAAAACAAGCGCTATTTGCACACAATATGCCCTGTGATCACATGACATGATTGATGATAAGTCAAAACAATTTTTTGTTTGTTCAGCTTTAAAGTGAATGTGTGGCTCAGATTTTCTGTGGCTTTGAATATTATTAGGCAAACAAAGGTACACATATGGGATGTGGTAAAGGTAAAGCCCTGTTTCACAAACAACATGATGTTTCCTTTCCACAGCACTGAGTCATTCGAAAGGAAACTCAGACTGAGCTATGGTTATTAGGTTCCACTAGCTTAGTGCTCACAAAGAACCAATTTGTGACAGGCTGTAGCTTTATGTAATGGAATATGGAAGAAAAGGGCTCACCCCACCCCCCACTTCCCCCTGTCAACAGTGGGGACCTCTATTTTCCTAGGGAATGGAGGGCATTCAGTGTCCTATTAACCCTACCCAAGAACCAATCAATAGGGAACAATGGCATGCAAGTGGCAAGTTGAATCCCATAACCTAATACAACAGTACTGTTGAGCTCAATGGGCAAGGTGGTGGCAGTTTGCTATGCACTATGAGCCTTTTCCTCCATTGTCACAAGCTACTTGCATCTCACGGTGCACCGACACCAGTTATCCATAGAAAACTCCCTTCCATTTCTAATTTGTTTCCACAATCAAGTGGCTGATCTTCACTGAAGTGAGTTTAAAGCAAATAGAGCCGTCCCTGAATAATTAGAGAGCTCTGTATTTGCTTGCTTCCACCACCAGAATTCAGCTGTGGAGTGTGAAAAGCTCTTGTATGAACAAAGAGCGCCAACTCTGAGCATAGCCAAGCTGTCCTTCCCACAACACAGAGAACCCAAAACCCAACCCATTCATTTTGGGATGAGGGGTTTCAAGTCTGCTTCCAGACAGAACTGCGATCCAGCAACACTCATTTCTGAAATTAAGATCTAAATCTGCATATGCACTAATCTGTTTGTAGCACAAAAATGTAGTGTTTCTCAATCTGGAATCATTCATGTTTGTCCCCAACATGCTGCTTTTGGTCTAGCTTGATTCTAGGTATTGCTGTCTACAAGGCTGGGTGTAGTTATTCGATATGCACTTGAAAATGCTCCCCTGGTCAGGTTATCCATACTTTCCCCTCCCTTTGTGTGAAGAAGGAAGTGGTGATTGCAATATGGGATGCGGGTGGCGCTGTGGTCTAAACCACAGAGCCTCTTGGGCTTGCCAATCAGAAGGTCAGCGGTTCGAATCCCTGCCATGGAGTGAGCTCCCATTGCTCTGTCCCAGCTCCTGCCAACCTAGCAGTTTGGAAGCACGCCAGTGCAAGTAGATAAATAAGGCGGGAAGGTAAACAGCATTTTTGTGCACTCTGGCTTCTGTCATGCTGTCCCATTGCACCAGAAGCGGTTTAGTCATGCTGGCCACAGGGCCGGCCCTAGGGCAAGGCTGGGTGGTGCAGGGCACCAGGGTGCCGGGCCACCAGGGGGGGCACCGTGCTGCTGCACCCGCCAGCCAGCTGCGCTGTGATACGGGGCGGGGGGCACCGGAGGGATCGTTGCACCAGGGTGCCAGATATGCTTAAGACAGCCCTGGCTGGCCACATGACCTGGAAAGCTGTCTGTGGACAAACGCCGACTCCCTCAGCCTAAAAGCAAGATGAGCGCCGCAACCCCATAGTCACCTTTGATTTGACTTAACCGTCCAGGGGTCCTTTACCTTTACATTTTACCTATATGCTCACCCCTCATTGTTGGGACCACCTACATCTCTTTTGAAATGGACACATAGCACATAATACAGAATCAACATTGTAATTTATATTTTATATTTTTATATAGTTTATATTTTTAGAATGAGACAAGTTTCTCAGAGGCAAAAAAAATATGCAATTGATCTTGATTGCATGGGGACTATTTGGAAGAAGCAAATAGTCGGTTTCCATTGAATCTAGAATAAAAGGTTGTGTTTATGCATCCCAAGACAACCAGGCACTGGGGTAGGAGTAGCAGTGCTTGTATTGGGAATAGAAAGAAAGAAGTCTGCACTTCCAGTAGGGAGCATAGCTGCCAAGTTTTCCCTTTTCTCGCGAGGAAGCCTATTCAGCATAAGGGGAAATCCCTTAAAAAAAGGGAGAACTTGGCAGCTATGGTAGGGAGATCAAAAGAAGGCATGCTTCTTACCTTAAGGCAATGGTTCTCAAAGGGTGTGGCACGTCACATTGGTGTAATTGGAAAGGGTGGCAAGTATTGGCAGGAAGATTCAAGGGCAATCAACATTATATTTTGGGAATGAGTCATGTTCTTGTGTAAATGCATTATTTTATACTTTCTGGATGTCCCATGAGCATATTGTAAAGTAGTTGTGTTCCATATAAATCAAGCACTGCTAAGAAGTTGCTTCTTTTTGTTTTCCAATGTATTTCTTATCCATTTTTTTAAAAAAAAAATCAGTGTGGCATGACCTTCCCCCTCCCCCTCTGAAAGTGTGGCCTAGAAAGTTGAGAACAACTTTCCTAAGGCTTAAGAAAAGCAGCGTTGCAGTCTTGATGAACTTGGAGCAAAGCTAAGATGTCTGCCTGATTCAAATGAAGGGAAGAACATTATTGCCTGTCACAGGTTTGAAGCAAGGTTGTGGACAGATACGCCCCTGCCATTTCTCCTGTGGAGATTTAAAATGGCACTCTAGGGAGAATGGTCAGGGAAAAGCTTTGCTTGGACATCATCCAGGTAGAATGAACCAAAGCTTTTCAATAGGGAAGCCATGTGGTTCAGCCAGCAGTGTAGCTAGATGCTCGGGCGCCCGGGGTGGCGCAAATGCCCTGCACCCAGGGGCGGGGCCAGCCGCCCACGGAACAGGGCAAGTCGGGGCATTGCATGCTGTGCAGAACCTCCACGCAGCGGCGTTGCTAGCCTTCTGGCTGTCCGGGGTGGCAAACCAGAAGGCACCCCGCCAGGGGGTGGGGCGACCGTCACGCACATGCGTCGCGCATCATGGTGCATGTGTCACGTCATGCTACGGAGCGGGTTGCCGGGGGGTGCGATGTGTGCTTCTTCCTACTCAAGCGGAGCGGCGAGGGGCGTCTCCACTGACGCCCCTCGCCGCTCCACCTCCGCCTGAGTAGGAAGAAGACAAAGCGCGCTATGGATCGGCTTGCCACGCGCTTTGTCTTCTTCCTACTCAGGCGGAGGTGGAGGTGCGAGGGGCGTCAGCGGCTGCCACTGGCGCTGCTCTCTGGCCCGCCCCTTGCCTCCGCCCCACCAGGAAGAAGCAAGTGGCGAGGCCAGAAACATTGGGGCCTCCGCGATGGCGGCCGCGCTGCCGCCACAGTAGCGAGGGGGCGTCGCACTGCCACCCACAGAGCGGAGCCCGGGGGCCCCGCCCCGTGTCCCCCTATTGCGACGCCTCTGCCTCCACGGAGTCCGCAAGCCGCACGTTGCCATTTTGGGTAGTACAGAGCCTGCAGGTGCCTGAGCCACCCCGTCACTCCCCAGGAGAGCATACCTGCCAAGTTCCTCTCTGAAAAATAAGGGACCGGACTGGAAGTAGCATACCGGAAGTAGCGTGGCAGCCATTTTGGAACTGGGCAGAGCAGCATCAAAAGTCGCTTCTGAGCATGCTCCGCCCAGTTCCAAAATGGCCGCCGCGCCAGAATAAACCGGGGGGAAACAAAAAAATCCGTTTTTTCGGCTGGGGACAGCTGGAAAAACGGGGGTTTCCCGGGGAAAACAGGAGACTTGGCAGCTATGCAGGAGAGACGTGTGGCTCGGGCATGTTGCAGGCCAGGCCCCATGGTCACACCCCCCCCTCAGTGATGACAACCGGAGCGGCCCACACCCCCTGCACCCCCTTCCTACACCACCAGGTTCAGCCACCCTCAAAATGGCACCCACCCAATGTTTGCCTCTTCTTTACTGAATTTCCAAATGCATATGGAGAAAAACAAATGGCAGCAAAGAAGTGCAAGGCAGGTTTTGGTCCTTCTGCTTCCCTCTGGGAAGCTGAAGAGCTGGCACCCCAATATTGTACTGAAAGCAAGTAGGTGAGTTAGCCAAATGTACACAAAGATGCCTTTGACAAAACGAATGGGGATCCTTCAGCACTCCTGACGTTGCTGGATCTGATGCCAGTCAAGCCCAGTCAGCATGGCCAAAATGAGGGATTATAGGAGCACAGGTTCCACATACCTGATAGACATCCTTGCATATGTGAGCCACCTCAGTGATGTGACCACCCCTTTCTTGTTGTGATGGATGGATAGTTTGGGTGGGCATGATGTGCTTGTGCATGGAGATCTGAGATCAGCACCTGACAGGAGGCACCTGAGAGACTGACATTTCTTCCTGCAAGCCAGCCTTTCGATAACAAAGCTACATAGAACTATTGTTTCCTTTCAGTGCCTATGAATACGATAGGTCAGAATCTCAGCTTTCAAAGGCAAAAATCTAGGATTCTTTTTGTATACCCTAATAGACTTCAGCTGAAAGCACAAATTGTTTTCAGTATTTGTGTATGTGCAGGAAGTATCTAACCAATTCATCATGAAAGTGAAAAAT
Source organism: Zootoca vivipara (assembly GCF_965207765.1). Taxonomy (NCBI): domain Eukaryota; kingdom Metazoa; phylum Chordata; class Lepidosauria; order Squamata; family Lacertidae; genus Zootoca; species Zootoca vivipara. The sequence continues at coordinate 94,251,661 of NC_142584.1, read as the reverse complement.
GAGGTAACTTTTTTCTCTCTCTATAGACTCAGCACTTCCCCAGAGAAAACTCTGTAATTTCCTAACAACACTATCATTTATCCCTGGCCTTCCTTAAGCATATTTTTTGAAGAATTCCTCACATAGTTTCCGCCAATGAAGCTCCTTGCGTTAAAATGAGACGTTTGTTATAAACATTAGTGTATATAATTAGATTTTAGTCTGAAACTTTATATCCTCAACTTATATAGTTGCTGATTCTAAACAGCAAACTGCTGGAGAAACGATTAATATATTTTAAAATGAAATGAAGTTTCTCCCCCTCCCCAATAAAGCTCACTAATGCAATTTAAATAAAAGAAGTTGATGGCTGATTTCACCCTACTTAGTGTATTATAATTATATGATTACCTATAGAAACCTCCGTAGTATGGTATACTGAAGATCAAAGTTACTGAAAAGTCAGCATGTAATTAGTTTCTTGCTTTGGAGCATTAGGTAGAATTACTGCAAAGAGGCAAAAAGTATCATTTTATAGAGACCCTTAGGAGATTTATAATGATGGTAGACAAATATATGCATACAATATCAGTTGGTGTGCTAAAATTTAATTTTCGTGAGGAAATGCAGTTGAAGGTGATCACAATACATGGGGATGTTCTTATTTTAATATTGGTGGATATTATTATTAGAGAATCATATCAAAAGATATGTCACCAGGGAGAAAATATCATTTATAAATTGCTAATGAGTAGCAAACAGTGTGTAGCTTGGAGGTATGAGACATCCTTTCACAATAAGCATTTATGATCAAACACAAAAGATCAAGTGTGGGGGGGAAGAACATAGGATCTATATTTTATCTTTTGGTCCTCAACAACATTTTCTATGGTTAAATGGGGTTATACAATGGATAAATTGGATTTCACCCTCATTATAAAGGCAAAAAAGAATCCTTCTCCTTTTCTCTGTGATATGGGGCTTACTCTATGTTGGCCTTAGCAATGTTGTGTCCCATTAGGATAACCCTCATTAGAACATTGCCTCTTTAAGGGTGCTTTGTTCCCAAATATAAAGTTATAAGGAAGGTAAGTAGTGCAATTAGAACTTGGAGGTCAGCGATATCCTGCTGTGTTAGGTACTGAAGAGATTTTAAAAGCTTGTGATCAAACCCAAAGTGAAATGCTGTTCCTGAGTCTCTGAACACAAGATCGTTCTTGTCAGCCATTGTTTTAATTATTATTATATTAAAAGAACCACGCAAGATGCCACAATGCTGACAGATTGAACGATGTCCACCCATTAATCTCTCCCCATCAGTTTTCTGACAACGGCGAAGGTCCATAGCTCAGCGGTAGACCATGCAAAAGGCCGTAAATTTAATCTCTGACATCTCCAGTTGAGGCTCAGAAAACCTCCTGTCTGAAACCCAGGTGTGTGATGAGCTAGGTGGGCCAATGGCTTGACTGTTCGGTATCAAGCAGCTTCTTATGAGGTGGGGAAATGGTGCTGTACTTTGACATCACAGGTCCTGTACCCTGGTCAAATAGCAGCAGCGTGGGACAAGAGTCTTGGCCTCTCATGCACTGGTTGGACGCAGAGGAATGGTGGGACCCATGGGAGGAACCAGCTGAGGAACCACCATGGGAAGAAGGCTCAGAGCCTGGGTAGTGGTGGTGGGACAATGATGAGTGGTCACTGGGAGAAGAGGGAGAAGACTGGGAAGAGGAGGTGTCAGAAGCTGAAGAGGTAGCAGGGCTTAATGAGCTGGGAGAAAGCAGCCTAGAAACAGAGACCGAAGCTGAAGCAGGGGAGGAAGGAGGTCACGAGGCAGAGATGAGTCAGGCAGGTGAAGTCACAGATGTCTCCCCCTCCTGCTGTGACAAGCCCCCCCCCCCCTGTCTTCCAGAAACAAAAGAGGCATGAAAGGGGCAGAGGAGAGATTGGTGATGCCCAGAAACAGGTTGCTTGGAAAAAAATGCTGGAGAGGAGAGGCAGCTATGAGGAGGTGAGGACCTTCAATCTCAGTAATTTGTTGCTGTTGTTTAGTCGTTTAGTCATGTCTGACTCTTCGTGACCCCCATGGACCAGAGAACACCAGGCACTCCTGTCTTCCACTGCCTCCCGCAGTTTGGTAAGACTCATGTTCGTAACTTCGAGAACACAGGGAGTCTTCTCTTCTCATGAGGTGGCCAAAATATTGGAGCCTCAGCTTCACGATCTGTCCTTCCAGCGAGCACTCAGGGCTGATTTCCTTAAGAATGGATAAGTTTGATCTTCTTGCAGTCCATGGGACTCTCAAGAGTCTCCTCCAGCACCATAATTCAAAAGCATCAATTCTTCGGCGACCAGCCTTCTTTATGGTCCAGCTCTCACTTCCATACATCACTACTGGGAAAGCCATAGCTTTAACTATACGGACCTTTGTCGGCAAGGTGATGTCTCTGCTTTTTAAGAATCTCAGTAACTACTTAAGATAAGATAAGATATCTTTATTGTCATTGTTCCCTTGCGGGAACAACGAAACTGCTTCATGTTGATTGTGTTTTTGCTAATACTGTAAAGAGTTAATTCCAACTTGCACAGTGTGATTTACTGCTGGCTTGCCCCTGAAATGGCCCATTCAGTTGTGGTGCCAATGTTGTAGAATGCCATCCCCAGGGAAGCTCTTTGGGCACTTACATGTTTCTCCTTCCATGTTTTGACACCATTAATATAGTATATCCTATACTCTGCTTAAATTTTCTTCTCTTAGGGACAGGTGATACTGCTTCACTATGACAATGGTCATGATGTCACTATGTATAAGGCTATGAATGGATAGTATCCATGATGACTATGCCCTGCCTCCATGCTCAGAGGCAGTTAATGCTTCTGCATGCCAGTTGCTGGAAGCCACAAGGGTTCCCCACCATGAGTACAAGATGCTGGACTAGATGGGCCAGTGGCCTGATCCTGCAGGCTCTTCTTATATTTGTATATGCAACATGAGCTGCAAAGAAAAACAGGAAATGTGCACCAGAAGGTGCCAATCATATAACCATAGACCTGTGCAGTTGGAAGGAACCCCAAGGGTGCAAGGGACCATGGGAAATGTAGTTTTCCTAAGGACACCTGCAATTCCTTCCATCTCCATTGATTTTCTGCACCCCTAGATCTCCTATGTAGCCAAGCACAAGATCTGTAGCCAAGCACAAAAGGGCAACAGAAATAGTAGCATCTCTACTTGCTTTAGATATGAGCCAATTTGCCCTCTGTTATGCTGGGGTTTTGGTGTCCTAGATCCTTCTCCTCTACATGCACATGCCAGAAGCCGAGTTTGAGAAGATTCTGGGAAGGGAGAGAGGCAATGTGACCTATACACAGCTCCACTACCCACCTAGCCGCACAGCTAAGAATCTCACAGTTGCCAAGCCAGTATTTCTATAATTAGGGTTTGGACAGTTCTTGTATACTTGTAACTGTGAAAGATCATAGGGTAAAAATCAAACATAGAATTCCGACTTGCTGCAAAGTAAGCCATTGTTCTGAACCCTCCATTTATGAATCTGTGGTCCTCTCCTGGTTCTGAAAAGGAAAGGAAATGTCCTCCTTTGAGAAGAAGGAGAAGAAAAACACTCTCTTCTCTATGTATTTACAGAGGCATCATTTTCATAACGTCTGTAGGGCTGCCTAGCACACAGAGGATGCCCTAGCTAGTAGCATTTGGGCACAGCATGACACAGGGAGAGAGATATACACACACACAAAAAGAGATCAGAATGGAGCACAATGAGTTTGCTGTCACAGTGAGCAAAATTCTTAAACCAAGATTAACCTTGAAGCTCAAATGAGATAAAAACAAATAGAAATTTCTCCACAGGAATAAGAGCTTAATATAAAGGAAAGTATTTCATAACTCGCGTAACTTTAATTAAGAGGGAAAAATCCTGGCAGGGCACATTCTGTCTTGGAATGATATGCTTAAATGTGTGTTCTGTTCAGGGGTACAGAAGGCACTCACATCTCATCATTAACATGCACTCTGATCCTATAGACTGTCAGAGCACACAGCTGGTGCTCCATAAATGTTAAACAGCACTAAGGGTAGCTACGTCAATGCATTCCGTGGCTTGTTTTGATGAAGTTATAGTAGCCGCATCCGTGGGATGAGTCTGTCCTTCTGTGGTGCTTGTCAGATGTGATCCTATTTTTATGGCTTGCTTCTTACCAGGCGAGTATTATTCCACTAAAGCAGACGACCCCTTCATGGTCAAAGGGTCCTTGGGAATCAGATAGAACACAGGTGAGCTGTTTCTCCTGGCCTCAGCTGGCCATGTTCCCTCTACAGCAATAACTCAAGGACTGCCTCTTTCTATAGGAACATACCCAGACCCTGAGATCTTCTGAGGCCCTCCTTCATGTGCCTCCTCCTCAAGAGATCCAAAGGGTGGCAACACAAGAACGGGCCTTCCATTGCTTGACACTTCACTTTCAACAACCCTATCCCAGTCTGCATCTGGTTTTGAATTTAAAAAATATATATTTCAAAGATTTTTTTAAGAAATTGTTTTATTGCCTATTTTTTTGTCACCCTGGTTGCCTTTGGGAGGAATGGTGGGATATAAATTTAACAATAATATAAATAAACAAACTGGAATTTTGCAGGATCTATGTGAGCTATTGAACTGCACATTGCAGCATCTGCTTATGAAGGTAAATATCTTCAGTACCCGGACTGACCATCGTCCACCTACGCAGGTCATTGGAACTCCTGGGCAGGAAGGATGAGAAGAGGACTTCCTGTTCCAATTAACCCTTGCTTGAGCAATGAGGTTTGTACTGAGCTGTGATGCATTCCTGCATCCTTTGACTGTCCTGGAATCCTGACTTCCTGCATTGCTTGTTGGTTTTGCTGCCTGTGTTGTCCTTTGGCCCTGGACTTGCTCTTCAGTCCCACCTTCATTTCTGATCTTCGTCTCCAGCTTTGACTTCTACCTTGCTTTTTGAACCTGCCTCCTAGGCTGTCCTTTGGTTCTGACTTCCATTGTGGGTGTCCTGAATACCAGCTCCATTCCTACAGCTCCTGGATCTCATCTGAAACCTGTCTGCTGCCCACAGCCCAGTCCTTGGTTTATAATGGGCCTAGGAATTCTGAACTTGATGTGTTCATTTCTGAATACTTGCTCCATCCCTAAATTCACCACCATCGTAACCAAAATATATCTTTATCAAGAATCATGAGCAAGATTGTTTGCTGTGGGAAACTAGTTTCTCTTTTGTGTCAAAGCCAGCTCTCTGGTGTGTGTCTGACCTTTTTAATTCAGATAAGGGAGCTGCCCTTAAAGATAAAGTAACATATTACAACCAAAACATAGCCTTCCTTCTGAGAAAATTATAAGCAAACAAAAATGTGTTGATATAAATATGTGAAGATTAAAAGTTAAAAAATAAGAGAACCAGAAGAGAATTAAAGGTAAACAAAGCTAATAAAGTTTGCTTTGCATCAGGGATAGCTTAACTACCACGCTAAACACTCCCTTGTCCACAGAGCACTGTTCATCCATGCAGCTTTCTCAAAAAAAAAAATGATCCCAAGATCTGAAATGGGATTTTATTCAAGAAAATCTATAACAAAGCATTAGAGAAAGAGAAAGGTAAGAAACAACACAGTATCACTGCAAAAGTCATACCAGTCTTATAGCACCAAACCCTATTATTAAATATCTCACCTTCCCAGTTACCATTTATAGTTGGTGACTGGCAAGGGCCCTCATCCTGCAGCTTTCAGTTGAGGCTGAGCAACTGGAGCATAAGATGCTGGTCGAGGGGATCCTGGTGGAGTGTGGCATGGATGGGTGAGGAGTGACTATTAGGCCAGGCAGTGCCCAGAGTAGCTTGAAGAAGACAACAGATGAGAAGGGCTGGTGCCCGGCGGGGAGAGGGGTCAGGCAGATACTGGGAGGAGGGCAGCACTTTGGGGTAGTCAGAATCCCCAAGTCTCTGCTCCGCAGGGGGCAGCAAGAGGAAAAGCAGAAGGAGGATAGCACAGGGAACTCCCCGTTTGCACGGGGGTTGCATTCCAGGTCATTGCATGCTTACATGAAATTGGAAACCTATTGAAAAAGCCTGCAAACAAAAAGGAAAGAACTCACTCTGAATCTCACCTACAGGTAGTACCTAACACCAAGAAAACTAGTGCCAATAGGCCCAGGAACCTCACCTAAATGCTGGAGAGGGTGCACCTCCACAGGCACATACCTCCACATGCGATGGGAATGCCCCCAAATCCAACTATTCTGGACAACATACAAGAAACATGTAAAATAACTAAGCAAGTACTAGAAATCACCCCAGAATTGGCCCTACTTAACCAGGTGGCGCTGTGGTTAAACCACTGAGCCTAGGGCTTGCTGATCAGAAGGTCGGCGGTTCGAATCCCTGCGACAGGGTGAGCTCCCGTTGCTTGGTCCCAGCTCCTGCCAACCTAGCAGTTCGAAAGCACGTCAAAATGCAAGTAGATAAATAGGAACCGCTACAGCGGGAAGGTAAACAGCGTTTCCATGTGCTGCTCTGGTTTGCCAGCAGCGGCTTTGTCATGCTGGCCACATGACCTGGAAGCTGTACGCCGGCTCCCTCGGCCAATAATGCGAGATGAGCGCGCAACCCCAGAGTCGGTCACAACTGGACCTAATGGTCAGGGGTCCCTTTACCTTTACCTTTACCTTTACCTTTACCTAACATCTTCCAAGACAATAACGCCCATTTACCTCACAAAGAACTCATAACCCACCTACTTTCAGCAGCTGGAAACATCATAACCAGACACTGGAGAGACCTGTCAGGAGTAAGCATGGACCATTGGTACCAAATAGTATGGGAAACAGCCATACTAGAAAAACTAACCAATAAATTGAAACTGACACGGGGACAAATAGAAGAAGACGCCTTCCCTTTATCACATACACAGCCCAAAAAGACAACGACAAAAATCCACCAACAGCGTACAAATCAATATGGCTAACCTGATCCAAACACCCACCCACCCCACTCACATATGAAAACAAAGCTCACTACAGCCAATCACAAACGAACCACCACATCCTAGGCCAACCCCTACTTCTCTCACCACCAAAGGAACACAAGTAAATAGCAGAGAACCTGCACAAGCGACGCTGACACAAAACCCCACACATATATTAAGTAAAATAGAAACATTGCCAAAAAGAGATTGGTAAAAAGAGATAGATTGGTCATACTTTTGTAAACCAAGAAAATGGTTTACAAATAATAATAATAATAATAATAATAATAATAATAATAATAATAAAGAAGCAGCCTGCAAACACCCTGTTCCACCTCCACCCTGCCCCCGTCCACCCTTTTAATGACAATTCAATGAAATCTTTATGACATTTCCGGGTTACTTCCGGCTCTGTGCACATGTGCACAATTGCACACATATTGGCTGCGCCTAAAACAGGTTTCCTGAAAGGAAAAAGTTCAGTGTTAAAATTAACTAGCAAGGCTGCAAGGCAAGAGCATTTAAAATATGAATTGTTTGATTCGCTGTCAGATATTAAATGAGAATTTGAGCAGATAAAGGAAGAGGTTAATAAAACAGTTTCTAAAACCATTAAAAATACTAATGTACTTTCAGAGGCTGCAAGACAATTAAAAGAGGTGAATGCACAAACCACCAAGGTGGGACTGGTAGACAAACAAGGTCTGAGGAAACTACATGGGAAAGTAAAAATAGTCAAAGACAAAAATGGAATTTCATGTGAAATGATATGGGAAGACCTGATTGATAAAGATGGTACCTCGTGTGAAATGTTTTGGGAGGCTTTGACTGACCTAGAGAAGATACAAGAAGGGAGGGCAAAAGGTTTATGAAATATACTCTGAGCCGAGAGTGAATTTCATGCTCTTTATTCGGCATGTAGTAGCAACAGAAGAAGAAGAGAAGAATGGCTCTTTCTCCAAAACGTCTGCTTGTTGTTGTTTAGTCGTTTAGTCGTGTCCGACTCTTCGTGACCCCATGGACCATAGCACGCCAGGCACTCCTGTCTTGCACTGCCTCCCGCAGTTTGGTCAAACTCATGTTCGTAGCTTCGAGAACACTGTCCAACCATCTTGTCCTCTGTCGTCCCCTTCTCCTAGTGCCCTCAATCTTTCCCAACATCAGGGTCTTTTCCAGGGAGTCTTCTCTTCTCATGAGGTGGCCAAAGTATTGGAGCCTCAGCTTCACGATCTGTCCTTCCAGGGAGCACTCAGGGCTGATTTCCTTAAGAATTGATAGGTTTGATCTTCTTGCAGTCCATGGGACTCTCAAGAGTCTCCTCCAGCACCATAATTCAAAAGCATCAATTCTTCGGCGATCAGCCTTCTTTATGGTCCAGCTCTCACTTCCATACATCACTACTGGGAAAACCATAGCTTTAACTATACGGACCTTTGTCGGCAAGGTGATGTCTCTGCTTTTTAAGATGCTGTCTAGGTTTGTCATTGCTTTTCTCCCAAGAAGCAGGCGTCTTTTAATTTTGTGACTGCTGTCACCATCTGCAGTGATCAAGGAGCCCAAGAAAGTAAAATCTCTCACTGCCTCCATTTCTTCCCCTTCTATTTGCCAGGAGGTGATGGGACCAGTGGCCATGATCTTGGTTTTTTTGATGTTGAGCTTCAGACCATATTTTGCGCTCTCCTCTTTCACCCTCATTAAAAGGTTCTTTAATTCCTCCTCGCTTTCTGCCATCAAGGTTGTGTCATCTGCATATCTGAGGTTGTTGATATTTCTTCCGGCAATCTTAATTCCGGCTTGGGATTCATCTAGTCCAGCCTTTCGCATGATGAATTCTGCATATAAGTTAAATAAGCAGGGAGACAATATACAACCTTGTCGTACTCCTTTCCCAATTTTGAACCAATCAGTTGTTCCATATCCAGTTCTAACTGTAGCTTCTTGTCCCACATAGAGATTTCTCAGGAGACAGATGAGGTGATCAGGCACTCCCATTTCTTTAAGAACTTGCCAAAGTTTGCTGTGGTCGACACAGTCAAAGGCTTTTGCATAGTCAATGAAGCAGAAGTAGACGTTTTTCTGGAACTCTCTAGCTTTCTCCATAATCCAGCGCATGTTTGCTATTTGGTCTCTGGTTCCTCTGCCCTTTCGAAATCCAGCTTGCACTTCTGGGAGTTCTCGGTCCACATACTGCCTAAGCCTGCCTTGTAGAATTTTAAGCATAACCTTGCTAGTGTGTGAAATGAGCGCAATTGTGCGGTAGTTGGAGCATTCTTTGGCACTGCCCTTCTTTGGAATTGGGATGTAGACTGATCTTCTCCAATCCTCTGGCCATTGCTGAGTTTTCCAAACTTGCTGGCATATTGGGTGTAGCACCTTAACAGCATCATCTTTTAAAATTTTAAATAGTTCAGCTGGAATATCATCACTTCCACTGGCCTTGTTATTAGCAGTGCTTTCTAAGGCCCATTTGACTTCACTCTCCAAGATGTCTGGCTCAAGGTCAGATGTCTGGCTCAAGGTTATATACATTATTTACACAATGGGCCTTGCGTGATTGGCTACTTCAGGGCTGCACCTGTGGGCCAATCAGGTTGCGGATTCACTTCTACCTGGAGCTGGACCGGGTGGCTCCTGCGGACCAATCAGACTTCTGCATTCTGGATCCTATTGTTCTAGGATTCAGCTCAGTACATAACACCTTAAGACGCTACCTTATGTGGTAGCAATGTAAAATTATCAAAAAAGGCCTGGGAAAAGACATATAAAGTTTTGAAGAGGGGTTAAATTTTGGCGATAGCCCATAAAGCCAAAATCACGTATAGTCAAAACAAATTGGGTAGGTGGCATTGCCAAAGTATTTCTTCCTAGATGCCCACCTTGTTTCTGCCCTCTTTATAATTTTTATTTTCTAAATTGCCATGTGTGTAAAGCTGAATGTGCATAAGTTTGAGTTACCTGTATTCCAGAGGTGTTAAAACTGGCATGGAAATACTGTGAGTCTGTAACCACTCATGATATTCTACTCATAGCTTTAGAAAGCGTTGCAAAGATTTGGCTATTTGTGTCAAACAAAGTCCCTTAGCTTCAAGGTCTGCCCAGGAGACCTTTATTTTTTATTCTTTCTGGAAGCATACCAATACATTGGTTTGAAAGCACATACCGTACATACAGGGGTTCCCACCCACCCACCCACCCACGAGAAAGAGGGAGAGGTTACCGCAAATCACCGTTCCATATTGTCCATCCAAACAGAGCCAGACAAGAAATATAATCTGTTTTCTTTTTAAATGAAAAATAATCCCCCAAAACACATCTCTATGGCACGGGTGACAGGCTGAAAAGAATCTGCATAGTGTCTATGATCACTGGAGAGATTTCTCTTCAAGGAATGGTGTGGGGAGGGGAGGAATGGAATGGAGAGACCCCTCTCCTGCTTTTACCTCAGCAGCTGACACATCCACCAGGGATGTAATCAGAAATCATATACTCACCACTGAGGAGCTATAATTAAACTGGATTTAATTTTAATAGAATTTCTCCCCAGAAAGGAAGGAAGGGAAAAGGAAAATATATCTACCTACAGTGTTGTTCAAGCCTCCTCGTCTTTTCATGGAAACAATTACACAATTCCTGTGTTTTGCCTCGACATTTTCAAAACAAGTCATCTCAGAGATGAAGACTAATAAAAACTTTTTCTATTAATGGTGAAAAGTTGCTTTTGTAAAGGTTAAGGAGATCAACAGTATCAGATGCTTCCAGCAGACTGGAGTTTCCACCCGACACATGTTTTTAATAATAATCAGAGCCGAAGTCCATTCTTTTTGCTATTTATTTTGCTATTTATTTATTTCGTCTCAATACTAGTGAACAGTAATGGAACCTTTTATACTGTACCTTTTCCGTCTGATGAGAGACAACACTGTATCTCTTTGAGGGCAAGAGACAATGGTAACTTTCTGAGTACTGATGAAAAATTAATGAATTTCATTAGCCTGGATTTGTTTTATAAGTACTCTGTATTCATATTTGATCTGCGGAAAGCAAGGGAGAGGAAAGGCTCTAGGTGAAACTGGTCTTCATCATTTGCTTGTTAAGACGTAGGTATTTACTTGAATCATTCTTGCTCTCTTCAAGCTCCAACATGTCGTGACTCATGAGAGCTTGGCGAACTGAACTCCGTATAATTATTTCTGACTTAAAGGTAGTTATGGAGGACCTTATTTGGATCACAGCTGCAGCCTGGGGTGGGGGTGGGGGTGAGGACTCTCCCCCTGTGGCCCCAACCCTGCATGCCCCCCCCAAATGTTAGGAGCTATGGCTAATAGCATCTTCAGGAATGATTTAAACCAGAGGATTGCCTCCCCCATGCTGTGGCCCTGATCCAAATGGAATCCCTGTAGCTGATTTTTTTTAATGTTATGTTTGTGCATATTTTTTATTTTTTAAATAAATCTTTATTGACATCAAAGAGAAAAAATACAAACCAATAAAACCAATAAAACCATACCACTGCAATACAAGTATCGCGTGGGGGGTGGGGTCAAGGGACGGACATGAGGGAGGGGGAAGAACAGGGGAAATGACGCAACGCGATACATGTTTGTGCATATTTTATTATATGCAAATTGCCTTGATTCAGTACCCACTGAAGTCAAAGAAATTTTACCAATGATTCATGAGACCTCTTTATACCAACGCTTTGTGTTGATGCTGTTGTTCGTGTTGTGACTGGCCACTGTGAGAACAAAATGCTGGACTAGATAGGGCTTTGGCCTGATCCAGCAGGAATCTTCTTATGTTCCCATGCTGTTGAACTATGTGCAAGGGGGTCTGGAAGGAATCTAGTTCTTTCCAAGGTTGTGCCATCCGTGTTCCTAAACCCCCAGGGACCCAAACCTCAACGCACATAGACTCAGCTGAGCAATCAGGTTATCTCTGCCTCTTCTGCATGCCAATGGCTTCTAAGCAGCCACTCTTCAGAGGTGCAACAAGTACGACCACGTGTCTTTCTCAGATGGATTTTTTTGTTTGTTAGTTTCATATATTTTTACACACATCTTAGAGGTAAATGGTAAGTCATAGTAGGTGGGTGGGGGAGGAAGAACTACAATAAAAAAATAATGTATAACAGCTTCCTCTTATGGAGTTCCACTTTGCTTGAGAAAAAAGCAGACAAGCCCAAGAGCAGAAACAATCCATTATGTTTCAGTATAACTCCAATTGTTCCGTTCTACTGTACACTCACTGATTCCCCTTTCCATCTCATGCATGCATAAGGTAAAGCAGAGCTCCTTCTGGAAACCTTTTGTTTCCCAGAGAATCGGAGGGTTCCAAGGAGAGCCTTTGTGAGCCGTTTATTATCTGAAAACCTGATCCAGATTTTGAAGTGAAAACTGCAGTTTTGCTAACTGCCAGATGTGTTCTCAAAGCCTGTGGTGAGGCTGAGAACTTTTCCACAGTGTTACTGGAATTGTTTGTTTAACAAAACACACACACCATTTCCAATATTATTTTCAATTGTTGGCTAGTATTTTCCATGCCACAGTGAAGCTTTACATTCCATCATAGTCAACTCCTGTGAAAAATTCCAATTCTGATACACAGAGCTACAGAATCCTATAAACATCTCGCACGTTTATGTTTTCATAACATTGTCGAGGGTGACCACAATTATTGAGATTCCTTAACAGGAAAAGCAACTATCAACAAGAACATCAATAAATATGTCAACTTACAGAGTGATCCTATGCATGTTTTCTCAGAAATTAAGTCGAACTGTATTAGTCTTAGGAAGTGTGTGCAGGAGTACATCTTTGTTTGTTTAAGAAATAAATTAATAAGGGTAAAATCCAGCTAAACGTAAGCACTTTGACAGACCATTGATTTTAATGAGCAATTAAACACATGGTTAATGTTGTCTCATTTAAACCACCCTTGAATTTCAAATGATCATACGTATGCAAAAATGGGTACGCTTTAGTCATTGATACAAAAATGAAAAAAAATGTCAAGCAAACACTGGATGATATCCAAATTTAGTCAGTCAGAGCACTGCTACTGAAATCAATGGACAAATGATTTCATTGGGTCTAAAGTGTGTATAACTTCATTTGATATTGCCCAGTGACTTCATGCAGGTATATGAAGTGAAAATCTACACATGGGTGGATTGAAATTTAGAACATTGGATTGTTGTATCCAATGCAGTGCTCACAAAGAGAGAATGGCCTGCCCCATATTCACTACTGCAGACTCACCTCCCACTGATGAAATCTCTCGGTTACTCTGAGGATTTTCGGATATGGCTGGGGATGCTGGGAGGGGTCAGTGCAGTCAGGAAGGGGGAATCAAGGAAAATGACACAAGATTGGGACCTCCACATTGTCAAAGTGTGTACAGTATAATGAAACAACTTGAGCTTAATGGCACAGATATGCAGATCTGTTTAGAAAGGATCAGATATATAGGATTTCATAGCCTTCCTATATATGGGCTGGACTTTTCCAAAACGGACCACTATCCTTTTGTCACATTTCATGGGGTTTAAAGATGAAGTTTAGAGGGAGCGAAGATTATAAAGTTGCAATTCCATAGACATGACTTTCTCTTTTATCAAAAGTTGTGGAAGTATTTTAATGAGAGAGGAATTAATGAAATGTTTAGTAGTGAAGAATCCACTGTCACATTTTTTTTCTCTGGCACCAGGAAAATAATGCATAAACTGTGATTATTACATTTTTATTTTATTTTATTTTTGGCGAAAGTGTGTAACAATGAGAGTTCACCCCCACCCGCTTTCTCCCTGATAATATTGGTATATGCAAATAATTGCCTTTCCCCTCTTTGTGATACAATTTCATTATTTGCATAGCTACTAGTGGTCCACCAATAAAGGCGAACGTCGTATTAGGATTCATGACAGTTTTCACATTGTATTATCAATATGTGGAAATAATTGTCTGCTCTGAGATTAAATTACATTATTGTGTATCTTTTTCATGCCTAATAAATAATGATGGATGGCTTTTATTTTCATCACCACCTGCAACCATTTAGTCACCCCTTGACTATTCAAGATAAAATAATAAAAGGCGAGCGTTATGTTGCAAGCCACAGAATGCAGTCAAAACAGTTGCCTGTGTTGCATTCGTGTGCATTCCTCACACTTGTTCTTAATAAAGGGCTTGGCGCGTGATTCACTGTGAAGGACAGAGAACTGACAAATGATCAGCATTTGAGAGGAGTGGGCAGGAGGGGACAGTGTGAGAAAAGGGGTCCCCTACCCCAGCAGAATTATTATCCCAATGGAGGATTCACAATATGAAAGTTGCAGTGCAATCCTGGGCATCTTTACTCAAAAGCAAGTCCCCCTGACATTAATGAACCTTACATCCAGGTAAGTGTGCCTAGAATTGCAGCTTTAGTTCATCCCCCCCCTTCTGCTATAGAAGAAAGTTAAATGCAATTAGATCCTAGAGCAGGGAGAGCACATCTCTGTGCTGCTTAGTAACTTGCTGAAATGAAGAAGAAGAGGCACATTGTGGAAGAGTTAAAAAGGCACAGTAGCTGTAAAAAAACAAAGCTGTTTTTTTTTAAAAAAAGAACACCTCATTTTTTATTGGGAAAATTGCAGGGGCAGGGATGGAGAGACAGTTGGTTACCTTAGGCAGGATTTACTGCAGAGAATCTATGGGTGGTATTGAGCTGAATTTTACTCAGAGGTATGAACATGATTAAGTTAGGTCCCTTAATTTCAATGGGTTTACACACCAATTAAACCTTAGTTGAAGACCACCCTACCTTTCCTGTCTATGAGACAATCTGCTTCCCACAAACAAACAAACCAAATGTTCGCTAACATATTTGCCTATTAGCTGGGCTTAGTCCAAAAGAAAAACAAGAAGGATCAATGTTTTATAATGGCAAGAGCACTGAACTTGGGCTGGAGAATTGGTTTTTTAAACAAAAACAAAAACCACCACTTGGTGAATTGGGGCAGGTTCCGTTATCTCTCAGCCAAACCTACCGCACAGGTTTACTGAAATGCCTGTTAAAGTGGGATTAACTCCCATCATGCAAATCACACCTCGAAGACAGCAGGATACAATGTTGTTTCTCCTTCTTCCTGTGAGGAAAGGTTGGAGGAACTGGGTATGTCTACCCTGGGGAAAAGACGACTGAGGGTTGACAGAACAGTGCTGTTCAAATAGGAAATACCTGAGGAGCTGTCATGCAGAAGACGGTAAAAGTTGTTTTCTGGCAGAAATGGATCTAACAGAGTTAAGTTGATGGAGGGTAGATTTAATTTGAACATCGGGAGAAACTTTTAGTTGGTTAATAACAGCTACTTATCACTTAGAATGTGGGGTGTCTCTCAGACACCAGAAGCATTCAAACAAAAGCTAGGCAGCGTTTTGTTGCGAACAGTCTAGTTCTGGATTTCCTGCATAGAACAGAGGGCTGGACTAGATTAGGTCTGAAGAACCTCCAGATGTTGCTGAATCCCCACTAGTCTCAGCAAGCATACCCAATGACCAGGGATGATGGTGTTGTAGTTCAGCAATTTCTGGAGGACCAAAGGTTCCTCTCACCTGGCCTGGATGGTCTATGGGACGCTCTCCTACACAGTGATTCTATTATTCTATTTGTAGTTTCTGATGCTTCCCTTAGACTACCTCAGATCATTTTTAAGCATGGGGAATCTTTTAATTTTTTAGAAAAATAAAACAGCAAGTTTAAAGAATGTTATCAATGGATAACCTCAAGAGTACACCAAAACCAGCTGACGGCCATTTTTTCCTCTTAAAAAAAGAAAATAAAGAAAAATCAAACAAAACAGCCAATTCTGAGTCACAGATTTAATCTTTCCTGTGTGCCTATTATCCTTAAATCACAAGATGACAGTTTTCTCAGGCATACCAGAGAGATTCAACCAAAATCCACCAGTATCAGATAATCTTATCAAATGTCAAGTTACTGAGAAAAATGGTTTGAAAAACAGGCCTCCTGTTCACTGCTTGATTTGCTACAAGCCAATGTTCATGTTCCTATCATCTAACTTTGAATGAATATACTTATAAAAGATGTTATCAAATTATTTACAAATCTGTGTGTGTGTGTGTGTGTGTGTGTGTGTGTGTGTGTGTGTGGATTTCCAGTATTTATTATCTAATTACAGCTGCTGTGGGTAGGCATTGTTGTTGTCCACCATTATATGTGCCAGCAAAATAGATACCTTGTTCATATGTAATATGAACCATGGAAGGAGAAGAAGGGAGGTCATTGAATGTTTCAAAGTTTGTAAAACGTTTAATTTGATATGTAGAAAAATGGAATTTCAATGTGTGTGTGTGTGTGTGTGTGTGTGTGTGTGTGTGTACCTTGCCTTTCAGATTCATAGAAAAATACACCTTAAATGTTTTTATTATATTAACCTGACTCCACTTTGGGAAAACATCTGTTTTGAAAGGTGATGTATAAATTCCAGTAATAAATAATATAATACAAAAAACATCTTACAAAAAAAGAGAGCACTGCTAGTGAGTGTAACACAGGATATCTTGATCAGTAGCTCTATCCAGGTTATTCAATGGGTATGAGTGGGCAAGGGGATAACTGTATGGGTCATCAAAGAAATAGGCTACTGGTCCAGATTTAGAGGAGAGTTTTAAAATAATATGAATACTAAGAAGCTTTCACTGATGTTGCTTTGGATACAGGCACACAGACATACATCCAACCAAGGCTCTGGAAAATCAGGTGCTTTATCAGAATTTGGAACTGGTGGTCAGCCTGGTAAATAAACCTGATTGTAGAGCCAAGAAACTGAGCAAACAAAAAGAACAACAAGCGGTCAAGGACAAAGCAATGCCATCATACTCTATGTGCTGGAATGCCTGAGCAATTATTATTTTTAAGAGCATTATACTTAATTATGAATTTACATCAAGGCAAGCTTGCCCGGGGGTAGAATCCATATGCAGGGCCATGCATATGCTGCACTGGGCTGCACTTGTAAGATGTTCCTCACCATATTCCAGAAACCTTAAGCTCTGGAAAGCATAAGAGGCATTCTGCATTTCAGAACATCACAGTCCCTTCTGAAAAGTACAGTGTTTTTACAATGCCCCTTATATTTGACATGCTGACCTGACAGCCGATACTTGGGCTGATTCCCATGAGCAGCACTGCCAAGCACATTCTTCTCTCTGCATGTTGCGTGATGCATGGTAAGTAAAATGTGAAACTTGAACTAGGGAGATAGGGCTTCCGATCTCCACAGAACCCATGAAGTAACCCTGGATGAACTTGGTTTACTCACTCTCTTTCAGCCTCAGCGGGTTGCTGTGTGGATAAAACTGGGTAACTATCACATATTCATCCCTCATCATTATGAGTGCTCAAATACACCGAAATCCAGCTGGGTCTATCAATTTAGATCTTTCATCTGCTTCCCACCCCACCCCCCACCCCTCTTTCTTTTACTTTATGGGAATATCCCTTTAAAATACCACTTCCTTGCTGCATATTCTCAAACTAGTGGTGGAAGTGACGGCATTAACAATGTTACACTCGAGGCATATTCCTTTCTGGCACAGCAAGAAGAACAGTATCTGGGAAATTCTTGGCTCCTTTTCCCTACTATCCATCTGCAGGCAAGAGCAGCCAGAGCTGGAGAGAGCAAGGAATGAAAAGAAGCAGGACATGAATTTTCTTCTTTACACACACACAGAGAGAGAGAGAGAGAGAGAGGTTTCACAGTCAGGGCCGGCTCTAGGTAGAGTCCCGGTGGTGCGAGGCGCCGGGCCGGTAGGCAGGGCGCTGCGTGACGAAGCCGCGCGAAAGCCATGCTGTGCCCTGCGAGGGCGGGGGCGCCGGAGCGATCTCTGCCCCTCAGCGCCAGGGCGCGCAACCTGCTCAAGACTGCCCTGTTCACAGTACAATTCTAACAAAGTCTACTCAAAAGTAAGTTCCACCTAGTTCAACTGAGCTTTCTTTCAGGTACATAGGTTATGGTTGTAACTCAGCGCTCCGTACTGCTGTTAAGAGTCCGTAGCAGCAATAGCTTCCTCCTTGCCTAGACAGCAGGTCCAACTAGGCTGGAATGCGAATCTCTAGGTTCTGGCAACCTGTGACCACTACAGCTCCTAAGAGGCTTCTTTTCTGGGTGGTGCCTGTTTCCTCCTTGCCTGGGCTACAGGTCCAAGGAGGCTAGAATGAGGAGCTCTAGGCTCTGGCAACCTGTGACCACAACAAATACTAGGAGACTTCTTTCTGTGTTGTTCCTCATTAAGAAGTAAATGCGTGAGCCATCTCAAAGGGTCAGGCTTTTCTATCCATTAATTAACAAAGAGGAAGATTGTTGTGAGTAGCTATTACTAACTGGATTTGGAATCGATGTTGTAAATTCCTTGAAGGATGCTTGAGATGTTTGAACATGGTCCTGCCTTTATAAGAGCTGATGTGGCACTGCTACCAAAATCAGCTGGCCTGCATCTCCTTATTCGGTTCCCCTCTGCCTTGGAATTGGCAACTATTGAAATGGAGTGGGAATGATAAAACTCACAATGCAATAATGTCCCCCTCTTTCCTTTGTTTTAGTAACTTTTTAGGGAGAGAGAAGGCATAGGTGCTATCTCTCTTCTGCTGTTGCTCCCATTATTAGCTGCTTTTTTGTGAGGGGAGGGAAATTTGCATTACAGCTACATCACATCACACATTTTGCATCATTAAATGTAAGGGGCAACAATCGCATTTGTTATTATTTATTCCACTATTCCTCCGAGGGGCCTAGCTTACAAGGTCCACACAACTCTTTTACCCTCATAAAACCCCTGTGATGGAGGGTAGACTGAAAGAGTGTGACTGCCTCATGGTCACCTAATGAGCTTTATGGGTGAGTTGGAATTTGAGGCTACTTCTCTCAGGCTCTAGTCCAATCTAAGAGGTCATCAACATGGTGCCATTCAGATGTTATTAGACTCCAGCTCCCATCATGCCTGAACATTAGCTCAGCTGATGGGAGCTGGAATCCAACATGTTGGCTCCCCCTATATGTTACATTGGCTCATATATACACTGGGGTAGTCAACCTTTTTATACATAACATCCACTAATGCATCTTTCTAGATGGTAAAATTTCCTTACTGCCCACCAGTTACCCAATGGAAGGAGGATTCAGCTTGTGCCATAGAACCCCCTACCGCCCACCTAGAATCCTGAAACGCCCACTAGTGGGCAGTAGGGACCAGGTTGACAACCCCTGCCATACACCCACCATAGCTGCCAAGTTATCCCTTTTTTTAAGGGATTTTCCCTTATGCTGAATAGGCTTCCTTGCAAGAAAAGGGAAAACTTGGCAGCTATGACACCCACTCACCCTAATATATGCTGCTGCAATATTCAAAACATATATCTGTCATTAAGTTGAAATAAGTAGTCATAAGCTTTGAGAGCTTTCAGTCATCCTCCTTTTCCTACTTCTCTCCACCAAAAATACCAGTAGAATGATAAACAGAGTCTTCAGTTTCAGAGAGCAGAATGGGCCAGCCTGTTTCTTTAAAATATGTGCAATTTTCAAGCCATCATCAATACACTTGTGATTGCAGGGCTCACCTCATTAAACTGACGGTTGAGCAAGTTGGACACACCCTGTCCAGTTGTACTTTCTAGCCAGTTGCCAGTAGTTCTTTTCTCTTTGTTGACTTCTCTCTTGGCATCTGAAATCAAGGTTTCATTTGGTATCCCAGCAGGTGCTTCAATTCATGTAAGAGTTCAAATTAAAAGTCAACTCTGGGTGCCAGAAAATGTTGCGGTCAATAAAGGTGAGAGAGAGAAATATCTGAATGGTGAGGAAAATTTGAGACCTCGACCAGAGCAGATCAGATATCTAATTAAAACATGATTTGAAGAATTAAAGCAAAACAGATGCTGAAGGCTCCGTGCTCTGCTGACTTAACCCTAGCCACCCAAAATAAAAAGATGTTACACAAAATTGTTTCCAAAATTCTTGTCACAGGGCAGGGAGTTCCATTGCTCTGGCTCAGTCACCAAAAACGTTTCTCCCCATATGCTGTCAGTATCATAAGTAACTCAAGAAGGTCATAGGGAGGAGAAGCCATTATAGTGAAGTCTTGAAAAAGTCAACTTCCGCAGAGCACTTACACAATAAAAATAAAAAAGCACCCTATTCCAAGCAGCTTTCCTATGGATTACTTCACGAAATAGTCATACTAAACCAGGATTTGAAGATCCACTTCCTCCATGATTTTTCTGCATCCATTTGTTCTAATCAGTGCAAGTTCCAACACAATGAAATCCAGATTTAACCACTGCTAATTTGTGTCTTCAGTCACACACAAGATAGCTCAATTGGTTAGAGCATGTGCTGGCAATAGCAAGTTTGCAGGTTTGCTCCCCATAAGGGACAGCTGCATAGTCCTGCATTGCAGGGGTGTTAAGACAAGATGATCCTCAGGGTCCCTTCCAACTCTTGTGATTCTATGATCCATATGTTTTCTAAGATATTGGGTCTGGTGCATGAGGGAAGAAGTTGTGGACTACCACACTTATCAGCTCCAGCAAGCATGTTCAATGGTCAGGGACACTGTGAGATGCATTCCAGAAGCACCTAGAGGGCCACATACTATGGGCCAGAGTTATGGTGTACCATAGGGATCATATTCTATCATAACAAGAGGGGAGAACCAAGAAAGAACACAGAAAAGTTTGTCTTTATTGCAAAACAGACATTTGTTAGAAGATATGCAAAGTGGAAACAGGTAGAGATATACATGCCTATGGTTAAGGCAAATGCTTGGTTTAGACAAGCCTAATAATAATAATAATAATAATAATAATAATAATAATTTATACCCCGCCCATCTGGCTGGGTTTCCCCCGCCACTCTGGGCGGCTTCCAACAAATACCAAAATACATTAAAATATCACAGATTAAAAACTTCCCTAAACAGGACTGCCTTTAGGTGTTTTCTAAATGTCAGATAGTTGTTTATGTCCTTGACCTCCGATGGGAGGGCGTTCCGCAGGGCGGGCGCCACTACCAAAAAGGCCCTCTGCCTGGTTCCCTGTAGCTTTGCTTCTCGCAGTGAGGGAACTGCCAGAAGGCCCTCGGCGCTGGATCTCAGTGTCTGGGCTAAACGATGGGGGTGGAGATGCTCCTTCAGTTATACAGGACCGAGGCCGTTTAGGGCTTTAAAGGTCAGCACCAACACTTTGAATTGTACTCGGAAACGTACTGGGAGCCAATGTAGGTCTCTTAGGACCGGTGTTATGTGGTCTCGGCGGTCACTCCCAATCACCAGTCTAGCTGCCGCATTCTGGATTAATTGCAGTTTCCAGGTCACCTTCAAAGGTAGCCCCACGTAGAGCGCATTGCAGTAGTCCAAGCGGGAGATAACTAGAGCATGCACCACTCTGGTGAGACAGTCTGCGGGCAAGTAGGGTCTCAGTCTGCGTACCAGATGGAGCTGGTAGACAGCCACCCTGGACACAGAATTAACCTGTGCCTCCATGGACAGCTGTGAGTCCAAAATGACTCCCAGGCTGCGCACCTGGTCCTACAAGGGCACAGTTACCCCATTCAGGACCAGGGAGTCCCCCACACCCACCCGTCCCCTGTCCCCCCAAAACAGTACTTCTGTCTTGTCAGGATTCAATCTCAATCTGTTAACCACCATCCATCCTCCAACCGCCTCCAGGCACTCACACGGGACCTTCACCGCCTTCACTGGTTCTGATTTGAAAGAGAGGTAGAGCTGGGTATCATCCGCATACTGATGAACACCCAGCCCAAACCCCCTGATGATCTCTCCCAGCGGCTTCATATAGATGTTAAAAAGCATGGGGGAGAGGACAGAACCCTGAGGCACCCCACAAGTGAGAGCCCAGGGGTCTGAACACTCATCCCCCACCATCACTTTCTGAACATGGCCCAGGAGGAAGGAGCAGAATCACTGTATGACAGTGCCCCCAGCTCCCAACCCATCTAGACTGTCCAGAAGGATGCTATGGTCGATGGTGTCAAAAGCCGCTGAGAGATCCAGCAGAACTAGGAAACAGCTCTCACCTTTGTCCCTAGCCCGCTGGAGATCATTAACCAGCGCAACCAAGGCAGTTTCAGTCCCATGATGAGGCCTGAATCCCGATTGGAAGGGATCCAAATGGTCCGCATCCTCCAGGCATGCCTAGAAAGCGAGAATGTTTATTTGTGTTTTAATCTATTTTCAGTTTATTGCAGATTTAATTTTTTAATTACAGGTAGGTAGCCGTGTTGGTCTGGGTCGAAGTAAAATAAAAAAATTCCTTCAGTAGCACCTTAAAGACCAACTAAGTTTTTATTTTGGTATGAGCTTTCGTGTGCATGCACACTAAATACAGTGGTACCTCGAGTTAAGAACTTAATTCGTTCTGGAGGTCCGTTCTTAACCTGAAACTGTTCTTAACCTGAGGTACCACTTTAGCTAATGGGGCCTCCTGCTGCTGCTGTGCCGCCGCGGCACGATTTCTGTTCTCATCCTGAAGCAAAGTTCTTAACCCGAGGTACTATTTCTCGGTTAGTGGAGTCTGTAACCTGAAGCGTCTGTAACCTGAAGCGTCTGTAACCCAAGGTACCACTGTAGTTGTTTTTAACTTTTTTTACTGATAACGTTTGTTGTTTTAGTCTTTATGAATAAACAAATAAAGTCTTCGCCTATGTATTTCCCACCTTTTCAGAGACACTTCAGACAAGTATATTTTGTACTTGAGTACAATATCAATGCAAGCTGCTGTCATGCTTGAACTCTTCAACCAGGCCTTTGGCTCACTATCTTTTCAATTGTGTTTGGGGCAGGGGATTATTGTTTTGTTATGTTCTTGTTTTTATTTTGTATTTTGTGTTTTTATCTTTTATTATTATGTCGTGAGCTGCCCTGAGATCTATGGATGAAGGGTGTCATACAAATTTAATTTATAATGAAAATGATATGGAATACTAGCCACTGTGTAAGTCTATATTAGCCACTTGTTTCCATACAGATTGGAAATCATAGTCACAGACAAAAGAAACTTACCTGAAGTGATCTTACTTGAAGTGACCCGTAGGGCCTGGCAATAGCACTCCAAGAAAATGCAGAGCCACCATTTCTGGTTGGGGTAACCCTGCTGACTTCATTTAGACAGCTAATTCTAAACTTTGGCACTGTGAAGTGAACAATGAAGTGGCAGGATGCTGTGTTTGGTAAAATAACACAACAGGCAGTGGCATCTTAGGTGTTTGAGCATCTCTTTAAACGAACAGCCAGATAGGCAAATGGACAGCGCATTTGTTTTATGCTTCCTCACGTCATTTGTTCTGCACACTTTTCCAAAAGAGACGGGTTCACAGAGCATGTGATTTTTGGTGCGCAGATATTGCAAGATTTAATTAATATGTCCAAGATCCACATTCTGTTTGCTTTATAAACATTTCTAGCTTGTCGGTAGCCAACCTAAATCTTCCACCAGACAAGTACATACTGTGCCTCTATCTTTCTTTCCCTGAGCAATGGATAGGACTCGTCAAAGCTGGTCGGTGTGCTCTCCATTGGGTGCTGAGGACACGGCATGTTCAAATTAAACATGAACTCAGTGTTAACTTTAAAACATATTTTGTTCTGAAAGCTGAGACCCCCTAACAGTTGTCTCAGAGCTAAGGAGAAAAATATCTGCTTTCCATTATGCTAATGCCCCTTTCTTCCCCTTGTCAACATTCAGGCATATCTAAGCACAGAATTTGGCGTAGTGTTTAGAAAACATCCTCTGGGGTTGTTTTTTTGGTGTGGATTGTACATATGCTGGTCAAAGCTGGTTACTGGAATACAAAATACTACAAAGAAGCGTTATTTTAACAACACCCTGTTCCCATAAAGCCAGTGTTTATTATTTTTCTTTTTACAACTCTATGATTAGGTACGTTCTCATTGACTATTTATTTGGGGGGCTAGTCACATGACCTAAGCCATGCACGTGCCAATATATACATCGAACATTTTGAGAGGCTGCAGTTGGTTATTAGAAGTCAAACCTTGCTCCATTGAGCACACAGTGCTGGCATTCATGCAACTGGCTCAGCCAACGAGTTTACATCTGGAAATGAGATCAGGCCTGCTGAAGGCTATGGTTGCTGGTGGACTCAACAGGTAATGTTGAATAAGCCCTGAGATTTGAAGTAATGTTATGAATACTTCAGACATGAAGGCAGAGCCAGCAGAAGACATTCTGCTGCCTGAGGTAGGGTCACTGCTTCCCCACCACCACTCCTGCACATTGACTTCCTCCTCCTCCTCTACTGCCGCCTCTCTTTTAGTTGTCATCAAGGTGCGCCATGGACCTCCCGCATAAGTTATGCGACATAACAATGCCTCACTTTGAGGCTTGATGAGGCTGCCTGCCATTGGTAAGCCCAGCCCTTCTTCAGTTAAAGATGCCAAGAAATAATTGTCACTTCGCCCGCCTGGGGATGGCCCCTTCCTGGTCCACGAGGATGTTGTTGTTGTTGTTTAGTCGTTTAGTCGTGTCCGACTCTTCGTGACCCCATGGACCATAGCGCGCCAGGCACTCCTGTCTTGCACTGCCTCCCGCAGTTTGGTCAAACTCATGTTCGTAGCTTCGAGAACACTGTCCAACCATCTTGTCCTCTGTCGTCCCCCTCTCCTAGTGCCCTCAATCTTTCCCAACATCAGGGTCTTTTCCAAAGATTCCTCTCTTCTCATGAGGTCACCAAAGTATTGGAGCCTCAGCTTCACGATCTGTCCTTCCAGTGAGCACTCAGGGCTGATATCCTTAAGAATGGATAGGTTTGATCTTCTTGCAGTCCATGGGACTCTCAAGAGTCTCCTCCAGCACCATAATTCAAAAGCATCAATTCTTCGGCGATCAGCCGAGAAAACTCCATGGATCGCCACGAGGATGGGTCCCTGTTAAAGAGGCATCAATCTGCTGCAGTGATGCGTAAGGCAATCGCAGCAGGTGGCCTGCTGGCCAGTGAGTTTGCACCTCATTCCTTCCGTATTGGGGCAGCTACTACCGCTGCGCATTGGGGCCTGTCCGTTGACAGGATTAAGGATCTGGGCTGATGGAAATCTGAAGCATACAAAGGTTATGTTCGAATATGGTGCTGAGGTGCAGTTGCTAATGTTGTTTTGTTCATTCCTAGGTCCGTCTACTCTGCATGTCTGGATAGTCGGGCACAGCATTGTCCACTGGGCCAGCAGAAGGGTGGCGGAGTCTGGATTCGGATGCAGCCTCGGACTCCCCAAACACGTGAGCGTCTCCTGGGTGTCCAGACGAGGAATGCGTTGGGAGGAACTTCTCCCAATGGTGTGGGCGAAGGTGTCTGTGGAAGGCACGCCTGTGGCGATGGTGGTGCAGCTGGGTGAGAACGATTTGCCAGAAGCTCCCAGCTTGAGCCTGCGGACCCGCATGCAGGAGGACTTGGAAGAGCTGAAGGCAGCTCTTCCTGGACTCAAAATATTTTGATCACTGCTGTTGCAGCGATGTGTGTGGCGTGGAAGCCGATGCCCAGCTGCCACCGAGAGGGCCAGGAGGTGTGTCCAGAGCGCGGTGGCCAAGAAGGTTCTGGCTTTGGGTGGGACGGTGATCCGTCACCCGGGCATTACCTTCCGTGATGCGTCCCTTTACAGGCTTGGTGGGGTTCATCTGTCTGTGATTGGGAATGATTTGTGGCTGACCGTCGCGTCAGCGGGTTTAGGGATTGGTTACAGGTGTGCGTGGTTGTGGTGAGCGCAGGTGCTCTGTGGTGGATAGGCACTGGTTCAGGTGATAGGGGTGGGAGAATGCTCTCGCCATCCCTATGTGAAGGGTATTCCGTTAAAGGAATCCAGAGACTCAAATGGTTTGGTCAACCTGTGAGGGGGTTGTGCCCTTGCCTGAGTCTATGGCTACACCTGAGTGGCGGACATAGCCTGTTCCCGGCTTCCCGCCTATCCAGCTGTTCACCCTTGGCTGACCTATGCTGGTGCTCTGGGTCAGCGCTACCTGCAAGGGTGCAGGGAGCTAGTCGAACCAGAGCCTATGCAACCACTCACTTTCTGTAGTCAATAAAGTTGTGGCCTAAATTCTGCCAAAAACCAAACTAAAATTTGAATCAAGTGTGAAGTCTGAAATACGTATTCAAAAAGTTGCTTTGCCAGGCCAGCTCTTTGGCCACACACCAAGTTGGGCTGCCCCATCTATCTTATGTGTTTCATTATTGACTACTGCCTTGAAACCTGGCCCTGAATCATTGTTTAAATTTACTTCCTCAAAGGTATTTTATCTTCATTTGGAGCTTGTCAACATGTCCTTTTCTCTTTGATTATCTTTCACATTTTTCCACCTCAATAAGATGATTCCTTTTTAATTGAAGTCCCATGGTATCGCTTTTCTCCCTTTGCTACTTGTGACATAACAGTAAACAGTTCACCTAATTTCACCAAACAGGTTCATTATCCATTTTTTACAGACACAAAAGAGTGCTGGTTACAGGTAGGTAGCCGTGTTGGTCTGGATCGAAGTAAAATAAAAAAATTCCTTCAGTAGCACCTTAAAGACCAACTAAGTTTTTATTTTGGTATGAGCTTTCGTGTGCATGCACACGAAAGCTCATACCAAAATAAAAACTTAGTTGGTCTTTAAGGTGCTACTGAAGGAATTTTTTTATTTTACAAAAGAGTGCATCATTGTCCAGTGTGTCAAGTCAAATTGTGACTCTGCAAAATGTAGACATGGCCACTGTAACAAACGACAATGGAGCAATTATATAGAGGCGAGTTGCTACTTCTTAATATTTGAAAGGTAGGCGCAAAAGAGTCCATTTGTGAATTCACTGCAAGGTCCATGCACAAGAGATGGTCAGCAACAGATCTCAGCCACAAACTGAGCTAAATTATTGGAAAATAATTCAAAATGTAGGGCACTGGGATATGGTAAACCTTTCCACATGCCCAGACACTTACAGGGTTGTGCTAGTTTTGAACTGGTACCTGAACTCAGTGGTGGGTTGATGAGGCCTAAAAAAACTGACTATGAATCTAGGTAAGACAGAGGTGTTGCGGGTGTGGTGGTACCCGAATCCAGAGATACTGATCAATTGCCTGTTTTGGATGAAGTTGTTACCCCCCGCCGCCCCCCCCCCAAGAACAGGTCTAGGGGTGCTCTTGGATCCATCTTTGGGTGACCTTAGTGGCTACCATAGAAGTGCCTTTTACCAGTTTTGGCTGATAAGACAGCTATGGACCAGGATAGCCTGACCACTGTCATCCATGCACTAGTAATCTCCATACTTGATGTGAAATGCATCATTTGAGGTTGGTCCAGAACCTGTAGCTGGTGCAAAATACAGCAGCTCAGCTGCTCACTGGGGCAGGATATCGCCAACATGTTACCATGCTGTTGGAAGGAATTGCACTGTCTGCCACTTAGCTACTGGGCTAAGTTCAAGGGAAATAAAGCGACCAGGATGCCCAAAAGATTATCCCATCCCTTATATACCCAGCTGGTTACAGTGCTCTGTTTTTCAGGTGCCTGGTCCAGCTGCAACAAACTTATAACACATTTATGAGAAATAAGGAACGGATGTTTCAAAGAACCACAAAGCAAGAATTGGTTGGTGGCAATATTCTTCCAGCTTAGAAGTTAATAATTTTATACAGGAATATGAGGAAGCAATGTTCAAACTTACTAATAATTATCTAACAGCAAAGAAAGGCCATCCAAATAGCATGACTCAATAAATGAACGCAATCTTTCTTAATTTATTAATTTTTTGCTATTTAAAATATTTATGTATTATTATTTTTAGTATCCTTTCCATGTCTATGTGAAAGTTGGAGATGAAATGAGACAGATGTAGTGACCATGGTTACCATGGGAGCTGTTTCCCTAGCAATGGCAAAGCAGTCATCAAAGCAGTCAAACATGTCTTCTCTTTCTCATATGACTTGTTTTTACTAGTTTGCATAGTCTGTGCAGCAGAGTCAGCTTTTCAGACAAGTCTTACTCCAAAGGTGGAAAGTAAAAACAGATGAGGGATTGGTCACTTTGTTCGAATTCCACCTGGACCTAGAGTTTTAAAGGCTTGAATGATTTGTTGTTCCCGTTATCCTTCATCCAATCAAGGTGAAATCTAGCAAGTTATTAAGAATTGTTGTTGTTTAGTCGTTTAGTCGTGTCCGACTCTTCGTGACCCCATGGACCATAGCACGCCAGGCACTCCTGTCTTGCACTGTCTCCCACAGTTTGGTCAAACCCATGTTGGTAGCTTCGAGAACACTGTCCAACCATCTCGTCCTCTGTCGTCCCCTTCTCCTAGTGCCCTCAATCTTTCCCAACATCAGGGTCTTTTCCAAGGATTCTTCTCTTCTCATGAGGTGGCCAAAGTATTGGAGCCTCAGCTTCACAATTAAGAATAGGCTGGGCAAATAGGTCAGTCTCAGTTGCTCTCGATTTCTCATTTTTCCAGCGTGAAGTTCAGTCTGTCCCGTTTAAACATCACATTGCAGTTTATTTTAGTCTGCAGAAAAACTTGCATAGATTCTTGTGCTCATTTCTTCTAATGTATGAAGTTTTTGTACACCATTTTGTCTAATATATGCATTTTTCTCCCCAAGCAGGTTCTTCTAATGTATTTTTGTACAGCATTTCCCCTAACATATGCATTGCTGTATGCACTTTTCTCTAATATACACATTTTTCATACAGACACACCTCGCAAAATTTAAAGAAGTGAGAATGGCATAGGATAGCAATGTTTTGCTTTTGCTTCAAGGAGTGTGAACTATGTAGGTTTGGATTAAAGGGCAAACTGAACCAATTCATTTCCTGCTTGTAAGAATAGCATCACCAGCAGCATGGCTCATGTCAGTTCCTTAGTTCTCCATATACACATGGTTTTGTTGTTGATGATGATTTGTTTGTTTGTTTGTTGTTGTTGTTGTTGGGGAAGGCTATGCACTCTTTGCGCAGCACAACCTCTGCACTGGAGCACACTTCTTTGGTACATATCTTCAGCGTAGCTATTGTGTTGTCTGTTGAAACATTGTCTCCCCGTAGTTTTTGATAATGAAGCAACAATACTGGCCTGGTTTCTATTAGTCCAAACCAGGCATCCCCAAACTGCGGCCCTCCAGATGTTTTGGCCTACAACTCCCATGATCCCTAGCTAAGAGGACCAGTGATCAGGGATGATGGGAATTGTAGTCCAAAACATCTGGAGGGCCGAAGTTTGGGGATGCCTGGTCCAAACAAACAGAGAAAGAGGATGGAGGATGGCACCTGGTTGGCTACCATGACAAAAGGATCCTGGACTAGAAGGGCTATTGGTTGGATCCAGCAGGCTCTCCTTATGCTCCTATATTCCTATTCTTAATGGGACAGTGCACAGTTGATGCACTGAGCATGAATGCAGCACAGCATCTCACTGCAATACCGCTATCCACCTATATTCTACGTCTGAATGGACTGTTGCACAGTAATGCTATGCAGCAATGGCCAAGCGTTCTTACAGCACGCTTACCATGTCCATGCAGAAAGGTTGTAATCAAATTATGGCCATCTTCATGGCTTTGAGGAGCGCTTGCTGTGTCTCTGCAATCATAGAATTGCAGAGCTGGAAGGGATCTTGAGGATCCTCTAGTGCAGGCTTCCTCCAGATGTTTTTGGCCTAGAACTCCCATGATCCCTAGCTAGCAGGACCAGTGGTCAGGGATAATGGGAATTGTAGAATTGTAGTCTCAAAACATCTGGAGGGCCGAGTTTGAGGAAGCCTGCTCTAGTGCAACCCCCTGCAATGCAGGAATATGCAGCTGTCCCATACAGGGATTGAACCTACAGCCTTGATGTTATCAGCTCAGTGATCTACCGGTAGCTACCTAATCACTTTAAATCAGGGGTAGCTAAGGTGGTCCCCCCCCCGCCAATATTATGGACTACAACTCCCATTATACCTGACCATTGGTCATGCTGGCTGGGAATGATACAAGTTGTAGGAATATATTGTCTTGGCCATTACTGTTTTGAATTATTAGACTGTCTCGTGAGTACTTCATTTCAATATATTTGCTTTAGCAAAAATTCATAGTTAAGATGGTAAAACGTAACAATTTTACCATAGATGAATGCATATGTAAAAAATAACATAATGAAAAGGGCCAAATCATCGTAAACCAAGCTAAGACAGCATCAGTTAACCAGTTTACCTTCTAAAACAAAATATATTTGGTGACATTTTGCTGCTGCTAATCCAAATTGTTTGGATTCTTTAGCTATTTTATTGCTACGGTATTCTCAGATTCTTCTTGAGAAAACCAGTGGCTCATGCTTTCAATAGCCGAGAAGCAAATATATAATGAGACCTATCTTCAAGCTCACTGTCCCCAATACAATAGCAAAGGCCAAAGGGAAAGGTTCCAGATGGCCATTTCCGTCACTTCTTGGATCCTGCGTAAAGTACAGCTTTTCCTCAGACAAAATGTACTTGCTGATAAATATGATTCAGACCCATGATTAAATTTTATCATGTTATATCATTGCTCCATCTAAGAATTATATATGAGTGACAGATCATGTGGAATAAAAATATCACAAGCTCTATTTTAAAATTATCTTTGGCAGGATAAAAAAAAATAGCCTGCTTTAAAAATACCCACGATAGGCTTATTTTCGCCACCTATGGAATCTAGGAAACTTAATTCACATTAGATGAAGCAGACGCACAAAACTTAGCCTGTTCTCACATTATCAACTGAAGTTTTTATCCTATAGCGGGAGAAGTTCTGGTGGACCTTCATTAATACAGGAGAAAATACTAATTCCAACTTTTAGTAGAATCTTGGGGGATATCCTTTGGTGCCCCTATAGTGAATCACAAAAAATCTGAAAAGACTCTCACTCCAGTGAGCTGTAAAAGACCTGTGGATCTGACCCAGAAAGAATTTCAAGATACAGTTTGATTTCCATAAGTTTAGTGTTGTATGAAATCTAAGAATGTCAAAAGCTGACTGATCTACCTTTAATGTAGCTGAGTCAAGGAGATTTTTTCCCCACCCCAATATCAGAGAGCTCATAAAGAAAAAGAATCCAAGTCACAATAGGAATTTCCTTGCTCAACCTTGTATGAATCCTTTAGAGATGCCATACATGAGCAGAAGAGATGGAATTTTTTATTTTTCTGTAGTTGATACTCAGAAAATGTCTTCTGTAGCAAACTCCCCAAAGTGTTAGCAGACTGCCCAGAAGTACAATGCAAAGGCATGTATTGGTGACATAAAGGATAACAGACAATTTTCTATTGCCTGTCATGAGAGGAAACAATTTTCTTCTCTTAAGTTCCATTATGGCACTTGATAAGTTCATTTACCACATGTTTAACCTGATCCCACGAGCATAAGTGAGTACATTTGAGTTCACAAACTTTATGGTACCTTTACAATAAGGCAATGTCACTAAGTTTGGGGGTTGTGCAAAATACCTCTCTTGGGCCTTGAATGACTTAGCGAAACTTATGACTTAGCAGAGGTCTAATGCTCCTTTGGGCCCAGAGAAAGAGAATCACAACACCAAGAGGAGGTGCTATTCACTTGCCTACTCACCTAGAGGGAAATTGGTACTCACCTGTCTGAGCAGGCAGGTGGCTAATTGCACCTCTACTTTAGGAAGGAAATGAAGTGCAC
Source organism: Zootoca vivipara (assembly GCF_965207765.1). NCBI lineage: Eukaryota > Metazoa > Chordata > Lepidosauria > Squamata > Lacertidae > Zootoca > Zootoca vivipara. The sequence continues at coordinate 94,219,969 of NC_142584.1, read as the reverse complement.
TTGTCTAAATTAGCACTGCTACTTGTGAAAAACGCAATCTCGTTGTCTCACTGAAGTGCTAATATTTTCTATTCTTATTCTAAATCTTACTTTTTAAAAGCATCTCTCTCTCCCTCCCCGTACCATTAATATAATCCAGCATTAACTATTGTTCTAATTATAAACCCCTGTTACAATCCGAGGACCTTTCATTCTTGCAGAAGTAGTCAATGTCAGAACTTCACTTTTCTTATCTAAAGCAAGGGAGCAAGAAGTATGGTGTGGCTTCTGGGTCATGTGTAAGCAAAATGATTAAAACAGGAGCATTCACTTATATACACCCTGCCCCTCCCATGTTTATCCTCCATAGAAAAATTACTACAATTCTTCTGTAACCTGTGGCAAGAAGTTGCATATCTTCACTTTTAAACACATCTCCTAACTACTGCAGACAACGAAAAGGCTCTGGGCTTCTTCTTTTTGTTGTTGTTCAGGTTGACTGAAATGTAATTAGACAATGATAAAGAGAAGGAAAATTGCAGCGTATGTGCACATGGGATTGTTGATTACCAACATTCGCTGCCACTCTTTGTAATGCAAAGCTCAGTGCCATAGGGTAGGTTACTTAGTACATCTGCTTCCTTCCTAGGGGTTTTCTTTTCATGAGTACAATATCTGTGATGCAGCACTGGAGGCTAAGTGGGGAGAGTTTCTTCAGCTTTGTTTACAAACACTTCTAGCTGGGATTTGACAAATTGGACAGGCAGAGGCAGAGCAAGCTAGAAGAGCCACTGTAGGTGGAAAGAAAATGATTATTGGCTTTTGATATATGTCTTGCGTGCCCTTGCTTACAGCACTGTTGACGGCATACGAGAGAGCAAGAAGAGGGACGAATTGTTGCACTGTATGCAGATGCCACGCATGATCCTGGAAACGTTGATGATCTTCAAGTGAAGAAGAGTTTGGATTTGATATACCGCTTTATCACTACCCGAAGGAGTCTCAAAGCGGCTAACAATCTCTTTTCCCCTCCTCCCCCACAACAAACACTCTGTGAGGTGGGTGGGGCTGAGAGACTTCAGAGAAGTGTGACTAGCCCAAGGTCACCCAGCAGCTGCATGTGGAGGAGCGGAGACGCGAACCCGGTTCCCCAGATTACGAGTCTACCGCTCTTAACCACTACACCACACCGGCTCTCAAGAGAAGCAAGCAACTGTTCCAGGCTGTGTTTCCTAGTTCTTTCTAAAAAGCAAACAAATAATTTCACCGTCAACATTTTGTATGCTATCTCTTTCATATAATATGTATGCATATACACATGTTGCCATACAAAATGCTTCTCAATCCCAACAGTGCTAACATCTTAGACTTCTTCAGCTCTCACTTTTAGCCTTGAGGCCATTAAAAAAAAAAAAGCTTTTCAACATGAAGCAGGGCTGGCTAACCTGTGGCCACCCAGATATTGCTGGACTTTAATACCCAAAACATCACTGGCTATTGCCCACGCTGACTAGGGCTAAAGAGAAATTTGAGTCCTACAGCATCTGGAAGTCCAACGGTTGTCTGCATCCCAGACAGTGAGGTGATTCTCTAGCCTTTTCCCATTCATTCATTCACTGCTTAATCATAATAAAACCTCTATGGCATATGTTTTACAAGAAATATTAACATTATCATTTTAAAGTATTAAAAATATCTATGTGTCTCTTTTTCCAATCTCCTTTCCCAGCCACTCCACCCCATTCCTCTTCCTCCTTGGTTTTCCATTCCTCCCCTATAAACAGTCAGCCTTCCCTGGCCAATAAGCACACTGAGTGTTTCTTGGGCTTTGTTGTACTTCTGCAAAAAAAAATGGGCACACCCCCCCCAAGCCTCCTGATACCCCCCTCTTGTGAGTGAGTGCTGCCATTTTGGCTACATGATGGCACTCAGAGAATCAAACTGGAAATAGAATATATGAAACTATACCTCAGTCAAAAGCCACCGGGAAGTCTTGTGAAACCAAGAGACCCACTCCTGCATCTACGTGCACCTCATACCCCATCAGCCAGAGCAACCCAGGCCTGTATCTGTTCAAAAGTCTAATTGAAATGGATCCTAAAAATAATCCGGAGCAACCAGCAAAAACTGGAGTCCAACATCACTATAGCACCTTGCCACAGAATGATACATTTGAGACCAACCAGAAATTATGCAATGCAGTGAGATTAAGGGAGGATTGCTTCAAAAGTGGTCTACCACCAGCTCTTTCAAACTTGCTGTACCTCCCACCACATACTCAGCAGACCACCTCTGGCAGCTCATAAAAGCCAAGAAGGGCAATTTTCCAGCACACATGTGGAAGGACTTGTCTCTCCAAGAATTCTGCCCACATCCTTGACCTGAGCAAATTGAAAAGTATCCGGTAAAACTGGTCAAAAGGAGCAGACAAACTGGGGTGGGTGGGTGTGAACAGATGAACGATTACACTATCCTCTTTTCACCACCTGTAAGTCCATTTTCAAATATTCCAGCATTTTCAAATATTCATTGCATCGCTCCAATTTCCCCCCCCCCTTTTTTTTATTCCTGAATACTTATGGATAGTTTTTTAGATGGATGGCATTGCTATGGGCATCCATAACTTTTAGGAAGAGAAAAAATATAGAAGGCATATTTTGAAGATATTCTGTGCATCACACCATGCCAGAGACTTTGGTGCTATGACTGGAGCAAGTTGTCACCAAGGTCAAGGATCCTTCTTGGTACAAAGTGGCATGCAGAACCCAGGTATGATGCTGACCTGGCTGGATCTCCCTCCTGCCAGGAAATGTGAGCCACTAAGTTACCAGGTTCCTCAGTGGATGACCTCTATTCTTGGACATCCCTAGTGCAGGCTGAGAAGCAGAGACATTATTTACGATCAAATACCCAGTTGTCTGTGCTTCCATAAATTGTAGAGTCATATCTGAATTAGCCTGTTAAGCCATATCTTGCCATAATTTCCTGTTCGTTGTACACGTTCTAATTAATTTTGCCAATTTGCAAATAAAAATTAAATTCAGCCGAAACATTAAGGAGTTCACATTTTCAATAAGTGGCACTCAGCAATTTAGCTGCATGCCTCGCGTTAATAACAGTGGGAATCATGCAGTTAAATCACCCCCTGTTGCTTTAGAAATGCACCCCTAAGGTATACAAATCAGATGCTGTACGTCAGCTTCAACTATTCATTGGTGTGTGTTTTTCAATTAAGGTTCCATGCGACTTGGCTGGTCCCACTCAGTGTGCACGTTCTGCTCAATAAGAACAATACAAATGGGAGGGGGGCAGGAAGAGAACACAAACACCTCCCAACAGCAACAAAACTGGGGCAGCCCAGTCAGGTGGGTGGGATACAAAAAATAAAATCACTATCATCGACATCATCTTATCCCTAACTCACCGTCCTTAAAAGTCTTTAAAACAAACAAACCCAAAAACAGAATTGGGGATGAGAGAGATCCCAGCTTTCCTACCGCAGCTAGCAGCACAGGCCTATTCGCTGGATTGTCAAAGCTATTGTACTACCAACCTTACTATATGCTTGTGAAACATGGACCACTTATAAACGCCATCTTCAACTCCTCGAAAGATTCCATCAACGGTGTCTCCGGAAAAAATTTGGAGACTTGGGAAGACAAGTCTCCCATCACTTGGGAAGACAGGCGAACTAATATCAGTGTACTGGAAGAAGCAAGTATCACCAGTGTTGAAGCAATGATTCTTCAACATCAACTTCGTTGGACTGGTCATAATAATAATAATTTAATAATAATAATTTATTATTTATACCCCGCCCATCTGGCTGCGTTTCCCCAGCCACTCTGGGCAGCTTCCAACAGAAATATTAAAATACACTAATTTCTTAAAGATTAAAAGCTTCCCTAAACAGGGCTGCCTTCAGATGTCCTCTAAAAGTCTGGTAGTTGTTTTTCTTTTTGACATCTGGCGGGAGGGCGTTCCACCAGATCATGTTGTGCATCATGTTGTGCGGATGCCTGATGATCGTCTTCCAAAGCAACTACTCTATTCCGAACTTAAAAATGGAAAGCGTAATGCTGGTGGTCAACAAAAGAGGTTTAAAGATTGTCTCAAGGCAAATCTTTAAAAATGTAGTATAAACACTGACAATTGGGAAACACTGGCCTGCGAGCGCTCCAGTTGGAGAACAGCCTTTACTAAGGGTGTCATGGGCTTTGAAGAAACTCGATCTCAGGACACAAGGGAGAAACATGCCAAGAGGAAGGCATGCTTGGCAAATCCACACTGTGATCAACTCCCGCCTGGAGACCAATGTCCCCACTGTGGAAGGACGTGTGGATCCAGAATTAGCCTCCACAGTCACTTACGGACCCATTGTTAAAACCGTGTCTATGGAAGACAATCTTACTCGGCTATGAGTGATCACCAAAGAAGAAGAAGCCGCATGGGGCACTGTAAACAAATCAGCGGTTCTTCTTAAGGAAAAGGAGGGTCCCTTCAAATGTTCTTTAGGAGAGAGAGAGAGAGAGAGAGAGAGAGAGAGAGGTCTTCTCGTGAAATACAACAGGAGTGTGGTTTCCCAAGTGAACCCACATCTTATCCACAGTTGATCAAGACAGTGTGGATCAGGTGAGTTCACTGAATTACACCTGCCATCTAAAGTCATCATGGATACAAGCAACTTCATCTACAAAACGTCTAGCAAATCAATCATGGTGGGCCTTTCAGGGCACAAGCCATTGAATCCCAGAGCCCTCACTGAGGAACCCCAGCAGCACCTGTGGAAACTCAATGGGACAACACTCAGCAGGGGTAATGGTGATGGAGAAATAACCACTCTTCACCGCCATCACTCCAAAATTGATAGATTCATATCTTTCTTTGGTCATATTTGAAATAAAAAATAAAAAATGCCTTCCAGTAGCACCTTAGAGACCAACTAAGTTTGTCATTGGTATGAGCTTTCGTGTGCATGCATACTTCTTCAAGTACCTGAAGAAGTATTTGGTCATATTTGTTATGCATCTTGAATTATAACTGTTTACCTTGGTGTTTCACCCACGTCAAACCCTAAGAATCCCCCCAAAAAAACAACAACCCTGCCTTGCCTTTACAGCTGAGTCCAGAATATTTGGGGATGACTGTATTGACAGCTAAAGTCATTGAATTGTCCTTAGTGGAGACCTGAGCTTTGGCAGGCCTACTGGCTAAACCACACAAAAACGATAAGAGAACAAGAACTCAGGCCACTATAACAATAAAGTCATTTTTGTGATACAAATGATGCAATGATTTCAAAAAGTCTCCTCTATATGTGGACTTATTAGGTGAAGTGTGTATATCAGGTATATCAGATATCAGATCAGGACAGGGTCCTGTTTCGAATATTCTTTCTTCATCAGCAACGTCCTGGTGTCAGCGTGTACATGTAGGTGTACACACAGTAGAGGTGGAACAGATCCGCTACAGCTTACCTGCATGGGAATGGGTGGAGCAGGGATGGTAGTGAGGTCTTGGCTGGATGCACCCAGGGCTTTTTTCCCCAGCCGTAACTCCCCTGAACTCAATTCTGGCACCTCCCAGGTGGGTGCCATGGCCATTATAAGAGAACAAGGGAAGCACTCATGGTGAGTTCCAGCACCTCTTTTTCTAGAAAAATAGCACTGGATGCACCAGCATGTCCAGTCTGGTGCTCCCATGGGTGGATCCATGCAGCCCTGACCTTGTGCCAGCCCAGCACCATCCAAGTCAGCTGTAGGACCACTGGTGTCAGTTATGGTGGCTCCGAGGCTTGGTTTCCTAGCTAGACAGCATCTTAAAAAGCAGAGACATCACCTTGCCGACAAAGGTCCATATAGTTAAAGCTATGGTTTTCCCAGTAGTGATGTATGGAAGTGAGAGCTGGACCATAAAGAAGGCTGATCGCCGAAGAATTGATGCTTTTGAATTATGGTGCTGGAGGAGACTCTTGAGAGTCCCATGGACTGCAAGAAGATCAAACCTATCCATTCTTAAGGAAATCAGCCCTGAGTGCTCACTGGAAGGACAGATCCTGAAGCTGAGGCTCCAATACTTTGGCCACCTCATGAGAAGAGAAGACTCCCTGGAAAAGACCCTGATGTTGGGAAGGATGGACAGTTGGACAGTGTTCTCGAAGCTACGAACATGAGTTCTGACCAAACTGCGGGAGGCAGTGGAAGACAAGAGTGCCTGGCGTGCTCTGGTCCATGGGGTCATGAAGAGTCGGACACGACTAAATGACTAAACAACAACCAGAAAGTTTGCTCATGCTTTGAAAAATGCATCCTGTGGGAAGCAGCGGTATGAGATATTGCCTAGCTGTCGCAGGTCATGGTCCAGGTTAAGTGGGAAGGACTCAAATGCCTGCTCTAGTACAAGAAGCTGGAGTTCGTTTCCCAACCTCAACTTTCTTCAGAAGATAAAGCTGATTTGTTATTTGAGTTTGACATCTATTTTCCGCCCGTGTGTTCTTCGAGCGTTC